>NC_084789.1:21981023-23189509 GCF_028858725.1 Colius striatus | reverse complement strand
GAAGCCTGAAAAACCCAGGCTCGAAGTCTGAAACCAGTCTCTAAGTCTGAAAAACCCAGGCTCGAAGCCTGAAACCAGGCTCGAAGCCTGAAACCAGACTCTAAGTCTGAAAAACCCAGGCTCGAAGCCTGAAACCAGACTCTAAGTCTGAAAAACCCAGGCTCGAAGCCTGAAACCAGTCTCTAAGTCTGAAAAACCCAGGCTCGAAGTCTGAAAAACCCAACCTGGTTTCAGGCTTCGAGCCTGGTTTCAGGCTTCGAGTCTGGTTTTTCAGACTTAGAGTCTGGTTTCAGGCTTCGAGCCTGGTTTGCAGACTTGGAGTCTGTTTTTTCAGGCCAAGAGCCGAAAACTTCGCGGCATATTGGTCTTACAGTCATTAAGTCATTTTGGTTGATGTGGCTTGATCCATTCTGCCGAAATCCACCAGGGACATTGATCTGTAATGACACAAGCATAGCCTCTTCCCCACATTAACAGATCTGCAGGTCCTTGCCACTCTTATACCAAACTTTAGGTTTGTCAGTAAAATCCAAATCCTGACTCATTTGGGCAAAGTGTGTTAATGCCGGTGGTTCATTCCAGTTTGCCACAGTTCTGAGATAATTCACTGTATAAAGGGCTTTCATTAGTCTATCTTGAGGGCTCACCCCCTCTTCCCCCTTTTTTGTTTTTCTAGTAGTCCTTTTAAAGTTTGATGAGTACGTTTGATAATGGCTTGACCGGTAGAATTGCCTGGGATCACAGCAGTGTGTTTGACACCCTATAAGTTCAGAAACTTACGTGTTCTACTGGCTATATATCCTGAGCAATTATCAGTTTTTATCACTCTTGGAACACCAAGGACTGCAAAACAATTCCTCCAATGTCTTATAACGTCTTGAGCATTGTCGCTCGTTAAGGCTGTGGCCCAAACTATGGCCAAATAGGTATCAATAGTGACATGTATTCATTTAAATCGCCCAAAGGGAGCATAGACAGTGATATTCAATTGCCACATTCCTAATAGTGCCAGACCACTGGGATTGACTCCTACTCTTAGGCCAATTTGATTCTGGCATGCAGGGCATGTAGAAACAATACCCTGAGCGTCCGATATGGTCAGGTCAAACTACTTTGCCAGCATTTTCGCACCTTCATGAAAAAAGTCTTCGGGCGATCTTCGGACTTGAGAAAATTTGTCAATTATCGGCCCCGTAGGTATCAATAAAGGAGCTACCATTATTTTGTCAACAATTTCATTGCAAACTGATAGGCCATCTTTTAAGCCCAAATGGCTTCAAATATGTCCAAAATATTAGGCAGTTTGATGTTCCTTTACCTGATGCCAGAGCCGTACAAATAAGTTATACAGATTCTGATTAGGGATTTCTTTCAACAACACTCTCTCTAATCGAGTGACGGCATCGACCACATATAGGGAATCAGGGAAGAGTACAGGAACATTGCCAAAGCATGCAGAGGTGCAACCAGGAAGGCTAAAGACCTTTTAGAATTAAAACTTTCCATGAAAGTAAAGGAAAACAAGAAGGTTTTTTTCAGGTACATCAGTAGGAAAAAGAAGATTAGGGGGAATGTAGGCCCGCAGCTGAACACAGAGGGTGACCTGGTAACAGAGGAAGCAAAGGAGGCTGAACTACTGAATGCCTTCTTTGCTTAGGTCTTTATGGCCGATGCCGACCCTTGGGAAGCCCAGTTCAGCAAGGATAGTAGGACGGTCTGGGCAACAGAGGACTTGCCCTTGGTGGATGAGAAAGTTTAAAGACTTGTTGGGCAAGCTTAACACTCATAAGTCAATGGGACCTGATGGAATGGATCCACGAGTGCTGAGAGAGCTGGCTGATGTGATTGCTAAGCCACTCTCCATCATTTTTAACAAGGTGCCTGAGGACTGGAGAAAGGCCAATGTCACTCCAGTCTTCAAAAAGGGCAGGAAGGATGACCCAGGAAACTACAGGCCAGTTAGCCTCATCTCCATCCCTGGAAAGGTGATGGAATAACTCATCCTGAACGTCATCACTAAACATATGAAGGGAAAGATGGTTATCAGGGGGAGTCAACGCAGATTCACCAAGTGCAGATCCTGTTTGACCAACCTGATAGCTTTTTAGGGCATAACCGACTAGCTTGATGAGAGGAAAGCAGTGAATGTCATCCATCTTGACTTCAGCAAGGCTTTTGACACTGTGTCTCATAACATCCTCATCAGAAAGCTCAGGCAGTGTAGCTTGGATGAGTGGACAGTGAGGTGGGTCGAGAAATGGTTGGATGACGGAACCCAGAGGGTGGTGATCAGTGGCACAGAATCGAGTTGGAGGCCTGTGACCAGTGGAGTTCCACAGGGATCGGTTCTGGGGCCAGTCTTGTTCAACATCTTCATCAATGACTTGGATGAAAGGACAGAGTATACCCTCAGCAAATAAATTGATGACACCAAACTGGGAGGACTGGCTGATTCACCAGTAGGCTGTGCTGCCATTCAGTCGTATCTTGACTGGATTGAGTGTTGGGCAAAGAAGAACCTAATAAGGTTCAACAAGGACAAGTGCAGAGTCCTGCATCTGGGAAGGAACAACCCCATGCACCTGTACAGGCTGGGGGTTGACCTGCTGGAGAGCAGCTCTGCAGAGAGAGACCTGGGAGTCCTGATTAAACTAAACATGAGCCAGGAATGTGCCTTTGTGGCCAAGAAGGCCAGTGACTTCCTGGGATGTATCAAGAAGAGTGTGTCTAGCAGGTTCAGGGGGGTTCTTCTCCCCCTCTCCTCTGCCCTGATGAGTCCTCATCTGGATTACTGTGTCCAGTTCTGGGCTCCCCAGCTCAAGAAGGACAGGGAGCCTGCTAGGTGGGAGAGGTAGAAAATTAAGATGTACTTAAATTATTGCAGTAATGCAAATCGTTTTACTAGAATAATTATAGATAAAGAAAATATTTAAGTTAAACTGTAGAAACAGTAACTGATGTCAATTTTGGATTACATAAACGAAGATAGGGATATTTTGCATTCAAATATTCCACTTGGGACTCATGCAGCAGCTTGTTTGTAGCTGAACTGTCCAATCTGACAGCAGGAAAAATATCTCACAACCCTGCAACTAAGCATTGCATCAGGGATTTGAAAATTTGAATGCTGGTGATGAAACCTTTGCAAACAATTTATAGAGTAAGAAATATTTACTGAAGACCTGGATGCATAATTTTCCGCAGTGAACAAGATGGTTCCTATTATGTTCAAAAAAGCACAGTCCTTCCACAGTACAGAGCATTTACCTTGTGAAGTATTAACATTTAGTACTGAAAAATGAAAGACTTCTTAGAGATCAGTATTATCTCTTCATGATTTATTATAAGTTTTTCAGTGTTTTGAAAATTTTGAGATCACTCTTAGAAGTATGCATCTTTTATTTAAAAAAGTGAAGTAGACATCTATGTAACTAGAACTCCTGCCTACAGAAGTTCTGCATAGAACCCTGTCGTGGTTTTGCCCAGCCGGAGCAAAGGGGAAGAAAACCGCGACTCCTCCCCCTCCCCCTCTCGACGGAATGCGGAGGGGATCGGAGAGGGAGGAAAAAAAAAAAAAAAAGTAAAAGAGCCCGCGTAAGTTGAAATAAGAACAGTTTACTGGGGAAATTGAAGAGTAACAACTATAACAAAGACAAGGGAATATTACAAAGAAAACTGGTGAGTGATACAGTTGCTCACCACCCGGGACCCGACGTAAGCGACCGCTCCCGACCGGCGACCGAGAGCCCGCGCCCCCCCCCCCCGGAAGAGCTTATTCCGGGGCAAGAGCTTATTCCGGCCATTCCTGGGCATGACGGTTAGGATGGTATCGAATACCTGCTGGCCAGCCTGGGTCAGCTGTTCAGGCTGTGCCCTTTCCTGGTTCCTCACGGGAATTAACTCTATCCTGGCTCAAACCAGGACAAACTCAAAAAGGGATCGCCTTCAAAATATCTGAAAACGTTTTTCTTGTAATGATTTTTGAATGCTGATAGCCGGTTCTCAGCCTGTTGTGGTTTAAGCCCAGTCAGCAATGAAGCACCATGCAGCTGTTTGCTTATGCCACGCACACACCCCCACTAGTAGGAGGTAGGAGGAGAAAAGATAACCAAGGGCCTTGTGGTCTGAGACAAGAATAGAGATGGCTCTGTCAATGACTGTTCCACTCAAAACAGACTTGAATACTCGACATAGGGACGAAAACAACATCAGTTTAATCCACAACCAACTAGAAACAGAACAGATAGAAAGCAAAAAGGGGCAGGATAATGAGAAAAATACAATCAGCCCTTTAAGACCTGCTTCCCCCACCCCTCCCTCCTTCCCGGAAGCAGCTACGTACTCCTGATATCTCTACCTCCTCTCTTCTTCAGTGGCACAGGGTAGCAGGGAATGGAGGATTGCAGTCAGTCCATCAGAGATAATCTCTGCCACTCCTTCCTTCTCAGAGGAGGAGGACTCCTCACATTCTTCCCCTACTCCAATGCAGGGTCCCTCACACAGGATATAGTCAACTAACATCTCCAGCGTGAGTCCTCCTTCAGCATGGGTCTCCTCTGTGGCCAGCAGAACTCCAGCCACATTCTGTTCCAGCACTGCCTCTTCACATATTCATGGCCTTCTCCAGGCACAGTCACTCACTCTTGCGTGGAGTCCTCCATGAGCTCCACCATTGTCCTCCATGTGTTGCAGGGGGACAGCCTATCATCTCACCACAGGATGCAGGGGACTCTGCTCTGGCACACCTCCTCCTCTCCACCCTTGCTGACCTTGGGGTCTACATGGTCGCATTTCTCTCATTCCACTCCTTCCACCACCTCTACTCCCCACTACTGATTTCTTTGACTTAAGAAATGATCACAGAGGCATTCGATTGTCTCAGTCCCAGAGATGGATCTGACAGAGCTGGAGGAAGTTCCAAGCAACATTTTATAGTGGCCACCACTGTAACCCTTCTCCCTATTACCACCAAAAAAAATGACTCCATAGAAACCCAACACACAAGATCACTGAAGAAGGAGCAGGGGGAGGTGCTCCAGGCACCAGAGCAAAGATTCCCTTGCATCCCATGGTGAAGACCATGGTGAGACAGGCTGTCCCCACGCAGACCATGGAGGTTAACAGTAGAGCAGATATCCACCTGCAGCCCGTGGAGGACCCCACACCAAAACAGGTCACTGCACTCAAAGAAGGCTGTCATCCCATGGGAAGTCTGTGCTGGAGCAGGCTCCTGGCAGGACCTGTGAACCCGTGGATAGAGAGGAGCACACTCTGGATCAGGTTTGCTGGCAGGACTTATGACCCCCTGGGAGACATGCTGGAGCAGTCTGTTCCTGAAGGACAGGAGGTGCCCAGGGTGAGTCAGTCACCATCATGCCTTAAGATTGCCTCAATTAAAAAGACGAGGAAGGTTATAGTAGTAGGTGATTCCCTTCTGAAGGAAACTGAAGGCCCCATATGTCGACCAGACACATCCCCCAGAGAGGTCTGCTGCTTCCCTGGGGCCCGGGTTACAAATGTTGCCAGGAACCTCCCTGGTCTGGTGCGGCCAACCTGCTGTTGGTAATGCAGGTTGGTACTAACAAAGTTACGGAGTTAAAAGCTATTAAAAAGGACTTCAGGGCACTGGGTAGAATGCTAGATGGCTCAGGAGTACAAGTAGTGTTCTCCTCCATCCCTCTCATGGCAGGGAGGAATACTGAACAAATAAGGAAAACTCAAATGATTAATAGGTGACTCAGAAACTGGTGCCACCAAAACAACTTTGGGTTTTTTGACCATGGTGTAATTTTCATGATGCCAGATCTGGTGACAGATGGAGTTCATCTGTCTCAAAGGAGGAGAAGGATTCTTGCAAATGAGTTAGTAGGGTTCATAGAAAGGACTTTAAATTAATTTTGAAAGGGGAAGGGGTTAAAACCAGGCCCACCAGAGTTGAGTCTAAGGGTGGCAAGCCAGTGCTGGGGGTTAAACCTACACGATCAGCCTCCTCCTTGAAATGCCTCTATACCAATGCACGTAGCATGAGGTGAGGATATAGAGAGGCAACTCAGAAAGCTAAAGTCTCATTGTATTTGTACCTTGCAAGGGAGGTCAAGGACAAAAAGAAGGTCTTCAAATACATTGCAGATAAAACTAATGCTAGAGGCAATGTAGGCCCACTGCTGAATGAGGCGGGTGCCCTGGTGACAGAGGATACAGAGAAGGCAGAGTTACTGAATGCCTTCTTTGCCTCTGTCTATACTCCCAGAGACTGTTCTCAGGAGCCCCAAACCCTAGAGGAAGTCAGGTTAAAGGAGGAGTTTTGTTTGGTTGATGAGGACTGGGTTAAGGATCAGTTGAGCAGTCTGGATGTGCATAAATCCATGGGCCCCGATGAGATGCACCCGCAGGTGCTGAGGGAGCTGGTGGAAGTCATTGCTAAACCACTCTCCATCATCTTCAGTAAGTCATGGAGAATGGGAGAGGTGCCTGAGGACTGGAGGAAAGCAAATGTCACTCCAGTCTTCAAAAAGGGCAAGAAGGAGGAGCTGGGTAACTACAGACCGGTCAGCCTCACCTCCATTCCTGGAAAGATGATGGAACAACTTATCCTGAGTGCTGTCTCCAGGCATTTAAAGGACAAGAGGGCCATTAGGAGCAGCCAACATGGCTTTACCAAGAGGAAGTCATGTTTGACCAACCTGATAGCCTTTTCTGAAGATGTAGCCAGGTGAATAGATGGTGGTAGTGCAGTGGATGTGGTAATCTTGATTTCAGTAAAGCATTTGGCACCGTCTCCCACAGCATCCTCCTGACAAATCTGAGAAAGTATGAGCTAGATGATCAGGTAGTGAGGTGAATTGTTAACTGGTTGAAGGGAAGAAGACAGAGAGTTCTGATCAATGAGGCAGGATCTATTTGGAGGCCTGTCTCTAGTGGAGTCCCTCAGAGGTTGGTGCTGGGACCTGTAATGTTTAATATATTCATTAATGTCCTTGATGAGGGAACAGAGGGCATTGTCATCAAGTTTTCTGATGATACTAAACTGGGGGGAGTGGCTGACATACCAGAAGGCTGTGCTAACATTCAACAAAAGAAGAGAGTGTTTAGACTGCTTAGGGATCTATGCCTCTGAGGAAAAATGTGTCATAGGTGCCCTCAAGTTCAGGAACTGCAGCGCCTGGTGAAAGAGCTGCAGGAAATTGTGAGTAGGCTCTGTAGTATTAGAGGGGAAGAAGTGGAGAAAGATCGAGGCTTCCGCAATCAGGTGCAAGCCTCCAGTGAATCCAATAAGTCATGGACCCTGGTTACAAAAAAAAGAAAGACAAAGGCTCATCTTCAAAGCCCTCCTTCCAGAGTACCCACTACAAATAAGTATGAGGCACTGGCGACAAGGGACTTCGATGAGCTCCAAAAGGGGAAAACCCACTAAACAACCCATCAGCTGCTCCACCTGCAGTAGGTAATGGACATCGCAAGAAGAGGTAAAGGGTACTTGTTGTGGGTGACTCACTGCTAAGGGGCACTGAGAGACACATCTGTGGAGCGGACAGGGAGTCACGAGAGGTGTGCTGCCTGCCATGAGCCAAGATCAGAGATGTGGCCAAGAGAGTGCCACAGCTCGTCAAGGAATCAGGCTACTAACCCTTACTTGTGTACCATGAATAATGTCATGAAACATGACATCTCCAGGATTCAGATGGATTTTAAATCCTTGGGGGAGCAGGGAAAAGGTAGAGAGGCTCAGGTTATTTTCTCCTCTATCCTGTTCACTAAAGGGGGAGTTTGTAATGGAAAAATCAGCCAAGTGAACTCCTGGCTGAGAGGCTGGTGCCAGAGGGAAGGCTTTGGGTACTTTGACAATGGATCCTTCCTTGGGGACTACAGATGGATAGGACTAGACGGGATTCATCTCTCCCATAGAGGCATTGGATTATTTGGGAGTAGACTAGCAAATTTAAAAAAGAGGTCTTTAAACTAAAGGACTTGGGGGGTGGAGGGGAGAAGCAAAACAGAACAAGCTGTCCCCTCTAGCTGGGAAACACGGCAGGACAGGGAATGTAATGATAAGTGCCCTTCGTCTGCACACTGGACTGAGATATGGAAGGTTGACCACCCTGAGAAAGAACCAAACCAGGGAGGAACCTCCTGCACCCGCCCAGGGGAACCTGTGTGTTTGAGTAAGTCCCTGCGCTGCGTCTACACCAATGCACGCAGCCTGGGGAATAAGCAGGAAGAACTGGAGATGTGGGTGCGGATGCGGGGCTACGACCTCATTGCGGTCACAGAGACGTGGTGGGACAGCTGCCGTGACTGGAGCACAGCCATGGAGGGTTATGTATTGTTCAGGAAAAACAGACTGACAAGGCGTGGAGGTGGAGTTGCTCTCTATGTGAGGGAGCAATTAATGTGTACTGAACTGTGCCTGGATGGGGATGAGGAGAGAGTAGAGTGCTTATGGGTAAAAATTAATGGCCAGGGCAAGGCAGGTGATATTGTTGCAGGAGTCTGCTACAGGCCACCTGATCAGGAGAAAGATGTGGACGAGGCTTTCTACGAACACCTGAGAGCTGCCTCACGATCACAGTCCCTGGTCCTCATGGGGGATTTCAACCACCCTGATATTTCCTGGGATAGCCACACAGCCAAACACACGCAGTCCAGGAGGTTCCTACAGATTGTTGACGAAAACTTCCTGTCACAGATGATTGAGGAACCAACAAGGAAAGGTGTGCTGCTGGACCTGGTACTGACGAATAAAGAGGGCCTGGTTGGGGATGTAAAGGTTGGAGGCAACCTTGGCTGCAGTGACCATGAGATGGTAGAGTTCAAGATCCTGTGTGGAAGGGGCACCAAACAAAGCAGGACCGTGACCCTGGATTTCAGGCAAGCCTATTTTGGCCTACTTGGGCCAAAGGTCTACTTGGGCCAAAGGTCTACTTGGACGGATCTCATGGGATATGACTCTAGAAGACAGAAGTGCCAATGAGAGCTGGTCAGTCTTCAAGCACCACTTCTTCCAAGCCCAGGATCAGTGCGTCCCAATGTGCAAGAAAGGAGGAAAAGGAGGTAGGAGGCCCCCATGGATGAGCAAGGATCTGCTGGGAAAACTCAGGCGGAAAGCAGCCATCTCCGAGAGGTGGAAACAGGGGCTGGCTTCTTGGGAAGAGTATAGAAACATTGCCAGAGCATGCAGGGATGCAACTAGGAAGGTTAGAGCCCTTCTAGAATTAAATTTAGCCAGGAATTTTAAGGACAGTAATAAGACATTTTTCTAGTACATCAGCAGCAGAAGGATGGTGAGGGGTAATGTGGGCCGGCTGCTAAATGCTGAGGGTGCCCTGGTGTCTGAGGATGCAGAGAAGGCTGAAGTACTGAATGCCTTCTTTGCTTCAGTCTTTACGGTCAAGGCCGCCCCTCGAGAAGCCCAGTCTTGCAAAGATAATAGGATGGCCAGGACAGAAGGGGACGTGCCCTGGGTGGAAGAGGAAGAGATTAAAGACTTGTTGGCCAAGCTTAAGGCTCATAAGTCAATGGGTCCTGATGGGATGCATCCTAGGGTGCTGAGAGAGCTGGCTGATGTGATTGCTAAGCCTCTCTCCATCATTTTTGAACAATCATGGAGGACAGGCAAGGTGCCTGAGAACTTGAGAAAGGCCAGTGTCACACTAGTCTTCAAAAAGGTCAAGAAGGATGACCCAGGAAACTACAGGCCGGTCAGTCTCACCTCCATCCCTGGAAAGGTGATGGAACAACTCATCCTGAATGTTATCAGTGAACATATGAAGGATAAGATGGTTATCAAGAAGAGTCAACGTGGCTTCACCAAGTGCAGATCCTCTTTGACCAACCTGATATCCTTCTATGAGTGCATAACCGGCTGGCTAGATGAGGGGAGATCAGCGGATGCCATCTACCTTGACTTCAGCAAGGCTTTTGACACTGTCTCCCATAACATCGTCATAAGAAAGCTCAAGCAGTGTAGCTTGGATGAGTGGACAGTGGATCGAGAGCTGGCTGAATGACAGAGCCCAAAAGGTCGTGATCAATGGCACAGACTCGAGTTGGAAGCCTGTGACCAGTGGAGTTCCACAGGGATCAGTTCTGGGGCCAGTCTTGTTCAACATCTTCATCAACTACCTGGATGAGGGGACAGAGTGTATCCTCAGCAAGTTCGCTGATGACACCAAACTGGCTGATTCCCCTGAAGGCTGTGCTGCCATTCAGCAGGATCTCAACAAGCTTGAGAGTTGGGCAGAGAGGAACCTCATGAGGTTCAACAAGGACAAGGGCAGAGTCCTGCATCTGGGAAGGAACAAACCCATGCACCTGTACAGGCTGAGAGTTGACCTGCTGGAGAGCAGCTCTGCAGAGAGAGACCTGGCAGTCCTGATTGATAATAAGCTAAATATGAGCCAGCAATGTGCCCTCGTGGCCAAGAAGGCCAATGGCATTCTGGGATGCATCAAGAAGAGTGTGACCAGCAGATCAAGGGAGGTTCTTTTGCCCCTCTGCTCTGCCCTGGTGAGGACTTATCTGGAGTACTGTGTCCAGTTCTGGGCTCCTCAGCTCAAGAGGGACAGGGAAGTGCTGTAGAGAGTCCAGCGCAGGGTCACCAAGATGATCAGGAGAATGGAACATCTTTCTTATGAGGAAAGGCTACGGGAACTGGGACTTTTTAGTCTAGAGAAGAGGAGATTGAGGGATGATCTTATTAACATTTATAAATATCTAAAGGGTGGGTGTCAGGAGGTTGGGACATCCCTCTTTTCTATAGTAGCTAGTAACAGGACAAGGGGTAATGGGATGAAGCTGGAACACAAAAAGTTCCACTTAAACATAAGAAAAAACTATTTCACTGTGAGGGTGACAGAGCAGTGGAACAGACTGCCCAGAGGGGCTGTGGAGTCTCCTTCCTTGGAGGTCTTCAAGACCCTCCTGGACATGTTCCTATGCAATCTGATCTAGGTGACCCTGCTTCTGCAGGGGGGTTGGACTAGATGATCTCTAAAGGTCCCTTCCAACCCCTACCATTCTATGATTCTAAGACCTGGACAGGCTGAAGGATTGGGCAGAGAGAAATCTAATGAAATTCAACAAGGGCATGAGCTGCTGGAGAGAGCAGTCCTTAATGAACTTCTCTGGTGTGGGTTGTTCACAGCAGCTGCGGCTTCTGCTTGATACAGGGTCCCTCACACGGGACATAGTCCTTGGTGAATATCTCAGGTGTGGATTCTTCATCACAGTTGCAGTTTCTGCAAATAGAGGGTCCCTCCCTCAGGACTTGGCTTCTTCTGGACATAATTTTAATGAGCTGCTTTGTTGTGGGTTCCTCCCCACAATTACTGCTTCTGTGAATTTTGGATCCCTTCCTCAGGACACGGCCTGATCTGGCCATAGTGATACAGAATCCCTCCCTCGGGACACAGCCTCTTCCGACCATAGTTTTAAAGAAGAAAATCACTGCCCCTGGCTTGGGGTCTGTAGTGAAGTTATTAGGTCTGTCCCATGGGACACAGTCTCCTCCAGCCATAGTCACTGTCCCTAGCACAGGGCCTTTAATGAAGTAAATCGCTGCCCCTGACTCGGGGTTCTTAGCGGAATGAGTCACTGTTGCCCCTGGTCTGGGGTCAGCTTTAGCAACATGAGTCTCTGCCCCTGATACGTGGTCATTATCAAAATGAGTCTCTACCGCTGATGCGGGGTCTTTAAAGAAATGAAAATAAATCTCAGCTTCACCAGTTCTCTCCGTAGAATGCAGGGGAGTCTCCGCTCCAGCACACCTCCTCCTCACTGCCCTTGGAGTCCACATGTTTTTTTCTCTCACTGTTCCTACTGCTTGCACTACCACTAGCCAGAAGAAAGAAGAAGAAAGGGACAGAAGAACAGAAAAAACAGGAAGAAGAAGCCTCCTCTTCCAGCTTCTTCTTAAAAAGTGATCATGGACGTGTCTAATTGTCTCAGCCCCAGAAGTGGTTCTGGCTCAGAGCTGGGGAGAGTTTTGAGCAACCTCTTACAGGACCCATCTTTACAGCCCTTTCCCCCTTACCAGAAAAGACTGTCATATCAAACCATGACACTCTGTAACCAGGTCACCCTCTGTGTTCAGCAGAGGGCCCATATTATCCCTAAACTTCTTTTTCCTGGTGATGTACCTGAAAAATTCTTTCTTGTTTTCTTTAACTTTCCTGGTCAATTGTTGTGGTGAATGCGAGTGATGCTCATTCAAAGGTGTAGAAAAGCTAGGAAATGTACATACGAAGATGCACACGGACAACGTAGTACAACCAGTAAGGTCCACACTAAGCCACCCTTCTTTTGCTAGTTACTTCCACCCATGTGATCTCCCAGGGCCCAATTGATTAACTTGCAGCACCTGTTTCTGATAATTGGAAGCAACTTGTCCGCTGCATTAACTTGTCCCTACCATCTTTATTCAAACTGAGGAAGTATCTGGCTGATCCAAGTCCTATTCATATCCACGATTCCCCCCTTTTTCTTTTTAGGCCAGCCAGCCTTCAGAAACACATTTCAAAATCAAAGGTACATCAAGAAAACATAAGTGTTTTTACCCATGGCTATGAGTTTACAACAAAAGGTCAATAACAGCTACATCGCTGAATAATATAACATAAAAGTCCATTTCATAAATTCAAAATAAACATAAGCTGTGTTGCCAGAAGGAAGTCATGCTGGTGAAAAAGGAATAAGTTCCTTTGCCTCAACTGATGTTTTTCACTTTTCAATTGTAGTTTCAAAATATTTTTTAGCATGCTTATTAGGCTGTTGGAGATATCTTCATCTATGAAAACACACTACTTTTGCTTCCATGTTTCCATTGGCACTCCTTCAATTCTCCTTAATAGGATACTGATTGCTGGAGGAATTTGCAACATGCGTGGCGCCACAGTTAACAGGTTTTACATTTTGATGGGGATGATGGATTGAGGGTGGATCAGTTGGCGTTTTCCTTAGAATTGTTTTTTCCACTGTTGTTGCAGCCATGTAGCCCTTTCAGTTGATATGGCTTGATCCACTTTGCCAGAATCCACCGAGGACCTTGATCTGTAATGACACAAGCATAACCTATTTCCCACGTTAACAGATCTGCAGGTTCTTGCCACTCTCCAGTAAGTCTCTCTTGAGAGCTCACCCCCTCTTCCCCTTTTTTTTTTCAGCAGCCTCTTTAGAGTTTGATGTGTATGTTCAATAATGGCTTGACCAATAGAGTTACCTGAGATCCCAGTAGTATGACTGACACCCCATAAATTCAGAAACTTTCATGTTCTACTGGTTATATATCCAGAACCATTATCATTTTTTCTCTCTTGTGGAATGTCAAGGACTACGAAAAACAACTTCTCCAATGTCTTACATCTCAAGCACTGTCGCTCATTAAAGCTGTGGCCCATATCATTGCTGAAAAGGTGTTAATGGTTACAGGTATTCATTTAAAGTGTCCAAAAAGAGCATAGACTGTGACATAGACTGTCATATTCCTAATGGCACCAGATCCCTGGAATTGACTCTTACTCCTAGACAAATTAGATTCTGGCAAGCAGGGCATGTAGAAACAATACCTTGAGTGTCCGATATTGTAAGGCCAAATTGCTTCACCAGCATCTTTGCATCTTGATGAAAAAAGTTGTGCGATCTGTGGGCTTGAGAAAATTTGTCAATTTTCACCCTCATAGGTATCCATAAAGGAGCTGCCACTATCTTAACAATTTCATTGCCCTTTGAAAAATCCTCTTTTAAGCCTGAATGCCTTTGAATATGTCCAATATAATAGGCAATTCGACGTTCATTTATCCAATGCCAGAGCCGTAAAAACAAGTTATAAAGATTCTGATTAAAGATTTCTTTCAATAATGATGGCAGCGAGCACATATACAGAATCCAAGATGATGTTTAATGAGACGTCTGGCCAGTTCTCGAAAGTTGTAACCACAGCCATTAACTCCATTAACTCACTTGAACTGAGCTGCTTGGGGAGTGAACAGTTAGATTTTGCCATTGTCCATTCTCCCACCAAATCACTCCTGCTTTAGCTTGTATCTTACTTGCATCAGTGAATACAGTTAGGCCTTTAACAGTTATTGTTGATCTCATTGGCCAGTCTTCCATTTGAAATTTAACAGAAAACAATTTATGGGCTGGATAATGATTGTTTATAGCCCCCGGGTATGACAATAAGGGCCACTGTAATTCATCAGACTGTTGCATTGCCCAGTTCAAAAATTCAACTGGTAGTGAAACCAAAATGACGTCTGTCTCAATTCCTGCTATTTCCAGCATACATTTTCTGGCCTTAATTATTATTTTCGCAACTGCCCCTTCATTCCCTGAGGCAAAAATGCTCAATGATACCATTTTGCCAACTCTTGTTTGTTAAAAGATGGTACAGTAAAGAAAAGGTTAAAAGAAAAAAAGGTTAACGACTTGTTAGCCAAGCTTAAGGCTCTTAAGTCAATGGGTCCTGATGGGATGCCTCCTAGAGTGCTGAGGGAGCTGGCTGATGTGATTGCTAAGCCTTTCTCCATCATTTTTGAACAATCATGGAGGACAGGCAAGGTGCCTGAGGACTGCAGAAAGGCCAATGTCACTCCAGTCTACAAAAAGGGCAGGAAGGACGACCCAGGAAACTACAGGCTGGTCAGCCTCACCTCCATCCCTGGAAAGGTGATGGAATAACTCATCTTGAATGTTGTCACTAAACATATGAAGAAAAAGATGGTTATCAGGGTGAGTCAACACAGATTCACCAAGTGCAGATCCTGTTTGACCAACCTGATTAGCCTTCTAGGGCATAACTGTCTGGCTAGATGAGGGGAGAGTAGCGGATGTTATCTACCTTGACTTCAGCAAGGTTTTTGACAGTCTTCCATAACATCCTCATCAGAAAGCTCAAGCAGTCTGGTTTGGGTGAGTGGATAGTGAGGTGGATTGAGAGCTGGCTGAATGACAGAGCCCAAAGGGTGGTGATCAACGGCACAGAAACAAGTTGGAGGCCTGTGGCCAGTGGAGTTCCACAGGGATCGATTCTGGGGCCAGTCTTGTTCAACATCTTCATCAACAACCTAGATGGTGGGACAGACTGTACCCTCAGCAAGTTCGCTGATGACCCCAAACTGGGAGGACTGGCTGATTCCCCTGAAGGCTGTGCTGCCATTCAGCAGGATCTCGACCGGCTTGGGAGTTGGGCAGACAGGAACCTCATGAGATTCAACAAGGACGAGTGCAGAGTCCTGCATCTGAAAAGGAACAATCCCATGCACCAGTACAGGCTGGGGATCGAACTGCTGGAGAGCAGCTCTGCAGAGAGAGACCTTGGAGTCCTGACTGATGATAAACTGAACATGAGCCAGCAATGTGCCCTTGTGGCCAAGAAGGCCAATGGCATCCTGGGATGCATTAAGAAGAGTGTGGCCAGCAGATCAAGGGAGGTTCTTCTGCCCCTCTACTCTGCCTGCGTGAGGCCTCATTTGGAATACTGTGTCCAGTTCTGGGCTCCTCAGTTCAAGAGGGACAGGGAAGTGCTGGAGAGAGTCCAGCACAGGGTCATCAAGATGATCAGGGGAATGGAACATCTTTCTTATGAGGAAAGGCTGCGGGAACTGGGGCTGTTTAGTCTAAAGAAGAGGAGATTGAGGGGAGAATCTTATTAACATTTACAAATATCTAAATGGTGGTTGTCAGGACGTTGGGACATCCCTTTTTTCTATGGTATCTAGCAACAGGACAAGGGGTAATGGGATGAAGCTGGAATACAGAAAATTCCACTTAAATATAAGAAAAAACTATTTTATTGTGAGGTTGACAGAGCAATGAAACAGGCTGTCCAGAGGGGTTGTGGAGTCTCCTTCCTTGGAGGTCTTCAACACCCGCCTGGACGTGTTCCTATGCAATCTGATCTAGGTGACCCTGCTTCTGCAGGGAGGTTGGACTAGATAATCTCTAAAGGTCCATTTCAAACTATACCATTCTATGATTCTATGAAACTTTTCACTATCGTCTTCATGTAGAGGAATTGTGTAAAAAACATCCTTTAAATTGGTGACTAATATCGGCCGTTCTTTTGGAATCATTGCAGGAGAGAGTAATTCTGGTTACAAAGCACCCATATCCTGCTCTTAAATCATGTAATAGATGTCATTTCCCTGATTATTTAGTTATAGTGAAAGTTGGTGTGTTCCAAGGCTTAGTAGACCACTTAATATGTGCTTTTTCTAACTGTTCATTTACTAATTCATGAATCTGGGTGAATTTTTCTTTACTTAGCGGCCATTGATCAGTCCATACTGGTTTATCTGTAAGCCAGGTTAACTTCAGAATTGGTTGCCCATCAATGGCTGCCATTAAAAATTTAATTTGACAAGCAATAGTCCATTTGGCTTAAGGTGTCTCTACCTAAAACCAAACTGAAGTATTCATTACATAGGGTCAAATTTGCACATATCTATTTTCTTCACCCTGTATCCATACCGAAATTAGGTCTCTGCTAATTTTTGTCATCTGTATGCCTCCTGCTCCAAAAATAGGAGTCTCTAAACTCTCTGAAGGCCAGCTTACCGACCAATAGGATAACGGAACAACAGTTACATCTGCTCTCGTCTCCACTAACGCATTTTACCCTACCATTTGTTCATCGTTTGAATGTTGGAATACAACCATCTTAGTGGGCTTTGCTTGCAAAATTGGCATTGCAAGTCTTACCTCATGTAAACCACCATCTCAACACTCTCGAACACCTGTGAGTGGAACTTTAGCCATGAAGGGAACTAACTGAGCTATCCTAGTTCCTTTAGGTTTTTAAACTGGTAGCTACCATATTTTAACCATTATTGCAATGTTTCCTTGATAATCAGCAGCGATTACACTAGGGAGCATGAAAATACCTTGTCGAGAGGCTGATGACTGTCCTAAAAGCAGAACACTTAAGCCGTAACCCAGGGGTCCATGAGCATTGGATGGGATAACCTTTACGTCTGTATTGTTGATAGCTACATGTATTGTTGTTTCCAAATCCACTCCTGCACTTCCTTTAGTGGTTGAGCTGAGGCTATCCAGGCAGCCGCTGGCGACAAAGGATGTTTTTGTGTCATTGTACTCGCCCTTTTTGCGCTCATTAATCCGTTTCTCTTAAGCGTTATATGTCTGGCCACTCAATAGTGGTACTCAGTGGCTCTATGTCCAAACTTACCACATTTGTAACAATTGCCATGAAATCTGCTGTTGGACCCCTATGGTCTGATGGAGCTGTTTGTACATACCAATGGTCTGGATTGACATTCTTTTTTCATGTCCCATTTTTCTGTAATTGAAGCATTTTGGCCCCCGATGTCCTCTTCCTTGTTGAACTAGTGGTTTTAACGCCGTTGCCATAGCTTCAGCCAGATGTGCTGCTTTGTATTCTGATGATCCTACTCGAGAGCAGGCCTCTAACATATCTACTAAGGTTGCAGTGTGTGGGAGAGTCTGCAGGATCTTTTTACAATCAGAGTTAGCATTAGTGACTGCTAAATGTAGTCCCAATTCAGATTTTAGTTCGGCTGACATACCTGGTTGTCCTGGGTTTGGCCAGGATAGAGTTAACTCTCCCCAGCAGCCACCAGGTGGCATGGCCAAGCTATTCAATCCCATGTGACATCATGCTCAGGATATCAGGGCAGCAGCCAGGCTGTGGCGGCTCTGCTGTCCAGCTGAGGGTCGGGCTGAGCATCGGGCTGTGGTCAGTGAGCAGTTACACTCAACGTTGCTCGTTTTTCTGTGTCCTTTGGCCATCATTGTAACTCTTTGTGGTGTTCTATTTAATTGTCCTTATCCCAATCCAGAAAGTTCTAGAACTCTCTCTTGATTCTCCTCCCCATCCTGCTGACTTGGGGAGGAGTGAGTAACTGGGTGGTTTGGTTATTGTTCAATTAGGGCTAAACCACCACAGTCTTTTTGGTGCCCAATGTGGGGCACAAAGGGTTGAGATAAGGACAGATCTGACAAAGAGTGTGTTGAGATTTGG
Organism: Colius striatus; assembly: GCF_028858725.1. Lineage (NCBI taxonomy): Eukaryota > Metazoa > Chordata > Aves > Coliiformes > Coliidae > Colius > Colius striatus. Next base: position 23,171,511 of record NC_084789.1, on the reverse strand, counting down.
TATACAGCTTTCTTATATTGACCATACAACTGATCACCATGCTCGCTCAACTGTTTACATGGTGGTTTTATGTGAACTCTTACCTTCTCTATGTGTTCCCTGCAGTGCTGTTTATCACCTCAGGGAAAGTAATGAAGATCACAGTTTTGCTGTACTGGGTTCTTTCGGCTTATGATATGATTATATCATTGGTTATGGGACTTAGTTGGTATTTGTATACAGCATTGTGGTCACTCCCATATCTCGGACTTTTCCTTTCAGAATTAATTAGTAATATGACCCAAACTATGGAGAAGACAGGGGATGATACTTTCTCCCACCCTTTTACTTCCTCTTTCTGGCTGTAGTGGGTCTGGGATGGTAGTGATTTTCCACAGCAGCTCCTGCAGTGCTGTGCTTACTGTTGATATCAATATTATGACTACCGCTCACACATCATCAGGGCTGTCCCTCCAGCATTCCTTCCCCCACCTTCACCAATAGCTGTGGGTGGGCATGATCTTGGGAGGGACCATGGCCAGGACAGCTGACCCAGGCTGACCAAGGAGATATTCCATACCATATGATGTCAGCTCAGGAATATAAACTGGGGGAGAGGAGCAGGAAAAGGAGGCGAGATTCATTGCTGGCCTTCCAAAAGCAACCACTACGCGTGCTGAAGCCCTGCTTCTCGGGCGGTGGCCGGACATCGCTGCTGATGGGAAGAAGAGTAACAGCTTTATCTGCTTTTGCTTTGCTTCCCGCGCGCGTGGCTTTGCTGCTTCTTTATTAAACTGCTTTTATCTCAACCCACGAGACTCCCATCTTATTTTCTCCCCTTCCCTGGCTTGCTGAGGAGGTGGGGGATAAAGTGGTGTGGTGGGCACCTGGCATCCAGCCAGGCTCAAACTACCACACTGGCTAACTGAAACAACATTTGAAAAATTTGGATATTCTTGGGCTATTCCAGTTATCCTGCTTTTACTGTTATGTCTCCTGGATATGTTTCACATCTTGCTTAAGGTTGTAAAATTTGTTAAAAGTTTCACCCAAAAATCTGCCCCAAGGCTGCATGTAATGGGTGGAATGGCATGTGGGAGAATATGGGCAGGTATCTAGCTAACTTCTCACCTCCAGCGGTTTGGAACTTCACCCTGGAACAGCTACACGACCCTGATAAAGTGATAGAGCACTGGAAAAGAAAATGTTATGGCTATTCCAGAGAGGCAAAACTGACTGCACTGTGCTGGGCCCTGGCTAGTATGCTGCTCAACATTAGACAGCACCCTCAGGGGGAAGAGGAGAAAAATAGTCTGACAGGCATTGCAGCTAACCCAGTCCCAATGACATGCACTGTGGCTACACAGACCTCAGAAACAGGCAGCATGGCTACTCAAACCCTGGTGGCAGGCACTGTAGCCAAATCGGGAAAACAACCTGTGCCAGTATCAGTTGCCCATATAGAGAAGGATGCGAAAGTCAACTCACTTAGAAAGGGAAGAAACTCCAATTAAAAAGGAGGAAGAAACTGATGCAGGACCATCACAAGAAGAGGAGGAGGAGGAAGAGGTGGAAGTTATGAACAAGACGATTACCATGCAATCCCTATGCCTGAGCGAGTTGCGAGACATACGAAAGGACTTCAGCCGTCACCCAGGGGAGCACATCGTCACCTGGCTGCTCCGATGCTGGGATAATGGGGCCAGTAGCCTGGAACTGGAAGGCAGGGAAGACAAACAACTGGGCTCCCTGTCTAGGGAAGGAGGCATTGACAAGACAATTGGAAAAAGAACACAAGTACGCAGCCTTTGGAGGCGACTTCTCTCAGGTGTAAAGGAAAGGTATCCATTCAAGGAAGACATCATATGTCACCCAGGCAAGTGGGCTACCATGGAGAAAGGTATCCAGTACCTGAGGGAACTGACTTTACCAGAAGTCATTTATCATGTTCCAGACAATGTGCAGTTATCTGTCAACCCAGATGAGGTCCAGTGCACACCCTCCCTGTGGTGGAAGTTTCTCCGGAGCGCATCACCATCATATGCCAACTCATTGACTGTCATGTCATGGAAAGAAGGTGAGGGGAAAACAGTGGATGAAGTGGTCAACCAACTCCGGCAGTATGAAGGAAGCCTTTCTTCTTCTTTACTATCCTGTGTCTCTGCTGTGCAGAAACTATCCCGTGAGTTCCAATAATTTAAGAAAGATATCTCCTGCTCTCCTCCTGTACGGGCCCATGTCTCTGCTATTAGGAACAAATGTTTTTCTGATCAAGACAGGAGATACAGAGGGTACACACACCGGGTCAACCTGTGGTTCTATCTACGCAGTAAGGGAGAGGACGTGAGGAGGTGGGATAGAAAACCTACCGTGGCCCTAGAGACAAGAGTCCGTGAACTACAAGCAAAAACAGAAAGGGACACCTCATGGAAAAATGCTGCCCCAGTTTCCAGTGAGCAACTCCCCAGAGACTTGGTGCTTAATCTTGCTTCTGATCCTCTTGAAGGGACCTCTAGTTCCTTCCCATAGAAAGTGTATGATACACATAACAATCAGTATTAGAGGGGCTCTGTCTCCAGCCAGGGGGGAGACAGGGACAATAGCATCTACTGGTCTGTGTGGATTCGATGACCTGGCACATCAGATCCACAAGAGTACAAGGCTCTTGTGGATACTGGAGCTCAATGCACTTTGTTCTAAAGGAGATGGACAAACCTCTATTTCCAGAGTGACAGGAGGATCCCAACAACTCACTGTGGTGGAAGCAGAAGTGAGTCTGATGGGAAATAGATGGCAAAATCACCCCATTGTGACAGGCCCAGAAGCTACATGCATCTTGGGAATAGATTACTGTGGTAGTTTGAGCCTGGCTGGATGCCAGGTGCCCACCACACTGCTCTATCCCCCACCTCCCCAGCAAGCCAGGGAAGGGGAGAAATATAAGATGGGAGTTTCGTGGGTTGAGATAAAAGCAGTTTAATAAAGAAACAGCAAAGCTGCACGTGCGGGAAGCAAAGCAAAAGCAGATAAAGCTGTTACTCTCTACTTCCCATCAGCAGCCACCGCCCGAGAAGCACGGCTTCGGTACGCATAGCGGTTGCTTTTCAAAGGCCAGAAATGAATCTTGCCTCCACTTCCTGCTCCTCTCCCCCAGTTTATATTCCTGAGCTGACGTCATATGGTATGGAATATCTCCTTGGTCAACCTGGGTCAGCTGTTCTGGCCATGGTTCCTCCCCAGATTGTACTCCCCACCCACAGCTATTTTTGAAGGTGGGGGAAGGAATGCTGGAGGGACAGCCCTGATGCTGTGCGAGCAGTAGTCATAATATTGATATCAACAGTAAGCACAGCACTGCAGGAGCTGCTGTGGAAAATCACTACCATCCCAGACCCACTACAGTCTCCACCCCTTATTCCATACCATTTATGTCATGCTCAGACAAACCATCTTAACAACCCATATACGTTCTTATATACTCTCATTAACCAGTGCCCCACTCTTCAACAGACAAACATCATTCTTGTATTCCCTCTTGCATCTTGCATCAAACAAACAAAAAACATTCTTATATCTTTCATTCTCTGCAGATGTTCACTGGAGCAGGCCATAACTTCTGTCTCAGACATCAAGACGGATATCCAGGCCAAGGGAAACAGTGTGTTCAGTGTTGGGCACCAGCACCGGCTTGGTTTGTCCACTTGTCCGGTTTTTTTCTTGCAAAGTTCATCTACAAAAGATAACTCACATAACAGGTTATTTTTCCCCCAAGATCCTTGAGGTACACATCGAGTTTCCCCATCCTTTCTCATCACCCACCAAGTACACCCAGGCTCTTGAGCAAAGACAACCCCACGAATGGGTTTGCCCTTTCCCATGGGAGGTGCAACCCATACTGCCTTCCCCAGCCATTTCCCTGGGTGCACTACAGGGACCTTATCTCCTCCCACAGTATGTAGTGGTTTTGTTTGGGCAGGACCAGGACGGTTAGTTGAACCTCTGCTGTTAACCAGCCAAGTGGCTTCTGCTCAATTTTTATCCCACTGCTTCCATGCCCCATTACCCAGTGCTCTCAACATGGTCTTTAGTAATCCATTATATCTTTCAATCTTTCCAGAGGCTTGTGGGTGATAGGGGATGTGGTATATCCACTCAATGCCATGTTTGTTTGCCCAGGAGTTTATGAGATTATTTCGAAAATGAGTTCCATTATCTAATTCAATTCTTTCTGGAGTGCTATGTCGCCACAAAACTTGCCTTTCAAGACCCAAGACAGTATTTCGGGCAGTGGCATGGTTTACAGGGTATGTTTCCAACCATTCGATTTCATGGGCCCATCGAGCTATAAATAGCTCACCTTTATGCTCCCAGTCTAGGTCTACCTGAGCTACTTCAATTTTGGTAGCTTTGTCTACCTGTTGGTTGTTCCATTGTTCTTCATTGGCATGACTTTTGGGCACATGAGCATCTACATGGCGTACTTTCAGAGTCATGTTTTCCACCCGAGCAGCAATGTCTTGCCATAATGCAGCAGCCCAGATGGGTTTACCCTTGCGCTGCCAGTTGGTCTTCTTCCATTGCTGTAGCCATCCCCATAGAGCATTAGCCACCATCCAGGAGTCAGTATAGAGTACTGGCCACTTCTCTCGTTCTGCAATCTTTAGAGCTAGTAGGATGGCTTTCACTTCAGCAAACTGACTTGACTCACCTTCTCCTTCAGTGGCCTCAACAACTCGTCATATGGGACTCCACACAGCAGCTTTCCACTTACAGTGATTTCCTACCACGCGGCAGGATCCATCAGTAAACAAAGCATAATGCCTCTCATCTTCTGATAGTTCATTATATGGTGATGCCTCTTGGGCACGAGCTACTTCCTCAGGCAATGCTCCAAAATCTCTGCCTTCTGGCCACTCCATGATCTCTTCCAGGATTGCGGGGCGATTAGATTTCCCCAGCCAAGGTTGTTGTGTAATCAACGCCATCCACTTACTCCATGTAGCGCTGGTTGCATGATGTATAGAAAGGGTTTTCCCTTTCAACATCCAGTGTAACACAGGCAGACGTAGTGCCAAGAGGAGATGAGCTTCTGTGCCAATGACTTCTGAAGCAGCTCGAAGTCCCTTATATGCTGCTGGTATTTCTTTTTCAATTGGGGTGTAGTGGGCTTCTGATCCTCGATATCCTCGGCTCCAAAACCCTAATGGTCGACCTTGGATTTCTCCAGATGTTTTCTACCAGAGGCTCCAGGTGAGACCATGCTCTCCAGCGGCAGTGTAGAGGATGTTCTGCACATCTGGTCCTGTACAGATGTCCCCAAGGACGACTGCAGGAGCTATTTCCTCTTTAATTTGCTGAAAATCTTGTTGTTGCTCAAGGCCGCACTCAAAACAGTTCTTCTTTCTGGTTTCTCTAAAAAGAGGGCTCACAAGCTGACTATAACCTGGGATATGCATCCTCCAGAATCCTACAAGGTCCAGGAAAGCTTGTGTTTCTTTCTTATTAGTTGGTTGAGATATAGTCACTATTTTGTTCACAACATCCATAGGCATGTGCCGACACCCATCTTGCCATTTTATGCCCAAAAACTAGATCTCTTGTGCAGGTCCCTTTACTTTGTTTCTTTTTACAGCAAAACCAGCTTTTAGGAGAATCTGAATTATTCTTTTCCCTTTCTCAAACACTTCTTCTGCTTTGTTGCCCCATACAATTATGTCATCAATGTACTGTAAATGTTCAGGGCCATCATCCATTTCCAGCACAGTTCGGATTAGACCATGACAAATAGTAGGACTATGTTTCCACCCCTGGGGCAATCGATTCCAGGTATATTGGACACCTCTCCATGTGAAGGCAAATTGTGGCCTGCATTCTGCTGCCAATGGAAATGAGAAAAATACCTTACCGATGTCAATCGTAGCGTACCACTTGGCTGCTTTTGACTCCAGTTCATACATGAGCTCTAACATGTCTGGTACAGCAGTATTTAGTGGTGGTGTCACTTTGTTCAGGCCACGATAGTCTACTGTTAACTTCCAGCCTCCATCAGATTTTTTCACAGGCCATATGGGACTATTAAATGGGGAATGAGTTTTGCTAATTACTCCTTGAGCCTCCAGTTGATGAATCAACTCACAGATGGGAGCCAGGGAATCTCCTTTTGTGCGATATTGCCTCCGGTGCACCGTCCTGGTAGCAATTGGTACCTGTTGCTCTTGAACTCACAGCAATCCCACAACAAAAGGGTCTTCTGAGAGGCCAGGTAAACTAGAGAGTTGTTTGATTTTCTCTGTATCTACAGTGGCTATACCAAAAGCCCATCTATACCCCATGGGTTCTTTGAAGTACCCTCTCCTGAGGTAATCTATGCCAAGAATACAAGGGGCCTCTGGACCAGTCACAATGGGGTGTTTTTCCCATTTGTCCCCTGTTAAGCTCACTTCAGCCTCTAATACAGACAATTCTTCACATCCCCCTGTCACTCCAGAGATCCAGACAGAATCTGTGCCTCTATACCTTGATGGCATCAATGTACACTGTGCCCCTGTGTCTACTAAGGCTTTATACCTTTGTGGGTTTGATGTGCCAGGCCATCGAACCCACACAGTCCAGTAGATTCGGTTATCCCTTTCCTCCTCCTGGCTGAAGGCAGGGACCCTCTATTTCTGTTCTTCATCAGAGTATTTGCTATCTGATCCTTGCAATTTTAGACCTGAAGTCTCCTCATTGGCATCGAAGGAAGTGGTTGCAGTTCTTCTATGTCTTGGAGGTTTTTGATTGTCTTCTTTTATTCTGGCAGCTACTATGCTGACAGCGCCCTTGGGTGGTCCTTTTCTAACACTTGTCTTCCCCCTTAGTTCACATACACGCGCTTCCAGCTTAAAAGTGGGTTCACCATCCCATTTCCTCATATCCTCTCCTTGGCCATGCAAAAAGAGCCAGAGTTCATTTCGTGGTGTACTCCTGCGTCTGGGACTTCCTTTTCCCCTGGTCGGGACAGTGGATGACCGAATTCTTGGGGCAGTTCTGACAGTCAGGCCATCATCCCACACTGATGGGGAGGTGCAGAGGTTCTCTTCATAGTTCTGTAACCAAGAAGATACCCTCTCCACTGTTGGTATATCCATGTCTGGATGATACACCATTGCCAAGATATTAGAATATGTAGCTGGGGCACTCTGAATCACTTTTCTCAACATGGCCCGTGTACACTGGACATCGTCTGGATCTGTGGAGGCCTCGGCATTATCTAGATCACCATAGATGACTTCCAACACAGCTAATTCTCTTAGGTATTGGATGCCTTCATCAGTTCTAGTCCACTTTCCTCAGGCATTTACAAGATCTTCCTTGAATGGGTATCTTGCCCTTACACTTGAGAGGAGTCGTTTCCAGAGACTACAAATTGATGTCTTTTTTCCAATGCCTCTATCAATTCCCTGGTCCCTAGCAAGAGATCCCAGCTGTTGGGCTTCTCTACTTTTGAATTGCTGACTGTCAGCCCCGTTATCCCAACATCGGAGCAGCCAGGCACCAATCCGCTCACCTGGAGGGACAGCCCTGATGCTGTACGAGCAGTAGTCATAATATTGATATCAACAGTAAGCACAGCACTGCAAGAGCTGCTGTGGAAAATCACTACCATCCCAGACCCACTACAATTACATAAAGAGAGGGTATTTCAAGGACCCAAAAGGGTATCAGTGGGCTTTTGGTGTGACTGCTTTGGAGATAGAAGAAACTGAACAGCTGTCCAGCCTGCCTGGCCTCTCAGAGGACCCTTCTGCTGTGGGGTTGCTGAGAGTTGAAGACCAACAAGTGCCAGTCGCAACCACAACAGTGCACCAGTGGCAATATCAGACTAACCATGACTCTCTGATTCTGATCTACAAACTAATTCATTAATTGGAGAGCCAAAGGGTGATCAGCAGGACTCGATCACCCTTTAACAGCTCCATATGGCCAGTACGAAAGTCTAGTGGAGAGTGGAGACTGACAGTAGACTATTGTGGCCTGTATGAAGTCACATTGCCACTGATTGCTGCTGTGCCGGACTTGCTGGAACACCAATAAAAACCGGAGTCCAAGGCAGCCAGATGGTAGGCTACCATTGACATTGCTAATGCATTCTTTTCAATTCCATTGGCAGCCGAGTGCAGGCCTCAGTTTGACTTCACCTGGAAAGGCATTCAGTACACTTGGAATCAATTGCCCCAGGGGTGGAAGCACAGCCCTACTATTTGCCATGAACTGATCCAGGCTGGAAAAGGGTGGAGCCCCTGAACACATACAATATAACAATGACATTATTGTGTGGGGCAACTCAGCAAAAGAAGTTTTTGAAAAAGGAAAGAAAATAGTTAAAATCCTCCTGAATGCCGGCTTTGCCATAAAATGAACCAAAGTCAAAGGGCCTGCACAGGAGATCCAATTCTTAGGAATTAAATGGCAAGATGGTCACTGGCATATCCTGATGGATATTGTCAACAAGATTACTGCAATGTCTCCACCAACCAGTAAGGAAGAAATCCAGGCTTTCTTAGGCACTGTAGATTTTTGGAGGATGCATATTCCAATCTCCAGTATGATTGTAAATCCTCTCTATCAAGTCACCCGGAAGAAAAATGACTTTAAATGGGGATCCGAACAACAGCAAAGCTTTCAACAGGTAAAACAAGAAATTGCTCAGACAGTAGCCCTTGGGCCAGTTCGAACAAGACCAGATGTGAAAAATGTGCTTTACACTGCAGCAGGAGAGAATGGCCCTACCTGGAGCCTGTGGCAAAAAAGACCTGGTGAGACTAGAGGCCGACCCCTTGGGTTCTGGAGTTGGGGATACAAAGGATCTGAGGCCTGATACATTCCAACTGAGAAGGAGATACTGGCAGCATATGAAGGACTCTGCTCTGCCTCAGAAGTGATCAGGACAGAAGTACAATTCTCTTAGCACCCCGACTGCCAGTGCTGGGCTGGATGTTCAAAGGGGCACATGGGGGATTGCTCCACCACAAACGTGCGCACTCAACTCAGTGACTTGCTTGACTTATATTTGCTACAGTTACAAAATCATATGATGAAATTATCCGCCTATAAAAATACACAACCTGTCCCAGCTTTTGCATGTAAATTAGGTTTCCTCTTCAAGGCTGATAGTCTTGAGTCTTTCTCACCCCTGATCTTTGCTCAGCCTCAGATATCACTTGGCCCCTTGCCAAACCAGTTTCCTTAGCTTTTCTGCCTTCAAGGAAGTTGGAAGACCCTGAAGGTATTATGTAAAGCAGATAAGCATGACCGTTTTACAGCTTGTGTGTGCTTATCTCTAAGCAAATAGTTTTGTCTGTATGAAATAGAAGCTTTAACAGTTAAGCTTATACTAATGCAAGTTAGTATAAAGTCTATTAATACATGTTAGTATAAAGCTCCACATCACTCCCAAGCACTTCAAATTCCCATCCTTAAATAGTGATTGCAGAGGCATCAGATTGGCCCAGCCTGTCTAGAGGTCTGAATCCAAGAGCCAGGGGAAAGTCCGAGAACTCTTTACAGGATCTCCATCACAACCTCCTCCCCCTGTTACCAAGCAAAAACAGCTCCTTGCTAAACCATGACACCTGGCTTGCTGAGCAGGAGGGGATGTGTCCTGGTTTGGCCCAGCTACCACAGCAGCACCAGGACAGTCTCTTGCAGAAGCTATCAGGAGGCTTGGTGCCCCCATTCACTCCCACCCTCATTAGGACTGCAGAGGGCCCAGCAAAATGGGAGTAAAAAGATAAGCAAGATTGTTGTGGATTAAGACAAGGGCAGGGAGGGCTCACTGCCAATTACGGTTGTGGGCAAAACAGACTCCAGTACTCGACTTTGAGAGGAAAGTAGGAAAGTTTATTCTACAAAAAACAGAATGGAATAAAAGTAAAAAGGGAGTAGGATGATGAGAAAATTACAACCAGCACTTTAAGATCTCCCTCTCTCATCCCTCCTTTCTTCCCCGGGCCCAGCTCACTGCTCCGGATATCTCTACCTCCTCCCTCCTCAACAGCTCAGGGAGGCAGGGAATGGGGAATGTGGTCAGTCTCTCACAGATAGCCTCTGCTCCTTCTCCCTTCTCAGATGAGGACGACTCCTTGCATTCTTCCTCTGCTCCAACATGGGGTTCCTCCCCCTGGACACAGTCTTTAACGAATTTCTCTGGTGTGGGTTGTTCCCAACAGCTGCGGCTTCTGCTTGATACAGGGTCCCTCACACGGGACATAGTCCTTGGTGAATATCTCAGGTGTGGATTCTTCATCACAGTTGCAGTTTCTGCAAATAGAGGGTCCCTCTCTCAGGACAATGCCTCTTCTGGACATAAGTTTAATGAGCTGCTTTGTTGTCACAGTTACAGCTGCGTGTCCCTTCCTCAGGACACGGCCTGCTCCGACCATAGTGATAAAGTGTCCCTCCTTTGAGACACAGCCTCTTCCGGCCATAGTTTTAATGAAGAAAATCACTGCCCCTGGCTTGGGGTCTGTAGTGAAGTTATTAGGTCTGTCCCATGGGACACAGCCTCCTCCGGCCATAGTCACTGTCCCTGGCATGGGGCCTTTAATGCAGTGAATCGCTGCCCCTGGTCCAGGGCCAGCTTTAGCAACGAGTCTCTGCCCCTGATACGTGGTCATTATCAAAATGAGTCTCTACCGCTGATGCAGGGTCTTTAAAGAAATGAAAATAAATCTCAGTTTCACCAGTCCTCTCCATAAAATGCAGGGGAGTCTCTGCTCCAGCATGCCTCCTCTTCTCTTTCATCACTGACCTTGGAGTCCGCATGGTTGTTTCCCTCACTGTTCCTACTCCGTGCACCACCACCAGCCAGAAGAACAAGAAGAGACAGAAGAAGGAAGAAACAGGAAGAAGAAGGAAGAAGCCTCCTCTTCCGGCTTCTTCTTAAAAAGTGATCGTGGAGGCGTCTAATTGGCTCAGCCCCAGAAGTGGGTCTGGCTCAGAGCTGGGGAGAGTTTTAAGGAACTACTTACAGGAGCCATCTTTACATCCCATTCCCCTTACCAGAAAAGGCTGTCATGTCAAAAACCATGACAGGGTGATAGAGCGGCATGGTGGGCACCTGGCATCCAGCCAGGGTCAAACCATCACAAAAAGATAAGGGAAAACAGCAAAGAGGACAGGGAAACAAAACCAAAATTATGACAGTAAATGTTCCGTGGCTTGAAGAAGAATACAAATCTAGTGAACGTTCTGTCTGATAGCAAGCTAAGAATAACATATTGTGTGCTGTGACCACTGTGATCTTCTGCTTATATTGGTGAGGATATGACCCACACTTTTGAAGTTTAGTGCCATTGTGAAAAAGGACTTCAGTCTCCAGCACAGCTCAAAGTCTGAATGGACACACATTGCTCTGAGTAATCACTTTAAGTAGGACACTTCCAAAAATATAGTTGATCTAAATTGCAATAATAATAGCCTCAAGTCTCAGTTATTTTTGTAATAGTAATGCAAATGACTAAAAAATTGATCTTGAAGGAACTCCAGGAAGAATCCACTCAGTTCTTCATGTCATGCTGCAAACCACTAGAGCAGACCACTACAGAAATAATCTAGGGAATTTGTCCATCAAAGTTTTATTTTCAAAGACAGTAAATGAACGTTAAAAATTGGCTTCAAATCATGAAATAATTAACTATAGAAATTAAAACTTCTTGTCATAATGCTTTAGTGGAACACACTCATTTATGGAACAACTGACCCACATGTACTGGATATGTAAAAACATAGTATTTTCTTACAAATTAACTCTTTGTTTGACCTGAGACTCATCCCTAAATTGCTCTACAAAATTGTCACATTTTTTTCCTTCCAAGTACTTTTTAAGAAAATCTGTTTGTCTCAGTCCACCTGTAAATGTCTCAGAAATCGACTGCAGATCAAAGTTGCAGACTATTTTGTAATCTGCTTCTGAAAGACAATATGTAAAAGAGGATTTCAATTTTAAACATCCAAAGAAGGTGTTCATAGGGTTTCACTTAAGGTAGTCTGCTGTCACTGGTTTAGGCCCATCAAGGGACAAAAGACCAAGATTAGACTCAAGTACCAAAGACCTGACAATTCCTAAAGGACAGGGAGGGCTTAATTGACGCTTATGGTCCAGGACAAAACAGACAAGGCTACCTAGCTTGGGGATGAAAACCGAAAATAATTTAATCCAACATCAACTAAAACATAACCATATGTGGTAGTTTGAGCCTGGCTGGATGCCAGGTGCCCACCACACTGCTTTATCCCCCACCTCCTCAGCAAGCCAGGGAAGGGGAGAAAATAAGATGGGAGTCTCGTGGGTTGAGATAAAAGCAGTTTAATAAAGAAACAGCAAAGCCGCGCGTGCGGGAAGCAAAGCAAAAGCAGATAAGCTGTTACTCTCTACTTCCCATCAGCAGCGATGTCCGGCCACCTCCCGAGAAGCAGGGCTTCAGTACGCGTAGCGGTTGCTTTGGGAAGGCCAGAAATGAATCTCGCCTCCCCTTCCTGCTCCTCTCCTCCAGTTTATATTACTGAGCTGACATCATATGGTATGGAATATCTCCTTGGTCAGTCTGGGTCAGCTGTCCTGGCCATAGTCCCTCCCAAGATCATGCCCACCCACAGCTATTGGTGAAGGTGGGGAAAGGAATGCTGGAGGGACAGCCCTGATGTTGTGCAAGCGGTAGTCATAATATTGATATCAACAGTAAGCACAGCACTGCAGGAGCTGCTGTGGAAAATCACTACCATCCCAGACCCACTACACCATAAAACCCCAAAACATAACCAACACAAAACAACACAGAGTGGTACAACGATGAAGAGTCCAACCAGCCCTTTAGGACCACCTTCTCCCCACCTCTCCCCTCTTCCCAGGCTCAGAGCCCTGATCCCGGTGTCTTTATCTCCTCCCCCACTGAACCACTCAGGAGGGCAGGGAATGGGGGTTTCAGTCAGTCTATTCCTGATAGCTTCTGCCGTTTGGCTCTCCTCAGGGCAGGTGGGCTCCGCACCAGTCCTCCCTGCACCTCTGCAAGGTACCTCACATATACGGCAGCCCTGCATGGGCTGCTCTGATGTGCATTCAACTCAAAGGCTGAAGTTCCTCTCTGCTTCTTGTGTGGATCTGCTCTGTGGTCTGCCATGGCTGCCTTCTCACACAGTCTCTCGTCCATCCAGGCGCACTCACCTGGAGGTGCTGATGACTCTCAGTCCTGTCATTGCCCTCTATAGGTTGCAGGGGTACAGCCTGCGATCTCACCATGGGTTGCAGAGGGGTCTCTGGTCTGGTGCTCTTCCTTCCTTCCTCCTTCTCTGACTATGGGGTCCGCGTGGTCGCCTCCATCTTGTACCAATGTTACACCTCCTCCCAAGCACTTCAAATTCCCATCTGTCGCAGAGGCGCCAGATTGGCCCAGCCGGGCCAGAGGTGGGTCTGAACCCAAGAACTGGGGGAGTGGCCGAGAACTTTTTACCGGGTCTGCACTGCAACCCGTTCCCCCTGTTACCAAGCATAAGCTGCTCCTTGTTAAACCACGACAAGTAATCAGAAGTATTTTAAGGAATCCTGCAATACAAGGCAAGCAACAAGCAAATGCACATAGTGCTAACAAGAACACAATTTCCATCATTAATATTTACTTTAACAAAGAGCTCAGTCCTGACCACCAGCTCACCCCCGAAAAAGGATTCCAATCACTCCCTTTCAGTTGTCTGGTGAGATCCTTCAAATCCTGAATACTCTTATGTATTGACTCTGAGTGATCACTCAAATTCATACAACACATGCCTTCAAAATCCTCACAACCATGTCCTTGTGTTAGCAATAAAAAATCTATGGCGGCTCTATTCTGCAAAGTAGCATGTCCGATTGAGTATACATCAGATAAAAATCCAGTTAGTGCTAGTGAAGCACTATTGCTAATTTTTGCAAGCCAGCATCCTAATTTATTAAGAGTTGCTAAAGCTTGAGCAGTCCCAGTACTAGAAAAACTGTTAGTAGACATAGCTGTACTAAGACAGAGTGTATCTTGTCCTGTGACATTTCCTAAAGTGACCCAGACGTTCTGTCGGGGCTACGTGACTACCCATCCTTTTGTTGTTACCCATAACAGTATTCCTGTAAAGACAAAAATTTCATTCCTATGAACTCCTCTGGTGTTTCTCTGTTCAGCATTATATTCTCATTTGTCAGATGTGGCCGAACGTATCGCGCCGGAACCCACTTTGGTCCCGATCCTATGGAGACACAAGCATATCCCCATCCCCAACTTATTAAATGCAAGGGTCCTTCTCACCGTCCCGTAGCCATGTCTCGGACATGGACCAAAAGCTGTGTCCGGAACATAGGAGAAGCTCCAAAATGATGATTCACATGTGTCATATCTGCATGATCACGATTTAAAACATTTAACACAAATGTGGCTTTCCATAATCGTTCAGAAGGTGTATCCCCCATATTCCCCCTCTTTTGTTTAGTCAACATTTGTTTAAGTGTTTTGTGGGTATGTTCAATGATAGTCTGCCCAGTGGGCGAGTGTGGGGAGTTTTGTGGAGACTTGGCTAGAGAAAAGAGGACATGATAGAATACAGCTGGTTAGGCAGTAAGCACTAAGCAATAAGCTATTGGACTCCTGCTCAAGGCCGTGAGAGCAAGAGAGCTGTATGATAACAGGATGAAAAAGCAGGAGCTTAGTTTGGGTTAAGCAGCCACAAGTATCTGGAGTATGTTGAAACAAGGGCAAGGTTTGCACCTAACTGGGAACCAACGATGAGCTTAGCTTTTGCAATATGTATGAGCCTGATTATTGTATCTATAAAAGAGTTGTATCTTTGCAAATAAAGTTGAGACTTGTTGCACTACAGGGTGGGCTTGTCTCCCGTCGTCTTCAGCAAATGGTGACCCCGACGCGATACACGAAGGACGTGATATACCGACTGGGTGCCACGGCGGAGCGACGAAGGGGTTCGGGTCCTATGCAGCAAGGACAGCAATAAGCGTGAAAATTGGGAACACGCCGTGCCCTGGGTGACCGTATAGATGAGCCCGGCCAATACGTGCTGCCGGACCTTGAAGGGCTGCAACAGCACGCTGACGATAATAGGTATGGAAAGGCAAGCGGCATATGATTTATTTACTGCATTCTTGCAGAAGCGGCAGATAAAGGGTATAGATCTGTAAAAAGACCTACCAGGGTTGTTAGCTTATGGGTATGCTAAGGGAGTGTTTCAGAATCCACATACAGTGCATGAATTGAGCGAATGGCGTAAATTTCGGGATTTGCTGTGGGAAGCTACCCTGGAGGACGATGAGATAGCTGAAAAGTTAGGGAAGCTTTGGAGGATAGTGCACAATGAGTTGTTGCAACATCAGGCAGAAAAGAAGGCTGCTGAGCACGCATCAGCAGCACAGAGTAAGAACAAAAACGATGAGCGTGACTGGTTCCAATCCACCTCGCTGGCTCCTACCGTCTCAAAAGTAATGCTCAACCCCCCGCGTGTAGAAAATAGCTCTGAAGGCACGGACGGGGTACGAGAACCATATGAGCCATCAGCCCCTCCTGAGGAACAAGAGTGTCGGCCTAAAGAGCCCCCGCCTCTGCCCCCCCCCACTTAGTGAGCCTGTCCCTGGGGCAGAGAGTGAACTGGCAGAGGCACCGACAGTAGTGCCGAGAGAGGCGCCGAGAGTAGCGCCGGGAGAAGCGCCGGGAGAGGTGCCGGGAGAGGCGCCGAGAGCAGCGCCGGGAGCAGCACCGAGAGTAGTGCCGGGAGCGGCGCTGAGGCGGATGATACCGAGAAAAAAGAAAAAGGTTCTTCTCTACACAAGAGTTTTTACAAAGTCAGAGAGGCGAAGGGGCTTCAGAGCAGAGCCCCCGCGGGAGAACTGCTTCCCATCCGAGCCCAGCCCGCCCTGGGACGACTTGCAGGGGAATGCCAAGTGGGCGGAGTCGGGTGGGGGTGCAGCGCAGGATGATCAGAGGACAGTGGGGGAGCGCGACCCCATGTTAGACTGGATACCATCGGGCACTCGGGGGAAGAAAAAGAAAACACGGGAGAGAGTAATACCGACTGCGCCGCCGGCGCCGGGGACGGCACGGAGTGAGTCAGACCCCCCCCCGCCCCTTCCATCCGCAGCCGCCGCCGCGCAGCCGCTTCCCGCGCCCGGTCAGTGTCTCCGGAGTGCCCCCCCACATACACCGCGCGCCGAACCACCGGCCCCGGCCCTCACGGACCGCTGGGCTCATCCTTTCCATCCTCAATCCCTTGCCTCAAAGAGTGTAAAAACTGTTCGTCGTGATGTTATGCATTTTGCTGTAAATGTGATAATGAATAGTGGTTTTCTTACAGTGGAAACTTTCTAAGGCGTTTTAGGTGTCAAGAATGGAACTTGGAAGAACAGAACATTTTGGCATTGAGAAGCTAAAAGGTGATTTATGTTGATGCTTGAAATGATTGTAGTAAATGGTTTTAGGCAATTTCAACAACCCAAGCAAAACATGTGGCTTACACTGGCCAAAGCAATCAATCAGTCTACAATATGTTTATCAATGGCCACTCCAGATAATCCTTTTTCTACCTGTTTGGTGGGAGTTCCATCAGATGTGGCACAATGGCCTGTACCAAATGCATTAAAAACAAATCCCTTAGTTAAGGGTAATAGCAAAGTTGACAGCTGGGATTTGATCATTTCATGGTTGCCAATAATAACAACAGAGCTACAGGAGTTAGAATTTATTGGGATCTATAAAGATGGATTTTTGTGTTATGTTTAATTTTACCAGCAATACCAAAACATTTGGAACAGAATGTGGATCCCATCCTGGGCGTGTATAAGAACACAACATCTTGGTTGAATTATACTTCACCAAAAAGATCCAGGTCTAGTCTTGTGCCTGTACAGTTACCAAAGGGAATTTTTCTGATCTGTGGGGACCAGGCATGGCCTGGAATAGCCTCGAGATTACAAAGGGGACCATGCAGTTTGGGACAACTGACGATCTTGATGCCTAATCACATAATGATTTAGAAACATCATTGTCCAAAACAATTTGTGCATGCATTTACTGGTGAATGTGATGACCATGTTACCTTTGGTCTCCCTCAACAATAATAGCAACTAGTATATTTGCTCCAGGTGTAAGAGTATCTGCTTTATTAACTCAGCTATGCAAATTAGGATACTGGCCTAGCAAACAAAGTAACCAAACCTCAATGACATTAGAAGACTTGATTAGTAATGTAAGTAGTATTAGCCATACAACTTTGCAACATAGACCTGCTAGAGATTTTACCTTTAGCACAAGTATAATAACTTTGTTTGTCAGCTGTGCTTTTTTTTTCAGTGTATGAGAAGAAGCTTACCAGGCATGAGTTGCTAAAACTAATGTGCAGATTGTCCTTGAGCTGCTCTCTACTATCAGAAATGAAGAAGCAAAAATACCTACGAGATAACAACTTGGAGCAAGGAGGAGGCTGAGGCAGTGTGTGAAACTGCAAGGCTTATCACAGAAAACTACAGCTGGCTTTTAGAGAAAGGACCAATTAGAAGTACTATAAACACGCTGGCTTTGCTGCTGATTGTAAGGGTCTGATGCTTGTTAGTAAAATTTGAGTTATAGGCTGCCCGCAGGGGTCATGGACATACCAGCTATCCCCATGCATTGAGCCACGGTATCCCTCACACTAGTCTTAGGGAGGGGGAGAGCATGGGGTGTAGAAGATATAGCGGTCTACTAAGTCTCTCTTGCAGATTGATGTGTTTCTCGGAGTGCTCACCGTGCAGTAAATCCCCTGGGTGGACCCTGTTATTTGGGGAAAACTCTCTTTATTCCACCCTAACTTAACCATGCTAATGCAACTTGCTGACCATAATAATATCTCCTACAAAAAACATAGTTATTATGAGTTTGATTGTACTGATATTGGTCCCCCACGATTTTGGAGTGAACTGAAGCAAGTCATAGTTGCCACCCTTTTGCCAGGAGGAGCAGCCAATAAGGCCATGAACTTGGCTAAACAGTTAGGATGTTGGACTAAAGATGAGGTAAATTAAACTTCAGAAATGATTGATATGTTAACAGCTGACGTTCAAAGTGTAAATCATGCGGTGTAACAAAATAAAGCTGCCATAGACTTTTTATTATTAGCCCACGGACACGGATGTGAAGAGTTTGAGGGCATGTGTTGTATGAACCTGTCGGACCATTCCACCTCGATACATGCCAAACTGAAAAAACTTCAACAGGGATTACATCAGTAGAAACAAGAAGAGGGATTAGAACTTGAAGGATGGCTTAAGGGATGGGGAATAGGCCCTTGGTTGCGAAATGTTATAATGTATGGAATTGGCTTTATGGGTATTGTTTTATTTATATTGTTAGTGTTTCCTTGTTTTATAAATTGTATTCAACGGACAATAGAAAGAACATTTGAGAGGATGTGGCAGGCTAATATCATTTTCCAAAAAGAAAACGGGGGAAATGTCGGGAGTTTTGTGGAGACTTGGCTAGAGAAAAGAGGACATGATAGAATACAGCTGGTTAGGCAGTAAGCATTAAGCGATAAGATATTGGACTCCTGCTCAAGGCCGTGAGAGCAAGAGAGCTGTATGATAACAGGATGAAAAAGCAGGAGCTTAGTTTGGGTTAAGCAGCCACAAGTATCTGGAGTATGTTGAAACAAGGGCAAGGTTTGCACCTAACTGGGAACCAACGATGAGCTTAGCTTTTGCAATATGTATGAGCCTGATTATTGTATCTATAAAAGAGTTGTATCTTTGCAAATAAAGTTGAGACTTGTTGCACTACAGGGTGGGCTTGTCTCCCGTCGTCTTCAGCAGGCGAGTGTGGAATTCCTGTTGTGTGTCGGATGCTCCATTCTTGTAAAAATAGTTGTGTGTCTCTTGATATAAATGTAGGCCCATTGCTAGTTTTAATATGCCCTGGGAGTCCCATACATGCAAAAGCAGCTAACCAGTGACAACGTACGTCACGATTTTTCTCTCCTGTGTGTGCGGTGGCAAAAATAAATGCAGAATATGTGTCTATGGTGACATGCACATATTTAAGATGACCAAATTTAGTGAGTTACATCTGTTTGCCAAATCTGCAAAGGAGAGGTACCATGAGGATTGACTCCCATTTGAGGCACTGAGTTGAGAGATTAACAATCGGGACGAGCTAAGATTATGTTACGAGCTTGTTCTGTGGTTAATTGGAATTGTTTTTGCAATGTTTGTCTGTTTTGGTGAAAAAAGTTATGTGAAAGTTTAGCTTGTTGAAATAACTGAAGGGTAGTCAAACGATTATTTCAAAGGTCCAGGCAAAGATGTATGTGATCGCACATGATCGGTAAAATATGAGTGTGAATGCCTTGAAACATAATAGAACAATCTTTTAAACTGGATAAACAGTTCAGGATTATTGACTTCCTTCAAAAAAGAACCTTCAAACCACTTCACTATACCTGTAACATAAAGAGACTCAGAGACAATATTAAGGTTAGTTGTTGGAAATAACTGAAATGCTTGAACTACCGCAGAAAGCTCCACAACTTAAGGTGAGAGCTTTATACTAACATATATTAATAAACTATATAATAACTGTACTGGTTTTGTCTGGACCAGGTTTTTTGGCAGTGGGGGGAGGGGGGGTTACAGGGGTGGCTTGTTTAAACAAAGAGTTGCCAGAAGCTTCCCCTATAGCTCACAGGGTTAGGGCCAGTCAATCCTAAGCTGGACTCTGCACCTCACCCAGGCCTGGTCAATTAGTGTCTGAGGTAACACCTCTGTGAATAACATATTTGAGAAGGAGAAGAAGTTGTTGCGAAGTTGCTAAACTGCAGCAGCAACGGGGAGTGAGAATGTGAAAACCTCTCTGCAGACACCAAGGTCAGTGGAGAAAGAGAGGGAGGAGAGTGCTTAGGCCCTGGAAGAAAGACTCCCCTGTGATATGTGGTGAGGATCATAGTGAAGCAGGTTGTCCCCCTGCTGTTGCCGTTAGCGGCAACATAGCCAGGCCGCCTGAGCGGATCACTCATCTCACTGACCGCTGAGGGGACAAGACCAAGTGCATACTCAGTATGGATGATACTTTGTTCCAGTTTTATTGCTTGCGCCATGTGCTTTTATCTGCTAACAGTAGCACCTTCTTTCACTCCCCCCTGTGCCCACCTCTTCTGTACTCTCCACCTCTCGCGTCACAGTCTGAGATCTTCCGGGCACCTACAATGTCTCCCCCTCCCTAAGCTCGATGACTCCAGCATCCTGTGGCACAGGCTGATACATAACATGTCTGCCCAG
Organism: Colius striatus; assembly: GCF_028858725.1. Taxonomy (NCBI): domain Eukaryota; kingdom Metazoa; phylum Chordata; class Aves; order Coliiformes; family Coliidae; genus Colius; species Colius striatus. Next base: position 23,151,221 of record NC_084789.1, on the reverse strand, counting down.
CACACGTGCTAGCTGAGCCGATTGTGGGAAGATATAAACCGGTTCTGGTCGTGTTCCACTCCGCCGCCCAATCTCGCCAATAGTTGGGTGATCCCAGCTGGATCTACATCGCGGCGAGCACTCCAAAGAACATGTCAACCTGCAAAAGAAACTCAGTAGACTGTTAGACTCAAATTTCTGGTCATATTTGTTTTGTCGGGACCCACTGCTGGGTTCCCTCCTTTTCTACACAAGCATACCTTCGGCCCAGGCATCTAAGCTTCCATCCTGACTCCCACTCCCCAGTGCCGCAATTTGACTGCTGGTAATTTATCTACTGCTACCGACTCTTGCTCCCTAAAGCATGCTTGCGCCGGTATGGGTCCTGACCCTCGAACAAAGTGGTGAAGGACATACAGACAGCACATTAAAATATTGTGCTGCCTATCAAGGGGAATTCTATGTCCCATGCTCTCCCCCTCCCTAAGATGGTTGAACTGTACTTTTAAGAGTAGTGTGAGCACATTCAACAATTGTCTGTCCCTGGCTATTGTAAGGGATGCCGTGCACCAATTTAATCTGCCAGATTCAACAGAATTTCTGTGTCACATGGGAGATGTAACAAGGCCCATTGTCAGTTTTGATTTGTTCAGGACATCCTAGGACAGCTATACATTGTAGTCAGTGCCTGATTGTGTGGTGCGCTGTGGCTTGGCGCATGGGGGTAGCTAGTATGTAGCCACTGCAGGTGTCACCGATTTTGTGGCGTCAGTATGCAAGATTTTCTCCCATCTGTCTCCCTGTTTCCACACCACTTCCGCTGTGTTGGTCTTTGATGAGGCATCTGTAAAGACAGTGGGGCCTTCCACTGGTGCCATGGACAACTGCAAATCAGGTGTTCACTACACGTTCCGCAGCAAGTGCAACAGCAGGTGTTCTATCGGGCCAGAGCTGACCGGTAAAATCCGATAAGGCATTTTGGAGCTCCCACTCCATCTGAAACATTTTTTTTTCATTGTGCAACTGAAATAGGCGACATAAGGACAGTTGGGCCCATTCCCGACAGTTGCCATACATGCTGTCTTACCTGTCTAATCATGACCATGCATACTCAAGTCCAAAATGGCGTGGCCACCTTTTCATGGCTCTGATAGATCCACTGCAGGACGGTGAGACGATGACTACCATCAATTTACCCCAGGAAACCATGCATTCCTTGTGGAATCAAATGGATAGCGGCGACCAACGGTTGGCCTGGTTGCCATCTGGTCAAGGCATGGACTATTTTCGCTTGTAACCATGTATGACAAATGGGTCATAGGGCAGTGCCGACTGTCAATTGGCACAATGTTAGTGAGTTTTTCATGCCTTGGGGTAGCACAGTCCACTGATTCACCGGCCCTCAACCATTAACTGTTCAATGGTTACCCCATGCAGATGATGCTGGGGATTGCCTTGCGCTTCCGTCCATATGGTCTGATTTATGGTGCGCCACTCTTCCCTCCACAACAAAAATAAGGGCCCCAGTAAAATAGCCTTCACTAACTGCGTGCAATCATATGACAACATAGGCTGCTGGAAGACGCATTCCAGTAGCACCAGGGACTCTGGGCTGTTAAGTTCGTGTGTCTTTATGGTCCCATGCAGCTCCTTCACAACCTTTGTTTCTAGGGGAGCCCATTCATATCTGCCCCCATCGGTCATTGAATCATAGAATCATGGAATCATAGAATGGTAGGGGTTGGAAGGGACCCCTAGAGATCATCTAGTCCAATCCCCCTGCAGAAGCAGGTTCACCCAGACCAGGTCACATAGGAACATGTCCAGGCGGGTGTTGAAGACCTCCAAGGAAGGAGACTCCACAACCCCTCTGGGCAGCCTATTCCACTGCTCCGTTACCGTGAAATAGTTTTTTCTTATGTTTAAGTGGAACTTTTTGTGTTCCAGCTTCATCCCATTATCCCTTGTCCTGTTGCTAGCTACAAAAAGGGATGTCCCAACCTCCCGACATCCACCCTTTAGATATTTGTAAATGTTAATAAGTTCTCCTCTCAGTGTCCTGTTCTCTAGACTAAACAGCTCCAATTCCTGCAGCCTTTCCTCGAAACTGATGCAATTTTTTGCTATCAGACGTCAGTCTGTAAGCGGTTGGCTCCCTCCCCTGGCTGCATCCTTAATCAACCGTGTTTCCTGGACTACGTTCTCAGCATTAGCAATCACTTCCTGCAGTCAGCTCAGCAACGCTTCCAGTCTACAGCCGTCTCCCCCGTCTCGGCATAGCCCAACCCCTTTTCTCTTTGCGGTTGCATGCTATCACGCTCGCCTATCAAATGCATCTCGACATCCTCCCCGTACTCTGTCCCCTCCTCCTCCTCTTCAGACAATTCTTCCAAATTTAGTAACGATGAACGCCATTGGTCCCACGTATCTGCACCGCCCCCCGTCCTCTGGCTCTCATTTCTCCCGCCCCCACTTCCTTCAGGCATCATCTTTGGTGACTCGTGGCGCAGCTGATATTTCTCCCCCCCCAGGGCACCATTCGTCCCGCCGCCAACCCTGGCGCCCGTGGTGCAGCTGGCATTCCTCTCCCCTGTGTTTTCTTTTTCTTTGTCTCCCCCCGCGTGCTTGACAGTACCCAGTCTAACAGGAGGTCGTGCCCACTTATTCTCTCCTGACTATCCTGTGTCGTACCCCCACCCAACTCTGCCCAATCTCGCTTGGGAACACAGCCACCCCACAGCAATGCACTAACGACAGCCGGCTATTCCCCCACTGTGGCTCGCCGGCACCCTCTGTGGCTCCGCCACCGTCACACCATAAGATGGCGACCCCTGGAGCCCGAAACGGCAGCGCACCCAACTGCATGACCATCTCCCCTGACAGATAGCTTCCTGCACCGTCAACCAGATCTGTTTCGCCTGTGCCGTCTTAGACAGAGTCCTTTTCATCTCCCCACACATTTTAAGATGCTGGTCCATACCGCTGGCCCCCGTCAAAGCAGCCTGCAGCATCTCCTCCTCTACCGCTGTCCAATTCTGGACACTTAATAACTCTGTGGGTGCCTGTAACACACCCCGCCTCCACATCCATAGGATGCAAGCGGCCATGGGCGAGCTGTGAACCCGCTCACCCACCTCAAGCACTAATGGCTTGAGTACCTTAATCACTTGTTCCATCTGTGCCATGGCCGCAGACGTCTCGCTTTCTGCCGATCACATCGGGGTCACCATATGTTGCCATTAGCGGCAACATAGTCAGGCCGCCTGAGCGGATCACTCAGCACACCAACTGCTGAAGGGACAAGACCAATGCATACTCAGTATGGATGATACTTTGTTCCAGCTTTATTGCTTGCGCCATGTGCTTTTATCTGCTAACAGAAGCACCTCCTTTCGTTCCGCCCGGTGCCTGTCTCTTCAGTACTCTCCGCCTCTTCAGTACTCTCCGCCTCTCACGTCACAGACGGAGATCTTCCAGGCACCTACAACACCTGAGTTCATGAGTGACTGTCTCCTGTGGGGAGGGGCCCCACAGTGTAGCAGTGGGAAGTGTGAGGAGGCCTCTCCCTAAGAAGCAGCAGTGGCAAAGTCCAAAACCCCCAGCCCCTGTGCCTCGGGGGGGGGGGGGGGGGGGCGGAGGGGGAAGAAAGAGGAGTCCCAAGGAAAAGGGATGGGTGGGAGGAGGTGTTTTTAAGATTCGGTTTTATTTCTCATCTCCCTGTTGTTGTAATGGTGCAAGCAATATGCATTCAAAGATATAGAGAGCTAGGTAACACACATAGTCATACATAGGAAACGTAGTGCAACCAACAGAGTTGACACAAAGCCACCCTTTGTTTGCTAGCTACTTCCTTATACTCTGCTTCTGCCCATGTGATCACCCAGGGCCCAATTGATTAACTTTATTCAACCTGGTTGGTCCAAGTCATATTTGTACCTACAATTCCCCCCTTTTTCTTTTTGGACCAGCCAGCCTTCAGCAACACATTTCAAAATTAAAGGTACATGAAGAAAACATAAATATTTTTACCCATGGACATGAGTTTACAACAAAACGTCAATAACAGCTACATTGCTGAAAAATACAACACAAATCCATAAATTCAAAATAAACATAATCTGATATATGTTGCTAGGAGGGACGCATACTGGCAAGAAGGGGAGTTCTCTGTACTTCCACTGATATTTCTGCTTCCTGAATGTAGTTTCAGACTTTTCTTCAACTTCTTTAGCATGTTTATCTGTGAGTATTATCTGTAGGTTGGAAATATCTCTTGATCCATTGCTTTCAAGTTTTCATTGGCCGTCTTGTTAAGTTCTTCAGTTCTTCTAATGAGATACAGATTGCTGGAGGAATTTGCAGCAACATATGTTGCGCCACAGCATACAGGTTTTATATTTTAATAGGGTGATGGATTCGGGGTGGATGAATTGTTTTTTTCCTCAAGATTGTTTTTTCCATCCTGAGCATCCAATATGGTCAGGTCAAACTTCTTTGCCAGCATTTTCGCACCTTGGTGAAAAAAGTCATGCGATCTTTAGCCTTGAGAAAATTTGTCAATTACTGGCCCCATATGTTTCAATAAAGGAGCTGCCACTATCTTGTCAACAATTTCATTGCCAACTGATAGGCGAACTTTTAAACCCAAATGTCTTTGAATATGTCCAATATAATAGGCATTTTGATGTTCATTTATCTGATGCCAGATAAATTAACAAATAAGTTATACAGATTCTGATTAAAGATTTCTCTCAACAACGCTCTCTCTAATCGAGTGACAGCATCGACCACATATAGAAAATCAGAGATGATGTTTAACGGGACGTCTGGCCATTTCTAGAAAGTTGTAACTACAGCCATTAACTCCAACAGTTGACCTCAGTTGCCTGGGGAGTGAACAGGTAGGTTTTGCCATTGTCCATTCTCCCACCAAACCACTCCTGCTTTAGCTTGTATCTATCTTCCATCGGTAAAAAGAGTTCGGCCTTTAACAGGTACATAGACATCGGGGACTATTCTTCATACAACAGGATAGGATTCATCTCTCCTGTAAAGACACTGGATTATTTGGGAGTAGACTAGCAAATTTAATAAAGAGGTCTTTAAACTAAGGGACTTGGGAGGTGGGGTGAGAAGCAAAACAGAACAAGCTGTCCCCTCTAGCTGGGAAAAAGGGCAGGACAGGGAACGCAATGATAAGTGCCCTTCATCTACACACTGGGCTGAGATACGGAAGACTGAGCACCCTCAGAAAGAGTCCAACCGGGGAGGAATCTCCTGCACCCACCCAGGGAAACCTGTGTGTTTGAGTAAGCCCCTGCACTGCCTCTACACCAATGCACGTGGCCTGGGGAATAAGCAGGAGGAACTGGAGATGTGGGTGCAGATGCGGAGCTACGACCTCATTGCGGTCACAGAGATGTGGTGGGACAGCTGCCGTGACTGGAGCACAGCCATGGAGGGTTATGTATTGTTCAGGAAAGACAGACTGACAAGGAGTGTAGGTGGAGTTGTTCTGTATGTGAGAGAGCAATTAATGTGTACTGAACTGTGCCTGGGTGGGGATGAGGAGAGAGTAGAGTGCTTATGGGTAAAAATTAATGGCCAGGGCAAGGCAGGTGATATTGTTGTAGGAGTCCGCTACAGGCCACCTGATCAGGAGGAGGATGTAGATGAGGCCGTCTACAAACAGCTGAGAGCTGCCTCACGATCACAATCCCTGGTCCTCATGGGGGATTTCAACCACCCTGATATTTCCTGGGATAGTCACACAGCCAAGCACATGCAGTCCAGGAGATTCCTACAGATTGTTGACGACAACTTCCTGTCACAAATGATTGAGGAACCAACAAAGAGGGGTGTGCTGCTGGACCTGGTACTGACAAATAGAGAGGGTCTGGTTGGGGATGTGAAGGTTGGAGGAAACCTCGGCTGAAGTGACCATGATATGGTAGAGTTCAAGATCCTGTGTGGAAGGAGGAGAACACAAAGCAAGACCGTGACCCTACATTTCAGGCAAGCCAACTTTGGCCTCTTCAAAAATCTACTTGGACAGATCTCATGGGATATGATTCTTGATGGTAGAAGTGCCAATGAGAGCTGGTCAGTCTTGAAGCACCACTTCCTCCAAGCCCAGGATCAGTGTGTCCCAATGTGCAAGAAAGGAGGAAAAGGAGGTAGGAGGCCTCCATGGATGAGCAAGGATCTGCTGGGACAACTCAGGCAGAAACCAGTCATCTATGAGAGGTGGAAACAGGGGCTGGCTTCTTGGGAAGAGTATAGGAACACTGTCAGGGCATGGAGGGGTTCAACTAGGATGGCTAGAGCCCTTCTAGAATTAAATTTAGTCGGGGATGTTAAGGACAGCAATAAGGCATTTTTCAAGTACATCAGCAGCAGAAGGATGGTGAGGGGTAATGTGGGCCCACTGCTAAATGCTGAGGGTTGCCCTGGTGTCTGAGGGTGCAGAGAAGGCCAAAGTACTGAATGCCTTCTTTGTTTCAGTCTTTACAGCCAAGTCTGACCCTTGGGAAGTCCAGTCTGGCAAGGATAACAGGATGACCAGGAAAGCAGAGCACTTGCCCTGGGTGGAAGAGGAAGAGGTTAAAGACTTGTTGGCCAAGCTTAAGGCTCATAAGTCAATGGGTCCTGATCGGATGCATCCTAGAGTGCTGAGAGAGCTGGCTGATATGATTGCTAAGCCTCTCTCTATCATTTTTGAACAATCATTGAGGACAGGTGAGGTTCCTGAGGACTGGAGAAAGGCCAATGTCAAGCCAGTCTTCAAAAAGGGCAGGAAGGACGACCCAGGAAACTGCAGGCCGGTCAGCCTTACCTCCATCCCTGGAAAAGCGATGGAACAACTTATCCTGAATATTATCACTGAACATATGAAGGATAAGATGGTTATCAGGGGGAGTCAACATGGCTTCACCAAGGGGAAATCCTGTTTGACTAACCTGATATCCTTCTATGAGTGTATAACTGATTCCCCAGAAGGGTGTGCTGCCATTCAGCGGAATCTCGACCGGCTTGAGAGTTGGGCAGAGAGGAACCTCATGAGGTTCAACAAGGACAAGTGAAGAATCATGCATCTGGGAAGGAACAACCCCACGTACCAGTACAGACTGGGGGTCAAACTGTTGAAGAGCAGCTCTGCAGAGAGAGACCTGGGAATCCTGATTGATAATAAACTAACCATGAGCCGACCATGTGCCCTCGTGGCCAAGAAGGCCAATGGCATTCTGGGATGCATCAAGAAGAGTGTGGCCAGCAGGTCAAAGGAGGTTCTTCTGCCCCTGTACTCTGCCCTGGTGAGGCCTCATCTGGAGTACTGTGTCCAGTTCTGGGCTTCTCAGCTCAAGAGGGACAGGGACGTGCTGGAGAGACTCCAGCGCAGGGCCACCAAGATGATCAAGTATATGGAACATCTTTCATATGAGGAAAGACTGCGGGAACTGGGGCTGTTTAGTCTGGTGTCTTGGTTTAGGCCCATCAGGGAACAAAGACCATGATTAGCCTCGAGTACGGAAGAGGCTGAGAATTGCTCAAGGGCAGGGAGAGCTTAATTGCCGCTTAAGGATCAGGACAAAACAGACCAGGCCACTCGGTTTGGGGAAGAAAACAGAAAAACAATTTAATGCAACATCAACTAAAACGTACCCCAAAAACCCAAAACATAACCAAAATGAAACAACACAGAGTAATACATCAATGAAGAGTCCAACCAGCCTTTTTAAGAAAACCTTCTTGCCACACCTCCCCTCTTCCCGGGCTCAGAGCCCTGATCCCGGTGTTTTTACCTTGTCCCCCCCTGAACGGTTCGGGGGGGCAGGCAGTGGGGGTTTCAGTTAGTCTGTTCCCGATAGCTTCTGCCATTTGTCCCTCCTCAGGACGGGTGAACTCCACACCCATCCTCCCTGCAAGTCCGTGGGGTAACTCGCACGCATGGCAGACCTGCACGGGCTACTCCGATGCGCACTTATTCCAAAGGCTGCAGTTCCTCTCTGCCTCTCGTGGGGGGCTGCTCTGCGACGTGCAGGCTCTCCAACAGGGCCTGGGCCATGGCCGTTTCCCCACACAGTCCCTCGCCCATCCGGGCTCACTCACATGGAGCTGCTGGTAACTCTCGGTCCTGCCGTGGGCCTCCATAGATTGCAGGGGCACAGCTTGCATTCTCGCCACGGCTTGCAGAGGAGTCTCTGGTCTATTGCTTCTCCTTCCTTCCTCCTTCTCTGGCTGAAGGGTCCGCGTGGTCGCCTCCATCTTGTATCACTCTTACACCTCCTGCCTCGCATTCCAAATTCCGGTCCCCTAAATAGTGATCGCAGAGGCGCCAGATTGGCCCAGCTGGGCCGGAGGTGTGTGTGAACCCAGGAGACGGGGGAGAGTCCTCAAACTCTTTACCGGGTCTTTACTGCAACCCGCTCCCCCTGTTACTAAGCCAAAAGCTGCTCCTTGCTAAACCAGAACATCTGGAGAAGAGGAGATTGAGGGTTGATCTTATTAACATTTATAAATATCTAAAGGGTGAATGTCAGGAGATTGGGACATCCCTTTTTTCTATAATAGATGGTAACAGGGCAAGGGGTAATGGGATGAAGCTGGAACACAAAAAGTTCCACTTAAACATAAGAAAAAACTATTTCACCGTGAGAGTGACAGAGCAGTGGAACAGGCTGCCCAGGGGGGTTGTGGAGTCTCCTTCCTTGGAGGTCTTCAAGACCTGCCTGGACATGTTCCTATGCGACCTGATCTAGGTGAACCTGCTTCTGCAGGGAGGTTGGACTAGATGATCTCTAAAGGTCCCTTCCAACCCCTACCATTCTATGATTCTATGATTCTATGATTCTATGATTCTATGATTCTATGATTCTGTGATTCTATGATAGGTACTGTTGATCTCAATGGCCGGTCTTCCATTTGAAATTTAACAGAATACAATTCATGTGCCAGATAATGATTATTTATAGTCCCCAGATATGACAATATGTTCCACTGTAATTCATCTGATTGTTGCAGTGCCCAGTTCAAAAATTCATCTGTGAGAGGAATGAAAATGATGTTTGCCTCAATCCCTGCTATTTCCAGCAAATGTTTCCTGGCCTTAACTATTATTTTTGCGATTTCCTCTATTCTTGTTGTAATGGTTTTTTGCAAATTATATGGCAAAAATATCCACTCCAGGATCCTCAATGGGTCTTCTGTTACCGAATCCCGTTGCATCAAGACTTCCATTACATGCTAGTTTTAACTTATCACAGCAATGTTAATAGACAAGTCAGGATCACATCGATGACTGTAGTTATTGACTATCTTGTTTCCTATCTTTTCTATTGCTTGTATTTGCTGCCGAGACAGTTTTCACACACTGTCAGCCTCTACCAACCCTTTTAATAAAGGCATTAGAGGCACAAGATCCTCATTCGTGATATCACATATAGTTTGCACCCACTGGATATCACCTATTAGCTTTTGAACGTCTGTTAAATTAGCAATTTCTGTTTTAATTGCCACCTTCTGAGAATAAATGGATGCACTGGTGATAATATTATCTAAATATTTCCAAGAGGAATGCATTTGTACCTGGAGGTGCCCAACTTTTGCTTCACTTCTTGTAGAATCTGATGCTGGTCCAGGTCTTTTTGTGCAATCAGGATATCATCCATATAATGGTAATATAAACATGAGGGTATTTTTTGCGCAGAGATGCCAGCGCCCAGGCAACATAAGTTTGACAAATAGTTGGTGAGTTCTTCATTCCCTGAGGTAAAACAGTCCATTGATACCGTTTTGTCAGCTCTTGTTTGTTAATAGATGGTACTGTAAAAGCAAACTTTTCACCATCATCCTCATGTAGAGGAACTGCGAAAAAACAGTCCTTTAGGTCAATCACCAATAGGGGCCATTCTTTTGGAATCATTGCAGGAGAGGGTAATCCTGGCTGTAAAGCACCTATATCCTTCATCACTGCATTGACAGCTCAAACTGTGTAACAGCCTCCATTTCCCTGACTTTTTAAGGATAGTAGAAATTAGTGTATTCCATGAACTAGTGGATGGCTTAATATGACCTTTTTCTAATTGTTCATTTACTAATTAATGAATCTGGGTGAGCTCTTCTTTGCTTAGCGGCCATTGATCAATCCAAACTGGTTTATCTGTAAGCCAGGTTAAATTTGGAATTGGTCCCCTATCAATGGCTGCCATTAAAAATGTTCATTTGACAAATAATATCCCATTTACCTTAAGGCATCTCTACCTAAAAGCCAAACTGAAGTGTTCATCGCATAGGGTTTTATTTGAACACACCTATTTTCTTCATCCTATATCCATACCAAAATTAGGTAATCTGCTAATTTTTGACGTCTGTGTTCCTCTTACTCCAAAAATAGGAGTCTCTAAATTCTCTAAAGCCCAGCTTTTTGGCCAATAGGATAACGGAACAATGGTAACATCTGCTCCCGTATCCAGTAACATATTGTACCCGACCATTTCTTCATCGTTTGAATGTTGGAATACAACCGTCTGAGTGGGGTTTGCCTGCAAAAGTGGCATTGCAAGTCTTACCTCAGGTACACCAGTGGATCCAAAACCACCATCTTGACACTCTTGAACGCCTGTGAACAGAACTTTAGACGTGAAGGGAACTAATTGAGCTATTTTAGTTCCTTTAGATATATAAAGTAGTGGCTGCCATACTTTAACCATTACTCCAACATTTCCTTGATAATCAGCATTGATAACACCTGGGAGTACAAAAATACCTTGCAAGAGGCCGATGACTGTCCTAAAAGCAGAGCACTTAAACCATAACCAAGGAGTCCATGAGCATTAGATGGGATAACCGTTATATCCGTATGGTGGATTATTACATCTATTGCTGCTTCCACATCCACTCCTGTGCTGCCTGCAGTGGCCGATCTGAGGCCATCCAGGCAGTCACTGGTGTTGAAGGGCGTTTTTGTGTCATCACTCTCACCCTCTTTGCACTCATTAATCCGTATCCCTTAGATGTTATGTGTCTGGCCACTCGAGAACAGCACTCAGTGGCTCTGTTTCCAAACTTGCCACATTTGTAGCAATTGTCATTAAATCTGCTGTTGGACCCTAATGGTCTGATGGAGCTGTTTGTCCATACCAATGGTCTGGATCGACATTTTTTTTCACGTCACATGTTTCCGCAATTAAAGCATTTTCGGCCTCCAATTTCAATTTTCCTGTTGAACTAACAGTTTTAATGCCGTTGCCATTGCTTCAACCAGATGTGCTGATGATCCTACTAAAGAGCAGGCTTCTATCATGTTGATCAAAGTTACCATCCGCAGGTTCACCTAGATCAGGTCACATAGGAACATGTCCAGGCAGGTCTTGAAAACCTCCAAGGAAGGAGACTCCAAAGCCCCTCTGGGCAGCCTGTTCCACTGCTCCATCACTCTCAGGAAATAGTTTTTTCTTATGTTTAAGTGGAACTTTTTTGTGTTCCATCTTCATCCCATTACCCCTTGTCCTGTTACTAGCTACTATAGAAAAGAGGGATGTCCCAACCTCCTGACACTCACCCTTTAGATATTTATAAATGTTAATAAAATCACCTCTAAATCTCCTCTTCTCCAGACTAAACAGCCCCAGGTCCCACAGTCTTTCCTCATATGAAAGATGTTCTGTACCCTTGATCATCTTGGTGGTCCTGCGCTGGAGTCTCTCCAGCACTTCCCTGTCCCTCTTGAGCTGAGGAGCCCAGAACTGGATACAGTACTCCAGATGAGGCCTCACCAGGGCAGAGTACAGGGGCAGAAGAACCTCCCTTGACCTGCTGGCCACACTCTTCTTGATGCATCCCAGAATGCCATTGGCCTTCTTGGCCACGAGGGCACATTGCCGGCTCATATTCAGTTTATTATCAATCAGGACTGCCAGGTCTCTCTCTGCAGAGCTGCTCTCCAGCAGTTCGACCTCCAGCCTGTACTGGTACGTGGGGTTGTTCCTTCGCAGATGCAAGACTCTGTACTTGTCCTTGTTGAACCTCATGAAGTTCCTCTCTGCCCAACTCTCAAGCCGGTCAAGATCCCGCTGAATGGCAGCACAGTCTTTTGGGGAATCAGCCAGTCCTCCCAGTTTGGTGTCATCAGGAACTTGTGGAGGGCACACTGTGTCCCCTCATCCAGGTCGTTAAGATGTTGAACAAGACTGGCCCCAGAATCGATCCTTGTGGAACTCCACTGGCCAAAGGCCTCCAACTCGATTCTGTTCCATTGATCACCACCCTCTGGACTCTGTCATTCAGCCGGCTCTCCATCCACCTCACCTCCACTCATCCAAGCCACACTGCCTAAACTTTCTGATGAGGATGTTGTGGGAGACAGTGTCAAAAGCCTTGCTGAAGTCAAGGTAGATGACATCCGCTGCTCTCCCCTCATCTAGCCAGCCGGTTATGCACTCATAGAAGGATATCAGGTTAATCAAACAGGATTTACCCTTGGTGAAGCCATGTTGACTGCCCCGATAACCATCTTATCCTTCATATGTTCAGTGATAACATTCAGGATGAGTTGTTCCATCACTTTTCCAGGGGTGGAGGTGAGGTTGACCGGCCTGTAGTTTCCTGCGTCGTCCTTCCTGCCCTTTTTGAAGACTGGCTTGACATTGGCCTTTCTCAAGTCCTCAGGCACCTCACCTGTCCTCCATGATTGTTCAAAAATGATGGAGAGAGGCTTAGCAATCACATCAGCCAGCTCTCTCAGCACTCTAGGATGCATCCCATCAGGACCCATTGACTTATGAGCCTTAAGCTTGGCCAACAAGTCTTTAACTTCTTCCATCCAGGGCAACTCTTCTGTTGCCCTGACCATCCTGTTATCCTTGCCAGACTGGGCTTCCCGAGGGTAAGCCTTGACCGTAAAGACTGAAACAAAGAAGGCATTCAGTACTTTGGCCTTCTCTGCAGCCTCAGACACCAGGGCACCCTCAGCATTTAGCAGTGGGCCCACGTTACCCCTCACCATCCTTCTGCTGCTGGTGTACTTGAAAAATGCCTTATTACCGTCCTTAACACCCCTGGCTAAATTCAATTCTAGAAGGGCTCTAGCCTTCCTAGTTGCACCCCTGCATGCCCTGGCAATGTTCCTATATTTTCCCAAGAAGCCAGCCCCTGTTTCCACCTCTCATAGATGACTGGTTTCTGCCTGAGTTGTCCCAGCAGATCCTTGCTCATCCATGGAGGCCTCCTACCTCCTTTTCCTCCTTTCTTGCACATTGGGACACACTGATCCTGGGCTTGGAGGAAGTGGTGCTTCAAGACTGACCAGCTCTCATTGGCACTTCTACCATCTAGAATCATATCCCATGAGATTCATCCAAGTAGATCTTTGAAAACGCCAAAGTTGGCTCGCTTGAAATCCAGGGTCACGGTCCTACTTTGTGATCTCCCCCTTCCACACAGGATCTTGAACTCTACCATCTCATGGTCACTTCAGCCGAGGTTGCTTCAAACCTTCACATCCGCAACCAGACCCTCTCTATTTGTCAGTACCAGGTCCAGCAGCACACCCCTCTTTGTTGGTTCCTCAATCATTTGTGACAGGAAGTTGTCGTCAACAATCTGTAGGAATCTCCTAGACTGCATGTGCTTGGCTGTGTGGCTATCCCAGGAAATATCAGGGTGGTTGAAGTCGCCCATGAGGACCAGGGACTGTGATCGTGAGGCAGCTCTCAGCTGTTTGTAGAAGGTCTCATCCACATCCTCCTCCTGATCAGGTGGCCTGTAGCGGACTCCTACAACAATATCACCTGCCTTGTCCCTGGCCATTAATTTTTACCCATAAGCACTCTACTCTCTCCTCATCCCCATCCAGGCACAGTTCAGTACACATTACTTGTTCTCTCACATAGAGAGCAACTCCACCTACACTCCTTGTCAGTCTGTCTTTCCTGAACAATACATAACCCTCCATGGCTGTGCTCCAGTCACGGCAGCTGTCCCACCACATCTCTGTGACCACAATGAGGTCGTAGCCCCGCATCCGCACCCACATCTCCAGTTCCTCCTGCTTATTCCCCAGACCGCGTACATTGGTGTAGAGGCAACGCAGGGGCTTGCTAAAACACACAGGTTCCCCTGGGTAGGTGCAGGAGGTTCCTCCCCAGTTTGGCTCTTTTTCAGGGTGCTCAGCCTTCTGTATCTCAGCCCAGTGTGCAGATGAAGGGCACTTATCATTGCGTTCCCTGTCCTGCCGTGTTTCCCAGCTAGAGGGGACAGCTTGTTCTGTTTTGCTTCTCACCCCACCCCCCAAGTCCCTTAGTTTAAAGATCTCTTTATTAAATTTGCTAGTCTACTCCCAAATAATCCAGAGCCTTTACGGGAGAGATGAATCCCGTCTAGTCCTATCCATCTGTAGTCCCCAAGGAAGGTTCCATTGTCAAAGTACCCAAAGTCTTCCCGTTGGCATCAGCCTCTCAGCCAGGAGTTCACTTGGCTTATTTTTTCCATTACAAACTGTTCCTTTATCACCAGTGAACAGGATAGAGGAGAAAATAACCTGAGCCCCTCTACCTTTTACTTTCTCCCCCAAGGATTTTAAATCCATCTGAATCCTGGAGATGTCATGCTTCAAGACATCATTCATACTTACATGGAACACAAGTAGGGGGTAGTAGCCTGTATCCATGATGAGTTGTGTCACTCTCTCGGCCACATCTCTGATCTTGGCCCTAGGCAGGCAGCACACCTCTCTTGACTCCCTATCTGCTCCACAGATGGGTCTCTCAGTGCCCCTTAGCAGCGAGTCACCCACAACAAGTACCCTTTACCTCTTCCTGCGATGTCCATTACCTACTGCAGGTGATGGGTTGTTTAGTGGGTTTTCCCCTTTTGGAGCTTGCTCATCGAAGTCCCTTGTCGCCAGTGCCTCATACTTATTTGTAGTGGGCACTCTGGAAGGAGGGCTTTGAAGACAAGCCTTTGCTTTTCTTTTTTTTGTAACCAGGGTCCATGACTTATTGGATTCATTGGAGGCTTGCACCTGATTGTGGAAGTCTCCATCTATCTCTGCCGCGAAGTTTTCGGCTCTTGGCCTGAAAAACCCAGGCACGAAGCCTGAAACCCAGGCACGAAGCCTGAAAAACCCAGGCTCAAAGCCTGAAACCCAGGCACGAAGCCTGAAACCCAGGCACGAAGGCCTGAAACCCAGGCACGAAGCCTGAAACCCAGGCACAAAGGCCTGAAACCCAGGAACGAAGCCTGAAAACCCAGGCACGAGGCCTGAAACCCAGGCACGAAGGCCTGAAACCCAGGCACGAAGCCTGAAACCCAGGCACGAAGCCTGAAATCCAGGCACAAAGGCCTGAAAACCCAGGCACGAAGCCTGAAACCCAGGCACGAGGCCTGAAACCCAGGCACGAGGCCTGAAAACCCAGGCACGAAGCCTGAAACCCAGGCACGAAGCCTGAAAAACCCAGGCACAAAGGCCTGAAACCCAGGCACGAAGCCTGAAACCCAGGCACGAAGCCTGAAAAACCCAGGCTCGAAGCCTACTTCATGCGGCGATCAACCCAGGGTCCGATTCTCAGCTGGGTGGGAAGAAATCAGTCCTACTCAATGTGAGTGACAGCAGAAATCTTCTTCTTTGAGAGCAGGCTCTAACTTACATACACAGCAGCTTCAAAGCTAGCTCAGCAACAGCAGCTAATAGATTACATTCTTATGCTCATCCTACTTGCGGTTTCTGCGATAAGCAAGCTCCCTCACATTTTCCCATCTTGTTTTTCCCCCATAGTTGTTTTCCACCTTGGGCTGTTAGCTCGTTAGCTGAAAACAGCCCGACCTTGAGGGAGCAGAAAGCGGCCTGCTGTCTGCACTGACTACGTGACAGCAACTGTTTTAACCATGGTTCTGACTCTGGTCTTGATTGTGCATTAAATTCATATAACTAGAACTCAGATTGCCTTGCCCCATCAGGCCTAACATTATACCCCGGTATCCATGTCCATTCTCCCTTAACCACTCCTCGACATATCTCCACTTCTTCCCCTCTAATACTACAGAGCCTACTCACAGTTTCCTGCAGCTCTTTCACCAGGCGCTGCAGTTCTTGAACTTGAGGGCACCTATGACACATTTTTGCCTCAGAGGCATAGGTCCCTAAGCAGTCTAAGCAGTAGTTGATAATAAACTCAATATGAGCCAGCAATGTGCCAATGCCATGCTGGGATGCATCAAGAAGAGTGTGTGCAGCAGGTCGAGGGAGGTTCTCCTCCTCTACTCTGTCCTGGTGAGGCCTCATCTGGAGTACTGTGTCCAGTTCTGGGCTCCCCAGCTCAAGAGGGACAGGGAACTTCTGGAGAGAGTCCAGCACAGGGCCACCAAGATCATCAGGGGACTGGAACATCTTTCATACAAAGAACATCTTTCTTGTGAGTATGATGGGCAAAAGCAGACATACAGAAGGGAAAGGCCTGAGAAAGTCAGAAAGACTCAATTCACTGTAAACTAACACCATGATAAGAAAACTCAGCTCACGGGAATTCAAACCGCTGGCTCCTTAGTAAAGTCCTTGAAGACCCTGAATGTTGATAACTAAGAAGCTGGTGTGGAGACAACTGCAGATAAGAAGGAGTTGGAATGTGGAAAACAGAATTGTTTGCATCCTGCTCCGTGGCATGGAAATCTACCAGAGACACTGTACAAGTGTAAGCTGGAAGAGAACTTATTATAATATGAAGCAGGGATAGGTAATGAATATGTAGTATGCACTTATGCATACCTCTACCTGTACTCTATAAGTAGCCCTTTGTTAGACAATAGGGTATGTGAGCTGGGCAGAATTATCTCCCTCGCACCCACTGGTGCAATACATTCCTGCTTTATCCCTTAACTGTGTTATAGAGTTTGTTCCGCATGTCAAGGAAAGCCTGCAGGATCTGGAACTGTTCAGCCTGGAGGAGACTAAGAGGGGAAACTCATTAATACTGACCAGTATTTGAAAGGTGTATGTCAAGGGGATGGGGCAACACTCTTTTCTGTAGTGTCCAATGATAGGACTATGGGTAATGGACAAAAGCTGGAAAACAAAAAGTTCCGCTTAAAGAAAAACATGTTTACTCTAAGGGTGATGGAACACTGGCATAGGCTGTCCAGGAATGTTGTGGAGTCTCCTTCTCTGGAGATTTCCAAAACCCGCTTGGATGTGTTCCTGTGTGATCTGATCTAGGTGGACCTGCTTGAGCAAGGGGATTGGACTAGATGATCTCTAGAGTTCCCTTCCAACCCCTACCATTTTGTGGTTCTATGATTCTGTAGTAAAAGTATCCTGTTAACCTAATTGTCAAACTGATTGGAGGAGTTCTTTATAGTTTAGTTGGCCTGAGAAACAATGCACTACAGATGATCTAAAGATTGAGATTAATCTTTATTTGCCTAACTGGAATATACATTTAATGTCTTTTGTGGTGGCTGGGTGCCAGATGCCCACTAAGACATTCTATCACTCCTCCTCCTGAAATGTACAGGCGAGAGAGAAATATAACAAAGGACTTTCAGCCAAGATAAGGACAAGGCTATCACTCAACAATGTGTCACAGGCAAAACAGACTCAACTTGGAGAGAAATGGTTTGATTTAATAATGAACAAGAAGAAGAAAGCAGGGAAAATGAGAAATAAAATCAAACCTTAAAACATCTCCCCTTACCTCTCCTTATTCCCGGGACTCTCCCTCCTCCCCCCAAGCAGCTCAGGGGATGGGGGTTACGGTCAGTTCATCACAGAGGGACTTTGCTGCTGCTTCTTCTCAGGGGGAGGCCTCCTCACACTTTCCACTGCTACAGTGTGGAGTCCCACCCACGGGAGATAGTCCTCCATGAACATCTCCAATGTGGGTCCGTCCCATGGGTAACAGTTCTTCATAAACTGCTCTGTCGTCCTTCTCATGGGGGCAACTCTTCACACACTGCCCCAACATGGGTCATCCACCAGAAGAACAGTCCTTCAGGTACCTACTGTTCCAACATGGGTCCCTCACAGAATCACAAGTCCTGACAGCAAATCTGCTCTCTGACATGGTCTCCTCTCTCCTCATGCATTCCCAGATCCTGCCAGGAACTTGCTCCTATGTGGGCTTCCCACGGAGTCATAGCCTCTTGCAGGCATCCACCCACTCCAGGATGGACTACAAGTGGATCTCTGCTTCCCAGTGGCCCTCCATGGACTGCAGGGATCAACCCACTTCACCACGGTCCTCACCAGAGGTCACAGGGGAGTCTTTCTTTCAGGGCCTAAGCTCCCTCCTCCCCCTCCTTCTCCACTGACCTTGGTGTCTGCAGAGATATTTTCACATTCTCCCTCCCTGTTGCTGCTGCAGTTTAGCAACTGCCCAGCAACTTTTTCCCCTTCTCAAATATGTTATTCACAGAGGCGTTACCTCAGTTACTAATTGGTTACTAATTGATCAGGCCTTGGTCAGCTGCAGGTCCATCTTAGAATTGACTGGCATTGGCCCTATCAGCCAAAGGGGAAGCTTCTGGCAGCCTTTTGCTTAAAGAAGCCAGCCCTGTAGCCTCCCGCTACCAAAACCCGGCCCAGACAATACCACTACATCTTTACATCCTGTGTAGGCTAAAAAAATCTTATCTTAGCTTTGCAATAGTTCTCCTCAATATTATTAACTAAGGACATTACTCTGTTTTCCAGCAGTAGATTCTACTGGACCAAGTCCTAGATCTGCAAAAGGCCTTAGACTTTGATGTAGGATTTAGGCGACTAAACCCAACAGTTAGATCCTCAAAATCCCTATTCAGCTGTTTTGTAATCCTATAGGTGCCTAAAATCTGTAGGAACCAGAGATATTAACATCATTGCCATTGGGCAGGAGTGTTGATCTGCTAGAGGACAGGAAGGCTCTTCAGAGGGACCTGGACAGGCTGGAGTGATGTGCCGAGGACAATTGTATGAGATTCAACAAGGCCAAGTGCCAGGTGCTACATTTGGACCACAACAACGCCATGCAACACTGCAGTCTTGGGTCAGAGTGGCTGGAAAGTTGTCTGGCAGAAAAAGACCTGGAAGTGTTAATCAACAGACGGTTGAATATGAGCCAGCACTGTGCCCAGGTGGCCAAGAAGACTCATAGGATCCTGATTTGTATCAGAAATAGTGCAGACAGCAGGACTAGGGAAGTGATTGTCCCCCTGTACTTGGCACTGGCGATGCCACACCTCGAATACTGTATTCAGTTCTGGGCCCCTCACTACAAGAAGGGCACTGAGGTGCTGGAGCATGTCCAGAGAAGGGCAACAAAGCTGGTGAAGGGTCTAGAGAACAGGTCTGATGATGAGCCACTGAGGGAACTGGGGTTGTTTAATCTGGAGAAAAGAAGACTGAAGGGAGATCTTATCACTATAACTACCTGAAAGGAGGTTGTAGCAACATGAGTGTTGGTCTCTTCTCCCAAGGAACAAGCAACAGAACAAGAGGAAATGGCCCCAAGTTGCACCAGAGGAGGTTTAGATGGGATGTTAGGAAATTTTTTTTTCACTAAAAGGGTTGTTAAGCATTGAAACAGGCTTCCCAGGGAAGGGGTAAAATACGCTAGAGGTATTTAAAAGATATGTAGCTGTGGTGCTTTAGGTATATGTTTTACTGGTGGACATGGCAGCATTAGGTTAATGGTTAGACTCAATGATCTTAAAGATCTTTTCCAACCTAAATAATTCTTTGATTCTATAAATTTCCCAATATCTACATCTCTGTTTACTTGGAAGTGCTTCAGATGACATTTATCTCTTTCCTGGTCATGCAGGCATTCTCCAATCATGTTTGCAGCTTTTATCTCCACAAAATTCAGCACTTTCTTCTAGAGTGGTAAACTGCTCCTTTACACTGTAACTCAGGGGCTACATTCCAGGGAAGAGAATAGAAGAGGACCAGGTTTAATCCATCCTCTTCTTGCTGGGCTTCAACTTCACATCCCTTCTCCCTCAGGACAATAATTTACCCAGCATTCACACTATAATAATTCTGGTCATATGCTTTTCTACTTGCCGATATTGTTATTTCTTCCAGCTGTATCATGAAAGAGAAGTCTGAGTCTGGATTAATTATTTGAGAAGAAGCATATAGCTTCTTTTTATGGCTCCTTCAGGAGAGGTCTAAGATTCTAAAAGCTAAGTAGATTCTGAATGGAGGGAGTCTCCGGGGTGTCCTCCTGTTACTCTATTCCATGTTTTCCTTCTGCTGGATCATCAGTAAAAAAGCCTGTGAATGTAAAATGCAGTCAAATTGAAAAAACTGATTACATTGAGCTGTCTGAAACACTAGACTGCTTAAACAAGAAATGCAAGTTCACCCTAATCCTTCACCTTGCCATTAGGAGCATTACCAGTTACTTAGATTGTCCACACAGAAATCTCCAGTAAAAGATATTAGTAAAGATGCAAAGTCAGACACTGGAAAGGCAGGCAGTGGTGGAATTAGAAAAGCCTATGAAACCTGAAACTGTTACTCTTGTGGATATCCATTGTGAGACAGTCTTTACATACGTGACTGCTTCTTCCAGTGTGTAGAGGATAATTTTAGTGATAACTAATCTACGCAGTACCTTGCTTTATCCTCATTTTTTTTGTGTTCTTGAACACTAGTCTCTGAAGAGGTGTTCTGGTTTAGCAAAGAGCAGCTTTTGCTTGGTAACAGGGAGAGTGGGTTGCAGTGAAGATGCGGTAAAGAGTTTGTGGACTCTCCCTCAGCTCCTGGGTTCACATCCACCTCCGGCCTGGCTAGGCCAATCTGGCACCTCTGCGATCACTATTTAGGGGACAGGAATTTGAAGTGCTGGCAGGAGGTGTAAGAGTGATACAAGATGGAGGCAATCATGTGGACCCTACAGCCAGAGAAGGAGGACGGAAGGAGAAGCAATAGACCAGAGACACCTCTGCAAGTCGTAGCGAGAATGCAAGCTGTACCCCTGCAACCTATGGAAACCCATGGCAGGACTGCGATGTTAACTCTCTTGTTAGCTCCAAGTGAGTGAGCCCAGATGGGCGAGGGACTGTGTGGGGAGACAGCCATGGCACAGGCCGTGCTGCAGAGCCTGCACGCTGCAGAGGAACCCCACACAAGAGGCAGAGAGGAGCTGCAGCCTTTGGAATAAATGAGTGTTGGAGCAGCCCGTGCAGGGCTGCTGTGTGTTTGAGTTACTCCATGGACTTGCAGGGAGGATGGGTAAGGAGGCCACCTGTCCTGAGGAGGGACAAACAGCAGAAGCTATCTGGAATAGACTGACTGAAACCCCCACTCCCTGCCCCACCGAGCCGTTCAAGGAGGGAGGAGGTAAAAACACCGGGATGAAGGCTCTGAGCCCGAGAAGGGGTACGTGTGGCAAGAAGGTGTTCTTAAAGGATTGGTCGGACTCTTCATAGTTGTATTACTCTGTGTTGTTTTATTTTGGTTATGTTTTGGGGTTTTAAGGTTATGTTTTAGTTGATGTTGCATTAAATTATTTTCTGTTTTCTTCCCCAAGCGGAGTAGCCTGGTCTATTTTGTCCTGAACCTTAAGCGGCAATTAAGCTCTCCCTGCCCTTTGGCAATTCTCAGTCTCTTTGGTACTTGAGGCTAACCGTGGTCTTTTGTTCCCTGATGGGCCTAAACCAGGACAAGAGGTAATAATGATTTTTTTCACAGATTCATCTTGGGCAAGCACCATTAGTGTACTTATTTTCAGGATGGAAGGATGTTTGTACTTCACAGGTGGTGTGTCCCAACATTATCCCATTCAGAGATATATTCTATATTCTATGATTCATAGCCTATTTTAGAACATAGAATCATAGAATGTTAGGGGTTGGAGGGGACCTTTAAAGAACATCTAGTCCAAGTCCCTGCCAATGGAGGTCCACCTAGGTCAGGTTGCACAGGAGCTTCCGGAGTCAGATCCTCATGGAGGTAGAGTCAATGCTCGTTTATTAGTAATACACACTGATATTTATACAATAGTACAGAATTCAGGTGATAGTAACATAACATTTATTGGTTACATCTGCAAAGCAATATGCTACTCAGCACAAGCTAATTGGTTCATTGCTAAAGCTCACACTCTTAGTTTAAGCAAAATCTCAGCACAGCTGTGGTTAAAAATATCTTGCTTTTACTTCTTCTTAGCTGCTCACTGTTTTCAGGTAGCCTCCTCTTGGCATGAGCCCAAAGTCAAGCTGACCTTGCTACCTGTACTTGTCATCCACCATCCTTCTGAATTTTTCTCTGCATTTAGTAACTTAGCCAATTTCTCATCCTCCCCTGAATATTTTGGTGGCTCCTTAAGAAGCACTACTGTTCTGGTGGGGATGATTGCCATTTGTGAGACTCTGTGTTGTGCTATTTTCCTAGCAGTCTGATCTGCTACTCTGTTTCCATCAATTATTTTTGAGTTCCCTGTCTGATGTGCTTTACAGTGCATGATTGCCACTTGAACTGGTTCCTGCACTGTCTCCAGCAGTTGCAAGATTTCCTTTTGATGCTTAATGTTTGTTCCCTGGGAGGACAGTAGTCCTCTTTCTTTCCACAGGGCAACATGGACATGGACTGTTGCAGATACACAACTAGTTTAGTTAACAACTTATCATCACAATGAGTAGTCAAGCACTTGTTAAGCACTTGTTAATCACCTAGTAATAGTTCAATCAATTAGCTAAGCACTTACAAATTACTCAAACATCTATTGATTAGGTAAGTATTCATTTGAATCACATAAGGATCAAGATGCAAGAGTTGCATGCCACACCTGATGGGGACCTGTTACTTTAGCTACAAGACCCTGGTGAAAGTTTTTGTTAGGTTACCTTAGCTGTTACCTTAGCCATAAGACCCTGGTAAATGTATTTGTTAGGTTACCTTAGCTGTTACCTTAACTACAAGACCCGGGTAAATGTATTCCATAGGTTACCTTGGCTGTTACCTTAGTTGTTACTAAAACAAA
This sequence comes from Colius striatus, assembly GCF_028858725.1. Taxonomy (NCBI): domain Eukaryota; kingdom Metazoa; phylum Chordata; class Aves; order Coliiformes; family Coliidae; genus Colius; species Colius striatus. Next base: position 23,128,284 of record NC_084789.1, on the reverse strand, counting down.
GGGACTGATATCATTTTTGACCAATCACTATGATTTTGTGTTTGTTGGGAACCAATCAAGGTGAAGGGCTAAATTGATAGTTGGACATTTTATGCATGCTTGTGTTGGCAAATGTGATTATTTTGTTTGAGCTGTATAAAAACCCTGAAAATGGTAACTAACAAGGAAGTACTTATGGAGGAGCTATCCCCCGTGTTTTCCCAGTGCTGCATAATAAAGAAGTGCCTGGCTTATCTGCATTCCTGTATAGATAAGTTTTTCGAGATTGCGGATCCGTCAACAGGACTACTCCAAAAGAATATTTTGAATCAGTCCAAATACTAACTTGTTTTCCTTTACTTAATTCCAAAGCACATGTCAATGCAATCAGTTCTGCCTTCTGTGCAGAAGTTGTACTTGGCAATGCATTTGCTTCTATTATCGTGTTTTCGGTTATTAACGCATATCCTGCGTGGCGAGTTCCATTCATGACGAAGCTGCTGCCATCTGTGAACAGTTCCCATTCAGGGTTTTCAAGAGGATCATCCTTCAGGTCCTCTCTGCTGTAATATGTATGTTCAATGGTTGCAACGCAGTCGTGTTCCAGTTGTTGCTCTTCCTGTGAAGTACTCAGAAAAACATCAGGATTTAGAAGGTTAGTTGTTTTAAACACTACATCATCCTGCTCAGTGAGAATTACCTGATATTTCATCATTCGGTTCGGGGATAACCAGTATCCCCCCTTTTGCTCCAAGACTGTGGTTACCATATGTGGGACATAGACTGTAATAGTCCTTCCCAAGGTCAGCTTTCTTGCTTCTTGGATCAGTGTGACAGTTGCAGCTACTGCTCGCAGGCAAGAAGGCCATCCCCTGCTCACCGAGTCCAATTGTTTTGAAAAATATCCCACCAGTCTCTTCCAGCTTCCTAGTTTCTGTGTCAGAACTCCTAGAGCCAAATGCTGTCATTCATGAACAAATAACTGAAAGTCTTTGGTTAAATCTGGCAAGCCTAAGGCTGGGGCTATAATCAGAGCTATTTTAAGCTTCCGGAAAGCTTCCTGCTGTTCTTCACCCCATGTAAAAGGGGTAGATTTTTGGGCTTCATATAATGCTTTGGCTATAAGACCATAATTCATGATCCAGAGCCTGCACCATCCCGTCATTCCCAAAAATGCCCACAACTCATGCACAGTGCGTGGTTCTAAAATAGCACAAATCACTTCCTTTCCATTTGTCCCCAGCCTCCGTTCTCCTTTTGAAATTTCGAGGCCCAAATAGATCACTGTTTGGCTGCTATTTGAGCTTTTTCTTTTGATACCTTGTACATGTTTAATCCCAAAAAGTTTAAAAGTTGAATGGTTACCTGCATGCAGGCTGACCTTTCCATTGTGGCAATTAGGATGTCATCCACATATTGGAGAAGCAAATGGTCTGGTCTCGGTGTCACTGTCTTTTCATTAGTCCAAAGTTCCAGTTCTTTTGCTAGTTGTCTTCCAAATAGAGTCGGGTTCTTGAATCCCTGGGGTAGCTGTGTCTGTTAACTGTACCTTGCATCCTGTTTGGGGGCTTTCCCACTCAAAAGCAAATAGTTTAGGACTGTCCTTTTCCAAAGGGATACAAAAGAAAGCATCTTTTAAAATCAAGCACTGTAAACCACTGATAATTTTCTCTCAGAGTTGTGAGTAAGGTATATGGATTTGCTACAACTGGATGTATATCTTTCACAATCTGATTTATGGGTCTTAAATCTTGAACTAACCTATACTCTCCATTTGGTTTCCGTACTGGTAAAATAGGTGTATTATACTCTGACTCACATTCTTCTAGAATTTGATATTTCAGAAATTTGTCAATTAGTACTTTTAATCCTTTTTTTGCCTCAGGTTTTATTGGGTATTGTCTCTCTCTGACCAATTTTACTTTTTCTTTTATTTTAATTTTTACTGCTTGTGTCAATTTTGATTTTCCTGGAATCTCAGTTTCCCACACTATTGGGATCACTGCATTCTCAACTTCTGGAGGTAATTCTAGCAGCTTTGGTTTTTCTTTATATCAATATTTGTCCTGTCCTTGATTCAGGTAGTTTTAGTAACAAGTCTCTGTTTTCAAAGACAATTTGTGCATTTAATTTAGACAAGTCCATCCCCATCAGGGGTATGGGACATTCTGGAACATACAAAAATTCATATGTTATTACTTTATTGCTAAATTGTAAATTTAAGGGTTGCAAAAATGGCCGATTTTCCTCTTTCCCTGTGGCTCCCACAATATTTGCAGTTTTAGTTCTTAGTTCTTATTGCTCCTCTACATGTATTTAAAACTGAATACGGTACTCCCATGTTTATATTGGGTTCTGTTCTCTGGGTTTTTTTCTTTCTTTTTTTTCTTTTTTTATCTTTCTCACTTTATCTAGGTGCTCCTTATAGGAGTCAGTTGATTTTTTTTTTCTCAGAGAATTAAATCAAGGTGAGAAAGGCACTTTGATGTGTACTGGTTCACTCTGCCCAACCCCTTGCCTTGATGGGCCGATTAGATTCCTTTTGACTTTAGATTTTAAGGGGATCTTTAAGATGGTTATTAAAGGAGTACAGCATTGAGTTCTCTTAGACATCGATGAGGAGGGTTCTGTGTCAGAGTCCTCATTTTTCCATGTTACTACTATCAGGACAGGGCTGGGAGTCCTCCCTTGAACCAGCACTCCGGGATGTATCCTTGTCAGGTTGCTGGGTCTCTGTTCAGATTCATGTTGGGGAGATGGTAAGTGAGAGAGGGTGTATATATAGGAACAGCTCTTCCCCCTTAAGGGTCAAATGTTTAAGACACATTTTTGCTGCAGTGCATGGGGAGCAACGGTTTTGAACCTTTTGTTTTTCTACTGTGAGTGACATTACCCGATTTGTTCATTCAGATTCTTTCTGCCATTCATATTTTTCTCTTAAATAAAAGAACAGATCTACATATGGGACTTTATCTCACTTTTCCTCGCTCTTATAAAACAACATTAATTGCAAGATAGTATTATAACTTAGTATTCCATTCAGGGGGCACAATTCCTCATCATCCAGAGCATACATTGGCCACGTATGATTGCAATATTCAATAAGCTGCTTTTTACACGAATCATTATGTATTACTTTCCAGTGAGCCAAAAGGCAGCCCAAATAATAGGTTTTTGGCACAGGGCCCTTATTGTTAGAATTTCCTCCCCTAAACAGTTTTGACCACTTAGATGCCATAGCCAAAAATTATGGTGTCCTTCGAACACAGAGACTTAAAGGCACAGTTCAATGTTTCTACACATGATTACAGTACTCTATAAGTTGATCTTTATTAAAATCACCCTTAAATTCCTTCCAGTGTACCAACAGACACTCAAGGACTGAATTCTCAGGTACTTTGTTTGCCATTTCAAAATCCTTTTAGTTACAAATACTTTCTCAACAGTCGTTTCGTTCTTTTGCTTTGCTTATCTCCAGCTGCACCCCTCGCGGGATCATAGAACTGCGGATCAAAGCTCCGCACTCACTTTGTGCGCAACTGCACGTCTCAATCACACACACACAGACAGTTGACAACACAATATACAATAATATGCATATATATACAAAGCAATATACAAATCAATGTACAGATCAATGTACAAACCAAAACCAATAGGTACCTTACTATATACTTATGTGGGCCCACTTATACCAATTACCAATACCAATGTCAGCCCTGCGATCACTTTATCCGACTTATGGGCTGCAATACCAATGTCAACCCTGCAATTGCTTTTGCTTTCACCTTACGGGCGGTGCCTAGGCTCCCAATACCCAAAAGGAGGATCCTCTAGCCCAACCAAGTGGAACTTTCACTCAGTCTTACTGGTAGGCTCCTTTGGGCTTTCCCTGGGCCCAACCAAGCGGGGTCTCCGACACTGCGACTTACAGGCTAGTTCACCAGGTTCCACCCCCAACCAATTAGAAGTGCCTTACCACTCCAGGGAACGTTGCAAGGACCTGTAAAGGTCACAGCTGATGGTCCTCGGTGATCCCTTGGTGCACGCTGGAGTTCGGTCAACATCTGATCCTGTCCAGTCTCACTCGCAAGGTCCCATCTGGGTCGCCAAAACTGTTGACGGATCCGCAATCGTGAAAAACTTATCTACACAGGAATGTAGACAAGTAGGCACTTTATTATGCAGCGCTGGGAAAACACGTGCTTCCTTGTTAGTTACCATTCTCAGGGTTTTTATACACCTCAAACAAAAGAATCACATTTGCCAACAAAAGCATGCATAAAATGTCCATCTATCAATTTAGCCCTTCACCTTGATTGGTTCCCAACCAACACAAAATTTCCAAAATCACAGTGATTGGTCAAAAAAGATATCAGTCCCTTTGTTTTAGTAACAACTAAAGCAACAGCCAAGGTAACCTGACAAATACATTTATCAGGGTCTTGTAGTTAAGGTAACAGCTAAGGTAACCTAACAAATACATTCACCAGGGTCTCCTAGCTAAGGTAACAGGTGTGGTATGTAACTCTTGCAGTTTGATCCTTAGGTGATTCAATTGAATACTTACTTAATCAATAGGTGTTTGAGTTATTTGCAAGTGCTTGGCTAATTGATTGAACTATTACTAGGTGATTAACAAGTGTTTGACTACTTATTGTGATGATAAGTTGTTAACTAAAATAATTGTGTATCTGCAACATCTCCAAACTAGACCTAGCTCTCTACTGATCTTACTATTGTCCTTATCGCCACTAATAGTGGCTTCCCAGAGAAGGTTTCCCACCTCTCTCCATTCTTCTGGGCTAAAGATCAAGGCTATATCTTGCATATGACCTCTCTCTCTTGCCCATTTAATCAACTCATGGAGTTTCTTCGTGCTGGCTGTCAGAACTCTCTTAGAGAGTATGCTAGCCAACAACTTTTGTGCCGCTAATTATTCATCTTCCATTTTTCCGCGACACGGACAGGGGGAAGGTAGTGACCCTTCCTACCTCAGTCAGACGTCCCCAGTGCCGAGCTCCTCTGTCCGGCTCCCCTTCAGCCTTCTTCCATGGTGCAGCCACGGAATCAACAGGCTGTTCGCATCCATCTGTGTCCAAGCAATCTGCGTTCAGTCAGTCCACGTTCAGGCAGTCCACGTACAGGCAGTCTGCATTTGGGCGATTCCACATTTAAGTGCTGTCAGGTCCCTGTTTGGGCGCCAATTGATGCGCGGAAGCTTCCAGAGTCAGATCCTCATGGAGGTAGAGTCAGTGCTCATTTATTAGTAATACACACTGATATTTATACAATAGTACAGAATTCAGGTGATAGTAACATAACATTTATTGGTTACATCTGCAAAGCAATATGCTACTCAGCACAAGCTAATTGGTTCATTGCTAAAGCTCACACTCTTAGTTTAAGCAAAATCTCAGCACAGCTGTGGTTAAAAATACCCTGTTATTTGGGGAAACTCTCTTTATTCCACCCTAACTTAACCACGCTAATGCAGCTTGCAGACCATAATATTAGCTCCCGCAAAAAACGGAGTTATTATGAGTTTGATTGTACTGATATTGGTCCCCCACGATTTTGGAGTGAACTAAAGCAAGTCATAGTTGCCACCCTTTTGCCAGGAGGAGCAGCCAATAAGGCCATGAACTTGGCTAAACAGTTAGGATGTTGGACTAAGGATGAGGTAAATTAAACTTCAGAAATGACTAGTATGTTAACAGTTGACGTTCAAAGTGTAAATCATGTGGTGTTACAAAATAGAGCTGCCATAGATTTTTATTATTAGCCCACGGACACGGATGTGAAGAGTTTGAGGGCATGTGTTGTATGAACCTGTTGGACCATTCCACCTCGATACATGCCAAACTGAGAGAACTTCAACAGGGATTACATCAGTAGAAACAAGAAGAGGGATTAGAACTTGAAGGATGGCTTAAGGGATGGGGAATAGGCCCTTGGTTGCGAAATGTTATAATGTATGGAATTGGCTTTATGGGTATTGTTTTATTTATATTGTTAGTGTTTCCTTGTTTTATAAATTGTATTCAACGGACAATAGAAAGAACATTTGAGAGGATGTGGCAGGCTAATATCATTTTCCAAAAAGAAAACGGGGGAAATGTCGGGAGTTTTGTGGAGACTTGGCTAGAGAAAAGAGGACATGATAGAATACAGCTGGTTAGGCAGTAAGCATTAAGCGATAAGATATTGGACTCCTGCTCAAGGCCGTGAGAGCAAGAGAGCTGTATGATAACAGGATGAAAAAGCAGGAGCTTAGTTTGGTTTAAGCAGCCACAAGTATCTGGAGTTTGTTGAAACAAGGGCGAGGTTTGCACCTAACTGGGAACCAATGATGAGCTTAGCTTTTGCAATATGTATGAGCCTGATTATTGTATCTATAAAAGAGCTGTATCTTTGCAAATAAAGTTGAGACTTGTTGCACTACAGGGTGGGCTTGTCTCCCGTCGTCTTCAGCACCTGGAGGCAGAGCTCTGCGAGGAGGTGAGTATGCTGAAGCGTATCACAGAATGTGAGTAGGAGATAGACTATTGGGATCATACCTTACCCTCCCTGTGGCAGGTAAAATAGGCATATAACCCAGGGGATTCCCCCTCCTCTCTTAGGCCAGCTGAATCCAGGGACTCAAGGGACGGAGGGCAAAAGCAGCAGGTTGCTGTCCGGCACAGCAGATGAGTGTCTCTTGTGATTTCTCCACCTTCCCAGGTGTCCTTACCCTTACAGAATAGGTATGTGGATCTGCAAACGGAGCTGAGCAGTGATCAGGATGAGGGCTCACCTCGACTGGAGCAGTTACCAACATTCAGACAGTCAGTGCCCAATATCAAAACATCTTCTACAAAGAAGAAACAAAGACAGGTCATAGTCATAGGAGACTCCCTTCTGAAGGGAACAGAAAAGCCGATATGCAGACCCAACCTGCTTCTTAGGGAAGTCTGGCTGCCTCCCTGGGACGCAGGTCAAAGATGCCAAGAGGAAACTCCGTACCTTGCTACAGCCAACAAACTACTATCCATTGTTCATTTTCCAGGTGGGTAGTGATGAAGTGTCAAGCAGAAATCTAAGGGCTATCAAGGAAGACTTCAGGGCCTTGAGACATCTGGTTCAGGAGCACAAGTAGTGTTCTCCACTATCCCTTTGGTTAGGAGATGAGGATGATGAGGAGATGAGGAGATGAGGTTAGGGATGAGGAGAACACCTGGAAGGCAAAACAGATTAATACCTGGTGGAGCCTGATGTTACCCACAACATTTTGGGTTTTTCTGAGAATGGGACAATTTACAGGGCACCAGGGCTACTTCAAAGAGACAGGATACACCTGTCACAAAGAAGGAAAATGATATTGGGATGTGGTGGTTTGATCCTGGTTGGATGCCAGGTGCCCACCATGCCACTCTATCCCCCACCTCCTCAGCAAGCCAGAGAGGGGAGAAAATGTCACTCTATCCCCCACCTCCTCAGCAAGCCAGAGAGGGGAGAAAATAAGATGGGAGTCTTGTGAGTTGAGATAAAAGCAGTTTAATAAAGAAATAGCAAAGCCACGTGTGCAAATAAAAATGTTACTCTCTACTTCCCATGAGTAGCGATGTCCGGCCACCTCCCAAGAAGCAGGGCTTCGGCACACGTAATGGTTGCTTTTGGAAGGCCAGAAATGAATCTTGCCCCCCTTTCTTGCTCCTCTTCCCCCAGTTTATATTACTGAGCTGACGTCATATGATATGGAATATCTCCTTGGTCAGCCTGGGTCAGTTGTCCTGGCCATGGTCCCTCCCAAGATCGTGCCCATCCACAGCTATTGGTGAAGGTGAGGAAGGAATGCTGGAAGGACAGCCCTGATGCTGTGTGAGCAGTAGTCATAATATTGATGTGCTATCAATACTAACAGTAAGCACACCACTTGAAGAGCTTCTGTGGAAAATCACCACCACAGACCCATTACATGGGATAAGAGTTATCAGGGCTAATTGGGAAGGCTTTAAATTAGATTTGAAGGCAAAGAGGCAAAACTAGGCTTGCCAGAGATAAGCCTGGGGGCAACATGCAGATGTCTGAGGGATGGTCTGCTGCCTTTGTGGAAGCTGGAGATTGAGATCTTTGTGACAGTAGGGAAACAAGTCTTAATGTGTTAGAGGCCACAGAAACATTGGAAAATAGTCCCATGGAGATCAGGACATCTTCCTCCCAAAAGGTGGCAGGACTGGTAACCCATCTGAAGTGCATCTACACCAATGCAGGGCAACAAACAGGAAGAGCTGGAAGCCATTATGCACCAAGGGAAGTATGCAATTGTCACTATTACAGAAATGTGGTGGGATGAGTCACACAACTGGAGCGCTGCACTGGATGGCTACAGGCAATTCAGAAGGGATAGGCAAGGGAGGAGAGGCAGTGTCTTGACAGTTTTGAGGTCAATGATGGGTGAGGATAGGGTCGAGTGTTTATGGGTAAGAATCAGTGGGAAGGACAAGAAGGGGCATGTCATGGTAGGAGTCTGCCCAGACAGGATGAGGAGGCAGATGAGATGTTGTAGTGGTTTTGCCTTGCCAGGTTTTTTGGTAGTGGGGGGGCTACAGGGGTGGCTTCTTTAAACAAAGAGCTGCTAGAAGCTTCCCATGTAGCTGATACGGATAGGGCCAGTCAATTCAAAGAAGGACCCTGCACCTAACCCAGGCTTAGCCAATTGTGGCTAAGAGAGTGCCACGGCTCGTCAGGGAACTACTATACACTACTCCTGTTCCATGTGGGGATGAATGACGTATTGAAAAACAATATCTCCAGAATAAAAACGGATTTTAAAACCATGTGGGAGCAAGTAAAAGGTAGGGGAGCTCAGGTTATTTTCTCCTCCATCCTGTTCAAGTGAGATAAAGGAGGAGTCAACAATGAAAAAATCAAAGTGAACTCCTGGCTGAGAGGCTGGTGTCAACAGGAAGGTTTTGGATTTTATGACAACAGATCCTTCTTTGGGGACTATAACTTGGTAGGACAGGATAGAATTAATCTCCCCCATAAGGGTAGTGGAATATTTGGGAATAGACTAGCAAACTTGATAAAGAGGGCTTTAAACTAAGGGACTTGGGGGGTGGGTGGAGAGGCAACATAGAACAAGCTGTCCCCTCTAGCAGGGGAACAGGGCAGGACAGGGAACACCATGATAAGTGCCCCTCATCTGCACACTGAGCTGAGATGCAGAAGGTTGATCACCCTGAGGGAGAGCCAAACCAGGGAGGATCCTTCTGCATCTGTCCAGGGAAATCTGCATGTTTGAGCAAGCCCCTGCGTTGCCTCTACACCAATGCACACAGTCTGGGGAATAAGCAGGAGGAACTGGAGATGTGGGTGCGGATGTGGGGCTACACCCCCGCTGCGGTCACAGAGATGTGGTAAGACAGCTGCCATGACTGGAACACAGCCATAGAGGGCTATGTATTGTTTGCATTGGATGCATCAAGAAGAGTGTAGCAAGCAGGTCAAGGGAGGTTCTTCTCCCCCTCTACTCGGCCCTGGTGAGGCCTCAGCTGGAGTACTGTGTCCAGTTCAGGGCTCCTAAGCTCAAGAGGGACAGAGAACTTCTGTACAGAGTCCAGCCCAGGGCCACCAAGATTGTCAGGAGTCGTCTTTCATACGAGAAAAGGCTGCGGGAACTGGGGCTGTTTAGTCTAGAAAATACAGGACTGAGGGGGGGGATCCCAGGATGCCATTGACCTTCTTGGCCACGAGGGCACATTGCTGGCTCATATTTAGTTTATTATCAATCAGGACTCCCAGGTCTCCCTCTGCAGAGCTGCTCTTCAGCAGTTCGATCCCCAACCTGTACTGGTGCATGGGGTTGTTCCTTCTCAGATGCAAGACTCTTTACTTGTCCTTATTGAACCTCATGAAGTTCCTCTCTGCCCAACTCTCAAGCCGGTCAAGACCCTGCTGAATGGCAGCACAGTCTTTTGGGGAATCAGCCAGTCCTCCCAGTTTGGTGTCATCAGTGAACTTGCTGAGGGTAGACTCTGTCCCCTCATCCAGGTCATTGATGAAGATGTTGAACAAGACTAGCCCCAGAATCGATCCCTGTGGAACTCTGCTGGCCACAGACCTCCAACTTGATTCCGTGCCAGTGATCACCACCCTCTGGGCTCTGTCATTCAGCCAGCTCTCAACCCACCTCACTGTCCACTCATCCAAGCCACACTGCCTGAGCTTTCTGATGAGGATGTAATGGGAGACAGTGTCAAAAGCCTTGCTAAAGTCAAGGTAGATGACATCCGCTGCTCTCCCCTCATCTAGCCAGCTGGTTATGAACTCATAGAAGGGTATCAGGTTAGTCAAACAGGATTTCCCCTTAGTGAAGCCATGTTGACTCCCCCTGATAACCATCTTATCCTTCATATGTTCAGTGATAATATTCAGGATGAGTTGTTCCATCACCTTTCCAGGGATGGAGGTCTGGCTGACCAGCCTGTAGTTTCCTGCGTCGTCCTTCCTGCCCTTTTTGAAGACTGGCTTGACATTGGCCTTTCTCCAGTCCTCAGGCACTTCACCTGTCCTCCAAGATTGTTCAAAAATGATGGAGAGAGGCTTAGCAATCCCATTAGCCAGCTCTCTCAGCACTCTAGGATACATCCCATCAGGACCCATTGACTTATGAGCCTTAAGCTTGGCAAACAAGTCTTTAACCTCTTCCTCTTCCACCCAGGGCAAGTCCTCTGCTGTCCTGGCCATCCTGTTATCTTGCCAGACTGGGCTTCCCGAGGGTCAGCCTTGGCAGTAAACACTGAAACAAATAAAGCATTCAGTACTTTGGCCTTCTCTGCAGCCTCAGACACCAGGGCACCCTCAGCATTTAGCAGTGGGCCCACGTTACCCCTCACCATCCTTCTGCTGCTGGTGTACTTGAAAAATGCCTTATTACCGTCCTTAACACCCCTGGCTAAATTCAATTCTAGAAGGGCTCTAGCCTTCCTAGTTGCACCCCTGCATGCCCTGGCAATGTTCCTATTCTCTTCCCAAGAAGCCAGTCCCTGTTTCCACCTCTCATAGATGGCTGCTATCTGCCTTAATTGTCCCAGCAGATCCTTGCTCATCCATGGAGGCCTCCTACCTCCTTTTCCTCCTTTCTTGCGCATTGGGACACACTGATCCTGGGCTTGGAGGAAGTGGTGCTTGAAGACTGATCAGCTCTCATTGGCACTTCTACCATCTAGAATCATATCCCATGAGATTCATCCAAGTAGATCTTTGAAGAGGCTAAAGTTGGCTTGCCTGAAATCCAGGGTCACGGTCCTGCTTTGTGATCTCCCCCTTCCACACAGGATCTTGAACTCTACCATCTCATGGTCGCTGCAGCCGAGGTTGCCTCCAACCTTCACATCCCCTCCTCGTTGGTTCCTCAATCACCTGCGACAGGAAGTTATTGTCAACAATCTGTAGGAACCTCCTGGACTGCATGTGCTTGGCTGTGTGGCTATCCCAGGAAATATCAGGGTGGTTGAAGTCCCCCATGAGGAACAGGGACTGTGATCGTGAGGCAGTTCTCAGCTGCTCGTAGAAGGCCTCATCTACATCCTCCTCCTGATCAGGTGGCCTGTAGCGGACTCCTATAACAATATCACCTGCCTTGCCCTGGCCATTAATTTTTACCCATAAGCACTCTACTCTCTCCTCATCCCCACCCAGGCACAGTTCGGTACACATTACTTGTTCTCTCACATAGAGAGCAACTCCATCTCTACGCCTTGTCAGTCTGTCTTTCCTGAACAATACATAACCCTCCATGGCTGTGCTCCAGTCACGGCAGCTGTCCCACCACGTCTCTGTGACCGCAATGAGGTTGTAGCCCCGCATCTGCATCCACATCTCCAGTTCCTCCTGCTTACTCCCCAGGCCGCGCGCATTGGTGTAGAGGCAGCGCAGGGGCTTACTCAAACACACAGGTTTCCCTGGGTGGGTGCAGGAGGTTCCTCCCCAGTTTGGCTCTTTCTCAGGGTGCTCAGCCTTCTGTATCTCAGCCCAGTGTGCAGATGAAGGGCACTTATCATTGCGTTCCCTTTCCTGCCCTGTTTCCCAGCTAGAGGGGACAGCTTGTTCTGTTTTGCTTCTCACCCCACCCCCCAAATCCCTTAATTTAAAGCCCTCTTTATTAAATTTGCTAGTCTACTCCCAAATAATCTAGTGCCTTTACGGGAGAGATGAATCCCATCCCGTCCTATCCATCTGTAGTCTCCAAGGAAGGATCTGTTGTCAAAGAACCCAAAGCCTTCCCGCTGGCACCAGCCTGTCAGCCAGGAGTTCACTTGGCTTATTTTTCCATTACAAACCCCTCCTTTATCACCAGTGAACAGGATAGAGGAGAAAATAATCTGAAGAAGCCTATGCCAAAGCAGGTTTGGTGGCAAGACTTGTGATCCTGTGAAGGACTCACCTTAGAGCAGTCAGTGCCTGATGGACTGTACTCCTGGTGGATGACCCACATTGGGGTAGGGTGTATGGAGCTGCCCCCGTGGGAGGTCCCATGCTTGAGCAGTTCATGAAGAAGTGTTGCCCATGGGAAGCACCCACGCTGTAAAAGTTTGTGAGTGACCCCACACTGTAGCAGTGGGAAGTGTGATGAGGCCTCCCCCTGAGAAGAAGCAGCGGCAGAGTCCATCTGTAACTAACTGACTGCAACCCCCATCCCCTGTACCGCTGGGGGGAAGGAAGGGGAGTCACAAGGAAGGAGAGAGGTGGGGGGAGGTGTTTTTAAGATTCAGTTTTATTTCTCATCTCCCTGTTCTTATTGTTCCTTTAATAAATCAAATCTTTTTCTCCCCAAGTTGAGTCTGTTTGCTGAGCGATCTCTCTGTCCTTATCTCAACTGACAAATCGCTCATTATATTTCTCTCTCTCTCCTGTTCAGTTTAGGAGGGAGTGATATTATGACTGGGTGGACACCTGGCTAAACCATCACAGGTGTTCTTTAGGCAGTTGGGAAAACTCTCAGGATCACTAGCCCTCATTCTCATGAGGGACTTCAACTTACCTGATATCTGCTGGAAATACAACACAGCAGAGAGGAGACAGTCCAGGAGGTTCCTGGAGTGCGTGGAAAATAACTTCCTCATGCAGCTAGTGAGAGTGCCAATGATGGAAGGCGCCTTGCTAGACTTGGTGTTTGCAAACAAAAAAGTCTGGTGGGCGATGAAGTCTCATTGGAGGCCGCCTAGAGCATAATGATCACAAAACGATCGAGTTCTCAATCCCCAGAGAAGCAAGGAGAAGGATCAGTAGAACTGCCATCTTAGATTTCCAAAGGGCAGACTTTGACCTTGATTCAAAGCCTGAGCTTCCAAATCCCCTTGCTTTCTAACTTTCCTCACTAAGAGTGGGAGGGGTTAGGTGCGGCTGGGTAAGGATTTTGGAATAAGGACTCAATAACAACGGAGTTGTTATCAAGCACGTATTCTTTATCGCAGTGTTGAATGCACTAGGTATATTTCCATCAAACATGTATAACTAAGTTAAACAACAACCCCAATTTTATTCCAAAAAAGTTACACAACTTCAAAAGTGATTATCATATTCCTTCCTCAACAGTCACAAATCATGTAATAATTTCAGTGATTTTAGTTCCTTCAGACTGCCACTTTCACAGTGTCCTACTGCCATCCACCATCCACTTAACGTCCTTGACCACTTAGGTGGTCATTTACTTCATCTAGTGGTCTTCATCTTCCTCAGAGTGATCACCAAATGACCCTTCACAGACTGATTCCTCTTTCATAGTGAGATGACCTTTAGCAATGCATGTGATGTTTGGCAAACTATAAAACAGGTAGTTAATACAATAACTATTGTTACTTTAGTTTTCCTATAACTATTGATTTATGTTTTATAGTATACACTCATTTAGCAGTACCACTTCCTTCATTCCCCCCTTTTTATTTTTCACTTGCGAATTCTTTACCAAGTTCGTATTTAACTATAGTGGGCAATGTCCAAATTCTTCATGCTAAACCTTTGATTCAGTACCAAAAAAATCAAAACTACCAATGACAAGCTGATTTTCAAAGTCAGTACCATAAGAAGTGAATGAATCAATAGATTCATGATTTTAGTTGCTGAAGGTGAATAACCTACAAAAATGTCCCACCAATAAAGCGTTGATTCTGTTTCAATTTGACTTGTGATGCCTGTCAAATTATTCTGGGCTATTTATCAATGATTCATGCAAGATTTTTTATGCTATTGCAAATATTCCTTCTAAGTTCTTGCTTGGTTCAAGAGACGTTTTAGCTTATTTAATGAAATTCCATTTTCACTTACATTAAGGGATTAATAATGCCAAAATAAAGCTAATTGTTCTTCCGTTGTAGTAAAAAAGGTATAGGTAACATTTTTTTAAAAAAATGTGTAACTTTTTCAAACATCCTACAAATAGCACTTTGAGTCCAAATCTTTTGATGCTTCTTTTATCATTTTTTACAAGACATACATGTTTAGCATTAACTTCAGTGAACAATGTACTTCACTGAACTAACTCTATAATTGGTAAAATTGTTCACTTACATTCATTAACGGCTTGTTCCAAAAAGAACGGTGTTGTAGCAGTGCAAGCCATATTCATTCAAAGGTTTAGAGAAGCTAGATAATGCACATGCACAGACATGCACAGACATGCACAGACATGCACAGACATGCACAGACATGCACAGACATGCACAGACAACATAGTACAACCAATAGACTTGACTCAAAACCACCCTTCCTTTGCTAGCTACTTCCTTATATGCTGCTTCTGCCCATGTGATCACCCAGGGCCCAATTGATTAACTTGCAGCACCTGTTTCTGATAATTGGAAGTAGCTTGCCAGCTGCATTAACTGGTCCCTACCATCTTTATTCAAGCTGGCTGGTCCAAGCCACATTTGTGCCTACAATTCCCCCCTTTTTCTTTTTTAGACCAGCCAGCCTTCAGCAACACATTTCAAAATTAAAGGTACACGAAGAACACATAAGTATTTTTTATCCATGGCCATGAGTTTACAACAAAAGGTCAATAATGGCTACATCGCTGAACAATATAATACAAAAATCCATAAATTCAAAATAAACAGAATCTAATACACGTTGCTAGCGGGGATGCATACTGGCAAGAAGGGATGACTTCTCTGTACTTCCACTGATGTTTCTGTTTCCTGAATGTAGTTTCAGATTTCAACTTCTTTAGCATGCTTATCTGTAAGTTGGAAATATCTCTTCATCTGTAGGAAACACACCATTTTTGCTTTCAAGTTTCCATTGGCCGTCTTGTTAAGTTCTTCAATTCTTTTAATGAGATACACATTGCTGGAGGAATTTACAGCAGCATATGTGGTGCCACAGTTGACAGGGTTTACATTTTAATAGTGTGGGTGGATCACTTGGTTCTTTCCTCAAGATTTTTTTTTCCATTGATTTTACAGTCATTAAGTCCTTTCAGTTGATGTGGCTTGATCCATCTTGCCAAAATCCACCGGGGACCTTGATCTGTAATGACACAAGCATAGCCTCTTCCCGACGTTAACAGATCTGCAGATCCTTGCCACTCTCCAGTAGTGGGATTCTTATACCAAACTTTAGGGTTATCAGTAAAATCCAAATCCCGACTCATTTGGGCAAAATGTGCCGGTGGTTCATTCCAGTTTGCCACAATTCTTAGACGATTCATTGTACAAAGGGCTTTCATTAGTCTATCTTGAGGGCTCACCCCTTCTTCCCCATTTTTTGTTTTTCTAGCAGTCCTTTTAAGGTTTGATGAGTATGTTTGATAACGACTTGACCAGTAGAATTGCCTGGGATTCCAGAAGTATGTTTAACACCCCATAAGTTCAGAAACTTACATGTTCTCCTGGTTACATATCCCGAGCCATTATCAGTTTTTATCTCTTGTGGAACACCAAGGACTGCAAAACAACTCCTCCAATGACTTATAACATCTCGAGCAGTGTCGCTCGTTAAGGCTGTGGCCCAAACCTTGGCCAAATAGGTATCAATAGAGACATGTAGTGGTTTAAATCGTCCAAAGGGAGCATAGACAGTGATATCCAATTGCCATATTCCTAATGGTGCCAGACCCCTGGGATTGACTCCTACTCCTAGGCCGATTTGATTCTGGCATGCAGGGCATGTGGAAACAATACCCTGAGCATCTGAAAATGTCATGTAAAATTGCTTTGTCAGTATTTCCGCACCTTAGTGAAGAAAGTCGTGCGATCTTTGGGCTTGAGAAAATTAGTCCATTATTATCCCCATAGGCATCAATAATGGAGTTGCCACTATCTTGTCAACAATTTCATTGCCAACTGATAGGCCATCTTTTAAGCCCAAATGGCTTCGAATATGTCCAGTATAATAGGCAGTTTGATGTTCATTTATCTGATGCCAGAGCCATACAAATAACTTATACAGATTCTGATTAAAGATTTCTTTCAACAACGCTCTCTCTAATCGAGTGATGGCATCAACTACATAAAGGGAATCAGAGATGATGTTTAATGGGATGTCTGGCCATTTCTCAAAAGTTTTAACCACAGCCATTAACTCCAGCAGTTGAACTGAGCTGCCTGGGGAGTGAACAGGTAGGTTTTGCCATTGTTCATTCTCCCACCAAACCACTCCTGCTTTGGCTTGGATCTTACTCGCGTCAGTAAAAACAGTTAGGCCTTTAACGGGTACCACTGATCTCAACGGCCAGTCTTCCATTTGAAACTTAACAGAAAACAATTTATGGGCCAGATAATGATTATTTATAGTCTCTGAATATGACAATAAGGCCCACTGTAATTCATCAGATTGTTGCAGTGCCCAGTTCAAGAATTCATCTGTGAGAGGAACGAAAATGATGTCTGCCTCAATCCCTGCTATTTCCAGCAAATGTTTCCTGGCCTTAACTATTATTTTTGCAATTTCCTCTAGTCTCATGGTAATTGTTTTTCGCAAATTATATGGCAAAAATATCCACTCCAGGATCCTCTCAATAGGTCTTTTGCTACTGAATCCCATTGCATCAAGACTGCCATTACATGCTGGTTTTGACTTATCACAGTAATGTTAATTGACAAGTCAGGATCATATCAGCAACTGTAGTTATTGACTGTCTTGTTTTCTATCTTTTCTATTGCTTGTATTTGCTGCTGGGACAGTTTTCACACACTGTCAGCCTCTACCAACCCTTTTAACAAAGGCATTAGAGGCACAAGATCCTCATTCGTGATATCACATATAGTTCGTACCCACTGGATATCACCTATTAGCTTTTGAACGTCTGTTAAATTAGCAATTTCTGTTTTAATTGCCACCTTCTGAGGATAAATGGATGCACTGGTGATAATATTATCTAAATATTTCCAAGAGGAATGCATTTGTACCTTTTCTGGCATGATCACTCACCCGGAGGTGCCCAACTGTCGCTTCATTTCTTGTAGAATCTGATGCTGGTCCAGGTCTTTTTGTGCAATCAGGATATCATCCATATAATGGTAATATAAACATGAGGGTATTTTTTGCGCAGAGATGTCAGCGCCCAGGCAACATAAGTTTGACAAATAGTGAGTTCTTCATTCCCTGAGGTAAAACAGTCCATTGATACCATTTTGTCAGCTCTTGTTTGTTAATAGATGGTACTGTAAAAGCAAACTTCTCACTGTTGTCCTCATGTAGAGGAATTGTGAAAAAACAGTCCTTTAGGTCAATCACCAATAGGAGCCATTCTTTTGGAATCATTACAGGAGAAGGTAATCCTGGCTGTAAAGCACCCATATCCTTCATCACTGCATTGACAGCTCATATTGTGTAACAGCCTCCATTTCCCTGACTTTTTAGGGAATCTTGAATCTGGGCGAGCTTTTCTTTGCTTAGCAGCCATTGATCAATCCAAAATGGCTTATCTGTAAGCCAGGTTAACTTCAGGATTGGTTGCCCATCAATGGCTGCCATTAAAAATTTTCATTTCACAAATGATATCCCATTTGGCTTAAGGCGTCTCTACCTAAAAGTCAAACTGAAGTGTTCATTACATAGGGTTTAATTTGTACACATCTCTTTTATTCATCCTGTATCCACACCAAAGTTAGGTAATCTGCTAATTTTTGTCATCTGTGTTTCTCCTACTCTGACAACAGGGGTGTCTAAATTCTCTAAAGGCCAGCTTTTTGGCCAATAAGATAATGGAACAATGGTAACGTCTGCTCTTGTATCCAGTAACGTATTGTACCCAACCATTTGTTCACCATTTGGATGTTGGAATACAATCGTCTGAGTGGGCTTTCCCTGCAAAAGTGGCATTGCAAGTCTTACCTCAGGTACACCAGTGGATCCAAAACCACCATCTTGACACTCTTGAACGCCTGTGAACAGAACTTTAGACATGAAGGGAACTAATTTAGCTATTTTAGTTCCTTTAGGTATATAAACTGGTGGCTGCCATACTTTAACCATTATTCCAATGTTTCCTTCATAATCTGCATTAGTAACACCATGGAGCACAAAAATACCCTGTCAAGAGGCCAATGACCGCCCTAAAAGCAGAGCACTTAAACCATAGCCAAGGCGTCCAACAGCATTGGATGAGATAACCGTTATATCCATATTGTGGATGGTTACATCTATTGCTGTTTTCACATCCACTCCTGCGCTTCGTGCAGTGACTGCTCTGAGGCCATCCAGGCAGCCAGTGGTGTTGAAGGGTGTTTTTGTGTCATCGAGCTCGCCCTTTTCGCGCTTGTCAATCCATCTCCCTTAGGCATTACGTCTGGCCACTTGAGAGGGGCACTCAATGGCTCTGTGCCCAAACTTGCCACATTTGTGACAATTACCATTAAATTTGACGTTGGATTCGGATGCTCTGATGGAGCTGTTTGTCCATACCAGTGGTCTGGACCAACATTGTTTTTTCACATGTCCCATTTCTCCACAATTAAAGAATTTTCGGCCTCTGATTTCCTTTGTTCTGTCGAACTAATGGTTTCAATGCCCTTCCCATAGCTTCAGCTAAATGTGCTGATGATCCTGCTCAAGATCAGGCTTCTATCATGTTGACCAAAGTTGCCGTCCGCAGGAGAGCCTGCAGGATCCTTTTACAATCACAGTTAGTGTTAGCAACTGCTAAGTGTAATCCTATTTCCGCTTTTACTTCTGCCAACATATTTGGTATACGATCCAGAGCTGCTCTTAGATGGCCTAAAAAGGTCATAAAAGGTTCATTGGGTTTCTCTATAATGGTTATGTATGAGGGAACTGGCACTCCCATGTCAGGGACAATCTTAAACGTTTGATGAGCCAGTGTCTGTGTTTGTTGTAAAATGGATTCATGCAGTTGGGCTTGTACCTGAGGGTCAGCAAATGGTCCTTTTCCTAACATCATATCCTCTGTGAGGACTTGTTGCGAATCTCCCTGCTGTAAGTCCATATTTTCTACTATTGCCACATTGATTCTTTTTTCCCATTCAGACTCCCATAGTAATACCCGAGTGGGCTTCAGGAAGGTTTCTTCTAGCTTCTGGCAGTCAAATGGAGTCATTAATCCGCCGGTGAAAATATGATCTAATAATGTTTGAAGGTATGAGTTGGTCAAACCATATTGCATCACTGCCATTTGCCCTTCCCTTACTAACTTCCAATCCAAAAGTATCCATAGTCATCACGCAGGAGTATTACATACTGTTATTACTGGAAAGACTTGCAGAATGAATTCTTCAATTACCGCATCACGTATAAGGCCTCTCCATTTCTTAGTCGGATCATAGTCATCCAGCCGGGGGTCTCTGACCCCCTGTGGGGTTGAAACTTTAATCTCTGGTTTAGTTAATTTGTTAAGTCGTTTCAACAGCTGATTAGCTGTTGCTTTTGTCTTTTCTATCAGTTCCTCCAAGTGGGCCAAAGTCTGTTTCATATCTTCTCCGTGCCTTATTAATTCTTCCTGTAACAACTGTCTTTGTTGATCTTCCCCTTCACTAGATGTTGGGGGTGATGATGGAAGAGGAATACACTCAGGAATTGATGATCTCAGGGGCAATGGCAGATCCATAGTGTCATGGGCAAAGCATAATTTTCGTTCTCTGCCAGGTAGTCCTTCAGGCATGGCAGCAGGATGGGACAGGGCAGGACGGGGAAGGGTGGGTGGGAAGGGAGGAGAAACAGTGCGCACATTCAGCTCCTGGAACGGTGCTCTAGGGGGTTCGAGTGGGGGGTGGGCTCACATTCATATTTTCCTCTTCTAGAGGTGGAGTCGATGGTACTTTGTTATCACCTCCAAAGAATCTCTTGGTATTTTCTTCTAAAGGTGGATCCGATGGTACTATAAAGTCACCACCTCCAAAGAATCTCCTTAGCGTCTACTAGGAACGCAGATAGCATAGTATTTTCTGTGTTCATGGCAGCAGTCGCAGCCCGCTCAGCTTGTAGCTGTTGTAGAATGGATGATATCAGTTTACACAGCCCAACTGCATCATTCAACGTGTCTCCTAGATTTTCCCAATGACCTATTTCATATACGTCCCAAGGGGAGGTGAAGAAACCTACATCCTGTCCCCATCTTACAAGTCTTAGCAAAATCTCTCTTTCATAGTTTAATCCTTTCTCAGAAAGGATATCCTGGAGGGTGTCGATAGGGTTTTCCTCTTTGCTTACTGCTTATACCGGTTTTAGACTGCTCACTTTTCGGATGTCTTTCAGGCAGGGATTCAGGCAATTTTCTGCCAAGGGTTCTAATCCAAAAAATTTGGCTGATCACGTTGGGGTCACCAAGTGTTGTAACGGTGCACCATCCAAACATGTAGAGAAGCTAGGTAATGCACATACACAGGCAACATACTGCAACCAACAGAATTGACTCAAAGCCACCCTTTGTTTTCTAGCTACTTCCTTATATGCTGCTTCTGCCCATGTGATCACCCAGGGCTCAATTGGTTAACTTGCACCACCTGCTTCTGATAATTGGAAGTAGCTTGCCAGCTGCACTAACTTGTCCCTATCATCTTTATTCAAGCTGGCTAGTCCAAGTCATGTTTGTACCTACAAGTCTCTTTCTTTGGAGTTTTTCTAAACCCGCATGGATGTGTTCCTGTGTGACCTGATCTATGTGGACCTGCTTTAGCAGGAGGGTTGGATTAGATCATCTCTAGAGGTCCCTTCCAACCTCTACCATTGTGTGATTCTGTAATCCATCTTCACAAATTTTGCAAAATGCTTCTCAAATTTTCACATGTTTTACAGGAGTAAATGCTCAGTGCTGTTTGAAATAGCAAACTCCCAAGGCAATGGAGGCAGTATGTGTCCAGTGTGATCTACAGTGGTTTTCATCTCATTGCTCTGACAAATTTTTTACAAGCTGAAACAAAATTGTTACCAACAAGTAAACACATATGTTATTCTAAATATATTGAACAATGAATATTGTCTTGTTTTAACATATTGCTCAATGTAGTCACAGCAAAACAAAACTGTATCTGCAAAACATTGGCCAATTGAGTCATCAAATGGAATTGACATGGGAATGTTTTTCCTGAGGGCTGAAGACAACTGTTTTCTAATATCTCTGGTCCCATCATTAACACAATAAGAGGGTGTTATTTAAGACGATGTTTTTAATTTCAACTCTCATTACTTTGAAAACAATGACTCAAATCCTTATCCCACCAAAGTCAAAGTATTGACCAAAGGTTCACATGTCAAGAAGTGTAGGAAAGCACTCCAACAGATGTTTCATTTCTAAACGCTCAAAGTGCCTCAGCACTATTGGCAGTCAGCAGTAAAAACCACTCAAACAAGCTTTATTCAAAACTATTTGCCATCATAACCTAATACTCCCTCTGAGCTAGCTTCAGACTTTACTCTTTTCACAATAGAGTCCTCCATAAAACATGGAGGAGGTCGACCTCTAAAGAAGCAAAGTATAGAAAGTATCTAGGAGGTATAGAAATATTTCCAGAGTGAAGGATTCAAATTCAATAACAGTGTTATTATGGACTGCATACCTGTAGATTTTCCATTCTTCAACAAAAACTTGCAATGATCTTTCTACTTTATAATATGCAAGAAATCCAAATGCATAGATTAAGACTTAGTACCACTTACAAATTTATATTTACAGTACACACTGTACTAATCTATGTACATACTGTATTAACCTATGCTGAATTATTACTTAAGCATTGTTGTCAGCACAGAACTTACATTTAGTAGCCACTTATATTGAGATTTGTACGATTATTTGTTAAAGAAAATATAACACTTACTAAAAAGTGTTTACCCAGAAAAATAAGTCTTATCTTTCTGAAATATCTCATACACTGTTGATTTACCATCAGATTGTCAAATTGTTTTATATAAAGATTTTAAATTCAGAACTTGTAGACCTTTAATGTGAAAAGTAGTGGTTTGAGTTCTTCTATTCCCCTTTTTACACCTCCATATATGTTGCACTTGGAAAGATCCATAATGAAAAAATATCTCCTTAGCAACAGAACATCCTTAATGCTGAACCAATTATGTCTACAGAAGTACATAATCAATGCCTCAAGAAGAGATGTAACTAGATGCAAAACAGTATTGGAAAATTATCTAAACTATGTATCAGAGGAATTATAAATTTCTTTACTATGTTCTAATATCAGTCCTCTTGAAGACAAAAACCACACTAAATAGAATATTTAATTAAAAAAGGTAAATATCCATCCAAAGTTGAATTCAATAGAATAAATACACCAAAACCTAAATGTCAGTTGTGTCCTTCATTAATATAGCTAATACCAAGGCTATGAGGCAATACAGCAGATCAAACTCATTGCTCAAAGCACACAGTAGCCTCTTTGTCCAAGAACTTCAAGAAATTAACAGGTCTCTTCCTTCAGCCAAGGTTGCAACCTCCATCTGAGGAAGGCTCCAAAGTTCTCACTAAGCTTCATAGAAACTTACCTACTGTCATGATTTAAACCCAGTCAGCAACTGAAGCACCACACAGTCACTTGCTCACTCCCTTCACAGTGGGATGGGGGAGAGAATCAGAAGAGTTAAAAGTGAGAAAGCTCATGGGTTGAGATAAAGACTGATGAGCAAAAGCAGATAAACATCAGGGGGGAAACAAACCTAAGAAGTTAGAAGGACTCAGTTCATTGTAAACCAACATCATAATAAAAAAAGACTTAGCTCACTGAAATTCGAACTATTTGTCACAGTAAAGGCCTTGAAGACCCTGAATGTTGATAATGAAGGAGCTGGTGTGCAGACATTAGCAGATAAGAAGTTGGAATGTGGATGTCAACAGAAAGCCTACTGCATCCTGCTCTGTGGCTCGGAAATCAATCGGGATGGAACTGCACCTGAACACAAATGGAGTTCAGGGGGAGTTTGCAAGGAAGATGAGGGTTTCTTTATCCTTGAGACTCCTGTCCATGACCACCAGGAGGCACTGTGCAAGCGCAAGCTCAAAGAGAACTCATAATACGAAGTGGGGATAGGTTATGAATATGTAGTAGGCATCTACGTATACCCCTATCTGTAAACTATAAGTAGCTGCTTGTTAGACAATAGGGTGTTCAAGTTGGTCAGAGTTATCTCCCTTGCACCCACCGGCATAATACATACCTGCTTTATAACCCTTAACTGTGTTATAGAGTTTGTTCTGCACATCAAGACAGTTTAAAAGATAAAGCAAAACTGCACATGCAAGCAAAGCAAAACAAGGAATTAATTCACTGCTTCCCATCAGCAGGCAAGTGTTCGGCCATCTCCAGGAAAACAGGGCTCCATCACCCATAATAGGTACGTGGGAAGACAAATACTGTCACTCTGAACATTTCCCACCCTCCTTCCTTCTTCCCCCAGCTTTATATATTGAGCATGACATAACATGGTCTAGAATATCCCTTTGGTCAGTTGGAGTCAGCTGTCCTAGCTGTGTCCCCTCCCAACTTCTTGTGCATTCCCAGTCTACTTGCTGGTGGGGTGACATGAGAAGCAGAAAAGCCTTGACACCATGCAAGCACTGCTCAACAATAATTAAAACATCCCTGTAATATCAATGCTGTTTTCAGCATAAACCCAAAATGTATCTTCAAGCTAACTACTATGAAAAAAATTATGTCTGTCCCAGCCAAAACCAGCACACCTACTCAGTCAAGATTAATGTTTCAAAGTATAAAAAACACATATAAAACCCCTTAAAAACTATATATTGTTATAGATTCAATTAGCTTTAAAAATGTTGTCGTATTAACAGTGTTATCTAGGCAGGGTTTTTTAAAAAAAATCATTGCTATAACTCAAAAATATCACATTTAGAAAAGGGCATGTATGATGAATTCACATTTGAATAGAAACAGTTCCAAATTTAAGCTTAGCATTTTTTAACAGTTTGAGGTTAGTTTTTGCCTTCAAATTGACAGAAATATTGTTTTTGGAAAATGTCCTGAAAAGTTCAGAAAGGAACTCATTTCTTTAGCTATACATTTCTCTCTCTTCACCTTTTCACAAGGCCTATCACAAGTTTGCAATTTTATAGTCCTGACAGACACTTCTGTCTCTTTTCAACAGGTGCTCAGACTACAGAGCAAACAACCAACGCATACAAGCATTACCGTTGCAAGTCCATTTTCAAAAACTGCAATTGGAGCATGTTAATAAACAAGGAGTTACAAAACTCCTTAGTGATGACAGAAAAAATATCATTTCAGTTTCCTGCAAAACAGTGACACAAAATTAAAATACCAAGGCATAAACAAATTTATAGGAGTGGGGAAAAGAGATAGATAATTTATTTTCAAAAAAAAAAAAGTCCCCAAAGAGCTCAAACATTTTCCACAGTTTACTACAAATCATAGTACAGCATGTCCAGAGGGGTTGTGGAGTCTCCTTCCTTGAAGGTGTAGTGGGTCTGGGATGGTAGTGATTTTCCACAGCAGCTCCTGCAGTGCTGTGCTTACTGTTGATATCAATATTATGACTACCGCTCACACAGCATCAGGGCTGTCCCTCCAGCATTCCTTCCCCCACCTTCACCAATAGCTGTGGGTGGGCATGATCTTGGGAGGGACTATGGCCAGGACAGCTGACCTAGGCTGACCAAGGAGATATTCCATACCATATGATGTCAGCTCAGTAATATAAACTGGGGGAGAGGAGCAGGAAAAGGAGGCGAGATTCATTGCTGGCCTTCCAAAAGCAACCGCTACGCGTACTGAAGCCCTGCTTCTCGGGAGGTGGCCGGACATCGCTGCTGATGGGAAGTAGAGAGTAACAGCTTTATCTGCTTTTACTTTGCTTCCCATGCGCACGGCTTTGCTGTTTCTTTATTAAACTGCTTTTATCTCAACCCACGAGACTCCCATCTTATTTTCTCCCCTTCCCTGGCTTGCTGAGGAGGTGGGGGATAAAGCGGTGTGGTGGGCACCTGGCATCCAGCCAGGCTCAAACTACCACAGAAGGTCTTCAAGATCCACCTGGATGTGTTCCTGTGAGACCTGATCTAGGTGGACCTGCTTCTGCAGGGGGTTGGACTAGATGATCTCTAAAGGTCCCTTCCAACCCCTACCATTCTATGATTCTATGAAAATTGGTCTGACATATTAGCCTATTAGTGAAAGCAGAAAACATCTAAATTCTTAAAGCATGAAGCAGTTTTTCTTTAGATAGCTATTCTCTATGCAACACAAGTAACAGTTATGTTAAAATCTTATCATTTCTTTACTTCATCAGTTCTTACCTTAGCTTCTGCCCAAGTGAACTGATATCTAACAGTAGTCTACTAGGAATCTGGTCAAGAAGGCATAAAATGTTTTTCTTATTTAGCACTATCAAACAGACTTAAGAGAATTCCAAGAACATAGCCTGTGCATTGCACCAATTTTTGCAGTTTTATAGTAAACTCTATTATGGAGAGCCCACCTCCTTCCAAAAGACAATAATGTTTTTAAAAACTTGAGTTTTCAACCCAAACTCGGTTCCTACCTCATTTACCATTCCATCAATCATAAATATATGGATTCATTCAAAGAAAAAAGTACATTGAAAATTAAATTAAGCAGATCTTACAAAAAAATATAAAATTTTCGTTCAATGAAGCACCATGCTAAGGATAAAACTGCATCACAAAGTTCACAGTCCTTAAGCTACCCCCATGATTAATGGCATGACCTTCTGCTCATAAGACAGCACAATTTAAGCTTCCTTGATAAACCATCATGAGCTGAGGAACATTTATTTCAGTTCTTCAGCAGGTGTCTTCACATATTTACATCACAATATTAAGAGTAAGGAAATCACAGAATCACAGAATAGTAGGGGTTGGAATAGACCTCTAGACATCATCTAGTCCACCTCCCCTGCTAAAGCACATTAACCTAGACCACATTGCACAAGAATGTGTCCAGGTGGGTTTTGAAAACCTCCAGAGAAGGAAACTCTACAACCTCTCTACAGCCTGTGCCAGTGCTCCATCACCCACACAGTAAAGAGGTTTCTCCTCATGTTCAAATGGAATTTCCTGTGTTTTAGCTTGTGTCCATTACCCCGTGTCCCATCACTGGGTACTACAGAAAAAAAGTGTCACCCAATCCTCTTGACACCAACACTTTAGGTATTTACAAGCACTGATAAGGTCCCCTCTCAGTCATCTCCAGGCTAAACAGCTCCATCCTCTCAGTCTTTCCTCACAAGAGAGATGCTCCAGTCCTATGATCATCTTGGTAGTCCTCCACTGGACTCTCTCTGGAAGTTTTCCATCATTCTTGAACTGGGGAGCCCAAAACTGGACACAGTACTCCACATGTAGCCTTACTAAGACAGAGGAGACAGAAAGGATAACTTCCCTTGACCTGCTGGCCACACTCTTCTTGACACACCCCAGGATACCATTTGCCTTCTTGGCCATAATGGCACATTGCTGACCCATGTTTAATTTGTTGTCCACCAGCACTCCCAGAGCTGTTTCAAGCAGGTCAGCCCACAGCCTTTACTGGTGCATGGGGTTGTTTCTCCCCAGGATCCAGAATATGTGAGAATCATAGAAGAGTTTCATCTGGAAGACACCTTTAGGATCATCAAGTCCAGCCTTTGTCCTAGTCCTATCAACCACTATTTCCCTAAGTTCAACATCCAACCATCTTTTAAATACCTCCAGGAACAGTGCCTCCACCACCTCCCTTGGCAGGCCATTCCAATGCCTGACAACTCTTTCAGTAAGGAAATTCCTCCTAATATCATAGGATCATAGAATCATAGAATGGTAGGAGCTGGAAGGGACCTTTAGAGATCATCTAGTCCAACCCCCCTGCAAAAGCAGGGTCACCTAGATAAGGTTGCGTAGGAACACGTCCAGGCAGGTCTTGAAGAACTCCAAGGAAGGAGACTCCACAACCCCTCTGGGCAGCCTGTTCCACTGCTCCATCACCCTCACGGTGAAATAGTTTTTTCTTATATTTACGTGGAACTTTTTGTGTTCCAGCTTCATCCCATTACCCCTTGTCCTGTTAGCTACTATAGAAAAAAGGGATGAACCAACCGCCTGGCACCCAACATTTAGATATTTATAAATGTTAATAAGATCTCCCCTCAATCTCCTCTTCTCTAGACTAAACAGCTCCAGTTTCCGCAGTCTTTGCTCCTATGAAAGATATTCCAGTGCCCTGATGATCTTGGTGGCCCTGTGCTGGGCTCTCTCCAGCACTTCCCTGTCCCTCTTGAGTTGAGGAGTCCAGAACTGGATACAGGACTCCAGATGAGGCCTCACCAGGGCAGAGTAGAGGGTGAGAAGAACCTCCCTTGACCTGCTGGCCACACTTTTCTTGATGCATCCCAGAATGCCATTGGTCTTCTTGGCCACGAGGGCACATTGCTGGCTCATATTTAGTTTATTATTAATCAGGACTCCCAGGTCTCTCTCTGCAGAGCTGTTCTCCAGCAGTTCGACCTCCAGCCTGTACTGGTGCATGGGGTTGTTCCTTCTCAGATGCAAGACTCTGTACTTGTCCTTGTTGAACCTCATGAGGTTCCTCTCTGCCCAACTCTCAAGCCGGTCAAGACCCTGCTGAATGGCAGCACAGTCTTTTGGGGAATCAGCCAGTTCTCCCAGTTTGGTGTCATCAGCGAACTTGCTGAGGGTAGACTCTGTCCCCTCATCCAGGTCGCTGATGAAGATGTTGAACAAGACTGGCCTCAGAACTGATCCCTGTGGAACTCCACTGGCTGCAGGCCTCCAACTCGAGTTTGTGCCAATGATCATCACCCTCTGGGCTCTGTCATTCAGCCAGCTCTCGATCCACCCCACTGTCCACTCATCTAAGCCACACTGCCTGAGCTTATCGATGAGGATGTTATGGGAGACCGTGTCAAAAGCCTTGGTGAAGTCAAGGTAGATGACATCCGCTGCTCTCCCCTCATCCAGCCAGGATTTCCCCTTCGTGAAGCCATGTTGACTCTCCTTGATAACCATCTTATCCTTCATATGTTCAGTGATAACATTCAGGATGAGTTGTTCCATCATTTTTCCAGGGATGGAGGTGAGACTGACCGGCTTGTAGTTTCCTGCGTCGTCCTTCCTGCCTTTTTTAAAGACTAGTGTGACATCGGCCTTTCTCCAGTCCTCATGCACCTCGCCTGTCCTCCATGATTGTTCAAAAATGATGGAGAGAGGCTTAGCAATCCCATTAGCCAGCTCTCTCAGCACTCTAGGATGCATCCCATCAGGACCCATTGACTTATGAGCCTTAAGCTTGGCCAACGAGTCTTTAACCTCTTTCTCTTCTACCCAGGGTAAGTCCTCCGCTGTCCTGGTCATCCTGTAATCCTGGCTGGACTGGGCTTCCCGAGCGTCGGTCTTGGCCATAAAGACTGAAGCAAAGAAGGCATTCAGTAGTTCAGCCTCGTCTTCATTCTCTGTCAACAAGGCACCCTCAGCATTTAGCAGTGGGTCCACATTCTCCCTCGCCATCCTTCTGCTGCTGATGTACTTGAAAAATGCCTTATTACTATCTTTACCTTCCCTGGCTAAATTTAATTCTAGAAGTGCTCTAGCCTTCCTAGTTACACCCCTGCATGCCCTGGCAATGTTCCTATTCTCTTCCCAAGAAGCCAGTCCCTGTTTCCACCTCTCATAGATGGCTGCTTTCTGCCCGAGTTGTCCCATCAGATCCTTGCTCATCCATGGAGGCCTCCTACCTCCTTTTCCTCCTTTCTTGCGCATTGGGACACACTGATCCTGGGCTTGGAGGAAGTGGTGCTTGAAGACTGACCAGCTCTCATGGGCACTTCTGTCTTCTAGAATCTTATCCCATGAGATCCCTCCAAGTATATCCAGCCTGAATCTCCCCTGGCTGCAGGGAAGCAAGTAGTGTTCATGCAGGGACACACATGGACAAAACAACCAACATGGTTGATATAGAGCTGCCTTTCATTTGCTCTCTACTTCCTTATATATGCTACTTCTGCCCCTGTGATCACGCAAGGCTTAATCAATTACTCTATTGTCTTCACATGCTGAGCATGCAGAACCTGCTCCTAATGATTGGAAGCAGCTTGCCAACTTCAGCCCCTCAACATTGCATTCCTACAACTTGTTTCTCTTATATCTTTCTAACTCCCTTGCTATACAAACCCTGTTTATTTAACCGTAACCTCTCTTTAAACTAAACAAATATCTGGCTGGTCCAAATCATATCCTTTTTCGATTAAACACGCACCCACACCTGGTGCAACTTGAGGCTGTTTCCTCCTGTTCTATTGCTTGTTACGAGGGATAAAAGACCGACTCCCTCCTCACTACAACTTCCTTTCAGGTAGCTGTAGAGAGCAATAAAGTCTCCCCTGAGCCTTCTTTTCTCCAGGCTAAACAGTCCCAGATCCCTCAGCCGTTCCTCATATGAGATATGCTCCAAATCCTTTATTAGCTTGGCAGCCCACCTCTGTATCCTCTCCAGCACCTCAATGTCCTTCTTTTAGAGAGGAGCCCAAAACTGGACACAGTATTTGAGGTGTGGCCTAACCAAAGCCGAGTACAGGGGAATGATCACCTCCCTACTCCTACTGACAACACTATTCCTGATACAAGCCAGGATGCCATTGGCCTTCTTGGTCACCTGGGCACACTGCTGACTCAGGTTCAGCTGGCTGTCAATCAACACTCCCAGGTCTCTCTCTGACTGGCAGCTTTCCAGCCACTCCTACCCAAGCCTGTAGCGCTGCTGGAGGTTGTTGTGGCCCAAGTGCAGGACCTGGCCCTTGGCCTTATGACACTCATGACACTGGCCTTGGTCCAGCCATCCAGTCTATCTAGATCTCTCTGTAAAGCTTCCCTATCCTCAAGGAGATTAACACTTCCACCCAGCTTGGTGTCATCTGCAAATTTACTAAGGGTACACTCTATACCCTCGTCCAGATCATTAACAGAGATGTTAAACAGGAGTGGCCCCAGTACTGAGCTCTGGGGGACACCACTCGTGACCGGCTGCCAACTGGATTTAACTCCATTGACCACAACTCTTTGGACCCAGCCATCTAACCAGTTTTTCACCCAGGAAAGTGTATGCCCATCCAAGCCAAGAACAGCCAATTTCCCTAAGAGAATGTTGTGGGAAACAGTGTCAAAAGCCTTATTAAATTCAAGGTAGACAACATCCACAGCCTTTCCTTCATCCAACAAGCGGGTCACCCTGTCATAGAAGGACATCAGGTTTGTTAAACTGGATCTGCCCTTCATAAACCCATACTGACTGGGCCTGATCACCTGGTTGTCCTGCATGTGCTGCATGACAGAGTGTAGTGCTTTTTCCTGGGACAGGTTTTTTGGTAGTGAGGGGGGCTACAGGGGTGGCTTCTTTCAACAAAGTGTTGCCAGAAGCTTCCCCTGTAGCTCATAGGGTTAGGGCCAGTCAATTCTAAGCTGGACCCTGCACCTGACCCAGGCCTAACTAATTAGTAATGGAGGTAACGCCTCTGTGAATAATATATTTGAGAAGGAGAAGCTGTAGCGCAGTTGAACCTCGTACAATTGTCCTCGGCACATCACTCCAGCCTGTCCAGGTCCCTCTGAAGAGCCTTCCTGTCCTCTAGCAGATCAACACTCCTGCCCAATGGCAATGATGTTAATATCTCTGGTTCCTACAGATTTTAGGCACCTATAGGATTACAAAACAGCTGAATAGGGATTTTGAGGATCTAACTGTTGGGTTTAGTCGCCTAAATCCTACATCAAAGTCTAAGGCCTTTTGCAGATCTAGGACTTGGTCCAGTAGAATCTACTGCTGGAAAACAGAGTAATGTCCTTAGTTAATAATATTGAGGAGAACTATTGCAAAGCTAAGATAAGATTTTTTTAGCCTACACAGGATGTAAAGATGTAGTGGTATTGTCTGGGCCGGGTTTTGGTAGCGGGAGGCTACAGGGCTGGCTTCTTTAAGCAAAAGGCTGCCAGAAGCTTCCCCTTTGGCTGATAGGGCCAATGCCAGTCAATTCTAAGATGGACCTGCAGCTGACCAAGGCCTGATCAATTAGTAACCAATTAGTAACTGAGGTAACGCCTCTGTGAATAACATATTTGAGAAGGGGAAAAAGTTGCTGGGCAGTTGCTAAACTGCAGCAGCAACAGGGAGAGAGAATGTGAAAACATCTCTGCAGACACCAAGGTCAGTGGAGAAGGAGGGGGAGGAGGGAGCTTAGGCCCTGAAAGAAAGACTCCCCTGTGACCTCTGGTGAGGACTGTGGTGAAGTGGGTTGACCCCTGCAGTCCATGGAGGACAACAGGGGAAGCGGAGACCCATTCGCAGCTTGTGGAGGACACCACGCCGGAGCAGGCTGATGCCTGAAGGAAGCTGTGACTCTGTGGGAAGCCCACATTGGAGCTAGTTCCTGGCAGGACCTGGGAGTCTGTGGGGAGAGAGGAGTCCACGCCAGAGCAGGTTTGCTGTCAGGACTTGTGATTCTGTGAGGGACTCACACAGGAACAGTAGGTACCTGAAGGACTGTTCTCCTGGTGGATGACCCATGTTGGGGCAGTGTGTGAAGAGCTACCACTGTGGGAGGCCCCATGCCAGAGCAGTTCACGAGGAACCATATCCCATGGGAAGGACCCACGCTAGAGAAATTCGTGAGGGACTGTCTCCTGTGGAGAGGGACACCACAGTGGGAAGTGTGAGGAGGCCTCCCCCTGAGAAGAAGCAGTGGCAAAGTCCATCTGTAATGAACTGACCGCAACCCTCCTCTTCTGGCTTCTTCTTAAAAAGTGATTATGGAGGTGTCTAATTGGCTCAGCCCCATAAGTGGATCTTGCTCAGAGCTGGGGAGAGTTTCGAGCAACTTCTTACAGGAGCCATCTTTACAGCCTCTTCCTCCTTACCAAAAATGGCTGTCATGTCAAAACATGACACTCATCAGACATACAATGAACTCCCTCACAATGAAATACATTCCATTGTTAGTTCCTTTGTGAAAGTGACTAGTTTATTATTTACTATTTAGTAGGACAGTCATGTAGACATTAAGACTGGCACAGGTAAAATATATGATAATTTATCATTATTACAGGCAGAAACATAACTGGCAGATGGAAAACTATTTTTAAACATACAAGCTAAGTAAAATCAAACTGCCTCAAATTTTCTCAAGTAAAATAGATAAACAGCTCCAGTAATTATCATCACAAATTCAGCAAGGGCATTATCTATAAGAGGAATTAATGGTTCTTGGTGAACAAATATTAATTTATTTGAACACCTCTATCATCAGTTTCCACAAGAGAACTAATCACTCTATTCAAATTTTTTCACTTACTCCCCCAAATGAATGAATTTAATTCTCCACTTTCTTTAATACATTTACAACTACCATATAATGACCTACTATACCATGGTAGTCTCAGTGAGGACAATGTTCCCTCTATTATGATAATCATGCACTTTGAAGTAGCTACATGAAAGTTTTGAGGCAAAATGGGTGAAATCTGGTTGCAAAAATTCAGATTTAAAGGAAAAAAAATATATACATACCACAAATAAAATAACCCACCTAGAATCTGTTGATAGTGATCTCAAGCAATGTATTTCATTCACTCATCTGTGAAAATATTAGCAGATATTTCATATTTATTCTATTTTACCCAAAAATCCCTAACATGCAATTAAGTCACTCAAAAAATAATGTTGTGCCCAAAAAATGCAACTTCTACCACAAAACATCTCTTTACCCTTTTATTCACCCTCAAGCAGTTCTTAAAAACTGATTTCTGAGCTATACAAAACCAGATTTTAACTTTATTTGAATTATGTCAACAATGGATAAGTAGGTGGAGGTATCTGACATAATATTTAAATTAAATAATATATGTTTAATTTGATGAAATCATCCTTCCTCACACTTCAATACCCATTTGGATTGAATTATAAACTCTGTGGCATAGGAACAGTCTGCACATGGCACTTAGCAGAATAGGACTTCCATGCATGTCTGCAATATAAACAACTACATTAAGATGTTCCAAAATTAAGCAAATAATAAATTCTGTTTATGTATGCAAAATTTTAAAAATACATTAAATTTAACATTGAATGGGAAAATTACAGCCAAACCAATAACTTGTACATTTACTATATGGTCTTGAAATTTCAAGTTTCATGAAGTTGTTTCATCTTCTTCCTTCAATTAACTGAATTAAATCAGAAAATAATATCTTCTCCAATTCTGCTATCATACATTTCTTCACTGTAGTTATTATGTGTCAGCTAACTTTGATCTTTCACCATTAACTTCTGTACTGGCATGCCCCTTATCTCTCCAAGTTCTACTCAAATGTCATATTCACACATCCCTTCTTCATTTCATAGTTTGTGACACGTACCAAGACGTCCTTCAACTGGGGCAGCATCTAGTCTAATAGATAATAGTCTAATAGTCTAATTCCACTGGACAGAAGCTTCTCTTACCAGAATAGTACGCTGGTAGGCAAGCAAAGTTCGCTAGAGTCACGATCCACTGTGTACCAGCACTGCACTGTAAACACTAAGTATCTTCTGTACAAAAGATAAAACAGTTGTGCACACGTAAGCCACACAAGGCTGGGTGGACAGGGCAGAAGCATGATAGCCAGACATTTTGGCTAAAGTAATTTTAACCCTGTTTAATCTATGTTACAGCCTAGTTTAAGCATTGCTGTTTACACAGTACTCTGAAATGAAGAAAAGCCCTACAGACAGGTTAACTGTTCTTTCCTATAAACTAACTAGCCAGTATGTATTCAATGCAAAGCTTGAAAAAAATACCTAATAACCACATTTTGAGCTTTTAAATATTATTTTACTCTGAGGTATATGTCTATTACTATAGAAGTTTATGCATCACATTCCAAAATCTAGGGTTCAAGAATAAATGCTAAATGTATTTTCTAAGTCAAGCAAGCTATAGAAAAATGGGAAGAAATATTGTGTGGCTTGCATTCAAGGGCTTTTGTTTAGCATAACACTTCATGCAAGTGATGCAAAAATGCCTATATACTCAGGAATGTTTACATCTGAAAAAATATGGTAAATTAGCAAATACAGTATTTTAAATTATCTACAAAAATGTGTTTTACCAGGTGTTCACTGTTTTTATCAAGTCTTAAAGCAGAAAGCTATCAGGGCAATACCAAAGACTATGAAATAAAAAAAAAAAAGGAGATATTTTAAGAAACCACAAAAACAAATTCATATTAACAGTTAACTAAACTGAAACTAAAACAAAGACTAAATCTATTAGGTGGCCTTATCAGCAAACATTTTCAATCAAAAGGCCATAAATACCTATGCTTTACATATTATTTGACATTTTTTATACCATGAGGTGAAAGTAACACATTTCCTTTTAGTAAAGTATACACAAATAGTCTCACTCAGAATACACTTTTAATGCACATTAAAAAAGTATTCATCTTACAAATCGTTTTGCAATCCAAATATACAATAGCTTGGAAAACAATGTTTTAGAAAACAAAAGCCAATGTAAAAAAATCACTTAAAACAACAAAAATTGTAAAGGTTTCTGTATGGCTCTGTATTTATAGTTTTCTTACTGCATCATCAATATCAGAAATCTGTTCCTTCAGCTGGTTCCACTGTTCTGGATTTAAAGAAATACCTGAAATGCATTAAAAATAAATACTTAGGATAAAAAGAAAACTGTAGTAGGGGATCTTGAATAATTATTGTCAAGGCTGGTTTCATACACAAAGTCTACGTAATGACTATTAATGCTTAAGCTACCTTAAAGTGTAAC
Organism: Colius striatus; assembly: GCF_028858725.1. Classification (NCBI taxonomy): domain Eukaryota; kingdom Metazoa; phylum Chordata; class Aves; order Coliiformes; family Coliidae; genus Colius; species Colius striatus. Next base: position 23,093,049 of record NC_084789.1, on the reverse strand, counting down.
AACCATCTAAGTTACAAAGTTAAACTGCTCATTTGGAACATTTCAGTTTAACTTTAGACTTTAGCTTTTCTCTGGACAAGTTAAACTTATGAAGAAAATTAGTGCAGTAAAACAAATTCATTCACAAATATTAGGCTAAACACAGGAAGTGAAATACAGCTCTGGCCTTGATAGAAGGCAACGCAAAAGAAATGCAGGAAATCAATCATAATTCTGTTGACTCTTAAAAACCATACCTCTGTGGACTGAACTTCTATGCACTTTCAAAGTACCATAATACTGGTTTTTTTTTCCTCCTGTTTCTTAAAGCACTGTGAATAACACGTACTATAAGCAACATTTTGGAGAGACTCTATTTCGCTTCCTAGCATTCACAAGACAATGTTGAAGTTATTTTTTCACTTTAAGTTCACTATAGCTTCTAGTGACAATCTCTAATTATTCAGTGCCCCACAACCCAACTCCTCAGTTCTAAATTTGTACTTCCTCAAGTTCAAGTCCAGGTACATATTTCCTATGTGCTTTAGTCTCTTCATTCTTCCCCTAAAATCTCTATGCCAGCTCTATGCAAGCACAGACTCATAGGTCTACCTCCATACTCCCTCCAGCAAGGCTCTTCTACTATTTACCCCTACTCTTTCCCCCTCAGTGATCAGGCTTCCTTCATTGCTTTCTCCCTGTAGGTGGAGCAGGATCTGAAAACAGGTGAAATTTTGAATTCCATTTTTGGGGCTCACCATCTCTGTCTTATCAGAGCACCACTTATCAGAGCAGTGAGCAGTCTCCACAGAGCTATTCTAAGCAGTTTTCTACCAGTCTTTAGAGGGCAGGTTTCTTCTGAAAACAGTTAGGCCAGGTGTACTAACCATTATTAGAAGATCAAATGTCATCAAGATATCCCTGAACGAGATATCTGATAAACTAAATGTAGTTCAGACTTGCTGTTGGAAACAATCTGACACAACAATTCTTAACTGTTGGATTTTTTTTCCCTATATTTTATTACACAATTTCAACTATTCATACTGTTTTCAGCATAGCCAGATAAGTGGCTCATAAGTGCATCAATGGAACATTAGACTCACTATATCAGACTAATATTAATTTTATCCCAATAAAAAATCAGATCTTTTTGACACATCAATAAACATTTCTATCCACATCATGTAATTTTTGTCACTTGACATACCCATCAAGTTTCATTGCAGTTTACCACTCAAACTGCATATAGTTCTGATTTCCACCTCAAAACACAGCAGTTTAAAATTCTTAGAAATTGGAGCAATTTTTTCTGTTAAGTAGCAGCAACGTATCAAACCAATAAATTTTCCTGTACAATACTGGTACACCTGTTCATACAAATCTATTCTCGGTGGTTATTTAAGAGCTGTTGAAAACATTTCTCAAGCTTTCCAAACCCCTATTTTCTCCTAGACACACTAGGAGAATGTTGATTCTACATTAAATGTCTTCAATCTCCGGAACAGGATGTTTCATACTTACCTCTTTCCTTGGTGCAATGTGAAAAATGATTAAAAGTAAGCTTTTCTAAAAGAAGTAATGAGACATTAAGGAGAGTACTACTACTACTACTACTACTACTACAACTATCCTCACATCCTCATCTTGTAGGTGGCAAAATTTTGAAAATGGTTCAGTGAAGACATGCCATCAAAGTAGGTAGTAAGGGAGTAGCAATTAAAGGTACAATGGTTTGTGTTGCATTGCAGATTAGAAGCACAATACCAAAACTTGAACACTTGAAGTATTTTCACCTGAACCAAAATCTTGAAATATTTTTTTACAAAATAAGTCACATTCAATATTTTAATTATTTTAATAAAAAATTGATAGAAACTGAAGATCATAATTGTTTTAAAGAAATTTACATATCATTTAGAATAGAAAAGAATAACAAATCTTTTTAGTGACTTTTTTTGTATCATAGAATGGTAGGGGTTGGAAGGGACCTTTAGAGATCATCTAGTTCAACTCCCCTGCAGAAGTAGGTCCACCTGGATCAGGTCGCACAGGAATGCGTCCAGGCGGGTGTTGAAGACCTCCAAGGAAGGAGACTCCACAACCTCCTTGGGTAGCCTGTTCCAGTGCTCCATCACCTTTACAATAAAATAGTTTTTTCTTATGTTTAAATGAAACTTTCCAGTTGTAATAAAAGCAAGAAATTGAGTTAACTTAATCAATGGGAAAATGTGTGGCTATGTATATAACTCATACCAAATTTCCTTATATTTAATGCCTTGTTTTCCATAAATCATGGGGGATCCATTTAGGAAAACAGACTCAAGCAAATGAAACCACTTTGCTTTTGTTTATAATCTATAGATATAATTATTCATTTGTTAAAATATAAATTATTAAAAAGTAAAGATATTACTCTGAAATACCATGTAGTACAAAGTATAAAAATCTGATACACAAAGTTCTCCATCAAACTGCAGACAATGTTATAATACAAAATAATACAAAGCAGAACAATACCTTTTCTGCCAGGCTTCATTTGACCTTCTTGATCCATCCAATATTCTCTAATATCAATTAAGACCTTCCCTTTAAAGTCACGAACGCTGACATATCTCATTTTGCCAATCTGTCAAAACACATATTATGATATCTTTTAGATATTTTACATATTACAGTATTCCCTTTTCCCAGCAATATCAGATTAGACATGTGACATTGCACATTGCAGCTTATTTTAGACACCAGAGAAACAACTAGATCAAGATGATTCTATGATGAGCTTAATCCAGAGTAGTCAGAAAGCAAAAATAAGTAATGACAATATAAATGGATGAATGACTTAAAACAGTTGAATATTCAATACTCAATGCAAAAGTGTCACTCCTAGAATAAAAATACCTATAGTCTGAACAAAATCTACTAATTCACTGTTTTCTGAAATGAAATTTTGCCTCTATTATAACCATCTTTGTTAGTAGCAGTTGTAAACATACAAGGAAGGAGCTCTACTCCCAAATCTAAATTTCATTCCATTCCATATGTACAGAAATAAAATTAGATATCACATGAGATAAGCAATTTCTAGAGGGTTTGAGGTGGTTTTTTTTCTTTTTCCTTTTCTTTTTTTAAACATAGTAAATACAGATGGAAACAAAAGTAAGCCACCAACTGTCCCATGTCTGCTCCCAAGTCCTCATGGCACTTCATTGGAACTATGGTTAAAAGAATATCGCACTGTAACAGATGTTCCAAAAAAACCCATCCAAATCTTTTAAGTCTACCAGCATGTAGCACAGTATGAAATGACTTTGGAATTTATTCATTTCATACCACAATGTCTTAACTGAATTATGAGGACTTCTTTTTGTTTAAGATGAGAAAAAAAAGGCAGGGTGAGGGAAGAGAGGCAACAGGCACAATAAAAACTATGCATTACACTATATATTTAGGCTTTATATTTTTTTTTAAATTTCATAAAAATAGTATTCATTCACATAAATTCCAAGTATATTGTGAATTTGAGAATAAGAAATTATAATAAAAACACAATCAGATACAATTAATGTAAAAAATTCTTAGTAATCTGTATGCACCTTCTGGATATACTTTATGAACACATTATAAAGTAAGCAATTTTAAAAATAAAATATTCCTTCCTGATAAAACATTAGTTTTAGTTTTCAACTTCCTTAATTCTTCCACTTCGACATAATTTAACAGGGGGGCAAACACATCTTAGTAGCATTAAGTCTGACTAGAAAGCATGTACAACTCTCCAACTAAAATCATCCAGATGTTTAAGTCATAAAAATTGTTATTTCACAAAATATATATTAAAGGGTATTCTTTATGTTTGCTTAAAGTATTTTTATTCTAATGCATATCATATTAAATTAACTCTAAAAATTATTTTAAAACAATTTGGATGTCTTTAGATAACAAGCTTGAAACAGATGTATTCGTACTTCAAAGTCTTCTTTAAAATGAACAAATTTATAAGATAGTATTTTGTGACTGATTTATTAAATACGTTCAGAGTGCTACAAATTTAATATCTAAAAATAAGGTAGCTCAGTTCTTTCAGACTGAACATGATACTATGCCAAAGTCTGTCAGCACTGCTGGCATAGGATATCCTAGACAGCCTATATAAACATTTTTTGTTTTACCCTATAATGCTTCAGTGACTTCTAAGGTCACCTATAAAACAACTTCAAGAAGTAGTACTCTATAATATCATTTTTTATAGGTCTATCAAATAGAATTACTGAAAAGTAATTCTAGATTTGCTCTAAGAAATAAAACCTGATACAATACAGGAGATTACAACCGCAAACAGAGTAAAAAGGTTTAGGATTTGACTATTAAAGATCATAGAATCATTATGGCTGGAAAAGACCTTTAAGATCATTGAGTCCAATCACTAACCTAACACTGCCAAGCCATCACTAAACTGAACCATATCCCTTAGCATCTCACCTATGTATTTTAAATATCTTTAGGGATGGTGACTCTACCACTTCCCTGGGCAATCCATTCCAATGCTTGGCGAAAAAGTTCTTCCTAATGTCCAACCAGATGCAACCTGAGTACATTTCTTCTTCTATCATTCATTACTGGAGAGAAGATACCAACTCCCACTTCACTATACTTGCCCTTCAGATAGCTGTAGAGAGTGATCATATCTCCTCTAAACCTCATCTTCTCTAGGCTAAATAACCCCAGCTCCCTCAGCTGCTCCTCATCAGATATCTTCTCCAGACACTTCAATAACTTTGTTGCCCATCTCTGGACATTCTCCAGCACCTCAATGGCCTTCTTGTAGTAAGGGGCCTAGAACTGGACACAGTTGGCCACTGCTGGCTCATATTCAGTCATCTGTCAATTAACATCCCCAGGTCCTTTTCCGCCAGACAGTTTTCCATCCACTCTGTCCCAAGACTGTAGCATTGCCTGGGGTTGTTGTGGCCCAAGTGCAGCACTTGGCCTTGTTGAACCTTGTTCAACTGGACTCGGCCCATTGATTCAATCTGTCTAGGTCCCTCTGAAGAGTCTTCCTGTCCTGAAGCAGGTCTATGTATCTTCCCAGATTGGTGTTGTCAGCAAAATTACCGAGTGTGCACTCAATCGCCTCATATAGATCTTTGATAAAGATGTTAAAACTGAGCCCTGAGGAACACCACTGGTGACCGATCGTCAACTGCATTTAATTCCATTCACCATCACTCTCTGGGCCCGGCCTTCCAAACAGTTTTCCACCCATTTCAGGGTAAGTCCATCCAAGCAATGGGCAGCCAGTTTCTCCAGCAGGAATTTATGGGACACTTTGTCAAAGGCCTTACTAAAGTCCAGGAAGACCACATCCACAGCCTTTCTCTCATCCACTGAGCAGGTCACCTTGTAATAGAAAGAGATCAGATTGGTCAAACAGGACCTGCCTTTCATAAAGTCATGTTGACTGGGCCTGAACCCTTGGTTGTCCTGTATATACCTCACAATGGCACTCAGGATGATCTGCTCCATAACCTTCCCCAGCACTGAGGTCAGTCTGACAGGTCTGTAGTTCCCGGGATCCTTCTTCTAACCCTTCTTGTAGTTGGGGATCACATTTAACATCCTCCAGTTCACTGGGACCTCCCTGGTGAGCCAGGACTCCTGATGGATGATGGAGAGTGGCTTAGCAAGCACTTCCATCAGCTTCCTCGGCATCTTTGGGTGGACTCTGTCTGGCCCCATCGACTTGTGTGAGTCAAGATGGAGCAGCAGGTCCCCTTGGACTAAGGGGGTTTCGTTTTGTCCCCTGTCTCTGTCTTCCGACTCAGGTGGAAAAGTACCCAGACAACAGCTGGTTTTACTACTGAAGAGTAAGGCAAAGAAGGCTATAAGTTTCTCAGCCTTATTCTCATCCTTGGTCACTAAGCTTCCCTCTGCATCCATTAAAGGGTGAAGTTTCCTTTTCCCTCCTTTTGTTGCTGATATCAAAACTTTTTTTAATATCTTTTACAGCAGTGGCCAGATTAAGTTTGCGTTGAGCCTTGGCCCTTCTAATTTTCTCCCTACATGACCTCACATCATTGTAGTCCTCTTGGGCTGCCTGACCTTTCTTTCAAAGATCATAAATTCTCTTTTCCTCCTGAGCTCCAGCAGAAGCTCCCTGTTCAGCCAGGACAGTCTTCAGCCCCACCAGCTCATGTTCTTGCACATGAGGACAGCTTGATTCTGTGCCTTTAAGATTTCCTTCTTGAAGAATGTCCAGCCTTCCTGGACTCCTTTGCCCTTCAGGACTGTCTCCTAAGGGACTTTGACAACCAATCTCCTAAACAGGTAAATGTCTGCACTCTGAAAACCTAAGGTAGCAGTTCTGCTGATCCCCCTCCTTGGTTCTCTGAGGATCAGGAACTTTCATGATCACTATGCCCAATCATCACATCTCCCACAAGACCTTCTTTGTTCACTAACACCAAGTTCAGCAAGGAACCTTCCCTTGTTGGCTCTCCCACCAGCTGCATGAGGAAGTTATCTTCCACATACTCCAGGAACCTCCTGGACTGTCTCCTTTCTGCTGTGTTGTTTTCCCAGTAGACGTCCAGTAAGCTGAAGTCCTCCATGAAAACAAGGGCTAGCGATCCCAAGAGTTTTCCCAGCTGCCTAAAGAACATCTCATCTACCTCCTCATCCCAGCTGGGCAGACTCCTAACATGACATCCCCCTTGTCCTTCCTTCTACTTCTTACCCATAAACACTTGACCCTATCCTCACCATCACTGACCTCTAAACAGACAAGACACTCCCTAACATAGAGGACTACCCCTCCAACTAAGATACTGATAATACTACATGTATTAATCCAACTACAGTAAAGCAAGGAAAAATAATACAAAGTACACATCACTTAATCAGTAAGTCTACCTTAAATGTAAACAATTCCATCTGAAAATGCTGAAATTAAGTTAGATTTTACATCACTGTCTAGATTTCAGCTGAATGCTCACATTAAATTTCAAATTTTTAGTTGAACTCTACGCAAAACAATTGTCACTGCTAAAAGCTTTGAATAGTGTGGTAGTTTGAGCCTGGCTGGATGCCAGGTGCCCACCACACCGCTTTATCCCACACCTCCTCAGCAAGCCAGGGAAGGGGAGAAAATAAGATGGGAGTCTCGTGGGTTGAGATAAAAGCAGTTTAATAAATAAGCAGCAAAGCCGCGCGCGCGGGAAGCAAAGCAAAAGCAGATAAGCTGTTACTCTCTACTTCCCATCAGCAGCGATGTCCGGCCACCTCCCGAGAAGCAGGGCTTCAGTACGCGTAGTGGTTGCTTTGGGAAGGCCAGAAATGAATCTCGCCTCCCCTTCCTGCTCCTCTCCCCCAGTTTATATTACTGAGCTGACGTCATATGGTATGGAATATCTCCTTGATCAGCCTGGGTCAGCTGTCCTGGCCATAGTCCCTCCCAAGATCATGCCCACCCACAGCTATTGCTGAAGGTGGGGAAAGGAATGCTGGAGGGACAGCCCTGATGTTGTGCAAGCGGTAGTCATAATATTGATATCAACAGTAAGCACAGCACTGCAGGAGCTGCTGTGGAAAATCACTACCATCCCAGACCCACTACAGTCTCCACCCCTTATTCCATACCATTTATGTCATGCTTAGACAAACCATCTTAACAACCCATATACATTCTTATACACTCTCGTTAACCAGTACTCCCACTCTTCAACAGACAAACATCATTCTTGTATTCCCTCTTGCATCTTGCATCAAACAAACAAACAACATTCTTATATCTTTCATCCTCTGTAGATGTTCACTGGAGCAGGTCATAACTTCTGTCTCATCTATCAAGATGGATATCCAGGCCAGGGGAAACAGTATGTTCAGTGTTGGGCACCAGCACCGGCTTGGTTTGTCCACTTGTCCGGTTTTTCTTGCAAAGTTCATCTACAACAGATAACTCACATAACAGGTTATTTTTCCCCCAAGGTTAAGTCTCCTTGAGGTACACATCGAGTTTCCCCATCCTTTCTCATCACCCACCAAGTACACGCAGACCCTTGAGCAAAGACAATCCCACGAATGGGTTTGCCCTTTCCCATGGGAGGTGCAACCCATACTGCCTTCCCCAGCCATTTCCCTGGGTGCACTACAGGGACCTTATCTCCTCCCACAGTATGCAGTGGTTTTGTTTGGGCAGGACCAGGACGGTTAGTTGAACCTCTGCTATTGACCAGCCAAGTGGCTTCTGCTAAATTTTTATCCCACTGCTTCCATGCCCCATTGCCCAGTGCTCTCAACATGGTCTTTAGTAACCCATTATATCTCTCAATCTTTCCAGAGGCTTGTGGGTGATAGGGGATGTGGTATATCCACTCAATGCCATGTTTCTTTGCCCAGGAGTTTATGAGATTATTTTGAAAATGAGTTCCATTATCTGATTCAATTCTTTCTGGAGTGCCGTGTCGCCACAAAACTTGCCTTTCAAGACCCAAGACAGTATTTCGGGCAGTGGCGTGGTTTACAGAGTATGTTTCCAACCAACCGGTAGTTGCTTCCACCATGGTGAGTATATAACGCTTGCCTTGATGTGTTTGTGGTAGTGGTCAAACATAGTCAATTTGCCAGGCCTCACCATACTGAAAACCCAGCCATCGGCCTCTGTTCCAGGGAGACTTGATTCGTGTGGCTCGCTTGATTGCAGCACACGTTTCACATTCGTAGATGACCTGTGTAATGACTTCCATGGTCAAGTCCACCCCTCGATCACGAGCCCATCTATATGTTGCATCTCTTCCCAGATGTCCTGATGTTTCATGGGCCCATCGAGCTATAAATAGCTCACCTTTACGCTCCCAGTCTAGATCTACCTGAGCTACTTCAATTTTGGCAGCTTTATCTACCTGTTGGTTGTTCCATTGTTCTTCATTGGCACGGCTTTTTGGCACGTGAGCATCTACATGGTGTACTTTCAGAGTCATGTTTTCCACCCGAGCAGCAATGTCTTGCCATAATGCAGCAGTCCAGATGGGTTTACCCTTGCACTGCCAGTTGGTCTTCTTCCATTGCTGTAGCCATCCCCATAGAGCATTAGCCACCATCCAGGAGTCAGTATAGAGTACTGGCCACTTCTCTCGTTCTGCAATCTTTAGAGCTAGTTGGATAGCCTTCACTTCAGCAAACTGACTTGACTCACCTTCTCCTTCAGTGGCCTCAACAACTCGTCGTGTGGGACTCCACACAGCAGCTTTCCACTTATGATGATTTCCTACCACGCGGCAGGATCCATCAGTAAACAAAGCATAATGCCTCTCATCTTCTGATAGTTCATTATATGGTGGTGCCTCTTGGGCACGAGCTACTTCCTCAGGCAATGCTCCAAAATCTCTGCCTTCTGGCCAGTCCATGATTTCTTCCAGGATTCCTGGGTGATTAGATTTCCCCAACCGAGATCGTTGTGTAATCAACGCCATACACTTACTCCATGTAGCGCTGGTTGCATGATGTTTAGAAGGGGTTTTCCCTTTGAACATCCAGTGTAACACAGGCAGACGTGGTGCCAAGAAAAGATGAGCTTCTGTGCCAATGACTTCTGAAGCAGCTCGAAGTCCCTCATATGCTGCTAGTATTTCTTTTTCAGTTGGGGTGTAGTGGGCTTCTGATCCTCGATATCCTCAGCTCCAAAACCCTAATGGTCGACCTCGGGTTTCTCCAGATGTTTTCTGCCAGAGGCTCCAGGTGAGAACATGCTCTCCAGCGGCAGTGTAGAGGATATTCTGCACATCTAATCCTGTATGGATGGGCCCAAGGGCGACTGCACGAGCTATTTCCTCTTTAATTTGTTGAAAAGCTTGTTGTTGCTCAAGGCCCCACTCAAAACAGTTCTTCTTTCTGGTTACTCTAAAGAGAGGGCTCACAAGCTGACTATAACCTGGGATATGCATCCTCCAGAATCCCACAAGGCCCAGGAAAGCTTGTGTTTCTTTCTTATTAGTTGGTTGAGACATAGTCGCTATTTTATTCACAACATCCATAGGCACATGTCGACACCCATCTTGCCATTTTATGCCCAAAAACTGTATCCCTTGTGCAGGTCCCTTTACTTTGTTTCTTTTTATAGCAAAACCAGCTTTTAGGACAATCTGTATTATTCTTTTCCCTTTCTCAAACACTTCTTCTGCCTTGTTGCCCCATACAATTATGTCATCAATGTACTGTAAATGTTCAGGGGCATCACCCATTTCCAGCAGAGTTTGGATTAGACCATGGCAAATAGTAGGACTATGTTTCCACCCCTGGGGCAATCGATTCCAGGTATATTGGACACCTCTCCATGTGAAGACAAATTGTGGCCTGCACTCTGCTGCCAATGGAATTGAGAAAAATGCATTAGCGATGTCAATCATAGCATAGCACTTGGCTGCTTTTGACTCCAGTTCATACTGGAGCTCTAACATGTCTGGTACAGCAGCACTCAGTGGTGGTGTCACTTCGTTCAGGCCACGATAGTCTACTGTTAACCTCCACCCTCCATCAGATTTTTCCACAGGCCATATGGGGCTATTAAATGGGGAATGAGTTTTGCTAATTACTCCTTGAGCCTCCAGTTGATGAATCAACTCACGGATGGGAGTCAGGGAATCTCCTTTTGTGCGATATTGCCTCCGGTGCACCGTCCTGGTAGCAATTGGTACCTGTTGCTCTTGAACTCACAGCAATCCCACAACAAAAGGGTCTTCTGAGAGGCCAGGTAAACTAGAGAGTTGTTTGATTTTCTCTGTATCTACAGTGGCTATACCAAAAGCCCATCGATACCCCTTGGGGTCTTTGAAGTACCCTCTCCTGAGGTAATCTATGCCAAGAATACAAGGGGCCTCTGGACCAGTCACAATGGGGTGTTTTTCCCATTTGTCCCCTGTTAAGCTCACTTCAGCCTCTAATACAGATAATTCTTCACATCCCCCTGTCACTCCAGAGATCCAGACAGAATCTGTGCCTCTATACCTTGATGGCATCAATGTACACTGTGCCCCTGTGTCTACTAAGGCTTTATACTTTTGTGGGTTTGATGTGCCAGGCCATCGAACCCCCACAGTCCAGTAGATTCGGTCATCCCTTTCCTCCTCCTGGCTGGAGGCAAGGACCCTCTATTTCTGTTCTTCATCAGAGTATTCGCTATCTGATCCTTGCAATTGCAGACCTGAAGTCTCCTCATTGGCATCGAAGGAAGTAGTTGCAGTTCTTCTATGTCTTGGAGATTGTTGATTGTCCTCTTTTGTTTTGGCAGCCACTATGCTGACAGCTCTCTTGGGTGGTCCTCTTTTAACAGCTGTCTTCCCCCTTAGTTCACGTACACCCGCTTCCAGCTTAAAAGTGGGTTCACCATCCCACTTCCTCATATCCTCTCCTTGGCCACGCAAAAAGAGCCAGAGTTCATTTCGCGGTGTACTCCTGCGTCTAGGACTTCCTTTTCCCCTGGTCGGGACAGTGGATGACCGAATTCTTGAGGCAGATCTGACAGTCAGGCCATCATCCCACACTGATGAGGAGGTGCAGAGGCTCTCTTCATAGTTCTGTAACCAAGAAGATACCCTCTCCACTGTTGGTATATCCATGTCTGGATGATACACCATTGCCAGGATATTAGAATATGTAGCTGGGGCACTCCAAATCACTTTTCTCAACATGGCCCGTGTACACTGGACATCGTCTGGATCTGTGGAGGCCTCAGCATTATCTAGATCACCATAGATGACTTCCAACACAGCTAATTCTCTTAGATATTGGATCCCTTCATCAGCTCTAGTCCACTTTCCTCGGGCATTTACAATGTCTTCCTTGAATGGGTATCTTGCCCGTACACTTGAGAGGAGCCGTTTCCAGAGACTACAAATTGAGGTCTTCTTTCCAATGCCTCTATCAATTCCCCGGTCCCTAGCAAGAGATCCTAGCTGTTGGGCTTCTCTGCCTTCCAATTGCTGACTGTCAGCCCCGTTATCCCAACATCGGAGCAGCCAGGCACCAATCCGCTCACCTGGCTGGCGACTGTAATCTTTTCGCATATCTCTAAGTTCTGTTGAGGTGAGGGACCAAGTAGTTTCCATTTCCTTTTCGATTTCTTTCACTCCTTCTCCTGATCTCCTTACCGAAGGACCAGTTTCTTCTTCTAGCCTTTCCTCTTCCTCCTCTTCTGCCCTTACTAATCGATGATATGGACTTGACCTCCTTATCCACTGCTTCTTTTTCACTACTGGGGCAACCACTGTGGTTGTTGTTTGGTTCCCTGACTCAACCATGGTAGTCTCAGGTATAGTTTCAATTTCCACCTCGGCCATAGTTCTCTGAGAGGGCTGGACTGCGACTGACTCAACTATGTTGGCCTCAGGTACCGTTTGAGTTTCCACTTCAATCATAGTTATCTGAGAGGACTGGAATGCAGCTCGGTAGGCAGAGGCTAGGCCCCAGTATAGTGCCTGAACCTGATGGGCCTCATTAGGGTAGGTAAGACACCCTTCTATTAGGTAGCGTGCCAGTAAAGCAGGGTTTTTTATCTGTTCAGATGTAAAATCCCAGGTTACAGGAGGTGATAACCGTCCTAGGAATTTGCCTAAATTCATCCACCCACCCTGCCACCCAGGGACTGGCCGCTTCAGGGGGCATTTTAACATGTTTCCATCGCAAATTTGTACTCTCTGATACCCAGATGAATCCAGATTCAACAAGATATATAATATACCAACCATGTTAATTAGTAATATTAAAACTCTCGTATAAGGGTGACTAAGGACCTGGGAAGTCTGTATAACAAAATTGTCTAGATCAGTCCGAGCTGAGGAGAAAGAGGTGCTTTGCCCCATGGCCTCCACAAGATAGCTCCCACAGCACACTAAATTCATCAGCAACAGAATGAGACTTGCTATTATTATTTGGGCCATCATGTTCCCAGGCCCTTTCATCCTTTTCACAAAATTATATAGCCAGCTTAGCAAAGCTATTAAGGTTAAAGCACAGCACAGAGTCAATGTTAGTAGCATCGTGTTCCCAAACATTAGAAAATGTAAGATAAGCTGCATAACAGCAAGGCTCCGTGACCAGCACAGGAACTTTGCACTCATTGGCTTACTGTAATTACAATGGAGTTAATGTAAATCTGCTATTATCTCGCCCCACGTTGGGCGCCAAAAGGGCTGTGGTAGTTTGAGCCTGGCTGGATGCCAGGTGCCCACCACCCCGCTTTATCCCCCACCTCCTCAGCAAGCCAGGGAAGGGGAGAAAATAAGATGGGAGTCTCGTGGGTTGAGATAAAAGCAGTTTAATAAAGAAGCAGCAAAGCCGCGCGCGCGGGAAGCAAAGCAAAAGCAGCTAAAGCTGTTACTCTCTACTTCACATCAGCAGCGATGTCCGGCCACCTCCCGAGAAGCAGGGCTTCGGTACGCGTAGCGGTTGCTTTGGGAAGGCCAGAAATGAATCTCGCCTCCCTTTCCTGCTCCTCTCCCCCAGTTTATATTACTGAGCTGACGTCATATGGTATGGAATATCTCCTTGGTCAGCCTGGGTCAGCTGTCCTGGCCATAGTCCCTCCCAAGATCATGCCCACCCACAGCTATTGCTGAAGGTGGGGAAAGGAATGCTGGAGGGACAGCCCTGATGTTGTGCAAGCGGTAGTCATAATATTGATATCAACAGTAAGCACAGCACTGCAGGAGCTGCTGTGGAAAATCACTACCATCCCAGACCCACTACAAATAGGCTTCTAAAGTACAACTGAAAAACCTCCACCAAAATCTAGAGTTACTTTTTTTAAGTAAATTGATGTTTCTTGAAGTTCATTTACCTACAATTCTGTCATTGAGTCATTTCTGAACAATTCTTTGTTCATACAGCAGCTGATAGTCCTAGAATTCTGTTAAATATATGATCGTATCATGTGGTTTCATTCTGGATAGTCATTAACACTATATCCTGAAAGCATTAACAAACCTTATCCAAATTAGGCATAGGTAGATGACAGGATTTGTCAAACTAACCAAAGCACTTGATGTAGAACTTACATTGGCTTGAAACCACAGACAGGAATCTGATGTATCAACACTAAATCCTTCCACATTAACATGAATAATGCTTGTCCTTAGGGCTTATAGTAAGACATCACAAATGGGAGTAAGATAAAAAATTCCACAATATACTAGGCTATCTATAAAACCTAAAAAACATGTAAATAAATAAAATACACTTGGTGTCATACTGAATTGATTCCCTTCTAGTTAAATGTATTATATTCTTCATAATTAGTTTCAAGAATATCATTACACCAACAAAAATAATAAAACATAGATCTTTATGAAAATGCCAAATCTTCTGAATGCAGAAGTCAAAATGAGCTCAGTATTAAGGGAAGTTTTATACTTGAAGAACACATCCCAAAGGTGTAGAACATGAAACCAATAAGTTTCACATAATTTGCTACCACTTGCATACACAATATGGACACCATAGAACTTCTGACTACCCTATGAATGCTTTACAGCCTGATTTACATCAGTTGAAGCCACACTTCTAAGTTATACTGCAAAGTCCCTTGCACAGAGATGATTTTACTACCATAGGGACACAGAAAGGAGTTTCTAGAATTACTTACAGTCCTAGATGACACAATATCATAACTAAAAAATTAACACACAACTAGATCTCCTAGCATGGGTAGGGGGAGAGAGGGGAAGTAAACTCAGATGTACAGTGCTATTTCTACACTGAAACAGCTGCATCTTTGTTAACACACATAAGCTGATGTTGCATGACAAAGCCACAAAGCTTCACATAACACAATAATCAATCTAAAAAGTTTTTGTTGTTGAGTAACTAAGTAACCTGGTTTTGGATGAGATAGAGTTAACTTTCTTCTTAGTAGCTGGTACAGGGCTATGGTTTGGATTTAGTGTGAGAATAATGTTGATGACACACTGATGTTTTGGCTGTTGTCAAGTAGTGCTTATCCTAAGTGAAGGACTTTTCAGTTTCCCAGATTCTGCCAACAAGCAGGTACGCAAGAAGTTGGGAGGAAGCATGGCCAGGGCAGCTGACCTGAACTAGCCAAAGGACAATTCCATACCATAGAGCATCATGCCCAGTATATAAACTGGAGAGAGTTGGCAGGGAAAGAAGAGTTGACTGGAAGGAGTGGTTCACTGCTCAGGGAGGGTCTGGGCATTAGTCAGCAGGTGACAAGCAATTGCATTGTGCATCACTTGTCTTTTTGGGGGTTTTGTTTCTCTCTTTTTGTTATATTCCTTTTCATTACCATTCTTACTGTTATTATATTTTATTTTAGTTATTCACTGTTCTTATCTCAACTCATAAGTTTTCCTTTTATTTTTTTCCCAAATCTCATCTCCACTGCGCTGAGGGGGAAAAGGAGTAAGCGGGTGGCTGTGTGGTGCCTAGTCGCCGGCTGTGATTAAACCACAACAGTTCTTTGGGCACCCAATGCAGGGCTCAAATGGTTGAGATGACAGATCTGATCAGAGCGTGTTAAAAGAAAGTTGTTATAAGCAGTCATTATATTAGTTCTATAGCTGCTGGTCACAATGTTGATTTATTGGCTCTTACAGTGGTGCCCTTCGATCTTAGAGCTGTGTTGTGTAACCCCTCACTTATCATCTATATTCCCATCTATATTCCCTGTGCTGCTATCATCCATCGAGGTGCTTTGCTGTACTATGTAGTACTGGTTTATTGTGTGCTAAAGTTATCAGTCATGAGACTAATTCGATCTTTGTACTCAGCATTGCTGTCAGCTCTGTACTTCGGGAGCCTTCTCTCAGAAACTATTAATGATTACACTATTTACCTTTTCTACTTGGAGAGCTACTCTCTGGGAGAGACACCTTCCTTCACCTTTCCCTTCTCCTCTAGGTTAGTTACAATAGCTCATGAGAATTTTCAATATCCTTGGAATGCTGAAACTAGCATGTTCCTGAATGTGGTTCAGGTCGTCTTCAGGGTTTAATAGCTATTTGTGAGGATCACCCAGAGATCTGCCCTGAGGCTGGATAATTATAGGTGGCATGGCAAGTGGAAGAATATGGGCAGGTATCTAGAGAACCTCCCACTTCAAATTATTTGGAACTTAACCCTTGAACAACTACAGGACCTTGATAAAGTGATAGAGGATTTGAAAGGAAAATGTTGTGGTTATTCCAAAGAGGCACAATGTCCTGCATTGTGCTGGGCCATGGCTGGTATCTACCAAATACTGCTCAAAATTAGGCAGCACCCTCAGAGGGAAAGGAAGACAAACAGACCAAAAGGTACTGCCTCTACTCCAATCCCTGTGATAAGCACTGCAGCTGAACCAGAGAAGAAACCCCTGCCTGTATTAGTCGCTCCTAAACAGAAGAAATACAATCAAATAAAACCAGTTCACTTAGTGTAGGATGAAGATGAACCACAGTCATAATAAGAACATGAGGAAAAGGCAGAATCAGAGGTAATCACCCAATCCCTATCCATGAATGAGCTGTGAGGTACACAAAAGGATTTCAGCTATCATCCAGGTGAGCACATTGTCACCTGGCTGCTCCAATGCTGGGTTAATGGGACCAGTAGCTTGGAATTAGAGGGTAGGGAAGCCAATCAACTGGGATCCCCGTCTAGGGAAGGGGGCATTGACAAGGTGATTGGAAAAAAAAACACAAACTCTCAGCCTCTGGAGGCAACTTCTGTCGGGTGTGAAGGAAAGATATCCCTTCAAGGAAGATGTTGTATGTTAACCCAGGCATGTGGACCACCATGGAAAGCAGTATGTAGTACATCAGGGAATTAGCTGTGCAAGATGAGTTATTATGACCTGGACAATGCATAGTTACCAACAGATCCAGATAAAATCCGATGCACACAATCCACATGGCAGAAGTTTGTAAGGAGCGCAACACTGTTGTATGCCAACTCATTAACAGTAATGGACTGGAAAGACAAAGAGGGGCCAACAGTGGATAAAGTGGGTGGCTGACTCCAGCAACACGAAAAAATTTCTCTTCCTCGTCTCAGCTGTGGAGAAACTGACACATACTTTCCAAGAAACTGTCCCAGGAGTTGCAGAAAATCAGAGGATATCAGAATCATAGAATGGTAGGGGTTGGAAGGGACCTTTAGAGATCAACCTAGTCCAACCTCCCTGCAGAAGCAGGTCCACCTAGATCAGGTCGCATAGGAATGTGTCCAGGCGGGTCTTGAAGACCTCCAAGGAAGGAGACTCCACAACCTCCTTGGGCAGCCTGTTCCAGCGCTCTGTACTCCTCATAGTGAAATAGTTGTTTCTTATGTGTAAATGGAACTTTCTGTGTTCCAGCTTCATCCCATTACCCCTTGTCCTGTTGCTAGCTACAATAGAAAAAAGGGTAAGTAGTGCTTAAGTGAAGGATTTTTCAGTTTCCCACATTCTGGCAGAAAGCAGGTGCACAAGAAGCTGGGAGGGAGCATGGCCAGGACAGCTGACCCAAAGTAGTCAAAGGGATATTCCATACCATAGAACATCATGTTCAGTATATAAACTGGAGGGAGTTAGCAGGGAGAGGGAAATCACCGCAGAAAATGCATCTTGTATTTTCTTCATGTTTTTTTTTTCTCTTTTGCTATTATCTTTTATTTTGGCTATTATACTTAACCCACAATTTTTGTTTATTTTTCCCATCCTCCTCCCCATCCCACTGGGAGGGGGATGAGTGAGCAAGCAGCTTCTTGGTACTTGCTTGCTGACTGGGGTTTAATCAGGACAAAAAGGCAGGCAGAGATTAAGGAACACTAAGGGTATGGATACGAATATGACTTAGACCAGCCAGATACTTCCTCAGTTTGAATAAAGATGGTAGGGACAAGTTAATGCAGCTGGCAAGCTGTTTCCAATTATCAGAAACAGGTGCCATTGGCTCCACCTTTAAGGGAAGATGCTGAAACGCTTTTCGTCGAGTGCCATGCTTTGATAAGAGGGAACCATCGTGGGTGAATGTCTGTCAAAGCAATGCAGAATCATTTGCCACCTTCTTAGATAGATTACAAAAGGTGATCTCGGGATCCAGAGTCCCTGAGGCGGCGCAGGAGGCTGTGATAATCAAGTGTGCCCAGAACCAGTGCAACGCACAAACAAAAGAGTATCTCGCCAGCACCACGCCCGTGATGACCCTTACAGAATTGATAAAATATGTGCTACAAAAGGAAGCACAAACCACAACTCAGCCTATGATTGCCGCTGTCACTGCTGCAGTGACGGGGGCACGTGCCTGCTATGGCTGTGGACAGCTGGGACATATGAGAAAAAATTGCCCACAAGGACAGTGTGACACTACTGGTACCCTTATTTGTTGGCATTGTGGCAAACAAGGTCACAAAGCCCATGAGTGTTGGTCCTGGTCAGGAAATAGGAAAGGGGGGCACCCGTCGTGGTGAGGTGCTCCCAACAACGTCCAGGCTACCCCTCCACAGAGGTCACCGCAATATTCAGCCCATGTGATGATGTGGGTCCAACAGGTGGCATGGTCGGAAGCTCAATGGAAGCCCACGGTCCCTCAATAAACCTGCTCATGTCCCTTCATTACCGGCCAGAGCTATACGTATCGATTACATATATCACAAAGTAAAGTTCACAAACAATTGCAATCAAGGACCTTTTGGATACCGGGGCATACATTATTGTCATACCTGCGCACATATGGCCCCATGCATGGCTGCGGCAGCCCTGGACGGCAGTGCAAGGAATTGGAGGGGTGAGCGCGATGGAAAGCAGCGCTGTTCCAGTTCGAATTGAACATCAAGAGGCCTCTGGCACCACACTCCAGGCCACTTGCACACCAGTAATCGCCGTAACGCGTTTCCCCATTCTGGGGCGTGATTCCTTGGACCAGATGGGAATTTCGTTATCCACAGATTTTGTCTAGTGGCCGCTGTTCACCGCCCACCTCCCATGATTTGGTTGACTGACACGCCAGTATGGGAGGAACAGTGGCCACTGCCTGCAGAAAAGCGGGTGGCCTTCATCAATATCGTGACCTGAGAACTTCAGGCAGGCCACCTTGAACCCTCTACAAGCCCCTGGAACACACTTGTCTTTGTGATTCAAAAAGAAATCAGGTAAGTGGCGCATGTTGCAAGACTTGCGCGCTGTGAATGTGCAGCTTCAGGACATGGGTCCACTTCAATTGGGGTTATCCCTTCCCAGTATGGTCCCAGAGAAATGGGACATCTGTGTCATTGACATAAAGGACTGTTTTTTCTCCATTCCCATTGCAAAAAGCGACAGATAGCGTTATGTCTTTACCGTCCCCTCGGTGAATCATGAAGAGCCGACACATAGATATCAGTGGACTGTGCTACCCCAAGGCATGAAAAACTCACTAACATTGTCCCAATTGGCAGTCGGCGCTGCCCTATGATCCATTTATCATAAATGGTTACAAGCGAAAATAGTCCACTATATGGAGGATATCTTGTTGAGCTTGCCCAGCGGCGGCGAGCTCCGCCAACTCCACCAGGAGGTTGTGGAGGAGTTAGCTAAACATGGACTAATTATCGAACCTAGTTAGACCCAGTGGGGTAGTGGAATAAAATATTTAGGGACGCTTATCACAAAAAGCAAGTGAGAGCGCAGAAATTGTTGGTAATTGACCAGATAACTATGCTACAACAGGCACAACAGTTAGTGGAGACCCTACAGTGGCTGCGATCATTCGTACCGATCACCCAGGATGAGATGTAGATATTTTACCCACTTCTCAGAGGCGAGCCAGTAGTATAAGCCCCAAGGCCGCTGTCTGACCGCAAGAAAGCATTACTGGCAAACATTATCAACCATGTGCAGAGTCATGCTTTGACCAGATGGCAACTAGGCCAGTCGTTGGTCACTGCTATCCATTTGATTCCACAAGGAGCACACGGTTTCCTGGGGCAACTTGATGGTAGTCATCATCTCATCGTCCTGCAGTAGAACTATCAGAGCCATGAAAAGGTGGCCACGCCATTTTGGACTCGAGTATGCGCGGCCATGATTAGACGGGTAAGACAGCGTGCATGGCAACTGTCGGGAATGGGCCCAACTGTCCTTATGTTGCCTATTTCAGTTGCCCAAGGGAAAAAAATGTTTCAGATGGAGTGGGAGCTCCAAAATGCCTTAGCGGATTTTACCGGTCAGCTCTCTGGCCCGATAGAACAGTCGCTGTTGCACTTGCTGCGGAATGTGCAGTGCACACCTGATGTGCAGTTGTCCACGGCGCTGGTGGAAGGCCCCACTGTCTTTACAGATGCCTCATCAAAGACCAACACAGCAGCAGTGGTGTGAAAACAGGGAGACAGATGGGAGAAAATCTTGCATACGGACGCCACAAAATCGGTGCAATATCTGGAGGCCAAGGTTGTCGCCCTTGCCCTGGAGGCATAGCATTCAATGCCGCTCAATATCATCATTGACTTGAGATTCGTCACTGAACTAGTTTGACAATGTGCACGATCCATTTCTGCCTTCACCAGTATAGCGGACCTCATATTGAATGCTTTACAAACTTGTGCTGCCCCCTGCTCTATTGTACACATCAACAGTCACACCAATATTCCAGGAGCTCTCACCAAAGGTAACCAAAAGGCAGACAAAGCAGCGACGCATGTATGGCCTATCTCCACCATACAGAATTTGCCAGCGGCCAGACAGCTGCACACCTTTTTGCATTGTGGAGCGTGGGTTCTACATCATCAGACCAAGATCCCTCTCCAAGTGGCAAAGCAGATAGTTGCTGCTTGCCCTCAGTGTGCTCCAGCGCCACCATGGGAAGGCAGAGTTAACCCCCGAGGGTTGCTCCCGAATCAGATCTGGCAAATGGATGTCACAATTTATGAGCCCTTTCGCCCCAATCATCACCTCCATGTCACCACTGACACCTGCAGTGGCTACATACTAGCTACCCCCATGAGTCGAGCCACAGCACGCCACGTGATTAGGCACCAGCTACAATGTATAGCCATCCTAGGATGTCCTGAACAAATTAAAACTGACAATGGGCCTTGTTACACCTCCCATGTGACACAGGAATTCTGTCGAACCTGGCAGATTAAATTGGTGCACGGCCTCCCTTACAATAGCCAAGGACAGGCAATTGTTGAATGTGCTCACGCTACTCTTAAAAGTACAGTTCAACCATCTTAGGGAGGGGGAGAGCATGGGACATAGAACTCCCCCCATTAGGCAACACGATATTTTAATGCGCTGTCTGTACGTCCTTAACCATTTTGTTAGAGGGTCAGGATCCATACCGGCGCAAGGATACTTTAGGGAGCAAGAGCCGGTAGCAGTAGATAAATTACTGGCAGTCAAATTGCGGCAAATCGACACTGGGGAGTGGGAGTCGGCATGGAGTCTTAGATGCCTGGGCCAAGGGTATGCTTGTGTAGAAGAGAAGGGAACCCAGCAGTGAGTCCTGGTGAAGCAAATATGACCAGAAATACTAGTCTAACGGTCTACTGAGTTTCTTTTGCAGGTTGGTGTGTTCTTCGGAGCGCTCACCGTAACACAGATCCAGCTGGAGTCACTCAACTATTGGTGAGATTGGGCAGTGAACTGGAACATGACCAGCATCTCTTTATATCTTCCTGCAATTGGCTCAGCTAGCACGTGTGCTGGGCAGACACGTTATGTATCAGCCTGTGACACAGGATGCTGGAGTCATCGAGCTTAGGGAGGGGGAGATGTTGTAGGTGCCTGGAAGATCTCAGGCTGTGACGCGAGAGGTGGAGAGTACAGAAGAGGCGGGCACGGGGCACAGTGAAAGGAGGTGTTTGTGTTAGCAGATAAAAGTGCATGGCACAAGCAATAAAGCTGGAACAAAGTATCATCCATACTGAATATGCAGTGGTCTTGTCCCCTCAGCGGTCGCTGAGCGGAGTGATGCATTCGGACGGCCTGGTGATGTTGTCGGTAATAGCAAAAATTTTCATTCCTCTAACAGATGAATTCTTGAACTGGACACTGCAACCGTCAGATGAATTACAGTGGGCCTTATTGTCATATCCAGGGACTATAAATAATCATTATCCAGACCATAAATTGTTTTCCCTTACATTTCAAATGGAAGACTGGCCAATGAGATCAACAGTACCCGTTAAAGGTCTAACTGTATTCACTGATGCAGGTAAGATACAAGCCAAAGCAGGACAGGTTTGGTTGGAGAACGGACAATGGCAAAATCTAACTGTTCACTCCCCAGGCAGCTCGGTTCAACTGTTGGAGTTAATGGCTGTGGTTACAACTTTCAAGAAATGGCCAGATGTCCCATTAAACATTATCTCGGACTCCTTATATGTGGTCGATACTGTCACTCAATTAGAGTGAGCATTGTTGAAAGAAATCTCTAATCAGAATCTGGCTTAAAAGAGAGGTTATCAAAAGGCAACAAAACTGTTGATAACCACACATGTTGTTGCAAATTCTTCCAGTATTCCATATCTTATTAACAAGAATTGAAGGACTGACAATGGAAACATGGAAGCAAAAGCAGTGTGCTTTAATAGATGAAGAAGATTTCTCCGACAGCCTAATAATCATGCTAAAAAAGAATCTCAAACTGCAATTGAAAAGTGAAAAACATCAGTTGAGACACAGGAAATTCATCCTTTCTCACCAGCATGAGTTCCTTCCAGCAACACATTATATTATGTTTATTTTGAATTTATAAAATGGACTTTTATGTTATATTATTCAGCAATGTAGCTGTTGTTCACCTTTTGTTGTAAAGTCATGGTGTAGTGGGTCTGGGATGGTAGTGATTTTCCACAGCAGCTCCTGCAGTGCTGTGCTTACTGTTGATATCAATATTATGACTACTGCTCACACAGCATCAGGGCTGTCCCTCCAGCATTCCTTCCCCCACCTTCACCAATAGCTGTGGGTGGGCATGATCTTGGGAGGGACTATGGCCAGGACAGCTGACCCAGGCTGACCAAGGAGATATTCCATACCATATGACGTCAGCTCAGTAATATAAACTGGGGGAGAGGAGCAGGAAGGGGAGGCGAGATTCATTTCTGGCCTTCCCAAAGCAACCGCTACGCGTACTGAAGCCCTGCTTCTCGGGAGGTGGCCGGACATCGCTGCTGATGGGAAGTAGAGAGTAACAGCTTTAGCTGCTTTTGCTTTGCTTCCCGCACGCGTGGCTTTGCTGCTTCTTTATTAAACTGCTTTTATCTCAACTCACGAGACTCCCATCTTATTTTCTCCCCTTCCCTGGCTTGCTGAAGAGGTGTGGGATAAAGCGGGGTGGTGGGCACCTGGCATCCAGCCAGGCTCAAACTACCACAGCCCTTTTGGCGCCCAACGTGGGACGAGATAATAGCAGTTTTAAATTAACTGCATTGCAATTACAGTAAGTCAATGAGTGCAAAGTTCCTGTGCTGGTCACGGAGCCTTGCTGTTATGCAGCTTATCTTACATTTTCTAATGTTTGGGAACACGATGCTACTAACACTGACTCTGTGCTGTGCTTTAACCTTAATAGCTTTGCTAAGCTGGCTATATGATTTTGTGAAAAGGATAAAGGGCCTGGGAACATGATGGCCCAAATAATAATAGCAAGTCTCATTCTGTTACTGATGGATTTACTGTGCTGTGGGAGCTATCTTATGGAGGTCGTGGGGCAAAGCACCTCTTTCCCCTCAGCTCGGACTGATCTAGACAATTTTGTTATACAGACTTCCCAGGTCCTTAGTCACCCTTATACGAGAGTTTTAATATTACTAATTAACATGGTTGGTATATTACATATTTTGTGGAATCTGGACTCATCTGGGTATCAGAGAGGGCAATTTTGCGATGGAAACATGTTAAAATGCCCCCTGAAGCGGCCAGTCCCTGGGTGGCAGGGTGTGTGGATGAATTTGGGCAAATTCCTAGGACGGTTATCACCTCCTGTAACCTGGGATTTTATACCTGAACAGATAAAAAACCCTGCTTTACTGGCACGCCACCTGATAGAAGGGTGTCTTACCTACCCTAATGAGGCCCATCAGGTTCAGGCACTATACTGGGGCCTAGTCTCTGCCTACCGAGCTGCATTCCAGTCCTCTCAGAGAACTATGATTGAAGTGGAAACTCAAACGGTACCTGAGACCACCATGGTTGAGTTAGTCGCAGTCCAGTCCTCTCAGAGATCTATGGCCGAGGTGGAAATTCAAACTATACCTGAGACTACCATGGTTGAGTCAGGGAATCAAACAACAACCACAGTGGATGCCCCAGTAGTGAAAAAGAAGCAGTGGGATAAAAATTTAGCAGAAGTCCCTTGGCTGGTTAGCAGCAGAGGTTCAACTAACCGTCCTGGTCCTGCCCAAACAAAACCACTACATACTATGGGAGGAGATAAGGTCCCTGTAGTGCACCCAGGGAAATGGCTGGGGAAGGCAGTATGGGTTGCACCTCCCATGGGAAAGGGCAAACCCATTCATGGGATTGTCTTTGCTCAAGGGCCTGGGTGTACTTGGTGGGTGATGAGAAAAGATGGGGAAACTCGATGTGTACCTCAAGGAGACTTAACCTTGGGGGAAAAATAACCTGTTATGTGAGTTATCTGTTGTAGATGAACTTTGCAAGTAAAACCGGACAAGTGGACAAACCAAGCCGGTGCTGGTGCCCAACACTGAACATACTGTTTCCCCTGGCCTGGATATCCATCTTGATGTATGAGACAGAAGTTATGGCCTGCTCCAGTGAACATCCACAGAGAATGAAAGATATAAGAATGTTGTTTGTTTGTGTCATGGTTTGACTTTATAGCCTTTTCTGGTAAGGTGGAAGGGGCTGTAAAGATGGCTCCTGTAAGAAGTTGCTCGCAACTCTCCCCAGCTCAGAGCCAGACCCACTTCTGGGGCTGAGCCAATTAGACGCCTCCACGATCACTTTTTTGAGAAGAAGCTGAAAGGGGAGGTTTCTTCCTCCATTTTTCTTTCCTTCTTCTGCCCCTTCTTCTTTCTTCTGGCTGGTGGTGGTGCACAGAGTAGGAACGGTGAAACAACCATGCGGACTCCAAGGTCAGTGATGAAAGAGAGGAGGAGGTGTGCTGGAGCAGAGACTCCCCTGCATTCTATGGAGAGAGCTGGTGAAGCTGAGATTTATTTTCATTTCTTTAAAGACCCCGCATCAGGGGCAGAGACTTATTTTGATAATGAGCCCGTATCAGGGGCAGCGATTCACTTCATTAAAGGCCCCAAGCCAGGGACAGTGATTTTGGCCGGAGGAGGCTGTGTCCGGAAAAAGGGACCCAATATCCACAGCTGTAACTGTGAGGAGGAACCCATGACAAAGCAGCTCATTAAACTTATGCCCAGAAGAGGCCTTGTCCCGAGAGAGGGACCCTGCAACTGCAGAAACTGCAACCGCAGTGAAGAATCCAAGTCAGAGATATTCACCAAGGACTGCGTCCCGTGTGAGGAAACCTGTATCGGCAGAAGCCGCAGCTGCTGGGAACAACCCACACCAGAGAAGATTGTTAAGGACTGTGTTCCGGGGGAGGAACCCCGTGTTGGAGCAGGGGAAGAATGCCAGGAGTCGTCCTCATCTGAGAAGACAGAAGCGGCAGAGCCCATCTGTGAGAGACTGACCACATTCCCCACTCCCTGCCCCCCTGAGCCATTGAGGGGGGAGGAGGTAGAGATATCAGGAGCAGTGAGCTGGGCCTGGGAAGAAAGGAGGGATGGGGGAGGGAGATCTTAAAGTGCTGGTTGTAATTTTCTCATCATCCTACTCCCTTTTCTTTTTCTGCTTTTATTCTGTTCTGTTTCTTGTAGAATAAACTTTCCTATTTTCCTCTCTAAGTCGAGTACTGGAGTCTGTTTTGCCCAGAAACATAATTGGCAGCGAGCCCTCCCTGCTCTTGTCTCAATCCACAACAATCATGCTTATCTTTTTACTCCCATTTCGCTGGGTCCTCCGCCATCTTAACGGGGGTGGGGTTGAATGGGGGCATCGAGCGAGAGACTGTCGTGGTGCTGCTGTGCTAGCTGGACCAAACCACGACAGTTTGTTTGATGTAAGAGGGAATACAAGAATGATGTTTGTCTGTTGAAGAGTGGGGGTACTGGTTAATGAGAGTATATAAAAATGTATATGGGTTGTTAAAATGGTTTGTCTAAGCATGACATAAATGGTATGGAATAAGGGGTGGAGACTGTAGTGGGTCTGGGATGGTAGTGATTTTCCACAGCAGCTTCTGCAGTGCTGTGCTTACTGTTGATATCAATATTATGACTACCGCTCACACAGCATCAGGGCTGTCCCTCCAGCATTCCTTCCCCCACCTTCACCAATAGCTGTGGGTGGGCATGATCTTGGGAGGGACTACGGCCAGGACAGCTGACCCAGGCTGACCAAGGAGATATTCCATACCATATGATGTCAGCTCAGTAATATAAACTGGGGGAGAGGAGCAGGAAGGGGAGGCGAGATTCATTTCTGGCCTTCCAAAAGCAACCGCTACGCATACTGAAGCCCTGCTTCTCGGGAGGTGGCTGGACATCGCTGCTGATGGGAAGTAGAGAGTAACAGCTTTATCTGCTTTTACTTTGCTTTCCGCATGCGCGGCTTGGTGTTTCTTTATTAAACTGCTTTTATCTCAACCCACAAGACTCCCATCTTATTTTCTCCCCTTCCCTGGCTTGCTGAGGAGGTGGGGGATAAAGCAGTGTGGTGGGCACCTGGCATCCAGCCAGGCTCAAACTACCACACATGGCCATGAGTGAAAATACCTACCTTTAATTTTGAAATGTTTTGCTGAAGGCTGGCTGGTCCAAAAAGAAAAAGGGGGAAATTTTGGATACAAACATGACTTGGACCAGTCAGATACTTCCTCAGTTTGAGCAAAGATGGTAAAGACAAGTTAATGCAGATGGCAAGCTGCATTCAATTATCAGAAACAGGTGCTGCAGGTTAATCAATTGAGCCCTGGGTGATCACATGGGCAGAAGCAGCATATAAGAAGTAGCTAGCAAGTAAAGGGTGGCTTCGAGTCAACCTTGCTGCTTACTACGTTGCCCATGTGCGTCTTTGTACCGTACATTTCCTAGCTTTTCTACATGTTTGAATGAGCATCACTTGTATTCATCACTAAGAGTTTAGGTCAAGGCGATATTTCTATATTTTTTCTGTGTTGTACCCAATAGTGTAACAATCCTACTTTTAGAACATGAGTCCTCTACAGGCTGGTTTTATTAACTTTTTATCCTAGGTCAAAAAGGTTGAAAGAAATCAGAGCACACAAATACTTACACTTTTATTTGAAAGCAGTTTGTTTTTGTCTTCACGTTGTCTTCCCAGTCTCCCCCCATTGGGAGAACATTTTAAAGTTTTAACCATTTTTCCCCAGGGCTGGCATTTCTATACTTATTACAAACTGGGCATAAAGCCTATATGCAGTTTGGAGTTCTAATTTCAGTTCACCTCATTAGGTGAAGAAGATATTATCTCATTTCTCCTACATGAATCAAAGCGAAACCCAATAAAATTAAAAAAAAATATATTCTTCCTTCAATGGGGAAGTCCAGGCAATGATGCCTGTTGTATTAAATTGAAGCACTCCCTCCAACTATACATGAAGAGCAAGTGAACTGATACTGTAATACAGGATGGTTATTTTTAATATATCAGTTAAGCAAGTCTTCTCTCTAGAAAAAAAAAAAAATCCATATTACCTTGCACAGCTACAGCCCAAAATCATTTCTTTTTAATTATTCAATGTTGGGACCATCTTATTAGGCATCTCTCCCATATTCTTTTGCAGAATGAAAGTCCCTAAGAATTTAAGTTCTTCTATCCCTTGCCACCTTCAAGCCAGCTAGTCACAAACATTTAATAAGTCTTAATCCACGCCCCTAAAACAAGTAATTCTGAGATACATATATTCTTGCACAGCTTTCAGCACATATTGCTACTGCCTTAGCTAATCCCAGGAAATGCAATATCCCGAATTCACAAATGCTTCTTGCTACTGAAAAATATACATTCATCTCATCTCAAAAATAAGGATAACTTAAAAACTGCAATCTTTCTGAATTTTCAGAGAGAAAAATCTACATCATAAAGAAACAAGCAAAACTTATTTCAAGATACTGTCTTATAAGACAGAAGCCGGGTTGCCCTTGGCCTAGTTAAATAGTAGCAAAGAGTCCATACTTTGGTTTCCAAGAACCTGTCCTTTAAGTACCTCAATTAAAACACATTTGCATATAGAGACTGTCCTGATTGAATCTTTACAGTATACTCATGGTAAGTGCTGTATTTACACACAGAACAACTACCCATAGAGTTACCATGGGCAAAGACATGAGGGTAGAGTCAATTACCACAACTCAGATTATTTTACTCTGCTGAAATCTTTTTCCAAGCATCTCATCTATATGCTAGCATTGTAATCCCCTTTGGCCAAGGCTTCAGGAGACCAAGCACTACACTATCAAGATATTCAGTATAAATTTTAATGAGGTGATCTGAGTATGATGTAAACAGTTACCTTAACCAGGCTCTAAGAGAGTCATCAATTTTACCTGAAACATATTCTCATCTCTGTTACTGCTCTGTTTAGAAGAAGCTGCACCTTTTGAACTTTCACCAGTCTTTTGTTTCTTTACAGGCTTTTCTGGAGCTGCTTGCTTTTTCCGCTTTGCCTTGGAGCAAGAATAAAAGAAGAAATGCATGAACCACACCTCATTTTATAAGTTACAAAAAAAGTTTGTTATGGGTCACAAACTACTACTACACAATCCATATTATCACCTTCCTTCTGTGAAGGCAGGAATCCAATCCTGCACACTTAGACTAGATATTTTTTTAAGTCTTCAAATGAGCCTACTTCTGTTCCCATTGAAGTTTACCATAATACTTGAGCTTTAAAGTACACTTCAAAAAATCTACTTTTTGCACAGTGATATTGTTGGCTCAGTAGTTTTAATCAAAATTTTGAAGTCTGATGGAAGTTTCACCTTCCTTTCCACTGAGTACAATGAAAGATGCAAGACAGCTAACAGTGGGAGAGTATTGGGCTGCAGGCAGCTTTAACTTT
This sequence comes from Colius striatus, assembly GCF_028858725.1. NCBI lineage: Eukaryota > Metazoa > Chordata > Aves > Coliiformes > Coliidae > Colius > Colius striatus. Next base: position 23,063,995 of record NC_084789.1, on the reverse strand, counting down.
GAGACACAGCTCTTCCCTTGAAGCACACAGATAAACAACTCTGAGAAAGAAGTGATAAGACAGAAGAAGCAAAGCATAAAACCAGGATGTGAGCATACCAAAGAAGCAGCAAGAGCAGCATGTGAACAATATAGAATGAGCAATCACTAGGTTAGCATAGGCGCTGAGACTGTTACCCAATTAACATAGAATAAACTGTGAGTGATCAGGGGATAAAGGTATATTAGGGGAAGCTTTGACAATAAAGTGTATGCTGCACCATGAACTGAACTTGTCTCTATGAGTGATTCTTGGCCGCTATGACAGCAAATAACTCTTCAAAAAAAAGAAAAAAATAACAGATGACAATGAAGAAAAGCTCTGAAAACCAAATCCAACTTCTTTTTCATCTGAGTCCAATTTCTGATAGACATGTTTTTAAAATAGTCAGAAAATAACACCTGTAAATCAGATTACTTTGCTAGCAGATGCTACAAAGTTAGGTGGAGTTCAAGATCTTGTGCAGTAGGAACAGAATCCCAAGCAGGATCACAACCCTGGACTTCTGCAGGGTCAACTTTGGCCTTTTCAAGCAATTACTAGGGAACATCTTGTGAGACAGGGTATTATAGGATAAAGGGGCCCAAGATAGCTGGTCTCTGTTCAAAGATTACTTTTTCCAGGCTCAAGATCAGAGCCTCCCAGCAGGTAAGAAATCAAGAAAGGGAGCCAGGAGACCCACATGGTTAAACAGGGAGCTGTTGGCCAAACTCAAGTAGAAGAGAGTTTATAGATTATGGAAAGAAGGGACGGCCACTTGGGATGAATATAAGGCTGTTGTCAGTGGATGTAGGGAGGCAACTAGGAAAGCTAAAGCCTCATTGGAGTTGTGCCTTGCAAGGGAGGTCAAGGACAACAAGAAGGGCTTCTTCAAATACAGTGCAGGTAAAACTAATGCTAGAGGCAATGTAGGCCCACTGTTGAATGAGGTGAGTGTCTTGATGACAGAGGATACAGAGAAGGCAGAGTTACTGAATGCCTTCTTTGTCTCTGTCTATACTGATGGAGACTGTCCTCAGGAGCCCCAGACTCAATAGGAAATCAGGTTAAAGGAAGAGTTTTGTTTAGTTGATGAGGACGGGGTTAAAGATCAGTTGAGCAGTCTGGATGTGCATAAATCCATGGGCCCTGATGGGATGCATCCCCGGGTGCTGAGGGAACTGATGGAAGTCATTGCTAAAACACTCTCCATCATCTTCAGTAAGTTGTGGAGAATAGGAGAGGTGCCTGAGGACTGGAGGAAAGCAAATGTCACTCCAGCCTTCAAAAAGGGCAAAAAAGAGAAGCTGGTTAACTACAGATCGGTCAGCCTCAACTCCAAAGGGAAGACATGTTTGACCAACCTGACAGCCTTTTATGAAGATGTAACCAGGTGGATAGATGGTGGTAGTGCAGTGGATGTGGTTTATCTCAATTTCAGTAAAGCATTTGACACCGTCTCCCACAACATCCTGGCAGCAAAACTTAGAAAGTCTGGGCTGGATGATCAGGTAGTGAGGTGGATCGTGAACTGGCTGAAGGGAAGAAGGCAGAGTGGTGATCAATGGGGCAGGGTCTAGTTGGAGGCCTGTGTCTAGCAGAGTCCCTCAGGGGTCAGTACTGGGATCAGTACTGTTCAATATATTCATTAGTGATCTTGATGAGGGAACAAAGGGCACCATCAGCAAGTTTGCTGATGATACTAAACTGGGGGCAGTGGCTGACACACCAGAAGGCTGTGCTGCCATTCAACGATACCTGGACAGGCTGGAGAGTTGGGCAGGGAGAAATCTAGTGAAATTCAACAAGGGCAAGTGTTGAGTCTTGCGTCTGGGAAGGAACAACTCCATGCACTAGTACAGGTTGGGGAATGAATACTTAGAGAGCAGTATAGGGGAAAGGGACCTGCAGGTCTTGGTGGACAGCAGGATGACCATGACCCAGCTGTGTCCTTGTGGCCAAGGCAGCCAATTGCATCTTTGGGTGTATTAGAAGGGCTGTGGTTAGCAGGTCAAGAGAGGTTCTCCTCTCCCTCTACTCCACCCTCGTGAGACCATATCTGGAATATTGTGGCCAGTTTCGGGCCCCTCAGTTCAAGAAGTATAGGGAGCTGCTGGAAAGAGTTCAGTACAGGACCACCAAGAGTGGAGTATCTCCCTTACGATGAAAAGCTGAGGGAGCTGGGGCTCTTCAGCTTGGAGAAGAGGAGACTGAGGGGTGACCTCATTAATGTTTACAAATATGTAAATTGTGAGTATCAGGAGGATGGAACCAGACTCTTCTCAGTGATGTCCAGGGGGCAATGGGTATAAACTGTAACACAAGAGGTTCCAAAGAAATATAAGGAAGCATTTCTTCACTGTGAGGGTGACAAAGCACTGGAACAGGCTGCCCAGATGGGTTATTGAGTCTCCTTCTCTGGAGACATTCAAAATCTGCTTGGATGAGTTCCTGTGTGATCTACTCTAGGTGGTCCTGCTCTGGCAAGGGGGTTGGACTAGATGATCTTCCAAGGTCCCTTCCAACCCTTAAGATTCTGTGATTCTACTAATGATTATATAGGAATCATGCCTGCCCTGAAGAAATAGTAGTACAAAGATACAAAAAAATTAGTCTCACCTGCTAGAATCATATTGTAGATAATCTCTTTTAAAGACAAACAGTTCCAACAAATACAAGAGGTTGTCAGAAAACAAACAAACGAACAAAAACACCTTATTGACCACTGAAGCAGATTGTTAGACTATTGTCTTTTCAGGAATACATTTCACAGAATCTCAAGGGCTGGAAGGGACCTCAAAAGATCATCTAGTTCAACTCCCCTGCCAGAGCAGGATCACCTAGAGTAAGTCACAAACGAACTCATCCAGGTGGATTTTGAATTTCTCCTGAGAAGGAGATTCAACAATCCATCTGGGCAGTCTGTTTCCAGTGCTCCCTCACTCTCATAGTGAAGAAATTTCCCTAAGAAAACAAACAAAAAAAATCCACAAAAAAAATCATCACCTGACCTTTTTATCTTATAATAAGATTTGACAAAACACCCAATTTGTTAAACGCAACCAAGTCACATTTGAAGCAGTTCAGTAAAGCAGACAGCCTCTTTGCATACTGCACTAAGACCAGATGTTTGCATTACCAACAGGCATTTCTTAAAAAGATAGAATACAACAGTGAATTTAGTTTTATTCCTAATTACTGGCACATATATATAAACATAAGTTAAATAACTATTAAAAATAAATAAGACTAAATTTATGCATTTTAAACCATTAATGTTAAAATTGGCAACTCAAAGAAATTCAGTTTGGCTCATCTTTTAAGTGAGAAACTGGCAGACGGCATTACAATAAATACTGTATTTCTGTATTTACTGAAATACAGAAACAGAGAAAAAGAACGTGTGAATGTGTTAAACAAGAGGTACATCAATGACAAGCCAAGTAGAGGTTTTTGGTTTGGATTTGCAAGTAATCCAGATACCAAAATGATGGAGGCCACATGGGATGTCTTCAAAATTAGTCCAAATTCTTGCCACCAGGAGTAGCTTATACAGAAACCTTCTATCACTTGCCAAAAAGCAGCAAAGAATTCCAGGCAACTTGGGGCTAGATATATGAAAAACTGATGAAAACAAAATGCAACTTTTTTTAAATTGTTTTGGGACTGTTTGCAAAAAACATCCACCTAAACCTTATTCTTGGGAGGTTTGAGGGGTAAGTTCTGTTGGCTTCTGATGTTTTGAGGGTTTTTTTTTTTTTCCCTTTAAGTGTCTGATAAATCACATGGAATGATATACATTTTGTGACATAACACTCCCCTAATTCCTTAGCCTCAGCCTGAAATATAAGAGTTAATACAGTATTCATAAACTGCATATAACATTTACCTTTTTATCAACTTCACTATCTGAATCACTGGCAGATGAGCTCGAAGACACTAGTTCCTTTGACTTAGGCATTCTAGAAAAAGAAAGATAACATGGGAATACTATACAATGAATATGTCCCATTATGACAAGAAAGTCACCTTTAAACCTGTTTGTAAAGGCTCATCTTATTAAAAATCTTTATGAAGGCTTTCCTTAACTCTATCCCAGCTCCAATCAGGACCTGTCTTCTCATATAAACTTTGAGATCCCATCAACAATGTGCATTAAACACCCTTCCCTCTTATATCTCTTCCTTTTTTTTTTTTGCTGCAACTGCCTTAAATGCAATGTGTAAACAATTCAGAATCTAAAAAAGGGACACTTGTTTGTCAGTTTCATATACCACTGGGCTTGCTAAAAAATAATGTATAAAATATAGCACAATATCGTTCTCCAGTTAAGTTATCAATATTAAATTCATAGACAATTAAGGCCTCAGCAGTATCTGTATTCTCACATGGATATTTCATCTAATCAGATTTGCAAGCAACAGCTGTATAATCATCATACATGAAGCTAACGTTTCCATCAATAGTACAGAAGTCTGAAAAAAAGCATCTTAGTTACAGTGAACTACAGTATTGCAATTAATATTTGCACTGCAGCTTCACCACATCAGTCACTAGATTCTATTCAAACAAGCAGACATTCAACTTTCCTTGAATGTATGCAGCCAAATGTGCTTCTACATCTCTCTAGTATGCAAACATGTGGTTAATTACAGCAGCTGAACATCTTACTTGCTGCTAGTAACTCTGTAACAAATAAATAGGTCATCTGTTCTTTCAGAATAAAAATAAGCATCACAAGGAGATACTGTTTAGAATAAACTACAGCTAGGAAAAGGTAATAAAAGATTAAAGCAGTACATCTCATGAAAGAAAAATGAATATCGCTGCTTCTAAATTGGCAATGAAATAAATAATGCGCAAAGAAAAAGACGGAGACTAAATAATACTAATGACTCAATAATAGAGCAAATTCTATCGTAATAGTTTGGAGCACAACGACGGAAGCTATAGCACTGAACATGAAACAGGCTATGGGAAGCACATGTAAGCCATGCTGCATGATGAAAGCAGAGAAGAGACGGAACGAGACAATGCAAAATAAGCATGGTAATTACGTGAAATTGGGAAGCCTAAAAAGTCTGAAATGGGGGGGAAGAAGGGGGGCCGAAGGCAACAGCAGAGGATAATCCCGGAGTCCGCATCAGGATGAGTGAGTAACAATATGGAGGAAGATGGAGGCGGAAGCTAGAGGAAAAAGAAATAGGAAGTGATGGGTGCCCCTCGGGAGAAACTAGGAGGCAGAGGCTGAGGAAACACCGCAACACCGGGGAGAGCAAGAGAGGAACGAGACAGGCCAAGCAAAGATGGGAAAAAGAAAGAAGAGAAAGACAAGCCAGTACGAGCTAGGAACACCAGCTAGGATCCCAGACGCCATTTTCCTCCCCTCTCCCTCTTTTCTACGGCTCATGTTGCACCCTCCCCCCCCCAAAGAAAAAGAACAAGGGGCCGATACTGGGGCGCGGGCAAGGACGCCCAGGTCCTCCCAGGGCAAGGTGGTATCAAAAAGTGCAGATTACTGGCAGCAAAGTGGAGAAAAAGCAACACATTAAAAAAAAAAAAAAAAAAAGTCAGGGGTCGTCAGCGGGGAAGGTCAGATCCCGGCGTCGAGGGAGCAGAGCCGGACGGTTCCCCACCGTCCTTTTCTCTCTCACTCAAATTCTTCCCTCCTCCCCCCCCAACATAGCAGCGGCTCCTCCACCCGCCCTAGGCCCTTTCCATAGCAGGGCATTCCTCCCACAGGCACTAGAGGAAAAGGTGAAGCCTTAGTCACACGATTACCCAGTGCACCTCCCCCGCCCCAGCCAGAAGGGGCCGAATGTCCAACAGCTAATGGATGGAAAAAACGACACCAACCCCAACTAAACACAAAAGAAAACTCCCAATACTCACATCCTACGCGGCCCACCTACACTAGAGAAATAGAAGTGACGCAGCGCGGAGTCCCCGCCCTTGCTCTGGACCACGTGGCAGAGGGCGAGTGTGCTTAAAGGAGACGTGCCCCTTCGTTACTTGTTCCTACTTCTCCAGCTTCGGCTGGGATAGCAAAACTGAGGTGCGGAACAAACTCGGTTAAGGGTTATAAAGCAGGTATGTATTGCCCCGGCGGGTGAGGGAGATACTTCTGCCCGGCTCGCACACCCTATTGTCTAATAAAGGGCTACTTATAGGGTACGGGTAGGGGTATGCATAAGCGCCTATTCATGACCTATCCCCTCTTCATATTGTAATAAGTCCCCTTCCAGTTTACACTTGTACAGTGTCTCTGGTAGATTTCCATGCCATGGAACAGGATGCAAACAATTCTGTTTTCCACATTCCAAGTCCTTCTTATCTGCAGCTGTCTGCATACCAGCTTCTTAGTTATCAGCATTCAGGGTCTTCAAGACCTTTACTAAGGAGCCAGCGGTTTGAATTCCAGTGAGCTGAGGTTTCTTATCATGGTGTTAGTTTACAGTGAATTGGGTCTTTCTGACTTTCTCAGGCCTTTCCTTTCTGTATGTCTGCTTTTGCCCATCAATTCCCCCCTGTCTTTTAATATGGGCAAATTCATTTGCCAAATGCATTTCTACCTCTAGAAGGGGAATTGGTAAGCAATTCACTTGTAGCTCACCTTTCAATGCATTTTCATGGGCACTAGACATGGAAGACAAAATTGTTAGTTGTCATTGCATTCTCCAATTTCAAATAAACAGCACAGCAGAGAAAACAAAGCTAACTGAGACTAGTATCAAAAGGACTATAATGGGGTGACACATCTTATTTAGGATGCCAGTCGTGGTAGGGGACCATCCAAACAGCACATCCCACCAATGCTTGTTTGCGTCTTCTCTTACTCATTTCAGTACCCTGGTTATTCCCCCGGTGTCATAGTGGACTGTTATTGGGGTCTTTTTTCCCATTTTCTTGGACCTCGTTTAAAATTTTGATCAAATCCCAATGTTTCTTTAATTGCGTCACCAATGTAAGATTCATTCAAATAGGTACAGGTGATAATTTGGGAAGTGTTGTATAATTTTATTTTATCAGTCAGATATGACTGGTGCCAAATAAGAAAAGTCACACCCAACAATCTTAACAAAGTTACAAATACAGAAATTAGAATGATTCTTACTGTCCATGATTATCTTTCTTATCTATTACTATAGAGATGCAAGCAGTCCTTAAACACACACAACCTTGGCCAATATGTACAAGTACAGGCTTCTGGTTAGCATCTGGATGGATCTCAAAGTGACAGATGCTTTGCTCAGTGTCAAGGCAGATGTCTTGGGCATCGAGTCTACTATTTTCATAGATGAGTCCTTGTTGCTTTCGAGTAATGCAAGGCTCCAAATTTACAATTTGCCACTTCCCATACACCATTCGTGCCCATGTTCTGTGTTCAGAAGGATAGAGCACGGTTTTATCATGGTTTAGTCCTAAGGTAAGCGTTACGTACAGTCAACACAAAGGCTGTGGCAGTATCAGTGATGAGGTCATAGGTAAAATTTAACAGAATCCACCAGGACTGAAGCTCCCTCTCTAAGTCTGTGGCACTGTTCCAAACCACTTTCCGGATTTCGGTGGGGAAAATACCTTCACCATCCTCTTGTATAATTAGGGCAGCAACCGACTGCATCCATAATTGTGCCTGTATGCAACTGAGGGCCAAAGAAACATTGTCTTGGACTGTACCGAGTGTGTTCGCTACCAATTCATGGTATTGCTCTTCTATCTTTTCCCACCTTGGTAACACTTTTGCTAAGAGCCACTTGCTATTTCCTAACACTAACAGAGAATATTGCAAAGGTTGTTGTAGTCTTATCAGATCACTATTTGCAGTGACCAAACAAATTACGGGCAACAATGCGTTTGCTCAGATACTTATACAGGGCTTCGACTCCCCAATGAGACTTTCTATGTTCAGCCATGATTATAGCCCAAAGTAATGTGCTAGGCACCACTACTTTCCCTTGTGGTGTTGTAGCCCAACCATTTTCCTCTGTTTTTCCCCCTAAATCCTGAATCAATTTCTGGTCTTCTTTTGAATAGTTGATTGGGGTTTTTCCATCTGGAATCAGAGACTGTATCTCTGCTGTACCTTTTTCAGCTGCCCTCTTTGCTTCCTGGTCCGCCATGGAATTGCCTACCTCTTGTGCAGTTGTTCCCTTTTGGTGAGCTTTGCAATGCATAATTGCTACTTGCTTTGGTAACTGTACAGCTTCTAACAGTTTGAGAATTTCCTCTGCATGTTTTATGTACTTCCCTTGGGTGGATAAGAGTCCTCTTTCTCTCCAGACCGCTCCATGGGCGTGAACCACTCCAAAGGCATATTTGGAATCTGTCCAAATGTTAATTTTCCTCTCTTTAGCAAGCTCTAATGCTCGAGTTAAAGCTATTATTTCAGCCTTTTGTACAGAGGTGCCTGAGGTGAGTGGCCCAGACTCTATTACCTTGTCTGTAGTGGTCACTGCGTACCCTGCTTTGTGCTGTCCATTTTGCTGCCATCTGTATACCATGTGTCCTCAGCATCCTCCAGCGGTTGTTCCTTCAGGTCTGGTTGGCTGGAGTAGACTGCCTCAATGGTTTCCAGGCAATCGTGAGTCACTGGTTCCCCTGTAACTCCACTAAAGAAAGATGCTGGGTTGACAATGTTAGTTACTATTATCTGGACATCATCCTGTTCTACCATAATAGCCTGATATTTGACGAATCTTTGTGGGGATAACCAGTGCCTCCCTTTTGCCTCCAATACGGTGGACACTGTATGAGACACTAACACTGTGATCTGCTGACCCATCATGAAATTATGAGCTTCCTGGATGTTAATTACTACTGCTGCCACTGCTCTTAGGCAGCTAGGCCATCCTCTACTTACTTCATCCAATTGTTTGGAGAAGTATGCCACTGCCCTTCGGTCTGGGCCAAGCTCCTGAGCCAGTATTCCCAGCGCAATTCCTTGCTTTTCATGAGAATAACCAAAAGAGTTTTGTAGGGTCTGGCAAGCCTAAGGCTGGTGGAATGTACGGAGCTCCTTAACTGTCTGTGATCTGGGAGTCTGGCAGATGGTGTGCTGCTCCCAGGGTCCATTCACCAGCTGTGACTTCATATCCTAGATATGTCACCTTTTGCCGGGCTATTTGAGCTTTCTATGGAGAAACTCGATAACCACTTAGTCAGAGAAAATTCAATAAACTTACAGTCCATGCTATATTTTGCTTCTCTGTTACTGTGGCTACCAGGATGTCGTCCACATACCGCAACACTTCCAATCCCAGATGGTCACTCTCACTGCTCTAAATCTTTAGCCAACTGGTTGCCAAAGAGAGTTGGGCTGTTTTTAAAGCCTTATGGGAGCACAGTCCATGTTAGTTGTGTCCTTCTCGCTGTCTCTGGATTCTCCCACTCAAAGGCAAACAGCAGTTGACTCAAGGCTCAAAGGTAGGCAGAAGAAAGCATCCTTTAAATCCAGTACAGTAAACCAGGCCAATTCAGGTTTCAGTTTTGTCAGCAAAGTATATGGGTTGGCCATCACAGGGTATAAATCCTCAGTTATTTTGTTTATGGCCCGAAGGTCCTGAACTATTCTGTAATTCCCATCCATCTTCTTTACTAGTAATATGGGGGTGTTGTATTCAGATTCGCATTCTACTAGTAATCCATATTCCAGAAATCATTCTATGATTGGGCAAATCCCTTTCCTATCCTCTAATCTCAAGGGATATTGTCTCACTCTTACCGGTTTGGCTCCTGGTTTAATTTTAACTGTTATGGGTAAGGCTGTTTTTACTTTGCCAGGCATTTCAGTAGCCCATACCCCAGGGAATGCCTGGTTCACCACTCCTTTGGCACTCTTATCTCTTCAGAGGGACTTATCGGCTAAATTTAAAAGTTCAATTAAGTGGTCACCTCCCACTTTAATTTCTATTCCATCTTTTCCAAATTTTACTTCTGCTTCCAATTTTCCTAATAAATCCCACCCCAATAGTGGCTTGTAGAGTTTGGCATATAAAGAAACTTATGGATCCCCAATTGTTTTCCAATTTAAACTTTAAAGGTTGGAGAAAATATGCCTTTTCACATTGGCCAGTAGCTCTCTTTACCGGTAAAAAATCATCATCTACAGGCGTCAAAGCTTGATTCAATACTGAAAACGTAGCACCAGTATCCACTAGAAATGCAGCCCCTTGTTGTTCCCCTGGACCCCCAGCCAATTCCTTCCATTGTCTCAATATGCTTCCTAAGGGGCTTGCTTGGGGAAATTCCTTGCTCGGTTTTGCTCCGATTATACCTCCGATTCTACCTTTCTCTGACTTCCACAGAAACCATTTTTAGCAACCTACAACTAGTTGTCGTGGTTTGACATGATAGCCTTTTCTGGTAAGGGGGAAGGGACTGTAAAGATGGCTCCTGTAAGAAGTTGCTCGCAACTCTCCCCAGCTCTGAGCCAGACCCACTTCTGGGGCTGAGCCAATTAGATGCCTCCACAATCACTTTTTAAGAAGAAGCCGGAAGAGGAGGTTTCTTCCTCCATCTTCTTCCTTATTCTGCCTTTCTTCTCCTTCTTCTGGCTGGTGGTGGTGCATGGAGTAGGAACAGTGAGAGAAACAACCATGCAGACTCCAAGGTCAGTGATGAAAGAGAGGAGGTGTGCTGGAGCAGAGACTCCCCTGCACTCTATGGAGAGAACTGGTGAAGCTGAGATTTATTTTCATTTCTTTAAAGACCCCGCATCAGCGGTAGAGGCTCATTTTGATAATGAGCCCGTATCAGGGGCAAAGACTCATTTTGCTAAAGCTGACCCTGGACCAGGGGCAGCAATTCACTTCATTAAAGGCCCCAAGCCAGGAACAGTGATTATGTCCGGAGGAGTCCGTGTCCCGTGGGGGGGACCCAACCACTTCACTGCAGACCCCGAGTCAGGGGCAGTGATTTTCATCTTTAAAACTATGGCCAGGAGAGGCCATGTCCCGAAGGAGGGACCCTTTATCACTATGGCCGGAGCAGGCCGTGTCCCGAGGAAGGGACTCAATATCCACAGCTGTAACTGTGGGGAGGAACCCACGACAAAGCAGCTCATCAGTCTTATGCCCAGAAGAGGCCTTGTCCTGACAGAGGCACCCTGTAACTGCAGAAACTGCAACCATGGTGAAGAATCCACACCAGAGATATTCACCAAGGACTGCGTCCCGTGTGAGGGAACCTGTATCGGCAGAAGCCGCAGCTGTTGGGAACAATCCACACCAGAGAAGTTCGTTAAGGACTGTGTTCCGGGGGAGGAACCCCGTGTCGGAGCAGGGGAAGAATGCAAGGAGTCGTCCTCATCTGAGAAGTGAGAAGCGGCAGAGCCCATCTGTGAGAGACTGACCACATCCCCCATTCCCTACCCCCCTGAGCCTTTGAGGGGTGAGGAGGTAGAGATATCGGGAGCAGTGAGCTGGGTCCGGGAAGAAAGGGGGGAGGGAGATCTTAAAGTGCTGGTTGTAATTTTCTCATCATCCTACTCCCTTTTTGCTTTTATTCCATTCTGTTTCTTGTAGAATAAACTTTCCTACTTTCCTCTCAAAGTTGAGTACTGGAGTCTGTTTTGCCCAGAACCGTAATTGGCAGTGAGCCCTCCCTGCTCTTGCCTTAATCCACAACAATCTTGCTTATCTTTTTACTCCCATTTCGCTGGGGCCTCCGCCATCCTAATGAGGGTGGGGGTGAATGGGCGCACCGAGCGACAGACTGTGGTGCTGCTGTGCTAGCTGGGCCAAACCATTACACTAGTAACAACAACAACAACAACAACTCCTGTCCAGGGATTATAAGCACTCAGGGCAATAAAGTGTTTTAGCTTAACCAAATAACACAACAAAGCCTTATAGTAATCCAAACACCAGAACCTGATCCATTCCCGCAATCTGCAGAATCCTGAACCCCCTGTCTACGGAGGAACATGGCACTCCCTTTTCAGAGTGATCAGAACGTCCTCCCTAGTTCTATTCGCCTAACACTTGAAAGTACCTGTGGCGTGATGGGCTCCCGCACCCGGCCAGCAAACCGAAGGTTGGTGGCTTGAGTCTTCCCTCTGCCCGCACGCCACCCCCCCCCCCCCCCGTCTCTGCCAGAATCCAAAGTTTTAGATTTCTACCAAACTCCAGCACTCTGCCATACACCAAACTACTCACAAAACACAGAACAAATTTCCAATGACCTCCATGGATCTCCGCAGTCATGCTGTGAGTCGCCACACAAGCTACCACACACACACAAGCACTCCTCAACACAAGTTAGGGTTAAAATATGCATGGTACTGGTACGGAAATTTTGCAGCAAATATATATGCTGATAGCTACCACACACAGTGCTCCCGCTATCCCAGCGAGGAGCGCCCAAGTTACCATACCAGCTAACTCCCCAGGGCCGAGCAGTATCACCCTCTCACCAGATGCAAGGGGTGCTTATACTCCCCTTACGACTTACAGGGTCTTGGTGAGCTCCTCGTCACAGCGTGAGGCTTACGGACTTGTCCCCTTTACCCCTGCAGGCTTTCCCAATTTACATACCTGGTCTGCTGGCCGGGCTCTTCCCCTGCAGTGATCAGATGGGGATGAGAGACTCTCCAGAGAAACAGTCTGGTGGCATTGCCTAGAATGTCCCACACCCCACCCGGTCCAGCAGCCAGGCAGAGAGGGTCTCCTGCCTGGCTCGCCAATTGATGTGCAGAACAAACTCTATAACATGGTTAAGGGTTATAAAGCAGATATGTATTGTGCCGGCGTGTGAGGGAGATACTTCTGCCCAGCTCGCACACCCTATTGTCTAATAAAGGGCTACTTATAGGGTACAGGTAGGGGTATGCATAAGCGCCTATTACATATTCATGACCTATCCCCTCTTCATATTGTAATAAGTCCCCTTCCAGTTTACACTTGTACAGTGTCTCTGGTAGATTTCCATGCCATGGAACAGGATGCAAACAATTCTGTTTTCCACATTCCAAGTCCTTCTTATCTGCAGCTGTCTGCATACCAGCTTCTTAGTTATCAGCATTCAGGGTCTTCAAGGCCTTTACTAAGGAGCCAGCGGTTTGAATTTCAGTGAGCTGAGGTTTCTTATCATGTGAATTGGGTCTTTCTGACTTTCTCAGGCCTTTCCCTTCTGTATGTCTGCTTTTGCCCATCAGAACAAATAAACAAGTATCTCATGAAGCTAGTCCCCACATCTGCTGCTTCATTCCAATCAAGGAAAGTCTGCGGGGCTGATGGCAGGGCCAGGCCTTCACCAGCTGTCGTCCTCCACCGAGGAGTTGTGAAGAGGTGCCTGAAGGAGATCCTTTAATACCTAAAAGGAGCCCTTAAAAAAACAATCTATAAATTGTTGTTTTCTTTTGCACGCTGTAGTGGTTCCTTGATCTCGTTTAGAGCCGCCTCACCAGCAGCCATTGATTAATAGGTAGATAGATAAGTTTAGGTTATGGAAGCTTGCTTATTAAAGCTTACAATATTAGCTAGAAAATCGAACATATAGTTTTATGAAATTGCTAGCCTTGTAAGCCCACAGACAGAGCTATTGCTTACTTAGGATAACACAGCTATTGTTTAGCGCTGATAACTACAAGGCCGATTTTGTCCTTTAGTTATAAACAGAACTACCAGCTAGAGATGACAGAGCTAGTGCTTAGGATGACAGATCATTAGGTCAGTTCTATAGTTTGGACATTGCTTAACGCTGATAACTACAAGGCCAGCTTAGCCCTAAATAGAACTACTATCTGAGGATGACAGAACTTTTACCTAGGATAACAAACCGTTTGGCCTTTATTTCCTGTCCTGCGGTTTGGACAAATGTCCAAGACCCAGAGGTGAAAAGTACACTGCAAGGAAGACTCGGATCTTAATTTAGCAGCGACCCTCGGCGACCACTGAAGGAAGCGAGAAGACACCAAAAGAGGCGTGATGGAGGCGTAACTTGGGAGGACCAAGAAGGGACTGTGGGCAGGCCCTTTCCTGGAAATGTAATGAATATTCACATTTGCTGTAAATATAAACTGAAAATCCAAAGGCTGAAGTGAACACGTTTGGTGGAGAAATCCCTCGTGTTCCCCAGCGCTGCAATAAAGAATACCTGCTTAATAATCACATTGGCTATTGAGTCCTGTCTGACTTCTTCATGGCATCACCATACCCCACAGTAAAGGAAATGCTGTGAGGCAGTGTAGTTGTGTTGACTTTGCATACTGAAACCACAGCACCTGAAGCTCTGTTCAGGAAAATGCCAGCTCCCCTTTTTTTCACTGGGTGACTTGTGGGGTTTTTTTGTCTTCCATAGGGGCTTTGCGAGTGGGAGGCTGTGAACCTTATGACTTCCATCTTGTTAGGTCAAGTGCAGGTCTGATGTGATGGGGAGAGAAAGTTAAATAGAAAAATAAAAGGTCAATTTCTGTTCTAAACACTTTTTAAAAAGCTCTCCAAGAAAAACAACAACAAGAATTTGACAATCTTGCCTATTTCTATAGTATGTTTACAGCAGAATGCTGCATCATAAGTGCTCTGCTGAGGCAGTTTCCTGTGTCAGGATTTGAAGGGCAGTAAGTTTACTTCATCTAAACAAGTATGCAACAACTTGCAACATAAACCAAAGTGACACCTCTTTGGAGAGGAGGTGAGGAAAGGGTTCCCTATACCCATGTGTAAGAAATAAATTTTCTCAAGATTCAGGTCAGACTCTGCAGTGAAGAACTTTTATTACACATTATTGCAAGAGCAGGTGTCCTAGCTAGTAGGCATACCTGATGGATACAAAGTTTGGCTTTTTATTCCCTATTCCCATTGGTTAGATACTCCAAGGTGTGCAAGTTACTGGGACACTTTAAATTTCCATGAGAATGTTGCCCCTGTTTACATCTTCCACTGTAGTGGTTTTCCCTGGGCCAGGTTTTGGTAGCGATGGGGGGGCTACAGGGGTGGCTTCTTTAAACAAAGATTTGCCAGAAGCTTCCCCTGTAGCTGATAGGGCTAATGCCAGTCAGTTCTAAGATGGACCCACAGTTGATGAAGGCCTGGCTAATTAATGATGGAGGTAATGCCTCTGTGAATAATGCATTTGAGAAGGGGAAGAAGTTGTTGCTGCAGTTGCTAAACTGCAGTATGTCATAATTTAGCAAGGAGCAGCTTTTGCTTGGTAACAGGAGGAGGGGGTTGCAGTGAAGACCCGGTAAAGAGTTTTTGGACTCTCCCCCGGCTCCTGGGTTCATACCCACCTCTGGCCCGGCTGGGCCAATCTGGTGCCTCTGCAATCACTATTTAAAGATGGGAATTTGAAGTGCTGGCAAGAGGTGTATGAGTGATACAAGATGGAAGTGACCATGCGGACCCCACAGTCAGAGAAGGAGGAAGGAAGGAGGAGCACCAGACCAGAGACCCCACTGCAAGCCATGGTGAGAATGCAGGCTGTACCCCTGCAGCCCATGCAGGGCCATGGCAGGACTGAGAGCCACCAGCAGCTCTGTGTGAGTGCACCCCGACGGGCAAGGGACTGTGTGGGGAGGTGGCCATGGCGCAAGCCATGCTGGAGAGCCTGCACACCGCAGAGCAGACCCACACAAGAGGCAGAGAGGAGCTGCAGCCTTTGGGATAAATGCATGTCAGAGCAGCCTGTGCAGGGCTTCTGTGTGTGTGAGCTACCCCACAGACGTGCAGGGAGGACTGCTGTGGAGCCCACCTGCCCTGAGGAGGGACAAATGGCAGAAGCTATCAGGAATAGACTGACTGCCCTCCTGAGCCGTTCAGGGTGGAGAGGAGGTAAAAACACTGGGATCAGGGCTCTGAGCCCGAGAAGAGGGGAGGAGTGGGGAGAAGGTGGTCTTAAAGGGCTGGTCGGACTCTTCATTGTTGCACCACTCTGTGTTGTTTTATGTTTGTTATGTTTGGGGGTTTTATGGTTATGCTTTAGTTGATGTTGCATTAAATTATTTTCTGTTTTCTTCCCCAAGTCGGGTAGCCTGGTTTGTTTTGTCCTGGACCTTGAGGGGCAATTAAGCTCTCCCTGCCCTTTGGCAATCCTCAAGTCTTTGGTACTTGAGGTTAATGTGGTCTGTTCTCTGATGGGCCTAAACCAGGACACAGTAACAGGGAGTGAGAATGTGAAAGTATGTCTGCAGACACCAAGGTGAAGGAGGGGGAGGAGGTGCTTAGGCCCTGGAAGAAAGACTCCCCTGTGACCTGTGGTGAAGGCCATGGTGACTCAGGCTGTACCCCTGCAGTCCATGGAGGATAACGGGGGAGCAGAGATCTACTCACTGCTCATAGAGGACCACACAGAGTGGGTGGATTCCTGAAGGAGGCTGTGACTCCATTGGAAGCACCCAGGAGCAAGTTCCTGGCAGGACCTGGGAGCCTGTGAGGAGAGAGGATCCCACACCAGAGAGCAGGTTTGCTGCCCGGACTTATCAGTCTTAAGGAACCCATGTTGGAGCAGTCTCTTCCTTAAGGGCTGTTCTCCTGGTGCATGACCTGCATTGGGGCAGTGTGTGAAGAGCTGCCCCTGTGGGAGGCCCCATGCCAGAGCAGTTCATGAAGAACTGTAGCCCATGGGAAGGACTTGTGTTGGAGAAGTTTGGGAAGGACTATCTCCTGTAAGAGGGACCCCACACTATAACAGTGGGGTGTGTGTAGAGGCCTCCCCCTGAGAAGCAGCAGTGGCAGAGTTAATCTGTAATGAACTGACCGTAACCCCCAACCCCTGTGCCACTGGAAGGAGAGGAAAGAGAGTCCTGGAGGAGGGAGGGGTGGGGGAAGGTGTTTTAAGATTTGATTTTATTTCTCATTTTCCTGTTTTGTTTTGATTGTTCACTAATAAATCAAACCTTTTCTTCCCAAGTTGAGGCTGTTTTGCCTGTGACATTAATTGCTGAGCAATCTCCCTGTCCTTATCTGAACTCACAAAACTCTTGTTTTATTTCTCTCTCTCCTGTCCAGTTTAGGAGGGTGTCATGGTTTGACATGACAGCCATTTCTGGTAAAGGGGAAGAGGCTGTAAAGATGGCTCCTGTAACAAGTTGCTTGGAACTCTCCCCAGCTCCGAGCAAGACTCACTTCTGGGGCTGAGCCAATTAGACGCCTCCATGATCACTTTTTAAGAAGAAGCCGGAAGAGAAGGCTTCTTCCTGTTTTTTCCTTCTTCAATTCCTTCTTCTTTTCTGGCTGGTGGTGGTGCAAGGAGTTGAAAGAGAGAAAGAAGAAACCATGCAGACTCCAAGGTCAGTGAGGAAAGAAAGGAGGAGGTGTGCTGGAGCAGAGACTCCCCTGCATCCTGTGGAGAGGACTGTTGAAGCAGTGAGTTGTCTACATTTCATTAAAGACCCCGCATCGGAGGCAATGACTCATTTTGCTAAAGACCCCATGCCAGGGGCAGTGACTCTGGAAGGACCCAATATTCACAGAACCTATAACTGTGGGGAAGAACCCATGCCAAAGAAGGTCGTTAAAATTATGGCCAGAAGAGGCCGTGTCCCGTGGGAGGGACCACATATCAGAGCAGGGGAAGAAAGCAAGTAGTCATCCTCCTCTGAGAAGAGAGAAGCGGTAGAGACCATCTGTGAGAGACTGGCCACATCCCCCATTCCCTACCTCCCTGAGCCGTTGAAGGGGGAAGGAAGTAGAGATATTGGGAGCAGTGAGCTGGGCCTGGGAAGAAAGGAAGGATGGGGGAGGGAGATCTTAAAGTGCTGGTTGTAATTTTCTCAATCATCCTGCTCTCTTTTGGCTTTTTGTTCTGTTCTCTTTCTTGTAGGTAGTAGAATAAACTTTCCTACTTTCCTCTCTTAAGTCTAGTACTGGAGTCTGTTTTGCTCAGAACCGTAATTGGCAGTGAACCCTCCCTGCCCTTGTCTCAGTCCAAAATAACCTTGCTTATCTTTTTTCCTGCCATTTTGCGGGGGCCTCCACCATCCTAACAAGGGTGAGAGTGAATGGGGGGCACCGAGCAAGAGACTGTTGTGGTGCTTCTTTTCTAGCTGGGCAAAACCACGACAGAGGAGGAGTGATTGAACGACTTGATGAGCACCTGACACCCAGCCAGGGCTAAACCACCACATCCACCATTCTATTTTAAACATCTCACACCCCTCCTGGATTTATTAGTTCCCTCCTATGATAAGATTTTCAATAGTGCATCCTAATAATTGACACATGATCAATTTCCACTGTTGTTAATGCTAAAGCTCTTTTGTCCTAGTCCCTGTCACATCTGCTATATATTGGAAACCCCCTATATTATACACAAACAAGCTATATCCTACAAAAGCAGCTATATATTGCAAAAACAAGCTACATCCCACAAACACAGCTACATCCTACAGCCACAGCCACATCCTGTAAAAACAACATTGGCATCCTCCACAATTCCCCCCTTTCTTCCATCATACAGTTGTTGATTTTTGCATTTCAACGTACTGTTCCATATGAGACTTCCGAGTTAGACAATATTATTTCACACTTCTGATGACAAATCTTCTTGATTCTCTTCCTTTTCTTTGAGAAGGGGCATTCTAACGTGATATGGTGGTGGCTCCAAAGGCATTTGTTTAGACAATACAGTTTCTATCAATTGTTATACAAGCCCCCTAACACATGAGATTACACAGCACCCAACAGCCATTAATATTCCTGCAACTACTATCAGAGATGTAAAAATGGATACTGTCATCTCTTTCCCTTTCCCAAACCATGATTCTAACTATTCTGTAAGAGTTATCTATTCCTGAATTCTCAGCCAATTCTTCTGCTAATGTTGTAAGACCTTGTAATGACCTGGTTATAGTTCCATCTGGTGCTGTGTTGTTTGGGATAAAGGTACAACATTTGTCACCCAACATAACACAAACTCCTCCTTTTTCTGCTAATATCATATATAAATCTGTTCATTTCTCCCATGCTATTCTACTAGTGGCATCTAATTGTTCTGCAATGCCTTTGATGGCATCCCTTGTATAATTTATAAATCACTGCTGATTATAATAAATATAATTTATCCAATCCACATTTTTGTTTATTGTCATCCACCAAAAGAAAAAATATTCAAAATCTGCCGCTAGTTGATTTCTTGCTTTATGTTCATCAGGAACCCCTCCAGGGACTCCAATCAAATCACAGAATCACAGATAGATTCTATCATCAAATAGATTATAGATTCCTTTTTGTTCTTTTTCCTAGGATATGCAATCCTTTTTCAAATTCCAGGGTGAACAGGATGGCCAATTGAACAAAGGCACATGTGCCTTTTCAATTTTGAGGGAGTACGGACCTTAGGATTCTTCCTCCACAATAGCACCACAGATCTGCCCTGGGGATACTTAAAAGCAATTAATTTCCTCCTTCGTCTTCAGTCACATTCAATGACTCAGTACATATCTCTAATTCTCCAAGGTAACTGGTATCACCTACACCCTGTCATGAGAGATATGCTGTGTGGTTACCAGCCACTGCAGAGAAAGCAGGAGATACTTTGATGTTTTTGGTCTGCAGAGCAGGAAGTAGCAGTGAACTTGCAGGTCTCAGTTCCTCATACAGTTCTTTCTTGGTATAAGGCAATCACACATCTCATTCCCTGTGGATCTTTACTCTGTCCTAATTGAAAGGGAACTACTTGTGCAGTAGGTCTTCCTGAGGCACATGCATAGCAATTACTTTGATTCAGGCTTTGCACTGTATATTTAACCCATTCAATCCAGGCATTTGTATCTTCATATCCTGTTTCAATTTCAAATGTCTTATGTAAAGTTCTTCAGTTACCGTTACTATCATTCGGTGGATTTCATTGTTTTATTTTGGGTAATTCAGTGGGGAGTGTCATCTTTTTACTTTGACTTTTCTTTGGTTTCCACATCACTATTCTGCATCTGGCAACAGGATCTGTTCCACTTATGTCTGCTCCATATCTATAGGTTCTGCTTACTAGCCAATTGGCTTCTTTAACAGTAAGCATTATGAGGTTCCATTCTAAATTTTTACAGTTGGGCTCCACTGTCCCTTTAATCATACTAAGTCTCTTTTTCAGGGGTTTCCCTATAGCATATGAGGCAGTCCATCCATTAAAAGCAGTTGTATACCAAACTTCATTTCATCCAGGACAAGGCAGCCCTCTCTCTGCTCACTCACGATTTTCTGGGCACAAATATTTATCATTACTAACTTTTCTCTGTCTACATTTCCACACTCCAATACTTGACAAGCATCAAACTTAATAGTTTTTCAAATTTTCCCCTCAGTCACATTTATCTGTAGTTTAACTGGATATCCTCTTGCCCCTCTCTACTTATTGTAATTTTTTAAAGCTATACCCTGAATTCCTAATAAACTACAACTCACTATTATAATGATCTCCCTCATTTTCACCAAATGGTTATCTTTTTCTTTCATGTCCCTGCTGGTCTTCAGCCAGCTGGGATTGGGGCGACATGCTGAAACACACCAAACTCACTCAGGATTGCTGAAGGGGGAGTGTTGCCATGAGCAAGTGCTACCATGCTGTTTGTAAGCCCTCAATTTATTGTAAAAAGTTACATGATATCTGTTTCTGCTTTTACATCCTGCTGACCTTCAGACTTAGACTTTGCCTGTTTTCCACTCTCACACTGCTGTTTCTCTCACAGGGCATTCTGTAACATTACCTCATTTGCCAACAATCAGTTTCATAATCTGAAGGTTGGTTTACGTTTTTAGACAATTACCAGTTCTTTGTTCCCACATGTCCCCCAAATTTATATTTTTCTATGCAACAAATAAATATTAACCCAACAATAATTACAAAAAATATTTCTAATACTACCACCTCATCAGTTAGTAACATTTAAGACTGTCTGTTTTTCTGCTGTATACTTATTGTTTCTTCAGTTTTTGATTGTATATATGCCACTGTTTGTCCTTGAACGGAGGATCCACTGGTCCTTTGGGTCTGATGTAATGAGTCCAGCCTTTCTCAGACGTTCTTACTGCCATCTCAGTGGTCAGTAACACTTGGAATGGGCCCTCCCACTCAAATTCCAGTTTAGTTTCTTTCCAGAACTTGATCAGGACCCACTCTCCATACTGGATAGTGTGGACTGCAAACTCAAGCGCTGGCATTTGGATCCAAAAGCACTTAATTCAAAGAATAAGTAATAAATAAATAAATAAATAAATAAGACAAAAAAAGAATACAATCTCAGTACATAATTCTAAAAAAAAAAAAGTCTTTGGTTTAAAGGGCTTTAGACCAGGTTCTCTTCCTCCTGGATGGTGTTTCTTCAGGACCTTTTTGGTTATCTTCTTATAAGGTACACATCATTTATAAATTTGTTTGGCCACTGTATAAATTCCTATATATCCATATTTTCTTAAAACTAAGTCACACATTGCTCGTGTCCCACAATGACTTCCTTGATGTAAAATAGGTGATAGAACAACTTATCCTGAATGTTGTCACTAAACATAGAATCATCGAATCATAGAATGGTAGACATTGGAAGGGACCTTTAGAGATCATCTAGTCCAACTCCCCTGCAGAAGCAGGTCAACCTAGATCAAGTTGCACAGGAACGCATTCATACGGGTCTTGAAGACCTGCAAGGAAGGAGACTCCACAACCTCCCTGGACAGCCTGTTCCAGTGCTCCATCACCCTCCCAGTAAAATATTTTTTTCTTATGTTTAAGTTGGAACTTTTTGTGTTCCAACTTCATCCCATTACCCCATGTCCTGTTGCTAGATACAATAGAAAAAAGGGATGTCCCAATTTCCTGACATCTACCATTTATATACTTGTAAATATAAATGAGATCCTCCCCTAGTCTCCTCTTCTCTAGAATGAATAGCCCCAGTTCCCGCAGCCTTCCTTCATAAGGAAGATGTTCCAGTCCCTTGATCATCTTGGCAGCCCTGTGCTGGACTCTCTGCAAAAGTATTCTGTCCCTCTTGAGCTGGGGAGCCTAGAACTGGACACAGTACCCCAGATGAGGCCTCACCAGGGAACAGTAGAGGGGGAGGAGAATCTCCCTTGACCATATTCTTCTTGATGCATCCCAGAATGCCATTGGCCTTCTTGGCCACAAGGGCACATTACTGGCTCATGTTTAGTTTATTGTCAACCAGGACTCTTCACAGATGCTCTCCAGCAAGTCAGTCCCCAGCCTATACTGGTGCATGGGGTTGTTCCTTCCTAGATGCAGGACTCTGCACTTGTCCTTGTTGAACCTCATGAGGTTCCTCTCTGCCCAACTCTCAAGCCGGTCAAGATCCTGCTGAATGGCAGCACAGCCTTCTGCGGAATCAGCCAGTCCACCCAGTTTGGTGTCACCAGTGAACTTGCTGAGGGTACACTCTGTCCCCTCATGCAGGTCGTAGATGAAAATGTTGAACAAGACTGGCTTCAAAACCAATCCCTCTGGAACTCCACTGGCCAAAGGCCTCTAACTCAATTTTGTGCCATTGATCACCACTCTCCACATTCTGTCATTCCGACAGTTCTCGATCCACCTCACCATACACTGTGGGAGACAGTGTCAAAAGCCTTGCTGAAGTAAAGGTAGATTACATCTACTGCTCTCCCCTCATCTAGCCAGTCAGTTATGCCCTTGTTGAAGGCCATCATCAGATTGGTCAAATAGGATTTCCCATTGGTGAATCCATGTTGACTCCCCCTGATAACCATTTTTTCCTTCATATTTTTTGTGATGACATTCAGGATGAATTGTTCCATCACCTTTCCAGGGATCGAGGTGAGGCTGACCAGCCTGTAGTTTTCCGGGTTGTCCTTCCTGCCCTTTTTGAAGACTGGAGTGACCCTGGCCTTTCTCCAGTCCTCAGGCATCTCGCCCGTCCTCCATGATTGTTCAAAAATGATGGAGAGAGGCTTAGCAGTCACATCAGCCAGCTCCCTCAGCACTCGTGGATGCATCCCATCAGGACCCATTGACTTATGAGCCTTAAGCTTGGCCAACAAGTCTTTAACCTCTTCCTCTTCCACCCAGGGCAAGTCCTCTGCTGTCCAGGCCATCCTATTATCCTTTCTGGACTGGGTTTCCCGAGGGCCAGACTTGCCTTTAAAGACTGAAGCAAAGAAAGCATTCAGTAGTTCAGCCTTCTCTGCATCCTCAGTCACCAGGGCAACCTCTGTGTTTAGCAGCGGGCCTAAATTTCCCTTAATCTTCCTTTTACTGCCGATGTACCTGAAAAACACCTTATTACTTTCCTTAATTTTCCTGGTTAGGTTTAATTATAAAAGGACTTTAGCCTTCCTGGTTGGACTCCTGCATGCTCTGGCAAAATTCCTATACTTTTCCAACAATATACTCTTATACTCTTGCCCTGTTTCCAAGTCTCATAGATGGCTGCTTTCTGCCTTAATTGTCCCAACAGATCCTTGGTCATTCATGGAGGCCTCCTGCCTCCTTTTCCTGCTTTCCTACATGTTGGGACACACTGATCCTGGGCTTGGAGGAAGTGGTGCTTGAAGCTCTCTTGGACACTTCTACCATCTAGGATCTACCATGAGATCCCTCCAAGCAGATCTTTAAAGAGGCCAAATTCAGCTCACCTGAAATCCAGGGTCTCAATCCTGCTTTGTGCATCTTCTGCACAGTGTAATGGAAAAGTCATGTTCGTTAATCAAATCATGAAAGAATAGTTGTGCAAGGAACCATTTAAAGTCATTGTAAAAGTCTTGTAAAACTTTAACTGTTAAGTTTCTACAATGTGAACAGATGCAGTTGGCTAAGATGCTTATAGGAGGTACAATAGGTTGCGCATGAGCTGATAAGAGCCAAGAGAAGAGTTCATGAGCGGGCCACTAGAGGAAGACTACTGACTTCATCCCAGCGACCACCCTACGACCACCAGGAGGCAGAAGAAGACCCCCTAGTAACAAGACGGGCACATGCACAGAGTACACCAGAGAGCGATGCACCCGACGGATAAGGACTGTGTAAAAGGACTGTGATACGGGGTGGGGAGGTTGCATGCCGTTGGTGGAGCAGAGTCTCCCGGTCACCCAGCGCTGTTTTGCTTATTTGCCGCTTGCTTAATAAATTTGATCTATGAGTCACTTAAATTGGCTAGTGAACTTTATCACAGCAAATCTATAACAATTTGGTGCTGTGACTCGGATACAGGTAGATTTAGTATTGGATTCCCAGACTAGGGGGATGCCTCATCTGCGGATGGCCCTGGTGTGGGAAATTCCCTTGACAAACTCTGTAATCTGAACCCCCTTAAAATTTGGCAAATAAGCAAATAAACCGGCAGTACCCCATAATTTTTGTGCACGAAGATCCGAACAGAGACTCTGGAATAAGTATTTGCATGGTTCCATTCGGTCAGGGTGGGTTTCCTAGAGCGCGAGTGACTGAGAGGTCTCAAGGAGACCAAGCGAGTGTGGACCCTCCAGTAGTGCAGTTCCCATTGCCCGCAAGGGCGTGGGTCACGACCGAGGGGAACGATTGTGAGAATGAGTCAAAGGCACTCTGGAAGATGGGACAGAGGAAGAGCAAGCCCTCTGATCCCATGGGTGGCCATAGGGATAAGCTGCCGGATATTCCCCCAGAAAGTCCTCTGGGGATGATGATAAAATTTTGGAATGATTCTCCCCGTAGAAGACAAAAGAGTAAGGAAAAGATGGTACATTACTGTATGGAAGTTTGAGAGGGGAAGTCATTAGGAAATCCCCATATTATTTGGCCCATATTTGGGTCTTTTGAGGACTGGTTATGCGCAGACCTCAATTTGTGAGTAAATTATAAGAAGACCATTACCCAAGAGGAAATTGAATATGCGAGTCTCTGGATACCCCAACCTTCTGATAAGGTATCCTTGTTCACTCTTAAGGAAAAGAAAGCTAAGGGCCCACCCGAAGAGGAGATTTGGCCGCCCCCATATGTTCCACCAACTATTGAGCCTGATCATTCGATTTTACCTCTTCCACCTCCCCCTGTGCCCGAGGCAGGGATGAGTCTCGTCCCTCCGGAAGTAGAGCATCGGGACCAAAACTCTGAGTTAGAACTGAAACCTCCGGGCCCCTTGACGAGGGGAGGGAAGGGCTGAGGAGGGGTTATTCCCCTTGAGGGAAGTCCCCATTGTGAATGCAGGAACAGGAGCTCAGATAGGAGGATCAGGGATTGGTTATATAGCTGTGCCCTTGAATACCGGGGATGTGAGAGAATTCAAAAAGGAGATGGGGAGTTTGTTAGAAGATCCTCTGGGTGTGTCTGAGAGATCAGATCAGTTCTTAGGGCCAAATCTCCATACCTGGGATGAACTCCAATCGATTTTAGGTATATTATTCACAATGGAGGAAAGGGAAATGATTCGAAGAGCAGGAATAAGAATCTGGGATCAACAGCACCAGGCAGGACCAGCCGCAGATGTGAATGGCCCTTGCAGATGTGAAATGGCCCAATTGGAATAATCAGATGGCGGAGCACAGAGCCCAGATGGCAGACCTCCGAGCCATCATTGTCCAGGGAATCAGAGAGTCTGTTCCCCAAGGACAGAATATTAACAAAGCATTCAATGAGAGACAGAGAAAAGACTAAACCACTATTGATTGGCTTGAGAGATTACGTAAAAGCCTCCAACCGTACTCTGGAGTAGATCCAGCAGCTCCAGTGGGACAGGCACTATTAAAGACCCAGTTTGTGGCAAAATCATGGGTAGATATCTGAAAGAAACTAGAAAAATTAGAAGATTGACAAGAAAGAGGGCTAAATAAATTACTGAGGGAGGCACAAAAAGTATATGTGAGGAGAGAGGAGGAAGCCGAGAGAAGGCAAACTAGACTTTTAGTGGTGGCCGTTCAGGAGGGGCAGAAAGGGACTCTGGCAGTAGTCCAAAGCAATGAGAAAGGGAAACAAAAGCCTGGGAGACGGGTGCATTCATCAGAAAAAAGGAATCAAAGGACGATGGAATGTTTTTATTGTAAACAGAAGGGACATCTAAAAAGGAATTGTAGAAGGAGATTCCAGGATGAACAGATGTTTAAGGAAGAATAGGGGGATCAGGGGCTCTATTTGCTGAGGACCACAGGAGGAACTGAGTCCTTGATAAAACTGAAGTTAGGTCCTCAGTGTCAGGAAGTAGAATTTTTAGTGGATTCTGGGGCTGAGAGATCTACAATCCAGCAATTGTCCCAGGGGTGTAAGATATCTTCAGAGAAAATACAAGTAGTAGGGGCAAAAGGGGAACCATTTAAAGTACCTCTTGTGAAGGAGGTACTGATAGAATCTGAACAAAAATATGCTGAAGGATCCTTTGTTAGTTCCAGAGGCTGATTACAATTTACTAGGGAGGGATTTGATTATAGATTTAGGAATAAACCTAGAGGTAAACAATAGAGAGATTATTGTGAAACTATGTCCCTTGACTGTAGAGGATGAGGATGAGGATAAGGATAAGATTAACCCAGAGGTTTGGTATACTCCTGAAACTGTTGGAAAATTAGATATAGAACTCTTTGAAGTGGTTATTAAAAACCCTGAATTGCCGGTAAGGGTAAAACAGTACCCTCTATCACAAGACGGTACGCAAGGGTTAAAACCAGAAATAGAAAGATTGATATCTAAGGGGTTACTTGAACACTGTATGTCTCCTTATAATACTCCCATATTGCCAGTAAAGAAATCTGATGGGACTTAAAGATTAGTACACGACCTCTGGGAGATAAACAAGAGAACTATTACTAGGTTCCCTGTGGTAGCTAACCCACACACCTTATTGAGTCAATTGAGTCCAGAGTACCAGTGGTATAGTGTGATAGACCTTAAGGATGCCTTTTGGGCATGTCCCCTGAAAGAGGAGTGCAGGGATTATTTTGCTTTCGAATGGGAAGATCCTGACACCCATAGAAAACAACAGTTGAGATGGACTGTATTACCATAGGGATTTACAGAGTCCCCCAATCTTTTTGGACAAGCACTAGAACAGATCTTTAGAAATTATGAGCTAAGCAAAGAAGTTATTTTAGTTCAATATGTGGACAATTTATTATTAGCAGGGAGAGATGAAGAAGCTGTTAGACAGGAAAGTATTAAATTGCTTAATTTCCTGAGTTTACGAGGGTTGAAAGTGTCTAAATCTAAATTACTGTTTACTGAAGAAAAGGTAAAATATTTGGGACACTGGTTTATAAAGGGAAGTAAGAAACTTGATCCAGATCGAGTAAATGGGATACTGTCCCTACAAGCTCCAAAGAGAAGGAGACAAGTTAGACAGCTTTTAGGTCTGTTGGGATATTGCAGACAATGGATTGAAAATTTTAGTAAGAAGGTAAAATTTTTGTACCAGAAATTAACTTGAGATGGATTAGTTAAATGGACCGAAGAAGATGAAAGAGACTTTGAAAATTTAAAAGTGGATTTGATTAATGCTCCTATGCTTAGCCTGTTACCTTTGGAGGGGAGTTAAAGATGTTTTCTCCCCGTAACCTTCGGAGGGTATTACAACAAAAGGCGGAAAAATGGATAATTGATGCTAGGCTCTTAAAATATGAAGGTATATTAATCCACTCTTCGAAAACAGAAATAGAAACCACCAGTATGGGGAGCCAAATGATACCCTGAGACATTGGCTCCGATGGGAACCAAATGGGGAGCCAATAAACTGTAGCATCCCCAAAGTTCCGGAAGAGTATGAATGGAGAAATTAAGAAACAGTTAATGAAATTAATGTTAGAAACAAAAATGTCCTTGATTAAATGTTTACCCTTAGCTTTGTTAAACATAAGGACGCAACCAAGGACAGACATGGGGGCTTCTCTGTTTGAAATGTTATATGGGATGCCTTATGATTTAGAGATCCCTCAGGAACACCCTAGCACAGAAGAAGGATATTTGCAGGAATATATTATTGAAATGTCGAAAAGACGGAATGAATTAAGGAAAAGGGGAATGGTGGTATGGAGACCACCCTTAGATATTGCTATCCACACGATTAATCCTGGGGACAAAGTCTTGATAAAAACCTGGAAAGAATCATCTTTAACCCCCCCGATGGGAGGGTCCTTTTCTTGTCTTATTTAAGGACCAATTTCCCAGGATCAGTGAGAAGCTGCAGAGGTCCCAGGAGAACTGAAGCTTAAGCTGTGTAAAAAGTGACATGTTGACTGAGGAGCGGAGTGGAGTGATTTCCTTTTTGTAAAATATTAGAGTTTAATGCTTAAATTGTGATCATCGGAAAGGTGTAAGATAATCAGTGGGGCTGTAATATCTCTTTTAAAGTAACAGATTGTGGAATAGAAATAACTTAGAAGTATAAAACAATCTGAATTGAGTGGGGGTTGTAATTTAAGTTTATAAAAGGGTGCTTTATAAGCAGAAGGCTCGTAGAACCAAGACCTGGATGAGAAAGCCAGTGTTTCAGGCACCCCGTGGATGTTGGAGGAAAAGGCAAAAGGAAAGAGGCCTATAAGGAGACAGAGAATACCCCTGAAAATTACGACTGCTGCCGAGAAGATAATAAACCTCACTGCTCTAAGCAACAGAGTAGGTGAGGGAGGCAGAGGCATACTAGGAGTGGGGTATAGAGTCCCTCAAAGCCTCAAATTGGGAATCCTAAGATCCCAAGCCTACCTCTAAGAAGGACAAAAGCGTTGCACCTAAAAGAATGTGGAGTGAAAAACCAAGAAGGAAAGTACCATATTATTTGATAAAGGCCCCACCCATTATCCAGGGATGGTATGTTGTTATCTGGCTGATGGAGTGGTTAACTATCCTAGTCCAAATGCTACGGAGCGCTGCTGGCTATGTTATAGCATGAACCCCCTATTTTATGAGGTAATTGGAGTGAACCAATCAGACCAGTGAACGGCTCCAAGTGGGTTTGTTCAAAAAATAGTGTAACCCCATGCCTCTCTTTAAAGGTATTTAATGCCAGCAATGAATATTGTATTCAGGTAACCATTGTTCCACACATTTTATATCACCCTGAAGAGTTTGGAATTGGAATACCGGGGTGCTCCGGCACAAGTCGGAGCCTTTCACAGCCCTAACTATAGCTACCTTGATGGCAATTGGGGTAGCGGGAGCAGGGATCGGGATTACATCTCTAGTGCAGTAGAGCCAGAAATTTCAAGCTTTACAGGCAGCTGTAGATGAGGACTTGATGAAAATTCCCACCCAGACACAGTTCAGTATACATTAATTACTCCCTCACATAGAGAGCAACTCCACCTCCATGCCTTGTCAGTCTGTCTTTCCTGAACAATATGTAGCCCTCCATGGCTGTGCTCCAGTCATGAGAGCTGTCCCACCACGTCTATGTGACTGCAATGAGGTCGTAGCCCCGCATCCACACCCACATCTCCAGTTCCTCCTGCTTATTCCTCAGGCTGGGTGCATTGGTGTAGAGGCAACGCAGGAGCTTACTCAAAGATACAGATTTCCCTGGATGGATGCAGAAGGATTCTCCCTGGTTTGGCTCTCCCTCAGGGTGGTAACATATGAAGGAAAAGATGGTTTTTAGGGGGAGTCAACATGGATTCACTAAGGGGAAATCCTGTTTGACCAACATGATAGCCTTCTATAAGGGCACAACTGGCTGGCGTGCCAAATGAGGGGAGAGCAGAGGATGTCATCTACCCTGATTTTAGCAAGGCTTTTGACACTGTCTCCCATTACATCCTCATCAGAAAGCTCAAGCAGTGTGGCTTGGATGAGTGGACAGTGAGGTGGATCGAGAGCTAGTGGAATGACATAGCCCAGAGGATGGTGATCAATGGCACAGAATCAAGTTGAAGGCCTGTGGCCAGTGGAGTTCCACAGGGATCGGTTCTGGGGCCAGTCTTCTTCAACATCTTCATCAACGACCTGGATGAGGGGACAGAGTGTATCCTCAGCAAGTTCGCTGATGACACCAAGCTGGGAGGACTGGCTGAGTTACCAGAAGGCTGTGCTGCCATTCAGCGGGATCTCGACCAGCTTGAGAGTTGGGCAGAGAGGAATCTCATGAGGTTCAACAAGGACAAGTGCAGAGTCCTGCATCTGAAAAGGAACAACCCCATGCACCAGTACAGGCTGGGGATTGACCTGCTAGTGAGCAGCTCTGCAGAGAGAGACCTAGGAGTCCTGGTTGACAATAAACTAAACATGAGCCAGCAATGTGCCCTTATGGCCAAGAAGGCCAATGGCATTCTGGGATGCATCAAGAAGACTGTGTCTAGCACGTCAAGAAAGGTTCTCCTCCCCCTCTACTCTGCCCTCGTGAGGCCTCATCTGGAGTACTGTGTCCAGTTCTAGGCTCCCCAGCTCAAGAGGGACAGGGAACTTCTGGAGAGAGTCCAGTGCAGGGCCACCAAGATGATTAGGGCACTTGAGCATCTTCCTTATGGAGAAAGGATATAGGGCTTTTTAGTCTAGAGAAGAGGAGACTGGGGGAGAATCTCAATAATATCTACAAGTATATAAATGGTAGATGTCAGAAGACTGGGACATTCTATTTTATGTAGTGACAGGAAAAGGGGTAATGGTGTCATGGTTTAACATGATAGCCATTTCTGGTAAAGGGGAAGGAGATGTTAAATATCTCCTGTAAAAAGTTGCTCGAAACTCTCCCCAGCTCTGAGCCAGACCCACTTCTGGGGCTGAGCCAATTCCACGATCACTTTTTAAGAAGAAGCCAGAAGAGGAGGGTACTTCCTTTTTTCTTCTTTCTTTTGCCCCTTCTTCTTTTCTGTATGGTGATGGTGCAAGGACTTGGAAGAGATAGAGAAACAACCATGCAGACTCCAAGGTGAGTGATGAAAGAGAGGAGGAGGTGTGCTGGAGCAGAGACTCCCCTGCATTCTATGGCGAGAGCTGGTGAAGCTGAGATTTATTTTCATTTCTTTAAAGACCCTGCATCAGCGGTAGAGACTCATTTTGATAATGAACCCGTATCGGGGAAGAGACTCATTCTGCAGAGAGGACTGGTGAAGCTGAGATTTGTTTACATTTTACTGAAGACCCCGCATGAAGGGCAGAGACTCATTTTGCTACAGACCCTGTGCCAGGGGCAGTGACTATGGCTGGAGAAGGCCGTGTCCTGTGGGAAGGACCTCATATTCACAGAAGCTGTAACTGTGGGGAAGAACCCATGCCAAAGAACCTCGTTAAAATTATGGCCAGAAGAGGCTGTGTCCAGATGGAGGGACAATCTGCAGAAACTGCAACCATGGCGAAGAATCCACACCAGAGAAGTTTGTTAAGGACTGTGTCCCGTGGGAGGGACCCTGTATCGGAGCAGGGGAAGAATGCAAGGAGTCATCCTCCTCTGAGAAGAGAGAAGTGACAGAGATCATCCGTGAGAGACTGACTACAACCCCCATTCCCTATCCACCCGAGTCGTTGAGGGAAGAGGAATAAGAGATATTGGGAGCAGTGAGCTGGGCCTGGGAAGAAAGGAGGGGTGGGGGAGGGAGATCTTAAAGTGCTGGTTGTAGTTTTCTCAGTTATCCTACTCCCTTTTTGCTTTTTGTTCTGTTCTGTTTCTTGTAGGTAGTAGAATAAACTTTCCTACTTTCCTCTCGAAGTCGAGTACTGGAGTCTGTTTTGCCCAGAACCGTAGTTGGCAGAGAGCCCTCCCTGCCCTTGTCTCAATCCACAACAACCTTGTTTATCTTTTTTCTCTCATTTCGCTGGGGCCTCCACCATCCTAACAACGTTTGGGGTGAAAGGGAGGGCACTGAGTGAGAGACTGTCATGGTTCTTCTTTGCTAGCTGGGCCAAACCACGAGAAATTGAAAGAAACTGGAACACAAAAAGTTCCATTTAAACATAAGGAAAGACTGTTTTACTGTGAGGGGGACGGAGCACTGGAACAGGTTTCCCAGGGAGGTTGTGGAGTCTCCTTTTCTGGAGGTATTCAAAATCTGCCTGGATGCGTTCTTGTGTGACCTGATCTAGGTGGATCTGCTTCTGCAGGGGGGTTGGACAAGATGATCTGTAAAGGTCCCTTCCAACCTCTACCATTCTATGCTTCTATGATTCTATGAAATAGCCATTATCTCACTCATAGTTTATTTAACATTTCTCTTTCATTCTGAGAGAGTCCAATTTCCCTCTGTCTCAATGATTCTCAATTCTTTTAATGTTTATTTTACTTTTTCTGTAAATACTGGAGTTACCTTTGGTGTAGGTACCTGTGTGGTGAGATTATACATACTCAAAATTTCATGACCTAACGCTGCCTCTTTGGCCATTTCATTGGCCAGTCTGTTTTATCTGGCTCTAAAAGAATTCCCTTTTTAATGCCCAGTCACGTGGATTACCGCAATCTCATTTGGAAGCAGTAAGTTCTTTAATACTTGTTTATTAATTCTCCATGTATTCAGTCTTTTCCCTTATTGATTAAGTCTCCTTTTTCCCATATTTTTCAGAAGTTTGTACCACTCCAAAGGCATACCTTGAATCAGTATAAATTGTTCCTTTTTTTCCTTCTAACAGTTGTAAAGCCCTGCTGAAAGCATATCATTCACATGTTTGGGCTGCCCAGGTATTTGGTAATCACCCTGCTTCCTTTGTCTCTTGTCTCAATTCTTCAATAATTGCATAGCCATTGTGCCTTTTGCATTGAATTACTCTTGAGGAACCATCAAGAAGTAGGCGGGGGCCTGCATTTAAAAATATTTATTTCAAATCAGGTCGCACTTTTGTCTGATACTCTATTATATCCAAATAGGAGTGGTGATTAAATTTTGCTTTAATTACTGGATTAGTCTTCTCTTTCTATCCAAATGACAGAATCACAGAATCATAGAATGGTAGGGGTTGGAAGGGACCTTTAGATATCATCTAGTCCAACCCCCTGCTCAAGCAGGTCCACCTAGATCCTGTCACACAGGAACATATCCAGGTGGTTCTTGAACATCTCCAGAGAAGGAAACTCCACAACCTCCCTGGGCAGTCTGTTCCAGTGCTCCGTCACCCTCACAGTGAAATAGTTTTGCCTTCTGTTTAAATTGAACTTGCGTTCTAGCATGCCCAGCCAGCAATGAAGCACCATGGCAGTCTATTCCTTACTGCTTCCTATCCAACCCCCACTCCCCTGCCTTGTTAGGATGGTGGAGGCCCCAGCAAAATGGGAGGAAAAAAGATAACCAAGGATGTTGCAGATTGAGACAAGGGCAGGAAGGGCTAACTACCAATTACAGTTCCGGGCGAAACAGACTCCAATATTCGACTTAGAGAGGAAAGAAAGGAAAGTTTATTTTACTACCTACAAGAAACAGAACAGAACAAAAAGTAAGAAGAGAGTAGAATGATTGAGAAAATTACAACCAGCACTTTAAAACCTCCCTCCCCCATTCCTCCTTCTTCCCAGACTCAGTTCACTGCTACCAATATCTCTACCTCCTCTTCCCTCAAGGGCCCAGGGGGAGGGAGGGTAGGTGTTGTGATGATGCGAGTGATGCTCATGCAAGGATGTAAAGAAAGACAGGCAACATAGTACAACTAGCAAAGTTGACTTGAAATCACACCTTGCTTGCATGCCACTTCCTTATGTATGTTGTTTCCTCCCATGTGATTACCCAGGGCTCCATTAATTAACCTGCAGCACCTGTTTCTGATAATCAGAAGTGGTTTGCCAGCTCTATCACCATTATTAAAGAAATTTCTGGCTGGTCCAAGTCATATTTGTACCCACGATTCCCCCCTTTTTCTTTTTGGACCAGTCAGCCTTGTGCAACACATTTCATAAGGAAAGAAAACATAACTATTTACACACATGGCCATGAGTTTACAACAAAAGATCAATAACAGCTACATCGCTGAACAACATAACTCAAAAGTCCATTTTAAAAATTCAAAATAAACACGTATTGCCAGAAGGAACTCATACTGTGCTTCAACTGATGTGTCCTATTTTGAGCTAGTATAGAGTTAATTCCTGTGAGGAACCAGGAAAGGGTACAGCCTGAACAGCTGACCCAGGCTGGCCAGTAGGTATTCGATACCATCCTAACATCATGCCCAGTATATAGGTAGGGGCTAGCCGGAAGAAGCTCTCTTCCGGGGTCGTGGTTTTTTGGTCACTAGTCCGAAGCAATCGCTTAGGTTGGGACCCGGGTAATGAGCAACTGCTTCACTCACCGGTTTTCTTTGTAATATCCCCTTGTCTTTGTTATAGTTGTTCCTCTTCAATTTTCCCCTAATAATTGTTCTTACTTCAACTTACACGGACTCTTTTATTTTTTTTTTTTTTCCCCCGATCCCCTCCGCGTTCTGCTGGGAGGGGGAGGAGTAGCGTTTTTTTTCCCCTTTGCTCCAGCTGGACAAAACCACAACATGTTTTTCACTTCTTAATTGTAGTCTTGCATTCTTCTTTAACTTTTTTTTTTTTTTTTAGCATGTATATCTGCAAGCATTGTTAGGCTGCTGGAAATATCTTCTTCATCTGTAAAAACACACCACTTTTGCTTCCGTGTTTCCATTGGCAGTCCTTCAATTCTCCTTAATAAGATAAGGATTGCTGGAGGAATTTGCAACAACATGCATGACGCCACAGTTGACAGATTTTAACTTTGATGGGGTGATGGACTGAGGGTGGATCAAGTGTTTTTTTCCATTGTTCTTCCAGTCATGCAGTCCTTTAGGTTGATATGGCTTGATCCACTTTGCCGGAATCCACTGGGGGCCTTGATCTGTAAAGACACAAGCATAACCTCTTCCCCAAGTTAACAGATCTGCAGGTCCTTGCCATTCTCCAGTAGTGAGGTTTTATGCCAAACTTTAGGTTTATTAGTATAATCCAGATCCCGACTCATCTGAGCAAAATGTGTTAATGCCGGTGGTTCATTCCGGTTTGCCACGATTCTTAAATGATTCATTGTATAAATAGCCTTCATTAATATATCTTGAGGACTCACCCCATCTTCCCCTGTTTTTTTTTTTTTCCAGCAGCCCCTTTAGAGTTTGATATGTACATTCAATAATGGCTTGACCACAAGAGTTACCTGGGATCCCAGTAGTATGTTTGAAACCCCATATACTCAGAAACTGTTCTACTGGCTATATATCCCAAACCATTATTAGTTTTTCTCTCTTGTGGGATGCCAAGGACTGCGAAACAACTCCTCCAATGTCTTATAACATCTCGAGCACTGGCGCTCATTAAAGCTGTCGCCCATACCATCATTGAAAAGGTATCAATGGTTACATATATTCATTTAAAGTGCCCAAAGGGAGCATAGACTGTGATATCCAATTGCCATATTCCTAATGGTGCCAGAACCCTGGGACTGACTGATTTTGCCATTATCCATTCTCCCACCAAACCACTCCTGCTTTAGCTTGTATCTTACTTGCGTCAGTGAATCCACTTAAGCCTTTAACAGGTACTGATGATTTCATTGGCCAGTCTCCCATTTGAAATTTAACGCAAAACAATTTATGGGCCAGATAATGATTATTTATAGTCCCTGGATATGACAATAAGGCCCACTGTAATTCATCAGACTGCTGCAGTGTGCAGTCCAAAAATTTGTGTTAGAGTAATGAAAATGACATCTGCCTCAATCCCTGCTATTTCCAACAGACTTTTTCTGGCCTTAACTATTATTTTTGCAATTGCCTCTAGTCTGGTGATAATTGTTTTTTGCAAATTATATGGTAAAAATATCCATTTCAGGATCCTCAATGGATGTTTCACTACTGAATCCTGTTGCATCAAGACTGCCATTGCATGCTGATTTTGACTAATCACAGCATTGTTAATAGACAAGTCAGGATCATATTGATGACTGTAGTTACTGACTATTTTGTCTCCTATTTTTTCTATCGCTTGTATTTGCTGCTGGGACAGTTTTCGCACACTGTCAGCCTCTATCGACCCTTTTAGCAAAGTGGTGAAAGATCCTCATTTGTGATACCACATATTGTTCATATCCATTGGATATCACCTATTGGCTTTTGGACATCTCATAAATTAACAATTTCTGTTTTAATTGTGACTTTCTGAGGATAAATGCATGCACTGGTGATAATATTACCTAAATATTTCCAAGAGGCATGCATTTGTACCTTTTCTGGCATGATCACTAACCTGGAGATGCCCAATTGTTGCTTCACTTCTTCCAGTATCTGATGCTGATCCAGATCTTTTTCTGCAATTAGGATATCATCCATATAATGATAAAATAAGACAGAAGGATATTTTTTTGTGCAGTGGTGCCAGCAGCCAGGGAACATATGTTTGACAGATAGTAAGAAAATTTTTCATTCCCTGAGGTTAAACTACCCATTGATACCATTTTGCCAGCTCTTGCTTGTTAAGAGATGGTGCTATAAAAGAAAATTTGTCACTTTCTGTCTCATGTAAAGGGATCATAAAGAAACAGTCTTTCAGACTGATTATTAATAAAGGCTAATATTTTGAAATCATAGCAGGAGAGGGTAATCCTGGTTCCAAACCACCCATATCTTGCATTACTGCATTAACAGCTCTCAAATCATGTAATAATCGCCATTTCCGTGATTTTTTAGGATTAGTAAAAATTAGTGTGTTCCAGGGACTATTCAACAGCTTAATATGTCCTTTTTCTAGTTGTTTGTCTACTAATTAATGAATCTGGGTGAGTTTTTCTTTACTCAGCAGCCATTGATAGATCCATACTGGTTTATCTGTGACCCAAGTTAACTTCAGGATTGGTCACCCATCACTGGCCGCCATTAAAAATTTTCATTTGACAAACGATATCTCATTTGACTTAAGGCATCTCTTCCTAAAAGTCAGACTGAAGCAATCATTACATAGGGTTGAATTTGCACACGCCTATTTTCTTCACCTTGAATCCATACTGAAATTAGGTCTCTGCTAATTTTTGTTATCTGCATGCCCCCTACCCCAACTACAGGGGTCTCCAAACTCTCTAAAGATCAGTTTTCCGGGCAATAGGATAACAGAACAATGGTTACATCTGCTCCCGTATCCAGTAAATGCATTTTACCCAACCATTTGTTCACCGTTTGAATGTTGGAATACAACCATTTGAGTGGGCTTTGCCTTTGAAAGTGACATTGCAAGTCTTACCTCAGGTACACTGGTGGATCCAAAATCACCATTCAAAATGCTCTTGAATACCTCTAAGTGGAACATTAGCCATGAAAGGAATTAATTGAGCTATTCTAGTCCCTTTAGCTATATAAACCGGTGGCTGCCACACTTTAATCATTATTCCAATGTTTCCTTGAAAGTCGGCGTCGATTACATCAGGGAGCATGAAAATACCTTGTCAAGAGGCCAATGATCGTCCTAAAAGCAGAGCACTTAAACCATGACCCAGGAGTCCATTAGCATTGGATGGGATTATTTGAACTTCTGTATTGTTGATAGTTACATCTACTGCTGTTTCCACATCCACTCCTGCACTTCCTTTAGCAGCTGAGCAGATGTGATCCAGGCAGCTACTGATGTCAAAGGGTGCTTTTGTGTCGTTGCGCTCACCCTTTTTGCGCTCATTAATCCATATCCCTTAGGCGCACCGTGTCTGGCTACTTGAGAGCAGCACTCAGTGGCTCTGTGTCCAAGTTTGCCACATTTGTAACAATTACTGTTAAATCTGCCATTGCACCCCGATATTCTAGTCGAGCTATTTGTCCATACCGATGACCTAGATCAACATTGGTTTCTCATGTCCCAATTTTCCACAATTGAAACACTTCGGCCTCCGATTTCCTCTGCTGTCGAGCTAACGGTTTTAATGCCTTTGCCATAGCTTCAGACAGATGTGCTGCTCTTTCTTCTTATGATCCTACTCAAGAGCAGGCTTCTATCATGTGTAGTAAGGTTGCAGTCTGTAGTAGAGCTTGCAGGATCTTCTTACAATCATGGTTAGCATTAGCAACTGCCAAGTGCAGTCCCATTTCAGCTTTTACTTCGGCCAACATGCCTGGCATCCGATCCATTGCTGCTCTTAAATGGTCTAAAAGAGTCATAAAAGTTTCATCGGGCTTTTGTATCATGGTTATATACAGGGGAATTGGCATCCCTATGTCATGGATGGCCTTAAACACCTGAGGAGCTAATGTTTGTGTTTGTTGTAAAATAGCTTCATGTAGTTGAGCCTGTACTTGGAGGTCAGCAAATTGTCCTTTTCTCAACATCACGTCAGCTGTGACAACCTCTTCCTCTTCCACCCAGGGCAAGTTCTCTGCTGTCCTGGTCATCCTGTTATCCTTTCTGGACTGGGCTTCCCGAGGGTCAGCCTTTGTTGTAAAGACTGAAGCAAAGAAGGCATTCAGTACTTCAGCCTTCTCTGCATCCTCAGACACCAGGGCACCCTCAGCATTTAGCAGTAGGCCCACATTACCCCTCACCATCCTGCTGCTGATGCACTTGAAAAATGCCTTATTGCTGTCCTTAACATCCCTGGCTAAATTTAATTCTAGAAGGGCTCTAGCCTTCCTAGTTGCACCCCAGCATGCCCTGACAATGTTCCTATACTCTTCCCAAGAAGCCAGCCCCTGTTTCCACCTCTCATAGATGGCTGCTTTCTGCCTGAGTTGTCCCAGCAGATCCTTGTTCATCCATGGAGGCCTCCTACCTCCTTTTCCTCCTTTCTTGCTGTGGTAGTTTCATACCAGGTGCCCACCACACCGCTCTATCCCACACCTCCTCATCAAGCCAGGGAAGGGGACAAAAATAAGATGGGAGTCTCGTGGGTTGAGATAAAAGCGGTTTTATAAAGAAGCAGCAAAGCCGTGCACGGGGGAAGCGAAGCAAAAGCAGATAAAGCTGTTACTCTCTACTTCCCATCAGCAGCGATGTTCGACCACCTCCTGAGAAGCAGGGCTTCGGTACGCCTAGCGGTTGCTTTTGGAAGGCCAGAAATGAATCTTGCCTCCCCTTCCTGCTCCTCTCCCCCAGTTTATATTACTGAGCTGACGTCATATGGTATGGAATATCTCCTTGGTCAGCCTGGGTGAGTGTTCTGGCTGTGGTCCCTCCTAAGATTTTGCCCACCCACAGCTATTGGTGAAGGTGGGGGAAGGAATGCTGGAGGGACAGCCCTGATGCTGTGCGAGCAGTAGTCATATCAACAGTAAGCACAGCACTGCAGGAGCTGCTGTGGAAAATCACTACCATCCCAGACCCACTACAGTCTCCACCCCTTATTCCATACCATTTATGTCATGCTTAGACAAACCATCTTAACAACCCATATACATTCTTATATACTCTCGTTAACCAGTACTCCCACTCTTCAACAGACAAACATCATTCTTGTATTCCCTCTTGCATCTTGCATCAAACAAACAAACAACATTCTTATATCTTTCATCCTCTGTAGATGTTCACTGGAGCAGGCCATAACTTAGGTCTCATCCATCAAGATGGATATCCAGGCCAGGGGAAACAGTGTGTTCAGTGTTGCGCACCAGCACCGGCTTGGTTTGTCCACTTCTCCGGTTTTCTTGCAAAGTTCATACCTCATCGTCTACAAGAGATAACTCACATAACAGGTTATTTTCCCTCAAGGTTAAGTCTCCTTGAGGTACACATCGAGTTTCCCCATCCTTTCTCATCACCCGCCAAGTACATCCAGGCCCTTGAGCAAAGACAATCCCATGAATGGTTTGACCTTATCTCCTCCCACAGTATGTAGTGGTTTTGTTTGGGCAGGACCAGGACGGTTAGTTGAACCTCTGCTGTTAACCAGCCAAGGGGCTTCTGCTTAATTTTTATCCCACTGCTTCCATGCCCCATCGC
The DNA here is from genome assembly GCF_028858725.1 of Colius striatus. NCBI lineage: Eukaryota > Metazoa > Chordata > Aves > Coliiformes > Coliidae > Colius > Colius striatus. The sequence continues at coordinate 23,024,301 of NC_084789.1, read as the reverse complement.
CCAGTGCTCTCAACATGGTCTTTAGTAATCCGTTATATCTTTCAATCTTTCCAGAGGCTTGTGGGTGATAGGGGATGTGGTATATCCACTCAATGACAAGTTTCTTTGCCCAGGAGTTTATGAGATTATTTTGAAAATGAGTCCTATTGTCTGATTCAATTCTTTCTGGAGTACCGCGTCGCCACAAAACTTGCCTTTCAAGACCCAAGACAGTATTTCGGGCAGTGGCATGGTTTAAAGGGTATGTTTCCAACCAACCGGTAGTTGCTTCCACCATGGTGAGTATATAACGCTTGCCTTGGTGTGTTCGTGGTAGCGGTCTAACAGAGTCAATTTGCCAGGCCTCACCATATTGAAAACCCAGCCATCGGCCTCTGTTCCAGGGAGACTTGATTCGTGTGGTTCGCTTGATTGCAGCACGTTTCACATTTGTGGGTGACCTGTGTAATGGCTTCCATGGTCAAGTCCACCCCTCGATCACGAGCCCATCTATATGTTGCATCTCTTTCTAGATGTCCTGATGTTTCATGGGCCCATCGAGCTATAAATAGCTCACGTTTACGCTCCCAGTCTAGGTCTACCTGAGCTACTTGAATTTTGGCAGCTTTGTCTACCTGTTGGTTGTTCCATTGTTCTTCAGTGGCACGGCTTTTGGGCACATGAGCATCTACATGACGTACTTTCAGAGTCATGTTTTCCACCCGAGCAGCAATGTCTTGCCATAATGCAGCAGCCCAGATGGGTTTACCCTTGCGCTGCCAGTTGGTCTTCTTCCATTGCTGTAGCCATCCCCATAGGGCATTAGCCACCATCCAGGAGTCAGTATAAAGATAGAATACTGGCTACTTCTCTCGTTCTGCAATCTTTAGAGCTAGTTGGATGGCTTTCACTTCAGCAAAATGACTCGACTCACCTTCTCCTTCAGTGACCTCAACAACTCGTCGTGTGGGACTCCACACAGCAGCTTTCCACTTACGATGATTTCCTACCACGCAGCAAGATCCATCAGTAAACAAAGCATAATGCCTCATCTTCTGATAGTTCATTATATGGTGGTGCCTCTTGGGCACGAGCTACTTCCTCAAGCAATGCTCCAAAATCTCTGCCTTCTGGCCAGTCCATAATCTCTTCCAGGATTCCTGGGTGATTAGATTTCCCCAGCCGAGATCATTGTGTAATCAACGCCATCCACTTACTCCATGTAGCGCTGGTTGCTGGTTTTCCCTCTGAACATCCAGAGTAGCACAGGCAGACGTGGTGCCAAGAGGAGGTAAGCTTCTGTGCTAATGACTTCTGAAGCAGCTCGAAATCCCTTATATGCTGCTAGTATTTCTTTTTCAGTTGGGGTGTAGTGGGCTTCTGATCCTCGATATCCTCAGCTCCAAAACCCTAATGGTAGACCTCGGGTTTCTCCAGATGTTTTCTGCCAGAGGCTCCAGGTGAGACCATGCTCTCCAGCGGCAGTGTAGAGGATATTTTGCACATCTGGTCCTGTATGGATGGACCCAAGTGCAACTGCACGAGCTATTTCCTGTTTAATTTGTTGAAAAGCTTGTTGTTGCTCAAGGCCCCACTCAAAACAGTTCTTCTTTCTGGTTATTCTAAAAAGAGGGCTCACAAGCTGACTATAACCTGGGATATGCATCCTCCAGAATCCCACAAGGCCCAGGAAAGCTTCTGTTTCTTTCTTATTAGTTGGTTGAGACATAGTCGCTATTTTGTTCACAACATCCAGAGGCACATGCCAACACCCATCTTGCCATTTTATGCCCAAAAACTGTATCTCTTGTGCAGGTCCCTTTACTTTGTTTCTTTTTACAGCAAAACCAGCTTTTAGAAGAATCTGTATTATTCTTTTCCCTTTCTCAAACACTTCTTCTGCCTTGTTGCCCCATACAATTATGTCATCAATGTACTGTAAATATTCCGGGGCATCACTCATTTCTAGCATAGTTTGGATTAGAGCATGACAAATAGTAGGACTATGTTTCCACCCCTGGGGCAATCGATTCCAGGTATATTGGACACCTCTCCATGTGAAGGCAAATTGTGGTCTGCACTCTGCTGCCAATGGAATTGAGAAAAACGCATTAGCGATGTCAATCGTAGCATACCACTTGGCTGCTTTTGACTCCAGTTCATACTGGAGCTCTAACATGTCTGGTACAGCAGCACTCAGTGGTGGTGTCACTTCATTCAGGTCACGATAGTCTACTGTTAATCTCCACCCTCCATAAGATTTTTTCACAGGCCATATGGGACTATTAAATGGGGAATGAATTTTGCTAATTACTCCTTGAGCCTCCAATTGATGAATCAACTCACAGATGGGAGCTAGGGAATCTCGGTTCGTGCGATATTGCCTCCGGTGCACCGTCCTGGTAGCAATTGGTACCTGTTGCTCTTGAACTCACAGCAATCCCACAACAAAAGGGTCTTCTGAGAGGCCAGGTAAAATAGAGAGTTGTTTGATTTTCTCTGTATCTACAGTGACTATACCAAAAGCCCATCGATACCCCTTGGGGTCTTTGAAGTAACCTCTCCTGAGGTAATCTATGCCAAGAATACAAGGGGCCTCTGGACCAGTCACAGTGGGATGTTTTTCCCATTTGTCCCCTGTTAAGCTCACTTCAGCCTCTAATACAGATAATTCTCGACGTTCCCCTGTCACTCCAGAGATCCAGACAGAATCTGTGCCTCTGTACCTTGATGGCATCAATGTACACTGTGCCCCTGTGTCTACTAAGGCTTTATACCTTTGTGGGTTTGATGTGTCAGGCCATCGAACCCACACAGTCCAGTAGATTCAGTCATCCCTTTCCTCCTCCTGGCTGGAAGCAGGGACCCTCTATTTCTGTTCTTCATCAGAGTATTTGCTATCTGATCCTTGCAATTTTAGACCTGAAGTCTCCTCATTGGCATCGAAGGAAGTGGTTGCAGTTCTTCTATGTCTTGGAGATTGCTGATTGTTTTCTTTTGTTCTGGCAGTTACTATGCTGACAGCCCTCTTGAGTGGTCCTCTTCTAACACTTGTCTTCCCCCTTAGTTCACGTACACATGCTTCCAGCTTAAAAGTGGGTTCACCATCCCATTTCCTCATATCCTCTCCTTGGCCACGCAAAAAGAGCCAGAGTTCATTTCGTGGTGTACTCCTGCGTCTGGGACTTCCTTTTCACCTTGTCAGGACAGTGGATGACCGAATTCTTGGGACAGTTCTGACAGTCAGACCATTATACCACACTGGTGAGGAGGTGCAGAGACTCTCTTCATAGTTTTGCAACCAAGAAGATACCCTCTATACTGTTGGTATATCCATGTCTGGGTGATACACCATTGCCAAGTTATTAGAATATGTAGCTGGGGCACTCTGAGTCACTTTTCTCAACATGACCCGTGTACACTGGACATTGTCTGGATCTGTGAAGGCCTCGGCATTATCTAGATCACCATAGATGACTTCCAACACAGCTAATTCCCTTAGATATTGGATGCCTTCATCAGCTCTAGTCCACTTTCCTCGGGCATTTACGAGATCTTCCTTGAATGGGTATCTTGCCCTTACACTTGAGAGGAGCCGTTTCCAGAGACTGCAAATTGAGATGTTTTTTCCAATGCCTCTGTCAATTCCCCAGTCCCTAGCAAGAGATCCCAGCTGTTGGGCTTCTCTACCTTCCAATTGCTGACTGTCAGCCCTGTTATCCCAGCATCGGAGCAGCCAGGCACCAATCCACTCACCTGGCTGGAGACTGTAATCTTTTCACATATCTCAAAGTTCTGATGAGTTCAGGGACCGAGTAGTTTCCATCTCCTTTTCTTTTTCTTCCTCGTCTTCTGCCCTTACTGATCAATGATATGGACTTGACCTCCTTATTCACTGTTTCTTTTTCACTACTGGGACAACCACTGTGGTTGTTGTTTGATTCCCTGACTCAGGCATGGTGGTCTCAGATTCAGTTTGAGTTTCCACTTCAACCATAGTTCTCTGAGAGGACTGGAGTGCAGCTCGGAAGGCAGATGCTAGGCCCCAGTATAGTGCCTGAACCTGATGGGCCTCATTGGGGTAGGCAAGACACCCTTCTATCAGGTGGCGTGCCAGTAAAGCAGGGTTTTTTATCTGTTCAGGTGTAAAATCCCAGGTTACAGGTGGTGATAACCGTCATAGGAATTTGCCCAAATTCATCCACAAACCCTGCCACCCAGGGACTGGCGTCTTCAGGGGGGAATTTAAACATATTTCCATCCCACATTTGTCCTCTCTGATACCCAGATGAGTCCAGATTCCACAAAATATGTAATATACCAGCCCTATTAATTAGTAATATTAAAACTCCCATATAAGGGTGACTAAGGACCTGGGAAGTCTGCATAACAAAATTGTCTACATCAGTCTTAGCTGAGGGGAAAGAGAGGCTTTGCCCCCTGACCTCCATAAGATAGCTCCCACAGCACAGTAAATCCATCAGTAACAGAATGAGACTCACAATTATTATTTGGGCCATCATGTTTCCAGGCCCTTTCATCCTTTTCACAAAATCATATAGCCAACTTAGCAAAGCTATCAAGGTTAGAGTGCAGCACAGAGTCAGTGTTAGTAGCATCGTGTTCCCAAACATTACAAAGTGAAAGATAAGCTGCATTACAGCAAGGCTCCGTGACCAGCATAGGAACTTTGCACTCATTGGCTTACTGCAATTACAATGCATTTAATGTAAAACTGCTATTATCTCCCCCCACGTTGGGCGCCAAAAAGGCTGTGGTAGTTTGACCCTGGCTGAATGTCAGGTGCCCACCACACTGCTCTATCCCCCACCTCCTCAGCAAGCCAGGGAAGGGGAGAAAATAAGTTGGGAGTCTCGTGGGTTGAGATAAAAACAGTTTAATAAAGAAACAGCAAAGCCGCGCCTGCGGGCAGATAAAGCTGTTACTCTCTACTTCCCATCAGCAGCAATATCTGGCCACCTTCTGAGAAGCAGGGCTTTGGTACACATACACCTACACTGCTGTCTCATATTCACTGTGTTCCTTCCCTCTACAATACCTGTCCTATCCATGTTTAAGATTTTGGTATCTGATGTCAGATGTAACCATTTGGAGCACATCTCATATGAGGAATGGCTGAGTGATCTGGGGCTGTTTAGCCTGAGGAAAGAAGGCTCAGGGGAGACCTTCTCACTCTCTACAACTACCTGAAAGGAAGTTGTAGTGAGGCAGGGGTTGGTCTATTCTCCCTAGTAACAGGCAATAGAAGAAGAGGAAATGGTCTCAAGTGGCACCAGGGGAGATTCAGGCTGGATATTAGGAGGAATTTCTTTACTGAACGGGTTGTCAGGCATTGGAACAGCCTGCCCAGAGAGGTGGTGGTGTCACCATCCAGTTAGTACTAGTGAAGTACTATTTCTAAATTTTGCAAGCCAGCATCCTAATTTAGCATTGCTAAAGCTTGGGCAGTCCCAATACCTAGAAAAACTGTTAGTAGGTATATCTGTACTAAGACAGAGTGTATCTTGTCCTACGACATTTGCTAAAGTGACCCAGACATTCTGTTGGGGCTGCGTGACTGCCCATTCTTTTGTTGTTACCTATAACAGAATTCCTGTAAAGACAAAAATTTCATTCCTGTGAACTCCTCTGGTGTTGCTCTGCTCAGCATTACGTTCTCATTTGTCAGATGTGGCCAAACATATCGCACAGGAACCCACTTTGGTCCTGATCTTGTGGAGACACAAGCATATCCTCGTCCCCAAGTTATTAAATGTAAGGGTCCTCCCCATTGTCCCATAGCCCTTTCTCGGACATGGACAACGGCTGTGTCCAGAACATAGGAGAAACCCCAAAATGACAATTCACGTGTGTCATATCTGCATGATCACGATTTAAAATATTTAACACAAATGTGTCTTTCCATAATCAGAAGCCGTATCTCCCATATTCCCCTTCTTTTGTTTGGTCAGAATTTTAGCTTGTTGAAATAACTGAGGTGTAGCCAAAGCTACTGTAGCATGATCTGCAATACGATAGCCCTCTGCCAAAGGTCCAGGCAAAGATGTGTGTGATCGCACATGAGTGATAAAAATATGAGTGTGAATGCCTTGAAACATAATATCACAATTTTTTAAGCTGGATAAACAGTTCAGGATTATCATAGTATCATAGAATCATAGAACGGTAGGGGTTAGAAGGGACCTTTAGAGATCATCTAGTCCAACTCCCCTGCAGAAGCAAGTTCACCTAGATCAGGTCACATAGAAACAAGTCCAGGTGGGTCTTGAAGACCTCCAAGGAAGGACACTCCACACCCTCCCTGGGCAGCCTGTTCCAGTGCTCCGTCATCCTCACAGTAAAATAGTTTTTTCTGATGTTTAAATGGAATCTTTTGTGTTCCAGTTTCATCCCATTACTCCTTGTCCTGTTGCTAGATACCATAGAAAAAAGGGATGCTCCAACCTCCTGATATCCACCATTTATATAGTTGTAAATATTAATGAGATTCCCCCCTCAGTCTTCTCTTTTCTAGACTAAACAGTCCCAGTTCCCACAGCCTTTCCTCATAAGGAAGTTGTTCCAAGTCCCCTGATCATCTTGGTGGGCCTGCGCTGGTCTCTGTCCAGAAGTTCTCTGTCCCTCTTGAGCTGAGGAGCCTAGAACTGGACACAGTACTCCAGATGAGGCCTCACCAGGGCAGAGTAGAGAGGGAGAAGAACCTCCCTTGACCTGCTGGCCACACTCTTCTGGATGCATCCCAAGATGACAGTCTTCCCAGTTACACTCAGTCCCCTCATCCAGGTCATTGATGAAGATGTTGTTTATAGCCCATGGACAAGTTGATCACCGGAACAGGGAACCCAGCACTGTCATGGCCAAGGTCAGCACCGCAGGGGAGGCTTCAGACTCGACCAGTGGGGGGGGAAAGTGCTTAGGTATGAGCTGTCAGGGCTCCAACAGTCGCGATCACTGTCGCCCATCTCACACGGCAGGGACCCTTCCTGGCTGGTGGGACCACGGGCAGCTACTTCTGCCTCAGCACCCTGTGACGCTCCAGCACCCACCGCCGCTGCACGAACTACTTGTGTTTTTGGTTCCCAGACTCCTTCCCGCCATGCTGCTCGGATGGAGCAAAGTCCATGTCCCCCAATTGTTTAACCTCTCTGTACTCATCATTAGGGGGGAAATAAATCCTGTCCTTGCTCAGAATCAAAAGAACCGGGGTCAAAAGGAAATAAAGATTCTCCTCCTTAGAATCTGAACATCCCAATGCCGAAAACTGTGGCCGCTTATCCTTTGACTCTTTACACATTTGCTCTAAGGCTTTGGATACCTGGTGCCACACTGGCAGATGTTGCGCAGCTTTTTTTATCAGTCCCGGTGGCTGCATCCCAGAGCTTTTCACCTATTTTAGTTCACACTCCCGTGTCAAAAGTACCCATAAGAGAGAAGTCCAGCACGTTGTTTTGAACCCGATCAAGAAAAATTACTAAAGACAGCATAGGCATAGTTTGTTGCTGACTGTCCAAGATGTGGTGTAACATATTCAGATTTAATTGTTGTTCCCAAATTCCCCATGACTCCCATTCCTGACTGTTCACTTTCTGTCCTGCAGAAAGGTGCAGGCATGCGTGGTGTGTGATCCTAATCCCCCTCATTGGGTCGATTAACTCTGTCCTTTTTCTGCATCATTTCCAACATTAATCTCCAAGAAGATAACAATTCCACAGCAAGTTTATCTTCCTATGTCGCACAGTCCCATAGTCTCACCCTGGCTTCATCCTATATAGGAGCTGTAAAGATAGAAAGGGCATCAACCCCAGGGACCTCAACAGAGACCCATTTCAAGAGTTTTCCTAGTGTATTTGAGGCTATGTGCACCTTACGCTTAGATAATAAACCTTCCATCAGTCTCAGGACTGTTTTTTCTTCAGACGATATGCTACCACCCATCTCCCACAGCTCAACTTGCTCTCCCTGTAATGGTGAATGGTGCCAGCATCAGGCTTCTGTTTCCTTTCAGCAGCTTAATTTCTGTGGGGCTTGCCACCGGCTCGGCCTTTTGACTGCAGACATCGCCTCCTCACACAGGGCACCATTTCTGGCAACATGGGCACAGACTCTGTTAAGGTGCAGGAAGAGAATCGTTATTGTACAAATATCCCCTTTATTTATAGGCCCCTTAGTGCCTTCTAATCAGGATTGGTTTTGCTCAGTGCCCTTCAGAGCAGCTGTGCTGATAACTTGTTTGCCACTTGCATCTCCTGTTCAGGTGGAGGCTCCTCCAATCAGCTACATGTGCACGCTGTGTTCATGCTCCAGTCCACTTCTTTCTCACGCTGTATTGAGTCCTGCATCTTGGTTTCCCACAGGTCACCTTGTCATAGAAGGAGATCAGATTAATCAAGCAGGACCTGACCTTCATGAAGCCACGTTGACTGGTCCTGAAAACTTAGTTGTCCTGGATAGATATTTTCCCATGAATTGCTAATTTTTCCGTATTTGGAAATAGTTCACCAATATTAGAGGTGAATGAAGGTATCTATTAGGTAATCCAGCGCAGGGCTGTCAAGATGATCAGGGGACTGGAACATCTTCCTTATGAGGAAAGGCTGCAGGAACTGGGGCTATTTAGTCTATAGAAGAGAAGACTGAGGGGGGATCTCATTAATCATAGAATCATAGAATGGTAGCGGTTGGAAGGGACCTTTAGAGATCATCTAGTCCAACCCCCCTGCAGAAGCAGGTTCACCTAGATCGGGTCACATAGGAACATGTCCAAGTAGGTCTTGAAGACCTCCAAGGAAGGAGACTCTACAACCCCTCTGAGCAGCCTGTTCCAGTGCTCCGTCATCCTCACATTAAAATAGTTTTTTTCTTATATTTCAGTGGAAATTTATGTGTTCCAGCTTCATCCCATTACCCCTTGTCCTGTTGCTAGCTACAAGAGAAAAAAGGGGATGTCCCAACCTTCTGACACCCAACATTTATATATTTGCAAATGTTAATCAGATCTCCCCTCAGTCTCCTCTTTTCTAGACTACACAGCCCCAGTTCCCGCAGCCTTTCCTCATATGAAAAATGTTCCAGTCCCCTGATTATTTTGATGGTCCTGCACTGGACTCTCTCCAGGTGTCCTCTTGAGCTGAGGAGTCTAGAACTGGACACAGTACTCCAGATGAGGCCTCACCAGGACAGAGTAGAGAGGGAGAAGAACCTCCCTTGACCTGCTGGCCACACTCTTCTTGATGCATCCCAAGATGTCATTGGCCTTCTTGGCCACGAGGACACATTGCTGGCTCATATTTAGTTTATTATCAATCAGGACTCCCACGTCTCTCTGCAGAGCTGCATTTCAGCAGTTCGACCCCCAGCCTGTACTGGTGCATGGGGTTGTTCCTTCCCACATTGTTGAATCCACAATAGCCTTGGGCATCCTGTTCCAGTGCTCTGTCATCCTCACAGTAAAATAGTTTTTTCTGATGTTTAAATGGAACTTTTTCTGTTCCAGCTTCATCCCATTACTCCTCCTGTTGCTAGATACCATAGAAAAAAGGAATGCTCCAACCTCCTGACATCCAACATTTATATAGTTGTAAATATTAATGAGGTCTCCCTTCAATCTCCTCTTCTCTAGACTAAATAGCTCCAGTTCCCATAGTCTTTCCTTGTATGAAAGATGTTCCATTCCATTGATCATCTTGGTGGCCCTGTGCTGGACTCTCTCCAGAAGTTCCCTGTGCCTCTTGAGCTGGGGAGCCCAAAACTGGACACAGTACTCCAGATGGAGCCTCACCAGGGCAGAGCAGAGGTTGAGCAGAACCTCCCTCGACCTGCTGGCCACTCTTCTTGAGGCATCCCAAGATGCCATTGGCCTTCTTTTAAATTAAATTTAGCCAGGGAGGTTAAGGACAGTAATAAGGCATTTTTCAAGTACATCAGCAGCAGAACAATGACGAGGGGAATGTGGGTCCTCTGCTAAACACAGAGGGTGCCCTGGTGACCGAAGATGCAGAGAAGGCCGAAGTACTGAATGCCTTCTTTGCTTCAGTCTTTATGGCCAAGGCCAGCCCTCGGGAAGCTAGGTCCAGCAAGGATAATAGGATGGCCAGGACAGAAGAGGACGTGCCCTGGGTGGAAGAGGAAGAGGTTAAAGACTTGTTGGACAAGCTTAAGGCTCATAAGTCAATGGGTCCTGATGGGATGCATGCTAGAGAGCTGAGGGAGCTGCCTGATGTGATTGCTAAGCCTCTCTCCATCATTTTTGAACAATCTTGGAGTACAGGCGAGGTGCCTGAGGACTGGAGGAAGGTCAATGTCACTCCAGTCTTCAGAAAGGACAGGAAGGATGACCCAGGCCAATCAGCCACATCTCCATCCCTGAAAAGGTGATGGAACAACTCATTCTGAATGTTATCACTGAACATATGAAGGAAAACATGGTTATCAGGGGGAGTCAACATGGCTTCACCATGGCTTCAGTTTGATCAACCTGATAGTCTTCTATGAGCGCATAACCAGTTGCCTAGATGAAATGAGAGCAGCGGATGTCATCTACCTTGACTTCAGCAAGGCTTTTGACACTGTCTCCAATAACATCCTCATCAGAAAGCTCAAGCAGTGTGGCTTGGATGAGTGGATGGTGAGGTGGATCGAGAGCTGGCTGAATGACAGAGCCCAGAGGGTGGTGATCACTGACCTGCTGGAGAGCATCTGTGAAGAGAGAGACCTGGGAGTCCTGATTGATAATAAACTAAACATGAGCCAGCAATGTGCCCTTGTGGCTAAGAAGGCCAATGCCATTCTGGGATGCATCAAGAAGAGTGTATCCAGCAGGTCGAAGGAGATTCTGCTCCCCTCTACTCTGCCCTGGTGAGGCCTCATCTGGAGTACTGTGTCCAGTTCTGGGCTCCTCAGCTCAAGAGGGACAGAGAACTTCTGGAGAGCCCAGTGCAGGGCCACCAAGAGGATCAGGGGACTGGAACATCTTCCTTATGAGCAAAGGCTGCGGGAAGTGGGGCTATTTAGTCTAGAGAAGAGGAGATTGAGGGGTGATCTTATTAACATTTATAAATATCTAAAGGATGGGTGTCAGGAGGTTGGGACATTCCTTTTTTCTTTCCTGACAGATTTTCACATGACTTTATCCCCTTCTAAAGTGTATAGGAGTTCTGATTCAGCAGGGTCAGCTCTATTGACAGATCTGCTTGTATTGACTATCCAGGTGGCCTTTGCTAGATGTATGTCCCAATGTTTAAAGGTCCCACCTCCCATCGCTCTCAAAGTGTTCTTTAATAGTCCATTGTACCGTTAAATTTTCCCAGAAGCTGGTGCATGATAGGGGATGTGATAGACCCATTCAATGCCATGCTCTTTGGCCCAGGTATCTATAAGGTTGTTTTTGAAATGTGTCCCATTGTCTGACTTGATCCTTTCTGGGGTGCTGTGTTGCCATAGGACTTGCTTTTCAAGGCCCAGGATCGTGTTCCAGGTGGTGGCATGAGGCACAGGATATGTTTCTAGTGGTTGCCTCCACCATGGTGAGGACACGGCAGTGTAATGTAATCAATCCGCCAGGTCTCTCCATATTTATACTTGAACCATCGTCCTTCATACCACAGAGGCTTCATCTGTTTGGCCTGTTTGATAGCAGCACATATCTCACATTCATGAATGACCTGTGTCACAGCATCCAAGGTCAAGTTCACCTCTCGATCTCGAGCCCATCTGTAGGTGGCATCTCTTCCTTGATGTCCTGAGGCATCATGGGCCCACTGAGCTACAAACAATTCACCTTTATGCTGCCAGCCTAAATCCACCTCAGCCACTTCAATTTTGGAAGCTTGGTCCACCTCCTGGTTGTGCTGATGTTCTTCATTGGCCTGGTTCTTGGGTATGTGGGTATCTACATGTCGCACCTTCACAACCAGCTTCTCCAGGTGGGCAGCGATGTCTTGCCACAATGAAGCAGCCCAGATGGATTTGCCCTAGCCTTGCCAGTTATTCTGTTTCCATTGTTGTAGCCACCCTCACAAAGCATTTGCTACCATCCATGAGTCAGTACAGAGGTATAGTATTGGCCATTTTTCTTGTCCGGTCATGTCTAAAGTCAGTTGGATGGCTTTCACCTCTGCAAACTGACTTGATTCACCGTCTCCTTGTGCAGCTTCAGCAACTTGTCATAGGGGACTCCACACAACCGCTTTCCACCTTCGATGTTTTCCCACAATACGATACGACCCATTGGTCGAACAAAGCATATTGCTTGTCATTTTCTGACAGCTTATTATATGGTGGGGCCTCTTTAGCACGTGTCACTTTTTCAGGCAATATTCCAAAGTCTTCTCCCTCTGGCCAGTTGGTGATCACTTCCAGGATGCCTGGGCGACTGGGGTTTCCTATACAAGCTTGTTGTGTAATTAACACAACCCATTTACTCCACATGGCGTCAGTCGCGTAATGTGTGGAGGAGACCCTCCCTTTGAACATCCAGCCTAGCACTGGCAGTCAGGGTGCTAAGAGGAGTTTTACTTCTGTCCCGATCACTTCTGAGGTACGCTTTGCTAATGACATTACTGATGTACCTTTGCCCTTAAGATCATCAGTTCCTGAGTATACTCCTCTTCCATCATCGCCCCCGATGTCTGGGGAAGGGGAAGATCAAAATAGAAAGCTTCTTTAGGAGGGATTAATGAGATAAGGGAAGGAAATGAAACAAATGTTGGACTGTTTAGATAAACTAATAGAAAAACCAAAAACAACAGTCAAGCAACTGTTGACTCGGCTTGATGAATTACTCAAACCAGAGGTTAAAGTTTCTGTGCCACAAGTGGCCAGAGACCCCCAGCTGGATGACTATGATCCAGCTAAGAAATGAAGAGGTCTTATACAGGATGTGGTAATAGAAGGAGAACTCATCCCACAAGCCTTCCCAGTGATAACAGCAAGTAATAATCGTGCACAAAAACAATGGGTGACTCTGGATTGGAAGATAGTCAGGGAAGGACAAAAGGCAGTAATGCAATATGGTTTAACTAATCCATATGTGCAAACATTCTTAGATCATATCTTCTCTGATGGATTAATGACCCCATTTGACTGTCAAAAACTGGAAGAAACCTTGCTGAAGCCGACTCAAATGCTGCTATGGGAATCTGAATGGGAGAAAAGAGTGGAGGTAGTAGTAGTAGAAAATCTAGATTTACAGCAGGGGGATCCACGATGGGTTGTCACAGCTGACATGACGTTGGGAAAAGGACACTTTGCTGACCCCAAAGTACAGGCTCGACAACATGAAGGCATTTTATAACAAATGCAAATATTGGCTCAGCAGGCCTGACTGCTGTCCCTGTCCCTGACATGGGGGTGCCAGTTCCCCCGTATATGATCATCATACAAAAGCTTGATGAACCTTTTGTGACTTTCTTAGATTGTTTAAGAGCAGCACTGGATTGCGTTCCAAATATATCAGCCGAAGTAAAAGCTGAAATGGGACAGTTGCTAATGCTAACCATGAATGTAAGAAGATCCTGCAAGCTCTCCCGTGGACTGCAACTTTGGCGGACATGATAGAAGCCTGCTCTAGAGTAGGATCATCAGAGAAAAAAGCAGCACATCTGGCTGAAGCCATGGCAATGGCATTAAAACAATTAGTTCAACAAGGCAGAGGAAATCGAAGGCTGAAATGTTTCAATTGTGGAAAACTGAGACATGAAAAACCAATGGCATTCTAGACCATTAGTGTAGACACATAGCTCAACCAAAATATCGAGGTCCAATGGAAGATTCAATGGTAATTGCTATAACTGTAGCAAGTTTGGACATAGAGCCACTGAGTGCCGTTCTCAAGTGGACAGATGTAGGCACAAATGTGACTTGGACCAGCCAGCTTGAATAAAGATGACTATGATCCAGCTAAGAAATGGAGAGGCCTCATAAGTGATGTAGTAATTGAAGGAGAATTCATTCTACAAGCCTTTCCAGTAATAACAGCACATAATAATACTGCACAACGACAATGGGACCTTTGGATTGGAAGGCCAGAAAGCTGTGTTGCAATATGGCTTGACCAACCCATACATTCAAACCTTATAAGATCATATTTTCACCAGTGGATAAATGACTCCATTTGACTGCCAGAAGCTAGCAGAAACCTTCCTGAAGCCCACTCAGGTATTACTATGGGAGTCTGAATGGGAAAAAAGAGTCGATGTGGCAATAGTAGAAAATATAGACTTACAGCAGGGAGATCCGTGGTGAGTCGTCACAGTTGATTTGATGTGGCCAAAAAGCTGGCCTTTAGAGAATTTAGAGACCCCTGATGTTGGAGTAGGAGGAACATAGATGACAAAAATTAGCAGAGATCTGATTTTGGTATGGATACAGGACAAAGAGAATAAATGTGTGCAAATTAAACCCTATGCAATGAACACTTCAGTTTGGCTTTTAGGTAGAGACACCTTAAGCCAAATGGGCTTTCGTTTATGGCAGCCATTGATGGGCAACCAATCCTGAAGTTAACCTGGCTTACAGATAAACCAGTTCTGAATTTATGGGGTGTTAAACATACTACTGGAATCCCAGGAAATTCTACCGGTCAAGCTATTATCAAACGTACTCAACAAACATTAAAAGGACTGCTAGAAAAACAAAAAACAGGGGAAGAGGGGGTGAGCTCTCAAGATAGAATAATAAAAGCCCTTTATACAATGAATGTATAAATGTACAGCGGATGTCATCTACCTTGATTCCAGCAAGACTTTTGACACTGTCTCCCATTACATCCTCATCAGAAAGCTCAAGCAGTGTGGCTTGGATGAGTGGACAGTGAAGTGGGTTGAGAGCTGGCTGAATGACAGAGCCCAGAGGGTGGTGATCAATGGCACAGAGTCGAGTTGGAGACCTGTGGCCAGTGGAGTTCCACAGGGATCGGTTCTGGGGCCAGGCTTATTCAATATCTTTATCAACGACCTGGATGAGGGGACAGAGTGTGCCCTCAACAAGTTCCGGATGACACCAAACTGGGAGGACTGGCTGATTCCCCAGAAGGCTGTGCTGCCATTCTGCAAGATCTCAACCAACTTGAGATTTGGGCAGAGAGGAACCTCATGAGGTTCAACAAGGACAAGTGTAGAGTCCTGCATCTGGGAAGGAACAACCCCACGCACCAGTACAGGCTGGGGGTCGAACTGCTGAAGAGCAGCTCTGCAGAGAGAGACCTGGGAGTCCTGATTGATAATAAGCTAAACATGAGCCAGCAATGTGCCCTCATTGAAGGCCAATGGCATCCTGGGATGCATCAAGAGTGTGGCCAGCAGGTCAAGGGAGGTTCTCTCTCTCTCTACTCTGCCCTGGTGAGGCCTCATCTGGAGTACCGTGTCCAGTTCTGGGCTCCTCAGCTCAAGAGGGACAGGGAACTGCTGGAGAGAGTCCAGTGCAGGGCCACCAAGATGATCAGGGGAATGGAACATCTTTCATATGAGGAAAGGCTGCGGGAACTGGGGCTGTTTAGTCTGGAGAAGAGGAGATTGAGGGGTGATCTTATTAACATTTATAAATATCTAAAGGATGGGTGTCAGGAGGTTGGGACATTCCTTTTTTCTATAGTAGATAGTAACAGGACAGGGGGTAATGGGATGAAGCTGGAACACAAAAAGTTCCACTTAAACATAAGAAAAAACTATTTCACCGTGAGGGTGACGGAGCAGTGGAACAGGTTGCCCAGGGGGGTTGTGGAGTCTCCTTCCTTAGAGGTCTTCAAGACCCTCCTGGACATGTTCCTATGCAATCTGATCTAGGTGACCCTGCTTCTGCAGGGGGGTTGGACTAGATGATCTCTAAAGGTCCCTTCCAACCCCTACCATTCTATGATTCTATTCTATGATACAGTACCATCTATTAATAAACAAGAGCTGACAAAACAGTATCAATGGACAGTCTTGCCGCAGGGAATGAAAAATTCTCCTTCTGTCTGTCAAGCATATGTCATCTGGGCGCTGGCACCACTATGCAAAAATATCCTTCTGTCTTATTTTACCATTATATGGACGATAAACTAATTGCACGAAAAGATCTGGATCAGCATCAAATACTGGAAGAAGTGAAGCAACAGTTGGGCATCTCCGGGTTAGTGATCATGCCAGAAAAGGTACCAATGCATACATCTTGGAAATATTTAGGTAATATTATCACCAGTGTGCTGAAGACGACGGGAGACAAGCCCACCCTGTAGTGCAACAAGTCTCAACTTTATTTGCAAAGATACAACTCTTTTATAGATACAATAATCAGGCTCATACATATTGCAAAAGCTAAGCTCATCATTGGTTCCCAGTTAGGTGCAAACCTCGCCCTTGTTTCAACAAACTCCAGATACTTGTGGCTGCTTAATCCAAACTAAGCTCCTGCTTTTTCATCCTGTTATCATACAGCTCTCTTGCTCTCACGGCCTTGAGCAGGAGTCCAATAGCTTATCGCTTAGTGCTTACTGCCTAACCAGCTGTATTCTATCATGTCCTCTTTTCTCTAGCCAAGTCTCCACAAAACTCCCGACATTTCCCCCGTTTTCTTTTTGGACAATGATATTAGGCTGCCACATCCTCTCAAATGTTCTTGCTATTGTCTGTTGAATACAATTTTTGAAACAGGGAAACACTAACAATATAAATAAAACAATACCCATAAAGCCAATTCCATACATTATAACATTTCGCAACCAAGGGCCTATTCCCCATCCCTTAAGCCATCCTTCAAGTCCTAATCCCTCTTCTTGTTTCAACTGATGTAATCCCTGTTGAAGTTCTTTCAGTTTGGCATGTATCGAGGTGGAATGGTCCGACAGCTTCATACGACACATGCCTTCAAACTCTTCACATCCATGTCCGTGGGCTAATAATAAAAGTCTATGGCAGCTCTATTTTGTAACACCACATGATTTACACTTTGAACGTCAACTGTTAACATACCATTCATTTCTGAAGTTTAATTTACCTCATCCTTAGTCCAACATCCTAACTGTTTAGCCAAGTTCATGGCCTTATTGGCTGCTCCTCCTGGCAAAAGGATGGCAACTATGACTTGCTTCAGTTCACTCCAAAATCGTGGGGGACCAATATCAGTACAATCAAACTCATAATAACTACGTTTTTTGTAGGAGCTATTATTATGGTCAGCAAGCTGCATTAGCGTGGTTAAGTTAGGGTGGAATAAAGAGTTTCCCCAAATAACAGGGTCCACCCAGGGGGTTTACTGGTATTCCGTTCCAGGCCCTTTCTCCACAGATTAAAAATATAACCGTGGGCAATTTCTTAGGTGATGTAATACTAGAAAAATTACATCTGGTATACAATTGCTTAAATACCATTTCTGACTTCAAAGAAGAGTCTAAAGTGGCCCAATATTTTCGATTTCTATTAAAGTCGTGGATATCCCGTGACATAAAACTTACCCAATTTCCCCCAGTTGCATTAGTACCAAAGCTTGCATTGGCACTTCCAAACAGGTCTATTTCCTCAGGGGGTGAGGCTAATGTGGTATTAAGGGACTTAATTATCTCACATTGACCTTTCGTTGATGATCGTGATCATCGCTAATTGTGTTCAACCCCATCCTATTACACAAAGTGTTATTGTCTACTAGTCCACAAAGTTCCTCCAAATTCCACACGGGCAATCCTATCAAACATGTTTTAAAAGGATTAGTAACCCCTCCCAAACTAAGACAAAGAGATGATTGACCAGTTTGATTAGCAAAGGTTATCCAAATATTATCTCTAGGCTGATTAAAATGCATCAAGCTGTTAGCAATGATAGTTACACTAAAAGCTATGGTTATAACAAAACACCTCATTATTATTCATTAAAAATCACTATATTTTTGTTATATAACCTTCAGTCTTTTGATTGTCAGCCAGTACTCCAATGACCACCAGACGAGGGTGTATTTATTCTTCAATCTCTTCCTGTCCTTTTTCGTCAGATGATTTGATCTCCGCAGCTTCAAGGACAGCTCTTGTCCACTTGGCTGGCACCCAAATGGATCCTGTATGAGAATCAACACACAAATACCCACGTCCCCAGTATAATACTTTGGCCAGAGGCTGCTATATCCCTGTTTTAGGGTCACGATATTTAACCCGTATTTCTTTCTTTCTCTCCTTTTGTGCCTTTGGATTATGATGTATTATTGCAGGTGGTAGCTTCTGTTCCCCAAACACACACAGGTGGTTCATAACAAATAAGGCCTTTAACAATTTCATATGTGGGTCTTTAACATCCCCATATTTACCAAGATACCTTTTTAGAGTCCCATTAGCTCTTTTTATTATGGCCTGTCCTGTGGGGGAATGGGGAATCCCTGCTACATGTTTAACTCCCCATTGCCTCATAAACTGTTCTATGCTTTTAATTATATAGGCTGGCCTCTTGTTTGTTTTTATTTTCTGAGGAATTCCCATTGTTGCAAAACAACTATATAAATGACGTTCCACATGTATGGCCCTCTCCCCTGTCTGTGCTGTTGCCCAAACGAATTTGCTCCATGTGTCTATGGTTACATGCACATATTTCAGTCTTCCAAACTCTGCCACATGAGTGACGTCCATCTGCCAAACTTCAACCCCTTGTTTACACCATGTGCTCACACCTGCCACCACCAGCACCTCCTCTCACTCCACCCCGTGCCCACCTCTTCTGTACCTTTCACCTCTCACGTTACAACCCGAGATCTTCTGGACGCCTACCACATCTCCCGTTCCCTATGCTCGATGACTCCAGTGTCCTGTGGCACGGGCTGATACATAACGTGTCTGCCCAGCACATATGCTAGCTGAGCCAATTGCAGGAAGATATGATCAGGTGCTGGTCGTGTTCCACTTCACTATTCAATCTTGCCAATAGTTGAGCGACTCCATCTTGATCTGCATCACGGCAAGCATTCCGAGAAACACATCAATCTGCAAGAGAGACTGTAGGCACAGACGTAGCTTGGACCAGCCAGCTTGAATAAAGATGGTAGGGATAAGTTAATGCAGCTGGCATGCTACTTCAGAAACAGGTGCTGCAAGTTAATCAATTGGGCCCTGGGTGATCTCATGGGCAGAAGCAGCATATAAGGAGGTAGCTAGCAAAGGAAGGGTGGCTTCGAGTCAACTCTGGTGGTTGTACTGTGTTGCCCCTGTACGTCTCTGCACGTGCGTTACTTAGACCCTCTACGTCTTTGAGTGAATATTGCCTTCACAACAACAACATTTGGTGACCCCGACGTGATTCGCTGAATCGGTTGGATCAAGAACCCTCGGCAGAAAAGCACTTGGATTCCTGCTGGAAAAGGCAAGTAATCTGAGCAAACTGATATAATGGGAAAAATGCTAAGCAAAGAGGAAAATCCTATTGACATCCTCCAGCATATCCTTGCGGAAAAAGGATTCAATTATGAAAGAGAGCCTTTGCTAAGACTTGTAAGATGGGGACAGGAAGTAGGTCTCTTTTCTTCCCCCCAAGAAGTATATGAAAAAGGACACTGGGAAAAGCTAGGAGACATGTTGAATAATGCTATTGGCTTGTGTAAATTGGTATCATCCATTATACACCAGCTAGAAGCTGAGCGTGCTGCCGCTGCTGCCATGAAAGCAGAAGCTGCTGCACCATCTGCGTTCCCGGTGGATGCTAAAAGATTCTTTGGAGGTGGTGACTTTATAGTGCCATCGGCTCCACCTCTAGAAGAAAATACTCAGAGATTCTTCGGAGGGGATAATGTCGTAATACCCTCGGCTCCACCTCTGGAAGAGGAGAGCATGGATGTGAGCCCACCTCCCCCAGAACCCCCTAGAGCACCGTTCCAGGAGCCGAATACACACATTGCTTCTCCTCCCCTCCCACCCACCCTTCACCATCCTGCCCCATCCCACCCTTCTGCTATACCTGAAGGAGTACCTAACAGAGAACGGAAGGTACGTTTTACAAATGATATGCCGTTGCCCCTGAGCTCATCAATCCCTGAGTGTATTCCTCTGCCATCATCACCCCCAACTTCTAGTGAAGATCAACAAAGACAATTATTAAAGGAAGAGTTAATACAACACGGAGAAGATATGAAACACACTTTGGCCCAGCTGGAGGAACTGATAGAAAAACCAAAAGCAACAGCTAATCAACTGTTGGAACGAATTAATGAATTAACCAAAACAAAGATTAAAGTTTCATCCCCACAGGTACTCAGAGATCCTCGTCCAGATGATTATGATCCGGCTAAGAAATGGAGAGGCCTCATACGTGATGCAGTAATCGAAGGCGAATTTATTCCACAAGCCTTTCCAGTAATAACAGCACAAAGAAAACGACAATGGGCACCTTTAGATTGGAAATTGGTAAGAGAAGGCCAGAAAGCGGTAATGCAATATGGCTTGTCCAACCCATACGTTCAGACGTTACTGGATCATATTTTTGCCAGTGGGTTAATGACTCCATTTGACTGCCGGAAGCTTGCAGAAACTTTCCTGAAGCCCACTCAGGTATTACTATGGGAGTCTGAATGGGAAAAAAGAGTTGATCTGACAGTGGTGGAAAACATGGACTTACAACAGGGAGATCCGCGGCGAGTCGTCACAGCAGACATGATGCTGGGTAAAGGAGCATTCGCTGATCCTCAGGTACAAGCCCGGCTGCATGAAGCTATCTTGCAGCAAACACAGACACTGGCACGTCAAGCATTTAAGATTGTTCCTGATATGGGGGTGCCAGTTCCCTCATATACAACTATTATTCAAAAACCTAATGAGCCTTTCATGACCTTCTTAGACCGCCTAAGAGCAGCTCTGGATCGTATACCAAACATGTCGGCTGAAGTAAAGGCGGAAATAGGATTACACTTAGCAGTTGCTAACGCTAATCATGACTGCAAAAAGATCCTGCAGGCTCTCCCGCGGACAGCAACTTTGGTCGACATGATAGAAGCCTGCTCTAGGGTAGGATCGTCAGCACATTTAGCTGAGGCAATGGCAACAGCATTGAAACCTTTAGTTCAAGCCCACAAAGGAGATCGGAGGCCAAAGTGCTTTAACTGTGGAAAAATAGGACACGTGAAAAATCAATGTCGGTCCAGACCATTGGTATGGACAAACAGCTCCGCCAGGCCATCTGGGTCCAATGGCAGATTTCACGGTAATTGTTACAGATGTGGCAAGTTTGGCCATAGAGCCACTGAGTGCCGCTCTCGAGTGGCCAGACAAACAATGCATAAGGGAAACGGGTTGACGAGCGCAAAAAGGGCGAGCGCGATGACACAAAAACGCCCTTCAACACCAAGAGCTGCCTGGATGGCCTCAGATCAGCCACTGCAGGAAGCGCAGGAGTGGATGTGGAAACAGCAGTAGATGTAACCATCCACAACACAGAGGTAACAATTATCTCCTCTAACGTTAATGGACCCCTTGGCTATGGATTAAGCGCTTTGCTTTTAGGACGGTCATCGGCCTCTCGACAGGGTATTTTTGTGCTCCCCGGTGTAATTGATGCAGACTATGAAGGAAATATTGGAATAATGGTTAAAGTTTGGCAGCCACCAGTTCATATACCTAAAGGAACTAAAATAGCGCAATTAGTTCCTTTCAGAGCTAAAGTTCCTTTCGCAGGAAGTCGTAAGCGTCGAGACGGTGGTTTTGGATCCACTGGAGTACCTGAGGTAAGACTGGCGGTGCCGCTTTCACAGGGAAAGCCCACTCAGACGGTTGTATTCCAACATCCAAATGGTGAACACATGGTTGGGTACAACGCATTACTGGATACGGGAGCAGATGTTACTATTGTGCCATTATCCTATTGGCCAAAAAGCTGGCCTTTAGAGAATTTAGACACCCCTGTTGTTGGAGTAGGAGGAATACAGATGACAAAAATTAGCACAGACCTGATTTCGGTATGTATACAGGGCGAAGAGAATAGATGTGTGCAAATTAGGCCCTATGTAATGAATACTTCAGTTTGGCTTTTGGGTAGAGACGCCTTAAGCCAAATGGGCTTTCGTTTGTCAAATGAAAATTTTTAATGGCGGCCATTGATGGGCGACCAATCCTGAAGTTAACCTGGCTAACAGATAAACCAGTTTGGATTGATCAATGGCCGCTAAGCAAAGAAAAGCTCGCCCACATTCATGAATTAGTAAATGAACAACTAGAGAAGGGTCATATTAAACCATCCACCAGTCCATGGAATACACCAATTTTTACTATCCCTAAAAAATCAGGGAAGTGGAGGCTGTTACATGATTTAAGAGCTGTTAATGCAGTGATGCAGGACATGGGTGCTTTACAGCCAGGATTACCCTCTCCTGCAATGCTTCCAAAAGAGTGGCCCCTGTTGGTGATTGACTTAAAGGACTGTTTTTTCACAATTCCCTTACATGAGGATGACAGTGAGAAGTTTGCCTTTACAGTACCATCGATTAACAAACAAGAGCCAGCAAAACGATATCAATGGACTGTTTTACCTCAGGGAATGAAGAACTCACCAACTATTTGTCAAACTTATGTTGCCTGGGCGCTGGCACCTCTGCGCAAAAAATACCCTCGTGTCTTATTTTACCATTATATGGATGATATCTTGATTGCAGGAAAAGACCTGGACCAGCATCGCATTCTACAAGAAGTGAACCGACAGTTAAGCAACTCCGGGTTGGTGATCGCGCCAGAGAAGGTACAAATGCACGCCTCTTGGAAATATTTAGGTAATATTATCACTGATGCGCGCATTTATCCTCAGAAGGTGGCAATTAAAACAGATATTGCTAACTTAACAGACGTTCAAAAGCTGATAGGTGATATCCAATGGGTACGAACCATATGTGGTATCACAAATGAGGATCTTGCGCCACTAATGCCTTTGTTAAAGGGCTCAGTAGAGGCTGATAGTGCGCGAAGACTGTCTCGGCAGCAAATCCAAGCAATAGAAAAAATAGGAAGCAAGATAGTCAATAACTACAGTCACCGATATGATCCTGACTTGTCAATTAACATTGCTGTGATAAGTCAAAACCAGCATGTAATGGCAATCTTGATGCAATGGGATTCAGTAGCGAAAGACCCATTGAGGATCTTGGAGTGGATATTTTTGCCATATAATTTACAAAAAACAATTACCACGAGGCTTGAGGCAATTGCGAAAATAATAGTTAAGGCCAGGAAACGTCTGCTGGAAATAGCAGGGATTGAGGCAGACATCATTTTCGTTCCTCTCACAGATGAGTTCTTGAACTGGGCACTGCAACAATCTGATGAATTACAGTGGGCCTTATTGTCATATCCAGGAACTATAAATAATCATTATCCGGCCCATAAATTGTTCTCTGTTAAATTTCAAATGGAAGACCGGCCGTTGAGATCAGCAGTACCCGTTAAAGGCCTGACTGTTTTTACCGACGCCAGTAAGATCCAAGCCAAAGCAGGAGTGGTTTGGTGGGAAAATGGAAAATGGCAAAATCTAACTGTCCACTCCCCAGGCAGTTCAGTTCAACTGCTGGAACTGATGGCTGTAGTTAAAACTTTTGAGAAATGGTCAGACGTCCCATTAAACATCATCTCCGATTCCCTCTATGTGGTCGATGCTGTCACTCGATTAGAGAGAGCGCTGTTGAAAGAAATCTCTAATCAGAATCTGTATAACTTATTTCTGAGACTCTGGCATCAGATAAATGAACGGCAAACTGCTTATTATATTGGACATATTCGAAGCCATTCGGGCTTAAAAGATGGCCTATCAGTTGGCAATGAAATTGTTGACAGGATAGTGGCAGCTCCTTTATTGATACCTACGGGGCCAATAATTGACAAATTTTCTCAAGCCCGAAGATCGCACGATTTTTTTCATCAAAGTGCGAAAATGCTGGCGAAGCAGTTTGACTTGACCATATCGGACGCTCAGGGTATTGTTTCCACGTGCCCTGCATGCCAGAATCAGATCGGCCTAGGAGTAGGAGTCAATCCCAGGGGTCTGGCACCATTAGGTATATGGCAATCAGATATCACTGTCTATGCTCCTTTTGGGCGATTTAAACGTATACATGTTACTATTGATACTTATTCAGCCATGGTTTGGGCCACAGCCTTAACCAGTGACAGTTCTCGAGACGTCATAAGACATTGGAGGAGTTGCTTTGCTGTCCTTGGTGTTCCAAGAGAGATAAAAACTGATAATGGCTCGGGATACATAGCCAGTAAAACACGTAAGTTTCTAAACTTATGGGGTGTTAAACATACTACTGGTATCCCAGGAAATTCTACCGGTCAAGCCATTATTGAACGGACACATCAAACCTTAAAAGGCCTTCTAGAAAAACAAAAAACGGGGGAAGAGGGGGTGAGTCCTCAAGACAGACTAATGAAAGCCCTTTATACAATGAATCATCTCAGAATTGTGGCAAACCGGAATGAACCACCGGCATTAACACACTTTGCCCAAATGAGTCGGGATTTGGATTTTACTGACAAACCTAAAGTTTGGTATAAGAATCCCACTACTGGAGAGTGGCAAGGACCTGCAGATCTGTTAACGTGGGGAAGAGGCTATGCTTGTGTCATTACAGATCAAGGTCCCCGATGGATTCCGGCAAAATGGATCAAGCCACATCAACAGAAAGGACTTAACTGTAAGACCAATGGAAAAAACAATCTTGAGGAAAGAACCAAGTGATCCACCCTCAATCCATCACTCTATTAAAATGTAAACCCTCGCAACTGTGGCACCACTTAGGCTGCTGTAAATTCCTTCAGCTATAAAAGAATTAAAGAACTTAAGATGACCAACAGATGAAGAGATACTTCCATCTTATTGATAATGCTCACAGATCAGCATGCTAAAGGATCTGAAGAAAAGTCCAGAACTACATCAGGAAAAAGAAATATCAGTGGAGCTACCAAGACCTCATCCCTTCCTGCCAGTGTGCGTCCCTCCTACCAACACATATCAGATTGTTTATTTTGACTTTATGGATTTCTGTATTGTTCAGCGATGTAGCTGTTATTGACCTTTTGTTGTAAACTCATGGCCATGGGTAAAAATATTTATGTTTTCTTCATGTACCTTTAATTCTGAAATGTGTTGCTAAAGGCTGGCTGGTTCAAAAAAGAAAAAGGGGGGAATTGTAGGCACAGACGTAGCTTGGACCAGCCAGCTTGAATAAAGATGGTAGGGATAAGTTAATGCAGCTGGCATGCTACTTCAGAAACAGGTGCTGCAAGTTAATCAATTGGGCCCTGGGTGATCTCATGGGCAGAAGCAGCATATAAGGAGGTAGCTAGCAAAGGAAGGGTGGCTTCGAGTCAACTCTGGTGGTTGTACTGTGTTGCCCCTGTACGTCTCTGCACGTGCGTTACTTAGACCCTCTACGTCTTTGAGTGAATATTGCCTTCACAACAACAACAAGAGACTCAGTAGACCATTATACTCATATCTTCTACACCCCATGCTCTCCCCCTCCCTAAGACTAGTGTGAGGGATACGGTGGCTCAATGCATGGGGATAGCTGGTATGTCCATGACCCCTGCGGGCAGCCTATAACTCAAATTTTACTAACAAGCATCAGGCCTCCATAATCAGCAGCAAAGCTAGCGTGTTTATAGTACTTCTAATTGGTCCTTTCTCTAAAAAGCCAGCTGTAGTTTTCTGCGAGAAGCCTTGCAGTTTCACACGCTGCCTCAGCCTCCTCCTTGCTCCAAGTTGTTATCTCGTAGGTATTTTTGCTTCTTCATTTCTGATAGTAGAGAGCAGCTCAAGGACAATCTGCACATTAGTTTTAGCAACTCATGCCTGGTAAGCTTCTTCTCATACACTGAAAAAAAAAGCACAGCTGACAAAGAAAGTTATTATACTTGTGCTAAAGGTAAAATCTCTAGCAGGTCTATGTTGCAAAGTTGTATGGCTAATACTACTTACATTACTAATCAAGTCTTCTAATGTCATTGAAGTTTGGTTACTTTGTTTGCTAGGCCAGTATCCTAATTTGCATAGCTGAGTTAATAAAGCAGATACTCTTACACCTGGAGCAAATATACTAGTTGCTATTATTGTTGAGGGAGACCAAAGGTAACATAGTCATCACATTTGCCAGTAAATGCATGCACAAATTGTTTTGGACAATGATGTTTCTAAATCATTGTGTGATTAGGCATCAAGATCGTCAGTTGTCCCAAACTGCATGGTCCCCTTTGTAATCTCGAGGGTATCCCAGGCCATGCCTGGTCCCCACAGATCAGAAAAATTCCCTTTGGTAACTGTACAGGCACAAGACCTGGATCTTTTTGGTGAAGTATAATTGCACCAAGATGTTGTGTTCTTATACACACCCAGGATGGGATCCACATTCTGTCCCAAATGTTTTGGTATTGCTGGTAAAATTAAACATAACACAAAAATCCATCTTTATAGATCCCAATAATTCTAACTCCTGTAGCTCTGTTGTTATTATTGGCAACCATGAAATGATCAAATCCCAGTTGTCAACTTTGCCATTTCCCTTAACTAAGGGATTTGTTTTTATTGCATTTGGTACAGGCCATTGTGCCCACCAAACAGGTAGAAAAAGGATTATCTGGAGTGGCCATTGATAAACATATTGTAGACTGATTGATTGCTTTGGCCAGTGTAAGCCACATGTTTTGCTTGGGTTGTTGAAATTACCTAAAACCATTTACTACAATCATTTCAAGCATCAACATAAACCACCTTTTAGCTTCTCAATGCCAAAATGTTCTGTTCTTCCAAGTTCCATTCCCGACACCCAAAACGCCTTAGAAAGCCTCCACTGTAAGAAAACCACTATTCATCATCACATCTACAGCAAAAGGCATAACATCACGACCAACAGTTTCCACACTCTTTGAGGCAACGGACTGAGGATGGAAAGGACGAGCCCAGCGGTCCGTGAGGGCTGGGGCCGGCGGTATCGGCGCACGGTGTGTGTGGGGGGGCTCCGGAGACACTGACCGGGCGCGGGAAGCGGCTGCGCGGCGGCGGCTGCGGATAGAAGGGGCAGGGGGGTCTGGCTTACTCCGTGCCGTCCCCGGCGCCGGCGGCGCAGTCGGTATTACTCTCTCCCGTGTTTTCTTTTTCTTCCCCCGCGTGCCCGATGGTATCCAGTCTAACATGGGGTCGCGCTCCCCCACTCTCCTCTGATCATCCTGCGCTGCACCCCCACCCGACTCCGCCCACTTGGCATTCCCCTGCAAGTCGTCCCAGGGGTAACTCGGCGGGTTGGGCTCGAATGGGAAGCAGCTCTCCCGCGGGGGCTCTGCTCCGAAGACCCTTCGCCTCTCTGACTTTGCAAAAACTCTTGTGTAGAGAAGAACCTTTTTCTTTTTTCTCGGTATCATCCGCCTCAGCGCCGCTCCCGGCGCTGCTCTCAACCCCTCTCCCGGCGCTTCTCCCGGCGCTACTCTCGGTGCCTCTGCCAGTTCACTCTCTGCCCCAGGGACAGGCTCACTAAGTGGCGGGGGGAGAGGCGGGGGCTCTTTAGGTCGGCACTCTCGTTCCCCAGGAGGGGCTGATGGCTCATATGGTTCTCGTACCCCGTCCGTGCCTCCAGGGTCATTTTCTACATTCCGGGGGGGGAGAACTACTTTTGAAACAGTAGGAGCCAGAGGGGTGGGTTGGAACCAGTCATGCTCATAATTTTTATTCTTACTTTGTGCTGCTGATGCATGCTCAGCAACCTTCTTTTCTGCCTGATGTTGCAACAATTCATTATGCACTATCTTCCAAAGCTTCCCTAATTTTTTAGCTGCCTTATCATCCTCCAGGGTAGCCTCCCACAGCAAATCCCCAAATTTACGCCATTCGCTCAATTCATGCACTGTATGTGGATTCTGAAACACTCCCTTAGCATACCCATAAGCTAACAACCCTGGTAGGTCTTTTTGCAGATCTATACCCTTTATCTGCCGCTTCTGCAAGAATGCAGTAAATAAATCATATGCCGCTTGCCTTTCCATACCTATTTGTCAGCGTGCTGTTGCAGCCCTTCAAGGTCCGGCGGCACGTATTGGCCGGGCTCGTCTATACGGTCACCCAGGGCACGGCGTGTTCCCAATTTTCACGCTTACTGCCGTCCTTGCTGCATAGGACCCGAACCCCTTCGTCGCTCCGCCGTGGCGCCCAGTCGGTATATCACGTCCTTCATGTATCGCGTCGGGGTCACCATTTGCTGAAGACGATGGGAGACAAGCCCACCCTGTAGTGCAACAAGTCTCAACTTTATTTGCAAAGATACAACTCTTTTATAGATACAATAATCAGGCTCATACATATTGCAAAAGCTAAGCTCATCATTGGTTCCCAGTTAGGTGCAAACCTCGCCCTTGTTTCAACAAACTCCAGATACTTGTGGCTGCTTAATCCAAACTAAGCTCCTGCTTTTTCATCCTGTTATCATACAGCTCTCTTGCTCTCACGGCCTTGAGCAGGAGTCCAATAGCTTATCGCTTAGTGCTTACTGCCTAACCAGCTGTATTCTATCATGTCCTCTTTTCTCTAGCTAAGTCTCCACAAAACTCCCGACACCAGTACGTGCATTTATCCTCAGAAAATGACAATGAAAACAGAAATTGCTAATTTAACAGACCTCCAAAAGCTAATAGGTGATATCCAATGGGTACGAATGGGTATCACGAATGAGGATCTTGCGCCACTAATGCCGTTGTTAAAAGAGTCGGTAGAGGCTGATAGTGTGTGAAAACTGTCCTGGCAGCAAATACAAGCGATAGAAAAAATAGGGGACAAAATAGACAATAACTACAGTCATTTATATGATCCTGACTTGTCTATTAACATTGCTGTTATAAGTTAAAATCAACATATAATGACAGTTTTGATGCAATGGGACTCAGTAGCAAAAGATCCATTAAAAATTTTGGAATGGATATTTTTACCATATAGTCTGCAAAAAACCAATCACAACAAGAATAGAGGCAATTGGAACAATAATAGTAAAGGCCAGAAAACGTCTGCTGGAAATTGCAGGATTTGAGGCAGACGTCATTTTCATTCCTCTAACAGATGAAGTCTTGAACCGAGCGCTGCAACAGTCTGATAAATTAAGGTGGATCTTATTGTCATATCCAGGGACTATAAATAATCATTGTCTGGCCCATAATTTTTTTTCTGTTAAATTACAAAGAGAAGACCAGCCCATGAGATCAATAGTATCCATTAAAGGCTTAACTGTATTCACTGACACAAGTAAGATACAAGCTAAAACAGGAGTGGTTTGGTGGGAGAATGGACAATGCCTGGAGTTCACTCCCAAGGCAGATCAGTTCAACTGTTAGAGCTAATGGCTGTGGTTACAGCTTTTGAGAAATGGCCAGTGTCCCATTAAACATCATCTCTGACTCACTATATATGGTTGATGCTGTCACTCGCTTAGAGTGAGCATTGCTGAAAGAAATTTCTAATCAGAATCTTTATAACTTGTTCATACGGCTCTGGCATCAGATAAATGAACATCGAACTGCCTATTATATTGGACATATCCGAAGCCATTCAGATTTAAAAGATGGATTATCAAAAGGCAACAAAATTGTTGATAAGATAGTTGCAGCTCCTTTATTGGCACCTATGGGGCCAATGATTGACAAATTTTCTCAAGCCCGTAGATCGCACGACTTCATCCAGGTGCGAAAATGCTGGCAAAGCAATTTGACCTAACCATATCGGACGCTCAGGGTATCATTTCCACATGCCCTGCATGCCAGAATCAAATCAGTGTAGGAGTAGGAGTCAATCCCAGGGGTCTGGCGCCACTAAGAATATGGCAGTCTGACGTCACAGTCTATGCTCCCTTTGGATGCTTTAAATGACAACATGTCACCATTGATACCTTTTCAGCAATGGTATGGGCCAGTGCCCAAGATATTATAAGACATTGGAGGAATTGTTTTACAGTCCTTGGAGTTCCACAAGAGATAAAAACTGATAATGGTTCTGGATATATAGCCAGTAGAACTTGTAAGTTTCTGAATTTGTGGGATGTCAAACATACTACTGGGATCCCAGGTAACTCTACTGGTTAAGCCATTATTGAATGTACTCATCAAACTTTAAAAGGACTGCTAGAAAAACAAAAAATGGGGGAAGAGGGAGTGAGCCCTCGAGATAGACTTATGAAGGCCATTTATATGATGAATCATCTAAGAATTGTGGCAAATCAGATTGAACTGCCGGCATTAACACATTTTGCTCAGATGAGTCAAGATGTGGATTTTACTAATGAACCTAAAGTATGGTATAAGAACTCCACTACTGGAAAATGGCAAGTACCAGTGGATCTGTTAACATGGGGAAAAGGTTACGCTTGTGTCATTACAGATCAAGATCCATGGTGGGTTCTGGCAAAGTGGATCAAGCTATATCAACTGAAAGGACTACACAGCTGCAACAACAGTGGAAAAAACAGCTCTAAGGAAAATGCCGACTGATCCACCTTCAATCCATTGCCCCATCAAATGTAAAATGTCAGCTGTGGTGCCACGCATTTTGTTGTAAATTCTTCCAGCAAACCATATCTCATCAGGAGAACTGAAGGATTCAACAAAACTGTTAATTGAAACATGCAAGCAAAAGAGATATTTCCAACAGTCTAATAATGTTCGCAGACAAGCATGCTAAAGGAGTTCAAGAAAAGTCTGAAACTGCAATTAGGAAACAGAAACATCAGTTGAATCACAGAGAACTCATCCCTTCTTGCCTGTATGCGTCCCTGCTGGTAGCACATATCAGATTGTTTATTTTGAATTTATGGATTTTTGTGTTATATTGTTCAGCGATGTAGCTGTTATTGATCTTTTGTTGTAAACTCATGGCCATGGGTAAAAACACTTATGTTTTCTTGATGTACCTTTGATTTTGAAATATGTTGCTGAAGGCTGGCTGGTCCAAAAAGAAAAAAGGGGGAATTGTGGATAAGAATATGACTTGTACCAGCCACATATTTCCTCAGTTTAAATAAAAATGGTAGGGACAAGTCCATACAGCTGGCAAGCTGCTTTCAGTTATCAGAAACAGATGCTGCAGATCAATCAAGTGAGCCCTGGCTGATCACATGGGTGGAAGCATCATCTAAGGAAGTAGCTAGCAAATGAAGGGTGCCTTCATGAAGCAAATGAAGGTCAACCTTGCTGGTTACTATGTTGCCCATGTGTGTCTTTCTACGTGCATTTCCTAGCAGGGAAAAAGGGCAGGGCAGGGAATGCGATGATAAGTGCCCCTCATCCACACACCGTGTTGAGATGCAGAAGGCTGACCACCCTGAGGGAGAGCAAACTGGGGAGGATCCTCCTGCATCCTTCCAGGGAAACCTGATTGTTAGAGTAAACCTCTGCGTTGCCTCTACACCTATGCACGTAGCCTGGGGAATAAGCAGGAGGAACTGGAGATGTGGGTGCGGATGCAGGTCTACGACCTCACTGCGATCACAGAGATATGGTGGGAAAGCTGCCATGACTGGAGCACAGCCATGGAGGGCTATGTATTGTTCAGGAAAGACAGACCAACAAGACAAGGAGGTGGAGTTGCTCTCTATGTGAGGGAGCAATTAATGTGCATTGAGGTCTGCCTGGATGGGGATGAGGAGTGGGTAGAGAGCTTATGGGTGAAAAATAAGGGACAGGGTAAGGTAGGAGATATTGATCTAGGAGTTTGCTACAGGCCACCTGATCAGCAGAAGGAAGTGGATGAGGACTTCTACAAAGAGCTGAGAGCTGCCTCACAGTCACAATCCCTGGTCCTCATGGGGGACTTCAACCACCCTGATATTTGATGGCAAAACCAGACAACCAAGCGCATGCAGTCCAGGAGTTTCCTACAGATTGTTGATGAAAAGTTCCTGTCATAGGTGACTGAGGAACCTAGAAGGAGGAATGTGCTGCAGGACCTGGTGCTGACAAATAAGGAAGGTCTATTTGGGGATGTGAAGGTTGGAGGCAACCTCGGCTGCAGTGACCATGACATGGTAGAGTTCAAGATCCTGTGTGGAAGAGGCAGGACACAAAGCAGGACTGTGACCCTGGATTTCAGGCGAGCTGACTGAGCCCAGAGGGTGATGATCAATGGCATACAATCGAGTTGGAGGCCTTTGGCCAGTGGAGTTCCACAGGGATCAATTCTGGGGCCAGTCTTCTTCAACATCTTCATCAATGACCTGGATGAGGGGACAGAGTATACCCTCAGCAAGTTCGCTGATGACCCCAAACTGGGAGGACTGGCTGAGTTACCAGAAGACTGTGCGGCCATTCAGCAGGATCTCAATCAGCTTGAGAGTTGGGCAGAATGGAATCTCATGAGGTTCAACAAGGACAAGTGCAAAGTCCTGCATCTGGGAAGGAATAACCCCATGCACCTGTACAGGCTGGGGATTGACCTACTGGAGAGCATCTCTGCAGAGAGAGACCTAGGAGTCCTGATTGATAATAAACTGAACGTGAGCCAGCAATGTGCCCTCGTGGCCAAGAAGACCAATGACATCCTGGGATGCATCAAGAATAGTGGGTCCAGCATGTCAAGGGATTTTCTTCTCCTCCTCTGCTCTGCCCTGATGAGGCCTCATCTGGAGTACTGTGTCCAGTTCTGAGCTCCTCAGCTCAAGAGGGACAGAGAATTTCTGGAGAGAGTCCAGCGCAGGACCACCAAGGTTATCAGGGGACTGGAACATTTTTCATACGTTGAAAGACTGCGGGAACTAGGGCTGTTTAGACTGGAGAAGAGGAGACTGAGGGGGGATCTCATTACTATTTACAAATATCTAAATAATGGATGTCAGTGTTGCAGATACACAATTATTTTAGTTAACAACTTATCATCACAATAAGTAGTCAAGCACTTGTTAATCACCTAGTAATAGTTCAATCAATTAGCTAAGCACTTGCAAATAACTCAAACACCTATTGATTAAGTAAGTATTTATTTGAATCACATAAGGATCAAACTGCAAGAGTTACATACCACACCTGAT
Organism: Colius striatus; assembly: GCF_028858725.1. NCBI lineage: Eukaryota > Metazoa > Chordata > Aves > Coliiformes > Coliidae > Colius > Colius striatus. The sequence continues at coordinate 22,991,331 of NC_084789.1, read as the reverse complement.
GGGGACCTGTCACCTTAGCTACCAGACCCTGGTGAATGTATTTGTTAGGTTACCTTAGCTGTCACCTTAGCTACCAGACCCTGGTGAATGTATTTGTTAGGTTACCTTAGTTGTTACCTTAACCACAAGACCCTGATATATGTATTCGTTAGATTACCTTGACTGTTACCTTAGTTGTTACGAAAACAAAGGGACTGATATCATTTTTGACCAATCACTGTGATTTTGGAAAGTTTGTGTTTGTTGGGAACCAATCAAGGTGAAGGGCTAAATTGATAGATGGACATTTTATGCATGCTTGTGTTGGCAAATGTGATTCTTTTGTTTGAGCTGTATAAAAACCCTGAAAATAGTAACTAACAATGAAGCACGTTTGGAGGAGCTATCCCCTGTGTTTTCCCAGCGCTGCATAATAAATATGTGTCTGGCTTATCTGCATGCCTGTGTCGATAAGTTTTTCGCGATTGCGGATCCGTCAACAGTTTTGGCGACCCAGATGGGACCTTGCGAGTGAGACTGGACAGGATCAGATGTTGACCGAACTCCAGCGTGCACCAAGGGATCACCGAGGACCATCGCCTGTGACCTTTACAGGTCCTTGCAACGTTCCCTGGAGTGGTAAGGCACTTCTGATTGGTTGGGGGTGGAACCTGGTGAACTAGCCTGTAAGTTGCGGTGTCGGAGACCCCGCTTGTTTGGGCCCAGGGAAAGCCCAAAGCAGTCTGCCAGTAAGACAGAGCGAAAATTCTACTTGGTTGGGCTAGAGGATCCTCATTTTGGTATTGGGAGCCTAGGCGCCGCCTGTAAGGCGAACGCGAAAGCGATCGCAGGGTTGGCATTGGTATTGCAGCCCATAAGTCGGACGTAGTGATCGCAGGGCTGACATTGGTAATTGGCAATTGGTAATTGGTATAATTGGGCCCACAAAAGTATATGGTAAAGGTATCTATTGATTTTGGTTTGTACATTGGTTTGTACATTGCTTTGTAAATTGCTTTGTGTATATATATGCGTATTATTGTATATTGTGTTGTCAACTGTCTGTGTGTGTGTGATTGAGACGTGCAATTGCGCACGAAGAGGGTGCAGAGCTTTGATCCGCGGTTCTGTGATCCCGCGAGGGGTGCAGCCGGAGATAAGCAAAGCAAAAGAACGAAATGACTGTTGAGAAAGTATTTGTAACTAAAAGGATTTTGAAATGGCAAACAAAGTACCTGAGAATTCACCCCTTGGGTGTCTGTTGGCAGGAAGGAATTTAAGGGTGATTTTAATAAAGATCAACTTATAGAGTACTGTAATCATGTGTAGAAATATTGAACTGTGCCTTTAAGTCTCTGTGTTTGAAGGACACCATAATTTTTGGCTATGGCATCTAAGTGGTCAAACCTGTTTAGGGGAGGAAATTCTAACAATAAGGGCCCTGTGCCAAAAACCTATTATTTGGGCTGCCTTTTGGCTCACTGGAAAGTAATACATAATGATTCGTGTAAAAAGCAGCTTATTGAATATTGCAATCATACGTGGCCAATGTATGCTCTGGATGATGAGGAATTGTGCCCCCTGAATGGAATACTAAGTTATAATATGATCTTGCAATTAATGTTATTTTATAAGAGCAAGGAAAAGTGAGATAAAGTCCCATATGTAGATCTGTTCTTTTATTTAAGAGAAAAATCTGAATGGTAGAAAGAATCTGAATGAACAAATCGGGTAATGTCACTCACAGTAGAAAAACATAAGGTTCAAAACCGTTGCTCCCCATGCACTGCAGCAAAAATGTGTCTTAAACATTTGACCCTTAAGGGGGAGAGCTGTTCCTATATATACACCCTCTCTCACTTACCCACTCCCCAACATGAACCTGAACAGGGACCCAGCAACCTGACAAGGATACATCCTGGAGTGCTGGTTCTACGGAGGGCTCACAGCCCTATCCAGATAGTAACGTTGAAAAATGAGGACTCTGACACAGACCCTCCCTCATTGGTGTCCAAGAGAACTCAATTCTGTACTCATTTAATAACCACCTTAAAGATCCCCTTAAATTCTAAAGTCAAACAGCATATAATTGCCCCATTAAGGCAAGGGTTTGGGCAGAGTGAACCAGTACACATCAAAGTGCCTTTCTCACCTTGATTTAATTCTCTGAGAAAAAAAAAATCAACTGACTCCTATAAGGAGCACCCAGATAAAGTGAGAAAGATAAAAAAAGAAAAAATAAAAAAGGAGGAAAAAAAATAACAAAAAAGGAAAAAAAAAACCCAGATAAACATGGGAGTAATGTATTCAGTTTTAAATACATCTAGAGGAGCAATAGGAACTAAAACTGCAAATGTTGTGGGAGCCACAGGGAAAGAGGAAAATAGGCCATTTTTGCAACCCTTAAATTTACAATTTGGCAATAAAGTTATAACACATGAATTTTTGTATGTTCCAGAGTGTCCCATACCCCTGATGGGGAGGGACTTGTTGTCTAAATTAAATGCACAAATTGTCTTTGAAAACGGAGACTTGTTACTAAAAATACCTGAATCAAAGACAGGACAAATATTGATGATAAAAGAAAAAAAACAAAGGTGCTAGAATTACCTCCAGAAGTGAAAAATGCAGTGACCCCAATAGTGTGGGAAACTGAGATTCCAGGAAAATCAAAATTGGATCAACCAGTAAAAATTAAAATAAAAGAAAATGTAAAATCGGTCAGGGTGAGACAATACCCAATAAAACCTGAGGCAAAGCAAGGATTAAGAGTACTAATTGATAAATTTCTGAAATACAAATTCTAGAAGAATGTGAGTCAGAGTTTAGCTTAGTTCAGTACTTAAGACCCATAAATCAGATTGTGAAAGATATACATCCAGTTGTAGCAAATCCATATACCTTACTCACAGCTCTGAGAGAAAATTATCAGTGGTTTACAGTGCTTGATTTTAAAGGATGCTTTCTTTTGTATCCCTTTGGAAAAGGAAAGTCCTAAACTATTTGCTTTTGAGTGGGAAAGCTCCCAAACAGGATGCAAGGTAGAGTTAACATGGACACGGCTACCCCAAGGATTCAAGAACAGCCCGACTATCTTTGGAAGACAACTAGCAAAAGAACTGGAACTTTGGACTAATGAAAAGACAGTGACACCGAGACCAGACCATTTGCTTCTCCAATATGTGGATGACATGCTAATTGCCACAATGGAAAGGTCAGCCTGCATATAGGTAACCATTCAACTTTTAAACTTTTTGGGATTAAACATGTACAAGGTATCAAAAGAAAAAGCTCAAATAGCAGCCAAACAGTGATCTATTTGGGCCTCGAAATTTCAAAAGGAGAACGGAGACTGGGGACAAATGGAAAGGAAGCGAATTGCGCTATTCTGGAACCACGCTCTGTGCATGAGTTGCAGGCATTTTTGGGAATGACGGGATGGTGCAGGCTCTGGATCATGGATTATGGTCTTATAGCCAAAGCATTATATGAAGCCCAAAAATCTACTCCTTTTACATGGGGGCAAAGAACAGCAAGAAGCTTTCCGGAAGCTTAAAATAGCTCTGATGACAGCCCCAGCCTTAGGCTTGCCAGATGTAACCAAAGACTTTCAGTTATTTGTTCATGAACGACAACATTTGGCTCTAGGAGTTCTGACACAGAAACTAGGAAGCTGGAAGAGACCGGTGGGATATTTTTCCAAACAACTGGACTTGGTGAGCAGGGGATGGCCTTCTTGTCTGCGAGCAGTAGCTGCAACCGTCACACTGATCCAAGAAGCAAGAAAGCTGACCTTGGGAAGGACTATTACAGTCTATGTCCCACATATGGTAACCACAGTCTTGGAGCAAAAGGGGGGACATTGGTTATCCCCGAGCCGAATGATGAAATATCAGGTAATTCTCACTGAGCAGGATGATGTGATGTTGAAAACAACTAACCTATTAAATCCTGATGTTTTTCTGAGTACTTCACAGGAAGAGCAACAACTGGAACACGACTGTGTTACAACCATTGAACATACGTATTCCAGCAGAGAGGACCTGAAGGATGATCCTCTTGAAAACCCTGAATGGGAACTGTTCACAGATGGCAGCAGCTTCGTCATTGTCATGGTTTGACATGATAGCCTTTTCTGGTAAGGGGGAAGGGGCTGTAAAGATGGCTCCTATAAGAAGTTGCTCGCAACTCTCCCCAGCTCTGAGCCAGACCCACTTCTGGGGCTGAGCTAATAAGATGCCTCCACGATCACTTTTTTTGAGAAGAAGCCGGAAGGGGAGGTTTCTTCCTCCATTTTTCTTTTCTTCTTCTGCCCCTTCTTCTTCTTCTGGCTGGTGGTGGTGCACAGAGTAGGAACGGTGAGAGAAACAACCATGCGGACTCCAAGGTCAGTGATGAAAGAGAGGAGGAGGTGTGCTGGAGCAGAGACTCCCCTGCATTCTATGGAGAGAGCTAGTGAAGCTGAGATTTATTTTCATTTCTTTAAAGACCCCTCATCAGCGGTAGAGACTCATTTTGATAATGAGCCCGCATCAGGGGCAGCGATTCACTTCATTAAAGGCCCCGAGCCAGGGACAGTGATTTTGGCCGGAGGAGGCCGTGTCCCGAAGGAGGGGCCCTTTATCACTATGGCTGGAGCAGGCCATGTCCCGAAGAAGGGACTCAATATCCACAGCTGCAACTGTGGGGAGGACCCCACAACAAAGCAGCTCATTAAACTTATGCCCAGAAGAGGCCTTGTCCCGAGAGAGGGACCCTGCAACTGCAGAAACTGCAACCGCGGTGAAGAATCCAAGTCAGAGATATTCACCAAGGGCTGCATCCCGTGTGAGGGACCCTGTATCAGCAGAAGCCGCAGCTGCTGGGAGCAACCCACACCAGAGAAGTTTGTTAAGGACTGTGTTCCGGGGGAGGAACCCCGTGTTGGAGAAGGGGAAGAATGCCCGGAGTCGTCCTCATCTGAGAAGACAGAAGCGGCAGAGCCCATCTGTGAGAGACCGACCACATTCCCCACTCCCTGCCCCCCTGAGCAGTTGAGGTGGGAGGAGGTAGAGATATCGGGAGCAGTGAGCTGGGCCTGGGAAGAAAGGAGGGATGGGGGAGGGAGATCTTAAAGTGCTGGCTGTAATTTTCTCATCATCCTACTCCCTTTTTTTTCTGCTTTTATTCTGTTCTGTTTCTTGTAGGTAGTAGAATAAACTTTCCTACTTTCCTCTCGAGTCGAGTACTGGAGTCTGTTTTGCCCGGAACCATAATTGGCAGCGAGCCCTCCCTGCTCTTGTCTCAATCCACAACAACCTTGCTGTCATGGTTTGACATGACAGCCTTTTCTGGTAAGGGGGAAGGGGCTGCAAAGATGGCTCCTGCAAGAAGTTGCTCACAACTCTCCCCAGCTCAGAAAAGGCTCACTTCTGGGGCTGAGCCAATTAGACGCCTCCACGATCACTTTTTAAGAAGAAGCCGGAAGGGGAGGTGTCTTTCCTCCATCTTCTTTCTTTCTTCTGCCCCTTCTTCTCTTCTTCTGGCTGGTGGTGGTGCAAGGAGTAGGAACGGTGAGAGAAACAACCATGCGGACTCCAAGGTCAGTGATGAAAGGGAGGAGGTGTACTGGAGCAGAGACTCCCCTGCATTCTATGGAGAGAACTGGTGAAGCTGAGATTTATTTTCATTTCTTTAAAGACCCCACATCAGCGGGAGAGACTCATTTTGATAATGAGCCCGCATCAGGGGCAGAAACTCATTTTGCTAAAGCTGATCCCGGACCAGGGGCAGCGATTCACTTCATTAAAGGCCCCGAGCCAGGGACAGTGATTTTGGCCGGAGGAGGCCTTGTCCCGAAGGAGAGGCCCTTTATCACTATGGCCGGAGCAGGCCCTGTCCCGAGGAAGGGACCCAATATCCACAGCTGCAACTGTGGGGAGGAACCCACGACAAAGCAGCTCATTAAACTTAGGCCCAGAAGAGGCCTTGTCCCGAGAGAGGGACCTTGCAACTGCAGAAACTGCAACCGCGGTGAAGAATCCACGTCAGAGATATTCACCAAGGACTGTGTCCCGTGTGAGGGAACCTGTATCGGCAGAAGCCGCAGCTGCTGGGAACAACCCACACCAGAGAAGTTTGTTAAGGACTGTGTTCCGGGGGAGGAACCCCGTGTTGGAGCAGGGGAAGAATGCCAGGAGTCATCCTCATCTGAGAAGACAGAAGCGGCAAAGCCCATCTGTGAGAGACTGACCACATCCCCCACTCCCTGCCCCCCTGAGCTGTTGCGGGGGGAGGAGGTAGAGATATCGGGAGCAGTGAGCTGGGCCCGGGAAGAAAGGAGGGATGGGGGAGGGAGATCTTAAAGTGCTGGTTGTAATTTTCTCATCATCCTACTCCCTTTTTGCTTTTATTCTGTTCTGTTTCTTGTAGAATAAACTTTCCTACTTTCCTCTCTAAGTCGAGTACTGGAGTCTGTTTTGCCCAGAACCATAATTGGCAGTGAGCCCTCCCTGCCCTTGTCTCAATCCACAACAACCTTGCTTATCTTTTTACTCCCATTTCGCTGGGTCCTCCACCATCTTAACGAGGGTAGGGGTGAATGGGGGCATCGAGCGAGAAACTGTCGTGGTGCTGTTGTGCTAGCTGGGCCAAACCACGACACTTGCTTATCTTTTTACTGCCATTTCACTGGGTCCTCCGCCATCTTAACGAGGGTGGGGGTGAATGGGGGCATCGAGCGAGAGACTGTCGTGCTGCTGCTGTGCTAACTGGACCAAACCACAACAGTCATGAATGGAACTCGCCACACACGATATGCAGTAACAACCGAAAATACGGTAATAGAAGAAAATGCATTGCCAAGTACAACTTCTGCACAGAAGGCAGAACTGATTGCATTGACATGTGCTTTGGAATTAAGTAAAGGAAAATGAGTTAATATATGGACTGATTCAAAATATGCCTTTGGAGTAGTCCATGTCCATGGCGCCCTGTGGAAAGAAAGAGGACTACTGTCCTCCCAGGGAACAAACATTAAGCATCAAAAGGAAATCTTGCAACTGCTAGTGGCAGTGCAGGAACCAGTTCAAGTGGCAATCATGCACTGTAAAGCACATCAGACAGGGAACTCAAAGATAGTAAAATAGCACAACACACAGTCTCACAAATGGCAACCATCCCCACCAGAACAGTAGCGCTTCCTAAGGAGCCACCAAAATATTCAGGGGAGGATGAGAAATTGGCTAAGTTACTAAATGCAGCGAAAAATTCAGAAGGATGGTGGATGACAAGTACAGGTCAGGTAGTATAGCCTCCCTTAATCGTGAGAGAGATTCTGCAAACAAAGCATAGGGAATATCACGGGTGCAGAAGCTATGACTCACCTTCTGAAAAGAAGTGTAATATCAATATAAATGTTGGAAAGGGCCAAATCGGTAACGGCGAAATGTGAAATTTGTTTAAAGAACAATCCAATAGTACAAAAAGGGTACAGATGGGCAAAATAAAAACTGGAGTGGAATCAGGAGATTATTGGCCAATTGATTTTAAAGAATTTCCTAAATGAAATGGATATAAATATGTGTTGATTGGGGTTGACACCTTTTCAGGATGGCCAGAAGTCTTTCCCTGTCGCACCAATCAGGCTAAGGAAACAGTTAAATGGCCCCTGCAAGAAATTATTCCAAGGTTTGGAGTTCCATTTGGAATATCTTCAGACAGAGGACCACATTTCGTGGTCAATGTGGTACAAGAGGTAAGCAAAGTCCTAGGAATTTCCTGGGATTTACATGCCCCTTGGAGACACAAATCAAGTGGAAAAGTGGAAAGAATGAATCAGACCCTAAAAAGAGAAATTAGAAAACTTTGTCAGGAGGCTAAATTAAAATGACCTCAGGCACTTCCACTTGCATTGCTACAAAATAAGAGTGAAACCTCGAAGTGGAATGTCAGTAAGTATGTATGGAAAACCCTATGAGATTCCTGAACCAAATCCAAACATACATGTGATAGGAAAACAAGATGTGTATAAATATTTGCTTCCTTTTGTAAAAAACCCTGAACAGGCTCCGAAGTGCAGTAGTGTGGAATCGACCTCTGACTTTGGAATAATCCAGTACACAACATCCTGCCTAGAGATTGTCCATATAAAGACCTGGAACGAAGAACCTCTGCAAGGAAGGTGGAAGGGACCATACCAGGTGTTGCTGACCACCTTCACTGCAATCAAGATTGCCGAATCAGATGCCTGGATCCACTACACTCGAGTGAAGAAGACACCATCAAGCCCATGGAAGTGGGAGAGTTGTAGGAGATCTTGAGATATTGAAGTTAACTCTGAAATACAACTAAGTTTTTGTTTTTGTTGGTTTTTCAGTCTATGGTGGTGGAAACATGGATCAAAATTGGATGGTAAAATCAATTCGTATTGAATATTCAGGCCCAGACTCCAGTCCAAACAGAAATAGACTCGGAACAGGTAATGCCAATACCAGGAAATTAGGTAAGACATGAACACATCCTGGATAGATAAAGTTTTTGAGAGACTGGGCCTGGACCTAAAATCCTAGATAAAGTCACTGATTGAAACACTTCTGCTATTGATGATAATGTTTCTGGCAATCTATTTGGCATATTGTTGTATCAAAAGAGAAATAATACAAAGAACACATGAAGCAATAGAATCTTGACAGCATTGTCAAGAGACAATGATCAGTTTAAAGGTGATCGACCACCATATGACAATCATGGTTTTGTTATGGAGACAACAGAAATACAGGAGTGAAAGTATCGGAATGTGATTATCAATACTTTCAAAGGGGGGAAATGTTGCAGATACACAATTATTTTAGTTAACAACTTATCATCACAATAAGTAGTCAAGCACTTGTTAAGCACTTGTTAATCACCTAGTAATAGTTCAATCAATTAGCTAAGCACTTGCAAATAACTCAAACACCTATTGATTAAGTAAGTATTTATTTGAATCACATAAGGATCAAACTGCAAGAGTTACATACCACACCTGATAGGGACCTGTCACCTTAGCTACCAGACCCTGGTGAATGTATTTGTTAGGTTACCTTAGTTGTTACCTTAACCACAAGACACTGATATATGTATTCGTTAGATTACCTTGACTGTTACCTTAGTTGTTACTAAAACAAAGGGACTGATATCATTTTTGACCAATCACTGTGATTTTGGAAAGTTTGTGTTTGTTGGGAACCAATCAAGGTGAAGGGCTAAATTGATAGATGGACATTTTATGCATGCTTGTGTTGGCAAATGTGATTCTTTTGTTTGAGCTGTGTAAAAACCCTGAAAATGGTAACTAACAAGGAAGCACTTATGGAGGAGCTATCCCCCGTGTTTTCCCAGCGCTGCATAATAAAAAAGTGCCTGGCTTATCTGCATGCCTGTGTAGATAAGTTTTTCTGGATGCCTCAACATCAGGAGGTTGGGGCATCCCTTTTTTCTGTTTTATCTAGCAACAGGACAAGGGGGAATGGGATGAAGCAGGAACACAAAAAGTTCCATTTAAAAGTAAGACAAAAGTATTGCACTGTGAGAGTGATGGAGTACTGCAGCAGGCTGCCCGGGGAGGGTGTGGAGTCTCCTTCCTTGGAGGTTTTCAAGATCCATCTGGACATGTTCCTGTGCGACCTGACCTAGGTGACCCTGCTTCTGCAGGGGGGTTGGACTAGATGATCTCTAAAGATTCCTTCAAAGCCCTACCATTCTATGAATCTGGAAGTTAGCTGAGATGAAATGAATGAAGGAGCCAGGTCCCAGGATTAAAGGAAGAGATATTGTTAGTGCCAACAGCGTCAGGAGGCAATGAAGGACGGAAGGAAACTAATGTTAAAGGTCTAGAGGGCATAGAGAGAGTTGGAAATCAGACATGAGTGAATCACTGTAGCATGAACTTGTGTCTCATTCACAAACCTGATTTTTTCTAACTATGTAGCTCTATTATGTAGCTCCCAGATATTTGAAATTGCCCAAATCAAAATGTTGCTGGGAAGAAAATTTGTATCATAGAATCATACAATGGTTTAAGTTGAAAAGGTCCTTAAAGATCATCTAGTCTAACTCCCCTTCCATGGGCAGGGACACCTTCCACTATTCCAGGCGTTACAGTAACATTGTACAACAAAAAACAATGAATGGGTCTGAAACAAGGGATGTCCTTTCTGCAGTGGCCAGTTCAGCAGTGTCACAGTATATTAGGTCTGTCTGAGGAGTTAATTTTCCATAGTAGTCCTCATAGAGCTGTGCTTTATATTGGTAGCTAGAAAAGTATTGATAACACACCAGTGTTTTGGCTACTGCTTGCACAGCATCAAGGCTGTCCCTCCAACATTCCCCCTTTAACATTCACCCGTAGACTATGGATGGACAAGATCTTGGGAGGGGACATAACCAAGGACAGCTGACCCAAACTGACCAAAGGGATATTCCAGACCATATGACTTCTGCTCAGTAATGAAAGCTCGGGGACAAGAGGAGTAAGGGGAGACATTTGTGATTTACACCTGTCTTCCAGAGCAACCACTATGCATACTAAATTCCCACTTCCTAGGAAGTGGCTGGACATCTCCTGATGATGAGAAGTAGAGAATAACATCTTTTGTTTCCATTGCTTTTGCATGCGATCTTTGCTGTCGTTTTATTAAACTGCTTTTATCTCAATCCATGACTGCTTTTTTTCCATCTTGCTTTCTTCCTCCCGTCCTGTTGAGGAGGGGAGTGATGGAGCAACTTGGTGGGCACCTGACGTCCAGAAAAGGTCACCCCACAACACATAGAGAGGCTATGACAGTGTAGTGGTTTTGCCTAGGCCATTTTTTTTTCAGTAGCAGGGGGGCTAAAGGGGTGTCATGGTTTAACATGACAGCCATTTCTGGTAAGGGGGAAGGGGCTGTAAAAATGGCTCCTGTAAGAAGTTGCTCACAACTTTCCCCAGCTCTGAGCCAGACCCACTTCTGGGGCTGAGCCAATTGAACGCCTCCACGATCATTTTTTAAGAAGAAGCCGAAAGAGGCTTCTTCCTCCTTCTTCTTCCTGTTCTGTCTTCTGTCTCTTCTTCTTCTGGTTGGTGGTGGTGCAATGGGTAGGAACAGTGAGAGAAACAACCATGTGGACTCCAAGGTCAGTGAGGAAAGAGAGGAGGAGGTGTGCTGGAGCAGAGACTCCCCTGCATTCTGTGGAAAGAACTAGTGAAGTTGAGATTTATTTTCATTTCGTTAAAGACCCCGCATCAGCGGTAGAGACTCATTTTGATAATGACTCCATAATCAGCGACTCTTTTATCTACAGCTGGCCCTGGACCAGGGGCAGTGATTCACTTCATTAAAGGCCCCGAGCCAGGGACAGTGACTATGACTGGAGGAGGCCATGTCCCGTGGGAGGGACCCAATCACTTCACTACAGACCCCGAGCCAAGGGCAGTAATTTTCTTCATTAAAAATATGGCTGGAGCAGGCTGTGTCCTGAGGAAGGGACCCAATATCCACAGCTGTAATTGTGGGAAGGAACCCACGACAAAGCAGCTCATTAAACTTATACCCAGAAGAGGCCTTGTCCTGAGAGAGAGACCCTATAACTGCAGAAACTGCAACCGTGGCAAAGAATCCACGCCAGAGATTCCCGTGTGAGGGACCCTGTATTGGCAGAAGCCATAGCTGCTGGGAACAACCCACACTAGAGAAGTTCGTTAAGGACTGTGTCCCAGGAGAGGAACCCCATATTGGAGCAGGAGAAGAATGCCAGGAGTCGTCCTCCTCTGAGAAGAGAGAAGAGGCAGAGCCCATCTGTGAGAGACTGACCACATCCCCCATTCCCTGCCCCCCTGAACCGTTGAGTGGGGAGAAGGGAGCAGTGAGTTGAGCCTGGGAAGAAAGGAGGGATGGGGGAGGGAGATCTTAAAGTGCTGGTTGTAATTTTCTCATCATCCTACACCCTTTTTGCTTTTATTCCGTTCTGTTTCTTGTAGAATAAACTTTCCTACTTTCCTCTCTAAGTGGAGTACTGGAGTCTGTTTTGCCTTGAACCGTAATTGGCAGCGAGCCCTCCCTGCCCTTGTCTTAATCCACAACAACCTTGCTTATCTTTTTACTCCCATTTTGCTGGGGCCTCCGCCATCCTAACGAGGGTAGGAGTGAATGGGGGCACAGAGTGAGAGACTGTCGTGGTGCTGCTGTAATAGCTGGACCAAACCACGACAAGGGATGGCGTCTTTAAACAAAAAGAGTTGCCAAAAGCTTCCTCTGTAGCTGACAGAATTAGGCCCCATCAATTCAAAGCTGGACCCTGCACCTTACTCAGGCTTAGCCAATTAGTGATGGAGGCAACACCTCTGTGAATAACATATTTGAGAAGGAGAAAAAAATTGTTGCACAGTTGCAAAACTGCAGCAGCAACAGGGAGGGAGAATGTGAAGACATCTCCACAGACACCAAGGTCAGTGGAGAAGGAGGGAGAGGAGGGTGCTTAGGCACTGAAAAGGCTCCCCTGTGATATGTGGTGAGGACCATGGTGAAGCAGATTATCCCCTTGTAGTCCATGGAGGATCACCGGGAAGCAGAGCCCCACTTTCAGCCTGTGGAGGAGCCCACGTCATCCCCCAGGGAGCGTGAGCGACCAGGAGCACGGTGAACAGGGCCGGCAAACAGGGAGTGACGCGGCACCCAGGAAGTGGCGCGGCACACGGGAGTGGCGCGGCAGTTTGCGTGGCAGTTTGCGCAGGCAGGGCGAGCAGGGAGGATGGGCAGGGAACAACCCCACGGCCCGTTTAGAGAAGCAGAAGTCAGAAGCGCCCCAGCTTCAGCTTCAACCTAGCAAAATGGTGAGCACTCGCCTAAGGACTAAAGCCAAGGCTCAGGTGGACAAAACCCAGGTCAAGGTCAATGCATCCACCCAGCAGAGCCGGTTCGTAGAGAAGCTTCCATCCAGGTGGAATGCGGGGAGTGTTTAGACTGCTTAGGGACCTATGCTTCTGAGGCAAAAATGTGTCATAGGTGCCCTCAAGTTCAAGAACTGCAGATCCTGGTGAAAGACCTGCAGGAAACTGTGAGTAGGCTCTGTAGTATTAGAGGGGAAGAAGTTGAGAAAGATAGAGGCTTCCACAATCAGGTGCAAGCCTCCAGTGAATGCAATAAGTCATGGACTCTGGTTACAAAAAAAAAAAGAAAGGTAAAGGCTCATCTTCAAAGCTCTCCTTCCAGAGTGCCCACTACAAATAAGTATGAGGCACTGGCGACAAGGGACTTCGACAAACAAGCTCCAAAAGGGGAAAACCCACTAAACAACCCATCAACTGCTCCAGTTGCTTCAGCTGTAGAGAAAATGTCATGGAAGATTGACCAGTGTCCCGATCTCCACCTGCCTGAAGTGGCTCCCTCCACCTTCCCTCGCTTGACAGAGCACAACTGAATCTCCACTGTGTGTCCGTTTCTCCCATTCCCCACCCCTTCAGCTGCTGCCTGAGTTTCTCTTTCTCCTTCTGGTGTGCGGAAGAAGACCGGAGTTTACGCTTAGGCCTGCGCTGAGAGGAAGGCAGCCAGTGATTTATGATGAAGTGACCGTTGGAAAATAAAACAAAAACAGTTTGGGTTTAAGTTTTGCCTTCCTTAAAGATGGCGAGGAGGAGGACTGCTAAATGCCACCTCGCAGGAGGCAGACTTAAAAAGGGTCTTAAAATGAACCCACAAAGGTGGCAGTCCTATCCCGTGCTGGGACACGTGCTGAAGTTACGGTTATTGTTCCATTTCTGTAAGTATAAATAGGCCTTGTCGCAGGAACTGAGAAACCTGAAGCTGAAAGCATTGCCAGGGTGAGAGATTTCCATGTGGAAGTACTGAACTGGAGTGGCTTTTATAAAACAACTTTTTTTGGACTAGCACAGGGGAAAATACTGATGTTCAGGTGAAGTACCCTTTGCTGGAGACTGCTGCTTTCCACCATCACCAGATTTACTGGAAATATTTTGATTGTGGGTTGTGAAGGAGTGTTTGGTGAAAGAGAATGTCCTAGTCTGAAAAATTTTTTATTTTCCTTTGTACAAGTAAAACTGTGAATAATCATAGAATGGGATAATAGCATTTATATCCGATGAATTAACTGTCTTCTATTCATACCATTCTGGACAAAAATCCTTTGATTTTTTTTTATAGAGGAAGCCCTCCTTGTCAATGGACTTCAGAACTCTGCCAGACAGTTGGACACAGCTAGCTTTAAATACCCTGTGACATATAAACATACCCTTTCAGCTCTGGATGGATATTATTTGCACAAAGGGATAATAATCTGTAGTGATTTTGCCTGGGCCAGGATTTTTGGTAGCAGGGGTGGGCTACAGGGGTGGCTTCTTTAAACAAAGAGTTTCCATATGCTTCCCCTGTAGCTCATAGGGTTATGGCCATTAATTCTAAGCTAGACCCTGTACCTGACCCAGGCCTAGCCAATTAGTGATGGAGATAACACCTCTGAGAATAACATATTTGAGAAGAAGAAGTTGTTGCACAGTTGGAAACATATCCTGTGTCTCATGCCACCGCCTGGAACAGTATTCAGGGCCTTGAAAGAAAGTCCTATGGTGACATGGCACTCCAGAAAGAATTGAGTCAGACAATGGGACACACCTCTGAAACAACCTCATAGATGCCTGGGCCAAAGAGCATGGTACTGAATGGGTTTATCACATCCCCTATCATGCACCAGACTCTGGAAAAATTGACTGATAAAATGGATTATTAAAGACCACACTGAGATGGAGGGTGGAACTTTTAATCATTGGGATACACATTTAAAAAAGCCCACATGGTTAGTCAGTTCCAGAGGATCTGTCAATCAAACTGGCCCTGCCCAGTCAGAACTCTTGCATACTGTAGAATGGGATAAAGTCCCTGTGGTACAAATAAAAGATACATTAGGGAAGGTAGTCTGGATGTGTCCTGCCTCAGGTAAAGGCAAACCCATTCACAGGATAGTTTTTGCTCAGGGACCTAGGTGCACTTGGTGGATGATGTGCAAGGATGGGGAGACTCAATGTGTACCTCAAGGGAATTTGATTCTGGGTGAGAATAACCCGTGAATTAAATTGTATAATGATAGCTGTTGAATGTCATTATTCCTATAGTTTCCTTGTGCCATTTACTAATGTTGCAGGAACAACTTTCCAGATCATTGAAGAATGGACTTGAATGAACAACACACAAAATGATGAAGAGTGAACCTGTGTTCAGGAACTCCTTCAAAACCAAAGACTTCATAGATCCTGAGCATTACACATCTGCCATGACTGGAGTACAGCCATGGAGGGCTATGTATTGTTTTGGAAGGACAGACTAACAAGGCGTGAAGGTGGAGTTGCTCTCTATGTGAGGGAGCAATTAATGTGTATTGAACTGTGCATGGGTGGGGATAAAGGAGCTGGATAGGGTACCTGAGGGAGCTGTGAGATGTGTGGAAAGATTACAGCCCTCTCCTAGGTGAGCACATTATCACCTGACTGCTTCAATGCTGGGAAAATGGAGCCACCAGCTTGGACTTAGAGGGCAGGGAGGCCAGGCAATTGGGCTCCTTGGCCCCGGATGGGAGCATTGATAAGGCTATGGGAAAACCAATACAAGCATTCAGCCTCTGGAGATTACTTTTGTTGGGCGTGAGGGAAAGATACCCCTTCAAGGAAGATATTATAAGAAACACAGGCAAGTGGACCACCATGGAGAAAGGTATTCAGTATCTGACAAAGCTAGCTGTGCTGGAAATTCTTTATAGTGACTATCTACCCGTAGACCCAGATGAGGTCCAATGCACACGATTTATGTGGCGAAAGTTCCTACGAAGTGCACCGCCACACTATGCCAATTCATTGGCAATTGTCTCCTGGAAAGAAGATGAGAGGCAAACGGTGGAGCAACTACCTGCTCAACTTCGTCAATATGAAGAATATGTCTTCCTCTCTACAGGCTGTTGTTTCAGCTGTAGAGAAAATGTCATGGAAGATTGACCAATTAGTGTCCCGATCTCCACCTGCCTGTATTCCAGCTGTTAGGAATAGGTGTCCCCATACTCAAGAGCAGGAACACAGGGAGTATAAACCCCAGGATGCTTCATGGTTCTACCCACAAGAACAAGGGGAGAATAAAAGCAAGTGGGATAGGCCATCTACTCCAAGGCCATCTGCTCCAAGATCACGTACTTCAAGAATACAGGTACGGGAGTTATCATAGAATCATAGAATGGTAGGGTTGGAAGGGACTTTTAGAGATCATCTAGAACAACTCGCCTGCTCAAGCAGGTTCACCTAGATCAGGTCACACAGGAACATATCCAGGCAGGTCTTGAAGACCTCCAAGGAAGGAGACTCCACAACCTCCCCGGGCAACCTGTTCCAGTGCTCCATCACACTCACAGTAAAATAGTTTTTTCTTATATTTAAATGGAACTCTTTGTGTTCCAGCTTCATCCCATTACCCCTCGTCCTGTTGCTAGCTACAATAGAAAAAAAGGGATGCCTCAACCTCCTGACACTCACACTTTAGATATTAGTAAATATTAAAAAGATCCCCCCTCAATCTTCTCTTTTCTAGACTACACAGTCCCAGTTCCCACAGCCTTTCCTCGTATGAAAGATGTTCCATTCCCCTGATTGTCTTGGTGGCCCTGCGCTGGACTCTCTCCAGTAGTTGTCTGTCCCTCTTGAGCTGAGGAGCCCAGAACTGGACACAGTCCTCCAGATGAGGCCTCACCAGGGCAGAGTAGAGGGGCAAAAGAACCTCCCTTGACCTGCTAGCCACACTCTTCTTGATGCATCCCAGGATGCCATTGGCCTTCCCTGCCACGAGGGCACATTGCTGGTTCATGTTTAGTTTATTATCAATCAGGACTGCCAGGTCTCTCTCTGCAGAACTGGTCTCCAGCTGTTCAACCCCCAGCCTGTACTGGTGCATGGGGTTGTTCCTTCCCAGATGCAGGACTCTGCACTTGTCCTTGTTGAACCTCATGAGATTCCTCTCTGCCCAACTCTCAAGCCGGCCGAGATCCCGCTGAATGGCAACACAGCCTTCCGGGGAATCAGCCAGTCCTCCCAGTTTGGGGTCATCAGCGAACTTGCTGAGGGTACACTCTGTCCCCTCATGCAGGTCGTAGATGAAAATGTTGAACAAGACTGGCCCCAAAACCGATCCCTGAAGAACTCCACTGGCCACAGGCCTCCAACTCGACTCTGTGCC
This sequence comes from Colius striatus, assembly GCF_028858725.1. NCBI lineage: Eukaryota > Metazoa > Chordata > Aves > Coliiformes > Coliidae > Colius > Colius striatus. The sequence goes on along the minus strand of NC_084789.1, from coordinate 22,974,133 downwards.
ATTGATCACCACCCTCTGGGCTCTGTCATTCAGCCAGCTCTCGATCCACCTCACTGTCCACTCATCTAAGCCACACTGCCTGAGCTGTCTGATGAGGATGTAATGGGAGACAGTGTCAAAAGCCTTGCTGAAGTCAAGGTAGATGACATCCGCTGCTCTCTCCTCAACTATCCAGCCAGTTATGCACTCATAGAAGGCTATCAGGTTGGTCAAACAGGATTTCCCCTTGGTGAATCCGTGTTGATTCCTCCTGATAACCATCTTTTCCTTCATATGTTTAGTGACAACATTCAGGATGAGTTGTTCCATCACCCTTCCAGGGACCAGCCTGAAGTTTCCTAGGTCGTCCTTCCTGTCCTTTTTGAAGCTGCCTTTCTCCAGTCCTCAGGCACCTCACCTTTTCCTCCTGTCCTCCATGATTATTCGAAAATGATGATGAGCGGCTTAGCAATCACATCAGGCAGCTCCCTCAGCACTCTAGGATGCATCCCATCAGGACCCATTGACTTATGAGCCTTACGCTTGTCCAACAAGTCTTTAACCTCTTCCTCTTCCACCCAGGGCACGTCCTCTTCTGTCCTGGCCATCCTATTATCCTTGCTGGACTGGGCTTCCCAAGGGTCGACCTTGGCCGTAAAGACTGAAGCACAGAAGGCATTCAGTACTTCGGCCTTCTCTGCATCCTCATCTACACCCTCTGTGTTTAGTAGCGGGCCCACATCCTTGGGGGAGCAGGTAAAAGGTAGAGGGACTCAGGTTATCTTCTCCTCTATCCTGTTCACTGGTGATAAAGGAGGGGTTTTAATGGAAAAATCAGCCAAGTGAACTCCTGGCTGAGAGGCTGGTGCCGGCGGGAAGGCTTTGAGTACCTTGACAATGGATCCTTCCTTGGGGACTACAGCTTCATGGGACGGGATGGGATTCATCTCTCCCGTAAAGGCACTGAATTATTTGGGAGTAGACTAGCAAATTTAATAAAGTGGTCTTTAAACTAAAGGACTTGGGGGGTGGGGGGGAGAAGCAAAAAAGAACAAGCTGTCCCCTCTACCTGGGAAACAGGGCAGGACAGGGAATGCAATAGTAAGTGCCCTTCATCTGCACACTGGGCTGAGATACGGAAGGCTGACCACCCTGAGAAAGAGCCAAAACCAGGGAGGAACCTCCTGCACCCGCCCAGGGAAACCTGTGTGTTTGAGTAAACCCCTGCGCTGCCTCTACACCAATGCACACATCCTGGGGAATAAGCAGGAGGAACTGGAGATGTGGGTGCGTATGCGGAGCTACGACCTCATTGCAGTCACAGAGACATGGTGGGACAGTTGCCGTGACTGGAGCGCAGCCATGGAGGGTTATGTATTGTTCAGGAAAGACAGATTGACAAGGCGTGGAGGTGGAGTTGCTCTCTATGTGAGAGAGCAATTAATGTGCACTGAACTGTGCCTGGGTGGGGATGAGGAGAGAGTTGAGTGCTTATGGGTAAAAATTAATGGGCAGGGCAAGGCAGGTGATATTGTTGTAGGAGTCCGCCACAGGCCACCTGATCAGGAGGAGGATGTGGATGAGGCCTTCTATGAACAGCTGAGAGCTGGTACTGACCTAGGTGCTGACTTTCTGTTCTATTTTCTATGTTTCTATTTTCTATTGTATTCCCTTAAAATTAGGTTATCTAAAAGATTTTTCTTTAGAAAGAAGAGCAGAGTAATATCCTAATTTTCATTATCTTGCCTACAGAAAAATTAAAAACATATGAAAAAGTTCCACAGAAAAGTTTATGCTTTCAGCGTACTACTATTTGAAAATCAGTGCATTTCTCATTCCAGAATTAGGTATATGATGAGACCACTCTGCCTGAAAGGGTAGAATGGCCTTCGAAAGGATTTGCCTGGTAAGGGTTAATCTTTTCTAAGAACCTGCCTGAAAGGGTTGGTTTCATGAGAACAAAGCCCTGGTTTTACCAAGCACATTCTGTGTTTAGAGTAAGCGATAGTAACAGTACCAGATGTCTTGTAGTCACGGAACATGCATTAAAGGTATGTGGTAAACAGCATCATAAATTTTGTAAAATAATACTTGATTGTTTTGTAGCATATAGAAACTGCACATATTCATATTGTTTGTTGATGTGAACCAATGATCTTTGCGATATGTACTGACTATAAAAGAGCCTATGAAGAAGTAATAAACTATCACTTGCCCTAAGAGCAGTGGTCCGCCTGTCCTTCATCGTCCTGGAAAGAGCTGGTCTCTGACAAATGGTGCCGAAACCCGGGAAACTCGGTTGCCTTTGACCAGGGTGAGCTGCCTCCGAATCAACAGAACCGCGGTAAGGATAAGGGGAAATAAAGGGGGGCAGAACTACTAGGAAGGTGTAAAATATAAGAAAGTAGAAATTTATCTCAGTAAAATAAAAACAAAAATCCCTTTTGTGTCTTAGATTTTCCGTTGACCAAGTCTGAGACTAAGTCTGGATCCAGCCGCACCTAAGCCCTTTCTATAAGGTGTCTTAGAAAGCAAGGGGGTCCAGACTGAACCTCGTGACTCAACGGTAGGGCTCCCTCATATTCAGCATTTACAATTTAAAATATGGGACATGTACATAGTACGGAAAGACAGCTGTTTGTAGCTATGGTCAAGACATTGTTAAAAAGTCGAAATATATCTGTAACCACCAAGCAAGTGGGTGGATTTTTAGAATTTATAGACACTGTGTGTCCTTGGTTTCCGAATAAAGGCACTATTAATTTAGAAACATGGAATAGGGTCGGTGAAAACATTAAAGGCTATTATGCTGCTAACGGCCCTGATAAGATCCCTATAGATGCTTTTCCTTTATGGACTTTAATTAAAGAATGTTTACAAGGTGATACTGAATATGATAAATGGCAACGACAAACACGTCCTCGATCTCGTTCAGCGGATTCAGGTTTAAAACCTTCTGCTCTTACTAATCCCGGTTCACAACCCTCTGCTCCACCTGAATATCCAGCAATAATCAATAATGAACAAAAAGATATTCAGGAATCTAATTTTAAAAATCCCTTTCTTATGTACTCAAATATGGGAGGTAAAAAATGCCGACCATTAAAACAAAGCAAAAGTACCTTGAAAACTATAGAATTATCTGAAGAATTATCTTCCGATGAGGAAGCTGAATTAGAAAAAGAGGCTGCTCAATATCACCACGATAGTGATGAGATTTTTGTTCAAGCACCTTTTGTGCCTAAAAAACACCAAAAAAGAGAACCTATAGTTTTGCCAGCAATAGAAGCTGGTAAGCGCCCTCCTCCGCCTGATATTTATCATCAATTGTCACCCCATTCTCCTTTACAATTAACTTTGATGCAGGCTAGACAACAAGGAGAAGACGTTGGCGGATTTTCTAAGATGTTGCATGCATATCCTATAACATATACTCCCCATCCTAATCAGGCTAACCTTAGAATTGCTACTCATATTGCTATTCCTTTTTCCAATCTTAAAGAATTAAAAACAGCTGCTGCTCAATATGGTGCAACCGCACCATATACTACTGCTATTTTAGAAACAATTGCAGCTGAGGTCCTTCCTCCTTGGGACTGGAAAGGTTTAGCTAAAGCTACCCTAACAGGAGGAGAATATTTGCTATGGCTCACGGATTTTGTAGATTCTTGTTATGATTATTCTCAAAAAACACATTTTCGCCAGCAAGGAATTACTCATGAAATGTTGGCTGGTACAGGACCGCATGTTGATTTAGCACAACAACTAGCTTATCCTGCCGCAGCATATGATGCCATTAGAGAAATTGACTTAAAAGCCTGGAAGGGATTACCTAGACATGGAACTTCTAGGGAAGAATTAACTAAAGTCCGACAGGGACCAGACGAACCTTATCATGATTTTGTATCTCGTTTGTTACAAACTTCATCTAGGCTCATACAAGATACTGATTCAGCTATGATTTTAGTTAAAGAATTAGCCTTTGAAAATGCTAATAATATTTGTCAATCTATTTTAAGACCCTGGAAAAATAAAGCAACCTTAAATGACTATATCAAATTATGTTCTGATGTTAGTTCTGGGTATATTCAAGGCATTGTGACTGCTGCAGCACAACAAGGCAAACCTGTTGAACAAGTTTTGGCAGCAATGCAATTTAAGAAAAACAGACGAGTTGCAGGCCCCCCTGGTAGTTGTTTTCATTGCGGTCAAATGGGACATCAAGTACGTCAATGTCCTAATAAAAAGATTCCAAATAATAATGGAAAAAATCCAGGTTTATGTCCGAAATGCGAAAAGGGTAATCATTGGGCTAATGAATGCCGATCTAAATATGATAAGAACGGAAATTCTTTGATACAGCCGGGAAACTTCTCAATGGGCTTGCCCCGGGCCCGTCCAAACAAACAGGGGATGTATCCTGTGCAGGTGCAAACCTCAGAGCACCAGCTAAACAATCCATTTCACAACTCCACCGAGCCACCAGTCACAGTGCCGGACTGGACCTGTGTTCCTCCTCCCACTTCGTATTAACACCTGAGATGGGGGCACAAGCTATCCCAACAGGGATATATGGCCCGTTACCTGCAGGAACATGCGGTTTGGTCTTGGGACGAAGCAGTCTGAGCATGAAAGGATTGCGAGTTATACCAGGCCTAATTGATTGTGATTATGAAGGAGAGTTAAAAGTTATGTTACAATCTGAAACTTCTGTCTTTAATCTACCTGCAGGAACAAAGATTGCACAGTTGCTTTTAATTCCTTATGTTTCATCTATAGGAAAAGCTGATTCCCGCATTCGGGGAACAGGCGGTTTTGGATCTACTGACGTTTATCTTTTACAGCCCATCAATCATCAGAGACCTGAACTTCAGTTAACTATTAACGATAGAGTTTTTACGGGACTCTTGGACACCGGAGCAGATGTATCGGTAATGACTTTAAAACAATGGCCAAAAGAATGGCCTTTACAGCATGCCTCAGCTGATCTAAAAGGAATTGGGGTTGCAAATTTGCCTCTTCAAAGCTGTAAGATTTTAAATTGGACGGATAATGAGGGACACTCTGGTACCATTCAACCATATGTACTAGAAAGCTTACCTCTTAACCTCTGGGGCCGAGACATCTTGACACAAATGGGTGCATACCTCTATACGCCTAGCAGTTAGTTTGATAAATTTATCAGTAACTATGTATGCAGATAAAATCTGTTGGAAATCAGATCAACCTGTTTGGGTTGATCAATGGCCTCTAACTAAAGAAAAGTTGCAAGCTGCTCGTCAATTAGTAGCTGAACAATTGCAATTAGGTCATATAGAACCTTCTACATCACCATGGAATTCACCTATTTTTGTTATAAAAAAGAAGTCGGGGAAATGGCGACTTCTCCAGGATTTGAGAGAAGTTAATAAAACAATGTGTACCATGGGAGCGTTACAACCTGGTTTACCCAGTCCTATTGCCATTCCTCAAAATTTTGAAAAAATAATTATTGACTTAAAAGATTGTTTTTACACTATCCCCTTACATCCAGATGACAAATGTCGATTTGCTTTTAGCATTCCATCCATAAATTTTAGTGAACCTATGGAACGCTATCAATGGAAAGTATTGCCCCAAGGAATGGCTAATAGTCCTACTCTTTGTCAAAAATTTGTTCATGAAAGTATAAAAGCGACTAGACAACAATTTCCTGATGTTCTTTGTATCCATTATATGGATGATATTCTTTTAGCAGCCTCATCTATCGATAAGTTGCAACATGCTTATGCTCATATTGAACAGATGTTAACTAAACATGGTTTGAAAATAGCACAAGAAAAAGTACAAAAATCATATCCTTTTCAATATTTGGGGTTTCAACTATATCCTAAATCTTTTATGCCACAAAAAATTGCCATACGAACAAATTCTTTGACAACTCTGAATGATTTTCAGAAACTTTTGGGAGACATTAATTGGCTCAGATCTTTTCTTAAGTTAACGATAGCCGATTTGCATCCTCTTTTTAAAATACTTGAGGGAAACCCTGATCCTACTTCTCCTCGCAAGTTAACAGAAGAGGGAAAACAAGCTCTTTGATTGGTTGAAAAAGCCATAGAAAATGCTCAATTACAATATGCAGACATAACAAAGTCTTTCTCTTTATATATCTTGCCTACAGTAATGACTCCTACAGGAGTCTTGTATCAAGACGATGTTCTATGTTGGGTACATGGATCTCACTCTGCAAAAGGAGTTCTTGTTTCGTACCCTCAAAAGATAGCAGAACGAATTAAACAAGGACGAAAGTTATGTATTACTCATCTTGGGAGAGAACCAGCAGTAATTGGAATTCCATACACACCTGCTCAAATTACTTGGCTGATTGCCACTGTAGACGATTTTGCTATAGCTTTAGCTGCTTTTCCTGGAGAAATAACACAAAAGTTTCCTTCTGATAAAATTCTTAGTTTTGCTACCTATCATTCTTTAGCTTTTCCTAGGGTTGTTAAAGGAGCTCCTATAACAGGAGCATTGACTGTTTTTACAGATGGATCATCCAATGGACAAGCAGTTTTGTATACCCCTACAGATCATTATGTTTGGAAATTAGAGAATGTTTCTGCACAAATGACTGAGTTGTATGCTATTTATCAAGCACTGTTGAAATTTTCTGAACCTTTGAATATCTATTCTGACAGTCGTTACATTGTCACTTCATTACAATTTTTAGAAACAGTTCCTGTCATAGCTTCTAAAGTTTCTTTTATACAATGATATTTTGGTTTGATTCAATCTCTCTTAATAATAAGAGATGCACCTCTTTTTGTAGGACACATTCGTAGTCACTCTAAATTACCTGGACCTTTGAGTCACGGCAACAATCAGGCTGATTTGTTAACTCGTTTTACTGTTGCTACTGTTGCAGAAGCCCAGCGTTTGCACTCTCTGCATCACTTACCTGCAGCTACTCTACAACGTATGTGCCATATCTCTCGAGAACAAGCCAGAGAAATTGTTCGAACATGTTCTTCGTGTGTTTCTTTTTTACCAATTCCTCATTATGGAGTTAATCCTCGAGGTCTTTTACCTAATGATCTCTGGCAGATGGATGTTACTCATTATCCTTCTTTTGGCCGCCTCTCTTATATCCATGTAACCCTTGATACTTTTTCTCATTTTGCAGTAGCTACTCCTTTATCGGGAGAATCAGCCGCACAAGTGATCTCACACTTATTACACTGCTTTTCAATATTAGGTATACCAAAGACTATCAAGACAGACAATGGCCCAGCATATACTAGTGCTAAATTTGCAAAATTTTGTGCTCATTTTTCTATCATACATAAAACAGGGATTCCTTATAATCCACAGGGTCAAGGCATGATTGAACGCTTTAATCTTACTCTGAAAACACAACTAAAGAAATTAAAAACGGGGACATGGGGGATTAAGGACACTCCTTTGTCTTTGTTAAATCATGCTCTTTTTGTTTTAAACTTTTTTACTCTCGATGCAGCTGGCCTTTCAGCTGCTGATCGTCATTGGCAATCCCCAGCTCAGCAGAAACCTGCAGTGTTGTGGAAAGATCCTATCGATGGATCTATGAGAGGCCCTGACCCAGTTTTTATTATGAGGAAGAGGGTATGTTTGTATTTTCCCAACAGATGAGCCTGTACCTCGGTGGATTCCGGAACGCTGTGTTCGACATGCCAAAAACGAAAATAGGCAAGTTCCGAAAGAGGTTTCAACGCCTAATGCTGACACCACGACAACCTCGACAACAACAACAAAATCTTGATTACTGGTCATCATTGCAAATCTTTGCCTACTGGCTTAGCATAATATGGTTGTTACACAAGGGAGTTTCTGCGACACAATATTGGGCATTCGTTACATTTCCTCCTTTACTTCATCCTGTAACATGGGATGAACCGATTGATATTCCGGTGTATACAAATGACACTAGTTTTTTAGGACCAGAAGATTTGTCTCATCTTGTTAGATTCTCTGTACCATACAATTATTCTGGTTTGTTTGATTCCACTACCAAACCAATATGTTTCAGTAAAAACGATACCGATGGATGTATTATGGTTACCCAATTAGCCCGGAATGATTTCCAAAACTATAATGGAACACATTGGTCTGCTCAAATGTTATACCCAAATTTTAGTGTAATATATCCAGCACATTTTCCTGCTAACATTCCTCTTTGTAATCGAAAAAGAATAAGCACATCACTCCCTGATTGGAAATTATGTCACGCGCTTAATCTTACTTGTAATAATATGACCAATCTATGTGACTGGCGTCCTTCGCAACGACTTGCTGGATTGTATCAAGGAATATGGACAATGAATAACATTACTCTATTTACTCAAATTTGGAAAGCAGTAGGAGCGATGGATCGAGCTGTTTTTCGAGCAGCCAATATAACTTGGCAACCATCCTTATCTGGTATTACAATGCATCGAATTACTAATAATACTGAGATTTGGTTTCAAGCATGTGTACCAGAACCTTATGTATTTTTGAGTGGATTTACACTAATTATAAATACAACAGATCACTCTGTAAATTGTACAAATTGTGTTTTATCTAATTGTGTTAACTCTTCTATTTTGAATTTTGTTATGTTAAAACAACCACCATATGTGTTTTTACCCGTCAATTTAACACATGATTGGTATGCTGATGAAGGCTCTGAAGTGCTAACTATTGTGACTCAAGCACTTATGCGTCAAAAACGAATTGTAGGTATGATAATAGCAGGAGTTCTTGCGATAATAACTGCCATATCAGTTACTACCATGGCTGCCATATCTTTAACTACTAGCATTCAAACTGCGCAATATATAAACAATATTTCTGAAACTATGATTGATACTTTGAAAGAACAAGCATTATGGGATGATAAGATTGAAAGAAAATTAAATGCGTTATATGACACAGTTAATCTTATGGGTCAAGAAATTCAAGCTTTAGCCATCAAAGAATCACTGTCATGTCATGCGGCATATAAAGCCATCTGTGTGACACCAGTTCAATGGAACCAATCTTGTTATGATTGGCCTAAGATACAAAAACATTTGTCAGGAATATGGAATAATGCTAACTCTTCAATTAACCTAAAACAATTGCATGGAGAAATTCTCTCCTTACAAAATGTAGAAAAATTGCAATTACCTCTTGCCCAACGTGCTCACGATTTTGTTAGCATATTAAAGGCTTCTTTTCCATCACTATCTTCATTTTATAAAGGAATCTATGGCCTTATAGGAGCAGCTTTATGTATAGTGGTATTGATTGTAGCGTTGCCTTGCATGTTCCGTACAATATATGATATGTTAAAACAAACAAGTATAAAAATTAAAAAATTACAACTAATGACTACACAACATGTTCCTGCTACAATTCACACGCAATAAAAGAAAAAGGGTGAAATGATGAGACCACTCTGCCTGAAAGGGTAGAATGGCCTTCGAAAGGATTTGCCTGGTAAGGGTTAATCTTTTCTAAGAACCTGCCTGAAAGGGTTGGTTTCATGAGAACAAAGCCCTGGTTTTACCAAGCACATTCTGTGTTTAGAGTAAGCGATAGTAACAGTACCAGATGTCTTGTAGTCACGGAACATGCATTAAAGGTATGTGGTAAACAACATCATAAATTTTGTAAAATAATACTTGATTGTTTTGTAGCATATAGAAACTGCACATATTCATATTGTTTGTTGATGTGAACCGATGATCTTTGCGATATGTACTGACTATAAAAGAGCCTATGAAGAAGTAATAAACTATCACTTGCCCTAAGAGCAGTGGTCCGCCTGTCCTTCATCGTCCTGGGAAGAGCTGGTCTCTGACAGGTATACACACAGAATTACTGCTATTTTAATTAATATTTTTATCAGTAACAATTTAGCTTTGACTATAAACCAGACTGTAAAAGGTAAATTAATCATTAGTAAGTTAGAAGTTGTCATGGAGAGGCTAAATTAATTGCTTTGAGTGGATGACTAATCAAACAATAGTTTCACTCCCTACACTGAAGAATTTAAACTGGACTTTGCAGTTTTCCTTGTCAGAATGCAGTTTTCTTTTCTGAAATATTAGCGGTTGTTGAAAACATCCTGGTACAAGTTTTTGCTATCAGAAATAGCCAAAAAGTGAGACATTTTAGGAAAGAAGAGATTTGCTGACATGGATTTTGTTATTGATATGATTATTAACATCAGATACCAACACATCCTGTTTGAACATTACCAGTTCAGACCTTTTTTGCTTCCTTGAGAGGGATCTTAAAGTTATAGAATCATAGAATCATAGAATGGTAGGGGTTGGAAGGGACCTTTAGAGATCATCTAGTCCAACCCCCCTGCAGAAGCAGGTTCACCTAGATCAGGTCACATAGGAACATGTCCAGGCGGGTCTTGAAGACCTCCAAGGAAGGAGACTCCACAACCCCTCTGGGCAGCCTGTTCCACTGCTCCGTCACCCTCACGGTGAAATAGTTTTTTCTTATGTTTAAGTGGAACTTTTTGTGTTCCAACTTCATCCCATTACCCCTTGTCCTGTTACTATCTACTATAGAAAAAAGGGATGTCCCAACCTCCTGACATCCACCCTTTAGATATTTATAAATGTTAATAAGATCACCCCTCAACTACCCCTCAATAGAACTGAAATAGAACAGAGTGGGCTTAAACAAACTTCTTTTGTACATTCCTGATAGTAGTTAACTAATTGCTGGTCACAATGTTGGTTGATATGCTTGTATGGTGGTATTACATGTCTCATCATGTATTCCCTATGATATCGTTTACCCTCTGTGGAAAATGTGGACAATTCTCGTTCTGCTGCACTGGTTGGGATTGGCTTAGGATATGGTTGTGTCATGGGCTATTAAGTTGGGTCAGAACGTGCACATGGCTTTGTTGTCTCCTCCGCATTTTCTCCCAGAACTTAATAATGGCACTCGATTCATAGGAAAGACTGTTACTTACCCTTATTCCTTCAAGGTGCCTCTAATGGATTTCACCAATCACACTTGGGATGTTCTAATTACTATGTTTTTATTATTTTACCTCTTGGAAAAGACTTTCATCTCAGGATTGTAAAATTTGTTTCTTGGAGAATTGTGAGGTTGGGTAGCTGTGTGAGGAGGGGCATACGGAACATGGGCAGGTGTCTGAAGAACTTTTTACCTGTAAAGATTAGGAGAACACGTGAACCCATCCCTAACACAGTTGCTGCCCGGACTCCAGCAGTAGATGTCACTGTTAAAGCTGTGGCCACTAACACCTAGACAGTGGATATTGTTGCTGTTACAACTGTGGTCTCTCACATCCAGACAGCGGATATTGTTTCTGTATCCACTCAGACTGCTGCTGCTACAACTATGGCTACTCAAACCCAGACAACTGACATGGTTACTGCTATAACCCCAGCAGCAGATGTTGCTGCTATAACTGCAGATACTCAAACCCAGGCAACTGATATAATTGTTGTTAAATCAGAGTATCAATTTGTGCCAGTATCAGTTGGCCCTGTACAGAAAAAGAAATACACAAAAAAGTCAACTCGCCACGTGAAGGATGAAGATGAACCAGGGACATCATGGGAGGAAGAGACGGAGCTAGAGATAATCACCCAGTCTTTGTCCCTGAGCAAGCTGCAAGATGTGCGGAAAGATTACAGTCGTCGCCTAGGTGAGCACATTATCAGCTGACTGCTTCGATGCTGGGAAAATGGAGCCACCAGCTTGGACTTAGAGGGCAGGGAGGCCAGGCAATTGGGCTCCTTGGCCTGGGATAGGGGGAAATGATAAGGCTATGGGAAAACCGACACAAGCCCTCAGCCTCTGGAGATGACTTCTTTTGAGTGTGAGGGAAAGATACCCCTTCAAGAAAGATATTACAAGAAACACAGGCAAGTGGACCACCATGGAGAAAGGTATTCAGTATCTGACAAAGCTAGCTGTGCTGGAAATTCTTTATAGTGACTATCTACCTGTAGAACCAGATGAGGTCCAATACACAAGATTTATGTGGCGAAAGTTCCTACGAAGTGCACCGCCACACTATGCCAGTTCATTGGAAGTTGTCTCCTGGAAAGAAGATGAGAGGCAAATGGTGGAGCAACTACCTGCTCAACTTCGTCAATATGAAGAAAATGTCTTCCTCTCTACAGGCTGTTGTTTCAGCTGTAGAGAAAATGTCATGGAAGATTGACCAATTAGTGTCCCGATCTCCACCTGCCTGTATTCCAGCTGTTAGGAATAGGTGTCCCCATACTCAAGAGCAGGAACACAGGGAGTATAAACCCCAGGATGCTTCATGGTTCTACCCACAAGAACAAGGGGAGAATAAAAGCAAGTGGGATAGGCCATCTACTCCAAGGCCATCTGCTCCAAGATCACGTACTTCAAGAATACAGGTACGGGAGTTATCATAGAATCATAGAATGGTAGGGTTGGAAGGGACTTTTAGAGATCATCTAGAACAACTCGCCTGCTCAAGCAGGTTCACCTAGATCAGGTCACACAGGAACATATCCAGGCAGGTCTTGAAGACCTCCAAGGAAGGAGACTCCACAACCTCCCCGGGCAACCTGTTCCAGTGCTCCATCACACTCACAGTAAAATAGTTTTTTCTTATATTTAAATGGAACTCTTTGTGTTCCAGCTTCATCCCATTACCCCTCGTCCTGTTGCTAGCTACAATAGAAAAAAAGGGATGCCTCAACCTCCTGACACTCACACTTTAGATATTAGTAAATATTAAAAAGATCCCCCCTCAATCTTCTCTTTTCTAGACTACACAGTCCCAGTTCCCACAGCCTTTCCTCGTATGAAAGATGTTCCATTCCCCTGATTGTCTTGGTGGCCCTGCGCTGGACTCTCTCCAGTAGTTGTCTGTCCCTCTTGAGCTGAGGAGCCCAGAACTGGACACAGTCCTCCAGATGAGGCCTCACCAGGGCAGAGTAGAGGGGCAAAAGAACCTCCCTTGACCTGCTAGCCACACTCTTCTTGATGCATCCCAGGATGCCATTGGCCTTCCCTGCCACGAGGGCACATTGCTGGTTCATGTTTAGTTTATTATCAATCAGGACTGCCAGGTCTCTCTCTGCAGAACTGGTCTCCAGCTGTTCAACCCCCAGCCTGTACTGGTGCATGGGGTTGTTCCTTCCCAGATGCAGGACTCTGCACTTGTCCTTGTTGAACCTCATGAGATTCCTCTCTGCCCAACTCTCAAGCCGGCCGAGATCCCGCTGAATGGCAACACAGCCTTCCGGGGAATCAGCCAGTCCTCCCAGTTTGGGGTCATCAGCGAACTTGCTGAGGGTACACTCTGTCCCCTCATGCAGGTCGTAGATGAAAATGTTGAACAAGACTGGCCCCAAAACCGATCCCTGAAGAACTCCACTGGCCACAGGCCTCCAACTCGACTCTGTGCCATTGATCACCACCCTCTGGGCTCTGTCATTCAGCCAGCTCTCGATCCACCTCACTGTCCACTCATCTAAGCCACACTGCCTGAGCTGTCTGATGAGGATGTAATGGGAGACAGTGTCAAAAGCCTTGCTGAAGTCAAGGTAGATGACATCCGCTGCTCTCTCCTCAACTATCCAGCCAGTTATGCACTCATAGAAGGCTATCAGGTTGGTCAAACAGGATTTCCCCTTGGTGAATCCGTGTTGATTCCTCCTGATAACCATCTTTTCCTTCATATGTTTAGTGACAACATTCAGGATGAGTTGTTCCATCACCCTTCCAGGGACCAGCCTGAAGTTTCCTAGGTCGTCCTTCCTGTCCTTTTTGAAGCTGCCTTTCTCCAGTCCTCAGGCACCTCACCTTTTCCTCCTGTCCTCCATGATTATTCGAAAATGATGATGAGCGGCTTAGCAATCACATCAGGCAGCTCCCTCAGCACTCTAGGATGCATCCCATCAGGACCCATTGACTTATGAGCCTTACGCTTGTCCAACAAGTCTTTAACCTCTTCCTCTTCCACCCAGGGCACGTCCTCTTCTGTCCTGGCCATCCTATTATCCTTGCTGGACTGGGCTTCCCAAGGGTCGACCTTGGCCGTAAAGACTGAAGCACAGAAGGCATTCAGTACTTCGGCCTTCTCTGCATCCTCATCTACACCCTCTGTGTTTAGTAGCGGGCCCACATCCTTGGGGGAGCAGGTAAAAGGTAGAGGGACTCAGGTTATCTTCTCCTCTATCCTGTTCACTGGTGATAAAGGAGGGGTTTTAATGGAAAAATCAGCCAAGTGAACTCCTGGCTGAGAGGCTGGTGCCGGCGGGAAGGCTTTGAGTACCTTGACAATGGATCCTTCCTTGGGGACTACAGCTTCATGGGACGGGATGGGATTCATCTCTCCCGTAAAGGCACTGAATTATTTGGGAGTAGACTAGCAAATTTAATAAAGTGGTCTTTAAACTAAAGGACTTGGGGGGTGGGGGGGAGAAGCAAAAAAGAACAAGCTGTCCCCTCTACCTGGGAAACAGGGCAGGACAGGGAATGCAATAGTAAGTGCCCTTCATCTGCACACTGGGCTGAGATACGGAAGGCTGACCACCCTGAGAAAGAGCCAAAACCAGGGAGGAACCTCCTGCACCCGCCCAGGGAAACCTGTGTGTTTGAGTAAACCCCTGCGCTGCCTCTACACCAATGCACACATCCTGGGGAATAAGCAGGAGGAACTGGAGATGTGGGTGCGTATGCGGAGCTACGACCTCATTGCAGTCACAGAGACATGGTGGGACAGTTGCCGTGACTGGAGCGCAGCCATGGAGGGTTATGTATTGTTCAGGAAAGACAGATTGACAAGGCGTGGAGGTGGAGTTGCTCTCTATGTGAGAGAGCAATTAATGTGCACTGAACTGTGCCTGGGTGGGGATGAGGAGAGAGTTGAGTGCTTATGGGTAAAAATTAATGGGCAGGGCAAGGCAGGTGATATTGTTGTAGGAGTCCGCCACAGGCCACCTGATCAGGAGGAGGATGTGGATGAGGCCTTCTATGAACAGCTGAGAGCTGGTACTGACCTAGGTGCTGACTTTCTGTTCTATTTTCTATGTTTCTATTTTCTATTGTATTCCCTTAAAATTAGGTTATCTAAAAGATTTTTCTTTAGAAAGAAGAGCAGAGTAATATCCTAATTTTCATTATCTTGCCTACAGAAAAATTAAAAACATATGAAAAAGTTCCACAGAAAAGTTTATGCTTTCAGCGTACTACTATTTGAAAATCAGTGCATTTCTCATTCCAGAATTAGGTATATGATGAGACCACTCTGCCTGAAAGGGTAGAATGGCCTTCGAAAGGATTTGCCTGGTAAGGGTTAATCTTTTCTAAGAACCTGCCTGAAAGGGTTGGTTTCATGAGAACAAAGCCCTGGTTTTACCAAGCACATTCTGTGTTTAGAGTAAGCGATAGTAACAGTACCAGATGTCTTGTAGTCACGGAACATGCATTAAAGGTATGTGGTAAACAGCATCATAAATTTTGTAAAATAATACTTGATTGTTTTGTAGCATATAGAAACTGCACATATTCATATTGTTTGTTGATGTGAACCAATGATCTTTGCGATATGTACTGACTATAAAAGAGCCTATGAAGAAGTAATAAACTATCACTTGCCCTAAGAGCAGTGGTCCGCCTGTCCTTCATCGTCCTGGAAAGAGCTGGTCTCTGACAAATGGTGCCGAAACCCGGGAAACTCGGTTGCCTTTGACCAGGGTGAGCTGCCTCCGAATCAACAGAACCGCGGTAAGGATAAGGGGAAATAAAGGGGGGCAGAACTACTAGGAAGGTGTAAAATATAAGAAAGTAGAAATTTATCTCAGTAAAATAAAAACAAAAATCCCTTTTGTGTCTTAGATTTTCCGTTGACCAAGTCTGAGACTAAGTCTGGATCCAGCCGCACCTAAGCCCTTTCTATAAGGTGTCTTAGAAAGCAAGGGGGTCCAGACTGAACCTCGTGACTCAACGGTAGGGCTCCCTCATATTCAGCATTTACAATTTAAAATATGGGACATGTACATAGTACGGAAAGACAGCTGTTTGTAGCTATGGTCAAGACATTGTTAAAAAGTCGAAATATATCTGTAACCACCAAGCAAGTGGGTGGATTTTTAGAATTTATAGACACTGTGTGTCCTTGGTTTCCGAATAAAGGCACTATTAATTTAGAAACATGGAATAGGGTCGGTGAAAACATTAAAGGCTATTATGCTGCTAACGGCCCTGATAAGATCCCTATAGATGCTTTTCCTTTATGGACTTTAATTAAAGAATGTTTACAAGGTGATACTGAATATGATAAATGGCAACGACAAACACGTCCTCGATCTCGTTCAGCGGATTCAGGTTTAAAACCTTCTGCTCTTACTAATCCCGGTTCACAACCCTCTGCTCCACCTGAATATCCAGCAATAATCAATAATGAACAAAAAGATATTCAGGAATCTAATTTTAAAAATCCCTTTCTTATGTACTCAAATATGGGAGGTAAAAAATGCCGACCATTAAAACAAAGCAAAAGTACCTTGAAAACTATAGAATTATCTGAAGAATTATCTTCCGATGAGGAAGCTGAATTAGAAAAAGAGGCTGCTCAATATCACCACGATAGTGATGAGATTTTTGTTCAAGCACCTTTTGTGCCTAAAAAACACCAAAAAAGAGAACCTATAGTTTTGCCAGCAATAGAAGCTGGTAAGCGCCCTCCTCCGCCTGATATTTATCATCAATTGTCACCCCATTCTCCTTTACAATTAACTTTGATGCAGGCTAGACAACAAGGAGAAGACGTTGGCGGATTTTCTAAGATGTTGCATGCATATCCTATAACATATACTCCCCATCCTAATCAGGCTAACCTTAGAATTGCTACTCATATTGCTATTCCTTTTTCCAATCTTAAAGAATTAAAAACAGCTGCTGCTCAATATGGTGCAACCGCACCATATACTACTGCTATTTTAGAAACAATTGCAGCTGAGGTCCTTCCTCCTTGGGACTGGAAAGGTTTAGCTAAAGCTACCCTAACAGGAGGAGAATATTTGCTATGGCTCACGGATTTTGTAGATTCTTGTTATGATTATTCTCAAAAAACACATTTTCGCCAGCAAGGAATTACTCATGAAATGTTGGCTGGTACAGGACCGCATGTTGATTTAGCACAACAACTAGCTTATCCTGCCGCAGCATATGATGCCATTAGAGAAATTGACTTAAAAGCCTGGAAGGGATTACCTAGACATGGAACTTCTAGGGAAGAATTAACTAAAGTCCGACAGGGACCAGACGAACCTTATCATGATTTTGTATCTCGTTTGTTACAAACTTCATCTAGGCTCATACAAGATACTGATTCAGCTATGATTTTAGTTAAAGAATTAGCCTTTGAAAATGCTAATAATATTTGTCAATCTATTTTAAGACCCTGGAAAAATAAAGCAACCTTAAATGACTATATCAAATTATGTTCTGATGTTAGTTCTGGGTATATTCAAGGCATTGTGACTGCTGCAGCACAACAAGGCAAACCTGTTGAACAAGTTTTGGCAGCAATGCAATTTAAGAAAAACAGACGAGTTGCAGGCCCCCCTGGTAGTTGTTTTCATTGCGGTCAAATGGGACATCAAGTACGTCAATGTCCTAATAAAAAGATTCCAAATAATAATGGAAAAAATCCAGGTTTATGTCCGAAATGCGAAAAGGGTAATCATTGGGCTAATGAATGCCGATCTAAATATGATAAGAACGGAAATTCTTTGATACAGCCGGGAAACTTCTCAATGGGCTTGCCCCGGGCCCGTCCAAACAAACAGGGGATGTATCCTGTGCAGGTGCAAACCTCAGAGCACCAGCTAAACAATCCATTTCACAACTCCACCGAGCCACCAGTCACAGTGCCGGACTGGACCTGTGTTCCTCCTCCCACTTCGTATTAACACCTGAGATGGGGGCACAAGCTATCCCAACAGGGATATATGGCCCGTTACCTGCAGGAACATGCGGTTTGGTCTTGGGACGAAGCAGTCTGAGCATGAAAGGATTGCGAGTTATACCAGGCCTAATTGATTGTGATTATGAAGGAGAGTTAAAAGTTATGTTACAATCTGAAACTTCTGTCTTTAATCTACCTGCAGGAACAAAGATTGCACAGTTGCTTTTAATTCCTTATGTTTCATCTATAGGAAAAGCTGATTCCCGCATTCGGGGAACAGGCGGTTTTGGATCTACTGACGTTTATCTTTTACAGCCCATCAATCATCAGAGACCTGAACTTCAGTTAACTATTAACGATAGAGTTTTTACGGGACTCTTGGACACCGGAGCAGATGTATCGGTAATGACTTTAAAACAATGGCCAAAAGAATGGCCTTTACAGCATGCCTCAGCTGATCTAAAAGGAATTGGGGTTGCAAATTTGCCTCTTCAAAGCTGTAAGATTTTAAATTGGACGGATAATGAGGGACACTCTGGTACCATTCAACCATATGTACTAGAAAGCTTACCTCTTAACCTCTGGGGCCGAGACATCTTGACACAAATGGGTGCATACCTCTATACGCCTAGCAGTTAGTTTGATAAATTTATCAGTAACTATGTATGCAGATAAAATCTGTTGGAAATCAGATCAACCTGTTTGGGTTGATCAATGGCCTCTAACTAAAGAAAAGTTGCAAGCTGCTCGTCAATTAGTAGCTGAACAATTGCAATTAGGTCATATAGAACCTTCTACATCACCATGGAATTCACCTATTTTTGTTATAAAAAAGAAGTCGGGGAAATGGCGACTTCTCCAGGATTTGAGAGAAGTTAATAAAACAATGTGTACCATGGGAGCGTTACAACCTGGTTTACCCAGTCCTATTGCCATTCCTCAAAATTTTGAAAAAATAATTATTGACTTAAAAGATTGTTTTTACACTATCCCCTTACATCCAGATGACAAATGTCGATTTGCTTTTAGCATTCCATCCATAAATTTTAGTGAACCTATGGAACGCTATCAATGGAAAGTATTGCCCCAAGGAATGGCTAATAGTCCTACTCTTTGTCAAAAATTTGTTCATGAAAGTATAAAAGCGACTAGACAACAATTTCCTGATGTTCTTTGTATCCATTATATGGATGATATTCTTTTAGCAGCCTCATCTATCGATAAGTTGCAACATGCTTATGCTCATATTGAACAGATGTTAACTAAACATGGTTTGAAAATAGCACAAGAAAAAGTACAAAAATCATATCCTTTTCAATATTTGGGGTTTCAACTATATCCTAAATCTTTTATGCCACAAAAAATTGCCATACGAACAAATTCTTTGACAACTCTGAATGATTTTCAGAAACTTTTGGGAGACATTAATTGGCTCAGATCTTTTCTTAAGTTAACGATAGCCGATTTGCATCCTCTTTTTAAAATACTTGAGGGAAACCCTGATCCTACTTCTCCTCGCAAGTTAACAGAAGAGGGAAAACAAGCTCTTTGATTGGTTGAAAAAGCCATAGAAAATGCTCAATTACAATATGCAGACATAACAAAGTCTTTCTCTTTATATATCTTGCCTACAGTAATGACTCCTACAGGAGTCTTGTATCAAGACGATGTTCTATGTTGGGTACATGGATCTCACTCTGCAAAAGGAGTTCTTGTTTCGTACCCTCAAAAGATAGCAGAACGAATTAAACAAGGACGAAAGTTATGTATTACTCATCTTGGGAGAGAACCAGCAGTAATTGGAATTCCATACACACCTGCTCAAATTACTTGGCTGATTGCCACTGTAGACGATTTTGCTATAGCTTTAGCTGCTTTTCCTGGAGAAATAACACAAAAGTTTCCTTCTGATAAAATTCTTAGTTTTGCTACCTATCATTCTTTAGCTTTTCCTAGGGTTGTTAAAGGAGCTCCTATAACAGGAGCATTGACTGTTTTTACAGATGGATCATCCAATGGACAAGCAGTTTTGTATACCCCTACAGATCATTATGTTTGGAAATTAGAGAATGTTTCTGCACAAATGACTGAGTTGTATGCTATTTATCAAGCACTGTTGAAATTTTCTGAACCTTTGAATATCTATTCTGACAGTCGTTACATTGTCACTTCATTACAATTTTTAGAAACAGTTCCTGTCATAGCTTCTAAAGTTTCTTTTATACAATGATATTTTGGTTTGATTCAATCTCTCTTAATAATAAGAGATGCACCTCTTTTTGTAGGACACATTCGTAGTCACTCTAAATTACCTGGACCTTTGAGTCACGGCAACAATCAGGCTGATTTGTTAACTCGTTTTACTGTTGCTACTGTTGCAGAAGCCCAGCGTTTGCACTCTCTGCATCACTTACCTGCAGCTACTCTACAACGTATGTGCCATATCTCTCGAGAACAAGCCAGAGAAATTGTTCGAACATGTTCTTCGTGTGTTTCTTTTTTACCAATTCCTCATTATGGAGTTAATCCTCGAGGTCTTTTACCTAATGATCTCTGGCAGATGGATGTTACTCATTATCCTTCTTTTGGCCGCCTCTCTTATATCCATGTAACCCTTGATACTTTTTCTCATTTTGCAGTAGCTACTCCTTTATCGGGAGAATCAGCCGCACAAGTGATCTCACACTTATTACACTGCTTTTCAATATTAGGTATACCAAAGACTATCAAGACAGACAATGGCCCAGCATATACTAGTGCTAAATTTGCAAAATTTTGTGCTCATTTTTCTATCATACATAAAACAGGGATTCCTTATAATCCACAGGGTCAAGGCATGATTGAACGCTTTAATCTTACTCTGAAAACACAACTAAAGAAATTAAAAACGGGGACATGGGGGATTAAGGACACTCCTTTGTCTTTGTTAAATCATGCTCTTTTTGTTTTAAACTTTTTTACTCTCGATGCAGCTGGCCTTTCAGCTGCTGATCGTCATTGGCAATCCCCAGCTCAGCAGAAACCTGCAGTGTTGTGGAAAGATCCTATCGATGGATCTATGAGAGGCCCTGACCCAGTTTTTATTATGAGGAAGAGGGTATGTTTGTATTTTCCCAACAGATGAGCCTGTACCTCGGTGGATTCCGGAACGCTGTGTTCGACATGCCAAAAACGAAAATAGGCAAGTTCCGAAAGAGGTTTCAACGCCTAATGCTGACACCACGACAACCTCGACAACAACAACAAAATCTTGATTACTGGTCATCATTGCAAATCTTTGCCTACTGGCTTAGCATAATATGGTTGTTACACAAGGGAGTTTCTGCGACACAATATTGGGCATTCGTTACATTTCCTCCTTTACTTCATCCTGTAACATGGGATGAACCGATTGATATTCCGGTGTATACAAATGACACTAGTTTTTTAGGACCAGAAGATTTGTCTCATCTTGTTAGATTCTCTGTACCATACAATTATTCTGGTTTGTTTGATTCCACTACCAAACCAATATGTTTCAGTAAAAACGATACCGATGGATGTATTATGGTTACCCAATTAGCCCGGAATGATTTCCAAAACTATAATGGAACACATTGGTCTGCTCAAATGTTATACCCAAATTTTAGTGTAATATATCCAGCACATTTTCCTGCTAACATTCCTCTTTGTAATCGAAAAAGAATAAGCACATCACTCCCTGATTGGAAATTATGTCACGCGCTTAATCTTACTTGTAATAATATGACCAATCTATGTGACTGGCGTCCTTCGCAACGACTTGCTGGATTGTATCAAGGAATATGGACAATGAATAACATTACTCTATTTACTCAAATTTGGAAAGCAGTAGGAGCGATGGATCGAGCTGTTTTTCGAGCAGCCAATATAACTTGGCAACCATCCTTATCTGGTATTACAATGCATCGAATTACTAATAATACTGAGATTTGGTTTCAAGCATGTGTACCAGAACCTTATGTATTTTTGAGTGGATTTACACTAATTATAAATACAACAGATCACTCTGTAAATTGTACAAATTGTGTTTTATCTAATTGTGTTAACTCTTCTATTTTGAATTTTGTTATGTTAAAACAACCACCATATGTGTTTTTACCCGTCAATTTAACACATGATTGGTATGCTGATGAAGGCTCTGAAGTGCTAACTATTGTGACTCAAGCACTTATGCGTCAAAAACGAATTGTAGGTATGATAATAGCAGGAGTTCTTGCGATAATAACTGCCATATCAGTTACTACCATGGCTGCCATATCTTTAACTACTAGCATTCAAACTGCGCAATATATAAACAATATTTCTGAAACTATGATTGATACTTTGAAAGAACAAGCATTATGGGATGATAAGATTGAAAGAAAATTAAATGCGTTATATGACACAGTTAATCTTATGGGTCAAGAAATTCAAGCTTTAGCCATCAAAGAATCACTGTCATGTCATGCGGCATATAAAGCCATCTGTGTGACACCAGTTCAATGGAACCAATCTTGTTATGATTGGCCTAAGATACAAAAACATTTGTCAGGAATATGGAATAATGCTAACTCTTCAATTAACCTAAAACAATTGCATGGAGAAATTCTCTCCTTACAAAATGTAGAAAAATTGCAATTACCTCTTGCCCAACGTGCTCACGATTTTGTTAGCATATTAAAGGCTTCTTTTCCATCACTATCTTCATTTTATAAAGGAATCTATGGCCTTATAGGAGCAGCTTTATGTATAGTGGTATTGATTGTAGCGTTGCCTTGCATGTTCCGTACAATATATGATATGTTAAAACAAACAAGTATAAAAATTAAAAAATTACAACTAATGACTACACAACATGTTCCTGCTACAATTCACACGCAATAAAAGAAAAAGGGTGAAATGATGAGACCACTCTGCCTGAAAGGGTAGAATGGCCTTCGAAAGGATTTGCCTGGTAAGGGTTAATCTTTTCTAAGAACCTGCCTGAAAGGGTTGGTTTCATGAGAACAAAGCCCTGGTTTTACCAAGCACATTCTGTGTTTAGAGTAAGCGATAGTAACAGTACCAGATGTCTTGTAGTCACGGAACATGCATTAAAGGTATGTGGTAAACAACATCATAAATTTTGTAAAATAATACTTGATTGTTTTGTAGCATATAGAAACTGCACATATTCATATTGTTTGTTGATGTGAACCGATGATCTTTGCGATATGTACTGACTATAAAAGAGCCTATGAAGAAGTAATAAACTATCACTTGCCCTAAGAGCAGTGGTCCGCCTGTCCTTCATCGTCCTGGGAAGAGCTGGTCTCTGACAGGTATACACACAGAATTACTGCTATTTTAATTAATATTTTTATCAGTAACAATTTAGCTTTGACTATAAACCAGACTGTAAAAGGTAAATTAATCATTAGTAAGTTAGAAGTTGTCATGGAGAGGCTAAATTAATTGCTTTGAGTGGATGACTAATCAAACAATAGTTTCACTCCCTACACTGAAGAATTTAAACTGGACTTTGCAGTTTTCCTTGTCAGAATGCAGTTTTCTTTTCTGAAATATTAGCGGTTGTTGAAAACATCCTGGTACAAGTTTTTGCTATCAGAAATAGCCAAAAAGTGAGACATTTTAGGAAAGAAGAGATTTGCTGACATGGATTTTGTTATTGATATGATTATTAACATCAGATACCAACACATCCTGTTTGAACATTACCAGTTCAGACCTTTTTTGCTTCCTTGAGAGGGATCTTAAAGTTATAGAATCATAGAATCATAGAATGGTAGGGGTTGGAAGGGACCTTTAGAGATCATCTAGTCCAACCCCCCTGCAGAAGCAGGTTCACCTAGATCAGGTCACATAGGAACATGTCCAGGCGGGTCTTGAAGACCTCCAAGGAAGGAGACTCCACAACCCCTCTGGGCAGCCTGTTCCACTGCTCCGTCACCCTCACGGTGAAATAGTTTTTTCTTATGTTTAAGTGGAACTTTTTGTGTTCCAACTTCATCCCATTACCCCTTGTCCTGTTACTATCTACTATAGAAAAAAGGGATGTCCCAACCTCCTGACATCCACCCTTTAGATATTTATAAATGTTAATAAGATCACCCCTCAACTACCCCTCAATAGAACTGAAATAGAACAGAGTGGGCTTAAACAAACTTCTTTTGTACATTCCTGATAGTAGTTAACTAATTGCTGGTCACAATGTTGGTTGATATGCTTGTATGGTGGTATTACATGTCTCATCATGTATTCCCTATGATATCGTTTACCCTCTGTGGAAAATGTGGACAATTCTCGTTCTGCTGCACTGGTTGGGATTGGCTTAGGATATGGTTGTGTCATGGGCTATTAAGTTGGGTCAGAACGTGCACATGGCTTTGTTGTCTCCTCCGCATTTTCTCCCAGAACTTAATAATGGCACTCGATTCATAGGAAAGACTGTTACTTACCCTTATTCCTTCAAGGTGCCTCTAATGGATTTCACCAATCACACTTGGGATGTTCTAATTACTATGTTTTTATTATTTTACCTCTTGGAAAAGACTTTCATCTCAGGATTGTAAAATTTGTTTCTTGGAGAATTGTGAGGTTGGGTAGCTGTGTGAGGAGGGGCATACGGAACATGGGCAGGTGTCTGAAGAACTTTTTACCTGTAAAGATTAGGAGAACACGTGAACCCATCCCTAACACAGTTGCTGCCCGGACTCCAGCAGTAGATGTCACTGTTAAAGCTGTGGCCACTAACACCTAGACAGTGGATATTGTTGCTGTTACAACTGTGGTCTCTCACATCCAGACAGCGGATATTGTTTCTGTATCCACTCAGACTGCTGCTGCTACAACTATGGCTACTCAAACCCAGACAACTGACATGGTTACTGCTATAACCCCAGCAGCAGATGTTGCTGCTATAACTGCAGATACTCAAACCCAGGCAACTGATATAATTGTTGTTAAATCAGAGTATCAATTTGTGCCAGTATCAGTTGGCCCTGTACAGAAAAAGAAATACACAAAAAAGTCAACTCGCCACGTGAAGGATGAAGATGAACCAGGGACATCATGGGAGGAAGAGACGGAGCTAGAGATAATCACCCAGTCTTTGTCCCTGAGCAAGCTGCAAGATGTGCGGAAAGATTACAGTCGTCGCCTAGGTGAGCACATTATCAGCTGACTGCTTCGATGCTGGGAAAATGGAGCCACCAGCTTGGACTTAGAGGGCAGGGAGGCCAGGCAATTGGGCTCCTTGGCCTGGGATAGGGGGAAATGATAAGGCTATGGGAAAACCGACACAAGCCCTCAGCCTCTGGAGATGACTTCTTTTGAGTGTGAGGGAAAGATACCCCTTCAAGAAAGATATTACAAGAAACACAGGCAAGTGGACCACCATGGAGAAAGGTATTCAGTATCTGACAAAGCTAGCTGTGCTGGAAATTCTTTATAGTGACTATCTACCCGTAGACCCAGATGAGGTCCAATGCACACGATTTATGTGGCGAAAGTTCCTACGAAGTGCACCGCCACACTATGCCAATTCATTGGCAATTGTCTCCTGGAAAGAAGATGAGAGGCAAACGGTGGAGCAACTACCTGCTCAACTTCGTCAATATGAAGAAAATATGTCTTCCTCTCTACAGGCTGTTGTTTCAGCTGTAGAGAAAATGTCATGGAAGATTGACCAATTAGTGTCCCGATCTCCACCTGCCTGTATTCCAGCTGTTAGGAATAGGCGTCCCTATACTCAAGAGCAGGAACGCAGGGAGTATAAACCCCAGGATGCTTCACGGTTCTACACACAAGACCAAGGGGAGAATAAAAGCAAGTGGGATAGGCCATCTACTCCAAGGCCATCCGCTCCAAGATCACATACTTCAAGAGTACAGGCATGGGAGTTATCATAGAATCATAGAATGGTAGGGTTGGAAGGGACCTTTAGAGATCATCTTGTCCAACCGCCCTGCAGAAGCAGGTCAACCTAGATCAGGTCAAGTAGGAACATGTCCAGGCGGGTCTTGAAGACCTCCAAGGAAGGAGACTCCACAACCTCCCTGGGCAGCCTGTTCCAGTGCTCCGTCACACTCACAGTATTTAAATGGAACTTTTTGTGTTCCAGCTTCATCCCATTACCCCTTGTCCTGTTGCTAGCTACAGTAGAAAAAAGGGATGCCTCAACCTCCACCTGATCAGCAGGAGGAAGTGGATGAGGCCTTCTAAGAACAGCAGAGAGCTTCCTCACGATCACAATCCCCGGTCCTCATGGGGGACTTCAACCTCCCTGATATTTGCGGGGAAAGCCACACAGCCAAGCAGACGCAGGCCCGGAGGTTCCTACAGATTGTTGATGACAACTTCCTGTCACAGGTGATTGAGGAACCAACAAGGAGGGGTGTGCTGCTGGACCTAGTACTGACAAATAAGGAGGGCCTGGTTGGGGATGTGAAGGATGGAGGCAACGTCGGCTGCAGCGGCCATGAGATGGTAGAGTTCAAGATCCTGTGTGGAAGATGCAGGACACAAAGCAGGACCGTTACCCTGGATTTCAGGCGAGTTGACTTTGGTCTCCTTAAAGACCTACTTGGACGGATCTCATGGGATATATTTCTAAAAGGTAGAAGTGCCCAAGAGAGCTGGTTAATCTTAAAACACCACTTCCTCCAAGTCCAGGATTAGTGTGTCCCAACACGCAAGAAAGGAGGAAAAAGAGGTAGGAGGCCTCCATGGCTGAGCAAGGATGTGCTGGGACAACTCAGACAGAAAGCAGCCACCTATGAGAGGTGGAAACAGGGGCTGGCTTCTTGGAAATCGTGTAGGAACATTGCCAGAGCATGCAGAGGTGCAACTAGGAAGGCTAAAGCCCTTCTAGAATTAAATTTAGCCAGGGAAGTTAAGGACAGTAATAAGGCATTTTTCAAGTACATCAGCAGCAGAAGGATGGTGAGGGAGAATGTGGGCCCGCTGCTAAATGCTGAGGGTGCCCTGGTGTCTGAGGATGCAGAGAAGGCCGAAGTACTGAATGCCTTCTGTGCTTCAGTCTTTACGGCCAAGGTCAACCCTTGGGAAGCCCAGTCCAGCAAGGATAATAGGATGGCCAGGACAGAAGAGGACGTGCCCTGGGTGGAAGAGGAAGAGGTTAAAGACTTGTTGGACAAGCGTAAGGCTCATAAGTCAATGGGTCCTGATGGGATGCATCCTAGAGTGCTGAGGGAGCTGCCTGATGTGATTGCTAAGCCACTCAGCATAATTTTTGAACAATCATGGAGGACAGGTGAAGTGCCTAAGGACTGGAGAAAGTCCTGAAAGACACTGTCTCCCATAACACCCTCATCAGACAGCTCAGGCAGTGTGGCTTGGATGAGTGGACGGTGAGGTGGATCGAGAGCTGGCTGATTCCCCAGAAGGCTGTGCTGCCATTCAGCAGGATCTCGGCCGGCTTGAGACTTGGGCAGAGAGGAATCTCACGAGGTTCAACAAGGACAAGTGCAGGCTCCTGCATCTGGGAAGGAACAACCCCCTGCACCAGTACAGGCTGGGGGTTGAACTGTTGGAGAGCAGCTCTGCAGAGAGGCCTGGCAGTCCTGATTGATAATAAACTGAACATGAGCCAGCAATGTGCCCTCGTGGCAGGGAAGGCCAATAGCATCCTGGGATGCATCAAGAAGAGTGTGGCCAGCAGGTCAAGGGAGGTTCTTCTCCCCCTCTACTCTGCCCTGGTGAGGCCTCATCTGTAGCACTGTGTCCAGTTCTGGGCTCCTCAGCTCAAGAGAGACAGAGAACTACTGGAGAGAGTCCAGCGCAGGGCCACCAAGATGATCAGGGTACTGGAACATCTTTCATACGAAAAAAGGCTGCGGGAACTGGGGCTGTGTAGTCTAGAAAAGAGGAGACTGAGAAGAGATCTTATTAACATTTTTAAATATCTAAATGGTGGGTGTCAGGAGGCTGGGACATCCCTTTTTTCTCTTGTATCTAGCGACAGTACAAGGGGCAATGGGATGAAGCTGGAACACAAAAAGTTCCATTTAAATATAAGAAAAAACTATTTTACTGTGAGTGTGACGGAGCACTGGAACAGGCTGCCCAGGGAGGTTGTGGAGTCTCCTTCCTTGGAGGTCTTCAAGACCCGCCTGGACATGTTCCTGTGTGACCTGATCTAGGTGGACCTGCTTCTGCAGGGAGATTGGACTAGATGATCTCTAAAGGTCCCTTCCAACCCCTACCATTCTATGATTCTATGATACTGAATGGACCAGCCGCAAACTCCCGATACTGCATGCGATGACTCGCCTCACACACGCATCATCTCCCTCGCAGTGAAGTATTTACAATGATTGAAGATCCAGAGTTATGGACTAAATGAACCCGACAGGCATGTCAGAGAACTGAGAGAACTGGCATGTCCATGAACTGAGAAAATAATACACCTCCGTGTGTGTGTGTCCATGTTTTTGGGAGAGGAAGTATGACGGTAGATGATTATGATGTGTAAACCTAGACATGACGTAGATGTTTTAGAATGAGGGGTAGAATGTCCTGGTTTGAGCTAGGATACAGTTAATTCCCGTGAGGAACCAGGAAGGGGTACCGCCTAAACAGCTGACCCAGGCTAGCCAGCAGGTATTCGATACCATCCTAACGTCACACCCAGTATATAGATGGGGAGCTAGCCGGAAGAAGCTCTCTTCCAGGATTGAGGTTTCTCGGTCGCTGGTCCGGAGTGGTCACTTACGTCGGGTCCCGGGTGGTGAGCAACTGCGTCACTCACCTGTTTTCTTTGTAATATCCCCTTATTTTTTTTTATAGTTGTTCTCCTTCAACTTTCCCCTAGTAAATTGTTCTTATTTCAACTTACGTAGGCTCTTTTACTTTTTTTATTTCCATCCCCTCTGTGTTCCACCGGGAGGGGGAGGAGTCATGGGGATTTTTTTTCCCTTTGCCCCGGCTGGGCAAAACCACAACACTTCTTTAAGCAAAGATCTGCCAGAAGCTTCCCCTGTAGCTGATAGGGCTAAAGCCAGTCAATTCTAAGATGAATCCTGCAGCTGACCAAGACCAATTAGTGATTGATGTAACGCCTCTTTGAATAATGTATTTGAGAAGGGGAAGAAGTTGCTGTGCAGTTACTAAACTGCAGCAGCAACCGGGAGTGAGAATGCGAAAACATCTCCGCAGACACCAAGGTCAGTGGAGAAGGAGGGGGCTCAGGCCCTGGAAGAAAGATTCCCCTGTGACCTGTGGTGAAGACCATGGTGAGGCAGGCTGTCTTCCTGCAGTCCATGGAGAACCATGGGGGAGCAGAGATCCACCCGCAGCCTGTGGAGGATCCCACGCCGGATCAGGTGGATGCCTGAAGGAGGCTGTGACTCTGTGGGAAGCACCCTGGAGCAAGTTCCTGGCAGGGCCTGGGAGCCCGTGGGGAGAGAGGAGCCCGCACCAGAGAGTAGATTTGCCGTCAGGACTTGTGATCCTGTAAGGAACTCACGCTGGAGTAGTCTGTTCCTGAAGGACCGTTCTCCCGGTGGATGACCCACGTTGGGGCAGTGTGAAGAGCTGTCTCTGTGGGAGGCCTCATGCTGGAGCAGTTCATGAAGGACTGTAGCTCATGGGAAGGACCCACACTGGAGAAGTTCGTGGAGGACTATGTCCCGTGGGAAGGACTCACACTGGAGAAGTCCGTGGAGGACTATGTCCCGTGGGAAGGACTCACACTGGAGAAGTCCGTGGAGGACTATGTCCCGTGGGAAGGACCCCACACTGTAGCAGTGGGAAGTGTGAGGAGGCCTCCCCCTAAGAAGAAGCACTGGCAAAGTCCATCTGTAATGAACTGACCATGACCTCCATCCCCCATCTCCTGCACTGCTCTGGGGGAAGGAAGGAGAGGCCTGGGAAGAAGGGAGGGATGGGAGGAGGTGTTTTAAGATTCGATTTTATTTCTCATTTCCCTGTTCTGTTTTGATTGTTCATTAATAAATCAAACCTTTTCTCCCCAAGTTGAATCTGCTTTTGCCAATGACGCTAATTGCTGAGTGATCTTCCTGTCCTTATCTCAACTCACGAACCTCCCATTATATTTCTCTCTCCCCTGTCCAGTTCAGGAGGGGGAGTGATATTATGACTTGGGAGGCATCTGGCACCCAGTCAGAGCTAAACCACCGCACATAAACACAGATATAGCAGCATAAATATTAGCTATTCATGAGGTCTTATGAGATAGGAAGTGAAATTATCATCATCATTTGGTTGGCAGAATTCAGATTTCTTTTTCAACCAGAGCAAGTAGGAATAAAACCTGACTCTATGTTTTAGAGACACTGAACTACTGCAGAGTAACATCTCAGATATTCTTGTCCGTGGCTTGTAAAATTTCTCAGATTCATTTGTTTTAGAAAATATTATGAATGACATCATTGTCTCAGAGACAATCATCGTTTGTATGCAGCCCACACTTATAAAACTACTCAAGTGAAGATTATTTTTGTCTGTTTATTTTAAAGAAAATTAAGTTCCACATGTGAGAAAGAAGCGTGAGGCTTTTAATTGTTGCCAGTTACCTTCCATATGTAGCATTATTTTGCCAAAACTATGTAATATACAGTTGTGTGATGTTTGTACTATGTATTTTTTGTTATAAATACCCATCTTTCTAAATATATTCATAACTCCAGTTTCTGGTGCTGTCCTTGTATACCTAAGCCCTGTACAACAAGCAGTTCCACACACTGCTCTCTCTAAGGCACTTCCACACAATCATTCATGCCATATGGATTGATAGATTATGTGCTGATTTAAGCCATTCTTTTTTATTTAGGCAAAAGTTTATTACTGATGCCATTTAGAAAGTCAGATTTCTAAGAATATATCTTCCTCCAAAGTTTCCTACTAAGTTTTGCACATTAGCATTGTCACCACACACATTTACACATCCATCCTGTGGAATCCCGGGAAGAGGGAGGGGTGGGGGAAGGTGTTTTTAAGACGGTTTATTTCTCACTTCCCTGCTCTCATTGTTCCTTTAATAAATCAAAACTTTTTCTCCCTAAGTTGAGTCTGTTTTGCCCGTGCTGCTAATTGCTGAGTGATCTCTCCATCCTTATCTCAACTCACAAGCCGTTTGTTATATTTCTCTCTCTATCCTGTCCAGTTTGGGATGGGGAGTGATTTTATGACTTGGTGGACAGGGGGCTAAACCACCACATAACCTTATGCCAATGCACTTGAATCTTTACAAGTCTTAGGATTTCCTGAATAATACTGTCTTTGATACAGATTTTAAATGCTTCTTAAGCTTTAAAGAACTAATAAATTTGTAATGTTGGATGAATCAAAGTTCATATTACAAGTGTACATGTTTTTGTTTGAAAGTACAGAAATAAAGACGGCAATGGAGAATATGGTAATTCAGTACTGGAAATACTAATATCTAAACGGCAGTAAACAAAGCAGAGGCAAGGGTCGTTTATTCACGGCTTTGTGGCCAATAGCGTCCTGGGATGCATCAAGAAGAGTGTGGCCAGCAGGTCAAGGGAGGTTCTTCTCCCCCTCTACTCTGCCCTGGCGAGGCCTCATCTGGAGTACTGTGTCCAGTTCTGGGCTCCTCAGCTCAAGAGGGACAGGGGAACTGCTGGAGAGAGTCCAGCACAGGGCCACCAAGATGATCAAGGGTATAGAACATCTTTCATACGAGGAAAGACTGCAGGAACTGGGGCTGTTTAGTCTGGAGAAGAGGAGACCGAGGGGTGATCTTATTAACATTTATAAATATCTAAAGGGTGAGTGTCAGGAGGTTGGGACATCCCTCTTTTCTCTTGTATCTAGCGACAGGACAAGGGGTAATGGGATGAAGCTGGAACACAAAAAGTTCCACTTAAACATAAGAAAAAACTATTTCACCGTGAGAGTGACGGAGCAGTGGAACAGGCTGCCCAGGGGGGTTGTGGAGTCTCCTTCCTTGGAGGTCTTCAAGACCCGCCTGGACATGTTCCTGTGTGACCTGATCTAGGTGGACCTGCTTCTGCAGGGAGGTTGGACTAGATGATCTCTAAAGGTCCCTTCCAACCCCTACCATTCTATGATTCTATGATACTGAATGGACCAGCCGCAAACTCCCAATACTGCATGCGATGACTCGCACGTCAACATTATGGCTACTGCTCGTGCAGCATCAAGGCTGTCCCTCCAGCATTTCTTCCCCCACCTTCACTAGTAGCTGTGGGTGGGCAGGATCTTGTAAGGGGTCACAGCCAGGACAGCTGACCCAGGCTGACCAAGGAGATATTCCATACCATATAACATCAGCTCAGCAATATAAACTGGGGGAGAGGAGCAGGAAGGGGGCCGTGATTCATTTTGGCCTTCCAAAAGCAACCGTTCCGCGTACCGCAGCCCTGCTTCTCGGGAGGTGGCTGGACATCGCTGCTGATGGGAAGTAGAGAGTAACATCTTTATTTGCTTTGCTTTGCTTCTCATGCTTGTGGCTTTGCTGTTTCTTTGTTTAACTGCTTTATCTCAACCCACGAGACTCCCATCTTATTTTCTTCCCTCCCTGGCTTGCTGAGGAGGGGGGTGATAGAGTGGTGTGATGGGCACCTGGCATCCAGCCAGGGTCAAACCACCACACCCCTGCAGAAGCAGGTCCACCTAGATCAGGTCACACAGGAACACATCCAGGCCGGTTTTGAAAACCGCCAGAGAAGGAGACTCCCCAACCTCCCTGGGCAGCCTGTGCCAGTGTTCCGTCACTCTCACAGTGAAATAGTTTTTCCTTATGTTTAAATGGAACTTTTTGTGTTCCAGCTTCGTCCCATTACCCCTTGTCCTGTCACTAGGTACAACAAAAAAAAGTGATACCTCAACCTCCTGACATCCACCATTTAGATATTTGTAAATATTAATGGGATCCCCCCGCAGTCTCCTCTTATCCAGACTAAACAGTTCCAGTTCCTTCACACTGGAGAAGTTCATGGAGGGACCCATGGAGGGTCCCGTGGGAGGGACCTCACACTGTAGTAGTGGGAAGCATGCTTCACTGTGAGGATGACGAGCACTGGAAGGGGCTACCTAGATGGGTTGTTGAGTCTCCTCTGGAGACTTTAAAAACCCACCTGCTTGAATTCCTGTGTGACCTACTCTAGTTGGTCCTGCTCCGTCAGAGGGGTTGAACTAGATGATCTTTAGAGGTCCCTTCTAACTATTAAGATTCTGTGATTCTGTGTGAGGAGGCCTCCCTCTGAGAAGAAGCAGCGGCAAATTCCATCTGTAATGAACTGACCGGTAACCCCCAGTCCCCATCCCCTGCGCTGCTGGGGGGGAAGGAAGGAGAGTCCTGGAAAGAGGGAGGGATAGGGGGAGGTGTTTTAAGATTTGGGGTATTTTGTCATCTCCCTGGTTTTTTTTATTATTTTTAATTAATAAATCAAACCTTTTTCTCCCCAAGTTGAGTCTGTTTTGCCCGTGATGCTAATTGCTGAGCGATCTCCCTGTCCTTAACTCACAAACCTCTCTCCCTTTTCCAGTTTAGGAGGGGGAGTGATATTATGACTTGGTGGGCATCTGGCATTCAACCAGGGCTAAACCACCGCACCCTGGTACAGTGTGAGATCTCTCCCAGAGAAGACAATCCTCCACAAACTTCTTGAATGTGTGTCCTTCCCACAGGCTACAGTTTTTCAGAAACTGCTCTAGCATGGGTCCCTTCCACAGGGAAAGCAGTTCTTCAGGAATGAACTGCTCCAATGTGAGTCCCCCATGGAGTCATAAGTCCTGCCAGCAAACCTGGTCCATCATGGGCTCCTTTCTGTTCAGGTCCTGCCAGGAGCCTGCTCTAGCGCAGGCTTCCCACAGGGTCACAGCCTCTTTTCTTCCTTTCTTCCTTTCTTCTTATTTTCTTCCCTCCCTGGCTTGCTGAGGAGGGGGGTGATAGAGTGGTGTAAAAAAACCATGCTATACTGACACACCACCTGATAGAAGGGTGTCTTGCCTACCCCAATGAGACCCATCAGGTTCAGGCACTATAATGGGGCCTAGCCTATGCCTACCAAGCTGCAGTCCAGTCCTCTCAGAGAACTATGGTTGAGGTGGAAACTCAAACTGTATCTGAGACCACTATGCTTGAGATGGGGAATCAACAAACAACTACAAAGATTGCCCCAGTAGTGAAAAAGAAACGGTGGATAAGGAGATCAACAAGTCCGTATCATCGATTAGTAAGGGAAGAAGAGGAAGAAAAGGAAAGGTTAGAAGAAACTGATCCTTCAGTAATGAAGGAGTGAGAGAAATTGAAAAGGAAATGGAAACTACTCGGTCCCTGAACTCATCAGAACTTCAAGATATGCGGAAAGATTGCAGTCGCCAGCCAGGTGAGTGGATTGGTGCCTGGCTGCTCCGATGCTGGGATAACAGGGCTGACAGTCAGCAATTGGAAGGTAGAGAAGCCCAACAGCTGGGATCTCTTGCTAGGGACCGGGAAATTGATAGAGGCATTGGAAAGAAGACCTCAATTTTGCAGTCTCTGGAAACGGCTCCTCTCAAGTGTAAGGGCAAGATACCCATTCAAGGAAGACCTTGTAAATGCCCGAGGAAAGTGGACTAGAGCAGATGAAGGCATCCAATACCTAAGGGAATTAGCTGTGTTGGAAGTCATCTATGGCGATCTAGATAATGCTGAGGCCTCCACAGATCCAGACGATGTCCAGTGTACACGGGTTATGTGGAGAAAGGTGATTCAGAGTGCCCCAGCTTCATATTCTAATAGCTTGGCAACGATGTATCACCCAGACATGGATATACCAACAGTGGAGAGAATATCTTCTTGGTTGCAAAACTTTGAAGAAAGCCTCTGCACCTCCTCATCATTGTGGGATAATGGCTTGACTGTCAGGGATGCCCCAAGAATTCGGTCATCTACTGCCCTGACCAGGGGAAAAGGAAGTCTCAGGCGTACGCCTGAGGTGAACTCTGGCTCTTCTTGCGTGACCAAGGAGAGGATATGAGGAAGTGGGATGGTGAACCCACTATTAAAGTTGGAAGCCCATGTACGTGAACT
Organism: Colius striatus; assembly: GCF_028858725.1. Taxonomy (NCBI): domain Eukaryota; kingdom Metazoa; phylum Chordata; class Aves; order Coliiformes; family Coliidae; genus Colius; species Colius striatus. The sequence continues at coordinate 22,939,160 of NC_084789.1, read as the reverse complement.
AAGGGGGAAGACAAGAAGGCTGTCACCGCTCTGGCGTGGGATCCTCCACAGGCTGCAGGTGGATCTCTGCTGCACCGTGGACCTTCATGTACTGCCGGAGAACAGTGTGCCTCACTATGGGCTGTCTCAGGGGAATCTCTGCTCCAGTGCCTGAAGCACCTCTTCCCCCGCCTTCTTCACTAATCTTGGTGTCTGCAGAGATGTTTTTCTCACATTCTCACTCCCTTCTTCTCCTACAGTTTAGCACCTGCTCATAAACTTCTTCCTCTTCTCAAATATGTTATTCACAGAGGTGTTACCGCCATCACTAATTAGCTTAGTATTGGTCAGTGGCAGGTCCATCATTGAAATGACTGGCACTGGCCCCGTCAGATTCAGGGGAAGCTTCTAGCAGCTTTTCTCACAAGTCATCCCTGTAGCTCCCCTCCTATCAAAGCTTGGCCATGTAAGTGCACTTTGGGTTTGGGAAATACTTTTTCTGGGTTGCCTGAATCTTTCCTGTTCTGTACCAACAAATGTAGAAAAGTACGTAGAATCTTGCTCAAAGAAGTAATTCCAAGATTTGGTATTCCAGAAGGGATATCATCAGACAGTGGCCCTCACTTTATAGTTGAAGTAGTTCAGGGGGCCACAAAGTTTCTGCAAATACAATTGGACCTACATATCCCTTGAAGACCCATATCAAGTGGGAAGGTAGAAAGGATGAATCAGACCCTAAGAGACAAATCTCAAAGTTGTGTCAGGAAACACAAATAAAATGGGTAGATGTCCTACCTGTAGCATTAATGAGAATTAAGATTAGTCACAGAGTAAGAGAGAATCCTTCTGAAATTCTGTATGGGAAGCCATATCCTGTAAACTCAACCACAGGAAAAGAGGATCAAATGCATATAAAGGGAGAGGAACTGTTGATCAATCATCTATTATCACAGACTTTAGCTTCCTTGCACAGGTGCCTTAATCAGCAAGCTCCTTTGCCCTTAGACTCACCAGTGAATGAATTTCAACTTGGAGATGAAGTTTACATACACACCTGGAAGGATGAGCCTTTAAAAGAAAAGTGGAAAGGACCTTATTTAGTGCTACTTACAACTTATACTGCCTTGAAAATGAAAGGTATAGATTTGTGGATACACTATACCCATATAAAGAAAGCCCTGCAGGAGGAGAGGATCTCTGAAGAAACAGGTCCACTGAAATTGAAGCTCTCTCAGTCTCAATGAACTGAAACTGGGACTCTGAAAAGTCCTATATTGAGCTGGACTGTATACAAAGCCTAGTACCTTCGTGTTGCATTTTAATAATTGTCCTTGAACTTTTGCTAGTATATTTGTGTAAATATACAAATTTCTTTAGCATAAGAAATGAAGGAACTAAGGGGGATGATACTCCTCTGTTGCTTATGGATGAAGGCAAATGGGGAACCAGGAAATCCATGGGAATAGAATGTATATTTTGAACTATTACAGAAAAATGTTCACATTTGCAAATAAGTCAAATTGCTGGGTTTATACTCACTTCCCAGGAGGTAAATTTAAAAAAATTGGGAAGTGAAAGTTCCTAAATCAACAAATACAAGAGAATAAAAAAAAATCAGTAGGAAATTATCCCTTTTGTACTAAAACGTATGATAAATAGGGCCCATAAAGCCTTTCCACCGAATCGGTCAGGAGCTTGTGCTTTAGGAGCCACAGTTACAAATATCTCAACAATTGAAAGACTACAATGTCAAGTGTGGACGAGAACCTACCTTGGGAGAATCCCCTGGTTAGGAGTTAGTGCATTAGGAGAAGCTGTAGTGAACATTTCAGGCACAGCTGAGGAAACTGGAAATGAGACTCATGATACACTATAAAGGCCCTACAAGAAGTGTCTGAATTTGCTAAAATCACTTTGCAGGGCAGAATGGCTCTCGATATGATGTTAGCTTTCCAGAGAGGCTATGTGTATGTAAATCAGAATGGCAGAATTTCTACAGACCTAGAAGAGATCTGGAAACAGACTAAGATGCTCCATGAGATATAAAAGGATGATACATCCTATGGATTCGAAGAAATATTTAAATCGTTAACTTCCTGAGCTTATGGGTAAAGAAATTGTTAAGTACTATAGTAGTGATAATCATAATTTTTGTTTGCATGTATGTTTTACTTCAGTGTCTTTTCAAATGTTGTTACAGAATTTTGAGAAAATGAGACTAATGTAAGAGAAACTACAGTGAAGTTCCTTTCACAGTCTCAAAAGGGAGGAATGTAGACTAAAACCATATGGTGATTAATGCTTAGGCTATAGTGACACTTTAATTTAGGATGATCATTAATCATTAGCTTCACTGTGCAAGTCTGAACTACTTTGTATTAACAATGCAAGCCATAATAACGACTGTATCATTGAAGAGGATCTAGACTGGAACATCTCTCTTAGGAGGAAAGGCTGAGAGACCTGGGGCTGTTTAGCCTAGAGAAGAGGAGACTGAGGGGATCTTATCAATGCTTATAAATACCTAAAGGGTGGATGTCAGGAGGATGGGACTAGTCTTTTTTTCTGTAGTGTCCACTGGACAAAGGGTAACAGGCACAAGCTGGAACACAGGAAGTTCCAGTTGAACACAAGGAAAAACTACTTTACTGTGAGGGTGATGGAGCACTGGACCAAGCTGTCCAGGGAGGGTGTGGAACCTCCTTCTCTGGAGGTTTTCAAAACCGGCCTGGATGCATTCCTGTGCAACCTGATCTAGGTTAAGCTGCTTTAGCAGGGGGTTAGACTAGATGATCTCTAGAGGTCCCTTCCAACCCCTACCATTCTGTGATTCTGTGATAGAGACTGATAAGGAGGGAACACCTTGCCTCAGAAGGTGCCAAAGGCTGGATGGTTTTCCAAGAAGTATAAAGTTAGTAGAGGTCCACAATGACTGGGGGAAAGGTAAAGGCAGCAGGTGGAGATCGTGACCACCAACTCAATTCAAGAACAAAAATACCTGTGTACGTGAACTAAGGGGCAAGACAACTGTTAAGATGCGATCACCCAAGAAGACTGTCAGCGTAGTAGCTGCAAGGACAAAACAAGGCAATCAGCAATCTCTCAGACATAAAAGAACTGAAATCACCTCTTTTGATGCCAATGAGGGGACTTCAGATCTGCAATTGCAAGGGTCAGATAGTGAATACTCTGATGAAGAACAGAAATAGAGGGTCCCTGCCTCCAGCCAGGAGGAGGAAAGGGATGACTGAATCTACTGGACTGTGTGGGTTCGATGGTCTGGCACATCAAACCCACAAAGGTATAAAGCCTTAGTAGACACAGGGGCACAGTGTACACTGATGCCATCAAGGTATAGGGAGACCGATTCTGTCTGGATCTCTGGAGTGACAGGGGGATGTCGAGAATTATCCGTATTAGAGGCTAAAGTGAGCTTAACAGGGGACAAATTGGAAAAACAACCCATTGTCACTGGTCCAGAGGCTCCTTGTATTCTTGGCATAGATTACCTCAGGAGAGGGTACTTCAAAGACCCAAAGGGGTAGCAATGGGCTTTTGGAACAGCCACTGTAGACACAGAGAAAATCAAACAACTCTCTAGCTTACCTGGCCTCTCAGAAGACCCTTTTGTTGCGGGATTGCTTCAAGTTCAGGAACAACAGGTACCAATTGCTACCAGGACGGTGCACTGGTGGCAATATTGCACAAATCGAGACTCCCTGGCTCCCATCCGTGAGTTGATTCATCGATTGAAGACTCAAGAAGTAATCAGCAAATCTCATTCCCCATTTAATAGTCCCATATGGCCTGTGAAAAATCTGATGGAGGATGGAGGTTAACAGTAGACTATCGTGGCCTGAACGAAGTGACACTACTACCACTGAGTGCTGCTGTCCCAGACATGTTAGAGCTCCAGTATGGAGTCAAAAGCAGCCAAGTGGTATGCTACTATTGACACTGCCAATGCATTTTTCTCAATTCCTTTGGCAGCAGAGTGCAGGCCACAGTTCGCCTTCACATGGAGAGGTATCCAATATTCCTGGAATCGACTGTCCCAGGGGTGGAAACCACACCCACTTCTAAAAAGGAAAGTGCAAAATCTTAAATTACATTCAGACAAATGGTTTCTTGTATTCATTCCTTTTGTCTTCAAAGATCCACTCACAACAATTTGTCACAGAATGAAGGCTCACTCTACTCCTTAAAATATAGTATGCTTGGAGTTCATCTCATTCTGCTTGAAATACCCAGAAAAAAAAAGATTTAAAAAAAAAGTATTTTGGAATATTACGAGAAAACATATCAAAAAGATACTTTAAAACTTATTTGTCATCCAGGGTTAAGTCATGGGATGGAGGTGGTCCTAATCTATATGGGAAGAGCTATGCAGTCATACAACCATGACTGTGGCACTTTGAGAAGCATACACTGCACTGAACAAAGCTGAGGGCAGTTCAAAGGAAGGCAAAGCTCTCTGAATTCCCCTGACAAATCCACACCTATATAGTCCTGAAAATGAACTGCAAGTTTCAGGGTAAAGCTAATCCTCCTCCCTTTGATGTCAAGGGAGAATGTATCTTTTGCCCTAAACAAATGATTGGGATCCTATAAATCTAAGCTATTTGCACAGTCAGTTACTCTGAGACTAATTTCTTGTTCTTCAAAGAGAACCAATAATTCAGTATTTTTAGTGTAACTTTAAAAGGCGGGAATTTAAGACCTTCATGCAGACAGCACTGTTTTAAAAATGTATTTCTCAAGCAGTTTTCACAAAAAAAAGTTAAGTTGTAGGTACCTCTTTTGCTTCTGTTTAGAACTATGTACTGAGATAAAAAGCTTTCTAGTTATGAAGACAGCATGCATGTTGAATATAGTGAAGAGACCTCTGCCCTTTTCCTTCTGATGTTAACTTCCCTAACTACATTGTTTTATTCAACGTCATAAATTATGGACAGTATGTAATATTACAGTAATAACACACATGACACCAATGTTTTCTTAGAGGTTGCTTATTATTGTTTTATTTTTTTCTATACAATGAATGAAAAATGCATTATGCTTTTTCATTTCTGTCTCTTTAAGGGCTGGTATAGCATACAGGTACTTGTCATTTTAAGTTGTTAATGGGATGCACAAGCATTGTTATATTTACCTGTTAGTAATTTATAGGTAGCATATATTTCTGGGCAGAATTTTTAAATAAATGTGATGTGTCAGTAAAATATTTTTTAATTAACATTATGATGGCATTTTTTAAAAATAATTGAAAAGAACTCAGCTCATTATCTGAGTATAATATAGTAATGCAATCATATAGCTATCATCCTAAATTTAAGTTCAAATGATTAGGAATCTGTTGTTAAGGCTGGACTACAACTGTGAATGGGAAGAATGTAATGATGAATGCTGTATGATAAGTAAGATAGTTGTGTTCTTTGCATTGACTTTAGTTCAAAGGACCAAATAATAGCATCATGTATTTAATTAACTGAAGAAACGGAGAAGTTATCTAAATGATATCTCACATTATTTTTAAAAGCAAGTACATTTACTATAATTTTATTTAATTCCTCTTTAATTCTAATTGGGAAAGACTATATAACAAAATCCATAACGTTTTGCCATACACTTAAGTACTTAAATTGAGAAATGTAGGTTAGGACCCCAGGTCTCAGATCAGTAAACCTCCATGTCTCCAGTTTTTGCTCAAGAGGAAAAAAAAGTTGTTTCTGAAAGGTAACTTAACTCACCTGAGTGAGTTCTCTACTGTCTGAGGGTAATATATTTCATTAAGGAATGAGGAGATTGCTGACCTGAGGTGACAGGTACGCTGCAGGGTCTACAATGTTTTCCACTGCAAAATTTAAAAAATAAAGAAAAAAAACAGTTTACCCAACCAATATTTAAGCATTGACACATAATCCCACAATGCTTACTAAGAAGAAAACACAATGGATGATGGCACTTAAGTTCATATCAAGAATCAGTAGTCATTTCCTCCATTTCATGAGACAGTTCTTACAACCGATCTGCCTGTGATGTTTAAGTGTGTCAAATCTTGAGGCAGGATCCAAGACTCTGAAAGAAATAATCTTCTACAGGGGGAGATTGGGATTTGTCAGAAAATGAGGTAAAAGTGTCAGCCAAGGAACTTAGCAGACTGTTCCATTGCCTGCGGAGGGGGAAATCTACTTCCACACTATTAATTATCCAGTATAAAGTTAATGACAATTTCAAAAGGAGCGCGATAAACAGTCATTATAAAGCATGAGGAGAAGATCTATAAATTAAAATAGATGAGGTAAAATCCTGAGGGCACCTCTCTCCTTTCTCCTGCATTAGGAAGTTCCACTCAGCAGCTGGATTGGTGTTGCAACCTGGTTTGAGGGAGGTTCTTCTCCCCCTCTGCTCTGCCCTGGTGAGGCCTCATCTGGAGTACTGTGTCCAGTTCTAGGCTCCCCAGCTCAAGAGGGACAGGGAACTTCTAGAGAGAGTCCAGCGCAGGGCCACTAAGATGATCAGGGCACTGAAGCATCTTTCATACGAGGAAAGGCTGTGGGGTCTGGGACTGTTCAGCCTGGAGGAGACTGTGGGGATACCCAAATAATACTTACAAGTATTTAAAAGATGTATGTCAAGAGGGTGGGGCAACACTTTTTTCTGTAGTGTCCAGTGATAGGACAGGGGGTAATGGACAAAAGCTGGAACGCAAAAAGTTCCAGTTAAACACAAGGAAAAGTTATTTACTTTAAGGGTGACAGAGCACTGGAACAAGCTCCCTAGGGAGGTTGTGGAGTCTCCTTCTCTGGGGCTTTGCAAAACCTGCCTGGATGTGTTCTTGTGTGACCTGATCTAGGCAGATCTGCTTTAGCAGGGGGGTTGGACTAGATGATCTATAGAGGTCCCTTCCAACCACTACCATTCTATGATTCTATGATGCTGAATAACCTAACCATGGCCCCTCGAGGCGTCTGGTGAAAATTAACCTTATCACAGACAAACCCAGGAAATTATCTGGGGAACAAATGAGGTTTCCTATATGAGCTCATTCATTTATCAATGCAACTCACTTACCCGTAGGTCCATAGGGAGGAAGAAAGACTTCCTTCGTATTGCTGAGATTTTTACTGACCAACTGAAGAGCTGAAGCCTGAGCAACAGGCCCTGAACCAAAGTTGACCTCTAGATGAATCTCCCAACCAAATGTTATATAAATGTAGTAGCCAATCATTAGTGAAATATGCATGATCATTAGCAAAAGATGTAGCTTAGACAAAATACAATTGTTGACAAGGATAAACTTTCTGATCCTTAGTGAAGGATGTAGCTAAAAATGTCTATGAGAATGCATTTATCACTTTGATGTCTCTGTTTCTGTGTGTATGGGGGCTGGTGTTCAAGGCTGAGAAATCAGATGTTCGGCCTTGGTTGGAAGTATGTAAAGAAAAATCAAGATGAGCGAACTCCCTTGGTTCTTCATGGAGCCTTGGCCAAGCTTAAAATGGTATCTCAATGGAGAGTGAAACCAGATGTTCAACCAATTAAATTATGTAAGATTGTTTATTCAACAATATAAAAAGCTGGACCCTCTTGCAGCAACTTGGGAGACCTCACCTATGAGTGGACGCACTGCGTAGGATCTCCCAATTGCTGGGACAGATTCTCCAAATCCTTGCTGCAACTGGGGCTCCCCAGTGACAGAGAATCTGGATGATGTATTAGGGCAATTGGTGATGTATCATTCTTAATTGCTAGCACTATTCTCCTGTGTCATGGTTTTGTGTGGAGCCATTTCTGGTAATGGGGAAGGAGCTGTAAAGATGGCTCCTGTAAGAAGTTGCTTGAAACTCTCCCTAGCTCTGCATCAGACCCACTTCTGGGGCTGAGCCAATTAGGCACCTCCACGATCACTTTTTGAGAAGAAGCAGCTGAGAGAGTTCTTCCTGTTTTTCTTCTTTTTAGTGGAGTATGTTTTCCCAAAATCGTAATTGACACTGAGCCCTCCCTGCCATCGTCTCAATCCACAATGTCCTTGGTTATCTTTTTTTTTCACCCATCTCACTGAGGCCTCCATCATCTTAAGGAGGGTGGGGGTGGATGGGGGGCAGTGAGCAAGAGACTGTTGTGGTGCTGTCTGGGCAAAACCACGACATCCTGTAGTAATGATTAGGTGCATTACCTTACTTATGCTCTTTGCTGCTTAGAAATAAGAGCGTCATAAGCTTATTGTTGTAACTGAATGTTTTATCTTATTTTCTGTAACATTTTAAAGTAGACAGTAAAGTAAAATTAATCCTTTCATTGGTATCTGTGTCCTTTCCACTGCCCTCTGTCATTTGGCAAAACACCAACAACTTCATCCACCATTTGTCCCTCACCTTCTTTCCAGGGCTGTGGTAGTTTGAGCCTGGCTGGATGCCAGGTGCCCACCACACCGCTTTACCCCCCACCTCCTCAGCAAGCCAGGGAGGGGAGAAAATAAGATGGGAATCTCGTGGGTTGAGATAAAAGCAGTTTAATAAATAAATAGCAAAGCCGCGCGCGCGGGAAGCAAAGCAGAAGCAGATAAGCTGTTACTCTCTACTTCCCATCAGCAGCGATGTCCGGCCACCTCCCGAGAAGCAGGGCTTCAGTACGCGTAGCGGTTGCTTTGGGAAGGCCAGAAATGAATCTCGCCTCCCCTTCCTGCTCCTTTCCCCCAGTTTATATTCCTGAGCTGACGTCATATGGTATGGAATATCTCCTTGGTCAGCCTGGGTCAGCTGTCCTGGCCATAGTCCCTCCCAAGATCATGCCCACTCACAGCTATTGGTGAAGGTGGGGGAAGGAATGCTGGAGGGACAGCCCCGATGTTGTGCAAGCGGTAGTCATAATATTGATATCAACAGTAAGCACAGCACTGCAGGAGCTGCTGTGGAAAATCACTACCGTCCCAGACCCACTACAAGGACATAACTGCCAATGAGTTGGCATAAGATGGTGGTGCAGTTCATAGGAACTTTTGCCACATGGGGGGATGTGCACTGGATTTCATCTGGATCTGTGGGTAACTGCACATTATCTGGATCATTATAAATCACCTCCAGCACAGCTAATTCCCTCAGGTACTGAATGCCTCTCTCCATGGTGGTCCATTTGCCTGGCTGACAGGTAATATCTTCCTTGAAGAGGTACGTTTCCTTCACATCTGACAGAAGTTGCCTTCAAAGTCTGAGGACTTGTGTCTTTTTTTCCAATTGCCTTATCAATGTCCCCTTTCCTAGACAGGGAGCCCAGCTACTTGGCTTCCCTACACTCCAATTTGAGGCTACTGGCCCCATTATCTCAGCATTGGAGCAGCCAGGTGACAATGTGCTCCCCTGGATGACGACTGAAATCCTTTGAATATCTTGCAACTTGCTCAGGGATAAGAATTAAGTGGTAAATGTCTCATTCATGACTTCTGCCTCTTCCTCCTCCTCTCGTGATGATCTTGCTTCATCCACTTCTTCCTCCTCCCCCTTTGTAGTAGGAGTTTCTTCCCTTACTAAATGAGCTGACTTTTGCATCCATTATTTCTTCTTGTGTATAGGAGTGACTGACGCTGGCATAGCTTGGTTCTCTAATTCAACTGTAGTGCCTGCCACCAGGGTTTGAGCAGCCACAGTGCCTATTTCTGGGATTTGAGTAGCCACAGTGCATGTCATTGGGGTTATGTTAGCTGTAGTGCCTGTTGATCTATTTTCCTCTCCCCTGAGGGTGCTGCCTAATGTTGAGCAGTGTTTGGTAGATGCTGGCCAGGGCCTAGAACAGTATGGTAAGCTGATGAAAGCCTCTCCCTACCTACGGTCCTGTGGAGAAATTGTTCCAGGAGTTCCAGGAATTCAAAAAATATATGTCCTTCTCCCCACCTGTATGGATCCATATCTCAGCTGGTGCTCCTCTGATCAAGAGAGGAGATACAGAGGGTGTACACACCAAGGTACTCTGTGGTTCTACCTGCATAGCCATGGAGAGGACATGAGGAGGTGTGACAGAAAGCGTATCTTGACCTTAGAGGCACAGGTACCTGAACTGCAAGGAAAAACAGTAACTAAATGGGATTCTTCATGGAAAAATCATAGAAACATAGAATGCTGCCCAAGTTTCCAGTGAGCACCTCCCCAGAGACAGCAGAATGATTGATCTCAATTCTGATCCTCTTGAAGGCACTTCTGATTCATTTTCACAAAAAGTGAGTAATAAATGCAATAACCACTACTAGAGGGGCCCTCCTTCTAGCTGGGGGTGGGAGAGGGACAACCGGGTTTATTGGACTGTGTGGATCCGATGTCCTGACACATCAGATCCACAGGAGTACAAGGCTCTCATGGACACCAGTGCATAATGTACCCTTATGCTACCTAGCTATAAAGGAAATTAAGAAATTTGTATTTCTGGGCTGACAGGGGCAGATGAATTGAGTCTAATGGGAAATAAGTGGCATAAACATCCTATTGTGATGGACCCAGAGGTTCCATTCATCCTTGATATAGACTACATCAAGAGAGGGTATTTCAAGGACCCAAAAGTGTATTGGTAGGCTTATGGTGTAGCTGCCTTGGAGAGAGGAAACTCTGACTGTGAGTCCTCTCTATCAAGTGACCCGGAGGAAAAATCATTTCAAATGGAGACCTGAACAGCAACAAGGTTTTGAAAAAATTAAACAAGAGATTGCTGAGGCAATCTTATCTTGGGCTAGTCCGGACAGGACCAGATGTGAAAAATATGTTCTAGGTCATGACCAGGAGAATGACCCTATCTGGAGTCTCTGTCAGAAAGCATTTGGGGCCACTCGAGGCTGATGCCTTGGGTTTTAGAGTCGGGTATACAGAAGTTCAAAGGCCTGATACACTACAACTGAGAAGAAGATATTGACAGCATATGAAGGAGTTTGAACCTCCTCAGAAGTGATTGGCATAGCTCTTCCTGGCATCCCTACTGCCAGTGCTGGGCTGAATGCTCAAAGGGAGGGTGTCCTCCTCACATTATGTGATTGATACTACATGGAATAAGTGGATTGTGTTGACCAACTGGCCAGAGGGCAAAGATTTTGAAATGTCAACAGAGATATGGGGAGCAGTCCCTGGGATCCATCCCAGAGAGAAAGTCCCTGTAGCGCATATGAAGAATATGTTTGGAAAGACAGTTTGGATTAATCCTGCCTCTGTCAAAGGAAAACCCATCTATGATATTGTTTTTGCTCAAGGACCTGGATGCACATGGTGAATGATGGGGAAGGATGGGAAAGTTTGATGCGTACCTCAGAGGGATTTGATTTTGAGTGAGAATAGCCGGTGAACTAAATGGTATGATGTTAATTGCTAAGTAACCCCACCATTGATACTGGAGGTTCATCCACCCCATAAACAACAGTTTGTCATCATCGTGGTTTGGCCCAGTCAGCAATGAAGCACCACGACAGTCTCTTGCTCACTGCCTCTCATCCACTCCCACCCTCATTAGGATGGCAGAGGCCCCAGTGAAATGGGAGGAAAAAGATAACCAAAGATGTTGTGGATTTGAGACAAGGGCAGGGAAGGCTTGCTGCCAATTATGGTTCAAGGCAAAACAGACTCCAGTACTCGACTTAGAGAGGAAAGTAGGAAAGTTTATTCTACTACCTACAAGAAACAGAACGGAAAAAAAAATTAAAAAAAGTTAGTAGAATGATGACAAAATTACAAGCAGCACTTTAAGATCTCCCTCCCCGATCCCTCCTTTCTTCCCAAGCCCAGCTCACTGCTCCCCATATCTCTATCTCCTCCCCCCTCAACAGCTTGGGGGATAGGGAATGGGGAACGTGGTCAGTCTCTCACAGATGGTGCTTCTTTCTTCTCAGATGAGGACGACTCTTTGCATTCTTCCCCTGCTCCAATATGGGGTCTCTCCCTTAATCCCTTGTATTTACTATCCAGGTGGCCTTTGCTAGATGTGTATGCCAATGTTTGAAGGTCCCATCACCCCCATTGCTCTCAGTGTAGTCTTTAACAGTCCATTATCTCAATCAATTTTCCCAGAGACTGGTGCATGATAAGGAATGTGATAGACCCACTTGATGCCATGCTCTTTGGTCCAGGTGTCTATGAGGTTGTTTCAAAAATGAGTACCATTGTCTGACTTGATCCTTTCTGGCATACCATGTCACCATAGGACTTGCTTTTCAAGGCACAGCACAGTGTACTGGGCAGTGGCATGAGGCACAGGATATATTTCCAGACATTCAGTGGTTGCTGCCACCATGGTGAGCACATGGCACTTACCTTAGGAGGTTTGTGGGAGTGTGATATAGTCAATCTGCCAGACCTCCCAGTATTTATATTTCAGCCCTCATCCTTCATACCATAGAGGCTGCAATCACTTGGCAGCACATCTCATATTCATGAATGACCCGTGCCACAGCATCCAAGGTCAAGTCCATGAGCCCATCTATAGGTGGCATCTCATCCTTCATGGCCTGAGGCATCATGTGCCCACTGAGTTATAAATAATTCACCTTTACATTGCCAGCCTAAATCTACCTGAGCCATTTCAATCTTGGCAGCTTGTTCCACCTCCTGATTGTACTGATGTTCTTAATTGGCCTGGTTCTTGGGCATGTGGGAATCTATGTGTTGCACCTTCACAACCAGCTTCTCCATCTGGAAAGCGATGTCTTTTCACAATGAGGCAGCCCAGATGGGTTTGCCCTGGTGTTGCCAGTTGTTCTGTTTCCATTGTTGCAGCCACCCCCACAGAGCATTTGCCACCATCCATGCGTCTCTATAGAGATAAAGTATTGGCCATTTTTCGTGTTCTGCAATGTCTAAAGTTGGATAGCTTTCACCTCTTTGAAATAACGTGATTCACTCTCTCCTTCCACAGCTTCTACGACTTGTTGTAGGGGACTCCATACAGCCGTCTTCCACCCCCGGTCCTTCCCACAATGCAACAGGACCCATCAGTGAACAGGGCATATGACTTCTCATCTTCTGTCAGCTTATCATATGGTGAGATCTCTTCAGCACGTCACCTCCTTCTCTGTTGACATTTCAAAATCTTTGCCCTCTGGCCAGTTGGTGATCATTTCCAGGATACCTAGGCAACTGGACTATGCGAGCTCGTTGTGTGATCAACACAATCCACTTATTCCATGTAGTATCAATCACATAATGTGAGGAGGACACCGTCCCTTTGAGCATTCAGCCCAGCACTGGCAGTAGGGATGCCAGGAAGAGCTATGCCAATCACTTCTGAGGAGGTTCAAACTCCTTCATATGCTGTCAATATCTTCTTCTCAGTTGTAGTGTATCAGGCCTTTGAACTTCTGTATACCCGACTCTAAAACCCAAGGCATCAGCCTCGAGTGGCCCCAAATGCTTTCTGACAGAGACTCCAGATAGGGTCATTCTCCTGGTCATGACCTAGAACATATTTTTCACATCTGGTCCTGTCCGGACTAGCCCAAGATAAGATTGCCTCAGCAATCTCTTGTTTAATTTTTTCAAAACCTTGTTGCTGTTCAGGTCTCCATTTGAAATGATTTTTCCTCCGGGTCACTTGATAGAGAGGACTCACAGTCAGAGTTTCCTCTCTCCAAGGCAGCTACACCATAAGCCTACCAATACACTTTTGGGTCCTTGAAATACCCTCTCTTGATGTAGTCTATATCAAGGATGAATGGAACCTCTGGGTCCATCACAATAGGATGTTTATGCCACTTATTTCCCATTAGACTCAATTCATCTGCCCCTGTCAGCCCAGAAATACAAATTTCTTAATTTCCTTTATAGCTAGGTAGCATAAGGGTACATTATGCACTGGTGTCCATGAGAGCCTTGTACTCCTGTGGATCTGATGTGTCAGGACATCGGATCCACACAGTCCAATAAACCCGGTTGTCCCTCTCCCACCCCCAGCTAGAAGGAGGGCCCCTCTAGTAGTGGTTATTGCATTTATTACTCACTTTTTGTGAAAATGAATCAGAAGTGCCTTCAAGAGGATCAGAATTGAGATCAATCATTCTGCTGTCTCTGGGGAGGTGCTCACTGGAAACTTGGGCAGCATTCTATGTTTCTATGATTTTTCCATGAAGAATCCCATTTAGTTACTGTTTTTCCTTGCAGTTCAGGTACCTGTGCCTCTAAGGTCAAGATACGCTTTCTGTCACACCTCCTCATGTCCTCTCCATGGCTATGCAGGTAGAACCACAGAGTACCTTGGTGTGTACACCCTCTGTATCTCCTCTCTTGATCAGAGGAGCACCAGCTGAGATATGGATCCATACAGGTGGGGAGAAGGACATATATTTTTTGAATTCCTGGAACTCCTGGAACAATTTCTCCACAGGACCGTAGGTAGGGAGAGGCTTTCATCAGCTTACCATACTGTTCTAGGCCCTGGCCAGCATCTACCAAACACTGCTCAACATTAGGCAGCACCCTCAGGGGAGAGGAAAATAGATCAACAGGCACTACAGCTAACATAACCCCAATGACATGCACTGTGGCTACTCAAATCCCAGAAATAGGCACTGTGGCTGCTCAAACCCTGGTGGCAGGCACTACAGTTGAATTAGAGAACCAAGCTATGCCAGCGTCAGTCACTCCTATACACAAGAAGAAATAATGGATGCAAAAGTCAGCTCATTTAGTAAGGGAAGAAACTCCTACTACAAAGGGGGAGGAGGAAGAAGTGGATGAAGCAAGATCATCACGAGAGGAGGAGGAAGAGGCAGAAGTCATGAATGAGACATTTACCACTTAATTCTTATCCCTGAGCAAGTTGCAAGATATTCAAAGGATTTCAGTCGTCATCCAGGGGAGCACATTGTCACCTGGCTGCTCCAATGCTGAGATAATGGGGCCAGTAGCCTCAAATTGGAGTGTAGGGAAGCCAAGTAGCTGGGCTCCCTGTCTAGGAAAGGGGACATTGATAAGGCAATTGGAAAAAAAGACACAAGTCCTCAGACTTTGAAGGCAACTTCTGTCAGATGTGAAGGAAACGTACCTCTTCAAGGAAGATATTACCTGTCAGCCAGGCAAATGGACCACCATGGAGAGAGGCATTCAGTACCTGAGGGAATTAGCTGTGCTGGAGGTGATTTATAATGATCCAGATAATGTGCAGTTACCCACAGATCCAGATGAAATCCAGTGCACATCCCCCCATGTGGCAAAAGTTCCTATGAACTGCACCACCATCTTATGCCAACTCATTGGCAGTTATGTCCTGGAAAGAAGGTGAGGGACAAATGGTGGATGAAGTTGTTGGTGTTTTGCCAAATGACAGAGGGCAGTGGAAAGGACACAGATACCAATGAAAGGATTAATTTTACTTTACTGTCTACTTTAAAATGTTACAGAAAATAAGATAAAACATTCAGTTACAACAATAAGCTTATGACGCTCTTATTTCTAAGCAGCAAAGAGCATAAGTAAGGTAATGCACCTAATCATTACTACAGGATGTCGTGGTTTTGCCCAGACAGCACCACAACAGTCTCTTGCTCACTGCCCCCCATCCACCCCCACCCTCCTTAAGATGATGGAGGCCTCAGTGAGATGGGTGAAAAAAAAAGATAACCAAGGACATTGTGGATTGAGACGATGGCAGGGAGGGCTCAGTGTCAATTACGATTTTGGGAAAACATACTCCACTAAAAAGAAGAAAAACAGGAAGAACTCTCTCAGCTGCTTCTTCTCAAAAAGTGATCGTGGAGGTGCCTAATTGGCTCAGCCCCAGAAGTGGGTCTGATGCAGAGCTAGGGAGAGTTTCAAGCAACTTCTTACAGGAGCCATCTTTACAGCTCCTTCCCCATTACCAGAAATGGCTCCACACAAAACCATGACACAGGAGAATAGTGCTAGCAATTAAGAATGATACATCACCAATTGCCCTAATACATCATCCAGATTCTCTGTCACTGGGGAGCCCCAGTTGCAGCAAGGATTTGGAGAATCTGTCCCAGCAATTGGGAGATCCTACGCAGTGCGTCCACTCATAGGTGAGGTCTCCCAAGTTGCTGCAAGAGGGTCCAGCTTTTTATATTGTTGAATAAACAATCTTACATAATTTAATTGGTTGAACATCTGGTTTCACTCTCCATTGAGATACCATTTTAAGCTTGGCCAAGGCTCCATGAAGAACCAAGGGAGTTCGCTCATCTTGATTTTTCTTTACATACTTCCAACCAAGGCCGAACATCTGATTTCTCAGCCTTGAACACCAGCCCCCATACACACAGAAACAGAGACATCAAAGTGATAAATGCATTCTCATAGACATTTTTAGCTACATCCTTCACTAAGGATCAGAAAGTTTATCCTTGTCAACAATTGTATTTTGTCTAAGCTACATCTTTTGCTAATGATCATGCATATTTCACTAATGATTGGCTACTACATTTATATAACATTTGGTTGGGAGATTCATCTAGAGGTCAACTTTGGTTCAGGGCCTGTTGCTCAGGCTTCAGCTCTTCAGTTGGTCAATAAAAATCTCAGCAATACGAAGGAAGTCTTTCTTCCTCCCTATGGACCTACGGGTAAGTGAGTTGCATTGATAAATGAATGAGCTCATATAGGAAACCTCATTTGTTCCCCAGATAATTTCCTGGGTTTGTCTGTGATAAGGTTAATTTTCACCAGACGCCTCGAGGGGCCATGGTTAGGTTATTCAGCATCATAGAATCATAGAATGGTAGTGGTTGGAAGGGACCTCTATAGATCATCTAGTCCAACCCCCCTGCTAAAGCAGATCTGCCTAGATCAGGTCACACAAGAACACATCCAGGCAGGTTTTGCAAAGCCCCAGAGAAGGAGACTCCACAACCTCCCTAGGGAGCTTGTTCCAGTGCTCTGTCACCCTTAAAGTAAATAACTTTTCCTTGTGTTTAACTGGAACTTTTTGCGTTCCAGCTTTTGTCCATTACCCCCTGTCCTATCACTGGACACTACAGAAAAAAGTGTTGCCCCACCCTCTTGACATACATCTTTTAAATACTTGTAAGTATTATTTGGGTATCCCCACAGTCTCCTCCAGGCTGAACAGTCCCAGACCCCACAGCCTTTCCTCGTATGAAAGATGCTTCAGTGCCCTGATCATCTTAGTGGCCCTGCGCTGGACTCTCTCTAGAAGTTCCCTGTCCCTCTTGAGCTGGGGAGCCTAGAACTGGACACAGTACTCCAGATGAGGCCTCACCAGGGCAGAGCAGAGGGGGAGAAGAACCTCCCTCAAACCAGGTTGCAACACCAATCCAGCTGCTGAGTGGAACTTCCTAATGCAGGAGAAAGGAGAGAGGTGCCCTCAGGATTTTACCTCATCTATTTTAATTTATAGATCTTCTCCTCATGCTTTATAATGACTGTTTATCGCGCTCCTTTTGAAATTGTCATTAACTTTATACTGGATAATTAATAGTGTGGAAGTAGATTTCCCCCTCCGCAGGCAATGGAACAGTCTGCTAAGTTCCTTGGCTGACACTTTTACCTCATTTTCTGACAAATCCCAATCTCCCCCTGTAGAAGATTATTTCTTTCAGAGTCTTGGATCCTGCCTCAAGATTTGACACACTTAAACATCACAGGCAGATCGGTTGTAAGAACTGTCTCATGAAATGGAGGAAATGACTACTGATTCTTGATATGAACTTAAGTGCCATCATCCATTGTGTTTTCTTCTTAGTAAGCATTGTGGGATTATGTGTCAATGCTTAAATATTGGTTGGGTAAACTGTTTTTTTTCTTTATTTTTTAAATTTTGCAGTGGAAAACATTGTAGACCCTGCAGCGTACCTGTCACCTCAGGTCAGCAATCTCCTCATTCCTTAATGAAATATATTACCCTCAGACAGTAGAGAACTCACTCAGGTGAGTTAAGTTACCTTTCAGAAACAACTTTTTTTTCCTCTTGAGCAAAAACTGGAGACATGGAGGTTTACTGATCTGAGACCTGGGGTCCTAACCTACATTTCTCAATTTAAGTACTTAAGTGTATGGCAAAACGTTATGGATTTTGTTATATAGTCTTTCCCAATTAGAATTAAAGAGGAATTAAATAAAATTATAGTAAATGTACTTGCTTTTAAAAATAATGTGAGATATCATTTAGATAACTTCTCCGTTTCTTCAGTTAATTAAATACATGATGCTATTATTTGGTCCTTTGAACTAAAGTCAATGCAAAGAACACAACTATCTTACTTATCATACAGCATTCATCATTACATTCTTCCCATTCACAGTTGTAGTCCAGCCTTAACAACAGATTCCTAATCATTTGAACTTAAATTTAGGATGATAGCTATATGATTGCATTACTATATTATACTCAGATAATGAGCTGAGTTCTTTTCAATTATTTTTAAAAAATGCCATCATAATGTTAATTAAAAAATATTTTACTGACACATCACATTTATTTAAAAATTCTGCCCAGAAATATATGCTACCTATAAATTACTAACAGGTAAATATAACAATGCTTGTGCATCCCATTAACAACTTAAAATGACAAGTACCTGTATGCTATACCAGCCCTTAAAGAGACAGAAATGAAAAAGCATAATGCATTTTTCATTCATTGTATAGAAAAAAATAAAACAATAATAAGCAACCTCTAAGAAAACATTGGTGTCATGTGTGTTATTACTGTAATATTACATACTGTCCATAATTTATGACGTTGAATAAAACAATGTAGTTAGGGAAGTTAACATCAGAAGGAAAAGGGCAGAGGTCTCTTCACTATATTCAACATGCATGCTGTCTTCATAACTAGAAAGCTTTTTATCTCAGTACATAGTTCTAAACAGAAGCAAAAGAGGTACCTACAACTTAACTTTTTTTTGTGAAAACTGCTTGAGAAATACATTTTTAAAACAGTGCTGTCTGCATGAAGGTCTTAAATTCCCGCCTTTTAAAGTTACACTAAAAATACTGAATTATTGGTTCTCTTTGAAGAACAAGAAATTAGTCTCAGAGTAACTGACTGTGCAAATAGCTTAGATTTATAGGATCCCAATCATTTGTTTAGGGCAAAAGATACATTCTCCCTTGACATCAAAGGGAGGAGGATTAGCTTTACCCTGAAACTTGCAGTTCATTTTCAGGACTATATAGGTGTGGATTTGTCAGGGGAATTCAGAGAGCTTTGCCTTCCTTTGAACTGCCCTCAGCTTTGTTCAGTGCAGTGTATGCTTCTCAAAGTGCCACAGTCATGGTTGTATGACTGCATAGCTCTTCCCATATAGATTAGGACCACCTCCATCCCATGACTTAACCCTGGATGACAAATAAGTTTTAAAGTATCTTTTTGATATGTTTTCTCGTAATATTCCAAAATACTTTTTTTTTAAATCTTTTTTTTTCTGGGTATTTCAAGCAGAATGAGATGAACTCCAAGCATACTATATTTTAAGGAGTAGAGTGAGCCTTCATTCTGTGACAAATTGTTGTGAGTGGATCTTTGAAGACAAAAGGAATGAATACAAGAAACCATTTGTCTGAATGTAATTTAAGATTTTGCACTTTCCTTTTTAGAAGTGGGTGTGGTTTCCACCCCTGGGACAGTCGATTCCAGGAATATTGGATACCTCTCCATGTGAAGGCGAACTGTGGCCTGCACTCTGCTGCCAAAGGAATTGAGAAAAATGCATTGGCAGTGTCAATAGTAGCATACCACTTGGCTGCTTTTGACTCCATACTGGAGCTCTAACATGTCTGGGACAGCAGCACTCAGTGGTAGTAGTGTCACTTCGTTCAGGCCACGATAGTCTACTGTTAACCTCCATCCTCCATCAGATTTTTCACAGGCCATATGGGACTATTAAATGGGGAATGAGATTTGCTGATTACTTCTTGAGTCTTCAATCGATGAATCAACTCACGGATGGGAGCCAGGGAGTCTCGATTTGTGCAATATTGCCACCAGTGCACCGTCCTGGTAGCAATTGGTACCTGTTGTTCCTGAACTTGAAGCAATCCCGCAACAAAAGGGTCTTCTGAGAGGCCAGGTAAGCTAGAGAGTTGTTTGATTTTCTCTGTGTCTACAGTGGCTGTTCCAAAAGCCCATTGCTACCCCTTTGGGTCTTTGAAGTACCCTCTCCTGAGGTAATCTATGCCAAGAATACAAGGAGCCTCTGGACCAGTGACAATGGGTTGTTTTTCCAATTTGTCCCCTGTTAAGCTCACTTTAGCCTCTAATACGGATAATTCTCGACATCCCCCTGTCACTCCAGAGATCCAGACAGAATCGGTCTCCCTATACCTTGATGGCATCAGTGTACACTGTGCCCCTGTGTCTACTAAGGCTTTATACCTTTGTGGGTTTGATGTGCCAGACCATCGAACCCACACAGTCCAGTAGATTCAGTCATCCCTTTCCTCCTCCTGGCTGGAGGCAGGGACCCTCTATTTCTGTTCTTCATCAGAGTATTCACTATCTGACCCTTGCAATTGCAGATCTGAAGTCCCCTCATTGGCATCAAAAGAGGTGATTTCAGTTCTTTTATGTCTGAGAGATTGCTGATTGCCTTGTTTTGTCCTTGCAGCTACTACGCTGACAGCCTTCTTGGGTGATCGCATCTTAACAGTTGTCTTGCCCCTTAGTTCACGTACACAGGTATTTTTGTTCTTGAATTGAGTTGGTGGTCACGATCTCCACCTGCTGCCTTTACCTTTCCCCCAGTCATTGTGGACCTCTACTAACTTTATACTTCTTGGAAAACCATCCAGCCTTTGGCACCTTCTGAGGCAAGGTGTTCCCTCCTTATCAGTCTCTATCACAGAATCACAGAATGGTAGGGGTTGGAAGGGACCTCTAGAGATCATCTAGTCTAACCCCCTGCTAAAGCAGCTTAACCTAGATCAGGTTGCACAGGAATGCATCCAGGCCGGTTTTGAAAACCTCCAGAGAAGGAGGTTCCACACCCTCCCTGGACAGCTTGGTCCAGTGCTCCATCACCCTCACAGTAAAGTAGTTTTTCCTTGTGTTCAACTGGAACTTCCTGTGTTCCAGCTTGTGCCTGTTACCCTTTGTCCAGTGGACACTACAGAAAAAAAGACTAGTCCCATCCTCCTGACATCCACCCTTTAGGTATTTATAAGCATTGATAAGATCCCCTCAGTCTCCTCTTCTCTAGGCTAAACAGCCCCAGGTCTCTCAGCCTTTCCTCCTAAGAGAGATGTTCCAGTCTAGATCCTCTTCAATGATACAGTCGTTATTATGGCTTGCATTGTTAATACAAAGTAGTTCAGACTTGCACAGTGAAGCTAATGATTAATGATCATCCTAAATTAAAGTGTCACTATAGCCTAAGCATTAATCACCATATGGTTTTAGTCTACATTCCTCCCTTTTGAGACTGTGAAAGGAACTTCACTGTAGTTTCTCTTACATTAGTCTCATTTTCTCAAAATTCTGTAACAACATTTGAAAAGACACTGAAGTAAAACATACATGCAAACAAAAATTATGATTATCACTACTATAGTACTTAACAATTTCTTTACCCATAAGCTCAGGAAGTTAACGATTTAAATATTTCTTCGAATCCATAGGATGTATCATCCTTTTATATCTCATGGAGCATCTTAGTCTGTTTCCAGATCTCTTCTAGGTCTGTAGAAATTCTGCCATTCTGATTTACATACACATAGCCTCTCTGGAAAGCTAACATCATATCGAGAGCCATTCTGCCCTGCAAAGTGATTTTAGCAAATTCAGACACTTCTTGTAGGGCCTTTATAGTGTATCATGAGTCTCATTTCCAGTTTCCTCAGCTGTGCCTGAAATGTTCACTACAGCTTCTCCTAATGCACTAACTCCTAACCAGGGGATTCTCCCAAGGTAGGTTCTCGTCCACACTTGACATTGTAGTCTTTCAATTGTTGAGATATTTGTAACTGTGGCTCCTAAAGCACAAGCTCCTGACCGATTCGGTGGAAAGGCTTTATGGGCCCTATTTATCATACGTTTTAGTACAAAAGGGATAATTTCCTACTGATTTTTTTTTATTCTCTTGTATTTGTTGATTTAGGAACTTTCACTTCCCAATTTTTTTAAATTTACCTCCTGGGAAGTGAGTATAAACCCAGCAATTTGACTTATTTGCAAATGTGAACATTTTTCTGTAATAGTTCAAAATATACATTCTATTCCCATGGATTTCCTGGTTCCCCATTTGCCTTCATCCATAAGCAACAGAGGAGTATCATCCCCCTTAGTTCCTTCATTTCTTATGCTAAAGAAATTTGTATATTTACACAAATATACTAGCAAAAGTTCAAGGACAATTATTAAAATGCAACACGAAGGTACTAGGCTTTGTATACAGTCCAGCTCAATATAGGACTTTTCAGAGTCCCAGTTTCAGTTCATTGAGACTGAGAGAGCTTCAATTTCAGTGGACCTGTTTCTTCAGAGATCCTCTCCTCCTGCAGGGCTTTCTTTATATGGGTATAGTGTATCCACAAATCTATACCTTTCATTTTCAAGGCAGTATAAGTTGTAAGTAGCACTAAATAAGGTCCTTTCCACTTTTCTTTTAAAGGCTCATCCTTCCAGGTGTGTATGTAAACTTCATCTCCAAGTTGAAATTCATTCACTGGTGAGTCTAAGGGCAAAGGAGCTTGCTGATTAAGGCACCTGTGCAAGGAAGCTAAAGTCTGTGATAATAGATGATTGATCAACAGTTCCTCTCCCTTTATATGCATTTGATCCTCTTTTCCTGTGGTTGAGTTTACAGGATATGGCTTCCCATACAGAATTTCAGAAGGATTCTCTCTTACTCTGTGACTAATCTTAATTCTCATTAATGCTACAGGTAGGACATCTACCCATTTTATTTGTGTTTCCTGACACAACTTTGAGATTTGTCTCTTAGGGTCTGATTCATCCTTTCTACCTTCCCACTTGATATGGGTCTTCAAGGGATATGTAGGTCCAATTGTATTTGCAGAAACTTTGTGGCCCCCTGAACTACTTCAACTATAAAGTGAGGGCCACTGTCTGATGATATCCCTTCTGGAATACCAAATCTTGGAATTACTTCTTTGAGCAAGATTCTACGTACTTTTCTACATTTGTTGGTACAGAACAGGAAAGATTCAGGCAACCCAGAAAAAGTATTTCCCAAACCCAAAGTGCACTTACATGGCCAAGCTTTGATAGGAGGGGAGCTACAGGGATGACTTGTGAGAAAAGCTGCTAGAAGCTTCCCCTGAATCTGACGGGGCCAGTGCCAGTCATTTCAATGATGGACCTGCCACTGACCAATACTAAGCTAATTAGTGATGGCGGTAACACCTCTGTGAATAACATATTTGAGAAGAGGAAGAAGTTTATGAGCAGGTGCTAAACTGTAGGAGAAGAAGGGAGTGAGAATGTGAGAAAAACATCTCTGCAGACACCAAGATTAGTGAAGAAGGCGGGGGAAGAGGTGCTTCAGGCACTGGAGCAGAGATTCCCCTGAGACAGCCCATAGTGAGGCACACTGTTCTCCGGCAGTACATGAAGGTCCACGGTGCAGCAGAGATCCACCTGCAGCCTGTGGAGGATCCCACGCCAGAGCGGTGACAGCCTTCTTGTCTTCCCCCTTAGTTCACGTACATGGGCTTCCAACTTTAATAGTGGGTTCACCATCCCACTTCCTCATATCCTCTCCTTGGTCACGCAAGAAGAGCCAGAGTTCACCTCAGGCGTACGCCTGAGACTTCCTTTTCCCCTGGTCAGGGCAGTAGATGACCGAATTCTTGGGGCATCCCTGACAGTCAAGCCATTATCCCACAATGATGAGGAGGTGCAGAGGCTTTCTTCAAAGTTTTGCAACCAAGAAGATATTCTCTCCACTGTTGGTATATCCATGTCTGGGTGATACATCGTTGCCAAGCTATTAGAATATGAAGCTGGGGCACTCTGAATCACCTTTCTCCACATAACCCGTGTACACTGGACATCGTCTGGATCTGTGGAGGCCTCAGCATTATCTAGATCGCCATAGATGACTTCCAACACAGCTAATTCCCTTAGGTATTGGATGCCTTCATCTGCTCTAGTCCACTTTCCTCGGGCATTTACAAGGTCTTCCTTGAATGGGTATCTTGCCCTTACACTTGAGAGGAGCCGTTTCCAGAGACTGCAAAATTGAGGTCTTCTTTCCAATGCCTCTATCAATTTCCCGGTCCCTAGCAAGAGATCCCAGCTGTTGGGCTTCTCTACCTTCCAATTGCTGACTGTCAGCCCTGTTATCCCAGCATCGGAGCAGCCAGGCACCAATCCACTCACCTGGCTGGCGACTGCAATCTTTCCGCATATCTTGAAGTTCTGATGAGTTCAGGGACCGAGTAGTTTCCATTTCCTTTTCAATTTCTCTCACTCCTTCATTACTGAAGGATCAGTTTCTTCTAACCTTTCCTTTTCTTCCTCTTCTTCCCTTACTAATCGATGATACGGACTTGTTGATCTCCTTATCCACCGTTTCTTTTTCACTACTGGGGCAATCTTTGTAGTTGTTTGTTGATTCCCCATCTCAAGCATAGTGGTCTCAGATACAGTTTGAGTTTCCACCTCAACCATAGTTCTCTGAGAGGACTGGACTGCAGCTTGGTAGGCATAGGCTAGGCCCCATTATAGTGCCTGAACCTGATGGGTCTCATTGGGGTAGGCAAGACACCCTTCTATCAGGTGGTGTGTCAGTATAGCATGGTTTTTTTACACCACTCTATCACCCCCCTCCTCAGCAAGCCAGGGAGGGAAGAAAATAAGAAGAAAGGAAGAAAGGAAGAAAAGAGGCTGTGACCCTGTGGGAAGCCTGCGCTAGAGCAGGCTCCTGGCAGGACCTGAACAGAAAGGAGCCCATGATGGACCAGGTTTGCTGGCAGGACTTATGACTCCATGGGGGACTCACATTGGAGCAGTTCATTCCTGAAGAACTGCTTTCCCTGTGGAAGGGACCCATGCTAGAGCAGTTTCTGAAAAACTGTAGCCTGTGGGAAGGACACACATTCAAGAAGTTTGTGGAGGATTGTCTTCTCTGGGAGAGATCTCACACTGTACCAGGGTGCGGTGGTTTAGCCCTGGTTGAATGCCAGATGCCCACCAAGTCATAATATCACTCCCCCTCCTAAACTGGAAAAGGGAGAGAGGTTTGTGAGTTAAGGACAGGGAGATCGCTCAGCAATTAGCATCACGGGCAAAACAGACTCAACTTGGGGAGAAAAAGGTTTGATTTATTAATTAAAAATAATAAAAAAAACCAGGGAGATGACAAAATACCCCAAATCTTAAAACACCTCCCCCTATCCCTCCCTCTTTCCAGGACTCTCCTTCCTTCCCCCCCAGCAGCGCAGGGGATGGGGACTGGGGGTTACCGGTCAGTTCATTACAGATGGAATTTGCCGCTGCTTCTTCTCAGAGGGAGGCCTCCTCACACAGAATCACAGAATCTTAATAGTTAGAAGGGACCTCTAAAGATCATCTAGTTCAACCCCTCTGACGGAGCAGGACCAACTAGAGTAGGTCACACAGGAATTCAAGCAGGTGGGTTTTTAAAGTCTCCAGAGGAGACTCAACAACCCATCTAGGTAGCCCCTTCCAGTGCTCGTCATCCTCACAGTGAAGCATGCTTCCCACTACTACAGTGTGAGGTCCCTCCCACGGGACCCTCCATGGGTCCCTCCATGAACTTCTCCAGTGTGAAGGAACTGGAACTGTTTAGTCTGGATAAGAGGAGACTGCGGGGGGATCCCATTAATATTTACAAATATCTAAATGGTGGATGTCAGGAGGTTGAGGTATCACTTTTTTTTGTTGTACCTAGTGACAGGACAAGGGGTAATGGGACGAAGCTGGAACACAAAAAGTTCCATTTAAACATAAGGAAAAACTATTTCACTGTGAGAGTGACGGAACACTGGCACAGGCTGCCCAGGGAGGTTGGGGAGTCTCCTTCTCTGGCGGTTTTCAAAACCGGCCTGGATGTGTTCCTGTGTGACCTGATCTAGGTGGACCTGCTTCTGCAGGGGTGTGGTGGTTTGACCCTGGCTGGATGCCAGGTGCCCATCACACCACTCTATCACCCCCCTCCTCAGCAAGCCAGGGAGGGAAGAAAATAAGATAGGAGTCTCGTGGGTTGAGATAAAGCAGTTAAACAAAGAAACAGCAAAGCCACAAGCATGAGAAGCAAAGCAAAGCAAATAAAGATGTTACTCTCTACTTCCCATCAGCAGCGATGTCCAGCCACCTCCCGAGAAGCAGGGCTGCGGTACGCGGAACGGTTGCTTTTGGAAGGCCAAAATGAATCACGGCCCCCTTCCTGCTCCTCTCCCCCAGTTTATATTGCTGAGCTGATGTTATATGGTATGGAATATCTCCTTGGTCAGCCTGGGTCAGCTGTCCTGGCTGTGACCCCTTACAAGATCCTGCCCACCCACAGCTACTAGTGAAGGTGGGGGAAGAAATGCTGGAGGGACAGCCTTGATGCTGCACGAGCAGTAGCCATAATGTTGACGTGCGAGTCATCGCATGCAGTATTGGGAGTTTGCGGCTGGTCCATTCAGTATCATAGAATCATAGAATGGTAGGGGTTGGAAGGGACCTTTAGAGATCATCTAGTCCAACCTCCCTGCAGAAGCAGGTCCACCTAGATCAGGTCACACAGGAACATGTCCAGGCGGGTCTTGAAGACCTCCAAGGAAGGAGACTCCACAACCCCCCTGGGCAGCCTGTTCCACTGCTCCGTCACTCTCACGGTGAAATAGTTTTTTCTTATGTTTAAGTGGAACTTTTTGTGTTCCAGCTTCATCCCATTACCCCTTGTCCTGTCGCTAGATACAAGAGAAAAGAGGGATGTCCCAACCTCCTGACACTCACCCTTTAGATATTTATAAATGTTAATAAGATCACCCCTCGGTCTCCTCTTCTCCAGACTAAACAGCCCCAGTTCCTGCAGTCTTTCCTCGTATGAAAGATGTTCTATACCCTTGATCATCTTGGTGGCCCTGTGCTGGACTCTCTCCAGCAGTTCCCCTGTCCCTCTTGAGCTGAGGAGCCCAGAACTGGACACAGTACTCCAGATGAGGCCTCGCCAGGGCAGAGTAGAGGGGGAGAAGAACCTCCCTTGACCTGCTGGCCACACTCTTCTTGATGCATCCCAGGACGCTATTGGCCACAAAGCCGTGAATAAACGACCCTTGCCTCTGCTTTGTTTACTGCCGTTTAGATATTAGTATTTCCAGTACTGAATTACCATATTCTCCATTGCCGTCTTTATTTCTGTACTTTCAAACAAAAACATGTACACTTGTAATATGAACTTTGATTCATCCAACATTACAAATTTATTAGTTCTTTAAAGCTTAAGAAGCATTTAAAATCTGTATCAAAGACAGTATTATTCAGGAAATCCTAAGACTTGTAAAGATTCAAGTGCATTGGCATAAGGTTATGTGGTGGTTTAGCCCCCTGTCCACCAAGTCATAAAATCACTCCCCATCCCAAACTGGACAGGATAGAGAGAGAAATATAACAAACGGCTTGTGAGTTGAGATAAGGATGGAGAGATCACTCAGCAATTAGCAGCACGGGCAAAACAGACTCAACTTAGGGAGAAAAAGTTTTGATTTATTAAAGGAACAATGAGAGCAGGGAAGTGAGAAATAAACCGTCTTAAAAACACCTTCCCCCACCCCTCCCTCTTCCCGGGATTCCACAGGATGGATGTGTAAATGTGTGTGGTGACAATGCTAATGTGCAAAACTTAGTAGGAAACTTTGGAGGAAGATATATTCTTAGAAATCTGACTTTCTAAATGGCATCAGTAATAAACTTTTGCCTAAATAAAAAAGAATGGCTTAAATCAGCACATAATCTATCAATCCATATGGCATGAATGATTGTGTGGAAGTGCCTTAGAGAGAGCAGTGTGTGGAACTGCTTGTTGTACAGGGCTTAGGTATACAAGGACAGCACCAGAAACTGGAGTTATGAATATATTTAGAAAGATGGGTATTTATAACAAAAAATACATAGTACAAACATCACACAACTGTATATTACATAGTTTTGGCAAAATAATGCTACATATGGAAGGTAACTGGCAACAATTAAAAGCCTCACGCTTCTTTCTCACATGTGGAACTTAATTTTCTTTAAAATAAACAGACAAAAATAATCTTCACTTGAGTAGTTTTATAAGTGTGGGCTGCATACAAACGATGATTGTCTCTGAGACAATGATGTCATTCATAATATTTTCTAAAACAAATGAATCTGAGAAATTTTACAAGCCACGGACAAGAATATCTGAGATGTTACTCTGCAGTAGTTCAGTGTCTCTAAAACATAGAGTCAGGTTTTATTCCTACTTGCTCTGGTTGAAAAAGAAATCTGAATTCTGCCAACCAAATGATGATGATAATTTCACTTCCTATCTCATAAGACCTCATGAATAGCTAATATTTATGCTGCTATATCTGTGTTTATGTGCGGTGGTTTAGCTCTGACTGGGTGCCAGATGCCTCCCAAGTCATAATATCACTCCCCCTCCTGAACTGGACAGGGGAGAGAGAAATATAATGGGAGGTTCGTGAGTTGAGATAAGGACAGGAAGATCACTCAGCAATTAGCGTCATTGGCAAAAGCAGATTCAACTTGGGGAGAAAAGGTTTGATTTATTAATGAACAATCAAAACAGAACAGGGAAATGAGAAATAAAATCGAATCTTAAAACACCTCCTCCCATCCCTCCCTTCTTCCCAGGCCTCTCCTTCCTTCCCCCAGAGCAGTGCAGGAGATGGGGGATGGAGGTCATGGTCAGTTCATTACAGATGGACTTTGCCAGTGCTTCTTCTTAGGGGGAGGCCTCCTCACACTTCCCACTGCTACAGTGTGGGGTCCTTCCCACGGGACATAGTCCTCCACGGACTTCTCCAGTGTGAGTCCTTCCCACGGGACATAGTCCTCCACGGACTTCTCCAGTGTGAGTCCTTCCCACGGGACATAGTCCTCCACGAACTTCTCCAGTGTGGGTCCTTCCCATGAGCTACAGTCCTTCATGAACTGCTCCAGCATGAGGCCTCCCACAGAGACAGCTCTTCACACTGCCCCAACGTGGGTCATCCACCGGGAGAACGGTCCTTCAGGAACAGACTACTCCAGCGTGAGTTCCTTACAGGATCACAAGTCCTGACGGCAAATCTACTCTCTGGTGCGGGCTCCTCTCTCCCCACGGGCTCCCAGGCCCTGCCAGGAACTTGCTCCAGGGTGCTTCCCACAGAGTCACAGCCTCCTTCAGGCATCCACCTGATCCGGCGTGGGATCCTCCACAGGCTGCGGGTGGATCTCTGCTCCCCCATGGTTCTCCATGGACTGCAGGAAGACAGCCTGCCTCACCATGGTCTTCACCACAGGTCACAGGGGAATCTTTCTTCCAGGGCCTGAGCCCCCTCCTTCTCCACTGACCTTGGTGTCTGCGGAGATGTTTTCGCATTCTCACTCCCGGTTGCTGCTGCAGTTTAGTAACTGCACAGCAACTTCTTCCCCTTCTCAAATACATTATTCAAAGAGGCGTTACATCAATCACTAATTGGTCTTGGTCAGCTGCAGGATTCATCTTAGAATTGACTGGCTTTAGCCCTATCAGCTACAGGGGAA
Organism: Colius striatus; assembly: GCF_028858725.1. Taxonomy (NCBI): domain Eukaryota; kingdom Metazoa; phylum Chordata; class Aves; order Coliiformes; family Coliidae; genus Colius; species Colius striatus. The sequence continues at coordinate 22,909,532 of NC_084789.1, read as the reverse complement.
GCTTCTGGCAGATCTTTGCTTAAAGAAGTGTTGTGGTTTTGCCCAGCCGGGGCAAAGGGAAAAAAAATCCCCATGACTCCTCCCCCTCCCGGTGGAACACAGAGGGGATGGAAATAAAAAAAGTAAAAGAGCCTACGTAAGTTGAAATAAGAACAATTTACTAGGGGAAAGTTGAAGGAGAACAACTATAAAAAAAAATAAGGGGATATTACAAAGAAAACAGGTGAGTGACGCAGTTGCTCACCACCCGGGACCCGACGTAAGTGACCACTCCGGACCAGCGACCGAGAAACCTCAATCCTGGAAGAGAGCTTCTTCCGGCTAGCTCCCCATCTATATACTGGGTGTGACGTTAGGATGGTATCGAATACCTGCTGGCTAGCCTGGGTCAGCTGTTTAGGCGGTACCCCTTCCTGGTTCCTCACGGGAATTAACTGTATCCTAGCTCAAACCAGGACATTCTACCCCTCATTCTAAAACATCTACGTCATGTCTAGGTTTACACATCATAATCATCTACCGTCATACTTCCTCTCCCAAAAACATGGACACACACACACGGAGGTGTATTATTTTCTCAGTTCATGGACATGCCAGTTCTCTCAGTTCTCTGACATGCCTGTCGGGTTCATTTAGTCCATAACTCTGGATCTTCAATCACTGTAAATACTTCACTGCGAGGGAGATGATGCGTGTGTGAGGCGAGTCATCGCATGCAGTATCGGGAGTTTGCGGCTGGTCCATTCAGTATCATAGAATCATAGAATGGTAGGGGTTGGAAGGGACCTTTAGAGATCATCTAGTCCAATCTCCCTGCAGAAGCAGGTCCACCTAGATCAGGTCACACAGGAACATGTCCAGGCGGGTCTTGAAGACCTCCAAGGAAGGAGACTCCACAACCTCCCTGGGCAGCCTGTTCCAGTGCTCCGTCACACTCACAGTAAAATAGTTTTTTCTTATATTTAAATGGAACTTTTTGTGTTCCAGCTTCATCCCATTGCCCCTTGTACTGTCGCTAGATACAAGAGAAAAAAGGGATGTCCCAGCCTCCTGACACCCACCATTTAGATATTTAAAAATGTTAATAAGATCTCTTCTCAGTCTCCTCTTTTCTAGACTACACAGCCCCAGTTCCTGCAGCCTTTTTTCGTATGAAAGATGTTCCAGTACCCTGATCATCTTGGTGGCCCTGCGCTGGACTCTCTCCAGTAGTTCTCTGTCTCTCTTGAGCTGAGGAGCCCAGAACTGGACACAGTGCTACAGATGAGGCCTCACCAGGGCAGAGTAGAGGGGGAGAAGAACCTCCCTTGACCTGCTGGCCACACTCTTCTTGATGCATCCCAGGATGCTATTGGCCTTCCCTGCCACGAGGGCACATTGCTGGCTCATGTTCAGTTTATTATCAATCAGGACTGCCAGGCCTCTCTGCAGAGCTGCTCTCCAACAGTTCAACCCCCAGCCTGTACTGGTGCAGGGGGTTGTTCCTTCCCAGATGCAGGAGCCTGCACTTGTCCTTGTTGAACCTCGTGAGATTCCTCTCTGCCCAAGTCTCAAGCCGGCCGAGATCCTGCTGAATGGCAGCACAGCCTTCTGGGGAATCAGCCAGCTCTCGATCCACCTCACCGTCCACTCATCCAAGCCACACTGCCTGAGCTGTCTGATGAGGGTGTTATGGGAGACAGTGTCTTTCAGGACTTTCTCCAGTCCTTAGGCACTTCACCTGTCCTCCATGATTGTTCAAAAATTATGCTGAGTGGCTTAGCAATCACATCAGGCAGCTCCCTCAGCACTCTAGGATGCATCCCATCAGGACCCATTGACTTATGAGCCTTACGCTTGTCCAACAAGTCTTTAACCTCTTCCTCTTCCACCCAGGGCACGTCCTCTTCTGTCCTGGCCATCCTATTATCCTTGCTGGACTGGGCTTCCCAAGGGTTGACCTTGGCCGTAAAGACTGAAGCACAGAAGGCATTCAGTACTTCGGCCTTCTCTGCATCCTCAGACACCAGGGCACCCTCAGCATTTAGCAGCGGGCCCACATTCTCCCTCACCATCCTTCTGCTGCTGATGTACTTGAAAAATGCCTTATTACTGTCCTTAACTTCCCTGGCTAAATTTAATTCTAGAAGGGCTTTAGCCTTCCTAGTTGCACCTCTGCATGCTCTGGCAATGTTCCTACACGATTTCCAAGAAGCCAGCCCCTGTTTCCACCTCTCATAGGTGGCTGCTTTCTGTCTGAGTTGTCCCAGCACATCCTTGCTCAGCCATGGAGGCCTCCTACCTCTTTTTCCTCCTTTCTTGCGTGTTGGGACACACTAATCCTGGACTTGGAGGAAGTGGTGTTTTAAGATTAACCAGCTCTCTTGGGCACTTCTACCTTTTAGAAATATATCCCATGAGATCCGTCCAAGTAGGTCTTTAAGGAGACCAAAGTCAACTCGCCTGAAATCCAGGGTAACGGTCCTGCTTTGTGTCCTGCATCTTCCACACAGGATCTTGAACTCTACCATCTCATGGCCGCTGCAGCCGACGTTGCCTCCATCCTTCACATCCCCAACCAGGCCCTCCTTATTTGTCAGTACTAGGTCCAGCAGCACACCCCTCCTTGTTGGTTCCTCAATCACCTGTGACAGGAAGTTGTCATCAACAATCTGTAGGAACCTCCGGGCCTGCGTCTGCTTGGCTGTGTGGCTTTCCCCGCAAATATCAGGGAGGTTGAAGTCCCCCATGAGGACCGGGGATTGTGATCGTGAGGAAGCTCTCTGCTGTTCTTAGAAGGCCTCATCCACTTCCTCCTGCTGATCAGGTGGAGGTTGAGGCATCCCTTTTTTCTACTGTAGCTAGCAACAGGACAAGGGGTAATGGGATGAAGCTGGAACACAAAAAGTTCCATTTAAATACTGTGAGTGTGACGGAGCACTGGAACAGGCTGCCCAGGGAGGTTGTGGAGTCTCCTTCCTTGGAGGTCTTCAAGACCCGCCTGGACATGTTCCTACTTGACCTGATCTAGGTTGACCTGCTTCTGCAGGGCGGTTGGACAAGATGATCTCTAAAGGTCCCTTCCAACCCTACCATTCTATGATTCTATGATAACTCCCATGCCTGTACTCTTGAAGTATGTGATCTTGGAGCGGATGGCCTTGGAGTAGATGGCCTATCCCACTTGCTTTTATTCTCCCCTTGGTCTTGTGTGTAGAACCGTGAAGCATCCTGGGGTTTATACTCCCTGCGTTCCTGCTCTTGAGTATAGGGACGCCTATTCCTAACAGCTGGAATACAGGCAGGTGGAGATCGGGACACTAATTGGTCAATCTTCCATGACATTTTCTCTACAGCTGAAACAACAGCCTGTAGAGAGGAAGACATATTTTCTTCATATTGACGAAGTTGAGCAGGTAGTTGCTCCACCGTTTGCCTCTCATCTTCTTTCCAGGAGACAATTGCCAATGAATTGGCATAGTGTGGCGGTGCACTTCGTAGGAACTTTCGCCACATAAATCGTGTGCATTGGACCTCATCTGGGTCTACGGGTAGATAGTCACTATAAAGAATTTCCAGCACAGCTAGCTTTGTCAGATACTGAATACCTTTCTCCATGGTGGTCCACTTGCCTGTGTTTCTTGTAATATCTTTCTTGAAGGGGTATCTTTCCCTCACACTCAAAAGAAGTCATCTCCAGAGGCTGAGGGCTTGTGTCGGTTTTCCCATAGCCTTATCATTTCCCCCTATCCCAGGCCAAGGAGCCCAATTGCCTGGCCTCCCTGCCCTCTAAGTCCAAGCTGGTGGCTCCATTTTCCCAGCATCGAAGCAGTCAGCTGATAATGTGCTCACCTAGGCGACGACTGTAATCTTTCCGCACATCTTGCAGCTTGCTCAGGGACAAAGACTGGGTGATTATCTCTAGCTCCGTCTCTTCCTCCCATGATGTCCCTGGTTCATCTTCATCCTTCACGTGGCGAGTTGACTTTTTTGTGTATTTCTTTTTCTGTACAGGGCCAACTGATACTGGCACAAATTGATACTCTGATTTAACAACAATTATATCAGTTGCCTGGGTTTGAGTATCTGCAGTTATAGCAGCAACATCTGCTGCTGGGGTTATAGCAGTAACCATGTCAGTTGTCTGGGTTTGAGTAGCCATAGTTGTAGCAGCAGCAGTCTGAGTGGATACAGAAACAATATCCGCTGTCTGGATGTGAGAGACCACAGTTGTAACAGCAACAATATCCACTGTCTAGGTGTTAGTGGCCACAGCTTTAACAGTGACATCTACTGCTGGAGTCCGGGCAGCAACTGTGTTAGGGATGGGTTCACGTGTTCTCCTAATCTTTACAGGTAAAAAGTTCTTCAGACACCTGCCCATGTTCCGTATGCCCCTCCTCACACAGCTACCCAACCTCACAATTCTCCAAGAAACAAATTTTACAATCCTGAGATGAAAGTCTTTTCCAAGAGGTAAAATAATAAAAACATAGTAATTAGAACATCCCAAGTGTGATTGGTGAAATCCATTAGAGGCACCTTGAAGGAATAAGGGTAAGTAACAGTCTTTCCTATGAATCGAGTGCCATTATTAAGTTCTGGGAGAAAATGCGGAGGAGACAACAAAGCCATGTGCACGTTCTGACCCAACTTAATAGCCCATGACACAACCATATCCTAAGCCAATCCCAACCAGTGCAGCAGAACGAGAATTGTCCACATTTTCCACAGAGGGTAAACGATATCATAGGGAATACATGATGAGACATGTAATACCACCATACAAGCATATCAACCAACATTGTGACCAGCAATTAGTTAACTACTATCAGGAATGTACAAAAGAAGTTTGTTTAAGCCCACTCTGTTCTATTTCAGTTCTATTGAGGGGTAGTTGAGGGGTGATCTTATTAACATTTATAAATATCTAAAGGGTGGATGTCAGGAGGTTGGGACATCCCTTTTTTCTATAGTAGATAGTAACAGGACAAGGGGTAATGGGATGAAGCTGGAACACAAAAAGTTCCACTTAAACATAAGAAAAAACTATTTCACCGTGAGGGTGACGGAGCAGTGGAACAGGCTGCCCAGAGGGGTTGTGGAGTCTCCTTCCTTGGAGGTCTTCAAGACCCGCCTGGACATGTTCCTATGTGACCTGATCTAGGTGAACCTGCTTCTGCAGGGGGGTTGGACTAGATGATCTCTAAAGGTCCCTTCCAACCCCTACCATTCTATGATTCTATGATTCTATAACTTTAAGATCCCTCTCAAGGAAGCAAAAAAGGTCTGAACTGGTAATGTTCAAACAGGATGTGTTGGTATCTGATGTTAATAATCATATCAATAACAAAATCCATGTCAGCAAATCTCTTCTTTCCTAAAATGTCTCACTTTTTGGCTATTTCTGATAGCAAAAACTTGTACCAGGATGTTTTCAACAACCGCTAATATTTCAGAAAAGAAAACTGCATTCTGACAAGGAAAACTGCAAAGTCCAGTTTAAATTCTTCAGTGTAGGGAGTGAAACTATTGTTTGATTAGTCATCCACTCAAAGCAATTAATTTAGCCTCTCCATGACAACTTCTAACTTACTAATGATTAATTTACCTTTTACAGTCTGGTTTATAGTCAAAGCTAAATTGTTACTGATAAAAATATTAATTAAAATAGCAGTAATTCTGTGTGTATACCTGTCAGAGACCAGCTCTTTCCAGGACGATGAAGGACAGGCGGACCACTGCTCTTAGGGCAAGTGATAGTTTATTACTTCTTCATAGGCTCTTTTATAGTCAGTACATATCGCAAAGATCATCGGTTCACATCAACAAACAATATGAATATGTGCAGTTTCTATATGCTACAAAACAATCAAGTATTATTTTACAAAATTTATGATGTTGTTTACCACATACCTTTAATGCATGTTCCGTGACTACAAGACATCTGGTACTGTTACTATCGCTTACTCTAAACACAGAATGTGCTTGGTAAAACCAGGGCTTTGTTCTCATGAAACCAACCCTTTCAGGCAGGTTCTTAGAAAAGATTAACCCTTACCAGGCAAATCCTTTCGAAGGCCATTCTACCCTTTCAGGCAGAGTGGTCTCATCATTTCACCCTTTTTCTTTTATTGCGTGTGAATTGTAGCAGGAACATGTTGTGTAGTCATTAGTTGTAATTTTTTAATTTTTATACTTGTTTGTTTTAACATATCATATATTGTACGGAACATGCAAGGCAACGCTACAATCAATACCACTATACATAAAGCTGCTCCTATAAGGCCATAGATTCCTTTATAAAATGAAGATAGTGATGGAAAAGAAGCCTTTAATATGCTAACAAAATCGTGAGCACGTTGGGCAAGAGGTAATTGCAATTTTTCTACATTTTGTAAGGAGAGAATTTCTCCATGCAATTGTTTTAGGTTAATTGAAGAGTTAGCATTATTCCATATTCCTGACAAATGTTTTTGTATCTTAGGCCAATCATAACAAGATTGGTTCCATTGAACTGGTGTCACACAGATGGCTTTATATGCCGCATGACATGACAGTGATTCTTTGATGGCTAAAGCTTGAATTTCTTGACCCATAAGATTAACTGTGTCATATAACGCATTTAATTTTCTTTCAATCTTATCATCCCATAATGCTTGTTCTTTCAAAGTATCAATCATAGTTTCAGAAATATTGTTTATATATTGCGCAGTTTGAATGCTAGTAGTTAAAGATATGGCAGCCATGGTAGTAACTGATATGGCAGTTATTATCGCAAGAACTCCTGCTATTATCATACCTACAATTCGTTTTTGACGCATAAGTGCTTGAGTCACAATAGTTAGCACTTCAGAGCCTTCATCAGCATACCAATCATGTGTTAAATTGACGGGTAAAAACACATATGGTGGTTGTTTTAACATAACAAAATTCAAAATAGAAGAGTTAACACAATTAGATAAAACACAATTTGTACAATTTACAGAGTGATCTGTTGTATTTATAATTAGTGTAAATCCACTCAAAAATACATAAGGTTCTGGTACACATGCTTGAAACCAAATCTCAGTATTATTAGTAATTCGATGCATTGTAATACCAGATAAGGATGGTTGCCAAGTTATATTGGCTGCTCGAAAAACAGCTCGATCCATCGCTCCTACTGCTTTCCAAATTTGAGTAAATAGAGTAATGTTATTCATTGTCCATATTCCTTGATACAATCCAGCAAGTCGTTGCGAAGGACGCCAGTCACATAGATTGGTCATATTATTACAAGTAAGATTAAGCGCGTGACATAATTTCCAATCAGGGAGTGATGTGCTTATTCTTTTTCGATTACAAAGAGGAATGTTAGCAGGAAAATGTGCTGGATATATTACACTAAAATTTGGGTATAACATTTGAGCAGACCAATGTGTTCCATTATAGTTTTGGAAATCATTCCGGGCTAATTGGGTAACCATAATACATCCATCGGTATCGTTTTTACTGAAACATATTGGTTTGGTAGTGGAATCAAACAAACCAGAATAATTGTATGGTACAGAGAATCTAACAAGATGAGACAAATCTTCTGGTCCTAAAAAACTAGTGTCATTTGTATACACCGGAATATCAATCGGTTCATCCCATGTTACAGGATGAAGTAAAGGAGGAAATGTAACGAATGCCCAATATTGTGTCGCAGAAACTCCCTTGTGTAACAACCATATTATGCTAAGCCAGTAGGCAAAGATTTGCAATGATGACCAGTAATCAAGATTTTGTTGTTGTTGTCGAGGTTGTCGTGGTGTCAGCATTAGGCGTTGAAACCTCTTTCGGAACTTGCCTATTTTCGTTTTTGGCATGTCGAACACAGCGTTCCGGAATCCACCGAGGTACAGGCTCATCTGTTGGGAAAATACAAACATACCCTCTTCCTCATAATAAAAACTGGGTCAGGGCCTCTCATAGATCCATCGATAGGATCTTTCCACAACACTGCAGGTTTCTGCTGAGCTGGGGATTGCCAATGACGATCAGCAGCTGAAAGGCCAGCTGCATCGAGAGTAAAAAAGTTTAAAACAAAAAGAGCATGATTTAACAAAGACAAAGGAGTGTCCTTAATCCCCCATGTCCCCGTTTTTAATTTCTTTAGTTGTGTTTTCAGAGTAAGATTAAAGCGTTCAATCATGCCTTGACCCTGTGGATTATAAGGAATCCCTGTTTTATGTATGATAGAAAAATGAGCACAAAATTTTGCAAATTTAGCACTAGTATATGCTGGGCCATTGTCTGTCTTGATAGTCTTTGGTATACCTAATATTGAAAAGCAGTGTAATAAGTGTGAGATCACTTGTGCGGCTGATTCTCCCGATAAAGGAGTAGCTACTGCAAAATGAGAAAAAGTATCAAGGGTTACATGGATATAAGAGAGGCGGCCAAAAGAAGGATAATGAGTAACATCCATCTGCCAGAGATCATTAGGTAAAAGACCTCGAGGATTAACTCCATAATGAGGAATTGGTAAAAAAGAAACACACGAAGAACATGTTCGAACAATTTCTCTGGCTTGTTCTCGAGAGATATGGCACATACGTTGTAGAGTAGCTGCAGGTAAGTGATGCAGAGAGTGCAAACGCTGGGCTTCTGCAACAGTAGCAACAGTAAAACGAGTTAACAAATCAGCCTGATTGTTGCCGTGACTCAAAGGTCCAGGTAATTTAGAGTGACTACGAATGTGTCCTACAAAAAGAGGTGCATCTCTTATTATTAAGAGAGATTGAATCAAACCAAAATATCATTGTATAAAAGAAACTTTAGAAGCTATGACAGGAACTGTTTCTAAAAATTGTAATGAAGTGACAATGTAACGACTGTCAGAATAGATATTCAAAGGTTCAGAAAATTTCAACAGTGCTTGATAAATAGCATACAACTCAGTCATTTGTGCAGAAACATTCTCTAATTTCCAAACATAATGATCTGTAGGGGTATACAAAACTGCTTGTCCATTGGATGATCCATCTGTAAAAACAGTCAATGCTCCTGTTATAGGAGCTCCTTTAACAACCCTAGGAAAAGCTAAAGAATGATAGGTAGCAAAACTAAGAATTTTATCAGAAGGAAACTTTTGTGTTATTTCTCCAGGAAAAGCAGCTAAAGCTATAGCAAAATCGTCTACAGTGGCAATCAGCCAAGTAATTTGAGCAGGTGTGTATGGAATTCCAATTACTGCTGGTTCTCTCCCAAGATGAGTAATACATAACTTTCGTCCTTGTTTAATTCGTTCTGCTATCTTTTGAGGGTACGAAACAAGAACTCCTTTTGCAGAGTGAGATCCATGTACCCAACATAGAACATCGTCTTGATACAAGACTCCTGTAGGAGTCATTACTGTAGGCAAGATATATAAAGAGAAAGACTTTGTTATGTCTGCATATTGTAATTGAGCATTTTCTATGGCTTTTTCAACCAATCAAAGAGCTTGTTTTCCCTCTTCTGTTAACTTGCGAGGAGAAGTAGGATCAGGGTTTCCCTCAAGTATTTTAAAAAGAGGATGCAAATCGGCTATCGTTAACTTAAGAAAAGATCTGAGCCAATTAATGTCTCCCAAAAGTTTCTGAAAATCATTCAGAGTTGTCAAAGAATTTGTTCGTATGGCAATTTTTTGTGGCATAAAAGATTTAGGATATAGTTGAAACCCCAAATATTGAAAAGGATATGATTTTTGTACTTTTTCTTGTGCTATTTTCAAACCATGTTTAGTTAACATCTGTTCAATATGAGCATAAGCATGTTGCAACTTATCGATAGATGAGGCTGCTAAAAGAATATCATCCATATAATGGATACAAAGAACATCAGGAAATTGTTGTCTAGTCGCTTTTATACTTTCATGAACAAATTTTTGACAAAGAGTAGGACTATTAGCCATTCCTTGGGGCAATACTTTCCATTGATAGCGTTCCATAGGTTCACTAAAATTTATGGATGGAATGCTAAAAGCAAATCGACATTTGTCATCTGGATGTAAGGGGATAGTGTAAAAACAATCTTTTAAGTCAATAATTATTTTTTCAAAATTTTGAGGAATGGCAATAGGACTGGGTAAACCAGGTTGTAACGCTCCCATGGTACACATTGTTTTATTAACTTCTCTCAAATCCTGGAGAAGTCGCCATTTCCCCGACTTCTTTTTTATAACAAAAATAGGTGAATTCCATGGTGATGTAGAAGGTTCTATATGACCTAATTGCAATTGTTCAGCTACTAATTGACGAGCAGCTTGCAACTTTTCTTTAGTTAGAGGCCATTGATCAACCCAAACAGGTTGATCTGATTTCCAACAGATTTTATCTGCATACATAGTTACTGATAAATTTATCAAACTAACTGCTAGGCGTATAGAGGTATGCACCCATTTGTGTCAAGATGTCTCGGCCCCAGAGGTTAAGAGGTAAGCTTTCTAGTACATATGGTTGAATGGTACCAGAGTGTCCCTCATTATCCGTCCAATTTAAAATCTTACAGCTTTGAAGAGGCAAATTTGCAACCCCAATTCCTTTTAGATCAGCTGAGGCATGCTGTAAAGGCCATTCTTTTGGCCATTGTTTTAAAGTCATTACCGATACATCTGCTCCGGTGTCCAAGAGTCCCGTAAAAACTCTATCGTTAATAGTTAACTGAAGTTCAGGTCTCTGATGATTGATGGGCTGTAAAAGATAAACGTCAGTAGATCCAAAACCGCCTGTTCCCCGAATGCGGGAATCAGCTTTTCCTATAGATGAAACATAAGGAATTAAAAGCAACTGTGCAATCTTTGTTCCTGCAGGTAGATTAAAGACAGAAGTTTCAGATTGTAACATAACTTTTAACTCTCCTTCATAATCACAATCAATTAGGCCTGGTATAACTCGCAATCCTTTCATGCTCAGACTGCTTCGTCCCAAGACCAAACCGCATGTTCCTGCAGGTAACGGGCCATATATCCCTGTTGGGATAGCTTGTGCCCCCATCTCAGGTGTTAATACGAAGTGGGAGGAGGAACACAGGTCCAGTCCGGCACTGTGACTGGTGGCTCGGTGGAGTTGTGAAATGGATTGTTTAGCTGGTGCTCTGAGGTTTGCACCTGCACAGGATACATCCCCTGTTTGTTTGGGTGGGCCCGGGGCAAGCCCATTGAGAAGTTTCCCGGCTGTATCAAAGAATTTCCGTTCTTATCATATTTAGATCGGCATTCATTAGCCCAATGATTACCCTTTTTGCATTTCGGACATAAACCTGGATTTTTTCCATTATTATTTGGAATCTTTTTATTAGGACATTGACGTACTTGATGTCCCATTTGACCGCAATGAAAACAACTACCAGGGGGGCCTGCAACTCGTCTGTTTTTCTTAAATTGCATTGCTGCCAAAACTTGTTCAACAGGTTTGCCTTGTTGTGCTGCAGCAGTCACAATGCCTTGAATATACCCAGAACTAACATCAGAACATAATTTGATATAGTCATTTAAGGTTGCTTTATTTTTCCAGGGTCTTAAAATAGATTGACAAATATTATTAGCATTTTCAAAGGCTAATTCTTTAACTAAAATCATAGCTGAATCAGTATCTTGTATGAGCCTAGATGAAGTTTGTAACAAACGAGATACAAAATCATGATAAGGTTCGTCTGGTCCCTGTCGGACTTTAGTTAATTCTTCCCTAGAAGTTCCATGTCTAGGTAATCCCTTCCAGGCTTTTAAGCCAATTTCTCTAATGGCATCATATGCTGCGGCAGGATAAGCTAGTTGTTGTGCTAAATCAACATGCGGTCCTGTACCAGCCAACATTTCATGAGTAATTCCTTGCTGGCGAAAATGTGTTTTTTGAGAATAATCATAACAAGAATCTACAAAATCCGTGAGCCATAGCAAATATTCTCCTCCTGTTAGGGTAGCTTTAGCTAAACCTTTCCAGTCCCAAGGAGGAAGGACCTCAGCTGCAATTGTTTCTAAAATAGCAGTAGTATATGGTGCGGTTGCACCATATTGAGCAGCAGCTGTTTTTAATTCTTTAAGATTGGAAAAAGGAATAGCAATATGAGTAGCAATTCTAAGGTTAGCCTGATTAGGATGGGGAGTATATGTTATAGGATATGCATGCAACATCTTAGAAAATCCGCCAACGTCTTCTCCTTGTTGTCTAGCCTGCATCAAAGTTAATTGTAAAGGAGAATGGGGTGACAATTGATGATAAATATCAGGCGGAGGAGGGCGCTTACCAGCTTCTATTGCTGGCAAAACTATAGGTTCTCTTTTTTGGTGTTTTTTAGGCACAAAAGGTGCTTGAACAAAAATCTCATCACTATCGTGGTGATATTGAGCAGCCTCTTTTTCTAATTCAGCTTCCTCATCGGAAGATAATTCTTCAGATAATTCTATAGTTTTCAAGGTACTTTTGCTTTGTTTTAATGGTCGGCATTTTTTACCTCCCATATTTGAGTACATAAGAAAGGGATTTTTAAAATTAGATTCCTGAATATCTTTTTGTTCATTATTGATTATTGCTGGATATTCAGGTGGAGCAGAGGGTTGTGAACCGGGATTAGTAAGAGCAGAAGGTTTTAAACCTGAATCCGCTGAACGAGATCGAGGACGTGTTTGTCGTTGCCATTTATCATATTCAGTATCACCTTGTAAACATTCTTTAATTAAAGTCCATAAAGGAAAAGCATCTATAGGGATCTTATCAGGGCCGTTAGCAGCATAATAGCCTTTAATGTTTTCACCGACCCTATTCCATGTTTCTAAATTAATAGTGCCTTTATTCGGAAACCAAGGACACACAGTGTCTATAAATTCTAAAAATCCACCCACTTGCTTGGTGGTTACAGATATATTTCGACTTTTTAACAATGTCTTGACCATAGCTACAAACAGCTGTCTTTCCGTACTATGTACATGTCCCATATTTTAAATTGTAAATGCTGAATATGAGGGAGCCCTACCGTTGAGTCACGAGGTTCAGTCTGGACCCCCTTGCTTTCTAAGACACCTTATAGAAAGGGCTTAGGTGCGGCTGGATCCAGACTTAGTCTCAGACTTGGTCAACGGAAAATCTAAGACACAAAAGGGATTTTTGTTTTTATTTTACTGAGATAAATTTCTACTTTCTTATATTTTACACCTTCCTAGTAGTTCTGCCCCCCTTTATTTCCCCTTATCCTTACCGCGGTTCTGTTGATTCGGAGGCAGCTCACCCTGGTCAAAGGCAACCGAGTTTCCCGGGTTTCGGCACCATTTGTCAGAGACCAGCTCTTTCCAGGACGATGAAGGACAGGCGGACCACTGCTCTTAGGGCAAGTGATAGTTTATTACTTCTTCATAGGCTCTTTTATAGTCAGTACATATCGCAAAGATCATTGGTTCACATCAACAAACAATATGAATATGTGCAGTTTCTATATGCTACAAAACAATCAAGTATTATTTTACAAAATTTATGATGCTGTTTACCACATACCTTTAATGCATGTTCCGTGACTACAAGACATCTGGTACTGTTACTATCGCTTACTCTAAACACAGAATGTGCTTGGTAAAACCAGGGCTTTGTTCTCATGAAACCAACCCTTTCAGGCAGGTTCTTAGAAAAGATTAACCCTTACCAGGCAAATCCTTTCGAAGGCCATTCTACCCTTTCAGGCAGAGTGGTCTCATCATATACCTAATTCTGGAATGAGAAATGCACTGATTTTCAAATAGTAGTACGCTGAAAGCATAAACTTTTCTGTGGAACTTTTTCATATGTTTTTAATTTTTCTGTAGGCAAGATAATGAAAATTAGGATATTACTCTGCTCTTCTTTCTAAAGAAAAATCTTTTAGATAACCTAATTTTAAGGGAATACAATAGAAAATAGAAACATAGAAAATAGAACAGAAAGTCAGCACCTAGGTCAGTACCAGCTCTCAGCTGTTCATAGAAGGCCTCATCCACATCCTCCTCCTGATCAGGTGGCCTGTGGCGGACTCCTACAACAATATCACCTGCCTTGCCCTGCCCATTAATTTTTACCCATAAGCACTCAACTCTCTCCTCATCCCCACCCAGGCACAGTTCAGTGCACATTAATTGCTCTCTCACATAGAGAGCAACTCCACCTCCACGCCTTGTCAATCTGTCTTTCCTGAACAATACATAACCCTCCATGGCTGCGCTCCAGTCACGGCAACTGTCCCACCATGTCTCTGTGACTGCAATGAGGTCGTAGCTCCGCATACGCACCCACATCTCCAGTTCCTCCTGCTTATTCCCCAGGATGTGTGCATTGGTGTAGAGGCAGCGCAGGGGTTTACTCAAACACACAGGTTTCCCTGGGCGGGTGCAGGAGGTTCCTCCCTGGTTTTGGCTCTTTCTCAGGGTGGTCAGCCTTCCGTATCTCAGCCCAGTGTGCAGATGAAGGGCACTTACTATTGCATTCCCTGTCCTGCCCTGTTTCCCAGGTAGAGGGGACAGCTTGTTCTTTTTTGCTTCTCCCCCCCACCCCCCAAGTCCTTTAGTTTAAAGACCACTTTATTAAATTTGCTAGTCTACTCCCAAATAATTCAGTGCCTTTACGGGAGAGATGAATCCCATCCCGTCCCATGAAGCTGTAGTCCCCAAGGAAGGATCCATTGTCAAGGTACTCAAAGCCTTCCCGTCGGCACCAGCCTCTCAGCCAGGAGTTCACTTGGCTTATTTTTTCCATTACAAACTGTTCCTTTATCACCAGTGAACAGGATAGAGGAGAAGATAACCTGAGTCCCTCTACCTTTTACCTGCTCCCCCAAGGATGTGGGCCCGCTACTAAACACAGAGGGTGTAGATGAGGATGCAGAGAAGGCCGAAGTACTGAATGCCTTCTGTGCTTCAGTCTTTACGGCCAAGGTCGACCCTTGGGAAGCCCAGTCCAGCAAGGATAATAGGATGGCCAGGACAGAAGAGGACGTGCCCTGGGTGGAAGAGGAAGAGGTTAAAGACTTGTTGGACAAGCATAAGGCTCATAAGTCAATGGGTCCTGATGGGATGCATCCTAGAGTGCTGAGGGAGCTGCCTGATGTGATTGCTAAGCCGCTCATCATCATTTTCGAATAATCATGGAGGACAGGAGGAAAAGGTGAGGTGCCTGAGGACTGGAGAAAGGCAGCTTCAAAAAGGACAGGAAGGACGACCTAGGAAACTTCAGGCTGGTCCCTGGAAGGGTGATGGAACAACTCATCCTGAATGTTGTCACTAAACATATGAAGGAAAAGATGGTTATCAGGAGGAATCAACACGGATTCACCAAGGGGAAATCCTGTTTGACCAACCTGATAGCCTTCTATGAGTGCATAACTGGCTGGATAGTTGAGGAGAGAGCAGCGGATGTCATCTACCTTGACTTCAGCAAGGCTTTTGACACTGTCTCCCATTACATCCTCATCAGACAGCTCAGGCAGTGTGGCTTAGATGAGTGGACAGTGAGGTGGATCGAGAGCTGGCTGAATGACAGAGCCCAGAGGGTGGTGATCAATGGCACAGAGTCGAGTTGGAGGCCTGTGGCCAGTGGAGTTCTTCAGGGATCGGTTTTGGGGCCAGTCTTGTTCAACATTTTCATCTACGACCTGCATGAGGGGACAGAGTGTACCCTCAGCAAGTTCGCTGATGACCCCAAACTGGGAGGACTGGCTGATTCCCCGGAAGGCTGTGTTGCCATTCAGCGGGATCTCGGCCGGCTTGAGAGTTGGGCAGAGAGGAATCTCATGAGGTTCAACAAGGACAAGTGCAGAGTCCTGCATCTGGGAAGGAACAACCCCATGCACCAGTACAGGCTGGGGGTTGAACAGCTGGAGACCAGTTCTGCAGAGAGAGACCTGGCAGTCCTGATTGATAATAAACTAAACATGAACCAGCAATGTGCCCTCGTGGCAGGGAAGGCCAATGGCATCCTGGGATGCATCAAGAAGAGTGTGGCTAGCAGGTCAAGGGAGGTTCTTTTGCCCCTCTACTCTGCCCTGGTGAGGCCTCATCTGGAGGACTGTGTCCAGTTCTGGGCTCCTCAGCTCAAGAGGGACAGACAACTACTGGAGAGAGTCCAGCGCAGGGCCACCAAGACAATCAGGGGAATGGAACATCTTTCATACGAGGAAAGGCTGTGGGAACTGGGGCTGTGTAGTCTAGAAAAGAGAAGATTGAGGGGGGATCTTTTTAATATTTACTAATATCTAAAGTGTGAGTGTCAGGAGGTTGAGGCATCCCTTTTTTTCTATTGTAGCTAGCAACAGGACGAGGGGTAATGGGATGAAGCTGGAACACAAAGAGTTCCATTTAAATATAAGAAAAAACTATTTTACTGTGAGTGTGATGGAGCACTGGAACAGGTTGCCCGGGGAGGTTGTGGAGTCTCCTTCCTTGGAGGTCTTCAAGACCTGCCTGGATATGTTCCTGTGTGACCTGATCTAGGTGAACCTGCTTGAGCAGGCGAGTTGTTCTAGATGATCTCTAAAAGTCCCTTCCAACCCTACCATTCTATGATTCTATGATAACTCCCGTACCTGTATTCTTGAAGTACGTGATCTTGGAGCAGATGGCCTTGGAGTAGATGGCCTATCCCACTTGCTTTTATTCTCCCCTTGTTCTTGTGGGTAGAACCATGAAGCATCCTGGGGTTTATACTCCCTGTGTTCCTGCTCTTGAGTATGGGGACACCTATTCCTAACAGCTGGAATACAGGCAGGTGGAGATCGGGACACTAATTGGTCAATCTTCCATGACATTTTCTCTACAGCTGAAACAACAGCCTGTAGAGAGGAAGACATTTTCTTCATATTGACGAAGTTGAGCAGGTAGTTGCTCCACCATTTGCCTCTCATCTTCTTTCCAGGAGACAACTTCCAATGAACTGGCATAGTGTGGCGGTGCACTTCGTAGGAACTTTCGCCACATAAATCTTGTGTATTGGACCTCATCTGGTTCTACAGGTAGATAGTCACTATAAAGAATTTCCAGCACAGCTAGCTTTGTCAGATACTGAATACCTTTCTCCATGGTGGTCCACTTGCCTGTGTTTCTTATAATATCTTCCTTGAAGGGGTATCTTTCCCTCACGCCCAACAAAAGTAATCTCCAGAGGCTGAATGCTTGTATTGGTTTTCCCATAGCCTTATCAATGCTCCCATCCGGGGCCAAGGAGCCCAATTGCCTGGCCTCCCTGCCCTCTAAGTCCAAGCTGGTGGCTCCATTTTCCCAGCATTGAAGCAGTCAGGTGATAATGTGCTCACCTAGGAGAGGGCTGTAATCTTTCCACACATCTCACAGCTCCCTCAGGTACCCTATCCAGCTCCTTTATCCCCACCCATGCACAGTTCAATACACATTAATTGCTCCCTCACATAGAGAGCAACTCCACCTTCACGCCTTGTTAGTCTGTCCTTCCAAAACAATACATAGCCCTCCATGGCTGTACTCCAGTCATGGCAGATGTGTAATGCTCAGGATCTATGAAGTCTTTGGTTTTGAAGGAGTTCCTGAACACAGGTTCACTCTTCATCATTTTGTGTGTTGTTCATTCAAGTCCATTCTTCAATGATCTGGAAAGTTGTTCCTGCAACATTAGTAAATGGCACAAGGAAACTATAGGAATAATGACATTCAACAGCTATCATTATACAATTTAATTCACGGGTTATTCTCACCCAGAATCAAATTCCCTTGAGGTACACATTGAGTCTCCCCATCCTTGCACATCATCCACCAAGTGCACCTAGGTCCCTGAGCAAAAACTATCCTGTGAATGGGTTTGCCTTTACCTGAGGCAGGACACATCCAGACTACCTTCCCTAATGTATCTTTTATTTGTACCACAGGGACTTTATCCCATTCTACAGTATGCAAGAGTTCTGACTGGGCAGGGCCAGTTTGATTGACAGATCCTCTGGAACTGACTAACCATGTGGGCTTTTTTAAATGTGTATCCCAATGATTAAAAGTTCCACCCTCCATCTCAGTGTGGTCTTTAATAATCCATTTTATCAGTCAATTTTTCCAGAGTCTGGTGCATGATAGGGGATGTGATAAACCCATTCAGTACCATGCTCTTTGGCCCAGGCATCTATGAGGTTGTTTCAGAGGTGTGTCCCATTGTCTGACTCAATTCTTTCTGGAGTGCCATGTCACCATAGGACTTTCTTTCAAGGCCCTGAATACTGTTCCAGGCGGTGGCATGAGACACAGGATATGTTTCCAACTGTGCAACAACTTCTTCTTCTCAAATATGTTATTCTCAGAGGTGTTATCTCCATCACTAATTGGCTAGGCCTGGGTCAGGTACAGGGTCTAGCTTAGAATTAATGGCCATAACCCTATGAGCTACAGGGGAAGCATATGGAAACTCTTTGTTTAAAGAAGCCACCCCTGTAGCCCACCCCTGCTACCAAAAATCCTGGCCCAGGCAAAACCACTACAGATTATTATCCCTTTGTGCAAATAATATCCATCCAGAGCTGAAAGGGTATGTTTATATGTCACAGGGTATTTAAAGCTAGCTGTGTCCAACTGTCTGGCAGAGTTCTGAAGTCCATTGACAAGGAGGGCTTCCTCTATAAAAAAAAATCAAAGGATTTTTGTCCAGAATGGTATGAATAGAAGACAGTTAATTCATTGGATATAAATGCTATTATCCCATTCTATGATTATTCACAGTTTTACTTGTACAAAGGAAAATAAAAAATTTTTCAGACTAGGACATTCTCTTTCACCAAACACTCCTTCACAACCCACAATCAAAATATTTCCAGTAAATCTGGTGATGGTGGAAAGCAGTAGTCTCCAGCAAAGGGTACTTCACCTGAACATCAGTATTTTCCCCTGTGCTAGTCCAAAAAAAGTTGTTTTATAAAAGCCACTCCAGTTCAGTACTTCCACATGGAAATCTCTCACCCTGGCAATGCTTTCAGCTTCAGGTTTCTCAGTTCCTGCGACAAGGCCTATTTATACTTACAGAAATGGAACAATAACCGTAACTTCAGCACGTGTCCCAGCACGGGATAGGACTGCCACCTTTGTGGGTTCATTTTAAGACCCTTTTTAAGTCTGCCTCCTGCGAGGTGGCATTTAGCAGTCCTCCTCCTCGCCATCTTTAAGGAAGGCAAAACTTAAACCCAAACTGTTTTTGTTTTATTTTCCAACGGTCACTTCATCATAAATCACTGGCTGCCTTCCTCTCAGCGCAGACCTAAGCGTAAACTCCGGTCTTCTTCCGCACACCAGAAGGAGAAACTCAGGCAGCAGCTGAAGGGGTGGGGAATGGGAGAAACGGACACACAGTGGAGATTCAGTTGTGCTCTGTCAAGCGAGGGAAGGCGGAGGGAGCCACTTCAGCTGCAGCGGAGCTGAAAGGGGAGCGGCGTGGAACAGCGCGGCAGCGGCAACGGAAACGACGTTAGTAAAGCAAGTGAGGAGACAGCGGAGGTTGCTGGTGTTTGGGGCCGGTGGAGGGAGTCATTCCTGCAGCTGCACTTCCGGTCGGCATTTTGTTCTGAGAGGGAGCGAGAGACATACAGGATCCTTTCCTTTCTTTTCCTCTTCTTTTTCTTCCTTCCTACCTCCCAATCAGTACTGAGTTGCTGTGCCTGGGCTGTCACCTCTCCCGTCCTCCTGTACTTGTATATACAGAGGCAGCGGCGGCCCTTTGGCAGTTGCCCCCCTTCCTTCCCCCCCCCCCTTCCCCTCCCTCGCCGCCGCTCTGCCACCCCCCCCCCCCCCCGCGGCTCGGAGTGTGTCTTGGAACTGGTTTGGTTCGGCCCGAGTTGACGTTGTGAAGCAGGCTCGGGGGAAAGGATTTGTCTCGATCGGTCACCCTCCGGCTCTACATGTTTACTGTACTGAGGAGGAGACGGAAGAGGAGCCAGCCCCCCTCCCGGCCCGGAGTATTGTTGTTATATTATCTCTCCTCCTCCTTCCGCTTCGCGGCGACAGCGGCCTAGCAGCGGCAGCAGCTCCTCAGAGGAGGGAGGGGACCGGACCGGATTTCTCTCCCCCTTTCTTGGATTCTTGTTGGATAAAAACGCCGATTTGCTCAGGTAATCCCCCTTCCTTGTTTCCCCTTCCCCTCCCTGCCTTCTCCAGCAGCGGACCGGGCCTCCTAGTCCAGGCGGCCCAGTACTGCCGGGAGCAGAGGGGATTAGCTGTTATCCGGGGTAGAGGGGAATAAGTGGCAACCAGAGGTTTTTATTTCGCAACCCCCCTTCCTGCTCGCTCGGGTTTGGCGGAGGAGATTGGTTCCTCCTGGGCTGCTGGGAGGCCTAGGCCTGGTGGAGAATGCAGGCCTGCCGGCCAGCGCCTTTACTCCAGCTCGGGGATTAGAAAGGCAAAGCGGCTTCACAGTTACAGGCCTCAACCTAGAGAGGAGCAGGAGAAAACAATAGAGTTACCCGCAAATATACACTGATCCTTTTTCCATATTTACAACTTCACCCAGGGCAAGGAAGGAAGGTCCCAGTGCAGACAGCTCTTTGAAGTGGGGAAGGAGTAAGTGGAGGAATAGGGGAAGAGAGAAAATGTAAATACTCAAAAACAAAAAATATCAACTCTCTTTGCCATTATCTTCTTGTAACCAACTCTGTTCTGAACATACAAAAGTTCAAAGGCACATGGATTTACAATTTGCAGAGGTTTAATCTCTGAATAATATAGAGATTGATTAATGTGTTAATCATTTAGTATATTTATAACATAAAAGTTGCATTTGTTGGATGATTGACACAGCACAGACACCTGCAGACCCAGGAAATACAGATAGACAAGCATATTGTGTCAGATACTCCACACAATCTCGATGTTTATGTGCTGTATATTTTACAGGGATATCATATGTATGTGTACTAAATTCAAATGAAATACTGTTTGATACTTTTAAACAGATAATGGGAGAGGAGTTGTGTTCAAGGTGCTGTGTTTATGACATTTAGGGTGAAGATGAGATCTTACCCTAATTACATTTCTTCTTGATTCTCAAGTACTTAAATGAAAAGTGAGAACATGTAAAGTGTCATCCTTTCTTGTCAGGTCATATCACTTTGGGATCCTGAGGTTGTTATTGGCTATTTGTGTTCATAATGTTTGAATATGTAATTAGGCGTCATTTTAACAGGCCAAATGTGTTTTGTAAATGATAAGTGTCAGGTCTTTTATAAATTGTAGCTAATTTACAGTAAAGTAAATCTTGGACTTATTGTGTAGTAGAATTGAGAATGATATTAAAAATTGAGGTAGATTTAAAGCAAACACCCTATGAACTAATAAAAATACTCCTACAGGAATTACATAATTGAGGTGTTTTTTTAAGTTAGCAATTTTCAACTTTTTATGGAAAGGAAATTTGGCAAACAGTTACCAATGTTACATAATTTTTATATTTTTTTCATTAAGTTTTTTAGTTGTTCAAGCAGATCTGTTGTAATAATAAGTGGTTAATGTACCTAATAAAGTAACTTTCAGGTATATTTTGTTTAGAGACTTATAAACTGTGCTATTGGGCCTCTGAGTGCCCTGATACACCTTTAAAAGGATGAAGTTAATATAGCTGTCATGTAGGAAGACTGTTTTTAATGCTGTAAATCCATGTAGTAGTCAGCATCGAGTCCATTATTTGTATTGGTCAGGGAGCAGTTTGAATTTTAAAAAGCCTGAAGATCCTGCCGAGTCCTGATCCTGGCCTCCCTTCCTTCCCACTCATCTCCTATTTCTGTCTTTGTGCTGCCTGGCCTTGGAGAGGAACCATTTATACTTGAAAAAAAGCAGCATTTTATTTTTAAAATTCAGAGGGAGCCACTACTTGTCTCTAACTGTCCCTGTCTGTGTGTAGCAATGAAATATCTGTTTTCTTTGGATCTGTAGCATGCGTAGAGGCCGAGTGTAACTGCTTTACAGGAAAGAAACGACTGTGTAGAATAGTTCTTGTTCTGGGGTAGCTTTTCAACATCAGGATGCGACATGAGCTCCAGTGTTTCTTTGATCTTCTGTTTCAAACAGATCTTTAACAAAAATGTTTGTTAAGGCAACAGTGGTGAACTACTCATGACTTGCTTCTCATTTAAGGAAGCTTGCCTAAATATACCAGATAATAAGAGGAAATAAACTAAAGTACCTTATGTAGTTCCTGTCAAGTTTATCTTGCTAGGAACTTGTGCCCCTTCCCCCCACCCCTTCAGACATTTAGAAGTTTGTCTCCCAAGGGGGCGTGGCCAGGCGATTCAATCCCATGCTGACGTAATGCTCAGGATATAAGGGCAGCTGCTTGGATTCAGTAGCTTGGGTCTGTCTTGACCTAGAGTCTGGCTGCAGTATACTGGGCAATGCTCATGTGTGTTCCGTTGATTTTGTTATGGCTGGTTGTCCTCCCCTTGCGTTATTAAGTTGTCCTTAGCTCACAAAACTTCACCTTTTCCTCTTGATTCTTCTCCCCATCCTGCTGGGGTGAGGAGGAGTGAGCAACAGTGTGGTTTGGTTGTTGCCAGCTGGCTTGAAACGATGACAGTCATTTTTGGTGCCCAATGTGGGGTACGAAGGGTTAAGGTAAGGACAGATCTGACCAGAGTGTGCTGGAACAAATTTGTTATGCAGATTTCTTACATTAGTTAAACTAGACAGACTGGTCACAATGCTGGCTCAGTTGTTTACATGGTGATGTTATGTAAACTCTTACATGCTCTGTGTTCCCTGTGATGCTCTTTATCAACTCTGGGAGAGTGATGAGGACCATCACTCAGCTGGACCACCATCAACTGGTATTTGTATACAGTATTGTTGTCACTCTCATACCTCCAGCTTTTCCTCTTAGAATTCATTAGTAATCTCACCCAATCTATGGAGAAGGCAGGGAGGGATACTTTCTCCCACTCTTTTACCTCCTCTTTCTCCTGGCTAGCTACAACAGTTTTTGAGGATTTTGAATCCTCTTGGGACATTACAGTCATCCTTCTGCATCTCCTGAATATGTTTCATGTCTTGCTTAGGGTTGTAAAATTTTTTAAGAGTTCAGTTCAAAGATCTGCCCCAAAGCTGGGTAGTTATGGATGGAATGGCAGGTGGGAAAATATGGGCAGGTATCTAGAGAACATCTCACCTCCAGTGGTTTGGAACTACTACATGACCCTGATAGAGTGATAGAGTATTTTAAAAGAAAATGCTGTGGTTATTCCAGAGAGGCACAACTGACTGCAATGTGCTGGACCCTGGGCAGTATCTACCAAACACTGCTCAACATTAGGCAGCATCCTCGGGGGATAGGGGAGAAAAATAGTCTGACAGGCACTGCAGCTATCCCAAGATATGCACTGTGGTTACTCAAACCCCAGCAACAGGCACTGTGGCTGCTCAAGCCCCAGGCACTGCAGCTTAATCAGAGAACTAACTTGTGCCAGTATCAGTCGCCTCTGTACAGAAGAAGAAATGTTAGATGCAAAAGTCAGTTCATTCAGTAAAGGAAGAAACTCCTACAAAGGGGGAGGAGGAAAAAGTAGATGAAGCAGGGCTATCGCGAGAAGAGGAGGAAGAGACAGAAGGCATGACTGTCTAGGGAAGGGAGCATTGATAAGGCAATTGGAAAAAGGACACAAGTCCTCAGCCTTTGGAGGCAACTTCTGTCAGATGTGAAGGAAAGGTACTTCTTCAAGAAAGACATTACCTGTCAGCCAGGCCACCATGGACCACCACGGAGAAAGGTATCCAGTACCGGAGGGAATTAGCTGTGCTGGAAGAGATTTATAATCATCCGGATAATATGCAGTTACCCATCGATCTAGATGAAGTTTAGTGCACACCATCTATGCAGCAGAAATTCTTATTAGTACCACCATCTTATGCCAACTCATTGACAGTTATATCCTGGAAAGAAGGAGAGAAGCAAACAGTGGATGAAGTGGTTGGCCAACTCTGGTGGATGTCTTGCTTCCTCCTTATGGTCCTGTGTCTGTGCTGTGGAGAAACTATCCTGGGAGTTCAAGAAATTTAAGATGTCTCCTACTTTCCACCTGTACAGGCCCAAATCTCTGCTATTCGGAGCAGGCATTCCTCTGATCAAAGAGGTGATACAGAGGGTACACGCACCAGGGCAACCTGTGGTTTTATCTATGCTGCAAGGAAAGACAGTTTGGGTTTATCCTGTTTCGTGCGAAGGCAGACCCAGACCCATCCATGGGATTGTTTTTGCTCAAGGGCCTGGATGCACTTGTTGAGTGATGCAGAAGGATGGGCAAGTTTGATGTGTATCTCGGGGGAGTTGATTTTGGGTGAGAATAGCTAGTGAACTAAATTGTATTAATTACTAAATAAATCCACTATTGGTTCATTCACTCCATAAACACCACTTTGTCTTGAAGATAGAGGACTTTTTCCCATTGCAATGGCTATATTCATGCACTGGAGTGCCAGAGGCAATTTTAGCACAAGCACTTCAAGCAACAGCCTGTGGATTTGTGGGTCTGATTGAACAAGTGCTTTCTATCTTTGTGTTCCTGTGAATCTGCTGTTCTGCCTAGTGTGTTTTTGGGTAATCCTTTGCCCTGAGTATGCTCTTCAGAAAGGGGTGACCTGATGAGGGAGATGCGCCCAGTGCTGGGAATGGAGAAGCTGAAGCAGTGGGTTGATATTGTTGGAGTAGGAAACGAGAAAGTCTGCTATGACAGATAGAGCCCTGAAGTCATGGACTAAATGAACTCAAAGGAAGAGTTAGAGGGATGACCCATTGAGTAAGGGAATGATATCTATGTGTGTGTGTGTGTGTATCAGTGACAGAAAAATGTTGATAAATAAATGCAATGTTTATGATATGGGCATGATGTAGATGTTATAGAATAAGGGGTGGATAATGTCCTCAGTTTGGCAGGGATAGGGTTAACTTACTCCAGATGCCACAAGGAGGCATGGCCAGGCTATTGATACCATGCTGACATCATT
Source organism: Colius striatus (assembly GCF_028858725.1). Lineage (NCBI taxonomy): Eukaryota > Metazoa > Chordata > Aves > Coliiformes > Coliidae > Colius > Colius striatus. The sequence goes on along the minus strand of NC_084789.1, from coordinate 22,884,607 downwards.
CTCTGTATATAAGGGGAGGTGCCAGGACACAGCATTTCCTGTGGCTTTTCTGTCAGGACAGGCAGTGAGTCATAACAATGGACATTGCTCATTTTCGGTATTCTTTTGCTGTTATGGCTGGTTGTTCTCTCCTTGTGTCATTCTATTAAATTGTCCTTATGTCAACTCACAAAGCTTTACCTTTTCCTCCCAAATCTTCTCAGTCCTGCTGAGGTGTGGCGGGGAGAGTGAGGAACTGCGTGGTTTGGTTATTGTCAGTTGGGTTTAAACCACAACAAAGTTGTCGCTACACCTTGACTCATGCAACTCCATTGGGGATGGATGGGATTCTGCTGAGGAAGGTGGCAGAAGAGCTTGCTGAGCCACTCTCCATCATCTAGCAGCAGTCCTGGCTTACCAGGGAGGTCCTAGCTGACTGGAAGTTGGAAAAATGTGACTCCCATCTACAAGAAGGGCTGGAAGGAGGATCCTGGGAACTATAGGCCTGTCAGCCTGACCTCAGTGCCAGGAAGGGTTATGGAACAGATCATCATACAACTTCCTTTCAGGTAGTTGTAGAGAGTGATAAGGTCTCCCCTGAGCCTTCTTTTCTCCAGGCTCAACAGCCCTAGATCCCTCAGCTGTTCCTCATATGAAATCCTTTACTAGCTTGGTAGCCTGCCTCTGGATCCTCTCCAGCACCTCAGTGTCTTTCTTGTAGAGAGGGGCCCAAAACTGGACACAGTATTCAAGGTGCGGCCTCACCAAAGCTGAGTATAAGGCAATGATCACCTCTCTACTCCTGCTGACAACACTATTCCTGATACAGGCCAGGATGCCATTGGCTTTCTGTCAGCTTTCCAGCCACTCCTCCCCAAGCCTGTAGCACTGCTGGGGATTGTTGTGGCCCAAGTGCAGGACCCAGCACTTGGCCTTATTGAAACTCACGGAACTGACCTTGGCCCAGAGATCCTCATCTACTATTACAAGGTGACCTGCTTAGTGCATGAGGGAAAGGCTGTGGATGTGGTCTGCCTGGACTTTAGTAAAGCCTTTGACACAGTCTCCCATAGCATTCTTCAGGAGAAACTGTCTGCCCATAGCTTGAGTGGACTTATTCTGCATTGGATGGAAAACTGGCTGGAGGGCTGGGCCCAGAGAGTGGTGGTGAAGGGAGTTAAATCCAGTTGGCAGACTGTTACCAGTGGTGTTCCCAAGGGCTTAGTGTTTTGGCCTATTCTATTTAATATCTTTATCAAGGATTTGGATGAGTGGATCAGGTGCACCCTCAATAAGTTTACTGACAACACCAAGCTGTGTGGGAGCATAGACCTGCTTGAGGACAGGAAGGCTCTTCAGAGAGACCTGGGACAGGCTCTATTGATGGGCCAAGGCCAATTGTATGATGTTCAACAAGGCCAAATTCTGGGTCCTGAACTTGGGCCACAACAAATCCATGTAATACTACAGGCTTGGGGCAGAGTGGTTGGAGAGCTATGTGGCAGAAAATGGGCTGGGGATGTTAATCGACAGCTGGATATAAGCATCATGGCTTGTATTAGAAATGATTTGACCAAAAGAACCAAGGAAGTGACAACCTAGTGACAGAGGATGCAGAGAAGACTGAACTACTGAATGCTTTCTTTGGTCTTTACGGCCAAGGCTGGCCCCCAAGAAGCCCAGTCCAGCAAGGAGAGTAGGACAAAGTGGACAACAGAGGACGTGCCCTGGGTGGATGAGGAAGAGGTTAAAGACTTGTTGGACAAGCTTAATACTTATAAGTCAATGGGTCCTGATTGGATGCATCCTAGAGTGCTGAGGGAGCTGCCTGATGTGATTGCTAAGCCGCTCATCATCATTTTTGAATAATCATGGAGGACACACGAGGTGCCTGAGGACTAGAGAAAGGCCAATGACACTCCAGTCTTCAGAAAGGACAGGAAGGATGACCCAGGAAACTACAGGCTGGTCAGCCTCACCTCCATCCCTGGAAAGGTGATGGAACAACTCATCCTGAATGTTGTCACTAAACATATGAAGGAAAAGATGGTTGTCAGGGGGAGTCAACATGGCTTCACCAAGGGGAAATCCTGTTTGACCAACCTGATATCCTTCTATGAGTGCATAACCGGCTGGCTAGATGAGGGGAGAGCAGTGGATGTCAGCTACTTTGACTTCAGCAAGGTTTTTGACACTGTTGTCGTGGTTTGGCCCAGATAGCACAGAAGCACCATGACAGTCTCTTGCTTGGTGCTCCTCATTCACCCCCATCCTTATTAGGATGGCAGAGGCCCCAGCAAAATGGGCCATTCTTGTTCAACGTTTTCATCGATGACCTGGATGAAGGGACAGAGTGTACCCTCAGCAAGTTTGCTGATGGCACCGAACTGGGAGGACTGGCTGATTCCCCAGTCTGTGCTGCCATTCAGTGGGATCTCGACCGGCTTGAAAGTTGGGCAGAGAGGAACCTCATGAGGTTCAACAAGGAGAAGTGCAGAGTCCTGCATCTGGGAAGGAACAACCCCCTGCACCAGTACAGGCTGGGGGTTGAATTCCTGAAGAGCAGCTCTGCAGAGAGAGACCTGGGAGCTCTGTTGATAATGAACTAAACATGAGCCAGCAATATGCCCTCATGACTAAGCAGGCCAATGACATATTGGGATGCATCAAGAAGAGTGTGGCCAGCAGGTCGAGGGAGGTTCTTCTCCCCCTCTACTCTTCCCTGGTGAGGCCTCACCTGGAGTACTGTGTCCAGTTCTGGGCTCCTCAGTTCAAGAGAGGCAGGGAACTTCTGGAGAGAGTCCAGCACAGGGCCACCAAGATGATCAGGGGACCGGAGCATCTTCCTTATGAGGAAAGACTGTGGGAACTGGGGCTCTTTAGTCTAGAGAAGAGGAGACTAGGGGGGGATCTCATTAATATTTACACATATCTAAATGGTGGATGTGAGGAGGCTGGGCCATCCCTTTTTTCTCTTGTATCTAGTGACAGGATGAGGGGTAATGGGATGAAGCTGGAACACAAAAAGTTCCATTTAAATATAAGAAAAAACTATTTTACTGTGAGTGTGACGGTACAGTGGAACAGGCTGCTCAGAGGGGTCGTGGAGTCTCCTTCCTTGGAGGTCTTCAGGACCCACCTGGACATGTTCCTATGTGACCTGATCTAGGTGGACCTTCTTCAGCAGCGGAGTTGGACTAGATGATCTCTAAAGGTTCCTTCCAACCCCTACCATTCTATGATTATAAGGAATTGTCCCCCTGTACGTGGCACTTGTGAGGCTGCACCTTCAATATTGTGTTCAAATTTGGGCCCCTCATTACAGGAAAGACATGTCTGGAGATGAGCAATGAAGCTGGTGAAGGGTCTAAAGAACAAGTCTTATGAGAAGTGTCTGAGGGAGCTGGGGATGTTATTCAGCCTGGAGGAGGCCAAGAGGAGACATGATCACTCTCTATAAGTAGCTGAAAGGGGGTCGTAGTGAGCTGGGAATGGCTCTCTTCTCTACAGTAATGAATGATAGGATAAGAGGAAATGAGCTCAAGTTGCAGCAGGAAGTTTAGATTGGAGATTAGGAAGATGTTTTTTAGTGAGAGGGTTACTAAACATTGGAACAGGCCGTGCAGGGAGGTTTTGGAATCACCATCCCTGGAGATATTTAAAAGATACATAAGTCACTCCCTGCAATCAGTCTTCGGAGCCAGAGCGGACTATCCCTGCGCAGTCAGCGGAGCAGCAGAACAGGCACTGAGGGGTTCATTTTTCTTGGGCCAGGCTACACGTGGCCAGTGGCACCAGCCTCTCCACTGATCCGGTGTCCCTTGCGAGGGAGGCAGGGCTAGCTGAGGGCACAGCGGTAGCAGAGGATCCCTGTGCACTGAGCAAACTTGAGCACAGGGGCATGGCTGGTGAGTCATTGGGGAGGGAAGAGTCGCTTGGAGCAGTTGATGGGGCAGGCAGCTCTGGTAGCAACCCAGGCAAAATGTGTTTTTCAAAGAAGTGTGGCAATCCAGACAGAGGTCCCTTGTAAACAAATAGGCATTCAGGTCTCTGGCTGCAGGGAGTGCTGGGGTCTGGTACTTTTAGCAGGTGACGTAATAGACAACACCTGTATTCGAAGTGAATGATGGCAGGTGAATGATCTGCTTAGCCTGGTGGTTGAACTCAAGGAGGAGGTGAAAAGACTCAGGAGCATCAGGGAGTGCGAGAGAGAGATAGATTGGTGGGCAGGGAATCTACAGTCTCTGAGGTGTAAGCAACAAGTTGAGCCTTCAGAAGTATAGGATCCCTTACTGTCTTCTAGCCAGGTTAACAGAGGGCTTGGGAACACAAGTAGTGTTCTCCTCCATCCCTCTCATGGTAGGGAGGAATACGGAATGAATAAGGAAAACACAACTGATTAACAGGTGGCTCAGAGACTGGTGCCACCAACACAACTTTGGGTTTTTTGATCGTGGTGAAATTTTCATGATGTCTGGTGACAGGTGGAGTTTGTCTGTCTCAAAGGGGGAGAAGGATGCTTGCAAATGAGTTAGTGGGTCTCATAGGAAGGGCTTTACACTAATTTTTAAGGGGGAAGGGGAAAAAACCAGGCACACTGGAGTTTAGCCTAAGGGTGGCAAGCCAGTGCCCGGGGTGAACCCAACACGATCCTTCTTGAAATGCCTCTACACCAATGCATGTAGCATGGGGAATAAACAGGAGGAGCTGGAAGTCTCTGTACAGGTGAGGGATTATGATCTCCTGGCTATTGCAGAGACATGGTGGGACAGCTCACATGACTGGAATGTGGTCATGGATGGCTATGTCCTTTTTAGGAAAGACAGGCCAGCAAGGCGAGGTGGTAGAGTTGTTCTTTATGTGAAAGAGCAGCTAGAATGTACTGATTTCTGTCCAGGTGTCATGGTTTAGGCTCATCAGAGGACAAAAGACCACAATTAGACTCAAGTACCAAAGACCTGAGAATTGCCAAAGGGCAGGGAGGGCTTAATTGCCTCTTATGGTCCAGGAAAAAACAGACAAGGCTACATGACTTGGGGAAGAAAACAGAAAATAATTTAATCCAACACCACCTAAAACATAACCATAAAACCCCAAAACATAACCAACACAAAAACCACAGAGTGGTACAACAATGAAGAGTACAACCAGCCCTTTAAGACCACCTTCTCCTCACCCTTCCCCTCTTCCTGGGCTCAGAGCCCTGATGCCAGTATCTTTATCTCCTCCCCCACTGAATGGCCCAGGGGGGCAGGTAATGGGGGTTTCAGTCAGTCTATTCCTGATAGCTTCTGCCATTTGTCTCTCCTCAGGGCAGGTGGGCTCCGCACCCGTCCTCCCTGAAAGTCCGTAGGGTACCACACACATGGCAGCCCTGCACGGGCTGCTCCGACGCGCATTTATCCCAAAGGCTGCAGCTCCTCTCTGCCTCTCGTGTGGGTCTGCTCTGTGGCCTGCAGGCTCTCCAGCACGGCCTGTGCCATGGCCACCTTCTCAACACAGTCTTTCGCCCATCCGGGCGTACTTTCCCGGAGCTGCTGGTGGCTCTCAGTCTTGCCATTGCCCTCCATAAGTTGCAGGGGTATAGCCTGTGTTCTCACCACGGGTTACAGAGGGGTCTCTGGTCTGATGCTCCTCCTTCCTTCCTCATTCTCTGACTGTGGGGTCTGTGTGGTTGCCTCCATCTTGTACCACTCCCTACACCTCCTCCCAAGCACTTAAAATAGTGATGGCAGAGGCGCCAGATTGGCCCAGCCAGGCTAGAGGTGGGTCTGAACCCAAGAGCCAGAGGAGAGTCCGAGAACTCTTAAACATTTTACTGGGTCTTCAGTGCAACCCCTTCCCCCTGTTACCAAGCAAAAGCAGCTCCTAGCTAAACCATGACACCAGGTGAGGATGAGGGGCAAGTTAAGAGTTTGTGGGTTAGAATTAAGGATCAGGCTAGCATGTGTGACACTGTTGTGGGTGTCTATTACTGACCACCTGATCAGGCTGGGGAAGTTGATGAGGCCTTCTACAGGCAGCTGGGAGCAGCCTCTAAATCACAGGCCCTCGTTCTCATGGGAGATTTGAACTACCCAGACATCTGCTAGAAGACCTATATGTTTAGTCACTTACAGTCCAGGAGATTCCTTCAGTGCATCGATGATAACTTTTTGATGCAAATGGTGGATGTGCCAACTAGGAGAGGAGCCCTACTGGATCTTGCACTCACAAACAAGCAGTGTCTGGTTCAGGGCAGCCTTGGCTGCAGAGACCACAAGATGGTAGTGTTCAGGATCTTCTGTGGTTGGAACAGAATACCAAACAGGATTGTAACCCTGGACTTTAGAAGGGCCAACTTTGGCCTTTTCAAGCAATTACCAGGGGACATCTAGTGGGACAGGATATTAGAGGATAAAGGGGCCCAAGGGTCTCTGTTCAAAGATCACTTTTTCCAGGCTCAGGATCAGAGCATCCCAGCGGATAAGATATCAAGCAAGGGAACCAGGAGAGCCACATGGTTAAACAGGGAACTGTTGGGTGTTGTGGTTTTGCCCAGCCAGGGCAAAGGGAAAAAAAAAATCGCGACTCCTCCCCCTCCCAGTGGAATGCGGAGGGGATTGGGAAAAAAAAGTAAAAGAGCCTGCGGAAGTTGAAATATGAACAGTTTACTAGGGGAAAGTTGAAGAGGAACAACTATAACAAAAAATAAGGGGATATTACAAAGAAAACTGGTGACATAGTTGCTCACCACCCAGGACCCGACCTAAGCGAACACTCCGGACTGGTGACTAAGAAACTGCAACCCTGGAAAAGAGCTCCTTCTGGCTAGCTCCATACCTATATACTAGGCGTGACGTTAGGATGGTATTGAATACCTGCTGGCCAGCCTGGATCAGCTGTTCAGGCTGTACCCTTTCCTAGCTCCTCACAGGAATTAACTCTATCCTAGCTCAAACCAGGACATTCCACCCCTTATTCTATACATTCCACATCTTGTCTAGGTTTACACATCATAATCATATACATATACATAACACAGAGCAACTATAGAAATAATGATATTCAACAACTATCATTATACAATTTAATTCACGGGTTATTCTCACCCAGAATCAAATTCCCTTGAGGCACACATTGAGTCTCCCCATCCTTGCGCATCACCCACCAAGTGCACCCAGGTCCCTGAGAAAAAATCCCACGGATGTGTTTGCCTTTACCTGAGGCAGGACATACCCAGACTGCCTTCCCTAACATATCTTTTACATGTACCACAGGGACTTTGTCCCCTTCTACAATATGCAAGAGTTCTGACTGGGCAGGGCCAACTGAAATGACAGATCCTCTGGAGTTGACTAACCAGGTGGCCTTTTCCAAGTGTATATTCCAATGCTTAAAAGTTCCACCTCCCATTGCTTTCAGTGTGGTTTTCAATAATCCATTGCATCGCTCAACTTTTCCAGAGGCTGGTGGATGATAGGGAATATGATAAATCCATTCAGTGGTGGCCTCTTTGGCCCAGGCATCTATGAGATTGTTTTTGAAGTGTGTCCCATTGTCTGACTCAACTCTTTCTGGGGTGCCATGTCACCATAGGACTTTCCTTTCAAGGTCCTGAATAGTGTTCTGGGCTGTGGCATGAGACACAGGATATGTTTCCAACCATCCTGTGGTTGCCTCCACCATTGTGAGCACATGGTGTTTGCCTTGGCGAGTCTGTGGCAGTGTGATGTAATCAATCTGCCAGGCCTCTCCATATTTATATTTCTGCCATCGCCCTTCATACCATGTGGACTTCACCCGTTTGGATTGTTTAATTGTAGCACGTCTCACACTCATGGATAACCTGTGCAATAGTGTCCAAGGTTAAGTCCATCCCTCGATCATGAGCCCATCTATAGGTAGCATCTCTATTTTGATGACCTGAGGTATCATGGGGTCATCGGGCTAAAAATTACTCCTCCTTGTGTTGACAATCCAGATCTATCTGAGAAATCTTAGCAGCCTTGTCAGCTTGCTGGTTATGCTGATGTTCTTCTGTGGCCCGTTTTTTGGGTATGTGAACATCTACATGGCACACCTTCACAAATAGCTTCTCCACTCAAGCATCTATGACTTGTCATAATGGAGCAGCCCAGATGAGTTTGCCCCGTCGTTGCCAGTTGTTTCCATTGCAGCCACAACAAAAGCCCACCTGTAACCTTTTGGGTCCTTAAAATACCTTCTCTTAAGATAATTTATTCCTAAGGTGCCAGGATCTTTGGGACATGTCGCAATGGGATGCTTGCGCCAGTTTGTCCTAGTCAGACTCACTTCTGCTTCTAATACAGATAGCCATTGAGATCCCCCTGTCACTCCAGAAATACAAATGGATTCTGTCCCTTTCAAATTTGATGGCATCAGAGTACATTGTGCACCGATGTCTGCTAAAGCCTTGTATTGTAGATCTCATGTGCCAGGCCAACGAATACACACATTCAAATGTAAAAAGATGTCATGGTTTAAGCCTAGACATCATCTAAGCACCATGCTGCTGTTCACTCACTCCTCCACCGTAATGGGATAGGGAGGAGAATGGGAAGACAAAGGTAAAAACTTGTGGTAAGGACAGTGTAACAGGCCAACACAAAAAAAAAAAAAAAAGAGTACATGAAGCAAGTGATGCACAATGCAATTGCTCACCACCCGGAACCAATGCCTAGCCTATTCCCATGCTTCAATCCCTCCTTCCCTGGTCATCTCCCCCAGTTAATACTGAGCATGAGGTCATATGGTATTGAATATCCCCTGACTAGTTTGGGTCAGCTATCCTGGCTGTGCCATGTCCCAGCTTCTTGTGAAAATTAACCCTATCCCTATGAAGTGTAAGCAGTATCATATGACCAAAGAACATGTGGGGATGGGAGTAGGGAAGCCCATACTATCTGGAGCTGTGCTGTGAAAATGTGAAGGGCAACAAGAAGGATTTCTACAGATACATCAGCAACAAAAGGAAAATATGTCCCACGTATATTTTAGAAAAAGCAATTTATTGCCTTGACACTTTATCACCCCTTTATTTTTAAGGTTCTTTTAACATGATGGTAATTGATGGTAACCACCATTAACAATCGGTCACCAAGGTGATCAGTTCCAGTGCAGGGGTGTTTGGCAGCAGAGTGGGGGATTGCTGTGTGTATGGGGGAGAGGGGGGTTGGAGGGGGAGGTCCTGAGCTGGGAAAACCCCAGGGGAGTGCAGCTCTCATGAGAGCAGCTGACAAGGCATGGATGGGGCCAGGAGTAACATCTCAAGGCAAAATGGTGGGCACTTGTCTGAGAGCAAAGGCAACAGCTCTGGGCTCCAGCTGGGGGGTCTGCACCATATACCCAGTGCTGGCTTATGCCTTCAACCAGACGGAGCTGCTGAAGGGAGAGGCTGCAGTGCAGACCTCAGACTGCAGGAAGTGCCTAGACCTTTCTCCTGGGGCAGGGACAGCAGACTTGCCTGCCAAAGATGTGCACAGGTGCAGGACCTCCTGCAGCAGGTGGATGAGCTGCAGGAGATGATGAGAAGGCTATGTAACATCAGGGAGGCTGAGAAGGAGTGAGAGAGCTGGTTTCAAGCATGGTCTGTAGCAGACCCACAGCCAAGTAGACAAAAACTCCCCCCTACTGGCACACACGGAAGGGAAGGGGGACAATAATGCAGGAGAATGGAAGCTTGCAATGTCAAGGACCAGGAGGAAGAGACTTCCCCTGAAGCCTGAGGTGCCCTTGCAGAACCATTTCTCACTACACACTGAAGGAGGAAAGATCTGTCACATCAGGAGAGATGCTGGAGCTGAGTAAAGCAGCCCAATTTGGTCCTTGCATAACTAGCACAACTAAGAAAAGGCAATGACTGATAGTAGTAGGCAACTCTCTTCTACCCATTTGCTGACCTGATGCACTGTCTAGAGAGGTGTGCTGCTTAGGGGAGACTCATATCAGGGATGTCACTGAGAGACTACCAAGCCTCATACACATCCATGTGGGCACCAGTGACAGAGCCACTGGTTGATAGAGTTGCTGAGGGAGGGGAACCTCAGTTCATCCCACTCCTACCAGTTTGGTGCAAGTGCCAGCAATAGATGCCCAGAGCCTGGAGAGGGATCACAGGTCAGCAGGAGAGCAACTGAAGGAATTCGAGTCACTCCAGCCAGTAAATCAACTTAATTGGAGGCCCAACTTAAATGCTTCTATGCAACCATACATAGCATGGGGAATAAACAAGGGGAGTCAAAGACGTGCGCACACCTGCAGGACTATGATCTTATTGTCATTGTGGAGACATGGTGGGATGGCTCCTATGACTGTAGTGTTGAAATGGAAGGATACAGGCTCTTTAGGAAAGGACAGGCAGGGAAGAAGAGGAGGGGGTGTTACCCTCTATATCAGTGACCAGCTGGAATGCATGGAGCTCTGCCTGGGGATGGATGAGGAGCTGATTGAGAGCTTATGGGTCAGGATTAAAGGGAGGTCAGGGACAGGGGACATTACAGTGGGGGTCCACTACAGGCCACCCAAACAGGAAGACTGAATGGATGAAGCCCTCTATAGACAGATAGGAGCACCCCCATGTTCAGAAGCAGTGGTCCTCATGGGGGATTTCAACCACCTTGATATCTGTTGGTGGAACAACACAGCCAAATGTAAGCAATCCAGGATGTTCCTAGAATGCATTGATGATAACTTCTTTCTTCAAATGATAGAGGAGCCGATAAGGAGAGGTACTATGCTGGGCCTTGTTCTCACCAACAAGGTGGGGAATATTAAGCTCGAGGACAGCTTTGGCTGCAGTGACCATGAAATGGTGGAGTTCAAGATCCTTAGGGCACTGAGGAGGGCACACAGCAAGATTGCTACCCTGGTCTTCAGGAGAGCAGATTTTGGACTCTTCAAGGAACTGCTTGGTAGCATACCATGGGAAAAAGCCCTGGAGGGAAGATGAGCCCAAGAAAGCTGGTTGATGTTCAAGAATCACCTTCTCCAAGCTCAGGAGCAGTGCATCCCAAAAAAGAGGAAATCAGGCAAAAACTCCAGGAGGCCTGCATGGATGAACAAGGAGCTCCTGGACAAACTCAAACACAAAAAGGAAATGTGTTGAGGGTGAAGCAAGGACAAGTAGCATGAGAGGAATCCAAAGAAATTGTCCAAGCAGCCAGGGATCAGGTTAGGAAAGCCAAAGCCCTGATAGAATTAAATGTGGCCAGGGATGTCAAGGATAACAAGAAAAGCTTCTATAGGTATGTTGGAGATAAAGAAAGAATGGACTCAGTTTAAGAGCTATAGCAAGTCCTAGTCCTCTTTCTATCTAGTTTCAAAACCTGTGGTGAAGAGTGATTCTGAAGGACTCCCAAGACAAACTGAGGTCTAGTAAAGGCATTTCGTAGAACCAATACCTTAAGAAGCTGATTTTGTCTGTGTTTTGCTGTTTTGTTGTTGTTTTTTTAAACCTAGAATGTGCTTTTCATCGTCATTCAAACTGTGGATGATGTACTGTTGTCCTGGTTTGAGCTAGGATAGAGTTAATTCCTATGAGGAACCAGGAAAGGGTACAGCCTGAACAGCTGACCCAGGCTGGCCAGCAGGTATTCAATACCATCCTAACGTCACGCCCAGTATATAGGTAGGGAGCTAGCTGGAAGGAGCTCTTTTCCAAGGTCACAGTTTCTCAGTCGCCAGTCCGGAACGGTCACTTAGGTTGGGTCCCGGGTGGTGAGCAACTGTGTCACTCACCAGTTTTCTTTGTAATATCTCCTTATTTTTGTTATAGTTGTTCCTCTTCAACTTTCCCCTAGTAAATTGTTCTTATTTCAACTTACGTGGGCTCTTTTACTTTTTTTCCCCTCCCCAACCCCTCTGTGTTCCACTGGGAGGGGGAAAAGTTGTAGTAGTGCAAGCTACATTCATTCAAAGATGTAGAGAATCTAGGTAATGCACATGCAGAGACATACCCAGACAACATAGTACAAACAACAGAGTTGACTCAAAGCTACCCTTCCTTTGCTATCTACTTCCTTATATGCTGCTTCTGCCCATGTGATCACCCAGGACCCAATTGATTAACTTGCAGCACCTGTTTCTGATAATTGGAAGTAGCTTGCCAGCTGCATTAACTTGTCCCTACCATCTTTATTCAAGCTGGCTGGTCCAAGTCACATATGTGCCTACAATTCCACCCTTTTTCTTTTTGGACTAGCCAGCCTTCAGCAACACATTTTAAAATTAAAGGTACATGGAGAAAACAAATTTTTTATCCATGGCCATGAGTTTACAACAAAAGGTCAATAACAGCTACATTGCTGAACAATATAATACAAAAATCCATAAACTCAAAATAAATATAATCTGATATATGTTGCTAGGAGGGACACATACTGGCAAGAAGGAATGAGTTCTCTGTACTTCCATTGATATTTCTGTTTCCTGAATGTAGTTTTGGACTTTTCTTCAACTTCTTTAGCATGCTTATCTGTGAGCATTATTTGTAAGTTGGAAATATCTCTTCATCCATAGAAAACACACCATTTTTGCTTTCAAGTTTCCATTGGTCGTCTTGTTAAGTTCTTCAATTCTTTTAATGAGATACAGATTGCTGGAGGAATTTACAGCAGCATATATGGTACCACAGTTGACAGGGTTTACATTTTAATAGGGTTCTTTCCTCAAAATTGTTTTTTCCATTGGTCTTACAGTCATTAAGTCCTTTTGGTTGGTGTGACTTGATCCATTTTGCCGGAATCCACCGGGGACCTTGATCTGTAATAACACAAGCAGGTCCTTGCCACTCTCCAGTAGTGGGATTCTTATACCAAACTTAAGGTTTATCAGTAAAATCCAAATCCCAACTCATTTGGGCAAAGTGTGTTAATGCCGGTGGTTCATTCCGATTTGCCACAATTCTGAGATGATTCATTGTATAAAGGGCTTTCATTAGTCTGTCTTGAGGGCTCACCCCCTCTTCCCCCGTTTTTTGTTTTTCTAGCAGTCCTTTTAAAGTTTGATGAGTACATTCGATAATGGCTTGACCGGTAGAATTTCCTAGGATTCCAGTAGTATGTTTGACACCTCATAAGTTCAGAAACTGAAGTGGACCACCATGGAGAAAGGCATTCAATATTTGAGGGAGTTAGCTGCACTGGAGATTATTTATAATGACTATGTGCCCACAGACCCAGATGAAGTTCAATGCACACGAGTTATGTGGCAAAAGTTCCTACGAAGTGCACCACCAAACTATGCCAGTTCATTGGAAGTTGTCTCCTGGAAAGAAGATGAGAGGCAAATGGTGGGACAACTAGCTGCTCAACTTCGACAATACGAAGAAAATGTGTCTTCCTCTCTACAGGATGTTGTTTCAGCTGTAGAGAAAATGTCACGGAAGATTGACCAATTCATGTCTCGTTCTCCAACTGCCTGTACTCCAGCTGTTAAGAATAAGCGTTCCCATGCTCAAGAGCAGGAACATAAGGTGTATACATCCCAGAATGCTTCACAGTCCTACCCACAAGACGAAGGAGAGAATACAAGCAAGTGGGATAGGTCATCTTCCCCATCTACTCCAAGACCACCCACTCCAAGATTATCCACTCCAAGAGTACAGGCACAGGAGTTGCAGGGAGGAATGGTTAAAAGAAGTAACTCTCCTTAGAGGAATGCCACTCCAGTTTCCAGTGAGCAACCCCCTAGACAAGATAGGAGGGTTGATTTCAATTTTGATTCCTTCGAGGGGACCTCCAGTGTTTCCTCGGAAAGAGTAAATGATGACTACGATGACCAGTATTAGGGGGGCCCTGCCTCCAGCCAGGTGGAGGAAAGGGATAATCGGGTTTATTGGACTATGTGGATTCGTTGGACTGGCACACGAGATCTACAATACAAGGCTTTAGCAGACATCGGTGCACAATGTACTCTGATGCCATCAAATTTGAAAGGGACAGAATCCATTTGTATTTCTGGAGTGACAGGGGGATCTCAATGGCTATCTGTATAAGAAGCAGAAGTGAGTCTGACTGGGACAAACTGGCACAAGCATCCCATTGCGACAGGCCCTGAAGCTCCATGCATTTTAGGCATAGATTATGTTAAGAGAGGGTATTTTAAGGACCCAAAAGGTTACAGGTGGGCTTTTGTTGTGGCTGCTGTGGAGGCAGAAGAGATTGAACAATTATCCAGCATGACTGGCGATTCAGAGGACCCTTCTGTTGTGGGGTTGCTGAAGGTTGAGGAGCAACAGGTACTAATTGCAACCACAATAGTGCACTGTCAGCAATACCGCACCAAGAGAAATTCTGTGATTCCCATTCATAAGTTGATTTACCAATTGGAGAGCTAAGGGGTGATCAGCAAAACTCACTTACCCTTTAACAGTCCCCTATAGCCAGTACAAAAGTCTACTGGAGAGTGGAGACTGACAGTAGACTATCATGGCCTGAATGAAGTCACGCCGCTGTGGTGGACATATTAGCACTCCAATATGAATTGGAGTCCAAGGCAGCCAAATGGTATGCCACCATTGATATTGCCAATGCATTCTTCTCAATCCCTTTAGCAGAAGAGTGCAGGCCTCAGTTTGCTTTCACTTGGAGAGGGGTGCAGTATACTTGGTATCGACTGCCCCAGGGGTGGAAACATAGCCCCACCATTTGCCATGGACTGATCCAGGCCACACTGGATGAGGTTGAGGCCCCAGAACACCTGCAATACATTGATGCTATTGTAGTGTGGGGTAACTCAGCAGTGGAAGTCCTTGATAAAGGAAAGAAAAGAATTCAAATCCTTCCAAAGGCAGGCTTTGCCATTAGACACAGTAAAGTTAAAGGACCTGCACAGGAGATCCAGTTTTTAGGAGTAAAATGATGGGATGGACATCGTCATATCCCGATAGAGGTGATAAACAAGATTGCAGCCATGTCTCCACCAACTAACAAAAAGGAAACACAAGCTTTCCTAGGTGTTGTGGGTTTTTGGAGAATGCACATTCCAAATTACAGTATGATTGTGTGCCCTCTCTGCCACGTAACACGGAAGAAAAATGATTTTGAGTGGGATCCTGAACAGCAACAAAGTTTTGAACAAATTAAACAGGAGATTGTTCATGCGATGGCGCTTGGGCCAGTCCGGACAGGACCAGATGTTAAAAATGTGCTCTACACTGCAGCTGAGGAGAATGGCCCCACTTGGAGTCTTTGGCAGCAAACACCTGGGGATACTCGAGGCTGACCTCTTCGGTTCTGGAGTCGGGGATACAGAGGATCCGAGGCCTGATACACTTCAACCAAGAAGGAGATACTGGCAGCATATGAAGGAGTTCAATCTGCCTCAGAAGTGATTGGCAGAGAAATGCAACTCTTCCTAGCACCTCGACTGCCAATGCTGGGCTGGATGTTCAAGGGGAGGGCATTCCCTACACATCACACAAATGATGCTACATGGAGTAATTGGATCACACTGATCACACAACGAGCTCGCATAGGGAAGCCTAGCTGCCCTGGAATTCTGGGGGTGATCACAAACTGGCCAGAGTGTGAGGGTGGTGAAATATCACCATAGAAGAAGGTGACACGTGTTGAAGAGGCTCCATCATATAATGAACCGCCAGAAAATGAGAAGCAGTATACCCTGTTCACCAATGGGTCCTTCTGCCTTGTGGGAAGGCATCGGAGGTGGAAGGCAGCTGTGTGGAGTCCCCTATGCAAAATTTCAGAAGCTGCAGAAGAAGAGGGTGAATCCAGTCAGTTTGCAGAGGTAAAAGCCATCCAGTTGGCTTTAGACATTGCCGAACGGGAAAAATGGCCAAGGATCTCCCTCTTCACTGATTCGTGGATGGTGGCAAACGCTCTGTGGGGATGGTGACAGCAATGGAGACAGAACAACTGGCAACGACGGGGCAAACCCATCTGGGCTACTCCACTATAGCAAGACATAGCTGCTCGAGTGGAGAAACTAGTTGTGAAGATGCACCATATAGATGCCCATGTACCAAAAAAAATGGGCCACAGAAGAACATCAGCATAACCAGCAAGTTGACAAGGCTGCTAAGATTTCTCAGATAGATCTGGATTGTCAACACGAGGAGTTATTTTTAGCCCGATGACCCCATGATACCTCAGGTCATCAAAATAGAGATGCTACCTGTAGATGGGCTCATGATCGAGGGATGGACTTAACCTTGGACACTATTGCACAGGTTATCCATGAGTGTGAGACGTGCTACAATTAAACAATCCAAACGGGTGAAGTCCACATGGTATGAAGGGCGATGGCAGAAATATAAATATGGAGAGGCCTGGCAGATTGATTACATCACACTGCCAGAGACTCGCCATGTGCTCACAAGAAACATATCCTGTGTCTCATGCCACGGCCTGGAACACTGTTCAGGGCCTTGAAAGAAAAGTCTTACGGTGATATGGCACCCCAGAAAGAATTGAATCAGACAATGGGACACACTTCAAAAACAACCTCATAGATGCCTGGGCCAAAGAGGCCACCACTGAATGGATTTATCATATTCCCTATCATGCACCAGCCTCTGGAAAAGTTGAGCGATGCAATGGATTATTGAAAACCACACTGAAAGCAATGGGAGCATTGGAATACACACTTGGAAAAGGCCACCTGGTTAGTCAACTCCAGAGGATCTGTCATTTCAGTTGGCCCTGCCCAGTCAGAACCCTTGCATATTGTAGAAGGGGACAAAGTCCCTGTGGTACATGTAAAAGATATGTTAGGGAAGGCAGTCTGGGTATGTCCTGCCTCAGGTAAAGGCAAACACATCCGTGGGATTTTTTCTCAGGGACCTGGGTGCACTTGGTGGGTGATGCGCAAGGATGGGGAAACTCAATGTGTGCTTCAAGATAATTTGATTCTGGGTGAGAATAACCCATGAATTAAATTGTATAATGATAGCTTTTGAATGTCATTATTCCTATAGTTGCTCTGTGTTATGTATATGTATATGATTATGATGTGTAAACCTAGACAAGATGTGGAATGTATAGAATAAGGGGTGGAATGTCCTGGTTTGAGCTAGGATAGAGTTAATTCCTGTGAGGAGCCAGGAAAGGGTACAGCCTGAACAGCTGACCCAGGCTGGCCAGCAGGTATTGGATACCATCCTAATGTCATGCTCAGTATACCAGTAGGGGCTAGCCAGAAGGAGCCCTTTTCCGTGGTCGTGTTCTCAGTCACTGGCCCAGAGCAATCGCTTAGATTGGGTCCCAGGTGATGAGCAACTGCATCACTCACCAGTTTTCTTTGTAATATCCCCTTATTTTTTGTTATAGTTGTTCCTCTTCAACTTTCCCCTAGTAAATTGTTCTTATTTCAACTTACACGGGCTCTTTTTTTTTTTCCTGATCCTTTTGACCTTCCACTGGGAGGGGGAGGAGTCGCTTTTTTTTTTTTTGCTCTGACTAGGCAAAACCACGACACCCAAATGTCAAGCTTTGTGTGACAGATAACAATAATTTTCCTTGGGAGAAGGTACTCAATTGTGAAGTCCTGGTGGAGAACTGAATTGAATTGAGGGAAATCAGCAAATGGAAGTCAGGTGATCATTACTAGCAGCCATATACATTTCTAAAACTGTGTCAAAAGCTGTGATCGTTGCTTTGAAGCCAGCAAAGTTGTTTCTGGTGTGTTATATGTAGTAAACGGTAATTTGGAAGAATTGAGCAATTGGCAAAATGTTTTCTTCCTTCAAAGCTTGGAAAGCAAACATTTTGCTTGCAAATGTGTACACTGAGTGTTAATAATGGTTACTTCAGCAGTTCAAAGGCATTGTACTTTGTGACCTTAGGAAAGAGTTAGCAGAGAAGGAGAAATCTTAGGAACATGTAGATTTTAGTCTTTATCCAGTAGTGGAAATTATTGGAAATTATTCAATCTTATTGGAGCTCTTAATTTCTCTTCCCATTCATAACAGAGTGGTAGGCATTGTAGTTAAGATTTTACCCTTGTTATTATAATTTTATGTTTGCAAGCTGTATTGTATATTGTTCAAAAGAAGAGAAACAGGAAGAAAGTACAACAGAAACTACAGATGAAGTAGTTAGCTTTGATTAGATAGCGATTTATTACATCTTGTAATGGTAATGTCATGTTATGTTTAAGTTTAAGGCTTTGTAATACTATTCAGGGAGCTTATTATCTGTAAAACTCTGCAAGTATATTAAATTAAAGTAATGAAATGTAAGTTTTCTATTTAAACTGTTGTAATGCACACTGACAATTTAGTATAGTACACAAGTATTTTACTACTTTTTTTTTTTTCCCTCCTAACTGGAAAGAGCATGGCTTTGCTGGTTGGAGATATATTCTTTGGGGATTAACATACCTGGTTTTCATCCTGGTTGAATAACTAGTGTTTGTTCTGAACTATAGCTACAGTCTAATTTGGGAAGTAGAAAAGTTGGATCCTTGGATCCAGTGTTTCCGGTTCATCCACTTCATCTGGTTGCAGAGAGCTTATTTAACCAAAGGTCTTCATATTTGTCAATGCAAGAATAGGAAGCTGGTGACTCATATTGAGTACTAGCACTTAAAGCTGGAAGTCAAATATTTTCCAGTTCCATGAATCTGTGTCTAGAATAATGACGACTTTGTTGCTTCCACTGACCACATAGGAAGAAATACCTTTGTCATTATGGATACTTCTAATTTTATTTAAAAAGACCATTTCAGTTGGAAATGTTGAGTTACCTGTTTCTTTTTTGCAAGATGCATTTAAAAAAGCCTCTGATGGTTTGTGTTGGATTTTTTGTTTGTTTTTGTTGTTGTTATTTCTCACAGTAAACGGACTTTAATTTTTTTTTTCAAAAATATCTATTCTGTGTACATGTCAACTCTCTTCAAGCAAGTAACTTTCCTTTTTGCCTTCCATCAAAACAATACACAAATAGGAATAAAAGCTAAAAGTGAAAACTACAACATGGAATAGCTTTGGGAAATGAGTAAACTGAAGTGTAGACTTAGTTCTTTACAGAATTTAGCGCAGTTACTGATGTTCTTTTGTCTTGTGATGATTGTTAT
This sequence comes from Colius striatus, assembly GCF_028858725.1. Lineage (NCBI taxonomy): Eukaryota > Metazoa > Chordata > Aves > Coliiformes > Coliidae > Colius > Colius striatus. The sequence continues at coordinate 22,865,590 of NC_084789.1, read as the reverse complement.
AGCTATACATACTCTAGCGTGTGATTACATGTTAATTGTAACTTACTCTGTCTAAGGAGGTTGGTGTGGTGAACTTCAGGGAAAGTTTTTGCTTTTTTACTGTCAACATCAAGATTAGAAATGTTAGATGCATCTTTCTTTGGGACTTTTGCAATCTAAAAGTCTTGCTATTTTTCTTTAAAATTAAAATGGAAAAATGGAGTTGAAAAAAATAGTGTTCTGTAACTGTTGAAAATGTTAACTTTGTTAATATAATGTTGCTCAATGGCTTGTTTACACCTTTGTCTTTGGAATAGGGAGCCTCAGATTTTGGGAAATACTTTCTTCCTCAGTTTAATAAAATATGTTGTCTAAATGACTGAACGGATCACTGGCACAGGCTGCCCAGGGAGGATGTGGAGTCTCCTTCGCTGGAGGTTTTCAAAACCTGCCTGGATACGTTCCTGTGTGACCTGATCTAGGTGGACCTGTTTTTAGCGGGGGGGGGTAGACTAGATGATCTCTAGAGTTCCCTTCCAACCCCTACCATTATATGATTCTGTGAAGTCAGGTAATTATATGCTATGTATAATAAAGTTCACTGCTAAAGAAAATATGTTGTTAGTTTGAGCATACATTTTTTTAAAAAAAAATTGTAACATTTTTTCCCCAATGTCTGGGCAACCTGATCTTGGTGTCCCTGCTTGAGGTTGGACAAGGTGATATCCAGAGGTCACTTCCCACCATTCTGTGATTTTGGGAGAAAAGCAGTGAGATATGCAAAATCATGGATGTATGCACACATTATTAGTCCTCTATTCCTTCCTTCCCCCTCAAGGGAGTGGAGAGAAAATGAGTATATGCAGTGTCTTCGGTATTTGTTACTATGGTCTATCTAACTCATTTTTTTCTGAAATGCATTGTTCAGTGTGGTGGAGAGTAGTTGTAGCATTAGCTTGATGGTAATTTTTAGTCCTGTCAAATTTCAAGTGACTTGTTTGCTGCTATTCCTTGAGTTGCATGCTGAAAAGGAGAGCTCTACAGAAGTATCTGTGTGGGTGAATGAAGGAATGGAATTGCTACATATATCTTGGACATGAGGAAAATAAGTAGTTGGAGCAGGAGAAAGGCAGGTCAGGAAACAGTAAGATTGTGTGTTGTGCTTTCAGTCACCTAAAAGTAAAAGTTTTAGGAAGAGTAACTGTCTTCCTTTTGACTCATTTGTCTTGGTGCTCTCCCCTGAGTCAACAGAAACCCTATTCCGTAAGAGGACGGGAATCTTGGTTGTAGTTACCGATTGCAGTCAGTAGTTATTGATTACTCAGTCTTTCCCAGTTTCTATATGTGTGCATTCATGCATGTATGCATGCCCACCTGTCTGAGGAACTCAACTGCTGCTTTCTAACTCAGACAAAACCAGGACTCTGGAAGGAGGAGGTAGCTATTATTAAGTGCCATGTTCTGTGTTTTTCAAAATACTCTACAAATGAAGTGAAAACTTTTAGCACAGTTCCTCAGTGGAAAAGTGTATCAGATTTTTGTTTCATGGGTTGTGGCTCTGCTTTGCTTTTCTCAGTGCAAATAAAATTTAATATTTATCGCCTACAGTCTGATCTCATTATATGACATGCAGTGTTTTTACTTGGTCTCCAGTGCCATGTCTTGGTTTTGACATTGTTCTCCCTTTAGATTGACAACGGACCAATCTTGAAATGTCACAATGAATCTTCTGTTTTATTTGTTGTACCCACTTTTATTTTGATTGATAACTTTATACCAGAATTTATTATATAAATTTCCAATGTCATACTTTGAATTTTCCCTATTTTCTGTAAAACCAAAAATTAAGCTAGATCACATACATAATATTTGTGTTCAGCTGAACTATTTAAAGATAAATGACTAAGTAATTAGAAATAAAGGGATTACTCAAACCTTGTCTATATAAAGGCACTTAAGTCTTTTAATGTAAATTAACAGGAGGAATTAATTTATAGCATTTTACTTGAGCTACATTAAAGATTTGATATAATTCAGAATTAGTAGCTTGAATTCAGTTGTCTTCATTTCACTGTAAAATTAAATTGCATTGAATTAACTCTATTTAAGTTGAAGAAAATTTCTACCTGGTTTGAGGTGGTTTAAGGAAAAGGAAAAAAAATCAAATTAGTTTTTTTGTGAATTTTTATGCATAAAGTTATTTTCTTCAAAATAATATTCTTCATTGTACTTGCTTTCTAATAAGTGGTTTGTGGTAGTCCTTTCCACGCAAATATTTAGCTGTTGCTTTGCTCCAAATTATTACTTCTACAAGAATGCTTTCACTGTTAACAGCTATTTCGTATTCCTTTTTATCTCTACTGGACTTGATGCCTTGTAGAATTATTCTTGCAGTACCCATTGAAGGTGAGCTGAGAGGGTTTAACATGGACAGGTCGAACATTGAAAGTCCTTTTTGTGCATGGCCATCATAATTTTGAGATTCCACCTGATATTGATGTTTTTGGTGAGTTTTGGAAAATTTGAAATTTGGGAAGTTTGACTGAAGTGATCATAGCCTGTGAGCAGCTTTGCAAATTAATTGCTGCAATTTCCAGGTAGCTTTAGTGTAGCTTTGTGACATCTGCAGCCTATCAAGAGTGAGATATGGAAGATGATCAGTAAGGTGAAAGAGATAGTACGTTAGAGAAATGCTTTTCTTGGATCTGCATTCCTTTTTTCAGCATGGTTTGCACGCTTAAGAAACTTCTATTGTGTTTGTGCTGCAGACATAAGAGAACCAGCAATTGCAACAGAAGTTCAGGATGATGTAGGGTGCTTTCCTAGGTAACTGAATACTTCCCCAGACTTGCAAAGGCCATACCCCAGTATAATATTTTTTCTAGCTATTGAGAGATACCTGATTGTTCCAATCTAGCCCTAGTTGCTCATGGTGACCTGGTAATTCCAACACAATACCTCTAGATGTTGTGTGCTATATGCTTCAGGGTTTATGAATAACTTTGAATATGTATGCTTTCCCAGCTGTAGTCTCCATTTGTTTCCCATGCTATGTCTTTGAATTCACTGTGCTCCAAAAGTTTATCTGACTATAATGTTTATATGAAGAAAAGCCTTTAGTCAAGTACAACCAAGTACTTGTTAAGAAAAGTATTTAGTCAAGCCTTTAGCCTTAGTATAACCAAAGTTGGTAAAAACACTGTTTTATTTAATCATTTTCTGCCCAATGATCATAGCACTTATTTATCTGTAAGTCCCTCCATCTAACAGTTTTGGAAAGTGGCAGCTAATTTCAGTTATATTTTACAAGGAGTAGAAGTCTCAAGACAGTTTATTTTGTGAAAATTGGTTGTTGGATAGAGGAGATACTCATGTCCCCATTGAGGAAGAAGCTACAGTATGTGCTGTCTCTCTTCCATCTAGCAGCAGAGAGATGTGGGGATGGATTTGATGTGAGGGGAGGAAACTATATTACAGAGGGCTGTTGTAGAGCCTTTGGATGAAAGAATTGCACTGTTGTGATGAGAGGATGAGGGAGAATAATACACCAATCCAGAAGAGAAGCTTCTTAACCACCTACAGTGCTGTACAGCATCTCTCTTAGATGTGCATGGAGTTTTAAGTTGAAAAACAGACAAGAAGATTGTGACAAAATGTAATAACATATTAAAGGGCAATATTATTTCCAATATAACCAACACCAATGAAACGCAACACACTATATCTGTTTATATATCATTTTCCATTGGCATTTATTGTGGATCTTTAAAGAAATGTTATAGTTGTGCGTTTGTTGTAGTGTGTATTAAAGAAGCTTAGAGGTATTTTAATTGTTTTTCAAAGCCAAAAAAGAGACAAAAATGGTGTGACTGCAAAATCAGCTACTGCATCAACAGATATATTTCTTCCCAATTTTGTTTTATAAAGATTATTAATCATCTGAGAGAGTTCAAGAACAGAAGTGCAAGACTAAAAGTTGGAAAAGACTCTTGAATTAAATAGATTTTGGTTCAGTGTTTAGTCACTAGTTTTTCAGGCTGGTTAAGATTCAACCTAATTAAAGAAAGAAAAATCTTTAAAATCTTTAAAATATAAGTAATGTGAGTATACAGTTGTTTTTTAGAAAAGAGTAATGCTACTATCAGCAAATATAAAATAAGACCTTCAATAAAAAGTTAAAAAACCCCAAGTTACTACTTCCTCTCTCATACCTGTCACAACTATTTTGTTAACAAAGATATGTGTTGCAACCTAAAGTGCTCTTCATTTGATAGAGGGTAATGGAGCAGTGGAACAGGCTGCCCAGAGGGGTTGTGGAGTCTCCTTCCTTGGAGGTCTTCAAGACCCGCCTGGACATGTTCCTATGCGACCCGATCTAGGTGACCCTGCTTCTGCAGGGGGGTTGGACTAGATGATCTCTAAAGGTCCCTTCCAACCCCTACCATTCTATGATTCCATGATTCTATGAGATGGCCTACGAAACACTTTTAAGTGTTCTTAGTCTTCTACACATCTCTTAGCTATTTCCTTTCAATAAAATTAACTATATCAGCTGCTACTTGTGTGTTTGAGCAAGCAAAAGGGCTGCGCTCACCAAAAAGAGCACAATTACAGGTGTATTTTTTTTGTTGCAATAAAAGTTGCATATGGAATATGTTTGCAGATGAGAAATAAATGTATGAACTACTGAAGTATCTTGGGATTTTCTCTTTATGTTTGAATTTCTCAGCCATGCTTAATATCATGACTGCTTCCAAGCAAAGTTAGGTTTTTACTGTTCAATTAGATGTTTGCATCTGCAGAATTCAGTAGCTCTCAGCAGTGTCAGAATCTTTGATGTCAGGAGGCTCATAAAGAGGATGTTCATTGTTTAAAAACATGAAAAAGGAGCAGTAATAAATTCCCTAACTAACCGGATTCTCCCTGACAGTTGTAGCTGATGTATTTTGTAGAACTGATGAACGTAACTACCCTACTTGTCTAATACATTTATACCCTATGTCAAATAGCAGGACTTGATCTTGTATCACTTTTCTAATGAGATAACAGTATCTTTTTTTTTGGAGATAGATGCAAGATTTCTGTTCCATTCACTTGAATTTAATCCCTGTGTTTTATGACAACTGAGCTGTTTAACAATAAGGCTCTTAAAATAGATTCTGCTTTGCATTAGTTTTCTAATAAAATAGCAGGAAATACATTTTCCTGTGGAATGGTATTCTTAATTATTTGCGTAGCTCCATTGATACAATGGGCATTTTCCTTGAAAAATCAGTAATTCTGAGATTTGCATTTTCCTCTTTGCCTGAAATAATCTACACTTGTTGATCATCACAACACATTGTAAATATAATTTGGTTTTCTGCAAGTTTTTGGGATAACATATGTTGCTTTTACTTGATGCTTAAATGTCTCAGTTGTGTATGAAGGACATGATATGGGCTCATTTTAAAGAATTCTTAGTACTAAGACACCTGATGTGTGAGATGTTAATTTTTAATTGGAGAGTATTGTTTATTAGTGCTTTTTAATTTTTATATAAAATAAAATTAATAAAAAGGAAAAGCTTCCTGTGCTTCTGAGAAGGAAATGGCTTTAACAGAAAAAGGTACTAATGCTGTTGGGAATCTGTTCCTTTTTTTTTCAGGAAACTGTTCTAATAAATTTTTACCTGTGGTGGTTTAGCCCTGGTTGGGTGCCAGGTGCCCACCAAATCATTCTATCACTCCCTCTCCTAAACTGTACAGGGGAGAGAGAAATAAAGGGCTCATGAGTCAAGATAAGGACAGGGAGATCACTCAGCAATTAGCGTCATGGACAAAACAGACTCAACTTGGAGAGAAAAAGTTTGATTTATTAATGAACAATCAAAGCAGAGCAGGGAAATGTGAAATAAAAACTGAATCTTAAAACATCTCCCCCCATTCCTCCCTTCTTCCCGAGTTTCTGTCTCCTGACCCCAGCAGCACAGGGGGATGAGGAATTGGGTTATGGTTAATTCATTACAGATGGACTTTGTCGCTCCTTCCTTTTAGGGAGAGGCCTCCTCACACTTCCCACTGCTACAGTGTGGGTTTCCTCTCATGGGAGATAGTCTTCTACAAACTGCTCAAGCATGGGTCCTTCCCACGGGATGCAGTTCTTCACAAATATTCCCATGTCATTTCTTCATATTGTATTTCTTGTATAAACTAATCCCATCACTTAATCCCATTGGTCTCTCTTTGTCTTTTGCTTACTCTCATCTGTTTACCCACATCCTCATACTTACTAAAACTTCCTAGTATAAGAGACAGACTTATTGAATTGTTGTGCTTAGTTCCCAGCTGGTGCAGGCAATCACATCCTGTTCTTTCTGTAATATCTATATGATCCATCTTTAAAATAATGGTGTTGCTTGTCTATCCTAATGGAAGGCTGTTCAAGAAAATGGCAGCTCTGATGATTTACTTCTTGGTTGCATTCATGCCCCCATTTATTTTGTTGTATTAGCATTGCCCCAGTAGCATTCTTCCTTTGTAACCTTATTTGACTGCCTTAGAGAGAGAAGAAATATCCCTTCTTGATCTTTATTTTGTTAGCTAAACAAACCAACGCATTCTACTATCCTCTTAGAAAGCTTATGCTTCTCCTAATCCTCTCCTAGCTCTCTATACTTGTTCAAATCTCAGACTTTGATCTCGACATCAAGTTCATGTTTCTTATCATGTATTTGTGGAGAAGGTTTCCAATTTAAATGTCTAGTTTTGGAGGAACTTTTCCCATTGAATATCACAGAATCACAGAATGGTAGGGGTTAAAAGGGATCTCTAGAGATCATCTAGTCCAACGTCCCTGCTAAAGCAGGTCCACCAAGATCAAGTTGCACAAGAATGTGTCCAGGCAGGTTTTGAAAAGCTCCAGAGAAGGAGACTCCACACCCTCCCTGGGGAGCCCATTCCAGTGCTCCATCACTCTCACAGTAAAGAAGTTTTTCATCATATTCAACTGGAACTTCCTGTGTTCCAGCTTGTGCCTGTTACCCCTTGTCCTGTCACTGGACACTACAAAAAAAGAACTAACCTCATCCTCTTGACATATCCCCTTTAGGTATTTATAAGCATTGATAAGGTCCCCTCTCAGTCTTCTCCAGGCTAAATAGCCCCAGGTCTCACAGCCTTTTCTCATAAGAAGGAAGATGCTCCAGTCCCCTGATCATCTTGGTAGCCCTGCATTGGACTCTCTCCAGCAGTTCCCTGTCTCTCTTGAACTGGGGAGCCCAGAACTGGACACAGTACTGCAGATGAGACCTCACCAGGGCAGAGCAGAGGGGAGAAGAACCTCCCTTGACCTGCTGGACACATTCTTCTTGATGCATCCAAGAATGCTAATTGGCCTTGGCCACAAGGGCACATTGCTGGCTCATGTTTAATTTGTTATCAACCAGGACTCCCAGGTCTCTCTCCACAGAGCTGCTCTCTAGGAGGTCAATCCCCAGGCTGTACTGGTGCATGGGGTTGTTCCTCCCGAAGTGTAGGATTCTGCACTTGTCCTTGTTGAACCTCATGAACCTCTCTCTGCCTAACTCTCAAGCCAGTCGAGATCCCACTGAATGGCAACCCAGAAATCTGATCTATCAGCCAGTCCTCCCAGTTTGGTGTCATCAGGGAACTTGCTGAGGGTACACTGTCCCTTCAGATGTTGAATAAGAGTGGCCCCAGAACGGACCCCTGTGGAACTCCACTGGTTACAGGCCTCCAACTAGACTTGATGCTGTTGATCATTACCTTATATGTGTATAATTTATTATGTGGGCTTTTTCAATTTTGATGCAGTTTCAGTCAGGAGAGGAGAGATTATCAGACATGACCATTTTCTTGTATATACAGTTTATGTCTGAAAGGTGTTCTTTGCTTACCTTTCAATGAAATCTTAAATTCTAAAAGTGTTGTTAGCTCTTGTTCATGGGTTTGCTGTTGCAAACTCGTGGGAAAAGATTGGTGGTGGGGTTTTTTTTTTCCCAAATTATTTATTTGTGGAATTAAGAAAGCACTGAAATTATGTGTAAATTGATGTCGTGGTTTTGCCCAGCCAGCAATGAAGCGCCACGACAGTCTCTTGCTCACTGCCCCCCCATCCACCCACACCCTCCTTAGGATGGCGGAGGCCTAAATGGGGGATGTGGTCAGTCTCTCACAGATGGTCTCTGCTGCTTCTCTCTTGTCAGAGGAGGACAACTCCTTGCATTCTTCCCCTGCTCCAATACTGGGTCCCTCCCACAGGACACAGTCCTTAATGAGTAACTCTGGTGTGGGTTCTTCCCAACAGATACAGCTTTTGTGAATACAGGGTCCTTCCCATAGGACACAGCCTCCTCTGGGCATAGTCACTGCCCCGTTGCACAGTCTTTAATGAAGTAAGACACTGCCCTTGATGTGGAGTCTTTAACAAAGTGCAAACAAATCTCTGCTTCACCACTCCTCTCCACAGGATGCAGGTGAGTCTGTGCTCCAGCACACCTCCTCCTCTCTTCCCTGACTGATCTTGGGGTTCCAATGGTTGCTTCTCTCCCTCTTCCAACTCCTTGCACCACCACCAGCCAGAAAAGAAGAAAGAAGAACAAGAAGGAACAGGAAGAACCCTCCTCTTCCGGCTTCTTAAGAAGTGATTGTGGAGGCGCCTAATTGGCTCACTCCCAGAAGTGGGTCTGGCTCAGAGCTGAGGAGAGTTTCCAGCAACTTCTTACAGGAGCCATCTTTAGAGCTCCTTCCCTATTTACCAGAAACGGCTTCATGTCAAACCATGACAATTGGTATTTGTTTTGGATAAAGAAACTCGATTATCAAGTATTATTTGATACCACTCTGGGTGTTTGAAAGCTGTCTTTTCCTTGATTTAAAAAAAAAAAAACAAACAAACACAGCAACCCACACAGAATATCTATCTGCAGCAGATCCTTAACCAGATTTCTGCACCTCTAATGTATTATTTTTTTAATAAACAAATGTAAATTATTAGTGGGAATGAGCCAAAGTTGAATCGTTGTCAGTTCTGTTTAGTCTCAGAATTGGATGTGGTTTTTATGTGTGTTGCTTGTGTTGTCATGTCATGTTTTCAGTAGACAACATAAGTGCTGACAGAACAAGCGTTTTTACTGTTTCACAAACTGTTAACATAGGGGCCTATCTATGAGGTAAATGTGTGTGTGTGTATATATATATATATATATATATTATGTTCCTTTATTTTGTTTGTCTTCAGAAAATATGCTCAATTTTTATCATTTCATTAGTATAACAATAGTGGAGCGTAATGTGTGATCTTTGGAAATTTTTGTTGTTTTGGAACTGCAGTTCAAATTATTGTGGTGATCTTTTTTGGGGAGTTTTTGGTGTTGTATTGAGGTTTTTTAGGTTGTTTTTTAATTTTAAATAGTGTGGATAATTGGGATCTTTATAGTTAGTGAAAACTGAATGAACAAACATGTTTTGAGTAGTTAAATGTAAACTGCTGTTTTACAGGAAATAAACAAACTAATTGAGTGGTGACTAAACCTTTTCTTTCTGTGGTGAAATAGTTCTTGGTAGTATTTTGACCAGAGAGTATTTAATATTAAAGAGATATTTTTAGATCAATTTTGAAATAGCTACTACTTTCAAAATATAGTAAGACTTTGTATGTGTTGCTTTGCTTACTACTTGACTTTTGTGTCAACAAATTATTCCTTTTGGTTTTGCTAGCTTCTTTTATGAAAAATATCTCCTTCTCCAAAACTGGGAAGTGAATATAGTAGCTAATTACTTAAATTGTTTATGGATTAAGTGCTGTCCACTGCACTATGAATCAACAGAAATTTTGTTACCAATTTTTGAGTTGGTACTGTATAACCTGAGTAAATTTTTTATTGCCTTATCTTGTTTTTTTTGGTGAAGGGCTTTGTTTCTGAGACCAAAAGCTTGGCTTTTGATTGCTTAACGTCATTTGATATTTAAATTCTACATTGTTCTACCCACTTTTGAAAAAATTTACTTAATATGTAGCTGAGGTTATTGTCTGTCTTTCATTTATATAATTCAATTCTTTTAAGTAACCCAAGAATTTTAATTTGGTTTTGTGGCTTGTTTTTTTGTTTTGTTTTTCTGTTTGTATTTTTAGTGCTTGGGAGATGGGAAGTAATGATAGCTGGCACCTGAACTAAAATATCCGTGTAGACGCTACCATCCCAGAACTTCAGGATGAATGGAGATATGCCTCATGTTCCCATCACTACTCTTGCAGGGATCGCTAGTCTTACAGACCGTAAGTACTCTTTAATTTTCTTTGCTATGTTTTCCTTTTACCTCTTCAGTAAATACCTGCATTTTCAAAATACTAAAAATAGGTTTATTTTTAAAGTTTTTTAAAACTTTTTTAGTTTTTTAAAACTAAATCTGTTCAAAGTCAGATTTGGTATAAAAAATGTTAATTTTGTCATTGCTCAAATTTTAAAAATATATTCACACAAAATATGCTAATTTATGCACAAAATGAAATGGAGGTTAAAAAAAACCCTTAAGTAAACCTGAAACATAAAATATAGAAATTCACTGTTTTTTTGGAATATCATTCAGTAAGATATCTGGGTGCCCCACAAATAATAAAACCCCGTATAAATGAGAAAGTATTTCTGTAAAACATATGTATCATCTTCATCAAAGAGAGAGAAGATTAAACTGATGTTCAGCTAGAGAGAGTTGTAGAATATGCTGAATATACTTGAAACCTAGTTCCTTAGTTTTGGACAAAGTACAAAAAAGTTGCTCTAATTAACAGGTGCAAAGAATGGCTGCTAGAATGGAAATTAGCAGCTGAAACTATGAAGCTTCTTTCTTGGCTGTTCAGCCTACAAAAGGAGATTAGGTGTGTGTGCTGTCTTTAAATACATCAAGAAGACAAAATGCAAAGAAAGGAAAAGACCTATTTACATTAAAAGCTGATACTGGCACAAAACCAAATGATTATAATCTTACCAAAATAAATTTCTAGAGAAAACTTAAGAGCAGTTTTATCATTACTATAATGAAGTCCTAGAACACTACCACTCCAATAGGAGAAGTTGGGACAAAAATGTATCTTGTGTATAAAGTGTGAGCAAGAGTTTATAGCTTGGTTGTCTGTCTGAGAATAATTGGACTCAGTGACCCAAATGCTTCTTCTGAGCTCTTGTTTTTGTTATTTGTCAAGGTTTTGCCCAGCCAGCAATGTAGCACCACGACAGTCTCTTGCTCACTGTCCCCCATCCACCACCTCCACCCTCGTTAGGATGGCAGAGGCCCCAGCGAGATGGGAGGAAAAAAAGATAACCAAGGCTGTTGTTGATCGAGACAAGGGCAGGGAGGGCTCGCTGCCAAGACTCCAGTACTTGACTTAGGAAAGTAAGGAAAGTTTATTCTACTGCCTACAAGAAACAGAATAGAACAACAAGCAAAAAGAGTGTAGAATTATGAGAAAATTACAACCAGCACTTTAAGATCTCCCTCCCCATCCCTCCTTTCTTCCCAGGCTCAGCTCACTGCTCCCAATCTCTCTCCCTCACTGCTCCCTCAACAGCACATGGGGTAGGGAATGGGGGATGTGGTCAGTCTCTCACAGATAGGCTCTGCTGCTTCTCTCTTAGAGGAGGACGACTCCTTGCATTCTTCTCCTGCTCCAATACAGGGTCCCTCCTACAGGACACAGTCCTTAATGAATTTCTCTGGTGTGGGTTCTTCCCAATAGCTACAGCTTCTGTGAATATGGGGTCCCTCCCACAGGACATGACCTCCTCTGGGCATAGTCACTGTCCCTGGCTCTTTTACGAAGGGCAAACAAATCTCTGCTTCACCAGTCCTCTCCACAGGATGCCGGGGAAGGTCTCAGCTCCGGCACTCATCCTTCTCTCACTGACCTTGGGGTCTGCATGGTCACTTCTCTCTCTCCTCCAACTACTTGCACCACCACCAGCTGAAAAAGAAGGAAGAAGGAACAGGAAGAACCCTCCTCTTCCAGCTTCTTAAAAAATGATTGTGGAGGCATCTAATTGGCCCAGCCCCAGAAGTGGGTCTGGCTCAGAGCTGGGGAGAGTTTGGAGCAACTTTTTACAGGAGCCATCTTTACAGCCCCTTCCCCGTTACCAGAAATGGCTCCACACAAAACCATGACATTATTATACTGTTGAAATTTGGAGAATTTCCAAGAGACACTGAAAGCATATACCTAGCAATTGAATTTAATTTCCTACAGTAAAAAAAGCAGATATATTTGAGGGGGAAAAAAACCCCTCAGTTATTCATGTCTTTCTGATATTCTGAAATATCAAGTTTGAACATGCTGCTTATGTATTTATATGTGTATATATGTATCATTATGTGTGTCTAATAATGGTCCATCAGGATGCAAATCATTAGTTTCTGGGCTAGGGACAGTTTTCCAGTATTAAGTATTTGCAGGTAAGGTTCTAAAGAAATCACATTACTGAACTGGTAGAAGTCACTGGTCAAACTCCTGGTTCAAGAGTTTCCTTGAAACACTGAACTAACTTTGGTGGGATTAGCCCTTGTGTTCATTTGCTTCTTTATCTGGTGTATTTATGTGATGTTTGGAAACTCAGGAGTAGGTGAAAGAGAAAGGCTTGTCACTGCTTTACCTTATTTTGCTCTATGTGAAAAGAAGATACTGAAATGGACAAGTCCTGTGTCCCTAAAACCATGGAGGATATGATGTTTCATGAAATGATTCTAAACTCCTTTCTGGTTTCTGCCAACAGTTTTGAACCAGCTGCCTCTTCCATCACCTTTACCTGCTACAACAACAAAAAGCCTGCTTTTCAATGGACGGATAGCTGAAGAGGTGAACTGTCTTCTGGCTTGCAGGGATGAAAATCTGGTTTCACAGCTCATTCACAGTCTCAATCAGGTGTCAACAGATCACATGTATGTATTTTAAACTTTAACTATATCAGAACACCATCCTTATTCCTTGAAATGAAAATGAACTGAATTGAGAATGGTGTTTGTGAGAATCTGAAGATTAGAACATGCAGTTTTTTAAAGAAGACTAATTTAGCAGATTACCACTGAATAAAAGTCAATTGTTTCACTCCATCAGAATGTTAGTAATTGACAACCCTTATGTATAACTAATATATTTTAAAATTTTAAAATAAATAAGTTGCTTTTCCATTCTTGCTAGTTAGGAGTGCAAACTTTGTGGAGTTGATTGTGCAATAGTTATTTGTGTTTCACTTTAGTCAGTAATGCATATAGACAAATTAAATACTTAGATACTATATAATCAACATAATAGTAATATATTATACAAAATACTGTCTGCTATAAAAATATAACTTGTTAATAATTATATGATTAATAATATGTCCTGGGTTTGGCCAGCATAGGGGACGTGGCCAGGCTATTCAATCCCATGAGACATTAAGCTCAGGATATAAGGGCAGCAGCCATGTCGCTGTGGCCAGTGCGAGAACTGCAGTTGTGCTGTTGGGCTGCTTGTCGGGCTGCAGGCGGTGAGCAGTTATACTGGGCATTGCTCGTTTTTCTGTGTCCTTTGACCATCATTGTAACTGCCTACTCTTTGTGGTGTTCTATTAAATTGTCCTTATCTCAACCCCACAAAGTTCTAGAACTCTCTCTTGATTCTGCTCCCCATCCTGCTGACCTGGGGAGGAGTGAGTAACTGGGTGGTTTGGTTATTGTTCAGCCAGGACTAAACCACCACAGTCTTTTTGGTGCCCAACGTGAGGCATGAAGGGTTGAGATAAGGACAGATCTGACAAAGAGTGTGTTTAGATTTGTTAGACAATTTTCTTATATTGACCATGCAACTGATCACAATGCTCACTCAGCTGCTTACAGGTGGTTTTATGTGAACTCTTACCTTCTCTATGTGTTCCCTGTGGTGCTGTTTATCACCTCAGGGAAAGTAATGAAGATCAAAATTTTGCTATACTGGGATTTTTTGGCTTATGATATGATTATATCATTGGTTATGGAGCTTAGCTGGTATTTGTATATAGTGTTGTGGTCACTCCCATACCTTGGGCTTTTCCTTTCAGAATTCATTAGTAATCTGACCCAACCTATGGAGAAGACAGGGAGGGATACTTTCTCCCACCCTTTTACTTCCTCTTTCTCCTTGTGGCTAACTAAAACAACATTTGAGAAATTTGAGTATTCTTGGGACATTCCAATTATCCTGAATGGCCCTACCTGTCTCCTGAATATGCTTCATATCTTGCTTAAGGTTGTAAAATTTGTTAAAAGTCTCATGCAAAGATCTGTCCCAAGGCTGCATAGTAATGGGTGGAATGGCATATGGGAGAATATGGGCAAGTATCTAGAGAACTTCTCACCTACAATGGTCTGGAACTTTACCCTGGAACAGCTACATGACCCTGATAGAGTGATAGAGTACTTGAAAAGAAAATGCTATGGCTATTCCAGAGAGGCACAACTGACTGCACTGTGCTGGGCCCTGGCTAGTATCTATCAAATGCTGCTCAACATTAGACAGCACCCTCAGGGGGAAGAGGAGAAAAATAAACCGACAGACATTGCGGCTAACTCAGCCCCAATGACATGCACTGTGGCTACGCAGACCCCAGCAACAGGCAGCATGGCTACTCAAACCCTGGTGGCAGGCACTGCAGCCAAATTGGGAAAACAACCTGTGCCAGTATCAGTTGCCCCTGTAGAGAAGAAGAAATGTTGGATGTGAAAGTCAACTCGCTTAGAAAGGGAAGAAACTCCAATTACAAAGGGGGAGTAAGAAGAAACTGATGCAGGACCATCACAAGAAGAGGAGGAGGAGGAAGAGATGGAAGTTCCGAATGAGACGATTAGCACTCGATCCCTATCCCTGAGCGAGTTGCGAGACATACAAAAGGACTTCAGCTGTCACCTGACTGCTCTGATGCTGGGATAATGGGGCCAATAGCCTGGAACTTGAGGGCAGGGAAGCCAAACAACTAGGTTCCCTGTTTAGGGAAGGAGGGATTGACAAAACAATTGGAAAAAGAGCACAAGTACGCAGCCTTTGGAGGCGATTTCTCTCAGGTGTAAGGGAAAGGTTTCCATTCAAGGAAGACATCATATGTCACCCAGGCAAGTAGGCTACCATGGAGAAAGGTATCAAGTACCTGAGGGAACTGGCTGTACTAGAAGTCATTTATCATGATCTGGACAATGTGCAGTTATCCATCGACCCAGATGAGGTCCAGCGCACACCCCTCGTGGCGAAAGTTCCTCTGGAGTGTACCACCATTGTATGCCAACTCCTGGCTGTTATGTCATGGAAAAAAGGCGAGGGGAAAACAGTAGATGAAGTGGTCAGCCAACTCTGGCAGTATGAAGGAAGCCTTTCTTCTTCTTTACGATCCTGTGTCTCTGCTGTGGAGAAACTATTCAGTGAGTTCCAACAATTTAAGAAAGATATCTCCTGCTCTCCTCCTGTATGGGCCCATGTCTCTGCCATGTCTCTGCTTCTGATCAAGAGAGGAGATACAGAGGGTACACACACTGGGGCAACCTGTGGTTCTATCTACAAAGTAAAGGAGAGGACATGAGGAGGTGGGATGGAAAACCTACCATGGCCCTAGAGACAAGAGTCCGTGAACTACAAGCAAAACCAAAAAGGGACTCCTCATGGAAAAATGCTGCCCCAGTTTCCAGTGAGCAGCTGCCCAGAGATCTGGTGCTTAATCTTGCTTCTGATCCTCTCAAAGGGTCCTCTAGTTCATTCTCACTGAATGTGTGTGATACACATAACAGTCAATATTAGAGGGGCCCTGCCTCCAGCCAGGGGGAGGACAGGGACAATAGGATGTAATGGTCTGTGTGGATCCAATGGCCTCGCACATCAGATTCATAAGAGTACAAGGCTCTCATGGATACTGGAGCTCAATGCACTTTGTTCCCATCAAGTTATAGAGGAGATGAACAAATTTCTGTTTCCGGAGTAACAGGAGGATCCCAACAGCTCACTGTGTTGGAAGTAGAAGTGAGTCTGACAGGAAGTAGATGGCAAAAGCACCCCATTGTGACAAGCCCAGAAGCTCCATGCATCTTGGGAATAGTTTACCTGAAGAGAGGGTATTTCAAGGACCCAAAAGGGTATCAGTGGACTTTTGATGTGACTGCCTTGGAGACAGAAGAAACTGAACAGCTGTCCAGCCTGCCTGGCCTCTCAGAGGACCCTTCTGCTGTGGGGTTGCTGAAAGTTGAAGACCAACAAGTGACAGTTGCAACCACAACAGTGCACCTGCGGCAATATTGGACTAACTGTGACTCTCTGATTCCAATCTACAAACTGATCCGTCAATTGGAGAGCCAAGGGGTGATCAGCAGGACTTGATCACCCTTTAACAGCTCCATATGGCCAGTACGAAAGTCTAGTGGAGAGTGGAGACTGACAGTAGACTGTCGTGGCCTGAATGAAGTCACGCCACCGCTGAGCGCGGCTGTGCCGGACATGCTGGAACTCCAATCCGAACTGGAGTCCAAGGCAGCCAGATGGTACGCTACCATTGACATTGCTAATGCATTCTTTTCAATTGCATTGGCAGCCGAGTGCAGGCCCCAGTTTGCTTTCACCTGGAAAGGCATTCAGTACACTTGGAATCGATTGCCTCAGGGGTAGAAGCACAGCCCTGCCATTTTCTATGGACTGATCCAGGCTATGCTGGAAAAGGGTGAGGCCCCTGAACACCTACAATATATCGATGACATTTTTGTGTGGGGCAATGCAGCAAAGGAAGTTTTTGAAAAAGGAAAAAAAATAGTTAAAATACTACTGAATGCTGGCTTTGCCATAAAATGAACCAAAGTTAAAGGGCCTGCACAAGAGATCCAATTCTTAGGAATAAAATGGCAAGATGGTCGTCAGCATATCCCAATTGTACATATCCCAATTGTTACATATCCCATATTGTCAACAAGATTACTGCAATGTCTCCACCAACCAGTAAGGAAGAAACCCAGGCTTTCTTAGGCACTGTGGGTTTTTGAAGGATGCATATTCCCAACTACAGTATGATTGTAAATCCTCTCTATCAAGTCACCTGGAAGAAAAATTACTTTAATTGGGGACCTGAACAACAGCAAGGCTTTCAACAGATAAAACAAGAAATTACTCAGGCAGTAGCCCTTGGGCCAGTTCAAATAGGACCAGATGTGAAAAATTTGCATTACACTGCATTGAGAGAGAATGGCCCTACCTGGAGCCTGTGGCAAAAAGGACCTGGTGAGACTTGAGGCTGACTCCTCGGGTTCTGGAGTTGGGGATACAAAGGATTTGAGGCCCAATACACTCCAAATGAGAAGGAGATATTGTCAGCATATGAAGGAGTCCGAGCTGCCTCAGAGGTGATTGGGACAGAAGTGCAACTCCTCTTAGCACCCTGACTGCTGGTGCTGGGCTGGATGTTCAAAGGGATGGTCTCCTCCACACATCATGCAACTGACGCCACGTGGAGTAAGTGGGTTGCGTTGATTACACAACGAGCTCATATAGGAAACCCCAGTCGCCCAGGCATCCTGGAACTGATCACCAACTGGCCAGAGGGCAAAGACTTTGGAATATTGCCTGAAAAAGTGACACGTGCTGAAGAGGCCCCACCATACAATAAGCTGTCAGAAAATGACAAGCAATATGCTTTGTTCATCAATAGGTCCTGCTGTATTGTGGGAAAACATCGAAGGTGGAAAGCGGCTGTGTGGAGTCCCCCATGACAAGTTGCTGAAGCTGCACAAGGAGAAGGTGAATCAAGTCAGTTTGCAGAGGTGAAAGCCATCCAGCTGACTTTAGACATCGCAGAACAAGAAAAATGACCAATACTATACCTCTATACTGACTTGTGGATGGTAGCAAATGCTTTGTGGGGGTGGCTACAACAATGGAAACAGAATAACCGGCAAGGCTGGGGCAAACCCATCTGGGCTGCTTCATTGTGGCAAGACATCGCTGCCCACCTGGAGAAGCTGGTTGTGAAGGTGTGACATGTAGATACCCACATACCCAAGAACCAGGACAATGAAGAACATCAGCACAACCAGGAGGTGGACCAGGCTTCCAAAATTGAAGTGGCTGAGGTGGATTTAGGCTGGCAGCATAAAGGTGAACTGTTCATAGCTTGGTGGGCCCGTGATACCTCAGGACATCAAGGAAGAGATGCCACCTATAGATAGGCTCGAGATCGAGGGGTGGACTTGACCTTGGATGCTGTGGCACAGGTCATTCATGAATATGAGATATGTACTGCTATCAAACAGGCCAAACAGATGAAGCCTCTGTGGTATGAAGGACGATGGCTCAAGTATAAGTATGGAGAGACCTGGCAGATCGATTATATTACACTGTCACTGACTCGCCAAGGCAAGCACTACGTCCCCACCATGGTGGAGGCCACCACTGGATGGCTAGAAACATATCCTGTGCCTCATGCCACCACCTGGAACACGATCCTGCGCCTTGAAAGGCAAGTCCTATGGCAACACGGCACCCCAGAAAGGATCGAGTCAGACAATGGGATGCATTTCAAAAACAACCTTATAGATACCTGGGCCAAAGGGCATGGCATTGAATGGGTCTATCACATCCCCTATCATGCACCAACTTCTGGGAAAAATTAATGGTACAATGGACTATTAAAGACCACTTTGAGAGCGATGGGAGGTGGGACCTTTAAACATTGGGACACGCATCTAGCAAAGGCCACCTGGATAGTCAATACAAGCGGATCTGTCAATAGAGCTGACCCTGCTGAATCAGAACTCCTACACACTGTAGAAGGGTATAATGTCCCTGCAGTGTGTATGAAAAATCTGTCAGGAAAGGCAGTTTGGGTCAATCCTGCCTCAGGCAAAGGCAATCCTATCCAGGGGATTGTTTTTGCCCAAGGACCTGGATATACTTGGTGAGTGATGTGGAAGGATGGGAAAGTTCGATGCATACCCCAGGGGGATTTGATTTTGGGTGAGACTAGCCCTTAAACTAAATGGTATTAGTCACTGAATAACTTCCTGCCTTTAGCATGCTCTTCAGGAAGAGGTGATCTCATACAAGAACATGCACCCCGAGCTGAGACTAGTGAAGCTGAAGCAGCGGGTTGATATCATCTGAGCAGGAACTTGGAAGACTGCAATGAGAGATGGAACCCTGAAGTCATGGACTAAATTAACGGCCCATGGACTAAGGAAATAATATCTGTATCAATGACATGAAAACGTTTAAAAATGTGCCTTATCTGGGAATGACATACATGGAATAGAATAAGGGGTGTATAATGTCCTGGGTTTGGCCAGGATAGGGTTAACTCTTCCCAGCCGCCGCCAGGGGGCGCGTCCAGGCTATTCAATCCCATGTGACTGTCACAGTCAGGATATAAGGGCAGCGGCCGGGCTGGGGCGGTACTGGGGCCAGTGCGGGAACTGCGGCTTTGCCGCCGAGCTACGCGCCGGGATGCGCGCCGTTATACTGGGCATTGCTCGTTTTTCTGTGTCCTTTGACCATCTTTGTAACTGCCTACTCTTTGTGGCGTTCTATTAAATTGTCCTTATCTCAACCCACAAAGTTCTAGAACTCTCTCTTGATTCTTCTCCCCATCCTGCTGAGGTGGGGAGGAGTGAGTAAATGGGTGGTTTGGTTATTGTTCAGCCAGGACTAAACCACCACAAATATTTATTATATATTGTCTTATATATTTAGATACTTTGTTGAGATACTCATGTCAGTTCTGTTTAGCTATTGAACTTAATATTTTAACAATTGAACCAGCAAGTGTACTAATGTTTTCTTTTTAATATATTTTTTGTTTTTTAGTTTTTCCCTGGTATCCTTTCCATTGTCTTATGTTGACAACCCTGTTCTAATGTTCTAGTCAATTGTTTTGATCAAGTGGAAGTAGCTTTTAAAAGTTCTCAAAGCAAACAATAAATGAAAGCATGGATGTATATATATAAAATCCATTACATCTTTGATTGTTCAAAGGGAATCCTGTGATGTCAAAAACAGGACAATTTTTATTTTAAAAAGAAAAGATTCTGAAAGTGTTGGGCTGCAACCTAAATGTTACACATTCATGCATATGTTATTTTCACTTCTACAATAATACTTTCTTGATGTTATGCTAAAGGATTCTTCTTTTAGGGAGAAGGTCATGTTTAAAAAGTGAGCATAAGAAACTTTTTACAACAGTATGAAACTGACAGCCATGTACTTATTTTCTATTATTAAGCACTTATAATTTTGAAGACTAATAGGAATGCCTCTTGTTCTATTCCTTAAACAAGAGAGGAAAAAAAAACTAGAGACAGGGAACAGTGCTTTGAAGACTTTTTTTCTGTATTTCAACAGTAAATTGTCATGTTTTGGTTTGTTTATGGTTTATTTTTACATTGCTCTTCATTTCTTTATGCCTCTTTCTTTGCTTCCCCCATTCCAGAGAGTTGAAAGATAACCTTGGCAGTGATGATCCAGAGGGAGATATACCAGTCTTGTTGCAGGCTATCCTGGCAAGGAATCCTAATGTTTTCAGGGAGAAAAGCATGCAAAACAGATATGGGGTACAAAGTGGTAAGGATTTTTTATTATTTATTGATTGTGGTTTATGTTGTTCTGTAAGTTTAGGGGACTGATACTAGCCACAAATATATATGGAGCACTACTGTGATATTTATGCCTTACCTTGCATTTGATAGTGATATAAAGCTATGTATCTTGACGATATCTAAAAGTGATTGCATTAGAACAAGCATGGAAATAAACTCTACTGGGTATATTTGTAAAAAATGTTTAATTTAACTACAAAATTAAATTTTGAAGAAAAGTGATTGGATTTTGTTTAAAAGTTGTTTTTTTTATGGCTAGATTCATATATTTGTCTCTGTAAATAACTGAAGTTGGAAAAATATGCCTTGATCTTACTGAAAATCTCTATGTTTATGGTGTTATCATTGTAGTGGTAGTTCTTGATAATTCTGCGGTAAGGAATAAGGTTGAATGAACTATACTTACTAGCTCCTCCCTGTCATTCCTCTTCTCATCAATTCGTGATCCCCTACAGATTTTACTGTTTCGACAGCTAATTCTTTGTGAGGTTTACTGAGATATACTGCTGGATGGATACACAACAAAGATAGAAAAGAGGAGAGACCAAGCAAAGGATTAATCTGACAGATTTTGCATGTAGATCTGGAGGCTTCTTATATTGTACCTGAAATCTTTAAATACTAAACTATGAAAGGAGTAGGAGAATTTTCTGAGTATTCGCAGTGTGAGGACAAAGCTTTGCTAAAATATTGTAGAGATATAGTTAGAAATATTATTGGAGTCCACAGGGGATAGAAAGTGTAGGATGTTTTTAGAGGGGAAAAGTAATAAAATGAGATTAAGTTAATTCACCTAGGCTAATGAGTAAAAAGCCGTGCAATATTTAAAATGTATTTGAACATGTAATGTTCATAGAATCATAGAATGGTAGGGGTTGAAAGGGACCTTCACAGATCATCTAGTACAACCCCCCTGCAGAACCAGGTCCACCTAGATCTGATTGCATAGGAACATGTCCAGGCGGGTCTTGAAGGCCTCCAAGGAAGGAGATTGCACAACCCCTCTGGGCAGCCTGTTCCACTGCTCCCTCACCTGAACAGTAAAATGTTTTTTTCTTATATTTAAGTGGAATTTTTTGTGTTCCAGCTTCATCCCATTACCCCTTGTCCTGTTGCTAGATACTATAGAAAAAAAGGATGTCCCAACCTCCTGACACCCACCATTTAGATATTTGTAAATGTTAATAAGATCTCCCCTCAGTCTCCTCTTTACTAGACTAAACAGCCCCAGTTCCCATAGCCTTTCCTCGTATGAAAGATGTTCCAGTCCCCTGATCATCTTGGTGGCCCTGTGCTGGACTCTCTCCAGAAGTTCTTCGTCCCTCTTGAGCTGAGGAGCCCAGAACTGGACACAGTCCTCCAGATGAGGCCTCACCAGGGCAGAGTAGAGGGGGAGAAGAACCTCCCTTGACCTGCTGGCCACACTCTTCTTGATGCATCCCAGGATGCCATTGGCCTTCTTGGCCACAAGGGCACATTGCTGGCTCATGTTTAGCTTATTATCAATCAGGACTCCCAGGTCTCTCTCTGCAGAGCTGCTCTTCATCAGTCGAGATCCCGCTGAATGGCAGCACAGCCTTCTGGGGAATCAACCAGTCCTCCCAGTTTGGTGTCATCAGCACACTTGCTGAGGGTACACTGTCCCATCATCCAGGTCGTTGATGAAGATGTTGAACAAGACTGGCCCCAGAACCAATCCCTGTGGAACTCCACTGGCCACAGGCCTTCAACTCGATTATGTGCCATTGATCACCACCCTCTGGGCTTTGTCATTCAGCCAGCTCTCGATCCACCTCACTGTCCACTCATCCAAGCCACACCGCCTGAGCTTTCTGGTGAGGATGTTATGGGAGTCAGTGTCAAAAGCCTTGCTGAACTCAAGATAGATGACATCCGCTGCTCTCCCCTCATCTAGCCAGCCAGTTATGCCCTCATAGAAGGCTATCAGGTTGGTCAAGCAAGATTTCCCCTTGGTGAATCCGTGTTGACTCCTCCTGATAACCATCTTTTCCTTCATATGTTTAGTGACAACATTCAGGATGAGTTGTTCCATCACCTTTCCAGGGATGGAGGTGAGGCCGACCGGCCTGTAGTTTCCTGGGTCATTCTTCTTGCCCTTTTTGAAGACTGGAGTGCCATTGGACAGTGCCTCGCCTGTCCTCCATGATTGTTCAAAAATGATGGAGAGAGGCTTAGCAATCCCATCAGCCAGCTCCCTCAACACTCTAGGATGCATCCCATCAGGACCCATTGACTTATGAGCCTTAAGCTTGCCCAGCAAGTCTTTAACCTCTTCCTCTTCCACCCAGGGCAAGTCCTCTGCTCTCCTGGCCATCCTGTTATCCTTGCTGGACCAAGCTTCCTGAGGCCTGGCCTTGGCCATAAAGACTGAAGCAAAGAAGGCATTCAGTACTTTGGCCTTCTCTGCATTCTCAGTCACCAGGGCACCCTCTGTGTTTAGCAGCGTGCCCACATTACCCCTCACGATCCTTCTGCTGCTGATGTACTTGAGAAAAATACCTTATTATTGTCCTTAACATTCCTGGCTAAATTTAATTCTAGAAGGGCTCTAGCCTTCCTAGTTGCACATCTGCATGCTCTGGCAATGTTCCTATACTCTTCCCAAGAAGTCAGTCCCTGTTTCCACCTCTCATAGATGGCTGCTTTCTTGAAAGAATGCAGAAATTTCCAGGAATGAAAATGTGAAAGGCAATGCTAAATATTTAGTAGCTCACTGATAAATATATCCTGAAATTTAAGCTCTGAAAACAGTCTTAAGATTCTCGTTTTGGTGGTAGCTATGGCAGAGTATGATTTTTCCAACTGTGGGAACAATTGTTATTTTCCTGGCAGTTTTTGGATAGTGGTTCCATGGAAAACATATGCTTGAATTAGAGTTTTCCACCAGTTTTGTAGAGTTAAAGAAATTTTTGCCAGTTGTCGTGCTTTAGCCCAGCTGGCACAGAATCACCACGATGGTCTCTCGCCTGGTGCCCGCATTCACCCCCACCCTCATTAGGATGACAGAGGCCCCAACGAAATGGTAAAAAAATAAACAAGGTTGTTGTAGATTAAGACAAGGGTAAGGAGGGCTCACTGCTAATTACAGTTCCGGGCAAAACAGACTCCACTACTTGACTTAGAGAGGAAAGTAGGAAAGTTTATTCTACTACCTACAAGAAACAGAATGGAATAAAAGCAAAAAGGGAGTAGGATGATGAGAAAATTACAACCAGCACTTTAAGACCTCCCTCCCCCATTCCTCCTTTCTCCCCACATCCAGCTCACTGCTCCCAGTATGTCTACCTTCTCCCCCCTCAACAGCTCAGGGGAATGTGGCCAGTCTCTCACAGATGGGCTCTGCTGCTTCTTTCTTCTCAGATGAGGACGACTCCTTGCTTCTTCCCCTGCTCGGATATGGTGTCCCTCCCCCGGGACACAGTTCTTAACGAACTTCTCTGGTGTGGGTTGTTCCCAGCAGCTATGGCCTCTGCCAATACAGGGTCCCTCCCTCGGGACATGGCCTCTTCTGGGCATAAGTTTAATGAGCTACTTTGTCGTGGGTTCCTCCTCACAGTTACAGCGTCTGCGAATATTGGGTCCCTCCATCCGGACCCTGCCTGCTCTGGCCATAGTGATACAGGGTCCCTCCCTTGGGACACGGCCTCTTCCAGACATAGTTTTAATGAAGAAAATCACTGCCTCTGGCTCGGGTTCTGTAGTGAAGTGAGTCTCTGCCCCTGACATGGGATCATTATTAAAATAATTCTCTACCGCTGATTCGATGTCTTTAGCAAAATGCAAACAAATTACTGCTTCACCAGTCCTCTCCGTAGAATGCAGGGGAGTCTCTGCTCCAGCACACATTCTCCTCTCTTTCATCACTGACCTTGGAGTCAGCATGGATGTTTCTCTTCCTACTCCTTGCACCATCACCAGCCAGAGAAGAAGAAGGGACAGAAGAAGGAAGAAACAGGAAAAAGAAACAGGAAGAAGCCTTCTCTTCTGGCTTCTTCTTAAAAAGTGATCGTGGAGGTGCCTAAATGGCTCAGTCCCAGAAGTGGGTCTGGCTCAGAGCTGGGGAGAGTTTGGAGCAACTTCTTACAGGAGCCATCTTTACAGCGCCTTCCCCATTACCAGAAAAGGCTATCATGTCAAACCATGACACCAGTGCAAAAGGGAGACGTTGTTTTTGAAATTATTTGTTCCAGCAGAGACTTTTGAAAGAAAGAAGATAAACTGAGTTAATTTCTTTCTAATTTTTGCTAATGCTATGCTTCAGAGGGGGGAAGACTTCCTCATCTTAATTCGATAGATTAAGGCTAATCCTTAATGAAATAAAAGCACCTCTATCTTCAGTAAATGTGCTTTGACCTATGCTTGAAGGAAGGTACTAGTAAAGAATGAAAAACAATTCAACATGAAACTTAACTGTTCTTTTAGCAAAACGGTTTCAAATAATGAGAATAGATCAGACTGAAAAACTTCATTGAATATTTAATTTTCATTTACATAATTCTGAATACTTGCAAACATTGTAATGTAAATGTGAAATCGGGAAAATTGAAAGAAAGGGAGAAGAGGGGAAAAGCATAGCTGTAGACCAAGTATTTTGAGAGGAAGAAGACACTGGAATGAATTTGGAAAAACTAGGCAAACTGGGACTTTATTTTCTATGGAAAAGCCACACTCTTACCTGGAAATAGGGGGATTGTTAAGCTAGATGCTGGCAAACTCTGGTAGCCTTATTAGCTGTTAATACATCCCATTCCGATCTCCAAGGCAGAAGGAGGATATACTGATGTGTTCTAGCAGCAAAGGTTAAGTTTTCTTCTGCTTTCTGAACAGATTTTGTAATCTCTGTAGAGTCATGATTTGTAGAAGAATTAGGGGTTTGGTAGGGATCTTATGTAATGAATTTTGCCAGATAGAAGAATTAAATTTAGACTCTTTTCTAGTACTTCATATTCATCTCTTCTACTTTCCTTATTGTCTTCCTCCTGAATGTGGTCCTTCTGTTGAGTCCAGCATGCAATGAAGTCAGCATTGAGTACTGAAGTCCAGTATTTATAATGCCTGGGATTGGGAAGGACTGAAGGCAGTGGGATCTCCTGTCTATTTACTCAGCCTGGGTTGGGCCTCTGTGCTATGAACCCTTGAGTGTCAGTTCCAGTGTTAGTATGGACAAACCGAACTCAAATTCATTTCTCCCAGCCTCTGTTCATGCAACAACAGAAAGACCACTTGGCTCAAGAATTATATTAAACATGGAATAAAATTTTTGATTCAGTACAATTTGTCAGGAATTGAAAGCATCTTCAAAAAGATAAATTTTATGTTCTGAATACAAAGTAAAGCACAAGCAGAATTCAGTGATGATGGTTTTTTTTCCAAGATCATATTGATTTGTAGCTCAATACTAATTTTAGAGTGAAAATTGTTTCTATTTACCACAACTTGTGTGTTTTTGAGGATTAATATCTTACACATCTTCATATATGTCAATTACTTAGATAATTTTTCTTTGCTTGCACAATAATTCAAGTGTACATGTGCCTGTAAAAGGATGTTGTAGTTTAACCCCAGCCAGCAACTAAGCACCATGCAGCTACTCATTTACCCCCAGTGAAATGGGAAGGCAAATTTGGGGAAAAAAAGTGATGCTCAGCAATAACCAAAACATCCCTGTGTTATTAACATTCTTTTCAGAAATTCAAGATAAGTGCTACTTAGCAACAACCAAAACATCAGCATGTTATCATTATTCACTGTAAACCCAAAACACAGCCCTGTAGCAGCTCCTAGGAAGAAAATTAACTCTCTCCCATCTGAAACCAGGACAATATCCACCCCTTATTCTATACCATCTACGTCATACCCAGGTCCCCCACTTTCCAGTACATGACAATTAATCACCACTACCTTTCTTGTTTCTTGATATATATACACAGAGGGATACGATTCCTGCAGTCTGTGGACCACTCCTATAAAATGGCCATTGAGTTCAATCAGTCTATGACTTTAGGCTCCATCTGTCATAACTGTCTGGGCAGGAGGGATGGTGCAAACCCAGTCAGATCAGTGCAGTACAGTGGGTGGGTGACCTTGGGTGCAGTAGGAAGATGGTGTGTGATGTCGCATTGTTGCACACTGAATTCAGTTCTCATTCCATCACTACTGTGCTTTGCTTGGTTTTACCAAAGTTCATTCTTCATTAACCTAAGTGATTCTTACTGTAATACCATTGATATAGCATATAGCAATTATAGTAATGATGACATGCAGTGGCAGAGCTATATAACAATTAACATAATACAATTTAATTCATTGACTATTCTCACCTAAAATCAAATCCCCTTGAGGCACACACTGGACTTCTCCATCCTTCTGCATCACCCACTAAGTGCACCCATGTCCTGGAGCAATAGCAATCCTTTGGATGGGTTTGCCTTTGCCTGAGGCAGGTTTGACGCAGACTGTCTTCCTTAACATATTCTTAATGTGCACTTACATGGACTTTATCCCCTTCTACAGTATGTAAAAATTCTGATTGGGCAGGGCCAGCTCGATTGACAGATCCCCTCATATTGACTATGTGGGTGATCTTTGCTAGATGTGTATGCCAATGTTTGAAGGTCCCACTCCCCATCACTCTCAGCGTAGTCTTTAACAGTCTATTATATCACTGAATATTCCCATAGGCTGGTGCATGATAGGGGATGTGATAGACCCACTCAATGCCATGCTCTTTGGCACAGATGTTTATGAGGTTGTTTCAGAAATGAGTCCTGTTGTCTGACCCAATTTTTTCTGAGGTGCTGTGTCATCATAAGACTTGCTTTTCAAGGCCCAGCATACTGTTCCAGGTGGTAGCATGAGGCACAGTGTATGTTTCCAACCATACAGTGGTTGCTGCCACCATGGTGAGCACATGGCACTTGCCTTGGTGGATTTGTGGGAGTGTGATATAGTCAATCTGCCTGGCCTCCTCATATTTCTTTTTCAGCTATTGTCCTCCATACCACAGGGACTTCAACCACTTAGCTTGCTTGATTGCAGCACATGTTTCAAAATCATGAATAACATATGTGATAGTGTCCATGCTCAGGTCCACCCTTCGATCATAAGCCCATCTATATGTGAGCGGGAAATAGACTATTGGGATCCTACCCTACCCTCCCTGTGGCAGGTCAATCAGGGGG
This sequence comes from Colius striatus, assembly GCF_028858725.1. Lineage (NCBI taxonomy): Eukaryota > Metazoa > Chordata > Aves > Coliiformes > Coliidae > Colius > Colius striatus. The sequence continues at coordinate 22,837,791 of NC_084789.1, read as the reverse complement.
ATAAACCAGGGGATTCCCCCTCCTCTCTTTGCACAGCTGAATCCAGGGACTCAAGGGATGGAGGACAATGGCAGCAGGTTGCTGCCCGGTGTAGCGGATGAGTATTTCATGTGACTGCTCCACCCTCCCTGGTGTCCCTACCTTTACAGAACAGGTATGTGGTCCTGCAAGCAGAGCTGAACAGTGATCAGGATGAGGGCTCACCCCAAATGAAGCAGCTACCAACTTTCAGGTAACCAGCGCCCAACATCAAAACAACTTCCACAAAAGACAGGTCATTGTCATAGGAAAGCCAATACACAGACCTGACCCACTTCTTAGGGAAGTCTGCTGCCTCCCTGGGGCACAGGTCAAGGATGTGAGGAGAAAACTCCCTACTCTGGTACAGCTGACGGACTATTATCTATTGTTGATTTTCCAGGTGGGTAGTGATGAAGTATCAACCAGAAGTCTAAGAGCTATTAAGGGACACTTCAGGGCATTAGGACGCTTGGTTAAGGGATCGGGAGCACAAGTTGTGTTTTCCTCTATCCTTTTTGTTATGGGCAGGGATGAGGTAAGTACCTGGAAGGTGAAACAGCTTAATACCTGGCTCCAAGCCTGATGTTACTGATGAAACTGTGGGGTTTTTGAGAATGAGGCAGTTTACAGGGCACAAAGGCTACTTCAAATAGATGGGATACATTTATCACAAAGAGGGAAAAGGTAACTGGGACTAATGGGGCTTACTGGGAGGGTTTTAAACTAGATTTGAAGGGGAAAAGGGGTAAAACCAGGTTTGACAGAGATAAGTCTGGGGGCAACATGCCAGCGTCTGAAGGATGATCTGCTACCAACATCCTTGGGTCTGCTGCCTCAGTGGAGGCTGGAGATGGAGATCTTTGTGGCAGCAGTGAAACAAAGATTAGTGTGTTAGAGGCCGTGGAAACATCTGAAAATGGTCATGTGGAGTTCAGGACATCTACCTTCCAAAAGGTGGCAGGATTGGTAACCCATCTGAAGTGCATCTACACCAATGCACGCAGCATGGGCAACAAACAGGAGGAGCTGGAAGCCATTGTACAGCAAGGGAAGTGTGACATAGTTGCTATTATGGAAATGTGGTGGGATGAGTCACATGACTGGAGTGCTGAACTGGATGGCTACAGACAGGGACAGGCAAGGCAGGAGAGGTAGAGGGGCAGCCCTCTCTGTTAGGGAGTGTCTTGACTGTTTTGAGGTCAATGAGAGACAGGGTTGAGTGTTTATGGGTAAGAATCAGGGGGAAGGACAACAAGGGGGATTTCATGGTAGGAATCTGCTGTAGACCACCCAGTAAGGATGAAGAGGTAGATGAGATGTTCTTTAGGCAAATGGGAAAACTCTCAGGATCGCTGACTCCCATTCTCATGGGGGACTTCAACTTACCAGATGTCTGCTAGGAATACAACACAGCAGAGAGAAGACAGTCCAGGAGGTTCCTGGAGTGTGTGGAAGAGAACTTCCTCACACAGCTGATGAGGGAGCCAATGAGGGAAGGTTGCTTACTGGACCTGGTGTTTGCAAATAAGAAGGTCTGGTGGGGGATGTGATGATTGGAGGTTGCCTAGGACATAGTGATCATGAAATGATTGAGTTCTCAATCCTCAGAGAAGCAAGGAGGGGTGTCAGCAGAAGTACCACCTTAGATTTCCCCTAGGGCAGACTTTGACTTGTTTAGGAAGTTGGTTGCCAGTGTCAGGAGGCAATCCTGAAGGGCAAAGCAGTCTGGAAGGCTGGACATTCTTTAGGCAGGAAATCTTAAAGGCACAGGGTAAAGCTGTCCCCATGTGCAAGAAGATGAGCTGGCAGGGCAGAAGACCACCCTGGCTGAACAGGGAGCTTCTGCTGAAGTTCAACAGGAGAGAAGAAATGGCATGCAACCTGCTGCTACACCTTAACGCACACAATTCGATGGGGATGGATGGAATCCACCCGAGGGCGCTGAGGGAGCTGGCAGAAGTGCTCACACAGCCACTCTCCATCATCTACCAGCAGTCCTGGTTCACCAGGGAGGTCTCAGTGAACTGGAAATGATGACAAATGTGACACTCATCTACAAGAAGGGCCAGAAGGAGGATCCTGGGAACTACAGGCCTGTCAGCCTGACCTCAGTGCCAGGAGTGGCTGGAAAGCTGTCCTGCAGAAAAGCACTTGGGGGTGTTAATGGACAGTCAACTGAACGTGAGCCAGCAGTGTGCCCAGGTGGCCAAGAAGACCAATGGCATCCTGGCTTGTATCAGAAATAGTGTGGCACTGGTGAGGCCACACTTTGAATACTGTCTTCATACCCTCGGGAAGCCCAGTCCAGCAAGGATAACAGGATGGCCAGGACAGCAGAGGACTTGCCCTGGGTGGAAGAGGTTGAAGACTTGTTGGGCAAGCTTAAGGCTCATAAGTCAATGGGTCCTGATGGGATGCATCCTAGAGTGCTGAGGGAGCTGGCTGATGGGATTGCTAAGCCTCTCTCCATCATTTTTGAACAATCATGGAGGACAGGCGAGGTACCTGAGGACGGGAGAAAGGCCAATGTCAAGCCAGTCTTCAAAAAGGGCAGGAAGGATGACCCAGGATACTAAAGGGTTGTCATACTCACCTCCATCCCCAGAAAGATGATGGAACAACTCATTCTGAATGTTATCACTGAACATATGAAGGAAAAGATGGTTATCAGGAGGAGTCAACATGGATTCACCAAGGAGAAATCCTGTTTGACCAACCTGATAGCCTTCTTTGAGGGCATAACTGGCTGGCTAGATGAGGGGAGAGCAGCAGATGTCATCTACCTTGACTTCAGCAAGGATTTTGACATTGTCTCCCATAACATCCTCATCAGAAAGCTCAGGCGGTGTGGCTTGGATGAGTGGACAGTGAGGAGGATCGAGAGCTGGCTGAATGACAGAACCCAGAGGGTGGTGATCAATGGCACAGACTCGAGTTGGAGGCCTGTGGCCAGTGGAGTTCCACAGGGATAGGTTCTGGAGTCGATCTTCATCAATGACCTGGATGATGGGACAGAGTGTACCTTCAACAAGTTTGCTGATGACACCAAACTGGGAGGACTGGTCGATTCACCAGAAGGCTGTTCTGCCATTCAGCGGGATATTGACCAGCTTGAGAGTTGGGCAAAGAGGAATCTCATGAGGTTCAACAAGGACAAGTGCTGAGTCCTGCATCTGGGAAGGAACAACCCCATGTACCAGTACAGGCTGGGGGTTGAATTGCTGAAGAGCAGCTCTGCAGAGAGAGACCTGGTAGCCCTGGTTGATAATAAACTAAACATGAGCCAGCAATGTGCCCTCGTGGACAAGAAGGCCAATGACATTCTGGGATGCATCAAGAAGAGTGTGGCCAGCAGGTCGAGGGAGGTTCTTCTCCCCCTCTACTCTGCCCTGGTGAGGCCTCATCTGGAGTACTGTGTCCAGTTCTGGGCTCCTCAGCTCAAGAGGGACAGAGAACTTCTGGAGGGAGTCCAGCACAGGGCCACTAAGATGATTAGGGGACTGGAACATCTTTCATATGAGGAAAGGCTGCGGGAACTGGGGCTGTTTAGAGAGGAGAATATCGAAGAGGGATCTTACTCATATTTACAAATATCTAAATGGTGGATGTGAGGAGGTTGGGACATCCTTTTTTTTTATTGTATCTGGTGACAGGACAAGGGGCAATTGAAAGAAACTGGAACACAAAAAAGTTCGATTTAAACATAAGGAAAAAAGTTTTTCATTGTGAGGGTGACGAAGCACTGGAACAGGTTTCCCAGGGGGGTTGTGGAGTCTCCTTCCTTGGAGATCTTCAAAACCTACCTGGACACGTTCATATGTGATCTGATCTAGGTTGACCTGCTTCTGCAGGGGAGTTGTACTAGATGATCTCTAAAGGTCCCTTCCAACCCTACCATTCTATGATTCTATGTAGCGTATCTTCCTTGATTGCCTGAGACATGCTGAGCCCACTGAGCCTTAAATAATTCACCCTTATGTTGCCAGTCCAGACTTACCACTTCAGTTTTGGCAGCCTTATGTACCTGCTGGTTGTGTTGATATTCTTCAGTGGCCCAACTCTTGGGTACATGAGCATCTATGCAGTGTACTTTTACAGCCAACTTCTCTACCAAGGCAATGTCTTGCCACAATAGGGCAGCTCAGATGAGTTTGCCCTGGTGTTGCTGATGTACTTTATAGAATGGAATTTTCTTTATGCAAGGACAAGGAGCAGAGTATCTTCTGAAACAGGCTCTAGTGGTTAGAAGAAGGGGTTAATGGGTAGCCTGTTTCTATGCTGTTTAGGTTGGGATGACCATGAATGAACAGCTACATTGTGTGAACCTGACTACTTTGTATCCTTGAAGAGGGACTAGAGATTAAAAAGGAGGGAACCTCTTGCCTCAGAAAGTGCCAAAGCCTGGATAGTTCCCTAATTAGCATCAAGTTAACAGACATTTACAGTAACTGGGGGAAAGGTTGCAGGGGCAGATTGCAACCACTTAATAAGAACAAAAAGACCTGTCTACCTGCCTGTCCCTCCCCCCCCATGTAATTTTAGGTGGGATTTTGCTAATCATGTAACAGGATAAATATGTGAAAGTTCGTTTGTGGGGTGTGCTAGCTTTGTGGAATTGCCAGCTAGCTCCCATCTTTGTCCAAATATTAAATAAGTAAATAGCTCTGCGTGTAAGATTGACTTGTTGCACACCAGGTACCAAACCTCACTTGTGAGACAACATTAAAGATATTCTACTTCCATTGCTATAGCCACCCCCACAGAGCATTTGCCACCATCCATGAGTCACTATAGAGGTAAAGTGTTGGCCATTTTTCGTGTTCAGCAATGTCTAAAGCCAAATGGATGACTTTCATCTCTCTGAACTGACTTGATTCATCCTTTGCTTCTGCAGCTTCTGTAACCCATTGCATGGGAATCCATACAGCCACCTTCCACCTTTGATGTTTTCCCACAATGTGACAGGACTCAGTGAACAGGGCATATCTCTTCTCATTTTTTGACAGCTTATTATACAGTGGGGTCTCTCCAGCACATGTCATCTCCTCCTCCAAAATCTTTGCCTTCTGTCCAGTTCATGATCACTTCCAAAATTCCTGGGTGACTGAAGTTTCGTATTCAAGTCAGCTGTGTGATTAGTGCAACTGACTTGCTCCATATAGCATCAGTTGCATGATGTGTAGAAGGGACCTCCCTTTGAATATCCAGCCCAGCACCAGTAGTTGGGGTGCTAAGAGGATCTGTGCTTCAGTACCAACCACTTCTGAGGCAGCTTAAACTCCTTTATATGCTGCCAATATCTCCTTTTCAAGTTCAGGCATAGTAGACCTTGGATCCTTTGTATCCCCAATTCCAAAGCCCTAGGGGTCAGCTTCAGGTCTCCCCTGGTGCTTTCTGCTGGAGGTTCCAGGTAGGGCCATTCTCCCCAGCCGTGGTGTAAAGCACATTTTTAACATCTCATCTTGCCTGGACTGGCCCAAGCACTAGTTTAATATGTTCAAAGCCATGTTGTTGTTGAGGTCCCTGTTTAATTTTTTTTTTCTGAGTCACTTGATAGAGAGGGCTTACAATCAGACTGTAATTTGAAATATGCTTTCTCCAAAAACCCACAGCCCCTAAGAAAGCCTGTGTTTTGTTTTTACTAGTTGGTGGAGACATAGCTGCAATTTTTATGCTTTCAATAAGAGTACATATTTAACTGAAAAATCACCTGTTGGTGAGCAGCCCTAGGTTAAGCATGGACGGTACTGGATTACAGTTTCATCATATGAGACTTTTTCTGTGATCTTGAGCTGTGTTTTTATGTAGTGAAAATGGATATTTTGTGCCACTTTTTTCCAAGAAAAAAAAAAATAATAGTCAGGACTGGGAGTATGTGTTAAGGAAGCTCATTCTAGGAAGATTTCTATTAGGATAATGTTTTCTCAAAACAGAACATTACCAACAATCGTAATGTAAGTTGCATTTAAAATAAATTATTAAATATTTAAAAGTATAGAAATGCACAGTGGAGTCATAAATCAATCTACTGCTTAATTATATGACAACAGTGTAAAAAATATAGAAGATATTTTAGTGTTAATAAACACAAACTAATTTCAGTTCCTTTGTAGAGTAAATGTTTGGGGATTATTTTTAGTCCTTCCTCATTGCATCATTACTAGGCAGACTTGTTATCTGTTTGGAAACTTTGGAGACAAGATTGTGGTAGGTGGGGTAGTTGGGATTTTGTTTATATTTTTAAGCTATCTAAATACTGTCCCTCATGTCCTGTCCCGTGTCCCCCCACCAACACAGAGAGGTGAGAACTGTTTGCCACAGAATAAGTTTTGGGTTTTTTTAGATGGCATTGAAAATGGATGAATGTATATATTTTCTGTCATTCTTTTAAATTAAAAATTACTGCATCTGTAGTTCAAAATGTATTTTAAATTTAGGGAGGAGAAAACACAGATATGTTTTAAAGAATTTTAGAAGTGCTGTCTTTAAGCATAAAATGAAACTTCATCTGTATAGTTCATACTCATATAGGCGCATTCTGTCAGCTTTCTATACATGAATGTTAAGGATTAGTAGTTTGACTAACTACTACCTAGCTGTGGTGAGAGTTGTTAGTGAGAGGTGAGCAGGCAGTGATCATGCCAATTGCTGCCTCCAGCACAAAAGCCCTGGACTTTCCTCCTTGCTTGCCTATGTTCTAGGCAACCAGCGACCATTTAAACAAACTTTGCAGGAGTTGAGAGACCCCCTCTGTTACTTAGGACAATGAAATGTCCTCTGTACTGAAGTATTGGAGGTCTTCACATTTTTTAAATTTTTTTTAGCATAACATGAGACTTTCACTCCTGCTCAGGGCTTATTTACCTGTGCTTATATACTTGGAATGTAATACTTCATACCTACTGGGAGGTAGTAACAGCTGTGTTCCTGGGGTATTATCCGATCTATTCTCTGCGGGGGAGAGGGGAAGAGAAAAGAGGGTGACATCAAGAATGTGAGCCCGCTGCTGAACAGGAAGGGTGCCCTAGTGACAGAGGATGCAGAGAAGTCGGAACTATTGAATGCCTTCCTTGCTTCAGACTTTATAGCCAAGGCCGGTCCTCAGGAAGCCTATTTTCTGGAGGATAGTGAGATAGTCTGAGGAATAGAAGACCTTCCCTTGTTGGATGAGGATTGGGTTATAGACCTGTTATGCAAGCTGGTCACCCACAAATCCTTGGGTCCTTATGGAATGCACCCATGAGTGCTGAGGGAGCTGGCTGATGTTATTGCTAAGCTGCTCTCCATCATTTTTGAGTGATCATGGAGCACAGGGGAGGTGCCTGAGGACTAGAGTAATGTCAATGTCACACCAGTCATCAAATAGGGCAAGAAGGAGGAGCCGAATAACTACAGACTGGTCAGCCTCACCTCCATCCCTGGAAAGGTGATGGAACAGCTCATCCTGGATGTCATTTGTAAACACATGAAGGAAAAGATGGTTACCAAGAGGAGTCAATGCAGATTCATCAAGGAGAAATCTTGCTTGACCAACCTGATAGCCTTTGATGATGACATGACTGGCTGGCTAGATAAGGGGAGAGCAGTGGATGTCATCTACCTTGACTTCAGCAAGGCTTTTGACACTGTCTCCCATAACATCCTCATCAGAAAGCTCAGGCAGTGTGGCTTGGATGAGTGGACAGTGAGGAGGATCGAGAGCTGGCTGAATGATAAAGCCCAGAGGGCCATGATCAACGGCACATAATTGAGTTGGAGGTCTGTAGCCAGTGGGGTTCCACAGGGGTGGGTTCAGGGGCCAGTCTTATTCAACATTTTCATCAACGACCTGGATGAGCGGTGAGGAACCTCCTTAGGTTCAGCAAGGACAAGTGCAGAGTCCTGCACCTTGGGAGGAACAACCCCATGCACCAGTATAGGCTGGGAATTGACCTGCTGGAGAGCAGCTCTGCAGAGAGAAACCTGGGAGTCCTGGTTGATAATAAACTAAACATGAACCAGCAACGTGCCTTCATGGCCAAGAAGGCCAATGGCATTCTGGGATACATCAAGAAGAGTGTGGTCAGCCAGTCGAGAGAGGTTCTGCTCCCCCTCTAATTTGCCTTGATGAGGCCTCATCTGGAGTACTGTGTCCAGTTCTGGGCTCCCCAGTTCAAGAGAGTTCAGTGCAGGGCCACCAAGATGATCAGGGGACTGGAGCATCTTTCTTATGAGGAAAGGCTGTGGGACCTGGGACTGTTCAGCCTGGAGAAGAGAGTGAGGTGGATCTCATTAATACTTACAGGTATTTAAAAAGTATTTGTCAAGAAGATGGGGTGGCATATTTTCTTTTTTGTCCAGTGACAAGACAAACTCAAACACAAAAATTTCCACTTAAACTTAAGGAAGGGTGACGGAGCACTGGAAAATCTGCCCAGGGAAGTTGTGGAGTCTGCTTCTCTGAAGGTTTTCAAAACCTGCCTGGAAACATTCCTGACCTGACCTAGGTGGTCCTGTTTGAGCAGAGGGATTGTGGACTGGATGATCTCTAGATGTCCCTTCCAACCCCTTCCATTGTATGATTCTATGATTTCTAAAACTGGCTTTGCTTTGGTGAATATTGCATTAATTGAAATTGATGATTTCAAACACTTTGGATTGGGGAATACTGTCAGCCTTCTATTTAACATTTGGGCTAAAATATTTGCATTACTGATGTACTTTACCCACAACTGTAGATCACTTTCTGTGGCTTCCCAAGCTACAGTGTGCATGTGAATTCTGAGGGTGTTTTACCTGCAAGACATTAAATTCTGTCATTAAAATTGCCTAGTTAAAAGTCATATGTTTTTGTGTACCTGCACCACTTCAACTTCTAGTGTCGTGTGTTGGTTAGGAACCTAATACCTGTATCGACAAGAGGAAAAAAAAGATTCCTTTAAATTCTACCTAATATAAATGCAAATTACTTTCAAGAACATTGGTACTTGTGGCTTGCCATCTAGTACAACTCATGAATTGTATGATTGAGGATATCTACAGGCTATGGGAGTCTACAGGTGGGATATTGGTAGTTCTTTGCAATTGAAAATATTTCAGCACCTTCTTTGATAACACTTCTTGTAAGTGGTTGAAGTGGAATAGAAAGCTTTGGTCCCTGGGGAGAAAGGACCCACTAAAGCATAATGGGAGCAGGGAAAATATCTTCCACCGTTCAGCCCAAGATGATTGTTTGCTATACTTGTTATAAAAATGGGAGATAAGTTTTCTGTGGTGTTCTGACTTGATGAGAAGTTTCCAAGTCTTACTTATTGGCACAATGAGTACTGTACACACCAGTGTGGGGTGCAGAGTATATGTCCTGTTATAAAATGTTTCTATTTACTAGCAGTTTTTTGGCTAAGGAACTGAGGAAGGAACTATTGTTGATATTTATAATTTAATTAATACTGCTTTAGGGAATCAGAGAATTACAAGGGTAGGGAATGCTTTTTTTTATGTCATTGTGTAAGATAGACATCTTACATGGAATCAGTTTTTAAAAATGTTTTCTAACAATTGTAGATAGAAGATGTTAATGTATATAATGTTTATGATCTCTTTATAATTTCTGAAATGAGAGACTTCATTGATTCAAAAGGAAATGCATGTAAAGTAATGCTACTATCTTCTTCTTAATAGGGATGATGATGTCGCAGTTTAATATTTCTCAGAATTCCATGCGAGGTAGTCCTGCATCTTCCAGTTATCAACAAACCACTATCTCACATAGCCCTTCCAGGTAATACTTTCTTTTAAATGGGGTGGGAGGAGCAATGAACTGCAATTCCTTCCTACAGTGATACTCAGTTCTTGTTGCAAGTATGTGAATAGATGATGATTAGTGCCAAGACATTTTGCATTTGTTTGACAGCAGGATGAGTTTCTTTCTTCAGCTGGCAAAGAAACATCTTTTTGTTAGTGAGTTAATCTATTTGTATTCTGACTAGTCATGATTCCCCGCTCAGCCTCCTTTCCATAATTTTGGCAAACTTTCTTTCCTGCTTAAGGAATCCCCCTGAGAGAAGAGGTTATGTGTTCTGTCATGTATAACTACCAATGTGACAGAAGGGTGGAAAGAAGCCTTATAAAAGCATGGGGTACTGCTGTAACAGTTATACAAAAGGCTGCTCAGAGGAGGATAGGCGCAGTAGTTAGGCTAGTCTTCCAGCAGCTTCCTCATCAACTTTCTGGTTCTTTTTCAAACTTTAAGTGTTGGTAAGTAGCATAATCTAGGCCTATGTTAATATAATAAAGTACTCTGGACTAGAGGAAAGAGTTCTGCATGTAGTTTCAACCCAGTTACTGCACTTCAACAGATTTAATCTCCAGTGATTAAATACCGTTATTAAAATAAACTTATTTCACTTCAAGTTAGTGTAATTGTTTTGACAAATGACATACTCTGTGTCTGCACAAAAAAAAAAATACACTTTTACTTTTTTATCTAAAAGTGATATTGAAGGATTTTTTAATTACGAATAAAATGTGCTAAGTCTTCTCAAAATCCTTGCAAAATCCTTATGTTATATACTTAGCTATTTCTTTCTATGGAAGTTTACCTTCATAGAGTTGCTATCTAGAAATGAGGATTGTGGAGGCATGTATTGTACTTTCTGAAGTATTTATTGGTTTATTTTTATTTTGAAAACCTCATACAAGAATGAAAGTTGTAATGTACATGTATTATTGTCACAAGCCTATTTTATTTATATGGCTTCCTATCTTTAGGATGAGTCTTAAGATAAAGCCAGTGAAAGGATGTAAGTTGTATTCAGTGGACTTTAAGTCAGGTCCTACCTAACTGCTTATCACATTCCTATATCTTGGCAGTATAGTTCTGTTACGTGTAGTTCTTTGAAATCTTACCAGAAAAATAATTTAGAGCAGATGGCTCCTTGTTAATCCTAGCAAGCTAGATGTTATATGATAATTAAACCTTAGCCATCACTTTCATTCAGACTTCTATGACTAACTTTTGGAAATTGCATATCTTGTTTTAGTAAATATGCAGATATTTTTTAAATAAATATTTATGTCATTGTTTCCTTTCCCTAGGTGGAGGTCTTATGAATGCTTTTTATTCTGTTGTTTACTTTTACTAATGCAGTACCCAAGCTAGGGTTCTTAAATAATAATTGAAATTGGAAAGGTATCGATAACTTAAAATACTACTTTTGAAGGAGTTTCTTGATTGTGTTGTAATCTTGTCTTTTACAGAAGTTATAATGTTCCAAAGGTATAATATTCCAAAAGAAATAATAAAATTGTCTCAATTTATTTTTCCAACTCATAAAAACTTTACAAAACTTTATTTTTAGCCGGTTTGTGCCACCTCAGACAAGCTCTGGTAACAGATTTTTGGCACAACAGAACAGTCCAGTGCCTAGTCCATATGCTCCTCAAAGTCCTGCAGGCTACATGCCATTTTCACATCCTCCAAGTTATACACCGCATCCTCAGATGCAGCAAGGTAAGTCTATAATATTTGTTTTATTCTCCTATCTCATGTCAGCTTTACCTTCATGTGCATGTTTCACAGCTCTAATTTCTTTGAAGGAGTCACATGATTAATGAAAATCTTTGAGTTGACAGGGAATTTTTTGGGGTATATTTCAGCTTTGCTTTTCAGACTGTACAGAGTGGATTAAAAAAAAGGAAAAAATATGGGAAGCAGAAATACTGAAATACATGTTCACGTTACATTACTCCTCCCCATGTACACTTATTTTGCATAGTTGTCATGTATACATGACAACAGAAAAATCAAAATAAACAAAAAACTCTTATTTGTTAGCTATGACAATCATCTGTCTCTACTAGCAAAAACCTAATTTTAGCCAGTGTAACATATTTTTGCTGCCAGCCTATTTAGCCTTACTAAACCTTTGTAGCATAGACAAGACTAAGTTGGCTACAATTATGCTCAAGGTATGAAATAACTGGCAAAGATGACCTTCAGAATGAATTAATTTCTTTGTTCTTCCCTTTTCTAAAAATCAGTCTTAAATAATATGAACACTAATAAGCATCTAGGCATTTTATTTTATTTTTTGGTAAGTAAAATTCTTGTTGGATTTTTTTAAACCATCTGTTCTTAGTTTACCAAGTGCTTAGAATTTATATAGCTGTTCTGTATGTAATGTCATGTATCTCATGAATATTTTGGAAGTTACTACATGTAGTGAATAGAAATTATATAGAGGATGTAATGTATAAGAATATGATACTGACTGTAATTACGACAGATGTAGAGAGAAATTTGGCTAATCTGTACATGGAATATAGGTTTCAAATCCTCTTCAAAATTCAAATCTTAGATATCTAATTTTATCCAAGGTATTTGTGGCAAAAGAATTCAGTCAAGAAAGTTGGATTCTTGTTCAAATTCCAGATCTCTTGCATCCAACTCATTAATATCCACTTTTTGTTTTCTGTGTAATTTTTTAGAGTTAGTGACTGTGTGAATATATCAGTATAGTTATTTATATTTTTTTGTATTTCAACTTCAGTATCCACTCCCATTGTCACTGGGATGAGGAATCTCCACGAAAATAAAGTTTCAAGTCAGTTGTCTGGAAATTCAGCTAATCATCATGCTGATAATTCTACACATGGCTCAAATGAAGACTACCTACAGATGGTGCACAGACTAAGTAGTGATGTATGTTATCTAGATCAGTTTATTATGATAAAGAAAATATTTGCTATGATAAAGCAAGTATGTGTTTAGCTGCCTTAGAAGTCAGATATTGTACTATGTTGTTGTTGAATAAAACCACTGAAAATATATTTAAGCTTCAGATGTGTACACTCAATTGTGCAGATTTAATGTATGAGTTATAATTTTTTATAGATGTCTTCTTGGGAACATATTATAACATTGATTCTGATGAAATTATGATTTTTTTTCATATATTGTTTCATTTTAAAGAAATGATGGAGTGTCTCTGTAATTATTGTAGCAATACACTGATGTAAACAATACTAGATTTTAAATAGATGTATATTTAACTTGTCTTTCAGAAGATTCCCATAACTGTCAATTAAACTTGACATATTTGAATAACCTATTGGGTAATATAGCAGTGTTATCAAAACTTCCTTTTGATACTTTCTTGCTGGTATATTATGTGCTTTAATGGCCTGGTTTTCCATAGTGACTTCAGTTCATGTGGGAGAAATTCTTGCTGAAATCTTGAATCTAAAGGAAAAAAAAAACTAGTAACTTTCTTCTACAGTGTTTTAAACTTCTTAATTTTCTTCTTAATGAGCATTTCATCCTATGGATCAAGCATGTTGGGATTCTTCTTTGCAAGTTTGGCACACAGTCTCTCAACAACTTGTAAGGGGAGAGCACTTAAGTTTCATTTTTATTCCTTTGACTTTAACTCTTTGAAAAAAAACTTCATCAAAACCTGGTGGAAAGTAGGCCTTTTTTCTATGTATGTGTTTTATTTAGCTTGCAAAAAATGTGGGCATCTCTTGCCTTCCTAAATTAGCTTGTGGAAGCAAAAAAAAGGGTTGTATTCAACAAGCATACTATTAACATCGGGTTTCCCAAATCCCTTACCAGGATTAATAATTTGTAATGACGGAATCTATCATAATACACAGTCATCAGATGTGTTTTTCAGTCTCTGCTTCAGCAATGCAAATTCTTTAAAATAAGAATCTGTTCTTGGCATTAAGTGTGCGTATATCCCACAACTATGTTAAAGGTAGACTTCCAAGAGAATGTTGGTTTTGTTAAGAAAAGATTTTTTAAAAAAAATTAATATTAGGATAATTTATTTCACAATGTTTAAAGAGGAAGTATTTAAAAACATTTACCCCTAATTTTGTAATCCAATTCAACCGCATCCTAGTTCATGAGAACTCAGAAATGAAACTCATTCAAAACTGACAGACCATGAAAACAAAAAAAAACCCTGTCATTGTTCGGTTTAATTGGAGAAATACTAAAGGTAAAAAATGATTATGCCTTTAAAAGCTGATTTTAGTAGCTATCATGCAGAACACAGTTTGAAGAATTTGGATTCAATACAGTTTCGCATCTATGAATAATAAGCTTTCATCATAATGTTGCAGCCTTTTCGGAAGCAGTGTGACCTTTGGCACAGATTGATGAATGAGGATTATTAAATTATAAAACTTGAAAACTTTATTGTTTAGTCTTTTTCTTAGTTTTAGGATTTTGTTACTTTAAAAATTATGAATAGTTACAGGATATTGTGCATTTGCAATATATGATTTTACAAAATCCACAAGTATACCCTTGAAGGCTCACTGGGCATATACTCAAGGACCATTTATCAATAAATATTGAGAAACGTTATGTGGTGGTTTAGCCCTGGCTGGGTGCCAGATGCCCACCAAATTGTAATATCACTCCCCCTCCTAAACCAGACAGGGGAGAGAAAAGTATAACGAGAGGTTTGTGACTCAAGATAAGGACAGGGAAATCAGTCAGCAATTAGCATAATGGGCAAAACAGACTCAACTTGGGGAGAAAAAGGTTTGATTTATTAATGAACCTTCAGAACTGAATCTTAAAAACACCTCCCCCCACCCCTCCTTCTTCCCAGGACTCTCCTTCCTTCCCTCCCAGTGGTGCAGGGGATGGGGGTTGCGGTCAGTTCATTACAGGTGGACTTTGCTGCTGCTTCTTCTCAGGTAGAGGCCTCCTCACACTTCCCACTGCTACAGTGTGGGGTCCCTCCTATAGGAGACAGTCCTTCATGAACTTCTCCAGTGTGGGTCCTTCTTATGAGCTACAGTTCTTTACGAACTGCTCCAGCATGGGGCTTCTCACAGGGGCAGCTCTTCACACACTGCCCCAACGTGGGTCATCCACCGGGAGAACAGTCCTTCAGATACCAAATGCTCCAGCGTGAGTCCCTTACAGGATCACAAGTCCTGACAGCAAACTTACCCAGGTCCTGCCAGGAACTTGCTGCAGGGTGCTTCCCACGGCATCACAGCCTCCTGCAGGCATCCACCTGCTACGGCGTGAGGGGGGCTGTGGGTAGATCTCTGCTTCCCCATGGTCCTCCATGGACTGCAGTGGCACAGCCTGCCTCATCCTGGTCTTCACCACAGGTCACAGGGAGTCTTTCTTTTAGGACTTAAGCACCCTCCTCCCCCTCCTTCTCCACTGACCTCGGTGTCTGCAGAGATGTTTTCACATTCTCACTCCCTGTTTCTGCTGCAATTTAGTAACTGCTCAGAAACTTCTTCCCCTTCTCCAATACGTTATTCACAGAGGCATTACCTCAGTCACCAATTGTCCAGGCCTGGGTCAGCTGCGGGGTCCGTCTTAGAATTGATTTGCATTAGCCCTATCAGCTACAGGGCAAGCTTCTGTCAACTCTTTCTTTAAAGAAGCCAGCCCTGTAGCCCCCCTACTACAAAAAACCTGGCCCAGGCAAAACCACTACACATTCCTAGAATAAGTTCATGCTTACATTTCACCATTTGATGAAATTCTGAACTAGGAACCAGTAAATGAGCACTTGAAATTTGTCAGCTATGGTAGGAATAATGTGTGTACCTAAAAGGTCATCTATCTCGTTAGTCTATTTACTTGATTTAATAAAAGGGATGTTTGCCTGTGTCCTTGAGAATCATGGGTAGAGGACCTCTTCTGTCCTAATAAAACATATTTATTGAAGTTATTAAGCTACCTCTGCCAATATTTGAGGATTTTTGAGATTTATTGCGATTCAAAGATAAGTCACGTTTGAAATAAATCAACTTCATAATATCAATATATTAAATAGTTCGTACATCAGGAAATTAATTCATTTTGACTTGCAATAAAACACATGTAAATTTAAGGTATAGTTATTTTTATTGCATTGAATCAGAATATTATATTTCCTTGCATATGAATCATGTGCATGTTCTGGCTCTAGATTCTTAAGGCTGATTGTCCTCTGGAATGTTGCCTATATAGTAGTCTTAATAGTCTAAAGTACAAAGATTTGTATATAAATATTTTTCTGATATTTGTTGTATGCTTTTTCATCCAATCTATTTTATATGTACTAATTTCAGTCTTTGTCAAGTGTTCATGTTTGTAATATTATTTTTTGTCACTGTCACTTTAGGATAGCGCTCCTTCAATAAGGAATGCTGCATCTTTTCCTTTGAGGTCACCACAGTCAGTCTGCTCTCCTGCTGGAAGTGATGGAACTCTTAAAGGTAATCTAGCAGTCTTATATGTCAATGTATTTTTTTCCAATTTTAAAGAACAAAGAGTTTAAAGACGTATTTAGTTAGTACTCCCAACTTCTATATTCTAATAGTACTAAAGTGTGTGTCATTAAGTTTTGGATACACAATTATTTAGAACCTTGATCCAGAAGAAATTTCTGAAGGTCCAGAAATTGACTCATTGTACTTCAAAACAAAGCTCAAATTCATGGAGGACAGGAGAATTTTAAATTCCAATATGAGGATTAAATTCATGAGTGCAATATGGATACTCTAGTCTACTCCTTCTCCAGCTTCTGCCTTCAAGAACTTATTTACAGAATAATTACTCAGATGTGAAGTCTAATAATCCACATGTAGAAAATATGCATTCATTAAAGCCTCTCTTTCAAAAGACTTTTTCAGTAAAAAGTCTGGAATACTGTGTCCAAGTTGTACGAACAACAATTTGATATCCACTTAAATAATGTTCCTGGAGTCTCATGGATCACTTTGCCATGGATTTAAAAAGGCATAACACTTGAATGTTCCTGATGTTTCTCTCCCATGTGCTATGAAGTATTAGCTATCAGTCTTCATTTGTTCACTAATAGTTTTTTTTCCCAGCTTTCATGCGTATGGAACAATGCTTCTGGCAAAAGAGCGTGTAGGATGGGTAAAAGACTTTTTTTGAACGTATGGGAACCTTGACCTGCAAGAGATTTAAAGGAATATGGAGATACTATTTCAAGTGACCCTTTTGAAGTTTTTGTGCAAATGGAAAGCTAAAATTCTTTACAGTTCTTTAAAATACATAAATCCCAAGTTCTTGGTAACCTCAAGTTGTTTCTACCATGTGGATCACAACAAAGAATGTGACCAGTGGTGAGACTTCAGTGCAACAGTGCAACTTTGAAAGGCAAATGGTCTTTGCTCTGAAGAGGCTCAGAGAAAGTATCATGAATGTTTAAATAAGATATGAGTAGAATAGACAATTTCAGTTGGAAGGGACCTATAACAATAATCTAGTCCAACTGCCTGACCACTTCAGGGCTGTCCAAATGCCTCTGAAACACTGACAGGCCTGGGGCATCAACCACCTCTCTAGGAAGCATATTCCATTGTCTGACCACCCTCTTGGTAAAGAAACGCTTCCTACTGTCAAGTCTGAACCTCCTCTGACACAGCTGTGAGCCATTCCCACGTATCCTGTCACTGGATTACAGGGAGAAGAGATCAGCACCTCCCTCTCCACTTCTCCTCCTCAGGAGCAATGAGGTTGCCCCTCAGCCTCCAAACTAGACAACCCTGGAGTACTCATAGGACATGCTTTCCAGCCCTTTCACCAGCTATGTTGCCCTCCTCTGGACGTATTCAAGGATCTTCACATCCTTCTTAAATTGTGAGGCTCCAAACTGCACACAGTACTCCAGGTGAGGCTGCACCAATGCTGAATACAGCAGGATAATCACCTCTTTTGATGGGCTGGTTATACTGTTTGATGCAGCCCAGGATGCGGTTTGCCCTCTTGGCTGCCAGTGCACACTGCTGACTCCTATTGAACCTACTGTCAACCAGCACTCCCAGATTCCTTTCTGCAGGGCTGCTCTCCAGCCACTCCTCTCCCAGTATATACTTATGCCCAACATTACTTCATCCCAGGTGCAGAATCCGACTTTTGATCTTATTAAATGTCATGTCATTAATCGTCTGACTAATGCTCCAATCTATCTAGATCCTTCTGCATGGCCTCTCATCTCTCAAGAGAGTCAACAGTTTGACAGTCTCAGTTTTGGTATCATCAGCAAACTTGCTAATGGTGCGTTCAACTCCTGCCTCCAGATCATGGGGGTTGGACTAGATGATTTCTAAAGGTCCCTTCCAACCCCTACAATTCTGTGATTCTGTGAAAAATATTGAAGAGAACTGACCCTAGGATTGAATCCTGAGGATCACTGCTGGTGACCAGCCAGATGTAGCCACCTTATAAATTGGAATAAGGTTGGCTAGCTTCCATTCAGCAGACCCCCCCCCCCCAGACTCTCAATACCTTCAGTCATAATCACGTGGTCAAGAGGAGTCCTGCCATAACATCAGCTCCTTCAGTACTCTGGAAGGAATACCATCAGGTCCCGTGGACTTGTGAACATTCAACTGATACAACTGGTCCCTTAAAACTTCTATGTCCACCTATGGAAAGTCACTGTTTCTGCTGTTGTAGTCCTTTGACTCTGAAGACCAGAGATCCCAAGGTCTATCAGTATTATTAAAGACAGAGGCAAAAAAACCATTAAATGCCTTTGCTTTTTTTCATCTCTATTCTGTCAGCCTGACCTCAATGCCAGGGAAGGGGATGGTGCTCAGAATGATCTGTTCCATAATGAGGCACATAGAGGAGAACGAAGGGTTCAGGCCCAGTCAACATGGCTTTATAAAGGGCAGATCCTGCTTGACTAACCTGATATCCTTCTACAAGGTGACTTGCTTAGTGCATGAGGGAAAGGCTGTGGATGTTGTCTGCCTGGATTTCAGTAAAGCCTTTGACACAGTCTCCCACAACATCCTCCTGGAGAAACTGGCTGTCCATGGCTTAGATGGACCTACTCTGCATTGGATGGAAAACTGTCTGGATGGTCGAGTCGTGGGGAATGGAGTTAAATCCAGTTGGCGGTTGGTCACTAGAGACATTCCCCAGGGCTCAGTGTTGGGACCTGTTCTTTTTAATATCTTCATCGATGATCTAGATGAAGGGATTGAGTGGACCCCCAGTAAGTTTGCAGATGACATGAAGCTGGTTGGGAGTGCAGATAGGCTTGAGGCAGGAATGCTCTTCAGAGGGACCTGGACAGACTGGACTGATGGGCCAAGGCCAATTATGAGGTTCAACAAGGCTAAATGCCGGGTTTTGCACTTGGACCACAACAACCCCATGCAACGCCACAGGCGTGGGGATGAGTGGCTGGAGAGCTGTCCAGCAGAAAAGGACCTGGGGGTGTTAATTGACAGCTGGCTGAATATGAGCCAGCAGTGTGCCCAGGTGGCCAAGAAGGCCAATGGCATCTTGGCTTGTATCAGAAATAGTGTGGCCAGCAGGCCCAAGGAAGTAATTATGTCCCCATATTTGTCACTGGTGAAGCCACACCTTGAATACTGTCTTCATTGTTGGGCCCTTCTCTACAAGAAGGACATTGAGGTGCTAGAGCATGTCCAGAGATAGACAATGAAGCTGGTGAGCTTCTACTTGAGCTTTGGCCTTTTGTGTCTTCTCCCTGCATATATGAACCATGTATTTGTAATCTTTCTGCGAAGCGTGACCTTGCTTTCAGAGATCATACAATTTTTTTTTCTCCTGAGTTCCATGAGGAGTTCCCTGTTCAGCCAAGCTGGTCTTCTGCCCCACCTGCTTGATTTTCAAAACAATTGGATTACCTGCTCTTAAAAAGGTGATTCTTAAAGACTGACCAGCACTCATGAACTCCTAAGCCCTCAAAAGCAGATTCCAAGGAGACACTTCTAAGTAGGTCCCTGAACAGCTTAAAATTTGCTCTCTTGAAATTCAAGGTAGCAACTCTGCTGTCCTTTTTTCTCATTACACTGAAAATTTTAAACTCAGCCGTTTCATAATCACTGTGATCTAGACAGCCACCTACTATTACATCTCCCACGAATCCTTCTCTGTTCACAAACAGCAAGTTTAGTAGGACATCTTTCCTAGTTGGCTCCCTGAGTACTTGTAACAAGAAATTATCTCCCACAAACTTCAACAGTTAGCCAGACTTGCTTGTCACAGCAGTATAGTATTCCCAGTTATGTCTGGGAAGTTGAAATCTCCCATAAAGACAAGGGCTACTGATCCAGAGATTTCTCCTAATTGCCCATAGAATAACTCATCAGTGCTGTCATTCTGACTGGGTGATTGATAGTAGACACCCACTGTGACATTTACTTTCTTTTCCATTCCCCTAATCTTCACCTAGAGGCTCTCAACCACATCAACACTAACTGTAAGGGCTATGCAGTCAAACCTCTCCCTTGCATACAGTGCTGCTCCTCCATCATGCCTGCCCTGTTTGTCCGTTGCAGTGCTCCAATAGTGAGACTCCTTCCGCCAAGTCTCTCTAATACTAATGACATCATAGCTCAGGGAACAGACCAATGCTTCCAGTTTATCCTGTTTGTTTCTCATACTGCATATGTTAGTGGACAAGCATTTTGGATGTGCTCCTGAACCTTCTGTGTTCCCAGGAGCAGCGTGGATGTTCCTGGTAGCATTGCTGCCCTCAGGCAACATTCTAACCCTTGGTTAACCTTCACCTCTCCTATTGTTATCCCCTTCCCCCATGGATTCTAGTTTAAAGGCCTCTTGATCAGTTTTGCTAGCTTATAAGAAAGAACGTGTTTCCTTCATTGGGACAGGTGGGTCCTGTCAGACCCCAGCATACCTTCTGTTTCAGAGACTCTGCTGTGGTTTTAAACCCCAAAGTTTTGGTGGAGGCACCAGTCCTGGAACCAAATATTGATGCTTTGGTCTTGTCTGTTTCTTCCAAAGTCTCTGCCCGTTACTGGGAAGATTGAGGAAAATACTACTTTTGTACCTGAAATTTTTATCATTCTTTCCAGGGCCCTGAAATATTTTTCAATCGACCTTAGACTTTTTGTTGACATAACATTAGTGCTCCTATGAAAGAGCAGGAGTGGGTAATAGTCCAAAGGCTGTACTAAGCTCATCAGTCGTCTGGTGACAATCCTAATTCAGGCTCCAGGGAGGCAGCAAACTTCCCTGAAAATTGGGTTCAGTCTGCAAATGGGTGCTTCCATTCTTCTCAGGAGGTAGTAATCCACAACCATAACTCACTATTGTTTTTTTCTCAGTGCTGGTCTTAATGTCGGTCTTGTTGCATCAGACTGATCTGACCTTGGTGAGAGTACATAGGTTCCTCCTTTTCTGTCTTATCATGTGCTTCATGTACAGTACCCAGAGCCTCATACCTATCCTATAAAGATATCTTAGAGGGTAAGGACAGGTTTCTCTTACAGCTCTGTGCAAAGTATTGTGGCATAATTAGAAAGTGTACAGACAGAAAATGTAAGATTTAGATGTCAGTGATGTGTGCAATCTCCTGGACAGAAGCTTATTTATTTGCTACCCAAGTTATTGATGTACAATGAGCAAGTGAAGGTATTCCATGGTAAATAAGTGTTTTAAAACTTTAAATTTTTACGAAGGCTAAGTTACTGTCATTGCAATGCATGTTATAGTTGCTTGCATTATAAGGGATATGATAAGAAATCAGTCAAGAGTCACGGGGGAAAAAAAAGTGTTTATAAATTACTACAGTACTTGATAAAACCTCTTCTATACTTAGCGCCATCTACCATTAGGAAATCAGTAGGGAAAATAAATAGTACAGAGAACTGATCCCAGGATTATCATGGGTGATTAGGATGACTGTTACTGAAAGACTATGGGAGTATTGTTGATTAGTGTATTTGGTCTCCAGAGGGACCTTATTTCCTATGACATTACCTGCTTTGCAGCTACATTTGGCATTATCTGGATGACCATCAGTATTTCCTGTTCAGTAACCTTCCCAAATCAGTGGAGAATCTCTTTTTATCTCACAAGTCTTACATATTCCTTCTATACAAAAAGAGTTTGGACAAAGTTCTTTGTCCTGGTTTAGGCCCATCAGGGAACAAAAGACCATGATTAGCCTCAAGTACCAAAGAGACTGAGAATTGCCAAAGGGCAGGGAGAGCTTAATTGCACTTAAGGTTCAGGACAAAACAGACCAGGATACTGGGCTTGGGGAAGAAAACAGAAAATAATGTTATGCAACATCAACTAAAACATAACCTTAAAACACCAAAACATAACCAAAATAAAACAATACAGAGTAGTACAACAATGAAGAGTCCGACCAGCCTTTTTAATAACACCTTCTTGCCACACCTCCCCTCTTCCCGGGCTCAGAGCCCTGATCCTGGTGTTTTTACCTCCTCCTCCCCTGAACGGCTCGGGTGGGCAGGGAGTGGGGGTTTCAATCAGTCTGTTCCCAATAGCTTCTGCCATTTGTCCCTCCTCAGGACAGGTGGGCTCCGCACCCGTCCTCCCTGAAAGTCCGTAGGGTACCACACACACGGCAGCCCTGCACGGGCTGCTCCGACGTGCATTTATCCCAAAGGCTGCAGCTCCTCTCTGCCTCTCGTGTGGGTCTGCTCTGTGGCGCGCAGGCTCTCCAGCACGGCCTGTGCTGTGGCCGTCTCCTCACACAGTCCCTCGCCCGTCTGGGCTCACTCATACAGAGCTGCTGGTAACTCTCGGTCCTGCCATGGGTCTCCATAGGTTGCAGGGGTACAGCCTGCATTCTCGCTACGGCTTGCAGAGGGGTCTCTGGTCTATTGCTTCTCCTTCCTTCCTCCTTCTCTGGCTGTAGGATCCGCGTGGTCACCTCCATCTTGTATCACTCTTACACCTCCTCCCAGCACTTCAAATTCCCATCCCTAAATAGTGATCGCAGAGGCACCAGATTGACCCAGCCGGGCCAGAGGTGGCTATGAACTCAGGAGACAGGGGAGAGTCCACAAACTCTTTACTGGGTCTTCACTGCAACCTGCTCCCCCTGTTACCAAGCAAAAGCTGCTCCTTGCTAAATCAGAACATTCTTTTACTAATACTATGGAAGATCAACTATAGAAAGTCAGTTATTTTTTCCTGAATTACTGCACAACCCTAGGTTTAGACTCAAAATCTGCCTATATATTTCTCTGTTCTAAAAGAATATTCTAAAATTCAGTTCATTCCCAAAGATAATTGATAGCAAATATAATTTGTAGAACAGACCTTCTCAACCTTGGAATCTTGACTGGTTCTGCAAGCAGATCATACCTATCTGTCTCTGTATTCTTTCCATAAAAACATTTCTTCTGTTCTCAGCATGTCTTATAAGAGCCTTATTCTCAGACATATTCAAGATATTCAAGCCTTCTACCATAGGAAATATTCCAGACTTACTTCAACAGTAATAGACAGAACTCTCTTTGTATAATGGGTGATGTTTTGTCTGAAGTCTGAACATCCAACAAAATGTGGTACATGTTCAATGTGTGATATGTGTTCAAAGCTGTTAACATCTGTGGTAGAATGAAACTGTTACAGAATGATTCATCTTTTTCAATTTGTTTTCACCTCATGTTGTGGTTTTGCCCAGCCAGCAATGAAGCACCATGACAGTCTCTTGCTCGGTGCCCCCCATTCACCCCCATCCTCATTAGGATGACAGAGGGCCCAGCAAAATGGGAGGAAAAAGATAAGCAAGGTTGTTGTGGATTGAGACAAGGGCAGGGAGGGCTCGCTGTCAATTACGGTTCTGGGCAAAACAGACTCCAATACTCCACTTAGAGAGGAAAGTAGGAAAGTTTATTCTACTACCTACAAGAAATAGAACAGAATAAAAGCAAAAAGGGAGTAGGATGATGAGAAAATTACAACCAGCACTTTAAGATCTCCCTCCCCCATCGCTCCTTTCTTTCTGGACTCAGCTCACTGCTCCCGTTATCTCTACCTCCTACCTCCTCAATGGCTCAGGGAGGTAGGGAATGGGGGATGTGGTCAGTCTCTCACAGATGGGCTCTGCCACTTCTCTCTTCTCAGATGAGGACTACTTGCATTCTTACCCTGTTGCAATATGGGGTCCCTCCCACGGGACACAGTCCTTAATGAAATTCTCTGGTGTGGGTTCTTCCCAGCAGCTATGGCTTCTGCCAATACAGGATCCCTCACATGGGACAGAGTCCTTAATGAATCTCTCTGGCATGGATTCTTCTCCATGGTTGCAGCTTTTGCAGATACAGGGTCCCTCCCATGGGACACGGCCTCTTCTGGGCATAATTTTAATGAGCTTCTTTGGTGTGGATTCTTCCCCACAGCTACAGCTTCTGTGAATATGGGGTCCCTCACATTGGACATAGCCTCCTCTGGCCATAGTCACTGCCCCTGGCACGGGGTCTTTAACGAAATGCAAACAAATCTCAGTTTCACCAGTTCTCTCCGCTGGATGCAGGGGAGTCTCTGCCTGCAGGATGCAGGGGAGTCTCTGCTCCAGCACATCTCCTCCTCTCTTTCCTCACTGACCTTGGAGTCCGTATGGTCGCTTCTCTCTCTCTTCCCACTCCTTGCACCACCACCAGCCAGAAAAGAAGAAGGGACAGAAGAAAAAAGAACAGAAAGAACCCTCCTCTTCCAGCTTCTTCTTAAAAAGTGATCGTGGAGGCGTCTAATTGGCACAGCCCCAGAAGTGGGCCTGGCTCAGAGCTGGGGAGAGTTTTGAGCAGCTTCTTACCTGAGCCATCTTTAGAGATCCTTCCCCATTACTGGAAACAGCTGTCATGTCAAACCATGAATCCTCAGTACATAAGCATTGTAGCTTTTAAGCCTCTTTGTTAATAGAGGCTTAGCCATCATTAGGTGTCTCAGAAATTTCCTTCAGGAGGAAGATACTTTCAAATAACTATTTGTACTGCTGCCTAGGAGAGGGAAAACTTTAGTTCTGTTTTTTTCATTGACTGGATTCCAAGTATGTTTAGTAGAATGCACTGAAATCCTTCTGATCTCCTAAAGTCTACCCAAAGATAAAAAGAACCACCTTATCTGTTGTGATATTTTTCAGCATGAGAAATACCAAATGAAGTACGAAACAGAACAATCTTGTCAAATTAAAAGTTTAGGACAAGGGCAAATCAAATCTGTGTCCTCTATTTGAAGTATACCTGTGAAAGGTGGTAAATGTTCCATTGTTGGAACTTCAGAAGTATTCAATTAAGAGATAATTCAAGAGTAAGATGTCAGTAAGATCTCTGAAAAGTTTTGAGCTACCTCTAATATTTGTAGAAATAAAAATGTAGCCTCTATTTCCAGTGAGTGGTAGTCATTGCCTTAAAAGAAGTTACCTAACAGTTTCTGTTATACATTACACTGAGACAATCTTGTAAATTATTTTCTAAAGAGAGAGTAATTAGGAAAAGTGTGTGTTTGTGTTTGGAGGGAGCATCACAAGAATAGGAATCCCTGGTAGAAAGGAAGTGAGATCTTCAAAGGGTGTAGCTGGGTCTTCAGTACTAGTGATTGAGTGTGGTGGCTAATTTCAGGAGGGGAAATGGAGTACTGAAAAGATCTTGAGAATTGGGATGAGTCAAAACAAGGCTTCCCAACATTATGGATCTTGTTGACAGAAAGAAAGGGTAAGATAAAAACACGTTTTATACCCTGCTCTACATACAGAGGTTACAGAATGTACTAGGAAGAGAAAATAAGTATAGTAGTCTGTGCAAAGAAATCATTAGTAGAGGCACACCTTTCATTTGAATTGGAGCTTTGATAGAGGTAGCCATTCTTTTTTTCATCTACAGGTCAGTTCATTGCTTAACGATTCTTAGTATTTCTTAAAATATCTGATAGAAATTTAAGGTTCAGAATAAAGCTGCATTTTTGTTTGATGGCATATCTTGAATGAAGCACATGGGGACTTGTATTCCAATTAGTTTTTGAGTGTTGTTAGAAGTATTGACCTACGATAACCTAAACCAGAATGACTAATAATCTCAGTCACTGCTTTCTGAAGATCACTGTTCCCCAGTGGAATAATGAGATCAGATAAATGTTTGCTTTCTTTAACAAGAGGAGGCTGGCTCTATCAGTCCAGCCAAATAGACTTTCCGTTTTTTGGGTTTTTTTTTTTATTTTTACCATACCAGTATTATTTTTAAGACAAAAATTACAGCTCAAAAATATAATTGGGACAGGTTGAAAAGCTTATTTGTTTTTCAAAGCTTTTTCTGGGCTAACAGTTATGGGGAGCTGGTTTAATTTGAGGAACAAAAAATTTAATGTGATTAACTGGAGAGTTAGACTCAGAGCCTGAAATGGGTGCATGTAAAAGTAAAAATTCATACATTAAAAAAAAGAAAAGAAAAAAAAAAGAAAAAAAGAGTGGAGATAAGGCAAGGAATGACAGAAAAGTGCTCAAAAAAAAGTTGAAAATAAGCTATGAGAATCAAAGTTAAAGAGGTTGTTTATGTTTTGATTTTTTAATATATGTATATTTTTAATTACTTTAAAATTTGTTGCTGAAGAGTCTGTCCAGCAGGTCGAGGGAGGTTCTCCTCCCCCTCTGCTCTGCCCTGGTGAGGCCTCATCTGGAGTATTGTGTCCAGTTCTGGACTCCCCAGCTCAAGAGGGACAGAGAACTTCTGGGGAGAGTCCAGTGCAGGGCAACCAAGATGATCAGGGGACTGGAATATCTTCCTTATGAGGAAAGGCTGCAGGAACTGGGGCTGTTTAGTCTAGAGAAGAGGAGACTGCAGGGAGATCTCATTAATATTTACAAATATCTAAATGGTGGGTGTCAGGAGATTGGGGCATCCCTTTTTTCTGTTGTGTCTGGTGACAGGACAAGGGGCAATGGAAAGAAACTAGAACACAAAAAGTTCCATTTAAACATAAGGAAAAAAATTTTTCACTATGAGGGTGACGAAGCACTGGACCAGGCTGCCCAGGGAGGTTGTGGAGTCTCCTTCTCTGGAGCTTTTCAAAACCTGCCTGGACGCATTCCTGTGTGACCTGATCTAGGTGGACCTGCTTCTGCAGGGGATTTGGACTAGATGATCTCTAAAGGTCCCTTCCAACCCCTATCATTCTATGATTCTATGATTCCATGAAATAGCTAAAGCCTATACACTGATCATTAAGTCCTTTTTGATGTTTCCTTTTTTGTTATCAACTTGTTTTCATTGACTGTTTTCTAGTAATTGGTATTCTAAACCTGCAGGTCCTATATTTATTCTTTTTTGATGGGTTTTTTTTTGTTTCATCTTCTCTGAAATGATCACTTTTTTACCTGCAGTGGACGGCTAAAATTCGTTGGAAATACACTGCAACTATATGGATTAGATCTTGATCTAGGAATGGTGTGCTTCCTACCAATCTTACTTAGACCTTTTGTGAACACAGATATATGTAAAAATACATATTAAAATTATGTAGATTATATTTAGTGTGTTTTAATATAAACATGGAACAACATAACTGTTCAGTTTTTCTGAATTATTATTCTAGGATCAAGACAACCTTTAATCCAACAGTCTCAGCCTCCACCTTATTCATCACCTAGAGATGTTCCCCCAGACATATTGTTAGATTCTCCAGAAAGAAAGCAAAAGAAACAAAAGAAAATGAAGTTAGGCAAGGATGAAAAAGACCAGACTGAAAAAGCTGCAATGTATGATATCATTAGTTCTCCTTCCAAGGACTCCACTAAGCTTACATTAAGACTCTCTCGTGTAAGATCTTCGGATATGGACCAGCAGGATGATATGCTTTCTAGTTTCGAAAACAGCAGTGTGTCAGAGGGTGATATTCCTTTTAATGTGCAGTACCCAGGACAGACTTCTAAAACATCCGTTACTCCACAGGATGTTAACCGCCCACTAAATGCTGCTCAGTGTTTGCCGCAGCACGAACAGACAGCTTTTCTTCTGGCACAAGTGCCTGTTTTACAACAGAACACTTCAGTTGCTGCAAAACAACCTCAAACTCCTGTGGTCCAGACACTGCAACAGGTTTCACAACAAGGAACTATAACGTCATATGATGAAGTAGAATTGGATGCATTGGCTGAAATTGAGCGGATAGAACGTGAATCAGCTATTGAAAGGGAGCGATTTTCAAAAGAAGTGCAAGATAAAGGTAAAAGAATTTTGTGTGTGTGTACACTATATATTATATAAATATATATATATAAACCCCATATATATATATATATACACCTTCCTTTCATTGTCACATAGTTCAATTCTGTTTACTTAGTGTAGATGGTTCTATGACATTCATCTCCATTCCTCTCCAACAATGAACTGTAATCTCTCATATATGCATATTTTTAATATCTGGTATTCTTTATTTGGGATCTTAAATGATGGAAAGTGAAGTTCTTATGTTTCAAAATTCTTTTTAAGCTACTCTGACTTTGAACCATAAGACTGAATGAAGTACAGTTGATGTTGTTTATAGTTTCTTAAAATCCCAGCAGTACCATAATTAAAAATTTGGAATAAGTTTTGGTAGTTAAATTATTAATTAACTACCCATGTTGTCTAATTTAAGAAAATACAGGAAAACTCTTTTATGCCATGTCTATACATATCCCAATTTGAACTAATGTGAAGGAGATATTAGACTAAAAGTGCATCTATTATTTTAAGGCAGTATGATGATTAGGTAATATTGCCTCCAATGTTTGTTCAACTGGATATTCATTATTATGTAGACATTACAAGTTTTAGAGAACTTCCATATATCTATATGGTCTCTAGCACATGAGTCTCTGAAATGTTTGCTTTTCGCTTCAGAAGCTGTACTGGTTGTCTTGATTTCATTGAATCTATCCTCTTTGATATTTTTTTCTTTTTTTTATCTTTCTCCTTCTCTATTTCCATTCTCTTTCTCTTTTCCCCCCTATTTTCTCCTTTTTCCACCTCTCTTCCCCCTTTTTTTTTCTTTTTTTCTGTTGTTGATTGGTTTGAAGGTCTTAGGCTTCAGAAATATCAAAAGTGGATGCAAAACCCACATGTAAATCTTGAAGATAAAATGTGGTTTATGAAGTAGATAGGTTAACATAAATATTTTTGGAAGCTTTCTCTGCACTGTGTTTAAGAAAAAAAAAATAGTATAATGCTAATTTATTAGATGCTCCCAAGAAAAATCTTGCAGAGTGGAAAACAGTGCAGATTCTGATTTTGGAAGTTCATAGGTGAAAACGGTTGATTTTGGACATATTTGCATGGAGGAAACTGAATTTACATATGATTTGGATCCACCAGCAGATGCTGGGGGGGAAGAGAGAGTTTGTTGTGTTGTGAATATACGGAGAAAATGGGTGCTCACCTCAAAAGAGATCTCCACTGAGATTTAATGAAATTATGGAATTTATTACTTTGCTTACATCTCTTCTAATAATTTTAAATTTATTTGTGGAGGGATTGTGGTTTGTCTCCTAATGCTTAAAAAGCTACTTTTTATATCCTCACATTTTGAGTAGATTTTCCAGCACATTTTAGCTGAGAAGCATCTAAAAAATGCAGTGTACTTTTGATGGTGCACAGCAACCTTCAAACACTTACAGCAAGATTAAAATACTTTCTCTTTTGTTCTATCTTTCAGTACATATTGAACATTCCTTCCAACCCTTAAAATTCTGTGATTACTTGTAAAGTTTGTTTAACATAATTACATAGCCATGGGCAGACTCCAATTTGTTTCTTTTGGGTAAAGGAGTGATTTTTATAGAACGTGATCTTTCCCTTTCACTACTGCTCAATAACAAACTTCCCAAATAAGGATTCCGATCTTATGCTTCCCTTCCACCTGCATCCTCTGCCAGGTCTCAGTTCTTCCTGAGTTCCTGCAATTGCTATGAATCAGGTGCAAGAGCTGCTGCCTTATATTGGGACAAATGATTACCATTTATTTACTGATGGTAAGTTGCCCCTATGCTAGATAGTAGCTCTTTTCACTTTGGCTGCTGAGGTTTCAGCCTTGAATGAATAGCATTGAGTAGAAGGATTTTTAGCAGTCTTGGGACAGATTTCCTGAAAAGCTCTTACCTTGTAGAAATATGATTCTTATTTTTTGGTAACACTTTTGCCATTGCTTGTAAGTTTGTACTATGTCTACAAGTTGATACACTCCGGGATCGTTCTAGTTATAGCAATTTGTTTTGGTGTGATTGGAGGGGGAAACTTCCTCTATTATTCCTATGGGAATAAATTTCTTAGAAATACATCCAGTAACTCCTAAATATGTCATTAATTTTTCTGAAGTTGCTTACTGTATTTATGCAAAAGCCTGGCATTTGTCCATTTTAAATACATATACTGTAACTTCAGATCACATTATGTCAAGAAAATAGTGTGATTGTAGCATGTACTCAGTGCTATAGTGCTAGCTGATGCTGTCCCTCTACAGGGATTACTCTAGATGCTAGCACATGCTAAAATCTGTATGAAAGCATCTTTGCTGTTTTTGTAAATGAGGTATAGGAATACATGTTACAGTCACACTACAGTTTCTGTGTAGGCACACGTTGTCTTCCATAAATTACTTTGAGTAGAATTGTACTTGCAAGATTTGATAGAAAATTAATGGTCTCTTCTGTCCTTTTTTTAACACGCGAAATCTTTATAGTACTATGTTTCATCAGAGGTTTTCAGATGATTCGTTTTTAACAGTAAGGCTTTGGAGTGTGGTGGAACTGTTGATTCCAGAGTAGAGGCAGAGATGTTGTTTTTGGAGATTCTTGCTAAAAATTATACAGCTACTATACTTGCCTAAGGCAATGCTAAGGTCTTTTTAATCCTGAGTTCTTTTTATAATGTTTGGTACATGTGGGAATTGGAGATTAGAGTCCTTTGGAAATTATGATACTTTCTTTAATAAATTCCTAATTCTAACAAAGTTGTTAAAATATTTAGCTTCCAACAAACAAAGGAGGCAGTCTCCATTCCAGAGATGGAACTAATACATGGTTTTGCAGAAGAGCTGCCTTTCATAGAATCATGGAATCATTTTGGTTGGAAAAGACCTTTAAGATTATCAAGTCCAACCACTAACCTAACACTGCCAAGCCCATGTCCCTGAGCACCTCAGCTACACGACTTAAATATCTCTGGGGATGGGGACTCCACCACCTCCCTGGGCAGCCTGTGCCAGTGACTTAACAACCCTCTCAGGGAAAAAGTTCTTCCTAATCTCCAAACTAAACCTTCCCTGGTACAACTTGAGCCCATTCCTCTTGTCCTGTCATTCATTACTGGGGAGAAGAGACTAACCCCCATCTCACTATAGCCTCCTTTCAGGTAGTTGTAGACAGTGATCATGTCTCCTCTCAGCCTTCTCTTCTCCAGGCTAAATAACCTTAGCTCCCTCAGCTGCTCCTCATAAGACTTGTTCTCCAGACCTGACTGTCATGTTTCTATTTTATGAAAAAGGGATTTTTGGTGCAAAAATCACTAATGCAAAACCTGGCAGGTTTGACCGAATTTCTATCAGATATGCATAAATAAAGATTTTATAATATAGACCTTTTGCTTTTCAGAACTCTGTTTTTATAATTACATTCTTTTGGTCTATTCAAATCTTGGATTAAGTGGATTTTATGGTCTTTTCACCATGACAGAAAGGTGCAAAATTTGTAAAAGTTGGTTTTGTCCTTGTCCTCTGTATGGAAGGAAAAGAGTCCACCTCCTCTTCTTGCTTCTTCCATCAAGAAAGTCTCTCAGTATTGATTAATTTTTGTCGTGGTTTGGCCCTACTAGCAAAGAAGCATCACGACAGTCTCTCACTCAGTGCCCCCATTTACCCCCACCCTTGTTGGCATGGTTGGTTGGTGTGGGTTCTTTGCTATGGGTTCCTCCCCACAGCTACAGCTTCTGTGAATATGGCGTTCCCCCCACGGGGGACAGCCTCCTCCGGCCATAGTCACTGCCCCTGGCATGGGATCTTTAATGAAATGCAAACAAATCTCTGCTTCACCAGTCCTCTCTGCAGGATGCAGGGGAGTCTCTGCTCCAGCACACCTCTTCCTCTCTTTCCTCACTGACCTTGGAGTCTGCATGGTTGCTTCTCTCTCTCTTCCCACTCCTTGCACCACCACCAGCTGGAAAAAAAAAAGGGACAGAAGAAAGAAGAAACAGGAAGAACCCTCCTCTTCCAGCTTCTTCTTAAAAAGTGATCGTGGAGGCGTCTAATTAGCTCATCCCCAGAAATGGGTCTGGCTCAGAGCTGGGAAGAGTTTTGAGCAAATTCTTACCGGAGCCATCTTTACAGCACCTTCCCCCTTACCAGAAATGGCTGTCATGTCAAACCATGACAACCCTCATCTGATACAAGTTGTGAATCAATACTAGATCATACATACCTTCTCTATTTAAAAGGATATGTAATATCACAGATAGATCCAGATATTGTTTATCTAGACTCAGATTCTTTGAGTTGAAAAAAAGTTATTTGGAAGAGTTAATAAAGAAAGGGATTATCTTTTCCCACAACAATTGACAAGCGAACCATTCTCTGCTTAGATACATCAGGATGTCTTTCTAAAGATATTAAAAATAATAAGCTTCATGCACACTTTCTTCTAATCACTGTCAGTAGTCACATTTTCTGTACTACTTGGTGCTCTTGAATGCTTTCCAAACAAGCAGAGATCCATATTCTGAATGAATTTTGTTCACTTAACTGGAGCTATGCTTAGTTCTTGTTCTGAAGTTGACTACTCCAAGAAAGTACAGGAAATCCTGGGGAGTTTTAGAAGATTGTCCCAGGAATTGTTGTTCTTCTCAGAAATCTTTTTTTCCTCAGGAAAGGGGAGGTATTGAGGGAGAAATTTAATTTTTGTAATCTCAGTTCTTTGCATTAACTCATACTTTGCCACTCTTCAGATACAAGCAGGTTATTTTTGTTTATAGTCTGATAGTTCAAAGATAGTCAATCACTTTCAGTCTAAACTTTTCCAAGAAAATTAGAATCACAGAATGGTAGGGGTTGGAAGGGACCTTCAGAGATCTAGTCCAACCCCCAAACATTACATTAAGATCTTTTTGTTCATCAGGATTTAGACCTGCTACTGAATTCATTTTCAGGTTCAAAGTTTCTACCTCAAGATCTTTCATGCTTTTCTAAAAACCTCAAATACCATAATAAAAAATATTTAAGATATTAATATTAAAAGGAGCTCTGAGTCTTCTAGAAAGGGGAAAAATGAAGATAACCTTGAAAATTACTTGAAAAATCAGAAAGCACCCCATCTTTTTACAGAGACTCTTTTTCAAATTGCTTTAGTTTTTTATTTTATTCAGGTTCGCAAAATTTTAATTTGAGCTCTTCCATACATAGTATTGTGTGTTTACTGTTAGATTTTAGGCTACTTCAAAGACAATTTTATTTAACGCAACTGTCTTAACAGATTAAGGAGCTCTACTTTTACTTGTAAAAGGCACTGTTCTCTGGTGTTTGTGAGAAGAGTCATGAAATTGTTAATCACTAACCACTTCATTAGGAGGCTATATTTAAAAAAAAAACAACAAAACTTAAAAGCATTAGAAGCATTTTTTAAATGAGACAAACTTAATATTTCCCTTATATATTTTACCTCTGAGGATCCATTTTACATGCTTTGGAATCTTACTGTAGTTTTTTTGAATTAAGAAGTGAAGCTCTAATAACTTCCAATAATTGGATCAGTTAGGGGGCATTTGGATGCCTGCTGTGGGCCCTTCCTTTTTTAGTTCATTCCAAGCCCATAGCAGCAGACATCCCAAGAGTGTGAATCTGCCGGAGCAAAACTCAAAACTACAACTATAGGTAAGTAAACTTTTCTCTTACCTTTTAAGTTCTTATCCAGCTCCTTTCCCTTTCTCCCCGTTACCTATCTCCCCCTAAAAGTTCCCCAAAGAGGCGACTAACAGAAGAACACTATTAAAAATTAATAGTTTGTTTACATCTAACTTTATGTAGGCAATGAATTAAATGACAGAATGTGTAATTATAACCAATATATTACCATTCATTTCCAAAAGTATAGGGGTTTTATTTACTTAATAATGGAGATATGAGTGCCATCATTTCTATAGTAATCTTGCAGAAGGTTACAGTCACTACAGAAGATGAAATGAGACATTGTAAAATATAAATGATTGTGTGATTGTGTCTCTATGTAGTAGGACAATGTGTGAATCAAATATCATGTATTTTGTGTATACAAGCTTTCATTAGGTCTGTATTTTGTAGTGTTATATAATGGATGAAACTGGCACCTCATGTAGCTTTCCCAAGAAAAAGCAGATTTTCAACGTCCAGTTCCTATACATGAGAGACTTCTTTTGTTCTGTGTTCAGACATGTTTTAAGAAAAGTAAGGGGAAGAAGTTCCGTCTAGAGAAATTGCCATGAAGTGTTGCAATGTTTCCATCTATCTAGGAAAAAATACTTTCTTTTATATTTTTTTAAAGAACATAACACTGATTGAGTGAAAAACACTTTTTTTTTTTAAGTAGAGGTATATTTTTAATGGTGTTTATTTTGGTGCTCTGGTGTAAAATTAAAGCAAATTCCCAAATTTATCCCAGTTTGTGCTTTACGTGGGGTTGCACAGAAACCTGCTCTTGTAAGCAGGTATAGAAAATAACTAAACCCCAGAAGTTCACTAAGAAATGTATTTTATTTTTATCTGTAGCGTAAACTAAGATTAGAAAATTATATTTAATTTGCATGTAGTATATGCCCTTCATTGTACCTGTTAAATGGGTGGGAAGATTTATAATATTACTTACCCAGTAATGAATTTATTTTGCTCTAGGACAGTCACTTCTTTATAATGGATTTAAATATTGATTAAAAAAAACCCAGCATATATAATTAATAAATCTTATTAACAGTTTAAGTCCAGCATTTCTGTAGTTCATAGTCATATTTCTATAGTTCATAGTTAATTGAAGATACTTTTTAATGTAAGGTATGATGTCAGAATCAACATCTGGAAGAGAGATGGAA
Organism: Colius striatus; assembly: GCF_028858725.1. NCBI lineage: Eukaryota > Metazoa > Chordata > Aves > Coliiformes > Coliidae > Colius > Colius striatus. The sequence continues at coordinate 22,802,952 of NC_084789.1, read as the reverse complement.
AGTGTACACCAATCAATTTCCAAGTAATTTGCTTATTTCTAAAGTTTATTGTTCCTACAAATTAAAATGAAACACAGACGTTAATCTGTGATACATAAAACAAGTAGTTTTCATTGTCTACTGTTAGTGTGTTGAATTTTTCTTGTGAAATTAGGTGCTGTATTTTGTATTTCAAAAATAATTGCACTTAAGGTTCTGTTCAGATATTTTAACAATCAAGTTTACAAAACTATAATTATTCACAAAGCAATCACATGGGTAAAACCCAGAATTTGTGTCAGAAAAATCTCTCATAAATAAATTGAAATCATATTGTTTGTAAAAGCAATATTAAATTCATTCGATTAAATTACAGCTTCCAGTCTCTAAACAAGTGGAGATGCTTGATTATAATTTGCTGTAGTTCAGTTCTTGTTATTTTCTAGTGTATTTTTTTTCTGTATTACTATAGTTGAAAGGGAATAATGAGTTTCCAAACATCTTTATGTAGAAAAATTAATAAGATAATATTTCATTCTCCAGTTATGCTGATTATGTAACTATCCTATTTAAGAAAATAAGCAGAACTTTAACAAAATGAAGATTCTGAATTCTGCTATACTCTTAAGATATGTCAGAGACTCCTTAAGTTTTTGGAGTTTTTAAGTTTTTGGTTTGTTTTGTTTGAGTTTGGACATCCCTTCTGATAGGCTTTCTTTTTTGCATAGTGACCAGAAGTTTGATAAAGTCTCTTGACAGAATGCTAAAAATTAGCAGCTGTTTCTGTTCAGATTCTGAGAAACCCCTTTCCTCCAAATTGCAGCAGCTGGAAGCCCTCTAGTCTCTACTTTGAAGCCTTTGGAATTATGTTCTGTTCTATAAAGCTTTCTGTACCAGGAACATGACTATACTTCCTTAGTTTCTTCTGTAACAGAGCAAGCAATGAGACTAAATTTTTTGTCTTATGTTTACTGAATCTCTTCTTCAAGGGAAGGAGCTAGTGCTGTGGGAATCGCTCCTACTGATAGGAAGAGGTCTCTTTAGCTGTTTAATTCTTTGTTTATTGGAATATGGTTTTGTGGGGGAGACAAACCCACATGGCAAATAATGCTGAATGTTCATGAAAGGGTAAAAAGATAAGAATGGATATTTGCCCTCACTCCATTGATAGGTTTTCTATCAGTATCATTAAAGTAATTTTAATTCTTTCTTGTATCCAAATTATATTGATTGATTTATATTCCTGTGGTCTACACAACACAGTTGGAGGGGAGAGGGTGCTTGGACAGTTTTGAAGATATCTGTGAAAAATAACTAGGAAAAGAAAATACGTAGTCTTGACTGTTAGCTTAAATAAGATAAGTTTGAAATTGACCTCTAGATGATTTGTCTTTGATATTCAAACATGGAAGGTTTGACAATAAGTAATAACTGCTCAAGACTGGTATATTTGGTATAAATTCATTCATTACTGATTTAAATAATGCAAATAAGTGGTATTTCAAATGAGTAGAGGCACATCCCAATAATTGTTGAAGAGTGTTAGAGCTTTAAATACTAAACTCTTAATGATTATGCTTTAAAAAAAGCTTGTATTGGAGTCATCAAAATGATTCATCTAGAATTCAGCATTAGAGGATCAATCTTCTTGGTGGTTCTGAAGAGGAGTGCATTCACATTTAAGCATCTTGGATATGAAGTCTCCAACTGAATCCCTTACAAGGTGTAAATAGGGAAGTGGTAAATTATCTCTTTTGTCTTAAAGATCATTCAAAATCATTCAGAAATCTCTGGTTTTTGAAGTCAACAAAACAATGTTAATAGAACGGAGTGTTACCAATTTTGCTGAAACAAAGCTCAGCAACTATGTATCTGATTCTTATTTAGACTTGTTACCTTTTCACGGGTATTTACAAACGGCCCACTTGAATAGGACAAACAATCTTATTATACTCATTTGTTGAAAGAGTTTAATCTGTGACTTAAGACAATCATGGAGTTTGCAAGAAAGCAGTAACATCGAAGATTTCAGCACTAGTGGTGTTCTGGCTTTGAAAAGACTTCAAATTAAATGGAAGAATGGAGATACATCTTTAATACAGCTCCTCTCATCCAGCTGGTGTCTCGAATACTTGCTTGGCTTCTGAGTATATCTGTTATGAAGATTGATATTCTGCAAATCACGATTGACTTGCAGCTTCAGCAGAAATGTATTTGAAGGTATCTCTGTTTATGCCAGAGCAATGTTTTTTACACAAATATTTTGCAGTAATTAATTACTAAATCTGAAAGTATTCATTGTTTTGACATCCAGATATTTCCAAACTTGAAAGCCACAACCTGTCTCCAGGAATCCTGTTCATAGAGTCATAGACTCACAGAATGATAGGGGTTGGAAGAGACCTTTAGAGATCATCTAGTCCACCCTCCCTGCTAAAGCAGGTCCACCTAGATCAGGTCAAACAGGAACGTTTCCAGGCGGGTTTTGAAAAGCTCCAGAGAAGGAGACCCCACATTGTCCCTGGGCAGCCTGTGCTGTTTTTCCTTAAGTTTCAGTAGAACTTTTCATGTTCCAGCTTTTGTCCATTACCCCTAGTCTTATCACTGAACACTACAGAAAAAAAGTGTCACCCCATCCTTTTGACAGATACCTTTTAAATACTTGTAAGTATTAATGAGGTCCCCCCTCAGTCTCCTCTTCTTCAGGCTGAACAGTCTCAGATCCTGCAGCCTTTCCTCATGAGAAAGATGCCCCAGTCCCCTGATCATCTTGGTGGCCCTGCACTTGAACTCTCTCTAGAATTTCCCTGTCTCTACTCATCTGGGGAGCCCAGAACTGGACACAGTACTCTAGATGAGGCCGCACCAGGGCAGAGTAGAGGGGGAGCAGAACCTCCCTCGACCTGCTGGCCATACTCTTCTTGATGCATCCCAGGATGCCATTGGCCTTCTTGGCCATGAGGGCACATTGTTGGCTCATGTTTAGTTTATTATCAACCAGGACTCCCAGGCCTCTCTCCACAGAACTACTCTCCAGCAGGTCAACCCCCAGCCTGTACTGGTGCAGGGGGTTGATCCTCCCCACATGCACTTGTCCTTGCTGAACTCTCAAGCCAATTGAGATCTTGCTTCGTAACAGGACAAGTGAGAGAACTGCTTGGAAATCCAGCTAAACTTTTTTTCCCATTTCAAACTTGTGGTTCCTATAACATTTAGTTTCTTGCACCACAGTCATCCATTTAATTTGACAAAACATCTCCTCTGTTTTTTAGAATAAGGTAGCTTATGATCTTTGAGTACTAAGGTACTGCCTTTTGGCCAGCATATTTCAATATACATAGAACATCCATGTAGATTTGCCAAGCCAAAAGAATGCATACATAGGAGAATAACTGGGATCAGACTGTCAGAAAGCTCTTCTATGGCTTACTACATATTCCTTTATTACAAAGCCTAATACAAAGAGTGAAGTAAAAAGATCCTGATCACACTTTATTGGCCTCAAGAGCTTGTGAGCCTACCTGTTCAGAACTGTGGCAAGCTTTGAACCTTGGTCTGGAGGATTTGAAAGAAAAATGTTATCTGATATTTTGGCAAAATCCTAGATCCTGATCATAGAAAGAAATTCTACTCTCCGTGGAATTAAGTGGGCAAAGCTTGGATACTGATGTCTTGAAGAATATGAAATATATTTGAATGGATATTGTAAAAGTTCCCAAGTTCATCTGTTTGTTAAGACCCTAAGGGGACTTAACAAGGCAGATTTATACAAACTTGTATATATTTAATTGTAAAAGAGAAGATCTGAAGACATCTGTTTTCAGAGGTTAATTGCTCTCTCCTTAGTTCTCTGATACTCTGTTGATTATTCTCATATAGTTCAAAGTGACTTCAAGATCTGATAAAGTCCTTTAAGCCCAATGGTGTTTTTCACCTTTCATATTTCTGCAGCTATGATGGCAACCTAAAAAGTTTTTGTGCTCATTCAGTGGAGTTTTTTTCCATTATGCTCAATGAAGATAGTGGTACTATGTACTCATCCTACCTTTAGTGGCCTAGTTCACCCTGATATTTTCATATACTTTGGACAGCTTTTTTGTCCTAGATCCAGAAATCTCATAGAGGCAAAACAGTAATGATCAAGTCTAGTTCTGAGGTTCGCCATCAAGATGCACTGGAAATATGAAGAAATCTGTTAGTAATCTGTAACTCCATCTGCAATCACCTTGCCATTTAGGAAAAGAAAACTTTGAAGGCATCCCTTTCTTCTCAGATAAGATGTCGACCAGTAGTGATTGTAACTTACTAAAAGATCAGTACTCAGTTGTCGAGAGAAATGAAGAAGATGCATCAAGAGAGCTCTATTTAGAGGGAATATATCAAGTTGTGATGTGATCATCTGTATGTTTTCAACTTTCAATTTGACATTTTGGATGATGAAGAGCAACAGCATTTTGAACCTGGGCAGTTAGGGAAATTCAAGTGAGAAAATTGGTCCTACCTGAATTGTTTTATTTGTAGTCTTGGAGCTGTCAGCACAAGGGCTCTGAAAGGTGAGTTTTGGTTGATCCAGCTACAGCATCACAGCTTCTGGCCATTTGCCTTACTCCTATAGCAGCGTAGCAGAAGGAAGCAAATACTTGGGTCTTAGATGATTTGTTAAGTCTGGTAGGTTAATGCAAATCATCTTCACTAGTGCCTTAAGCTGATGCACTTGTGAAAATGTGAATGTGCATACCCTTCTGCTACAGGTGATAACCTCCCTTAAAGGAATGGGGCAGATAACTGATAACAGTAATGTCTTAATCAGTAATTAGATCTGCCATCAGAGCTTTACAGGACATTTTCAGTGTGGCTGACATTTCTGGGTTAAAATGAAAAAGCTGACTGACTTTTTCCTAAGAACACAAGTTTGTCAATTTGTGTTTAAAAATGTAAAGAGTTTTAATTGAGAAATAAGGTAGTGATATGTTTAAAAAAATAATCACATTTGAAATCTTTCAGTCTAGAAATTTCTACTTCATGGCCATTCCTAAGACCTGCCATGAAACTCACTGAGGTCAAAGCCCTCTTAATCACAAGGAGATTTTTGACACTGCATGAAGGTTTAAAAAAATACATTTATTTTAATAAGAACTGTAGGAAAGTTATATCTATGTAAACTCTCATATGAATCCAAAAGTTGTTGTAGGAGAAAATCAGCATGCTAAAAAGCTGCATCTTTGATTCAGCAAATTTATTTTGCTTCACATGTCTACCAGAAAGTTAGTGGGCGTTACTACAGGTTTTTGTTGAATTTATCAAAGTTCCTTATTTGCAGTTGACCAGTTTCTGCATGGAGTTTATTGTATCTGTCTATACTGTCTTCCACCCATTTAGTGTTGTACATAATATTTGAGTTTTTGGAAGTTAGAGATATACAAATAGATTCAAGAATGAAAATGATGGGAAGAAAAAAAACCCACAAACCTGTTCACATCACTGGAATTGACCATGTTACTATTTGTTACTGTGTTCTAATGTTAATTTTGGAGATGATCCTTCAAAGTTTTAATTCTCCTAAATAAGAATCTTCTACAAGTATAGAAGAAATTAGAAATCATATATTATAATTCTGGTTTACAACTTGAGAAGTTGGGTTTTTTTTCCTTAGAGTTTAATTCCCTCTTCCTTGATTGCATCCTCCTTACCCTTCTCCTGCTGCCAAAAATAGAGCTGTCTCATTGCATCTGGTGATAAGGCACCACAAATCTAGACACAAAATTGAGTTATTTTTCTTATAATGCATTTGTGGTCTAATTGTTTTGACAATAGACCTACAACAGAATTTCCAAACTGTCTTTGGTCATTTCTTAGACTTAAAATCATATTCCCTGATTATAGAGTAAATTATTGATTTTTTTACAAATTGCACAATGGTAGTTCAGAAAAGAGAATATAAGCCTTAGTGCAGGTAAGGCTTTTAAGTTTCATGGCAGAAATTAATTTTAGTTTAGAGTAGCATTTTGGTAATATAAATAAGTTGTATTTTAAAAGCATAGAACATACTCTGATATTTCCATGTGCTTTTGTTTCTATGAATTCTACTAAATCAAAGGGTGTGTGATTGGTTCACTTTTTATTTTTCTGCATTCTCCTCCTAATGTTATTTTTATTGTAAGCTGAAAGGACCATAAAATTATCACCGAACTTTTTATTTCATACATGAAAAGCATTATGTTTATAAAGGGAAAATATTCAAGTTTTTAAGTGTGTAGTGGCCTCCCACCTAATACATATGTGTTATGGTATAAGATTCCACCTCTTGATATACTCCTTGTTTCAAAGAGAAGCATGGGAGTGTTGGATTTATTTTAATAATTTTTGTTCATTGTTCGTGTGTTCCCTGACTACAATATATGTGAAGTCCAAATGATGCACTGAACTAAGTAGGGAGAACCTCAGTCTTAATCACTGCAGATCCTTGCTTAGTTCATATATAACGAAGCAGACTGAATCTGCAGAAGAGAGTCTTTTATAATATTATTCCTCAAAACTTACTTGAAGTGTAAGTTGTTTTTTTATTTTTGATTTGGGTTTTTTTTTTGGTTGTTATGTATTGCAGCTGCTTTATTAGATGGTTCTCTTGGGAATTTTACAGGGACATTGATTCATATGTTTTGAGGGTGTTTTTTTTAATTATTAATTGCCACATGTGATTGACAACAAACAATAGTCAGAATATATTAAAAAGTATTAGTTAGAGAAGTTCTATTCTTACTTTTAAATTCAACGGGTTTTGTTGTGTGCACACGTGCTGAGGAGGATTAATTGATGGAGGTAGATGGGAATGGATATTTTTTCTCAGATATTTAGCTGTTTCTATATATAGCATTTGTGATTTTTCTCTTTTAATTTGCAGATAAGCCTCTGAAGAAGCGAAAACAAGAAAACAAACCACAGGAGGCTGGAGGTGCTACTGGAGGAAATAAAGCAGCTTCTCAGGAGACAGGTTCTGCAGGAAATGGGGCAAGGCCAGCATTGATGGTTAGTATTGATCTGCAGCAAGCAGGAAGAGCGGACTCTCAGGCAACAGTAACTCAGGATTTGGACACCATCACAAAACCTGAAGAAATTAAACAGTATAATGATGGGTTTGTGTGTGTTCCCCAAGAAGACACTGCTGGAATTCTTAAATTTAAACCTGAAAACCATCCCGAGATTTTTAGGAAAGTGTCAGACTTTGAGGGTCAAAAGACAGATATCCAGCAAAATGAAAGCAAACAAATGGAATTTCAGCAAAATGTGAGCAGACTGTTGGAAAGTAAATACAATGAGAACAAACAGGTAGAAGCTAAACATGAAAGCAAACAAATGGAAGTGAAACACAATGAAAACAGACATATTGAATCAAAACAAAATGAGAGAAGGCAAATGGAGATGAAACAAAATGAGGGAAAACAGAATAATGGGAAGCAAGAAATAAGGCAGAGGCCTGAAACACCAAAACACAAGAGCGAAGGCAGGCCTGAAATGCCAAAACAAAAGAGCGAAGGCAAGCCCGAAGTGCCAAAACATAAACATGATAACAGGAAGGACTTGAGTAAACCGTTGTCAGATAAGAAAATTGAAATATCTAGGCATAAACTAGATGTGAAATCTGATCCTTCAAGGATAAAATCTGAAAGTAGATCTGATCCAACTAAACAAAGACCTGATGGACGTTCAGTTTCTGATACACCAAGGCGTGACCATGATAGCCTTAAACAAAGATCTGAGGACAGAGAGGAGTCAGAGAGATACAGAGATACAGCCAAGATTAGAAGGCCTGAATATTTGAGATCCTCAAACAAAAATGAACATGATTCTAAGCATGGTATCAAATCTGATAGTTCAAAAATGGAGAAATTTGAACGGAAACATAAACACGACTCTGGTGATTCAAGGGAAAGGTTTTCTTCTGGGGATCAGAAATCAAGACCTGACAGTCCTCGCATTAAACAGGAAGGTAAAGGAGATTCTAGTAAGTCAAGACTGGATAAACCTGGTTTTAAATCACCCAACAACAAGGATGAACGAAGGACAGATGGAAATAAGAGTAAAATAGATAGTAATAAAGCACATGCTGACAGTAAAGCAGAATTTCCCAGTTATTTGTTGGGGGCACGATCTGGTGCATTGAAACATTTTGTTATTCCAAAAATCAAGCGTGATAAAGATGGCAATGTCACTCAGGAATCAAGAAAAACTGAATTTAAAGGTGAACAGAAGGACAAAGTAGAGAAGATTGGGCTAGTTGAAGATCTAAATAAAGGAGCTAAACCTGTAGTTGTCCTTCAAAAACTTTCATTGGATGATGTGCAGAAATTTATTAAGGATAGAGAAGATAAATCAAGGGGCTCTTGTTTTAAATCTAACAAGAACAAGTCAGCCAAATCTAATAAAGGTAAGATTTTTCTTTTAAAATGTTAATTACATTATATTTTGTACACTTCTGTACTTTTAGATTTACTACTCCTGTGGTTAGAATTAAATACAAAAGTTTGATAGTTTATATGCTTACTTATATGGTGATTTGTGGGAACAAAGTGAAACTTGTCTGTGGGATGGTCTTTATAAGAAATTTTGATACAGTCTAACTGAAATGATTTGTTCACTCCAATGCAAGTTCCTAATGTGGGAACACTTTGTCTTAAGCTGTACTTCAGCTACATTACTTTAATCTGGTAATTTATCTATATAAACATAACTGCTATATGACTGATTTAAACTGGTTTAAGTGTGTCTATATAAGGGACTGGTACTACTGTAACTAAATCAGTGTATCTGGAGTGGTGGGAAATACTATGTATACAAACTCTAAGATTATTTTATATTTTTAAATGGAAATTATTTTTTGCAAGGGATGTTTTGACATGATGAAATAAGAAGGCAAAGTCCCATCTGCCTCTTTTACAATATAAATATGACTTTGTTGGGAAGCCTCCACACTTTAGGCTGCATGACAATAAGCTTACAGTTTCTGTCTTCAGGAGAATTCAGATATTGTCTCTATGGTCCAGTGTATGTGGAAATAAAAAAAGGACCTGGTAAACAATGGGCTGGCATTTTCAAATTAGTAGTATGAACAGGAAATTATTCAGAATAGTTTGTAGGTTTGATATTTGATTGATCATCTCTGCAGATTTAACACTTTTTTAATAAGTTTACTTTGCTTTTTGATGCTATAATTTTACCTTCTTTGGTTTCAGACTGAAGTAGATCATTTCACACTGTGAAATCAATGTAACTGACTGGTCAGGGTTCTTTTCTTTTTTAATGTTTAGCAGTTAAAGCATTTACATTTCTTACATAGTTGTGTTTGTAGAGCTGTCATGTCTCAAAATATGACAAAGTGGCAGGTGAGAGGATTTCATCTGTATACAAGATTATATGTGAATGCAGTTACAAGTGTATAATTGCTCATGAATTCAATAGTAAAATATTTTCTTATCAAGTTGATCTAATAAGAAATGATGTAGAAATCATCATTGTGAAACTATGTTTATGTGCATGTGTACAGAGTTGAAATCTGTATAATGAATTTATTGTGCTACATCTGTTCTCTGTCTACAAACTTGATTGTATTGACTCTTAAAAGACTTAATGATTTGGGATGAGTATTACTTATTTGTAAAATATTAGCCTCCTTGTTAAATATTTTCTCTTTATCCTGGAAATATTAATATTTACCCTCTCCATTTTCAAGGTTAAAAACAGGCAAAATTTCCATTTCTAACATTAATAGATATCTACAATCAGACATAAAATTATGACATCTTTGCTATCAGTTTAATCTAAAGATTTCAGATGAAAATTTAATGTTCTTGATAGGGAATACTGAAAACTTTCTGATGGAATTCAGCTTTAGTCTCAAAAGGATAGACTTTGAATTCATACATTTCTATGTGCAGAAAATCAGTAACTTTTAGGTTATTTGTATAGTATATTTAGTAATGTGGAAAGATTTTAATGTCTCTTAAGTGATTAACATGATTCTAGTAACTGTGTCATACAAGCAATGCATTCATTTTAAAGTCAGATTTATAACTTTTCTCCAATGTTTTTGTGTATTTTGTATTTTCTGAAGTCATATATTTCTTACATAATCTGAAATAATTTGGGGCATAATTTCTAGGGAAAAAAAAATGAATCTGATATCTGTCTCTTTGTTATTGTATGTAGAATAAGATTCTTACAGTTATACCAGAAATAAGTTTCGTGGAAAGAATAATGTTGTAACTATGTTTCTCTTACTAATCAAGTTTTGAGTGTTCATCCAGTCAGATTTTGGAGAAAATATCTTTGAACATGAGACTTTTCATGTGTATTTTTAGTTTTACATTTTTTCCCCAACTTCCTGGTAACTTAATTCCTAGGATATATTACACTAAATAATTAGGCAAACTTCAGTGTTTTAAAAGGTTCATAATTCATAAAGATATTTCTTCATAAGCCAAAGTATTTGTCAACAACTGATTGATATAGAAAATATTCATGTCGTTAACACCGTGTCCTCTCAGTTGAGAAAAATAACATTTGCTGGTTTTCTCTTTGCCATTTAGGCTTCTTAGTTATAAAAATTTTAATACACTAGATGTAATTTTCATAAATATTCTTTATTAAGTTCATCCTATATTTCCGAATAGATTGTAGCAAATCTTTTCTAGTGTTGCCTTTTAGCATCACTATTCCACTCACATCTCTCTCATTCCATGTAGCTTAGTATATTTTTCTTTATCTTTCTTTCTTTTACCTCACTGTATTTCTTGTCCTTTGTTTTTCCTTTCTCATCCATCCCTCCCCCAAGAAAATGTCTTCTCCTGGCTTTGTCACATACAACGTGATTGCTGTGATTTATCTGAAATCCAATTTAAAATAGGATTAGTTCAAAACACCATTTAGATAGTCATTCTATCTTAAGGGAGTAATGCTCATTCATTACAAAACTCAGTGAAATTGACTTGTTTTAAGCTAAAACTAATGCTATGTATACTGAAAGTCTAGGCAATTTTTACATTGTTTCATTAAACTTTAAATTTGAATATCATACCTTTATTGTGCACATGGATAATCCGTTCATTTTACTTTAAAATAACAAAGTAACATTTTAAAAAAACTGAAAAACAGGTTTGAAATTTTCTTCAAATATGAGTGGGATAACTTGTGGTACACGATTGTTAGAATCGAACCATCCCAACAGTCCCTTTTCATAGAATGAAAGAATGGTAGGGTTGGAAGGGAACTTTAGAGATCATCTAGTCCAACCCCCCTGCAGAAGCAGATTCACCTAGATCAGGTCACATAGGAACATGTCCAGGTGGGTCATGAAGACCTCCAAGGAAGGAGACTCAACAACCCCTCTGGGCAGCTTGTTCCAGTGCTCCATCACCCTCACAGTAAAATAGTTTTTCCTTATGTTTAAATGGAACATTTTGTGTTCCAACTTCTTTCCATTACCCCTTGTCCTGTCACTAGATACAACAGAATAGTGATGCCACAACCTCCTGACATCTACCCTTTAGATATTTTTAAATATTAATGAGATCCCCCCCCAGTCTCCTCTTCTCTAGACTAAACAGCCCCAATTCCTGAAGCCTTTCCTCATAAGAAAGTTGTTCCAGATCATCCTGATAGCCCTGGGCGGGAATCTCTCCAGAAGTTCCCATTATAGTTTGTCCTGTTACAACCGCTGCTCTCCGCTCATCTAGCCAGCCGGTTATGCACTCATAAAAGGCTATCAGATTGGTCAAACAGAATTTTCTCCTTGGTGAATCCATGTTGACTCCCTGTGATAACCATGTTTAGTGACAACCTTCAGGATGAGTTGTTCCATCACCTTTCCAGGGATGGAGATGAGGCTGACTGGCCTGTAGTTTCCTGGGTCATCCTTCCTGCCCTTTTTGAAGACTGGAGTGACATTAGCCTTTCTCCAGTCCGCAGACACCTTGCCTGTCCTCCATGATTGTTCAAAAATCTGAAGCAAAGAAGACATTCAGTACTGCGGCCTTCTCTGCATCCTCGGTCATCAGGGTGCCCTCTGTGTTTAGTAGCAGGACCACATTCCCCCTCATCTTCCTTCTGCTGCTGATGTACTTGAAAAATGCCTTACTACTGTCCTTACCTTCCCTGGCTAGATTTAATTCTAGAAGGGCTCTAGCCTTCCTAGTTGCACCTCTGCATACTCTGGCAGTGTTCCTATACCTTTCCCAAGAAGTCAGCCCCTGTTTCCACCTCTCATAGATGGCTACTTTCTGCCTGAGTTGTCCCAGCAGATCCTTGCTCATCCATGGAGGCCTCCAACCTCTTTTTCCTCCTTTCCTGTGTGTTGGGACACACTAATCCTGGACTTGGAGGACATGATGCATGAAGATTGACCAGCTCTCTTGGGCACTTCTACCTTCTAGAATCATATCCCATGAGATCCATCCAAGCAGATCTTTGAAGAGGCCAAAGTCGACTTGCCTGAAATCCAGGGTCACGGTCCTGCTTTGTGTCCTGCCTCTTCTACACATGATCTTGAACTCTACCATCTCATGGTCGATGCAGCCGAGGTTGCCTCCAACCTTCACATCCCCAACCAGACCCTCCTTATTTGTCAGTACCAGGTCCAGCAGCACACCCCTCCTTGTTGGTTCCTCAATCACCTGTGACAGGAAGTTGTCATCAACAATCTGTAGGAACCTCCTGGACTGCGTGTGCTTGGCTGTGTAGCTTTCCCAGCAAATATCAGGGTGGTTGAAGTCCCCCATGAGGACCAGGGATTGTGATCGTGAGGCAGCTCTCTGCTGTTCATAGAAGGCCTCATCCAATTCCTCCTGATCAAGTGGCCTGTAGCAAACTCCTACAACGATATCACCCACCTTGCCCTGCCCATTAATATTTACCCATAAGCACTCTACCCACTTCTTATCCCCACCCAGGCACAGTTTGGTACAAATTAATTGCTCCCTCACATAGAGAGCAACTCCACCTCCATTTCCTTGTAAGCCTGTCCTTCCTAAACAATACATAGCCCTCCATGGCTGTGCTCCAGTCATGGCAGCTGTCCCACCACATCTCTGTGACCACAATGAGGTCATAGCCCCGCATCTGCACCCACATCTCCAGTTCCTCCTGCTTATTCCAAACTTCATTTGCCTGTGGGAAGGCCAGAATAATAACACTAAGCATCTTGCATGTGCATGCACAGCCCGATGGATTAAGCATGTCATAACTTTCTCTGAAGTTCTCTAGTAAATTATGCCACATTTTAGAGAACTAAAGGATATATTTCATCGTTTACAGCAGAGTTTATGATGATTTTTCTCAACTGAAGTCTTTAAAGCTTCTCTTAAACTCTAAATTTAATTGAATATGTAGAAAAAACCATCACTTTGATAGGAATTCTGCAATCTTTCCGATTTTCCTATTTTCTGAGATATTAGTGACTATCTCTTTTCAACTTAACTGACCTAGAAGAGGAGCTGGCTGTCTCTCATGGCATTAGAATTATTGAAAGATATGTTGGGTTTGCATTGAATCCATTTTAATATGCACTTTGTTCATTTAGCCCTAATTATTTTTTTCCTCCTTTCTGGACTGAACAAGTTCATAGTTTGAAAAATATTCTAGGCATTGTTTTAGACAAAAGCCTAAATCAGACTATATATAACCAGTTTACTCCAGTAGTCTAGGAAGATATCAGTTCTCTAGCATGGATTGTTCCTACTCGCAGGGATTTTTTTTTTTTTAGTCATGGTGCATCTGTCCTGTCCCAAAAAGTGTGTTGGGATGTGTATGAGCATTGTAGGTAATCTCAGGAGCCTTCGTTTTTGCTGTTAGCTTTTCAGAAGTAGATGTTGGATATACTGATGTCAGTAGACAGCACGAATTCAGCCATTGCATACTGGAGTTCTTTCTTGTGTTGATCTGTTACCAGTACAATAGGAGACGTTTTCAGAACACTACTTTGCCTAGAGATGGGTTGATTTATTTCCTATTTTTATCTTTGCAACTAAGATAAATATTTTGATTCTTACTCTCACAGTGTTATTAAGTCTTCCCTGGATAATAAGAGTGAACTTAACATGTTGCACATTGAGTTCTTAGCAGCAACAATAAACTTGACCAAATCTACTAGTTTCATTGTACTTTAGTTCATCTGAAATATGATGCTTTGTCTGTTTGCAGATTTAGGAGTATATTGTTTAATAAGTTCAATTTTGAAAAATTGCTTTGGCATATGTAAGTGATAGAAATGTGTTACCTAATTTGTCAGAGCAATTTGTTGAAAGTCAGAAACTGCCTTGGGTACATACAGGGATATGTGATCAGAATTTTTGGTTTGAACTTTCTTCTAGACAAAGGGTAAATTTGGCAAAATGCAAAGACGACAAAGCCTCACATTTGCTTCTGATAAATTAAAATTTCTGTTACTTGACATTTTCAACCGGTTTAGGTGACTTTTTTGGTAAGAAAATTTAACCTTGCTAAAATATCAGCAATTTTATTTTTTTGTTATTAAGACAATTAAGTTACTTTGAAGAAACAAAACAAAAGTAGCTTCATGTGATATTTTCAGTGAGAATCTTATCATGATAAGGTGAGGTAAAAGCATCTTCTTGATGTACCTAAAGTCCCAAATCAGGTATAAATAATGGTATTTGTTTTGCTTGTTCTCTGCAAAGATCTTGATTGTATTATATTGACTATACAGGAGTTTTTCTTTCATGAGAATAAAAATTTAGATTTAATTTTATTATATTTAATGAAGGGCTTTTTTCTCTGGGTGAGACCTCATGCCTCAGTTTTTAAATTAATCAGAATACATGACTAGGAAAATGCATAGATAATAAATTTAATGTTCCAGACATTAATAGTAACAGAAAACTACATGCTGTGTTTTCAACTGTACAAAACATCTTAACTTTTTAATACAATTGAGTTGTAAATTGAGTTTACTTAAATTTCAATACATGTTCGAAAGCAACGACAGTGAAATCCCAAGGTAGTCCTCTGACACTCTGATTCATAAAAGTGAAGTTCTTTGTGCAACACTGAATTTATTTCAATTTCCAATCTTGTTCCATTTTACTCTGAGTAGAGTCATACAATGATAGGTGTTGGAAGTGACCTTTACAGATCATCTAATTCAATCCCCCTACTAAAGAAGGTCCACCTATATCAGGTAGCACAAGAATGTGTCCAGGCAGGATTTGAAAACTGCCAGAGGAGACTCCACAACCTCCCTGGGCAACTTGTTCCAGTGCTCTGTCACCCTCACAGTAAAATAGTTTTTCCTTATGTTTAAATGGAACTTTTTGTGTTCCAACTTCTTTCCATTACCCCTTGTCCTGTCACTAGATACAACAGAATAGTGATGCCACAACCTCCTGACATCCACCATTTAGATATTTTTAAATATTAATGAGATCCCCCCGCACTCTCCTCTTCTCCAGACTAAACAGCCCCAATTCCTGCAGCCTTTCCTCATCCTGGTGGCCCTGGGCAGGACTCTCTCCAGAAGTTCCCTGTCCCTCTTGAGTTGGACAGCCCAAAACTGGACACAGGACCCCAGATGAGACCTCACCAGGACAGAGCAGAGGGGGAGGACAACCTCCCTTGACCTGCTGGGCACACTCCCAGAATGCCATTGGCCTTCTTGATCATGAGGGCACATTGCTGGCTCATATTTAGTTTATTATCAACCTGGCTCCCAGGTCTCTCTCTGCAGAGCTGCTCTCCAGCAGGTCAATCCCCAGCCTGTACTGGTGACTGGGGTTGTTCCTCTCCAGGTGCAGGACTGCATTTATCCTTGTTGAACCTCAGGAGGTTCCTCTCTGACCAACTCTCAAGCCAGTCGAGATCCCACTGAATGGCATCACAGCCTTCTGGTGAACCAGCTAGTCCTCCCAGTTTGGTTTCATCAGGGAGCTTCCTGAAGGTACACTCTGTCCCCTCATCCACGTTGTTGATGAAGATGTTGAATAAGACTGGTCCCAAACCAATCCCTGTGGAACTCCACTGGCCACAGGCCTCCAACTCGATTCTCTGCCACTGATCACCACCCTCTGGGCTCTGTCATTCAGCCAGCTCTCGATCCGCCTCACCGTCCACTCATCCAAGCCACACTGCCTGAGCTTTCTGATGAGGATGTTATGGGAGATGGTGTCAAAAGCCTTGCTGAAGTCAAGGTAGATGACATCCGTTGCTCTCCCGTCATCTAGGTAGCCAGTTATGCCCTCGTAGAAGGCTATCAGGTTGGTCAAACAGGATTTCCCCTTGGTGAATCCATGTTGACACCCCCTGATAACCATCTTTTCCTTCATATGTTTAGTGACAACATTCAGGATGAGTTGTTCCATCACCTTTCCAGGGATGGAGGTGAGGCTGACCGACCTGTAGTTTCCTGAGTCGTCCTTCTTGCCCTTTTTGAACTGCTACATGTTTTGTGAAGTATCTTGCAAAACTAGACTTCTCTAGATTCTTTCATTGAGTTTTATAAAGACAAGAAATCACTGAATAGCAATAAGAAATAAAATAACTCGTGTCAGTAGTTGCTGCAGCAATCTGATAGCTTGTGGAAATTGTTGATACCAACATAATGTGAGTTCTCATGCATCTTGGCATCTTTGGAGAGTGCGTGTTGGGTATATTCCTTGCTCTCTGTCTGAATCCTTCCAAGTGCTCTTTGGAAATCTCTTCCCTCCCTCAAAAAAAATCCTTTCTTCTAAGAGTATTTTATGTCATTTCTGAATCTGTGCTGCTTAGCGTTGGACAATGATGACCTATATTACATCCTGGAATTATTCATTTGCTGGGTCCAGAATCGTCTCTGACTCAACCTGGCTGGATCCCATTTCTTAAGGCCAGATCTAAGGACTGGAATATAAACAAGGAGCCTGAACCTCTCCTTTTGTTTATCTGGAGGCTGAGAGCATTGCATTTTTGCCAATATTGGGGTAGATGAGGAAAAATGATTTTGAAAAATGTGTTCAAGCATGTTCTATGGAATGATATAGGACATACTTCTGTCCCTCACGCCAAATCCATTGCAGCAGAGAATCCTTTGGGTGCAGTCCCTTGGTGAGGAGATCTCAGTCTCCTGCCCTCTTTCAGGCATGTGTATGTGAGCTGAGTTCAGGAGTTATCTCTTCATGGTTGTAGTCAAAAGGTGAGGGTAAGGGACTCAATAGAGGGTCATATCCTGTTCATAGGATGTAGCTGTATATCCTTCCATAAACTTTAAGGCAGAGAATTGGAAAGAGGAAAGCCATTGGCGTAAATGGATGACTACTCATTATTTTCATCCGTATTTATCTTCATGGTGTGTTTTTCAGCTGATGATATGGTATTGAGATAAGTGGAACTTCATTCTTATGAGTAGATGTATTTTCCTCATACCTTAAATTCATCTTTGAGAAAAAGACTGTGATTTCCTTGTGCTCTTAAGCACAGTCTTTCCCTGTCTTTCCTTTCTGTTCTTAAAATTCTTCAGGTCACAGAACTATTTGGAGAAGTGTGATGCTGGTGGGCAAGGAACTCTGATCACTGAAGACTCAGATATAAAGAACATACTGGACCATTTTAAGGGAGAGCACATCAGAAAGGATTTAAATTTGCACACAAAGGGATAGCTTAAAATTTTAAACTTTAACCAGTAAGCTGTTCATCAATCACAGGGAGTCATGTGGCCCTTTGCACTTTAGTGCCTGAATGCTATACTGTAACAGTACTTAAATATTTTAAAAGGATGTTTATTTTCCAAGCATCTTTATAAAGTAGGGAAGTACTTTTATCCTCTTTTTTCTTTGCCCAACTGGCAATGAAACGAAACCAAACTTATGTTCTTCCTTCAGCAAGCAACTAGTAAGTCATGAACAGCATTGCAATTTGGCAAAGCATTGAATAAGTGGTTTTTCATTTATGTAGTTCTTCCAGATGAATTGTTGATGAAATGTTCTTACAGCTACTCTGTGACTTGCCCTTCAGTTTCACTCAAGTGGAGTTTATCAGCATTGTGATTCCCTATAGCAGAACAAAGATTTGATTACCATGACACTTATGAGTTTTGTTTGTTTGTCTCTTTTAATAGTTGTGGCAGCTTTGAGAGTATGTGTAAGAGATATTTGAAGAATATTCTGTCTGAAGTTATTCTGTTGATAGAACGATTTGTCAGAAAGCTTGGTTTACTGAGGCAATCTTATTAACTTGTGGAGTAACATTTTAGTAAATATATTTTCTCTTTTGATATGTAATAAACCATGCAAACTAGAGTCAAATGTAATTGATTAAAGTGGAAGAAGGAAAGTAGGTACCAGGTCATAGCAAACTTATCAAACAAATTGAAAAACTCTACGTGATCATACATGTTTTTGTAGATGCTTTCAAATGCTTTTGTGCTCTGTATTATTTTTAATATTTTTGAAAAGTATCCTGTAAAATGAAAAAGCATTAATAAGGGGTTTATAACCTAATGTTTGTCGCCATGTGACTGAATTTTTATGGTGAACTGGATTCTCTTAAGTATTTCTTTATTACCCTGAACAAATAAAGAGTACATTTATAATAATAAATTCAGTGAGATCTCGACCGGTTTGAGAATTGTGCAGAGAGGAACATCATGAGGTTCAACAAGGGCAAGGGCAGAGTCCTGCATCTTAGGAGGAACAACCCCCTGCACCAGTACAGGCTGGGGATTGACCTGCTGGAGAGTAGCTCTGCAGAGAGAGACCTGGGAGTCCTGGTTGATAATAAACTAAACATGAGCCAGCAATGTGCCTTTATGGCCAAGAAGTCCAATGGCATCCTTGGATGCATCAAAAAGAGCGTGGCCAGCAGGTCGAGGAAGGTTCTTCTCCCCCTCTACTCTGCTCCGGTGAGGCCTCATCTGGAGTTCTGTGTCCAATTCTGGGCTCCCAAGCTCAAGAGGGACAGGGAACTTCTGGACAGAGTCCAGTGCAGGGCCACCAAGATGATCAAGGGACTGGAGCATCTTCCTTATGAGGGAAGGTTGCAGGAATTTGGGCTGTTTAGTCTAGAGAAAACTATTTTACTATAAGGATGATGGAGCACTGGAACAGGCTGCCCAGGGAGGGTGTGGAGTCTCCTTCCTGGGAGGTGTTCAAGATCCACCTGGACACGTTCCTGTGCAACCTGATCTAGGTGGACCTGCTTCTGCAGGGTGGTTGGACTAGATGATCTCTAAAGGTCCCTTCCAATCCCTACCATTCTACGATTATATGTTTCTAGTGAAGATTGTGTTGCCCTGACTCAACATAGCATAAGCAATAAAATAGATATTAAGAAGTTTTTGTCTGGAGTCCCACAGTATATAATATCTCTGAATTTCTTCAGAAAGGATAGAGAGTCCTTTTCCATGTGTGTCAGAATTGTTTGTTGACGTGGTTTAATCCCCACCAGCAACTAAACACCACACAGCTGCTCACTCACCCCCTCCCCTTCCCCGTGGAATGGGGAGGAGAATCTGTGAAAAAGTAAAACTTGGGGACTGAGATAAGAGCAGTTTACCAACTAATGCTTAAGAAGTGATCCACTCCTCCCCACCAACTCCATCCAGTTTATACATTGGGCATGACACTCTAGGGTTTGGAATAGCCCTTTGGCTAGTTTGTGTCAGCTGTCCTGGCCATGCTCCCTCCCAGCTTCTTGTGCCCCCCAGTTCACTCACTGGCAGGGCAGGGTGAGAAGCAGAAAAGGCCTTGATGCTGTGTAAGCACTGTTCAGCAGTAACGGAAACATTCCTATGTTTTCAACATTCTTTTCAGCCTAAACTCAAAACAGAGCCCTATAACAGCTATTAGGAAGAAAAATAACTATCCCAGCCGAAACCAGAACATTCATACATGTGCAGGCATGCTTAACTCCTTTGTACAGTATGAGTAAAACTCTTTTGAGATTTGGTTATTTACAATCATCATCAGCTAAGGAAACTGGGCATGCAGCAAACTTGTTCCAGAGAACACTGTAACAGAAACAAAAACTTTATAGATGGCTTATAGAGCACTTTACAATAATTCTATTTGTTCTCTTTTTTGCCGTTCCCTTCTTGAATAAAGAAAGCTTTTCATATTTCCTAATAAAAGAAAAAGGGGGAAGCTTATATTGTCATCTGAAATAGATGTAACAGGAGAGAGTGCAGTTTGAGCATGGGAGAGCATAGAAAACTTGAAACTTTTGAGAAGGAAATAAAGTTATTTTTTTCAAATACTTGTTTGGGTTTTTTTTCATTTATGTCTAATTAACATTGTGTTAATTGACTTATTTTTAAAGATTGAATAGTGTTCTACCCCAGGAAAAAATCAATAAGAAAAGCAAGAACAGATATTCATAGGAGGTGGGAGAGTAGTAGCCTGTGATTTCTGTTTATTGTTTGTTTGTTTGTTTTAAGAGGTTTCTTATTTAAAGTATATAACCTTTCATCTTACTGAGATGTTCTTTGTGCAGAGTATAAGGAAAATATAGAACAAATTATCTTCTAACAGTTCCTCAAAACAGTGTTCACAATCTAAAAATTACATCATGAAACATTTAGGCAGTTTCAAAATTGAATTGAATTAGACTGTGCTCATAGAACTTTTGCCAAGCTAGGTATACAATCCATTACTTATTTGTTTCCTTATCTGATTTCCTCTCCAAGCAATCTGTCTTACTAGTTATTCTGTTTTTAAATTTACTTTTCATTGTAGAGTAGGAGAGGCTTAAAGATATATTTGTAGAAAAAAATCCTATTAGTGTAAGTATGTCTAGCCCATCTACCTTTTCAGCATCTCTATGAATCTTAATGCAACTTTTGCTCCTTTACTTGTGGTTGATTTTTTGCAATGTCTTTGGCTAGATTTCCTGTAGGTTTATGCTCTGTGTATTGTCCCACTGATTTAAATTAAATTACCAACAATGCATGAAATTGAGAATATGTGTTAAAAGAAAACAGAATCTGAGGCCCTCTAGCAATTTCACCTGTGGAAATTGTCTTAAAACATGTATGTGCAATTTTTTCTCTAGTTTAGGACTGAAAGTAAGCTATTGACAGATTATTTCCTCCCTATCTAAATAATATATTATGCCTTGGGATGGACAGAGAGACATTTATGACAAAAGCATTTGTTCTGCTGTTGGAAAAAAGTTAACAATTTAGTCTGATAATCCGTGCAATAGATTCTTTGATAAATAGAGATAAGACATCAAATAATAAAAAAAAAACCAAACTTTTGAATTAAACTGGTTTCCTTGCGTCACTTCAAAAATATTTTCACTGTAAATCTCCTTCATACTTACTGTATATGAGCCTAATCATAATTTCAAAATACAATGAGAATTATATGATGATATTTAACTATTTACCCCTGTGGAAAAGAAATTTCATGTGGTCCATCTTGCTGCTTGTCTGTATTAAAAATATTTTAACTATGCTTTGTAACAAAATCAAGCAAAAATTTGGGTTACATTATAAAACTACTAAGGAGGTAAGAAAAAGAAAATTGAGGCAGAGGTTGCGATGTCAGTGATTTGGTATGCATTTAGGAATAAGACTCCAGAGATTCTGCCACAGATTGTCTCTACCCACTGGAAATAGGGAAGAATTCTGTCTTGTGTACACTAAATAATATGAATTAGAATAAATAGAACTGTTATTGAGGCATAATTAATCCTTAATTTACCTACACTGTCAGTAAACCTGTTGAATTCAGAGGATGAACCAAAATAAGACTAAATTTTGTGGAAGTATAGCAAGGAGGTCTTTTTACAAAGGAAATTCAGTAATTTGAATTTGTTTATATGCCTAGCAAAATATGTTATTGAGCTGTTTATGCAATTTATATTAATTTCTAGTTGCAATGTGAACAATGAATACAACTTTAGAAATGGCTAGAAAATACATCCAAGTATATCTAACTGTGATATTATTTGTTGGTGGATATAGTATAAGCAGTTCCTGAGAAAGGACTATAGTGTTGGGCCCTTATTATTATCTTCATGTTCACATTTACTCTTCTTGCTCTCCATTAATAGGTAGCATAGATCAGTCAGTGTTAAAGGAGTTGCCTCCTGAGCTCCTGGCAGAAATTGAATCCACCATGCCGCTTTGTGAACGTGTGAAAATGAACAAGCGCAAACGTAGCACAGTTAATGAGAAACCAAAATATGCTGAAATCAGTTCTGATGAAGACAATGACAGTGAAGAAGCTTTTGAATGTAAGTAGTACATCATTCTGTTCCTACTAAAGAAGGCTAATATTTTGCTTTTAACAAATATATACTTTTTATTGTTGGCTACCCTAAAACGTATGAAAACAATTTTGCTACCCAGGCAACTACTTGGCCAAGAACCTTTTTTCTTTAAAAAGTAAAATTACTTGATTTTAATTTGTCACTCAAGATGAAAAGCAACTAGTTGTTAAATTTCTTCCCCTAATTACTTTATGTGAAGCCACTGTCTGGATTTATTTTAGTTGTGCAATAAAATATTTTTAGCCAGACTAAAAACAAATCATAGAATCATAGAATGGTAGGGGTTGGAAGGGACCTTTAGAGATCATCTAGTACAACCCCCCTGCAGAGCCAGGTCCACCTAGATCAGGTCGCATAGGAACATGTCCAGGCCGGTCTCCTGTAAAACAGCTCAGAAAACTTAGATTTGCACAAAGTTATGCAAAGAAAAATGTATGTGAATACATTTATATTATTCTGAGTTTCAAGGATCTCCTACTATGATAAATTAAGAATTATAGTACTCAGAAGTTTCTTAAAATACTTTTTCTTCTCTTATTTCCATGATATTATTGATTGAAAACACGATAGTTTCTCAAAATAGCATCTGCTGATGATGCCATTTTTTAATTAAGTGATTTCAAAGGAAGAGAGGAAACTTGTAGTTAGACTTTTGCTGTGAAATCAGGTAAGGTTCAAAAGTGACAAAAAATGTTATATGCCTCTGAATTAAGACAGAATTTCCTAGTTCCAAATAAGAGTGTAGTTACTTTGTCTCTATGGTAGTTCAGTTAGCCAACACTGAAAAGAGACTCCATTAAAAATGAGTGAATCAGTTCAATCTGAATAACATCTCAGCTGTGTTACTTATGCAGGGCTACTGGGGAAGTGCCTATTGCTGTTAACCTGAGAAGACATCTTGCTTATAATGATATTTTTCCAAGTTTAGACTCTTTCCAACTTTGCTTATGTAAACATTTCACTGAACTTTTGTAAAACGTAATGTTTTGCTTCTTAGTCTTTCTTAAGAGTCCATAAGAGAGAGATTTGTTTGTCCTGCTTTTTTAATATGTTTCAAGTTCTTGTCCAATAGATACACAATGTGTATGCACACTGTCCTGGTTTGGGCTAGGATAGAGTTAACTTTGATGAGGAAGTAGGAAGGGGCACAGCATGGGCAGCTGACCCGGGCTGGCCAACAGGTATTCGATACCATACTGACATCATGCCCAGTACATATAGGCAGGGAGCTAGTCGGGGGTGGGGCTTCGGGAGCGCGGACTCGGCTGCCGGTCGGGAGTGGTCGTGTCGGGTCCCGGGCGGTGAGCAGCTGTGGCACGCACCATTCCTTTTGTATATTCCCTCATTTACTGTTGAAACTGGGTTTTTTTGTTTTGTTTTGTTTTTTTCCCTGAACTTGTTTCTTCTTATTGTTGTTCTATTAAACCGTTCTTATTTCAACCTACGCGGGTTTTTCCCCTTTTTCTCTGGTTCCCCTCCCCGCTCCGCAGGGAGGGGGAGGAGTGAGCGAGCACCCTCGTGGCTCTGTTCCCGGCTGGACAAAACCACGACACACACATACATGTAAAAATTGCAATAGCCATACCTCTGATCTTTATCAAGGAAGCAGAAAATATTGTCCTTTTGTTTGCTTGTTTTTCATTTAAAATCTAACTGAATAATACTACTTTGACAGTGAGTATCCGATCTTAAGGTAACTTGTAATCAGATTATTTGTTTCATTCAGGATTCTATATTCTATGTTTATCATATAATTTCACCTGTTTATCATATAATTTCACCTATTTATGATGTTAAGAATCTGGAATAGTGAATTTAAAAAAGAATAAGTAAGTAAAGCAAAATTATTTAAATTGGTTAGTAATGGAGAGGATTGTTAGGAATTTCAGAGATCTTTATCTTTTAGTCACAGTGGCTATTAAAATTCTTAAATGCAAATTAAAGCAAATTAAGGAAAACTTAAAACACAGTAATTTAATGCTTTAAAGGATTGAAGGTTCACTATATCCACTCAAGAGATCTGGCCATTATTCTAAACAATTCATTGAGGACATCTGGCTTAAAAATAAATTCTAATAATTCTCAAAGGATACTGTAGAACTGAACTGATTTAAAATGAGACAAAATTATCAAGAGAATGAAAGATTTGTGACAAGTACACTGAATAGATTTGTATTGTTACAAATATGTATTTCAGAATTCTTTTGATTATCTAAAATTGAACTTTTAAAATATTAAATAGTGATCATTATAGAAGAAGAGAAATTTCTTTGAGTATCTCATAAAGAAGGATCATTGTTAAAGGATGAAAACCTAAAAATTTATTAAATAATTGTCATACAAGAAGTACTAAATGTGTTATTGCATAAATGTTTGACAGAATTCATAAGGAAATGTTTATATTCTAGATCATCTTTATGTATAAAATTAATAATAACTCTTGAAATATTAATACTTGCATTTTTAGTCATTTTTATTTACTTGAAAATAAACTTTGTAGAGCAATGATTGATTGTGAATAACTGTTCCCATGTTCATCTTATTTGCTTTGCAGAGCAAGTACAACTATAACATTCTGTTTTGTTGTGCAGCATTGATAAACTGGTCAATTTAAATTTCTGCTGTAAAGCATTACTGGAGGTATCTTTTTCTCAACTGAGGTCAGAAAATTCATCCTACAGAGCTTATATTGATACTGATGGCCTGTAAACTATGGAGACTGTTTTATATACCTCCACAAAATACTATCTCATGGGAGAAAAAGAATCAGTTAATATGTGTAAAGTCTTTTCCCATGAACTGCCTATGTTCTTCTCCAATATGCTCACTTCAGATATCCTAGACAGCTCTCCATTTCTTCAATTGCACTTATCTCTCAACCATTTTAGAACTGACAGTGTTAGTACCACAGGCCTCATGAACATGACTGTACTGCCTCCAGAAGTAAGTCTGATCCATAAGCAGAACAGCTCAAAGCATGAGCTAAGTTATTACCTTAAACATGTGGACCACCTCTGTGAAGAAGTTTCCTACTATTGTTCTCAGAAGTGGGAGCCTTCTAGGGTGCAGTGCAGGCATTAGTATCACCACAGGTTCAATGTTGATTTTATTAGTTCTGTGACTATTGACTATATCCTAGTACAAATACCAGGTGTGACTATATCCTGGTATGCTTCCTATGCTTATCAATAGACTGGAGTTGTGGGAAGAATTTGTCAGTTCTGTCTGAATGCTTGGAGCCATTTTTCTCAGAAGCAACTCTATATACAGTTATACCTCTAAACTTCAGGAGACTTTGGTAGAGACACACAGATGTCAGGGCTGTTATATGCAAATTCACAATATTAATAATAAAATATGCTAGTCTAGAATGTAGTGCTTTGGGCCGTTTTGATCTTCACAGCACAATCTGTTAGACATCTCTGCTAGCCCAGTTATCCTGTTACCTTAGATAATGGAGAGTTGACTGATTTCATGGATGAAATTGCCTCCTTATATATATCCTTTTTCTATTTCATCTTAGCACCCTCTCCTCTTCAAGACTGTCCTTGAAAACAACAAAGAACTCTTTGTTGCCTCCCTCTTTATTTACCACCGAGTTTTCACCAATTTATCCTAGTTTTTCAACATTCAGTTCAATGACGCTCTTTGGTCCTGACTGAAAACTGGTTATAATAACCATCTGTGATATATACTTACTGCCTGGACCAGAATTATGACTCCAGCTTTCTCCTTTACACTGAATTTTCTGCAATATGTATCAAGACATAATTTTAGTTGTCTTGACAAAATAGAATATCTTTAAGCAACTAGGTTGCCAAGTCTCATTGTAACTTGCTTTGTTAGATGGGCAAAGCAATTACTGAATTGGAACATGTACCCCAGTAATAGTGACTATTTAGATAACTGACGAAATTATCTCAATGTTCTTTTATGAATGGATGAAACTTATTTTAATTTTTCTACTTTCCTGACTTTGTTTAATAGGACAAAAACCCTGTAAATTTGTATTTTTAAATGTTTGCTGATGTCTGCCAGTTTCAGTCACAGTTTTCATGTAATTCAAAAGAAATTGTTAGAAACAGAATTTTATATGATAGTTTTATGGAGTTTGCTTGTTTTATTTACAGAACATCTGTATGATAGCATTTAATTTTCAAATGTATAATTTTGAACTATTAAAATAGAATTTTTGCACTTATTATAAAATGCATTTAATTTCTAGTTTCTCGTAAAAGACATAAAAAGGATAGAGATGAAGCTTGGGAGTATGAAGAACATGACAGAAGAAGTTCTGGTGACCATAGGAGAAGTGGTTATTGTTATGAAGGAAGGAAGACTTCTGGTAGTGGC
This sequence comes from Colius striatus, assembly GCF_028858725.1. NCBI lineage: Eukaryota > Metazoa > Chordata > Aves > Coliiformes > Coliidae > Colius > Colius striatus. The sequence goes on along the minus strand of NC_084789.1, from coordinate 22,776,369 downwards.
CGTTGCCGTCATCGCAGTCCCAATGACTCTGATATGGATGATTATTATTCTTCTCCTCCTAGCCTCAGTGAGGGTAACTGATTGTTTTTAAAACATAATACTAGTGCATTTTTAAGGATATGTTAAACGTTTTAAAATAAACATATTTACATGCAGTACTGAATATAAACATAAGACATCTAAACAGTCATTTATTCTCTTAATTAGTGGCTAAAAAAATGAAGAAAAAAGAAAAACAAAAGAAGAGGAAAGCTTATGAACCAAAACTAACACCTGAAGGTAATTTTAGAAAATTTATTTTCTACAGTTTGTATTTTCTGTTTTGTTTATAAAATAATTATATATACATTTTTCTTTTTTTCACCAGAAATGATGGATTCTTCAACTTTCAAAAGATTTACTGCTTCAATAGAGAACATTTTGGAAAATTTAGAAGACATGGATTTTACAACTTTTGGTAATTTGTCAGAAATTTTCTAAATGCTTACCCTAATTAGAAACATAAGAAACAAAAAAAAAAAGCCATCTCAGTGTTTTCAAACTTCCTTCTTTGTGATTTAATTGCCCGTGATACATGCTAGAGCATACTGCATTTTTATGGCTTCTACCTTGAGTGGCTTCTATCTTTCCGATTTCATTTGCTGCTACAGGAAGAAGATCCTCCTTCTTTCTCCCTGCAATGTCCAAAAGAGGCATAAATCATGAGACAAATAATAGTCTCCTGGAGTGGAAAGGATACCTCTTTGGGATGTCATTAGGGTGTTGTCTTCTGTCAAACATATCTTTGTAAACAATACTAATGTAAGATGGTTCTCTTCCCAGTAATGTCTGAGTTACATAATTTTGCATCTCTTGTGGCCTTTGACCCAACAAAGTGTGATTATTCAATTCAGCAGCAGAGTGCTTATGCACTTATGAGTGAGACACTAAACTTTATGCTCCTTATCCGTTTCAGTTGAAAATAGGCTACTTGAGCATATGTGTCTGAAGTAGTTCAGATTGACCAAGATGACTTTCTATTGAAATGGATAATAGAGTATTCATTAATTCTTTTCCTACCATTTTTGTCACAAGATTAGAACAAGGGGACAAGCACAGTAAGCAAATCACTACAGTAATGATGTCTACAACCTTGGATTAAAAAGTGAAGTAATTGATTCTTTCTATATGTCTTGTAACGTCATAGATTTTTTGTGTAAGGGTAAATGTGATTAAGATGCAGCATATTCCAAGGTACTTAATTTCCTCTCTGTTTTTCATCTATTTGCCTTCCCCAGATTTAAACTTTAGGAGTACAGTCCTTTAAGACTTGTTTTACTGAAATGAGGGTGATAGTGCAAGAACTGCACTAAATGAGTTTTGCTATATTAAAAATATTTTTAATTTTGACTTTCGGTCATATTTAACAAGTAGTCATTTTAAGACAACCAAAAGTTGTCATCATTAGTCTTCACTAGATGGAACTATTAGATGCTAGGTATTTGGAAAATCAATTCTCTTTCTTCAGTATCTTTTTCATATTGCCTGTAAAATACTGGTTTCCTTGAAGTCCTGTGAGAAATATGATTGGTTTTGTTTTTTTTTTAAAGGCAACGATGATGAGATTCCACAGGAATTGATACTGGGAAAGCATCAACTTAGTGAGTTGGGTAGTGAATCAGCAAAAATCAAGGCAATGGGCATTATGGACAAGGTACATCTTCATAGTATTTCACTCTTTTTGACCATTTAATTGTATTAATTATAAAAATATTTAATGTATTAATTTATGGAATATGAGCCAGCAGTGTGCCCAGGTAGCCAAGAAGGCCAATGGCATCCTGACTTGTATCAGAAATAGTGTGACCAGCAGGGCCAAATAAGTGATTGTCCTCTTCTACTCAACACTGGTGAGGCCATACCTTGAATACTGTGTTCAGTTCTGGGCCCCTCACTACAAGAAAGTCATTGAGGTGCTGGAGTGTGTCCAGAGAAGGGCAGCAAAGCTGATGAAGAGGCTGGAGAACAAGTCTTATGAGGAGTGGCTGAGGGAGCTGGGGATGAAGTGGAGGCTGAGAGGAGACATGATCAGTCTCTACAGCCACCTGAAAGGAGATTGTAGTGAGGTAAGGGTCAATCTCTTCTCTCCAGTACTGAATGACAGTACATAAAGAAATGGGTTCAAGTTGGGCCAGGGGAGGTTTAGATGGGACATTAGGAAGAACTTTTTCACCAAGAGGGCTATTAAGCATTAGAATGGGCTGCCCAGGGAGATGATGGAGTCGCCATCCCTAGATATATTCAAAAGATGGATAGAATCCACCTCACTGTCCACTCATCCAAGCCACACTGCCTGAGCTTTCTGATGAGGATGTTATGGGAGACAGTGTCAAAAGCCTTGCTGAAGTCAAGGTACATGACATCCGTTGCTCTCCCCTCATCTAGCCAGCCAGTTATGCACTCATAGAAGGATATCAGGTTAGTCAAACAGGATTGCCCCTTGGTGAATCTATGTTGACTCCCCCTGATAACCATCATATGTTCAGTGATAACATTCAGGATGAGTTGTTCCATCACATTTCCAGGGATGGAGGTGAGGCCGACCGGCCTGTAGTTTCCTGGGTCATTCTTCTTGCCCTTTTTGAAGACTGGCGTGACATTGGCCTTTCTCTAGTCCTCAGGCACTTCACCTGTCCTCCATGATTGTTCAAAAATGATAGAGAGAGGCTTAGCAATCATATCAGGCATCTCCCTCAGCACTCTAGGATGCATCCCATCAGGACCTATTGACTTATGAGCCTTAAGCTTGCCCAACAGGTCTTTAACCTCTTCCTCTTCCACCCAGGGCAAGTCCTCTGCTGTCCTGGTCATCCTGTTATCCTTGCCAGACTGGGCTTCCTGAGGGTCAGCTGTGGCCATAAAGACTGAAGCAAAGAAGGCATTCAGTACTTAAGCCTTCTCTGCATCCTCAGACACCAGGGCACCCTCAGCTTTTAGCAGCGGGCCCAAATGAGTACTTACAAATATGTAGTTTTAAATCATAGGATGGTAGGGTTGGAAAGGGCCTTTAGAGATCATCTAGTCCAACCCCCTAAATGTATTCCTATGATTTTTTTTTTGAAAATGCAGTTTGATTGCAGTCTTAGTACATATTTCAGTAGTTTAATTCTTTTATCAGCATTCTTAGTCATTCTGTGTCAGAAACCACACAAGTCAAATTCTAATCCTTATTTGAGATTACTTATAATTCATGTTTGTCAGATTACATAAAATATTCTATACTTAATCTATGGACATTTTTTTCAGCAATTAGGAAGTCTTTATGATTCTATAGTTGTTTGATATGTTTTGTTTCTTGTTTTAGCTCTCAACAGATAGAACAGTAAAAGTTATGAATATTTTGGAGAAGAACATCCAAGATGGATCAAAGCTTTCTACATTACTTAACCATGTGAGTTTCAAATTATATCATTTTACATCTTTATGTAGAACAGGATTTTCTTCACTTGAATCCCTTATAGTGATAGTTTTAAATACTCAGTGAGAATGAACTGAGAATGTGCCTTTTTTAGGTCTGCTTTTATGCTGCAAAGTTGAAGTTATGAATGTAAACAAAATTAACAGGAGGTTTAAGACTGTAGGTTGAGGTTTTTTTCTGATATACCTAAAACTGCATGGGTATTTAGAGTTTTTTATGAGGCTGAAATGTGATATTACACATATTTATTTACTTATTTCTACACACTCCAGTCAAAACAATATTAAAGCAAGAATAGAATTCTCAGATTTCATGGAAAAAAACCCCTTCATCTGCAGAAATAGAGAGTAATTATGTATATTGGAAAGGAAGAATTTGAAATTGAAAATTAAAACCAGATGCATTATTAGTACTTAAATATGTTAATCTAGGTGATTTGTTGGATTTTCAAGGTGGTTGTTTACCCGCTCTAATTCAGTATATTGGAGTCTTTATGCCAATGCCTTTAAAGTGATATTTTTCTTGTAGCTTCTTGTGATAGAACTCAAGATTATTAATCAGTTAATGAAATTGTCCAATTATTGCAATTCAGAGACAAAGCTTTGATTAAAAAAGAAGAATTCTTTAGGTGGTAGTTTTAGGTGGTTTTGTTTTGTGGTAGTTTTTTTTTAAGCTTGTGTAAGGAACAAAGCCATTCTATGCCAGAAATTTACAGGGTTTTCTGTTGATTTTAGAAATAGATATATATGTATCTCTCTCATACATTTAATGCATCATGATATTTTTAGATTGTTTTACCCCAAAAGATATAAGTTTATTTGATTTTACTAGCCCCTTATTTTTACAAGAAAAAACAACAATGTTGAACTGTGCTTTTACACAGACGTGAAAGATTACTTTATACAAGAGAAGTTATTAAAATTTCCATCTGGTTTTGCTATTAATAATGTTATTACAATATTTTAGTAGTACTGGGTGGTCATCATTAACCTCATGTATGTTTGATTTTATAACTTGTACAAACACAGAAATACAGAGATTCTATACCCTGTGCTATATATAAATGGTCATATTTGATAAGACATATTTTAAACCCATTGGTAAGTGATGAGACGATCTGTGGAGAAAGTTGGATTCTCATGAATTTTGTGTCTTTTTGTGTAATTATGCCCTCTAGTGGCAAAAATTAGACTGATCAAAGCAGGAACTGGTATGCATAGGCCACTGAAGAAAACACTACATGAGTTTATATTTTGATTAAGATACATCATTCTTATGTAGAGAATGTGTCAGTCTTCCTTCGTAGTGCTTCCCAATGATACACAAAAAGCTTATTTGTGTTTTACTAGAAGAATATAGTGAGATATTGAAGACGTAACTTAGGATTATAAACCTGTTCGTAGTAAAACACACATTGATTTCTAAACCAAACTATTTTTGTATCATAAAGGAAATACAGCATTTTGTATGTGTGTGTATGTAAGTATATTGAAATAATGTTATCTTTTACTTGGTAAGGATAAAAATTTGACGTCTTATTCACACCATCTTGGTTTTTATTGCCTGTTACAGAACAATGACACTGAAGATGAGGAGAGATTATGGAGAGATCTTATTATGGAGAGAGTAACAAAATCTGCTGATGCTTGTCTTACTGCTATCAATATTATGACATCACCAAATATGCCTAAAGCTGTATATATTGAGGATGTAATAGAAAGAGTTATTCAATACACAAAATTTCATTTGCAGAACACTCTCTATCCTCAGTATGATCCTGTATATAGAGTGGATCCTCATGGTGGTTAGTATGCTAAATGTTTTGCATTTAGTATTTTGTTGTCATATACATATTTTCAGACATTTTTTGAGAAAGATTATCATCTTTCTAATATTTGATGTAAGCGTAACACTGAAAAATTAATAAAGATGGTTTTTATTTTCTAGGTGGTCTTTTAAGTTCAAAAGCAAAACGTGCCAAGTGTTCCACCCACAAGCAAAGAGTTATAGTAATGTTGTATAACAAAGTTTGTGACATCGTTGGCAGTTTGTCAGAGTTGCTAGAGATACAACTTCTTACTGATACAACTATTCTTCAAGTAAGTTTTATCATAATTTCTGTCTGTGAATGTTTGTTTTTCATTTCCCAGAGAGACACTAAATTGTGATCGCTTAAATGACATGAAGTATGAAATCAGTACAGACTTTTGGATTATTAACATCAGTGACTAGTTTGTTGTGCAGTATGCAATTTGCAGCAGAAGAGCTTTTAATGTTCAAATCTTCAATAGCTTTTATTGTACACATAATAAGTTTAACCTAAATGTATTCAAATATCCTTTCATAATTTTATTTGCAAAGAATATGAAGTAATACGTATTGTTGAATACCTTACCTGCTGAATGAAAAACCTACTTGTGAAACTGCATAAAATATCTGAATAACTTCTTTCCATTGATAGGTATCATCTATGGGAATAACACCTTTCTTTGTAGAAAATGTCAGTGAACTACAATTATGTGCCATCAAATTAGTGACTGCAGTAAGTAAATTTTTATTTGCAGTTTCATGTTCCTGTACTTCTGAAAGTTATTAGGGAATTTACATAGGCTCTATTTTTGCTGGCAGAGAATGGGAGGAATATCCTACTTAAGTAAAGGAATTTACTTAATTTGGTTATATTGTTTAAAGTGTAACCACAAACCCCTTCCTCTTATCTGTTCTTTCTAAAGAAATCTTAACAATGTGGTTTTCCTTATTTCCTTTGTTGAGATTTGAATTTATACAATGGAATAAGATATAGAACTAGTAGGACACTTCTATATAATAGAACAAGTCCTTCTCCTTGGAAGAGATGTCAGTGGGAAAAATTCACGGGGCAGATAAAATACTGTTTCTTTTCATCTATTATTTTCTTTCTTACACAGTGTATTACCATTGACAGAATTTTTTAAAACATAAGTTATTTTTAAGAGCTATTACACATTTATGCTATTTGAAGATTTTTTTTTAAATGTATATTTTAAAAAGTTTTTATGAATTTTATAAAGATATGCTTGCTTTGAAAAAACAGGGTAATGCATTAAAACAAGGTATACATTAAAAATAATTTATTTAAATGTCATCTAAAGTGTATGTTTCTATATATAACTTTAAACAATCTATTTAACAAGCAACATTTTATGTAATAATAAATAATTTTTTAACAATCCTGTAACTGTTAAATAGGTGTTCTCCAGATATGAAAAACATAGACAGTTAATACTAGAAGAAATTTTCACTTCCCTTGCAAGACTACCAACTAGCAAGAGGAGTTTGAGAAACTTCAGGTAATTTCTGACATAGATTGATAATTTGTAGACAGTAGTATTTACTGATTTGTAGATGTATTATTTTAGGCTTCGGTATTAACTCATTCTTTAAAAATCTTTGAATCCACAAACTGTGCTTTGTTAGACGTTGATATTTCAGGGCCTCTACAGTGAGAGCAGAATTGCCTGACAAATGTATTTTGTAATAATCACTGTTTCTTATGCCATCATATTTATGCCTGCTTACAAAAATAATTGAAATATCTTTTTTTTTTTGTCTCACTAAGGATGTAAATGAGTATAATGTTAATGTGCATTCAAAGAATTTTGGAAAATTCTTTGGTTCTTTTTATATGTTTTTTATATAATTTCTTCATTGATAAAGTTTAATAGGAAAATTCTTTGAGGACACAGAGCATCCTTTCCAGGAAATCAACCTAATACTTCTTTAAATGTGTTTCATTTAGGAACTACTCTGTTCACTTAAACTGCCTTTTAAGCACTTCAGCTGGATTTCAGTGCATCTTCTGGATAATAGTATAGGTTCAGGTTCAATTTGAGAAAGAATCTGACCTGAACAAGATTTCAGTTAAAATTGAGGTTGGATACTTTAAATGATTCCAAGACATTTACTGTTGTTGTTGATTTTGTTCATTGTTTGCAAACATCTTGTCCCCAGAGACAGACAAATTACCAATGAAATAGGTTGTCCAATCCAGGGTGGATGAAAGGGAAATATCCAGGAAAAAAAAATCACTCAAACTTTGAAGTTGAATTCAACCCTAATGTTTTGGTGAGGCCTCATCTGGAGTACTGTGTCCAGTTCTGGGCTTCTCAGCTCAAGAGGGACAGACAACTTCTAGAGAGAGTCCAGCACAGGGCCACCAAGATGATTGGGGGACTGGAGCATCTTTCATACGAGGAAAGGCTATGGGAACTGGGGCTGTTTAGTCTAGAAAAGAGAAGACTGAGAAGAGATCTTATTAACATTTACAAATATCTAAATGGTAGGTGTCAGGAGGTTGGGACATCCTTTTTTTTCTATAGTAGCTAGCAACAGGACAAGGGGTAATGGGGTGAAGCTGGAATACAAAAAGTTCCATTTAAATATTAGAAAAAACTGTTTTACTGTGAGGATGACAGAGCACTGGAACAGGCTGCCCAGGGAGCTTGTGGAGTCTCCTTTCTTGGAGATCTTCAAAATACACGTTCCTATGCGACCTCGTCTAGGTGGACTTGCTTCTGCAAGGGGCTTGGACCAGATGATCTCTAAAGGTCCCTTCCAATCCCTACCATTCTATGAGTGCTTGTTCCTAATATTTCCTATTATTTTGATTATAGGCATGAGAGATATCTATAAAATTAGGAAGATGGTAGGCATAGACGCATAAATGGTAGATACTCTCTTTGAATTAGGACCTTTACTAGAAGGAAGTCACTATCTCATGGCCACAATAACTGTATGTCTCTAGAGTCCTACCTCTGATCTGTTGAAGGACAATCCGTCTGTGGCTACAGTCATGAAGGGTGCATATTAACTAAAATTTGATATGAAAAGATCTTCTCTGTACAAGTAGTCAGATAACTTTGTAAAGATAATAATTGCAATCTGGTTTGTGCCCAGTTATTATTTTGATAATTTAATGAGAATAATGTCAAAGATAAATCAACTTTTCATATTGTTAAGGGTAGCATTAGGTGATGTGGGCAGTAAACACTGTACTATTTGTCAAGTTAAATCACTTGGAAGGGGAGAAACATGAGGTGGTGGGTATTTGTACTGGTCATAGTAACTTAAAGACACTTTTGCATTATGAAGTTTATAGCCTGTTACACTACCTGAGATTACAATATTTGTAACTCTTGTAGAAGTCAGTCAAGGTCGTGGTCACTATTTCCTATCTAAAAGTTCTGCACATTTCACATGCATTAAATAATATATAGGTAATAGATTATTATAACATTTTTTTTAATGTTATATTGGAAATGGATATGGCATTATACATACTAAGCCTATGTAAGTGCCTTAGCATGTAGGTGTTTGATTTATTAAATATTTCTCTAGAGTTTTCAGCTGCTGAACTTCACGGATACTCTGATAGCCCATCTGTGAGCTGTTTCAGTTCATCTCTCCAGCCTGATAATAATGCTCGTTTTGTTAGACAAAATCTTTCACTGCATGAGATAGAAGCAAATGACTAGATAAATATATAGAACACAGATTTCTAGCTGTGGTAATAATTTTAGAAACATGTTATTTAGGACCAAGAATATTTGGTTTATTTTGTCTTCAGTTTTGGTGTTAATGCTGTCTTTTGTTATTAACAGGTTAAACAGCAGTGACACTGATGGAGAGCCTATGTATATTCAGATGGTAACGGCATTAGTTCTGCAGCTTATTCAGTGTGTGGTGCATTTGCCATCAACAGAAAAAGATTCTAATTCAGAGGAGGAAACAAACAAAAAAGTAAGATTTTTTTTTTTAAAAAAAGCTTTTTTTTTTGTATAGGATTGACTTTGTAGGTATCAGATTTTATGATGGTGCTCTAGTAATTAAGCATTGTCATTTTATGTCTGCTATACTTATTTGATGAATGAAAAATAATTACCTGGAAATCATATTTCTGTGAATGCTAAAATACTAGATAAATATATCTTGTTATTTTTAGGTGGATCAAGATGTGTTTATTACTAATTCATATGAAACAGCCATGAGAACAGCACAAAACTTCCTTTCTATTTTCCTTAAGAAGTAAGTACTGTTGCATTCTTTATTGTATTGATGAAACCAGCTCCAAATAAAATCTGTCACACCTTAAGACAAACCAAAGCACTTTGCAATGCTAAATGCCTACAAATAAAGTTACTTATAAGAATATATTTTATAGCTCCCTAAGAGAGCTACCTATCTGGACAAATTTTTTTTATGGAAAAGAAATTCTGCAGAGTTGACATGTTTAAGAATCTGTCCAATAGTTTCTGTAGGTTCCTTTATCCAGGGGTCTTTTACTCATCTGAAGCCTGCAAGAGAAGACTGAGTAAATATTAAGTGATGAAACCAGATTCTTTCAGTCATCAGAATGACAAAGATATAAAAAACCTAAAATTACTTTCATTTAGATAAAGTTAGGAATGTCAATAGCTCAACAGGGGGAAAAAAAAAACAACCACCTGAATAACCAAAGGATTTGGAACAAAAAGTCCTGAGGTTTTTATTGTGTTAATTTCTACTTTTCTAATGTTAAGCTGAAAGGCTCTTTAGGAGCCATCTAGCAATCTCTGTGCATGCTTCTGGTATCATTAAAGTTTGAGATGCCACATTTAAGTGAAATATTGTCAGGTAGGCTATTTTTTTACATTCTGATTTTAACCTTTGAGGAGCATAATACTGAGATGTCTTATCACTCTGAGATTAGTCAGACCAGATTTAAGAACACACACCACCTCCTAAATACCCCACTCTAGCTTGAACTTTAGAATTCAACCTACTTTGTCCATCCAAGTTAATGCAGACTTGAACTTAAAACAATAAATTAAAAAAAAATCTTAGGAACAAAATCCTATTCTCCTGGATTAGCTGCTTTACTTGCAGTGCAACTTGGAGTGATAACTGTTTAACCTATTTCTCCGTAAATAGATAAAACCAATTTTTCTGCTAATATTTCAGATTATTTTTTTAGAATTGCATAAAACTGATTTTCTTCTTAAACATAGAGTTACTTCTGTTTGCATCAGAAGAAAAGCTTGAATGGCTCTTAAATTCACTTGCAAAATGCATTTTATTTTAAACAGGTGTGGCAGTAAACAAGGGGAAGAAGATTACAGACCACTGTTTGAGAACTTCATTCAAGATCTTCTTTCCACAGTCAATAAACCAGAATGGCCAGCTGCAGAGTTGCTACTTAGCTTATTAGGAAGGCTATTGGTAAGGGATTCTTGTTTTTAACTATTATATTAATTAATTTCTTGTTACAATGTAACTTGTTTATTTTGTCTCAAACTATTACAGGAATGCTTTCTGATTGTTGACATACACATGCAGCATTTAAGGATTTTCTTACATGTATCACTATTATTAATGCATAGAAAATAAAATTTAGGTCAGAAGATCATTGATATGGAATATAATAAAGGTCACTTATATATATATATATATATATATATATATATATATACAATTTCTCATGGAAGTCCACTTCTACAATTCCATTATATTTTTCACATTAAAAAATGCCATTGTATCACATCTAATAGGTGTAGATATGAATTTGGAGTAAAGTCAGACTAATAGCTGTAATTATTAATGTTAAATATTTCTCTGGACTATTCATTTATCAAAAAACTGAAAACAATTAAGTAGTTTGATCTTTTACCAATAATAGTACTTTTACTTATGGAATATGACATGTACAAAATGTGAATATTTTCATTGACATGTTTTTGAGAGTTATTCTTCAGCATTACAATGTAATTAGCACAATAATTGCAGCTGTTTCTTGGAAAAATATTTTATGGTCCTGTTCCTGGTAAAATGTAGCTTTCTATGCTTGTGTGAATAATGAGGAAGTTGCATTATAATGCTTATATCTATGCTATTGCAAAGGATATCTGCTCTACTAGATGTCCAGTTTATTTTATAAAAATACACATATTAAAAAAACTCTAACAGGCATATTTCTAAATAGAGAGACCCAATAAAGGAAAAAAACATTAATGGAACGTAAGGAGTGTATCGATGATGTATTAGTAAATTACATAATTTTATGCAGCATGGAAGTTAGGTTGAATTTTTAATAAGATCAAGCAATGTCTTGTGAGAAGAATCTCAGTTGCATAAATATTTTTTTTCCTAACAGTTTATTCTACTTTTCTTAGGTTCACCAGTTCAGTAACAAATCTACAGAAATGGCATTAAGAGTTGCATCACTTGACTATCTTGGAACTGTAGCTGCAAGACTGAGGAAAGATGCAGTCACTAGCAAAATGGATCAAGGATCTATAGCTAGAATTCTTAAACAGGTGTGTGAGAGATCCCATGCCAGCTGGATTAAGATGTACCCATTTAAAAATTTGAACACATAAAAAATATGTGAAAAACTGGTGGTGTGCAGAATGAATCCTTATTGTTGTTCAGATTTCTGAATCAAATATACTCCATTTATAAGTATCATATTTGTTAATTCATGTCTTTCTCACACCTCCTCCCTAGTGATAATGTTAAGTGGTTAATTACAATGGTAAAACCAGTTTTCTTGTGAAAATATAGAGGAAATAATGAAGCGACAGTTGGATTCTATCTTAAGAGGCCTTAAAAATATATATGCGTATATATGTCTATATATGAGCATTTGCTATTGCAGTGGCAGTTGAGTTTATGGTGTATGAGCACAGGCTTTAAAAAGTTATACTGTTAGGCCTGTAAGGTTAATTTTTATGTGATATAGTTGGTATTGATTTTTTATTGTTTGAGGGGGGTGTTGGGTTTTGGTCTTTTACTGTACTTGTAAATACCTTTCTTCAGAGAAAGCAGATTTGCATATCTACTACTGCTGCTTATCAAATCATCTCCAAATCCACAAGGGTAGCAGCAATTAACAAAGCAATGTATGCATTTGGGGTCTCCATAGTGAGGAAATCTCAGGTCTTATATGTCCTGTCAAAAATGTGGACTTGCACATTTCTTATGGATGCTATACATTTCTTTATGAACTACTACTTGTTCTCAGCATGATTAGATCTAAAGTCAACTAGTCATATGAAATTAATTTCCTTTTCAGTTACCTCAAAAGACTCCAGATATGTTTTGTAATGACTGTTATAGATTTACATTGAAGGAAAAAAATATGCAATTTAAAGGCATTCAAATAAAAAATCAAAATTCATCTACTATTTTATGAAGTTGATACTTCCCATAACTTGGGACAATTAAAATATTCTACTACATATAGTGTCAAACCTTTATGTCTGTGGCTTCATTTAATTTATACTTTTATGTACTAAGGGCTTATAATTCTCTTCCATTAGCAGTGATTTTGACAATTCTTCATTAGAATTCACAGGGAAATATTTCAGAAGAAACCTTTTATCTTTAATTATTTCCAGAAGTTCTATAATAGTATTGGAAGATATTCTGAAAAGATACATACCCAAGCGGTGACCTGAATTTTTCTATTTTTTTGGGAATTTTTTACAGGATCAGAAAACAAAATTGATGTGGGCAACTGAGTGCTAAAAGCATTTTTTGAGTTACCCAGGAAGCTTAATATCAATAATGATAGTACCATTTGTACATTGTGGAAGGTGTGTACTATACAGTACCATCAGTCAGGGTAGATGGTGTGTTGTTTATAAATTATTTGTAACATAAGAACAAATAACTACATAGAAATGTGTACATGACAGCTAAGCTCCACTTTGTTCAAATGTCAAGAAAATAAGATCCATTGGTGGACATATTCAGCTTTAGTCATCAGAAAGATCTTAAATTATTGTTTTCATTCAGAACTGAATTGATACCTCTACAAATTTTTCTTTCCTGCTGACTTGAATGCTTAGACTCTGTTAGATAATTCTTTCTACCCTCTGATATCACTTACCAGGATATACTCCAATGATGAATGCTTATAACTGTCTACTGTGGTTTGCACACATAGAATCATAGAATGGTAGGGGTCAAAGGGACCTCTAGAGATCATGTAATCCAACTCCCCTGCTCAAGAAGATTCACCCAGATCAGGTCACACAGAAATATGTCCAGGCGGGTTTTGAAAACCTCCAGAGGAGACTCCACAACCTCCCAGGGCAGCCTGTACCAATGCTCCCTTACCCTATTAACAGATGTCACTGTCATCTATTCTAGACAACAGTTCACCTGGAGAAGATTTGAAAAACACATATTTAAAATTAAATTATTGTGAATTTTAAATATATGTTTAGATATTTTCTTAGCAATTCATTTATATTTTGAGTTCTATCTGTATGAGGAAATACTTGGTATTATCTCCTTCTCCCACTTATCCTCCTCCTTTCAAGGAATTTTAATTTGTTGCTTCATCAAGGCCAGCAATCCATGACAATTTCCACACTTTAAATGCCTACTGAACTGTGAGTTTTTGTGGGGTTTTGAATTTACTTGTGTTTTCTTGATTCAAAGATAAATCCAATATATGCAGGAATGAATGTTGTTGTAAGGAATTCATTAGAAAAACAGAGAAAAACAGTAAGGGCAGTTATTTTTTGAACAACAGGGGGATTGGACTAGATGATCTCTAAAGGTCCCTTCCAACCCTACCATTCTATGATTCTAAGATGAAAACAGGTTTTTCACCAAAGATTCACAGTGACGAAAGTTCCATTGTAAACGTATTGAGGGTAATACGGTCATTGTAACAGTGAAAAAACTTGAGTGTAATATTTGGTATGGAGCTACTTTCTTTTGGACTATCGTTACAAAAATATTAAGAGTTCTTGTCTGTGTATTACTATCAGGAAAATAGCTTTGAATTTGATTCATTTATTCAGTTCTCCTGTGTATTACTAAAACCAATATAATCCCAAGCTATATATGCTTAACTAACTGGCATTTGTGTAATGCCCTGACTTTTCCAATGGTAAGAGCCTTCATATGTTGCAGTAATTAAAAATGAGATGGATTATAGCCTTTTACACTCTGAAAATGTTCACTGAATTGGGGTCAAGGTTTGAGGGCTGGGAGTGGTGTTTCTTTCTCCTTTCTATCTCATTAAAGATTCTGAAAGTATTACTGCCTCGCTCCCACACCTTGGAATCATAGAATCATTACGGTGGGAAAATTCCTTTAAGATTTAGTCCAACCAGTCACCTCACTGCCACGCTCATCACTAAACCATATCTCATAAAACCTATTCTCCAGACCCTTCACCAGCTTCGCTCTGGACACACTCCAGCACCTCAATGTCCTTGTAGTGAGGGCCCAAGAACTGAACACAGTATTCGAGGTGTGGCCTCACCAGTGTTGAGTACAAGGGGACAATCACTTCCTTGGTCATGCTGGTCACACTATTTTTGATACAGTCCAGGATACTATTGGCCTTCTTGGCCACCAGGGCACACTGCTGGCTCATATTCAGCCAGCTGTCCATTAACATCCCCAGGTCCTTTTCCACAAGACAGATCTCAAGCCACTCTGTCCAAGGCCTGTAGCATTGCATGGGGTTGTTGTGGCCTAAGTGCAGCATAGACCTTCTTGAAGCTCATGTGATTGGCCTTGGCCCACTGATCCAGCCTGTCCAAAACCCTCTGAAGGGCCTTCCTGTCCTCAAGTAGGTCTATGCACCCACCCAACTTGGTGTCATCTGCAAATTTACTGAGGGTGCATTCAGTCTCCTCATCTAGATCATCAATAAAGATATTAAACAAAACCGGCCCCAGAACTGACCCTGGGGAACACCACTGGTGAACAGCCACCAACTGGATTTAACTCCATTCTGTACAACTCTCTGGGCATCCAGCCAGTTTTTCACCCATAAACTCATGAACTGTAGAATTAGATTTAGGAGAAAATTTACTCTGTTTTAACATTTTTAAACAGTAGATTTTTTTTAATAGAAATCTGTCATAGATTGTCAAGTTGATGTGAAGACTTATGCATGCTTTTCATCAGTTTATCTCTTGATATGCTGATCTTCTGGACTTGTAAATCTACCTTTTCCCACTTACTGATGTTTACAAGCTGTATTATGTGTGGCATTTGTGACAAGATTCTCATCTATGCTGTTCAAACAGAAGTTAATATGGTTTAAGACAGAATTTTTTTCTACTTTTTTTATCAACATTGTATATAATTTGTTGTGGGCTTCACAGTTTCTTTTGTTTGTTCAGGGTTTTTTACTTGTTTGAAAATAGTTAGACTTAAGGTTATGCAGAATCACAGAATGCTAGGGGTTGGAAGGGACCTTTAGAGATCATCTAGTCCAATCCACTGATAAAATCAGTTCCACATCCTCCCTGGGCAGCCTGTTCCAGTGCTCCGTCACCCTCATAGTAAAATAGTTTTTCCTTATGTTTAAATGGAATTTTTTGTATTCCAGCTTCACCCCATTACCCCTTGTCCTGTCACTAGATACAAGAGAAAAAAGGGATGTCCCAACCTCCTGACACCCACTATTTAGATATTTGTAAATATTAATAAGATCCCCCCTCAGTCTCCTCTTTTCTAGAATAAACAGCCCCAGTTCCTGCAGCCTTTCCTCATAAGTAAGATGTTCCAGTCCCCTGATCATCTTGGTGGCCCTGCGCTGGACTCTCTCCAGTCCCTCTTGAGCTGAGGAACCCAGAACTGGACACAGTCCTCCAGATGAGGCCTCACCAGGGCAGAGGAGAGGGGGAGGAGAACCTCCCTTGACCTGTTGACCACACTCTTCTTGATGCATCCCAGGATGTCATTGGCCTTCTTGGCCACAAGGGCACATTGCTGGCTCATGTTTAGTCCTGAACCAGGGCTCCCAGGGCTCTCTGCAGAGCTGCTCTCCAGCAGGTCAAACCCCAGCCTGTACTGGTGCATGGGATTGTTGCCCAGATGCAGAACTCTGCCCTTGTCCTTGTTGAACCTCATGAGTTTCCTCTCTGTACAGCTCTCAAGACAGTCAAGATCTTGCTGAGTTCATCAAGCCCCTTTTTTAAAAGCCTTTTATCCACAGAATTTTACATTTGATTGAAGGTCAGACTTTCAAATCTTGATTTGCATATATATTATGGTGCCAAATATATATATCAATAAACTTTGTATTAGTATTATGTGCACTGTAGACATGTTTTGAATTGTTAAACTCATTCATTTTGGAAAAAATAAATTCCTTTTTTTCTGCTGTAGCATCAGCAATTTAAAGGACCTGCATATTTCACTATAATGCTAAGGAAAAAAGGATGGTTCATAGTTTTGGTTTTATACTGTCTTGTAGGTGTTCATAAAGTTATTTTCTGATTCACTAACAAGTTAATTGATACTGATTTATTCTCTGTAACCCCTATATGGGGAAAAGTTCCCTGTCTGATGGTCATATACAAAATCATTGTTTACTTTACATAGGCTAGAACTATTCAGAGCACTGGAACAAATTGCCCAGGGAGGGTGTGGAGTCTCCTTCTCTGGAGATGAATTTCAAGAGCCACCTGGATACGTTCCTATATGACATGATCTAGGTGAACCTGCTTTAGCAGAGGGGTTGGACTAGATGATCTCTAAAGGTCCCTTCCAACCTGTACCATTCTGTGATTCTGTGTAAGGAGATCAGGATACACATAATTCTCATAAAATAGCTTCTTAAAAAAAAAACACATTCTGTTTTTAATGTTCATACAGTTTAGAAATTTAGAAATCTGATACATAGCCTTCAACACTATTTCTCAGATTAATATTTCATATGGAATCCTTTTTATGCATCTTAATAGTGCTTCACAGGAAAATTAATATTACACTACTCTGTAGATAGGCTTTATGCACTAGGTGGCATTTTTATCAAATGTATATTTGTCCTCAAGCTTTTTGACTGATAAAAACTAAGTTGAGTCTCAGAGAACATGATTCTTCAGTGCTAGAGCTCAGGGGTGTTTGAGTACAACTTCTACAAGTTCTTTCATAGATGGATTTAGAATACTTGCTGCACTTTCTCTGTTTGGATGCTTTATGCCTGAAAACACTTATACACTTATAATTTGCAAAGGGATAAGTTATTTCTATTTCTTTATTCTTTCCCATATGGTTTTACTCTTATCTGTGTCATATTTATTTTAATTTGCCCTCTTTGCCTTTTTCCCTTGTTCAGCTGAGAAGTCACTGTTTCAATATTTAATATGGATGAGAGAGTTAATGATGACTAATGATAGGTTAAACCTTGTGTCAATCGTGTGATTTCAGCCCTCCTTTTTTCCTCAGTGACAGAGGGTCTTCACAAAAGATCATAGAATGAAAATTAATCAAAACAGTCAGTCTGTTATAAAACCAGTCTTATTCTGATGTTAATCTTTTTTAGACTTTGGAGACACAGTCTAATTTGGTTTAGTCTGCATAAAGTTTAGAAGTAATTGATTAAAAAAATCTTAGTTGTGTTGATAATTGCAGAACATTAACTTCAGTTTATTTTATATGTGGACATGCAGATTTTCAGATTATAATTACCACTGTGCAATATCATGGTTTATAATAATCTTTCTATTTCTGATAGGTTTCAGGAGGAGGAGATGAAATTCAACAGCTGCAAAAGGCTTTGCTAGATTATCTGGATGAGAACACAGAAACTGATGCATCATTAGTGGTACATTTCATCTTTCTAATGTCAAGTATATATAAAAAATAATTTCAGTTACATATACTGAATAAAATTATTTTCATTCACGCATGTTACTGCTTCAATTAAACTGTCACTCTAACATATACTGTTGATTGTGTTTTCCAAAATATGGTTGATATATTAGACTCACTTAATCTCATTATAAATCTGTTAATTTCACTCTTCTACATCTGTTGGTTTCATTTGCTGTATTTCTCTAGTTTTCTCGGAAGTTTTATATAGCACAGTGGTTCCGTGATACAACCATGGAGACAGAGAAAGCAATTAAATCTCAGAAGGATGAGGATTCATCTGAAGGAACTCATCATGCAAGAGATGTTGAGACCACAGGACAAATCATGCATAGAGCAGAAAGTCGCAAAACATTTCTTCGCAGCATCATTAAAACTGCTCCATCTCAGTTCAGTACATTAAAGTATGTTTCAGCACCACTGATTTCTTTATTAACCATGCATTTGAAATTTTTAATATTTTTTTATAAACATCCTAATTAAAACATTGGATTTGTTGCAGGATTAATTCTGATACTGTGGACTATGAAGATGCATGTTTGATTGTTCGCTACTTAGCCTCTATGAGGCCATTTGCCCAGAGCTTCGATATTTATTTGACACAGGTAAACAGTGCTGGAAATCTTAGCATGATGAAATATAGTGCTTTCATGTTCTGTAACCACCACAGTGACATAAGTGATTATGTTTTTTTCTTGCATACATTTCATTTTATATTGAACTGCATACTGAGACGTTAAAATTATAGTGCCCAAATCCAACTCTCTTGTTTAATGAACCATGGTAAAAGCTACAACTGAATGGCAAAAGTAGAGTTTAAAATGAAGAGACTTAAAATGAATATATGGACCATGTGTAAATCCTGTTTGGACCAGTCTTAAAGGTGTAGCAAATCCTAGTAAATATCCATGCTTGGTTATTAGTGCCATGGAACGTCACTTGCATGCACCTTTTTGCTGTCTGAGAAGATATATTGACCAACCTGATAACCTTTTATGAGTGCATAACTGGCTGGCTAGATGAGGGGAGAGCAGTGGATGTCATCTACCTTGACTTCAGCAAAGCATTTGACACCATCTCCCATAACATCCTCATAGGAAAGTTCAGGCAGTGTGGGTTGCATGAGTGGATGGTGAGGTGGATCGAGAGCTGGCTGAATAACAGAGCCCAGAGGGTGGTGATACATAGCACAGAGTCACGTTGGAGGCCTGTGTCCAGTGGGTTTCCACAGGGATCAGTTCTGGGGCCAATCTTGTTCAACATCTTCATCAATGATCTGGATGAGGGGACAGAGCGTACCCTCAGCAAGTTCGCTGATGACACCAAACTGGGAGGACTGGCTGATTCCCCAGAAGGCTGTGCTGCCATTCAGTGGGATCTTGACAGGCTTGAGAGTTTGACAAAGAGGAACCTCATGAGGTTCAACAAGGATAAGTGCAGAGTCCTGCATCTGGGAAGGAACAACCCCAGTCACCAGTACAGGCTGGGGATTGACCTGCTGGAGAGCAGCTCTGCAGAGAGAGACCTGGTTGTCCTGGTTGATAATAAACTAAACATGAGTCAGCAATGTGCCCTTGTGGCCAAGAATTCCAATGGCATTCTGGGATGCATCAAGAAGAGTGTGGCCAGCAGTTCGAGGGAGGTTCTTCTCCCTTTCTACTCTGCCCTGGTGAGGCTTCATCTGGAGTACTGTGTACGGTTCTGGGCTCCCCAGCTCAGGAGGGACAGGGAACTTCTGGAGAGAGTCCAGTGCAGGGCCACCAAGATGATCAGGGGACTGGAACATCTTTCTTATGAAGAAAGGCTGTGGGATCTGGGACTGTTTAGCCTGGAGAAGAGGAGAGTGAGGGGGGACCTCATTGATAATTGCAAGTATTTAAAAGATGTATGTCAGGAGGATGGGGTGGCTCTTTTTTCTGTAGTGTCCAGTGACAAGACAAGGGGTAAAGGGATGAAGCTGGAACACAAAAAGTTCCATTTAAACATAAGGAAAAACTACTTTACTGTAAGAATGACGGAAGCACTGGCATAGGCTGCCCAGGGAGGATGTGGAGTCTCCTTCTCTGGAGGTTTTCAAAACCTGCCTGGACGCATTCCTGTGTGACCTGATCTAGGTGGACCTGCTTTAGCAGGGGGGTTGGACTAGATGATCATTAGAGGTCCCTTGCAACCCCTACCATTCTGTGATTCTGTCACATATACAGTTTTTAGTAGATAGACATTCTTGTTTTAGTTAAATGATGTGCATGTTATTCTGATGCATTTTTGCCTGTGAAACATTGTTTGCTACCTTCCCAAAGGAACTAAATATTTGCTTTTTTTTCTTATTAGATTCTGCGTGTACTTGGTGAAAATGCAATTGCTGTTCGAACAAAAGCTATGAAGTGTTTGTCTGAAGTTGTTGCTGTAGATCCCAGTATTCTAGCCAGGGTAAAAAATATATCTATCATGCACATGTTCCTCTGTCAAACTTGAAAGAAATTTTGATTTCTGATTTTGAATCTGTGTTTTATTCATTCTTTTTAGCTGGATATGCAACGAGGTGTTCATGGGAGGTTAATGGATAACTCCACTAGTGTACGAGAAGCAGCTGTTGAACTGCTTGGCCGATTTGTGCTCTGTCGTCCTCAGCTTGCTGAACAGTATTATGACATGCTGATTGAAAGAATATTGGTAAAGTGACTTGTGATATTTATGATAAAATAAGTGACATCAAAAACTTTGTTTTCAACTGAATTTATACATTTAATAATATGCAGTTATGATCTCAAGAGTCAATTATATATTATTATTTTAATGTGAAGCATTGTGCTTTTAAGACCAAGCTTGTAAAATGCATCACTTGTTTCCAGTGAGGGTTTGTTACATCAAAGGGTAAACATACATAAAAAATTGTGCTGCATCAGAACAAGAATTATATTCCCTTTGATTCTTTTGTTAAGACACAAATTAGGTGAAATGAGGAATTTTACTACATCTCTGAAGTCTGAGACACAAGTTACTGAAGGCAGTTCAGTAGTGTGAGTGATGAAGAAAGATCTACAAAGTTGCTATTTGTAATCCCGATAGCTTCTGCCGTTTGTCTCTCCTCAGGACAGGTGGGCTCCGCACCAGTCCTCCCTGCAAGTCCGTGGGGTACCTCACACACACGGCAGCCCTGCACGGGCTGCTCCAACGTGCATTTATCCCAAAAGCTGCAACTCCTTTCTGCCTCTCGTGTGGGGCTGCTCTGCGGCGCGCAGGCTCTCCAGCACGGCCTGCGCCATGGCCGCCTCCCCACACAGTCTCTCACCAGTCCGGGCTCACTCACACAGAGCTTCTGGTGGCTCTCAGTCCTGCCATGGCCCTGCATGGGTTGCAGGGGTACAGCCTGCATTCTCACCACGGCTTGCAGAGGGGTCTCTGGTCTAGTGCTCCTCCTTCCTTCCTCCTTCTCTGACTGTGGGGTCCGCGTGGTCGCCTCCATCTTGTATCACTCTTACACCTCCTACCAGCACTTCAAATTCCCATCCCTAAATAGTGATTGCAGAGGCGCCAGATTGGCCCAGCCGGGCTGGAGGTGGATCTGAACCCAGGAGCCAGGAGAGAGTCCAAAAACTCTTTACCGGGTCTTCACTGCAACCCCGTCCCCCTGTTACCAAGCAAAAGCTGCTCCTTGCTAAACCATGACACTCAGATATCAGAGGGGCTGGGGGCGACTTAGCTTAGATTCTGAGTGATGCTCAGTTCAGTACTATCAGTCTGGTCACATTCGGTGCATCGAACTATAACGATTATGGATGCATTAATAGCATGATTCACCTTCAGTCCAGTCGTGCTCATGAATCAGCACAGCCACACGTAAGAAGTTGGGTCGTTTTCAAGAACTCTCATGGCTAGTTTAATGAATAGTGCAGTTTATTGAAGCAATAGAAGACCAGATTCTTTTGGATTGCTGGTGAGAAATACACTGTCTGCAAAAACCCATGCAAATGTTAAGAATTTTAATAACACGGCCAAATATAAGTGCATTAAGATATGCAAAGACACTCTAGAGATTTCTAAGTTTCCTGGGAAAGCCCTCGGTACAGATGAGTGTTTGAATCTCACCCAATAGGTATCCCTATGACAGGGAGAGAGGTTCATCCCCTCAACTGATCCCAGAAGGAAGTGATGAGGTCCTCTTGTCTGCGATGGTGTCTTCCCCTAACATACCTCTCCTCTTAAGCCATGTTTATACCATTTTTTACTTTCAGGTGGCACTTGAGTGACTCTAGTCATACATACCTTTGTTATCATTGGTGTAAATTTCCTCACTTTGCTTTTAAAGGGATAAACTAGAAGAAATTCAGAGCACATGCTCAGTGAGGAGTGGTCACACCTTGGAGGCGGGTAGCCTTTGGAATGGAGGTGTATTTTGGTAATTTTAATGACAGTATAATGGGCAAAGTTCACTCAAAGGACATGATTTTGACAAAAACTGAAAAACTGTTGGCTCAGGGTAGAAATTATGCAGCCTATCAGTTCCACAATACTATCAAGTTTCCATCCCTGTAGTAATATCACAGAGCTTAGCTGTGGTGTCTTCACTCCAATCCACCCTCTGTGCTGTTTCTCTCAGAAACAACATACCAAGTTTCCCTGGTGTAGCTAACATCAAAAGGTACAGATTATGTTGCCCAAGGAATTACCATGGAACGGAACAGATGCTGTGCATATTGGCTGTATTCCACCCTGAACGTTTCCTTAACATTATACTTTCTTTTAAACTGTGGATATAACTTTAGTTTCAATGAGTCTCAATAAGAAACTTCTAGTAATTATTCCACAGCATCTATGTCAGGTTTTTAGTCAAATACTACTCATTTGCTATAGATACATTATAAAAATGTTTGTGAAGGGTTTTGGATATGTGCATATGAGCATGCATAAAGCAATTAATCCTGACATTGAGATTAAACAAGTTTTGAATAAGGTGATATGAAATGAAGCTCTTCATCCTTCTCCTTAGACAAAGCCTAGGAAAGTGAAAAATATTTGCTGCATGTATCTTATCCATAAGCTTTATCCTAAGGCTTTTAAAGTATTATAGTCCAGATCTACAAAGGGTCTTGTATGTTCCAACAAAGTAGCTAAAGCATCATCACATCTAGCTTGTAAACTCTTGAATTAAGATGTGGAATTATACACTTGCAACATCATTAGCTCTTAAATGGGAGAGTATAAATGGAGGAAGCATTTCAGTGTTTTGGCGACTCAGCCAGAATCTTTAAAATTGTTGCAAATAAAGTAGTACAAGTTATGCTGACCTTTTGTATAAATGCACTCTAGAATATTTTAGCTGCCTTTTCTAAATACATTTTGCACATCAGATTGGATGATCTTCAAATATTTATTCATATAATACGTAAATTAGTTAATATGTCTGATGGGTTTTCAAGGGCATAATACTTTTCTCCTCACAGGATACTGGTATCAGTGTCAGAAAGAGAGTCATAAAGATACTTAGGGATATCTGCATTGAACAACCAACATTTCCCAAAATTACAGAAATGTGTGTGAAAATGATTCGGAGAGTCAATGACGAAGAAGGAATTAAGGTAGAATGAAACATATCCTTCATTATTTTAATTATCATAATGTGTCTTCTGTATTTTGACCCAAAAATCAAAAAGATATTGCATTGTTTCTTTTTTATTATTTTTATTCACTTAATTTTGTGAACAAATATCTTAGTTTTCACTATTCCTGTTTGACTTCGTTTTTCATTTCTTTCTTCTATTTTCTTAAAGTTCTCGCTGATAATGAAAAGATTTTAAAAAGATATTGTCTACAGTTTTGGGGTTTTTTTCTTCTTGCAAGTGTTGTCCCTGGTACTTCTCCTTTCTAACAAGTAAAATTGGCATATAAAACTCATTTCTGCAAACAAAATAAACTTTAAATCAAAATTAAGTACTCAATGTTAGTACATGTCAGATTTGTAAGTTTTGTGCATAAAAATTATACAGTGTTTGTGCTAATTTTGCATTAATTCTGAATGTTTATTAATGAATCAGTTATTCCCCGTAAAATGTTACTTATGTGATCATACTCTACTTTTTGTATATGCAGAAGAACATAAAACTAATATTATGTGTTGAATCATAAACCTGACACTGATGGGGTTTGTTTAATTTGGTAAAAATAATTTTAAATATGCTGAGTAATTAGGAATACACCTGTAATAGTATTTTATCACACTTTCAGTGGTATTTGAAATTTGCAACTTTAAAGCTGAAGCATATACTTTTACCACTTGAAATACGTTATTGCCAAGTGGCTTTCAGAGAAGACTGTTAATCAAGAAATAGATGAACAGATGGATCCAAGGTGTTGCTAGGAAAGGATGATCTTATTCTCTCTCCTCCTTCCCTTTCCAATAACCTCAGAAAGATGAGGCAGTATCTGTAATTTATTTTTTATGTCTCCATGGATGAGGAACACTTCTTACAACTATATGCTTTATAAGTAATTTGGGAATAATTAGTTCACTTTCATGCTATTCCATCTTTTCCTCCATCCAAAAACATTGGAAGGGAACCAACTTCCTATGTTTGAGTAGGGAGACTTGGCTTCTCTCTTCCCTACCTTGTCACAGCTGTTCTGAAAATGTCAAAGTAATCTAATTGCTGCTAATTCTGCTGTAGAAATTGTAATCTTGTGTTCAGTTGTCAGCTTCTCAGGGTACTTTGTTTTCACACGGAATGCAAATTAGTGAAGGAAACTGATAACTCTGTTTTCTGTAGCATCATTTCCCAGTGATCATTTTAGTTAAGCTTGCTTATAGGCCAGTAATAGTAGATCTGGGTCTGTCTCAGATAACATTCTCTACAACAGTCTCACTTAGCTTGAACAATTTCTTATGAAATGGTATGTATTGTTAACAAATCTACTGTATGGATATATTAGGTGTCAAGATAAGCTTATTTATTTCTGCTATTTTTTTTTCCTTAAGAAATTAGTAAATGAGACATTCCAGAAGCTCTGGTTTACTCCAACTCTACACCATGACAAAGAAGCAATGACTAGGAAAATACTAAACATCACTGATGTGGTATGTTAAACAAATTTTAATTAAGTTGCATGAAAATTTGATTATGTTTTTAGCATCTTTAAAATATGCAAGTAATTTAATTATCAGATAGTTTTCTTTATGTCTCCATATTGAATATATTGAATATATGCTAGAATTATTTATCTGATGGAACAGGCTGGAAGAAACTTTGTGCTGGCAATGATAACTGAGACCACAATATGTTCGGGCTGTGTAAAATACTTGTTCAGTTAAAACATAATAACTTTCTGTTATATTTAACATTTTCTAGGAAATGCTAGTAGCAGCATATAGTTAAACCTAAGTTAGAGCAGAGATGGACATTGATACATAGTTCCACAATCATGTACCAGCCACCACTGAAAAGGAAATACCTTGGTCCCTGATGACCCCAACAAGCAGGGCTCTGCTTCACAACCCTCCCTCCAGCAACACTATAAAAAATAAATATTAAGTGTTAACAACGGTGGACATAGACGAGCAAAGTCCAGAAGGGGAAATCAATCCATCACCAACCACTCCACCAGCAACAGGCAGTGGGCATCATAAAAAGAAGTGATGGATGCTCGTTGTGGGTGACTCGCTGTTAAAAGGCACTGAGAGACCTATTTGTCAATTGGACAATGAGTCACGAGAGGTGCTGCCTGCCAGGAGCCAACATGACCAACATGACCAAAATCAAAGAGGATTATAAAACCCTGGGAGAACAAGTGAAGGGTAGTGGGGCCCAAATTATGTTTTCTTCCATGTTGCCCATCAGAGGAAAGGGGACAGTCAATAATAGAAAAGTTACACAAGTTAACTCCTGGCTTAGAGGTCCATGCTGACGAGAAGTTTTCAGTTTTTATGACAACAGGACCTTCTTGGATGACTGTAATTTGATAGGTCAGGATGGAATACATCTGTCTCATGAGGACACTGGAATCTTTGGGAATAGATTGGCCAACTTGGTCAAGAGGGCTTTAAACTGAAGGACTTGGAGGATGGGGTGTGAAATAGCAAAGCATATGCCATCCCATCCAAGGGGGAAACATGTCAGGGAAGGAAAAGCAACTATGAGTGCTCCTCAGCCCCGTACCAAGACGAGAAGCAGAAGACTGACCACCTTGAGGGAGAGTATAACTATGGAGGATCCACTTGCACTCATTGAAGGAAATCTGTCTACTCAAGTAAGCTCCTGCGTTGCCTGTACACCAGTGTACACAGCCGGGGGAATAAGCAGGAGAAACTGGAGATGTGAGTGCGGATGCAAGGCCATGACTTCATTGCAGTTACAGGGACATGCTGGGAAAGTTTGCATGGCTGGAATACAGCCATGAATAGCCATGTACTATTTAGGAAAGACAGGCAAAGGAGGCGAGAGAGTGGGATTGCTCTCTATGTGAGAGAACAATTAGACTGCATTGAGCTCTGCCTGGGCAGAGATGAAGAGCAGATTGTTTATGGGTGACAATTAAGGGGCAGGGTAATGTGGGTTATACCCTTGTGGGAGTTTACTACAGGCCATCTGATCAGGAAGAGGATAGCTGCCTCACAAACACAGTCCCTGGTCCTCATGGGGGACTTCAACCACCCTGATATTTACTGGCAAAGCCACTCAGCCAAGCATACACAGTCATAGAATCATAGAATCATAGAATGGTAGGGGTTGCAGAATGTTGATGACAACTTCCTGTCACAGGTAGTTGAAGAGACAACAGGGAGGGGTGTGCTGCTGGAACTTGTCCTAACACAGAATCACAGAATGGTAGGGGTTGGAAGGGACATCTAGTCCAACCGCCCTCCTAAAGCAGGTCCGCCTAGATCAGGTTGCACAGGCAGTCATCCAGGCGGGTATTGAAAACCTCCAGAGAAAGAGACACTCCCCACCCTCCCTGGGCAGCCTGTTCCAGTGCTCCATCACCCTCACAGTAAAATAGTTTTTCCTTATGTTTAAATGGAACTTTTTGTGTTCCAGCTTTTTTCCATTTCCCCTTGTCCTGTCACTGGATACAACACAAAAAAGCGATGCCCCAACCTCCTGATATCCACCATTTAGATATTTGTAAATATTAATGAGATCCCCCCGCAGTCTCCTCTTATCTAGACTAAACAGCCCCAGTTCCCGCAGCCTTTCCTCATAAGACAGATGCTTCAATCCCATGATCATCTTGGCGGTCCTGTGCTGGACTCTCTCCAGTAGTTCCCTGTCCCTCTTGAGCTGAGGAGCCCAGAACTGGTCCAGATGAGGCCTCACCAGGGCAGAGTAGAGGGGGAGGAGAACCTCCCTTGGCCTGCTAGACACACTCTTCTTGATGCATCTCAGTGATGCTGGGAAAGTGCCAGTCAGGACTCAATAGTCAATGTGACTATCAAGCAGGTATTCTTTATTGCAGCGCTGGGCACGCAGAGGATCGCTCTACCTAGTGTGTGCACCATTTAAAGCAAAATTTACTACATTTATACAGACTAGATGCATATTCATTACTTTTTTTCATTAGTTCCACCCATTATCCTGCCTTAGTCCACCCTGGTTACACCTCCATCATGCCTCCTTCAGTGGTCATCGGGGGTTGTTGAGGATGAAGATCTGAGTCTTCCTCACAGTGTTTTTTTTCACCTTTGGCTTCCTGGTGTTTGTCCAAACCACAGGACAGGATCGAACCAGCCTTTCTCCAGGCTTGAGGGGTTACTTATTCATTTATCTCACCCTGATTTATCCAAGATAATTTTGTTCTTGCCAGATAACAATAGGAGTTAGATGTTCTGCAGTGAAGGCCTCTTGCGACTCTACAAGATTAGCAATTTTGTAAAGCTTGTACTTCTACAAGGTTAACAAGTTTGTAAAGTGAATATTTCAAATACCTAAGAGTTACAAATGTTTTCTTGCAGTTTTTTAGCTAAATGATGCTGCTATGCTATGATGCTTCTATACCTTCTTTAATTCAGTTCCCCCTTCTTGCAAATTCTTGTGCAAAACAAAATAATTCAAATTATACCTTTTCGTAGAAGTGTCTTGTTGATGTATTTAAAAACTGTTAAGTCTTGAATCATGTACCACACCTTCAGATATATAATGATTATCAAGACTAGGCACAGTATGTTTAGTATAAACACCACTACTACAGGATGTAGCACTCTATTAAGAATTCCAGTAGCAGCTGGGGACCATCCAAATAGAGCTTCCCACCAGTGGTAATCTCCATCCTTTCTTTACCCGTTCTACCACTTGATATATGTCCTGTATGTCATGGTGAATTGTAATCAGGACTTTACGAGTTTTCCATTATTTTTTTCTATTAAGTCATGTAGATCAGAGTGCTCTAGCAGCTTCCTGACCAGTGTAATGTTCATTCAGATTGGTGTCGGTGATAAGGTGTCATATAACATGTAACTGCCATGTATATTCTGGACAGAGTAGTTAAAGTCACACTCTGAAATAAAAGTGAAATTGCAAATGCATAGATTCGAGTGATTGTTAAGTGGTGCTTCCAGGTCATCTATTAGCAAATTATCACAAGGGGTTCTCAGACATACACAGCCTTTTCCAATATTCTCTAGAACAGACCCTGGATCATTATCAGAGTACATTTCAAAATGACAATCATTTTCCTTGTGTCCTGAGTAGCCCCTCTTCTTTCCAAATGGCACCATGAGCATGTAATAAACCAAAAGCACAATTAGAATCAGTCCATATGTTCATTTTTCTCCCTTTGGCCCATTCCAAAGCTCTAGTTACAGCTATTATCTCTGACTTCTATGCAGATGTTCCTGTGGATAAGGATTAAGATTCTATTACCCGGTGAATTGTGGTTACTACATACCCTGCTTTGCTATTTCCTTGCTTTACAAAACTGCTCTTGTCTGTGTACCCATGATGCTTCAGCATCTTCAAGAGGTTCCCTCTTTAATTTTGTTTGACTGCAGTAGATGGTTTCTATGGTCTCCAGACAATCATGTGTTACAGGTTCTGAAATTTCCCCACTGAGAAAAGATGCTGGATTTACAACAGTAATTGTCTCTATATTAACATCATCTTGCTCTACCAATACAGCTTGGTATTTCAAAATTGAGAAGGGCAGAGCCAATGATTTGCTTTTTGTTCCAGGACAGCAGAAACAGTATGGGATACTAGCAGAGTCATTTTCTGACCCAGGGTAAATTTACATGCTTCTTGGATGTTGAGAACAACTGCTGCAACTGCCTGCAGTCATAAGGCCCCAATTGTGCAAAAACACTCAAGCTATGCTCTGTTCCTCCTACAAAAACAATCAGAAAAGTTTTGAAACATCTGGGAGTCCCAAGGTTGCAGCTCTCATAAGTTCTCTCTTAAGCTGTTCAAATGCTCACTTAGCCCCTCTCAGTCCATATTAAGATTGATGAATTTTCTTTTCATAACTGATATAGTGGTTTTACTGAAAGTGCATAATTATAATCGACACCAGCCTGTCATGCTAAGGAATGTTCTGAGTTCTTTTACAGTTCTGGGCCCCTGGAGATTCAGCAAATAGCTTCTTTTCAATCTGTTCCAAGTTCCTTTTGTCCTCCCAAAATTTCAAATCAAAGGTAGGTCACCTGTGGTTGGATCAGTTCAGCTGTCTGTTGAGAAACTCAATATCCACTTAAATCCAAAAGTTAGGTAAACTTATAGTCCATTGTACACAGTCCTTCTTTGTTTCAGTAGCAATCAAAAGGTCATCTACATACTGTAGTAGCATTTCTTCCTTCAATAGGGGATTTCCAAGTTTTAAGATCCCAAACTAATTGATTACCAAAAATCGTGGGCTATTCTTAAACCCTTAAGGTAACACTGTCCAGATTAATTGGGTTTCTCTTCCAGTATCTGTATTTTCCAATTAAAAAAGAAAAAAAATATTATTTTTATTTTATTTTATTTAGTGAGGGTCAGACAGAAAAGGCATCCTTTAAATCCAATATGGTAAACCATACTTGATTATCTTTCAATTTGGTTCCTGAGTTTTTTTGGTTTAGAAATTTTGCGCCTTTTGCTAAGTTTATTTAATCCTTTTGATTTGCAAGGCCTGAAGCACCATCAATCTTATCAGAAACACCATCAGTCTTGTCACACCCATACCATCTCTTAGCAAAGCCATAAACATTTCCTTTCAGAAAATCCTATTCTTACTCCCTTTTCAGTCCCTCTGAAGTCCTGCACTCCCTGCTCTCATTCTCTGTATTCCATCAGCAACATACACATTCCATATTTCTAGAAAACAGTCCTTACTAGCCTCCTCCCCTGGATCTAAATCAGCTAAACCCGAGAAGCAGATTCATGGTGACTTTTAACAAATCTTTTATACCTTGTACAAGTACAGTATCAGTTCCCAGGGGAACTCAACCGATGCCAGTAACTGGATGTTTGGAGACAACAGAGTCTGATGTCCACACACACACTTGCTGCCAATTCATTATTAAAATTCTGGAGATTTGTTCCCCCGCACAACAAAGTCTGTTGCAAGCTGTTGGGGTGTTCCTTTTAATGTCTGTCTATAGTTTTGTACTTTAAGTTACTTTGGCTTCCTTTTAAACTCTATTTATACATATCATATTTTTAACCATTGTTTGACAAATCATGTTTATCTGGTTGATTATTATAATCCCAATCAGAAACATTATGAGGCTAGACTGATTTTTTTTCTTTTTTCCTTCTCTTTTTTTCTTTCACTCCCTCATACCACACAAACACAGGATCCTGTTTCCACACTTAGAGAGACATTCACAAACACAATTATAATAGATAAACTTGGGTTTCAAAACATCAATGAATTTCTTGCTTCATTCGTCTCCAACCGCATCTGACTCACTTCACAGTTACACTGCGTATCATTCGCTCTCACACACACACATCCAACAAAATAACACAATTCTCAAAAAGATACCGGCAACCAGAGATTAAAAAAACAGTAAGAACAATTCAGAAATCCTTATTACAAATTCCAGATGTATACTATATTATGTTAATACCGAACTCGAGATCCACTAACATGAATCAACCAGAAGCACATATTTCTGTATACCAAACCCAAGATTCACTAAGGTGAATCAACCAGACACACCTATACAAGCTCTTAATAGGTGGCAATTGCAAGACAAATCCAAACTATAACAACAATTAATGCAGCCCCCAAAAATTCCCAATCAGACATACAGGTGTTACTAACCAGGTGTATACAATCAGGCACTAGTAACCTGCTATACGATATCCTGCATAGGACGCTCCTAAATCTTACAGATATTTTCCCAAGTGACCGGTCTCCAAGAACCAAAACCAAGCAGAAATATAAAGAATACCTAAATAATGGTGATGATCCTTGTCTGCTCCCGCAGTGAGCCGAGCAGGGCGAGGAGTCCCTCTGGGAAATCCTGGAGGTGCCCAGGGAGTCCTGTTCCTTACCAGATCCTGCAGCCGAGCAGAGAAGGCCCCATCTAGGGTGCCAAAGTGATGGTGAAAATGTGCCAGTCACGACTCAATAGCCAATGTGACTATTAAGCAGCTATTCTTTATTGCAGTGCTGGGCACACATTTAAAGCAAAACTTTCTACATTTATACAGACTAGATATGCATATTCATTACATTTCTTCATTAGTTCCACTCATTGTCCCGCCTTAGTCCACCCTGGTTACACCTCCATCACACCTCCTTTCGGTGGTCATCGGGAGGCCATTGAGGATGAAGATCTGAGTCTTCGTCACAGTATGTTTTTCACCTTTGGCTTCCTGGTATTTGTCCAAACCACAGGACAGGATCGAACCAGCCTTTCACCAGGCTTGAGCAGTTGCTTATTCATTTATCTCACTCTGATTGATCCAAGATAAGTTCTGCCCTTGCCGGATAACAATAGGAGTTAGATGTTCTGCAGTGAAGGCCTCTTGCAACTCTACAAGATCAGCAATTTTGTAAAGCTTGTACTTCTACAAGGTTAACAAGTTTGTAAAGTGAATATTTCAAATACCTAAGAGTTACAAATGTGTTCTTGCAGTTTTCTAGCTAAATGATGCTGCTATGCTATGATGCTTCTATAACTTCTTTAATTCATCAGAATGCCACTGGCTTTCATGACCATGAGGGCACATTGCTGACTCATATTTAATTTGCTTTCAACTAGGACTCCCAAGTCTCTCTCCACAGAGCTGCTCTCCAGCAGATCAAACCCCAGCCTGTACTGGTGCTTGGGGTTGTTTCTCCCGAGATACAAGACTCTGCACTTTTCCTTGTTGAACCTCATGAGGTTCCTCTCTGCCCAGCTATCAAGCCAGTCAAGATCTTGCTGAATGGCAGCAGAGTCTTCTGGGGAATCAGCCATTCCTTCAAGTTTGATTTCATTAAGGAACTTGCTGAGGGTACACTGTCCCCTCATCCAGGTCATTGATGAAGGTGTTGAATATGACTGGCCCCAGAACAAATAAAGAAGGTCTGGTTTGGAATGTGAAGGTTGGAGGCAGCCTTGGTTGCAGTGACTATGAGATGATGGAGTTCAAGATCCTGCATGGAAGAAGCAGAACACCAAGCAGGATTGCGAACCTGGACTTCAGGAGAGCTGACTTTGGCCTCTTCAAATACCTGCCTGGAAGAATCTCATGGGACAGGATTCTAGATGGTCAAAGTGCCTAAGAAAGCTGATCAATCTTTAAGTGCCATTTCCTCCAAGCCCAAGATCAGTGTATCCCCACAAGTAAAAAATAAGGAAAAGGATTTAAGAGGTCTGCATGGATGAAGAAGGAGATACTGTAACGACTCAAGAAGAAAGAAGTCTATGGAAGGTGGAAAAGTTGCCTGATTGCTTGGGAAGAGTATAGGAATGTTGCCAGAGCACATAGGGATGAAACCAGGAAGGCTAAAGCCCTTTTGGAATTAAACCTGCAAGGGAAGTAAAGGAAAACAAGAAGAGCTTCTTCAAGTACATCAGTAGCAAAAGGAAGATTAGGGAGAATGTGAGCCTATCACTGAATGAGGTGGGTGCCCTGGTGACTGAGGATGCAGAGAAGGCAGAACTATTGAATGCCTTCTTTGCTTCAGTCTTGACAGCAAAGGCTGGCCCTTGGGTAGCCCAGTCCCTACGGGATAGTAAGATAGTATGGAGAATAAAAGACGCTCCCTGGATGGTTGAGGTTTACTAGGTTAGAGGGCCTGTTAGGCAAGCTGGACACACACATATACAAGGGTCCTGATGGAATGCACCCACAAGTGCTGAGGGACTTGTCTGATGGTTTTCCTACGCCACTCATCTAGCTTATTTTGGATATCAATTGTAAACATGTGAAGGAAAAGATGGTTTTCGGGGGAGTCAACATGGATTCACTAAGAGGAAATCCTGTTTGACCAACCTGATAGCCTTCTATGAAAGTATAACTGACTGGCTAGATGAAGGGAGAGCAGTGGATTTCATCTACCGTGACTTCAGCAAGGCTTTTGATGCCATCTCCCATAACATCGTCATAGGAAAGTTCAGGCAGTGTGGGTTGGATGAGTGGACAGTGAGTTGGATTGAGAACTGTCTGAATGACAGAGCCCAGAGGGTGGTGATACATAGCACAGAGTCGGCCTGTGGCCAGTGGGGTTCCACAGGGATCAGTTCTGGGGCCAGTCTTATTCAACATCTTCATCAATGATCTGGATGAGGAGACAGAGTGTACCCTCAGCAAGTTCGCTGATGACTCCAAAGTGGGAGGACTGGCTGATTCCCCAGAAGTCTGTGTTGCCCTTCAGCAGGGATCTTGACAGGCTTGAAAGTTGGACATAGAGGAATCTCATGAGGTTCACCAAGGGCAAGTGCAGAGTCCTGCACCTCGGGAGGAACAGCCCCAGTCACCAGTATAGGCTAGGGATTGACCTGCTGGAGAGCACCTCTGCAGAGAGAGACCTGGGACTTCTGGTTGACCTGGGTGTCCTGGTTGATAGTCAATCGAATATGAGCCAGCAATGTGCCCTTGTGGCCAAGAAGCCCAAAGGCATTCTGGGATGTCACAAGAAGAGTGTGGCTAGCAGGTCGAGGGAGGTTCTTCTCCCTCTCTACTCTGCCCTGGTGAGGCCTCATCTGGAGTACTGTGTCCACTTCTGGGCTCCCCAGCTCAAGAGGGATGGGGAACTGCTGGAGAGAGTCCAGTGCAGGGCCACCAAGATGATCAGGGGACTGGAGCATCTTTCTTATGAGAAAAGGCTGTGGGATCTGGGACTGTTTAGCCTGGAGGAGACTGAGGGAGGATCTCATTGATACTTGCAAGTATTTAAAAGATGTATGTCAAGAGGATGGGGTGGCTCTTTTTTCTGTAGTGTCCAGTGACAGGACAAGGAGTAATGGGATGCAACTGTTCCATTTATACATAAGAAAAAAACCTATTTTACTATGAGGGTGACGAAGCATTGGCACAGGCTGCCTAGGGAGGTTGTGGAGTCTCCTTCTCTGGAGCTTTTCACAACCTGCCTGGATGTGTTTCTGTGTGACCTGATCTAGGTGGTCCTGCTTTAGCAGGGAGATGGGACTAGATGATCTTTAGAGATCCATTCCAATCCCTACCATTGTTCGATTCTAAGATTCTAAGAAAGTTTAATAAGGTTTTTTAACAAATACAGGATCATGTTCTCACCCAGTGTAATCTAATATCTTGTTTTTAGGAGCCGCAAATTAAATAGCATGTCGAAAGGAAAAAAAAAATCTGTTTAAAAGAAAATGCTTATACATTTGTAGTAAAAATGTTTTGTGTAAAACCACTGTGCAGAGAATATATTTTTATATCAATTATAGCAGGATGTAAATATCAAACAAAAGTACTAGCTTCACTAGTGAAAAATTAGTTTAGATGCCATCTTGCTTTTCTATATCTTTACTAAATGACAATGTAGTGTGCATTTTTCCAAACTGAGATGTCAGTTTTTTTATTTCAACTTAATTCTCAGTTCTCCTGCCAATTCTATTTTGGAGCATCTGTGAGCTATTCTTGATATATGATATCAGTGAAGAGTTGATTTTTTTATATAAAAATATATATATGCAGAAATATTTACACACACATTCAGTTTTCATGTCAGACTTGTATTTCTGTTTTAATTTGTACAAAATGGGATAAAAATTCTGGTATTGTTTAAATGGTGAGAACTCTTTCAAATGCAGAATACAGTTTCTGATCTCTAAATATATTTTACTAAATGTATATGAAAATATATCTATGCATGTTTACTGATCTTTTAAGATGACATCTGTATTGAAGTATTTTTTCTTCAGATACCTCTTTTAACAATTTTATTCCCAAAACTACTTTTAGGTTGCAGCTTGTAGAGATACAGGGTATGATTGGTTTGAACAGCTTCTTCAAAATGTAAGTAATGGATTTTGAATGTATGGGACAATCACTGTTAGAATTTTAACTTGTTTTTTGGTGCTAAAACACAAGGAAGACTACAAGAGCAGTCCTTTACAGTAGACAAATTCAATTAATGCCCTTTAAACAACTAACCTTTTTACAAAATCTTCCTTGGTGTAATTTTCTTTGTCTCTAACATTAGTTTCTTTCTTTCCATATGATCTGTTTTAAAATTACTTCATTTTTTTATTTTGGGAAAGATTTTTGTTTGTTTTAATGAATGACATAACACAAAGTCCACAGCTAAGTTTCTTAATTCTGAAATGAGGCCTCTAGTGTAACTTTTAAATGGTAGATAAGTGTCCAATATATTTATTATGCACTTTATAGAAGCAGTGAATCTTCAGAGTATAGCTTACTTCTATATTATATTTTACTCTGAATGTCCTAAGAAATGAGGTTGTTTGTTTATATTTCTTAGTCTGCTATCTTTCTCCTCTACAACTTGTATGCACTTGATAATTTTCAAGCAAAATGACCATGAGGGAATTAGAGGTTTCCAAAGATTTTACTTTACCCTGGAGTGCCATGAAAATAGCCAGCAAGTAAAGCAAAGTGCCTCTTAATGGCTGCACTGAATAAAATGAGCTCAATTAAATTAACTTTTAAAAATGTTCATAAAACTATGTTAAACTTAGTTTGATATTTTTGTTTAGTGTCAAAAGCAATGTTCCTTTTGAATTTCCTTTTTTTCTAAGCATTTTAAAAAGCCTTTTAACGCCTATTAATTACTGTTTGCAAGTATGATTACATTATTGTTTTTTGTATTATTTCATTAAGCACAAAGTTATCTTTCATTCCAATTGAAAAATCAATAGAACTGTTCTCTCGTCTTTTTGTCACAGTTAATGTTACTTCTCTTGCATTTTGATTTGATTTTTTTAACTCATTTTTTTCTTCACCGTGTAGCTTTTATGGAGAAGTTAAATCTTTTTGTAGTGCAAAATCCTTCTGTATCTGTAGTAATTCCTATAAAACCATATGTATTCAATGTAAATGAATGCACCCTTAATGCTAAATCATTTTCTGTGTAATCTGCTATAGCTATTGAAGTCAGAAGAGGATGCCTCATATAAACCTGTGAAGAAAGCCTGTACTCAACTTGTTGACAATTTGGTTGAGCACATTCTTAAATATGAGGAATCCTTATCAGGTAATATTGTTTACAACTCAGTAGCTAGAATTTTATATGATATTGTAACAGGTGGTTCAAATTACTATCATGAAAAGTTACTGTTACAGAATTCTTATTATGAAACTGATAGTAATTAATTATTACATTTTAATTCATTGTGAACTTTTGATCACTGTATCACAGAATCACAGAATGGTAGGGGTTGGAAGGGACCTCTAAAGATCATCTAGTCCAAACTCCCTGCTAAAGCAGATCCACCTAGATCAGGTTCCACAGGAACACGTCCAGGCAGGTCTTGAAAACCTCCAGAGAAGGAGACTCCATACCCTCCCTGGGCAGCCTGTGCCAGTGCTCCATTACCCTCACAGTAAAATAGTTTTTTCTTATGTTTAAATAGAACTTTTCATGTTCCAGCTTCATCCCATTACCCCTTGTCCTGTCACTGGACACTACAGAAAAAAGAGATGCCCCAGCTTCCTGACATCCACCATTTATATATTTGTAAATATTAATGAGATCCCCCTGCTGTGTCTTCTTATCTAGACTAAATAGTCCCAGTTCCCACAACCTTTCCTCATAAGAAAGATAAAGCTTCCTTAGCTTTTCTCTAGTTAACCATAATAATAGAACTACTTTTAAAATAACTTGTTCAAACTTTTAGATCACTGAAACAAAACGTGTCATGCTAGATTTGTATTAATATGTTCTACAGTTGCAATAGGAATTATTGGCTGGGCCAGTGTTCCATGTATAGTAAGTAGTTTAAAAACTAGCGATGTCTTTAAAGCATCTTTGCTTCTTATTTCACATATTTTGTGATCACATACAAATGTTAACATGTTATGTTCTCATGTCTAATAAGAATAGTCTGTATTGATCCTTAAAGTTATTTTATTAAATATATGGCCAAAACATCATATAAATATATGGTTTTCATTGCTCAAACATTACTTTGTGTATTTTCTGATTTTTTTCAGATTCTGACAACAAAGGCGTGAATTCTGGTCGCTTGGTTGCTTGCATAACCACTTTGTTCTTATTCAGCAAAATCAGGCCCCAGCTAATGGTCAAACATGCCATGACCATGCAGCCATACCTGACCACTAAATGTAGTGTAAGTAGAGAAAATTAGAAAATCAGTCTTTTTTTTTTCCTCAGATAATTAAGCATGGAAATTAATGGCTGTCTTGTAAGCTTGATGAAATTGAAGGTAGTAAAAGAGAAATAAAAATTCTCTTTCTATTTCATGAGCCTTCTTCTGTAGATATTAGGTCCTTTTGATGATCTCTATAGCTTCTAAGATGCTGCCCTCTACCTCCACATTTTACAGCCAAATGAAACTGAAACCTGTACTGCCTCTTTCCCTTGAGGACTAAAACCCAGTTTTTCACCTGCTTTGAAATAATGTCTTAAAATTGTTTTGTTTTATAGTCACAGTCTTAAAAGTAGTTGAGATTTAATATATGAATCTTAAGACTAAAGGTATGGTTCTATAAGATAGAGTGATCTAACATATGGCAAATATGTCAGAAGGAAAATGTCTTCAGCACTTCTCCCTTCTCCAGCTTTGGTGGGTTTGTATTCCCCTGTAAGATAGTTTAGCTCACAAAAAGGGTAGAGCTATAATGCTGAACCCCTCACTCTGGTAAAATGGCCCCCCTCCTCTGAAACATTGTATCACTTTGATTAGCACAGTTGACTCGGTGAAAGTTGCGATGAACCCCTGATCTGACAGAAGGGAGCAGGGCGGGATCATGCAGCCATAGCTCAAGGAAGAGTGGCGGCAATCCATTATATTAAGTCAACTGTCCAGGGAAGAGTAGGCTTGAGAATACTTTTTAGATTAGAATATTAGAAATATTAGAATGTTAGGGATTGGAAGGGACCTTTAGAGATCATCTAGTCCAATCCCCCTGCAGAAGCAGGTCCACCTAGATCAGGTCACGTAGGAAGGTGTCCAGGCTTAACTTGTAGATATAGCCTATCATTTTATAGGTTCAGCCCTAGAGCATTATCTAGGCACATTTTTAAAAGACTTTTAGAGCTGCTTCTGATCAACTAGTATAGTAAAGTTTTATCAGATTATTTGCTTGCTGCAACATCTCTTTAGTGCAGTACATATGTTCTGTACTTATATGGGTTGAAATGAATTGTAGAATTACCACTGTCAGTTCAAATATGTTAAATTGATAATAGCATTTGGAAATTATCCTATTGTGATTAATGAGGTTGATTTGTCAAAAAAGTAAATTTCTAGCATTATGTATATTTAATATATAAATGTTTTCCAGAGACTCCTCACTTAAAATACATATACACTCATGATCATGCAAACCAGTAATCATTTTAATTGTACTTTCTATATTTGTGTGCATTATTATCTATTTTGTTTAAGCCACATTCAGCCATAGTACAACTTCACTTGTTGCCAATACCTGTTGCCATATGCTGTGTGTTCTCTAGTGTGCATGTGTCAGGAAGAGTTCCTAAATTTGTTGTAGGACTTGAAAAACATATCAGGATCAAAAGTTTTCAGGTCTATCACAGCCTTGATGAGAGATGAAGTTCTGCATCTACAGATTTTTTTTTCCAGAATTTCTCTAAAAAACAAGAACTTGCTTTCAAAATAATATGTAATTTAAAAGGAAATGTAAACTATATAAATTTTTTTAAAAATCTTTAACAAAACCTTACACAAGATACACAATTGTATTATATTAATATGTATTTGCATGTAGTTGTCTTCTATTAGTATGTATTATGTAATATTAATACATATGTTTATACTTAATACGTTAAGAATGCTTAACTTAGAGGTAACAGTCAGAAATGTTAAATGCTATAAATACTGTTGTTTCAGACCCAGAATGATTTCATGGTTATCTGCAATGTTGCAAAAATCTTAGAACTTGTAGTGCCACTAATGGAGCACCCAAGTGAGACCTTTCTTGCCACTATTGAGGAGGACCTCATGAAACTCATCATCAAATATGGCATGACGGTAAGCTTTTAATTGCTACTATTCAGTTGATTTTATTTCACATTGTGAAATTCATGTATTTAATTTAAAGCAAGTTTGTCTTCATTATTAAGTTAACTTTTCAGCCATGAAAAATCAATGTTCTTGGTTTACTGGTGTTTGTATGTGTTGTTGCTGTATTTTAACAGTTCTAAGTTGAGGCAGGTTTTCAGAGCAGTCTAGAAAATGGACATTACATCTGTTAGATCATTGGTTTTAGTTCTACATAGCTTTTCCCTACATAACTTCACAAAAATCTCAGTTTTAACTTTTAAATATATAACTAATTTGTTCTTTCTTGCTCCTAGGTTGTTCAGTATTGTGTGAGCTGTCTTGGGGCTGTTGTGAATAAGGTCACTCAGAACTACAAATTTGTGTGGGCCTGCTTTAATAGATACTATGGTAAGTAAAATCACAACATGTAGTTGTCACTCTTCAGTTTTGGCTAAAAGTCTTTTCTTAGGGATACACCATGATTAAATATTGTAATCACAACTTTTATCTAACTGTAGGTGCACTTTTGAAATTAAAAAGTCAACACCAAGAAGACTCCAATAGTATGTTACTTACTGCCAATAAACCAGCACTCCTTAGATCACTTTTCACAGTTGGAGCATTGTGTCGGCATTTTGATTTTGATCAGGAAGATTTTAAGGGCAATAGTAAGGTAAAATAACTTGTATTTACTCTCCAATTCTTATGTATAATGAATGTTTCACTTCAATTTGAAAGTGCAGTATTTCTAGTCTCTCAAAGCTATGTCTTTTTTCATAATACATACAATATAGCTTTTTGGTTTGTAAATACGTGGTTTTGCAAAGGCCGTGCAATAAGATTGTGTTTCTCATTTTTTATATCTAGGCTTTCTTATAAGAGATTAAAAACATCTATTTCATCTTCAAATAGCTATTTTTTTGTTTTAATTTGCTCAGGTTAACATTAAGGATAAAGTACTTGAACTACTGATGTATTTTACAAAGCATTCAGATGAAGAAGTACAGACAAAAGCTATTATTGGCCTTGGTAAGAAATATTAACAGTTTTTATTACTCTCATGTAGTAAAAATCCATGAATTTAATCAGAAAATCATTTATTTGTGTAGTGGCAGGGAGTTTGTTTAAAATCAAAGTTCACTGCATGTTTTATTTGAGAACTGTTGTTACAAATGTAGTCAAAGGAATACTTTGAAGTTGCATACTTCTGAGGCAGAGTGAATGCTTTTGACAGGGAATGCTTTTTTGATGTGTGACCAAGTCTTAAAAAGCATTAGGTTTCCAAAGTAATGGAGATGTTAATTTTTTTCCCCACATGCAAGTATGTTGTAGCTCCAAATCTTGTTTTTCAGTCCACAAGGTATGGTTAAAAAAAAATGCTGGAAAAACAGAATTTTAAGTGTAGGAGCAGATATTCCACAGGAGTCAAGGGAACTACAGCAGTTTATACCAACTGGGGGATGCTCTGTGGGATTTCACAAGGCATTGAGATGATGTCATAGTCTAAATATTACAGTTTGTTTTAGGATTTTGGCAGTATTTCAGTGTTAAATAGATTCTTCAGTGGAAGGCTATAGTATGGTATCTCAGTGACTTGCAGTAGTGCATGAATTGCCATTGAGTGGTTTGTATTACATTCATCCTCTGCTCAAGAAGTAAAACTGTACATGTGAGAGAATCTTGTTTGGGCAAATAAGCCTTGGTTTCCTGAAGAGTTCAGTTCATGTTTATGGCTCAGTATAAAGAAAGTTGCCTCCTATGCATGTGAGCTTGGCATTGTATGGTTTAACAGTAGATAAGAATTTGCCTCTTTATGCTGCTGTTTAAGTGACATTTTAGATATCCTGCTTCAGTTCAGGCTAGGGAGGACTCTGAGGAACTGAGACTGAATCTTGATTTGATATTCTGAAATCATTTCAGACAGATGAGTGAGATTAATGGCATTAGAGTTTCCTCTGTTGCAGGAGCAATACTATGGTGTTCTGGACTACCTGGAGGTTTTTCTAGGCATTGTATCAAGATGCATAACACTTACTGTAGTCCATTCTAATTTAATTGTCCTCTACAGAATATTGCATGTGGGATAGGGGCTGTCTTCCTAAATATAGACGATTGCTTTACTCATGGATGCTGAGTATGTGGCATTTGTCAAGAATGTTTCAAAATTAGACTGAACTGTGATCAGTTTGGGGGAAGAGGAGAAAATAGGTGGATATCAGTAGGCATTCTTCTTTTTTTTTTCCCTCTGCCTGTAAGCATGTCAGTCTTTATTTTAATTAACTCTCAGACAGTTGTTTTCAGTGATATATTAATCTCATCTAAGTACAGGTTCCATTTTGAGGGTCGCTGCTGGATGTACAGAAATGTGGTAGACAGTGCAAAGTTCTACCTTACAGACTGGTAATTGAGTCAAGTTGTCAAATCCATTCAACATTTGTGTACAACAATAAGGCGAAAATGACTAATAAGATAATTCAATATTTATATACAGTGAAGGCATCGCAGGAAGAGTGTATGCTTTCCTATCAGTAATTATTAGTATGTTCTTTCAATAAGGAGTCTCGACAGTTTTAGCCTTTGCTTTGGGAAGTGTCTGCTGTTGAGGGATTAAGCTTAACCATAAGCTTAATGGTTATGGTTATGCTTCTCTTCCAAATGTGTACTTGCAAGGCAGATTGAGGATACAAAATTTTGTTAGCAATTTTAGCTAAACCTGTAAGTATCTAAAAGGTAATGTCTTACTCAGGCATGTTCAGCGTTTACTCTTAATAGAGTGAAAAAGGTATGAAGAGAAGTGATGTGAGGGCAGCCCCAAAATGTGAAGTCAGTCCTTAAAAGATCATAGCAGATGCCTTTTTTCATCTCCTATGATAAATTCTTAAGCCAAGTAAGATTTCTTCCCTGCTTACAGGGGATGGAAAAAATAATAATTTCCCTGAGAGAATACTGGTGTCTTTAGACTCTAAAGTGATAAAGGAACAAAAGAATTATGGATTGTTACACATACATGCAAATGCTTTTCATTTTTGAAATTAACCTTAAGAAATAGGTTGGACATTCTCAGAGCTGGTCAAGTTTGCTGCTGCTACGCTGTTGGAAGGAGATAAATTTCATACCTCTTTCTTAAAGAAAGGCTTAAAAAGCAGAAATACAATTGTTAGATAATAATGTGGAATATTTCCTCTATTCTTCCTCCCTTAGGATTTGCATTTATACAACACCCAAGTTTAATGTTCGAACAGGAAGTGAAGACTCTATACAACAGCATTCTTTCAGATAAGAACTGTTCAGTAAACTTAAAAATCCAAGTGTTAAAAAACCTCCAGACCTACTTGCAGGAGGAAGATACACGTATGCAGCAGGCAGATAGAGACTGTAAGTGTTGGGTTCTTCTCTGCTAATGAGGCATACAAAACCTAACTTTCTTACATACAATTACTATATATGTAAACTGAGTCACTTATGATTGTTTTCTAATCAATAATATTGTACACAAAGTATTTCAGTACATTTTTTTTAAAAACATTATATGCATAGGTATATTAAGAAGTGTAGTTTATTTACTTTCAAGATGTATAAATCCTGAAAGCAATCCAGAATACATAATTGCTATAACGATGGTAGTAATAATTTTTATCAAAATCTTTTCTAAAGTTAATTTTCAGATATAAAATAAGAAATACAAAGTAAAATTTTTTTAAAATTAAAAACTTTATTGAGGAACAAGACTTAAAAATTCATGTCTATTTTTTTTAAGTATATTTCCCATCAGACTGTTCTATGTTTCATGAGATCATAAACCCATTCTAAGGCATATGAAATGTGTATGTATTATAAAGCTTAAAGATCAGTACACATCAAGTAATGGAAAAGTAAATGATTATACTGTGGTGTGTGTGCTATTGCTTTTGTCGTTT
Organism: Colius striatus; assembly: GCF_028858725.1. Classification (NCBI taxonomy): domain Eukaryota; kingdom Metazoa; phylum Chordata; class Aves; order Coliiformes; family Coliidae; genus Colius; species Colius striatus. The sequence continues at coordinate 22,732,766 of NC_084789.1, read as the reverse complement.
TTACAGGGAAAAAAGTAGCAAAGCAGGAAGACCTGAAAGAAATGGGTGATATTTCCTCAGGGATGAGTAGTTCCATCATGCAGCTATATCTCAAACAGGTCCTTGAGGCTTTCTTTCATACCCAGTCCAGTGTACGCCACTTTGCTCTAAACGTCATTGCATTGACATTGAATCAGGGTCTCATCCATCCTGTTCAGGTATGATAGGCTTTTATGATGGGATATTTTGCTATTCAGGTTTTAAGAGGATTTTACAATTGCTAGATACATTTCTAGTTTTTCTCTTCTAGCTATTTTACAGTAATTTCTTATTATAGCAAGGGGCCTTTACAGAAAGCCTATTTTGAAATCTATTTTATGTTGTTTAGCCAGTTAGATTCCAAATGCTGTATTTTATTGCCTTTGGATCAAGATATAAAAGCATAGCCAGTGTCTAAAGAGCACTTACAAATGTACATTGGAACATATTTATGTTACACATAAATTTCATGTGTATGCCAAGCTGTTTAGTTTTTTTCCTGAAAACTGTGTCAACTTTCCTCCACCTCAATCCCCATATCCTCCAAACACTATGGAATTCCAGAGTCGATGTCAGAACATCGGTCATCATCTCCATTATTCTTTGCCTACATAATATTTTTGTAATTATTTGTTTATACCATAGCCATTGTGCTTGTCAGTCATAAGTGGTGTGGAGTTTTTTAAATGGCATTTTTTGGTAATGTAAAATTGACTTTAGAGTTTGACATAAATTAAAATGCTACCTGAAACCTTACATAACCTCTGTTGTTTATAATGCTGGTCTCTTGTGCATTTTGTACTATTTGCTTGCAAAAAGTAGTTAGGTAGTAAGTTGCATAGAGCTTCCTATTCTAGTTTCTGCGGTAGACAGAATATAACAAGAACAGCAGTGTAATAGAAGAACAAAGAGCGAGAAAGAGGAGGTACAATGACTCTGAATAATTATTTCATTTGTTTTTCAAGTGTGTGCCATACTTAATTGCTATGGGCACAGATCCAGAGCCCTCTATGCGAAACAAAGCTGACCAGCAGTTGGTGGAAATAGACAAAAAATATGCTGGGTTCATTCATGTAAGTAATTTGGATTTGTTATTGTATAAAATACTGTTATGTTCTCTGGTGAATAGGCCTTAGCTGCAGAAAGACAATATAAAGTAACAAATAAAGAATAACTATAAGCAGTTGTAAAGAAGATCCTGACTCTTTGCCCTATTTGGAGATTTCTGTTCTTAGAAATAGAAAGGATGTAATAATTTTAAGCATCTCTTTCAGTCTAAAAATTTCTTTAACTTGTAATTCACAATAGTGCTTTCCTCACTGAATAGTACATACAATCATTTATTTGATAAGAGGTTAGGACATGTGTTTCATAATGTTCAGCAATGTTTTTCCTGTATCAGTAGACTAGGGAAAAGAACACCTTGTAAAGGTAGAGGTCCTTAGTATTAGAATGTTAAGGCATCAAGGCTTTATAAATTATAATTAAGCAGAAGGAGCACAGGAAGATCTTATAAACTGAGGGATCTTGCTGAAAGGAAAATCTGAGGGCTAAATGAGGACTTGTGGAGTTGTGGTATAGTGCCATTAGTTTTGCTAAAGTTCTGAAATTGAGCTGCAGCATCCTTTCCTTATTTCAGAAGTCCCCAGTCTAGGTGCAGTGTGTATACTACATTGTAGGACTTCACAAATTTGATTGTATTCCACTCCAATTGTAACACTGCACTCTTCATGGCATCCAAACAGATACCTAATCCAGTAGGTGAAGGCTAGCAGATAAAATTTGCTATGTAGGCATCTGTAATTTAAAATAATGTATAGATGAAGAGACAACGATGCTGAACAGAAGCAGAGGTGGTATGAGGAGAATTGGATACGCAACCTAGCTAAAGATTGTTTGTTCTGAAACTAGAACAGGAGCCTTGAAGTAAGTAAAATTGGGTGGAAATTGCAGAATATATGAAAACCCTCTCATTTTCTATTTGTCAATCCTATTGTACTAATCCGGATTGTTGGTTTCACCATAAGTGATGTCAAGCATATACATTTGGTTAAATACTCTTTTCAGGTATGAAAACATTTCATTGTTCTTGAAAATTGTTTAAATTGGAATACCTGGCCGCAGTGGGTAAACATGTTTCTAACATAGAATTTACGTGAAAGCAGTTTATAAGACATATTGATTTCTGCCAAAAATTCGGATGTAATCTGCCAACTCAAAAGGTAGTAAGTATATGTTTGAAAATTAAACTTCAGATGGGCATCTACTTAAAAGGAAATAAGCTAAAAAATGAGCTAGCAGTTTCTGTTGACAGGCATTTGATTAATTTCTATTTTCAGTTTTATTGCTTGAAAGCAATGGTTTAAATAAAAATAAAAACTTTTCCACTTCAGATGAAAGCAGTGGCTGGTATGAAGATGTCTTACCAAGTACAACAGGCAATCAATACCTGCCCAAAGGATCCTGTAAGAGGTTTTAGGCATGATGAATCATCCAGTGCATTGTGTTCACACCTATACTCCATGATCCGAGGGAACCGCCAACACAGAAGAGCATTTCTAATTTCTTTACTCAACCTATTTGATGATACTGCAGTAAGCATCACATTTCCTTCACTTAAAAAGAAAATATAGCATTACAAGCTTAAATTCTCCTTTTACAATGTATTTTGATGACATAATTGTTGAAAACTTTATTTCCCTAAGGTACTTTGTTTTGCTTTGTAATATAAGGTATTATAAGGCATATAAAATGACCTGATCTAGGTTGACCTGCTTATGCAGGGGAGTTGGACTAGAAGATCTCTAAAGGTCCCTTCCAACCCTACCATTCTATGAGTCTATAATAATAGAATGCATTTCTTACTTTTGCATCATTCTATACTATTCAGTATTCAGTTTGGATTGATCAGAAATAATGTATCTTCAGGTATGACTAAATTTTGCATATGTACATGTTGTTTAGAATGGGTTGTAAAGTATGTAAAATTTATGATCATATTTTTGCTCTAGACTCTTAGGAACACAGGTTAAGTATATAAATCTAAGGTATTTGTATGTATATTTATCTTTACTTTTTCTTTTAACTTACAGAAAACAGAGGTGAATATGCTCTTGTACATAGCAGACAATCTAGCTTGTTTTCCTTATCAAACACAGGAAGAGCCACTGTTTATAATGCATCATATAGATATTACATTATCAGTTTCTGGTAGCAACCTACTACAGTCATTTAAAGAGGTATGTACATTAATATTTTAGTATATTTATTATGGTAGCAACATAAGCTTGTCTATAATTTGGTCAGTTTTTCAGGGAATACAGTACCATTACTGTGATATAGACCAGTACTGTTACTTTGTAACCAGTAGTTAAAAGGCAAACAACCCTTTCTGTTCTGGCCTGCATCTGGTAGACACTAGTTAAAAGCTTTCATTATATTGCTGCTTATATTATTAAAAAAGAATGACAAATTTTGAGATCTTTATATTAAATCTATATAAATCCTTAATATTGCTGAATTCATTGGAATTAATATGAATTGCATGCATCTGGGAAGTACATGAATCCAGAATCATCATGAAATATTGATTTATTGTGGTCACTTGTATAATTTTAATAATAAAATCCAGTTTTCTATTTCTTTTGTTGTCAAGTAGCTGATGGCAGTTGTGTGTACGTTGCCCGAGAAACTTTAAATACATTGTTTATTGCAAGAAAAGAGTGTGCAATATTTCTTTTCTTAAGGTAGCATATAAGAACCCTAATAATGTTATAGTATCTGTTGTTATGGCAATACACAACCCTATAAGAAAAAGGCCTCTGTTTCCTAAAACCTTCAGTGTCTTTATTTTCTGGACAACTTTACCAGTAGAAGGTCCAAACTGTCAGGAAACAAACCAAATCTGTCTAGTAAGTACAAGTCAGAGTTGATACCTGGAAAGTACACTGTTTTGAATTGTCACTCTACCAAACTTGATTTTCAGTCTGCTAGAAAGAGACGGTACATTCTTTAGATGGGGGACTAGTGTGTAGCACCAACACATAGAGGATGAGATAGTACTTGGGACATCTTAAGTTCTGTGTTATGAAAAATCACGGTATGTGCAGTAATAGTGTAAGTGTGAAATTTTGTTGCTCTACAAGTAGTATAAGTGATTATTATTGATACTGTGTATTATGACTTGGGGTTTTCTCTGGTCAGCAGTGTAATTAGTGTCATAGAATTTTCAGAGACAAGGATTGAAACTAGCTTGGACTAGTCTGTACCAAAGTGTACATGGAAATATATGTAACATGCAAAAATTATATTCAGGTGAAATAATTTTTTTTAATATCAAGTTATTCATTAATAATATTGTTCAAGGAATTCTTTACAGTTCAAGCCAACAATGATTTGGAAATATTTTTTAGAAAAATACATGATGCTACTTACCCTAATTTTGGAATGTGTGTTAACTTCTCTGTCTCACAGTCTATGGTGAAAGACAAAAAAAAGGAAAGAAAACCTTCATCAGACGAGGAAACTGAGAGTGACAGTAACAGTGGGAGTGAGAGCGAAAGTGAGGGGGAAGCTTCTAAGCCACGGAGATTACGGAAACGAGTAGACTCTGATTCAGATTCTGATGAAGAAAATGATATAAATGCTGTGATGAAATGTTTGCCAGAAAATTCAACTCCTTTAATTGAATTTGCAAATGTCTCCCAAGGCATATTATTACTTTTGATGCTGAAACAGCATTTAAAGAACCTCTGTGGATTCTCTGATAGGTAAGGATATTTAGATAATAGTAAGAGAAAAATCATAAATGTAATAGGTTGACTGTAATGAAACTTTGGCTTAGAAAAAGCAATGATTTCATTTCTTACTAGGATGTCTATTGTATATGGAATTATTAAAATATAACTGCTTATATCAAAGATTTTAAAAGTTTTTCCTTGAAATTGTTTTGGACTTTCCTTAAAACCTCTTCCCTTTTGTTTTCTTTAAACAGTAAAATTCAAAAATATTCTCCATCTGAATCTGCAAAAGTTTATGACAAAGCAATAAACAGGAAGACAGGAGTTCATTTCCATCCAAAACAAACTCTGGATTTTCTGCAGAGCGATATGGCCAATTCCAAGATCACTGAAGAAGTGAAGAGGAATATAGTAAAACAATATTTAGATGTAAGTAAAGTTGCTTTGCAGAAAATCTAAAATCCCTTCAAACTAGGTAACATAGTATAAACTTGAAAACAGATGCTGAATTATTAGATGAAACCAGTACAGGCTGGGGGTTGAACTACTGAAGAGCAGCTCTGCAGAGAGAGACCTGGGAGTCCTGATTGCTAATAAACTAAACATGAGCCAGCAATGTGCCCTCATGGCCAAGAAGGCCAATGGCATCCTGGGATGCATCAAGAAGATCAGCAGGTCTAGGGAGGTTCTTCTCCCCCTCTCCTCTGCCCTGGTGAGGCCTCATCTGGAGTACATTATTATTAACATTTACAAATATCTAAAGGGTGGGTGTCAAGAGGTTGGGGCATCCCTTTTTTCTATTGTAGCTAGCAACAGGACAAGGGGTAATGAGATGAAGCTGGAACACAAAAAGTTCCACTTAAATATAAGAAAAAACTATTTCACTATGAGGGTGATGGAGCAGTGGAACAGGCTGCCCAGAGGGGTTGTGGAGTCTCCTTCCTTGGAGGTCTTCAAGACCCGTCTGGACATGTTCCTATGTGACCTGATCTAGGTGACCCTGCTTCTGCAGGGGAGTTGGACTAGATGATCTCTAAAGGTCCCTTACAACCCCTACCATTCTATGATTCTATGAACATTTCAAAACTATAAGTTCCTGGTAATCTTATGCAATATACTGATAACTCACCATTTCCTTTCAGGATGTTTAGCAGGATTATTTTTCAAAGTCTTCTAATAAATTTGAACACAATAAAAATTAATTTCAACTAAAGTATATTCATCTTTTCAGAGTGTTTTCTAATTTCTGGTATCCATCTTGTATACCTCTACCAAATAACTTGTTCACTTTAGCCTTGTTTCCATCATAGGAACAGAGACTAGACCTAGTATATTTACCTCCCCCCCCCCAATTCTTTAAAATATTAACTAGAGAACTTGTAATTTTGGAAACACAGAAAGAAAGATTTTATATATCTCCTAGAACAAAACACTGTTTTGTTTTACACTGTTTCTTTATCTTTTCATTTGGTTTTTTATTTCATTTAGTCTGATCTGAATGTGTTTTTTTAAAATTAGAATGTGGACTGATCTGTTTTGGTGGGGTTTTTTTTTAAAGTTCAAGCTCCTTATGGAACATTTGGATCCTGATGAAGAGGAAGAAGATGGAGAGGTATCAGCTAGCACAAATGCTCGGAACAAAGCAATTACCTCACTGCTTGGAGGAGGCAGCCCTAAAAACAATGCAGCTGAGACAGAGGACGATGAGAGTGATGGGGAGGATAGAGGAGGAGGCACTTCAGGGGTGAGGCGGAGGAGGAGTCAACGTATTTCACAGCGTATTACGTAAAATTATTTTTATGTGCTTATAAATGTCAGTTTATTATATTAAATGTACACCAAGTAATGTAACTCACATGAAAGAAAGCATTCTGTAGACAGAGATTCTCTACTTAACCATTTATACAACTTTTGTAGAAAGTTTAACAGAAAAGACAATAAAAAAAAACCAAACAACAACTAGGAAATAAGATTTACCCCATATAAGAATTTATTAATTTCCCTTTGGAATGTACTATGTGTTATCCTTTTTATTGTTGCCAAGTTTTTATGTAGCTTTATGATTCGTGTGTATATATAATTTTATATATCAATAAGAGATAAAGAGACACGGGTACAAATTAAGAGTATGTGGTTTTACAAGGATATGTTAACCCCTTGGCGCTGGCGGTCGCAGTGCGTCTCATTGCCGGCAATGGAATGTGTGCCGGGAAACCCCAGCTCCCGGCGTCAAGGGATTAAAAGCAATAAAAGCAATAATTTCACTAAAGTTCTTTTGTGTAACACTTGGTCTTTTTTCCCCCCAATATTTTAGTCATTGAGAAGGTCAAAACGAAATTCAGACTCTACAGAGTTGGCAGCACAGATGAATGAAAGTGTTGATGTCATGGATCTCATCGCTATTTGCTGTCCAAAGTACAAAGACCGACCACAAATTGCAAGAGTAGTACAGAAAACCAGCAATGGCTTCAGTGTTCAGTGGATGGCAGGCTCCTACAGTGGCTCCTGGACTGAGGCTAAGCGCCGTGATGGCCGCAAACTGGTGCCTTGGGTAGACACTATTAAAGAGTCAGACATTATTTACAAAAAAATTGCTCTAACGAGTGCTAATAAGCTGACTAATAAAGTTGTGCAGACTTTACGATCGCTGTATGCTGCCAAGGATGGAACTTCCAGCTAATGAATTTGTACATGCAGCCAAATTTACAGGAATTGAAATAACAGAAAAACTTGAAATATCAACTTTCTGGGGGAAAAAAAAAAAAAATCAGTTAAATGAAGAGTAAGAATGGAACCTGGGATGCGGGAAAAAAAGAAGGAACTGTTTGGTAAACATTTATGTGGGAGCTTCCTTCGCTGTTGTGCAGCAGAAATGTCTTAGTTCATTTTTACTCCCACTGTATTATAGTTTAACAAAAAATTGTTTATATCTTGAAAAAAAACTTTCTGTTTAAAAAAATAAACAAGTGAATGTTGGAAATTAGTCTGTTAATGTTCTTAATAAAGTGTTCTTGGAGTTTAACCTAGCAGCGGATGGCTTTCTTTAGCTTAGCTGAGTTTCCAGGGAAGCATTGTTTTTCCAGGCCGTAAAATGGCAGATTCTCCTGGATATAGAATTTATTCTGTTGGAAAAAAAAAAAAAAAGAAAAAAGAAAAAAAATAAAAAATAAAAAATAAAAAACATGCAGTATCTATGACCTATCTGAAGGAGTAGTTTTTGTAAATGTAGATTTTGATGTATTAGGTCACCCTGAAATAATACATGAAAAGGGATCCCCAGCAAATCTGGTGGAACAAATACTGCAATAAATTTTTTTACTTCTCTTTGTTACTTGTCCGTTTCCATTTGAATTTCTTATTGTAAAGATCTGTTTAAATCCATTTATATGATTTTGCAGTCTTTTATGTAAAATTTACTATATTAGTGGTTTTCAAAACAAGACATAAAATATTGTTTATACAGTTTGTATAGTCTGACTTCTGAATAATTGATATATTTTTATTTTTATCCCTTAAAGGGTGTAAACACAATTTAACTCCAGGGTTTTATTGTATCTTACAATATTTAGTATATGATTTAGCACTGTGCCAAACACATTTTCAAGAGTACATTTTTATATAAAAAGAAACTATAGTTTATTACTTGTATGCTTCAATTTCTTTCTAATGCTGTCTAAATGGTAATTATTGGTAGTTTAAATTTGGGGAAAGCTGAATAACTATGCTCCTTGGGCTAACTTGAGACCATGTATATATTTCTCTGGGTTAACATAGAGGTCTGTGTCAAGAGGAGATAGCTACCAGTGTTCGAAAAATGAATGGGTGAGTCTGGGTAATTACACCACACTCCTTCACAAATGACTTTTAAATAAAAATGTTTGTATATTAACCTATTTTTTTTTTACTAATTTAAAGATGTTTTCACATTTTATAAATTGAAAAGTGCTACTGAAAGCTTTCAGAAGCATTTGTTTTGACTACATTGCCACAAGCTTTTCATAAGCAGTTTGCCTTTATAGAGAGTAAAAAAAGCAGCAGATAGATTGGCAAACAGGAAAAAAATCTAAACTTAACTTCTTAGGGGACTATTAAACCCTGCTGTGTTTTCAAATGTGTTTATCTAAAACAGGTGTTCCTCAATAAGTAGATCTTTCTCCTATGTTTATTTTCTTATATGAATTTAATTTATGGTAGGAGGCTGTTTTTATGAAGCTAGATTGCAGAATTTTAATGTGTTATTTGATTTTTGAGGGATAGTAACAGTATTCCAAAATATTCACATGTACAAATAAAAAAAACATTAAATTGAATTGATGAATAACTCCTCAGAATCTAGTTAGCAATTGTTCCCATGAGAAATGCCTTTTTGATATTTCACCACTGGAATTTTTCTAAACAGAAATATTTTCTCACCTTTTTTTTATTTCACTGCACATAGTATTTTCTTCACTGTACAAAAAGCCACCTCTCATAATAAGATAGATATTGTTAAAATGGGGAGAAGTAGAAAAAGGAGAAGTTATCCCTGCAGCTCTGGAAGCAGCACATTTTTGTAGAAAACAATGAAATACTGTTTTTCTCATGGCCAGGAGCAGCTTTTATAGTGGAAAATTCATACTCTGAGAATAGAGGGATTGTATGATGTTACTAGTAGAAAGAGTTGAAAATACTCCACAAGGAAACATCTGAATTATTAAAAACAAGAATTTCATACAGATGCAGTTTAAAATGAAGTTGTCACTAGTCTGTTAGCCATTTCTGATGCTATTTATATTAAAGAATCTTATTTTTAATAGGCAATACAAAGGTTTCCTTGATCATAAATTGTTTCTGGGTCATGTGGTTTTCCCGATAGCAAAGAGAGGTTTTTTATTTAAATTTGTTTGATATTTATTAGAATAAAATTATCAAAAATAAATTATAATTAAGCAATCAAAACCTGAAGTCTAAAGTTGTCTTAGTTGAGAGGATTTGGACCATTACTTTATTGTGTAATATGCCAGAGGGCATACATGATGGGATCTGTTTCCTATAATATATACCTATTCAAATCTATAACTAATTTTATAAATTGAATAAGATTCTCACTAGTTTAAAGTTGAATTTTTGCATTCTGTACTACTCAGAGTAACATTTTATTCTATTTTGCCTATCATAAACTTTCAGATTTCTTGCTGTGAAAGAAAAAGGTAGCAGAGTTCATTTTTGGGAAACAATTTCCTATTAGCTGTTTATAATATGGGATGATGATTTTCAGAAATATGAAATAGAAAGCTCGAGGCTGCAGCTGTAATCTGTGCAGTACTCATTCTCTGAGTAGAAGTCGTGGTTTTACCAACATGCACCGTATTATTGGCAACAGCACATATCAAGATAAGGGAGTTTTCTACATTAAAAAAAGGGTGAGGGATTTTAAAAAAACGCTGCAGTGCAGTAATTGATACAGTAACAGAATTTTACTCCTTTGTATTGACATAGCTTGGTAGTATTTTTTCACTATATGGCTATAGATTTTTACATACATAACTATAATGATTATTGAATTGGTTTATTCTTACTCTTTTCTCCCTTTGAGTACAAGTTCTGTACGTGGAAAATTGTTGCAGTAGCTTACCTAACAAAGGGATATTGTCAAATCTTTAGAATTAACACTAACCATATTGTACTCTTTAAGAAAACACAGACACTTCTGCAATCTGAATAAATAAGAAATTATTAATTAAATTATTACTTCAGTACTGTAAAATTTCAGAACAATTCTTCAGTATTTTCATTATCTGCAGCTATAATAGATCACAATAGTTTTTGACAAAATTTTTAATTACAAATAAGCATTTTTTTAATTATTCAGAAATGACCTTTTATATTTTATTAAGTTCTCTATTGCTTATAATGACTCTAACATGTATAAAGGTAGACATGGGCAATATTCAACATAAGTATTTTAGTAAAGTGTGCCCATTAAAAAACTATTTAAAACTTAAATCAAACTTTAGCCTTTGTTTTGCTGTCATGGTATCACTTGTGAGAATATTGTTACTGTGAAATAATTGGATTGTGCTAAACATTAGCTCTAACATGAAATACCTTGTAACACTGAAACAATTCTTAAGTCTATTTGTTGCTCTTGACAAAAAAACTCACCTAGACGAGTTCCTTTGTGACCTGATCTAGGTGGTCCTACTCTGGCGGGGGAGGGGGGGTTAGACTAGAGGATCTTCTGAGGTCCCTTCCAGCCCTTACAATTCTGTGATTCTGACTCATCTGGTACTAGTTAAATAGCAAGATGTTTTGCCTAAATGCAGGTGTTAATAATGTTCTAAGGTAATGAATGGATCAGTTTGATTGATCTTTACTGTAAAAATAACACATTTTAACTCTGACCCCAGACAGATATTAATGAAGCTGAACTCAAAACACCTAATGCTTTTGTTATGTGCCCAACACTCCTAAATCTCATCTGCTAAAAATAGAGAGAGGCCAAGGCATAAGTTTGCTTCCACTCACCTAAGAGACATACTGTTGTGATTTTACCCCAGACGGCAACTAAGCCTCACACAGCCACTCACTCACTGGTGTGATGAGGAAGAGAATCAGAAGAGTAAAAGTGAGAAAACTCATGTGTTGAGATAAAGACAGTGTAACAGGTAAAGCAAAAACCATGTATTCAAGCAAAGCAAAACAAGGAATTAATTCACCACTTCCTATGGGCAGGCAGGTGTCCAGCCATCTCCAGGAAAGCAGGGCTCCATCACATGTAATGAATACGTGGGAAGACAAACATCATCATTCTGAACATCGCTCCCTTCCTCCTTCTTCCCCTAGCTTTATATGCTGAGCATGACATCATATGGTATGGAATATCCCTTTGATCAGTTGGAGCCAGCTGTCCTGGCTGTGTCTTCCCCCAACTTCTTGTGCATCCTCAGCCTACTCACTGGTGAGGTGGTGTGAGGAGCATAAAAAGCCTTGAGTCTGTATAAGCACTGCTCAGCACTAACTGAAATATCCCTGTGTTATCAACACTGTTTCCAGCACAAATCCAAAACATAGCCCTATGCCAGCTATAAATAAAATTAACTCTACCACATGACACCCAGCCAAAACCAGTACACACATGATAATCATACAAGTGTTTCCATATCCCTCAGAGATTTTGTCGTCATTAAAGTACTGAGTTGTAAATAAGATGAGTTCTTAATGTAAGTAGTGAGTTTTTAGATTTCATGGTTCCTTGACTAAATGTTATTGTTATATACAAATAAATTCATAGTGTTATTTCATTTATTTAAAATAAATTATGCAAGAGTTTAGTTTGTACCCTTCCAAAGTGAAACTTAAATTTTTTTATTCTAGAATGTGCATACATTTCGCTGATCTCTTTCTTGTGCTCACAATGCTCCAATTATGCCTGGGGCACCTATAAGGCATCCTGAGAGAATTTTTGCCAGTCTATGTTCAACCCATCAGACTAAACTACATAGTTTCTAGTTAGTACGATACCTAATTTTGGACTTCTCTGTATTAGGAAGGAATAATTTTCACTGACATACATGCAATTGCATGTACTACTTGCAGCTACTGTGTTAAATGTCTCTTCCAAACATCCTCTTCAAAAAAATCATTAACCTGAGGATTGGTTTGGGGGGAAGTGAGGGGGGAGGAGGGGCAAATTTATTCTGTGTGGAACAGCAATAGCTCAGGCAACCAAACACTAGCGTAGTGATTATACAAGTGTGTGGTATGCATTTGATCAATCATCTGTCCAGGCATGGGACTCTAGAACACTGGAGTTGTGAAAGAACATTAACAAATAACTGACTATCCCAGTTACAGTTTGTGACACAGAGTGGCAATCATTTCTCAGTGTTAAAAAAAAAAAAAAATTGAAAACAAATATCAGTTCCTAAAAGCTACAATGGTGTTTTAGCTGATTTCCACCCCCACCTCCCCAGGGGATTGACTATTAAACAAGATACTACTGTATTTGTAATGTAGCTTTTGTCTTTTGGAAGCTGTAGTTATGAGCACTAAACCATGTTTCATGGGGCACCTCTTGGTTTAGATGTCAACATCCCCTGCTTTTTTGTCAATCGGATCATTTTCAAAGCACTTACTCCTTACCCTTCCCTCAAAATAGCTTCTGAATTTGTTTTACCTATCCCTTATTTGCAATACTCTTCCCAATTAGAAGACTAAAAAATTTGTTGGAAACGACCCAAGTCTGTCCTACACTAAAGTTAGTTTTGAGAAACCATACAGGGAATAATCTATTTCTTTCTCATTTTGACTTCACAAGCACAGACTTAAGACATGCTTTCTTTGGACAACAGCCTTCTTTCTATCTCTTACTTGTTTTGTTCTCTTGTTGGGGTTTCTACTTGTACAGAAATAATACAGAACCAAAACTGCACATAAATTGCTATAAGCCAAAAATACATGTGTAGAGGAGAAATTCAATGAGTTTATGCTTCCTGCTTAAACTAAATGTGCTCTGTGAGCACAGGCAAACAAAGTGTAATAATTCCTTGAGAAAATCCATTTGTTTCAAATTCATGAGATTTTTTTTTATTCTGAAGAGTTCTATGTGGAGATGGATTTTTAAATTCAAGATCAGCCCTGAACATCTCTAATGCATCCCTGCAGTTCTGAACAGTATTACTTCATCTACATACAAATGTTCAGGTCAGATTCATGTAGATCCAAGTTTTCTGTGATTTGGATCACTACTCAATTATTTTTATTTGCTGTCTAAAAGTACTGGTAGGAAAAAAAATTATACACATAGTGGTATATTCTAAAAAATCTTAACAGCTGTAACACATTTTATAAAATTCTCAGTTCTGACCAGCTCAATAGTGGTTCAGAAAACTCAGAATTTTAACAAAAAAATATTTCAGAACTCACTATTTCAAAATATGTGATGACTTGTTTAAATTTGTGCTCACTTGTCAGATATTTCTGGACAGGCAGAAATTTATTCCTCAAATAATTTATTCCTAATATTCAAAAGAAAATTTATTTTGAAGGTATTGCTCTACTTGAGAGAGAGGATTCCCTTCATATTGAAATCCATGTGAAATAATTGGGGACAGAGTTTGTCACTAAGTTTGTATTTAGTCTTCAAGTCATCCAGATCAAACTTTCCAGACCAACCATGTACAGTCTTTTACACACCTACTCTTTGAGCAACTCTAATTAGTACTGGATGCTCCATGGTTCGAGGAATTTCTTCCTACCTTCAATTTTAAATGCTGGATGAGAAACCCACTCAAACAGGCCACTTCCTTAAATGTCATGTTAAATACTTTTAGGAGGGTGCACATAGTTGGTCATCACAAGGTGTATATTTCTCCCTGAAGATCCTTTTCAAATTTGTATTTTCTGAACTTCCTTCTATTTGTTGTGTTTTTATACATCAGAAAAAGAAAAAAAACCACATTATTTTAGCTTATTTAAATATATTCCAATTAAGGATCAGTCTGTTGATGCCTTACCACTTCTGTGTTACATAAAGCTGTGAAATGTGATTTCAAAAGCAAGTTTCAGGGTTGTATTTATTTTGTGCATAGTAGCTATTAATGAATACTTGTTCTTTTTTCTTACAAAAGTTTACAAATTGTAGCGCAGACTTAGAACATGTTCCAATGCTAAGTATAGTTTCTTGAAGTCTATGTAGGATCTTTCAAGTAGCTTGTTCCACAGCTGAACCCACTCTCTTCCATCTTCAGAAGGTACGAGTGTGACTTTGAGGAGCTAGGAAGCACAAAATCCACCTGGCTTTCCTTTTATGTTCCCTGTGAATTATATCTATTTCTCTTTCTTTACTGTGGCAGTATTTCTGGAAATAAAACATAGATGTCAGCCCTGCGTATCTTAAGCTGTCTTTTCACATACTTTGACATCTCTTTAGTAGTCCCTCAGTTTAAATATCTCAGCTAGAGCTCTGACAAAAACAGCCTTCTGAAGATGTATAGCTAGACATACAACAACTACTAAGTACCATTTTATTACTCTGAGTCTCTCAATAATCATATTAAAGAATAAAGATTGATTCATACTTTTGTAGTTTACTCTTTTTCATCTTCCTATTTTAATTATTTAGTTTCCTTTGGGTTTTTTTGGTTGATGATGGGTGTTGTTTCTGGTGTCCTTTTTTATTGTTGGTGGGGATTTTGTGTTTTGGGGTTTCTTTTAACTACCTGGAAGAATTTTTTTTATTTCTGGAAGTTCATTTTGGGTTTTTTTTTTAGTTGTTTGACTGAAGCTACCAAAGAAACCAAAGATAAAAGCATATATTAAGATGTCAAATGTGTGGAATTAAGTACAAAACATAGGAAAAATTGATTGAAACAATTATTTTATAAGAAGAATATATAATTCATGTTTCTAATTCTATGTATTTGATTTAACCCAATAAAATAATCTTATGCTTAAAACTGTGAAACTTCAGTATTTTGGAGTTGAATGGACATGTCTCACTACTAGATTGCTAAAAAAAAATATAGGTTTCTTCAGGTGAGACTCCAAAAGAGTGTTACTTTGCTTTAGGAATATAAAAATTGTTGTAGCTTGTGCCCCTTGTTCCACTCTAAAAATTCAATTTTTCTTTTTATAATACTTTTTCTCCATTTCTCATTTTTTCTGCTAGTTTAGTCTAAGTATAAAGGAGATTATATATATTCTATTTTCCACATTTTCCTCCTCTGTATTTCCATATGTATTTTCTTAAATAATTCATACTTCCATTTTTCTGCAACTGATCCATTTCATATCATACTGTATTTGACTTATGTGCACAGTCTTTTGGTTAACAAGCCAACAGATAAATCGCAAATTCTCTCATGAAAATAGGACTGTGTGCTAGTTTTAATTTTTGCTTTTCCTTCCTCTGCATTTCCCTCCAGCAGACACTTGGAAAAAGGAAATTATGGTGGTGGAAATGGTAGCAGAGTTTCTCTTAATGTGAGACACCAACTGAAATGTACTGAATTCTCTCCAGGTGAGGATGAGGGACAAGTTGAGAGTTTGTGGGTTAGAATTAAGGGTCAGGCTAGCATGTGTGACACTATTCTGGGTGTCTATTGCAAGCCACCTGATCAGGTTGGGGAAGTTGATGAGGCCTTCTACAGGCAGCTGGGAGCAGCCTCAAAATCACAGGCCCTGGTTCTCATGGGGGATTTTAACTACTCAGGCCACCAAGATGATCAGGGGACTGGAACATCTTCCTTATGAGGAAAGGCTGCAGGAACTGGGGCTGTTTACTCTAGAGAAGAGGAGACTAAGGGGAAGATCTCATTAATTTTACAAATATCGAAATGGGCATTCCTTTTTTCTATTGTAGCTAGCAACAGGACAAGGGGTAATGGGATGAAGCTGGAACACAAAAAGTTCCACTTAAACATAAGAAAAAGCTATTTCACTGTGAGGGTGACAGAGCACTGGAACAGGCTGCCCAGAGGGATTGTGGAGTCTCCTTCCTTGGAGGTCTTCAAGACCCGTCTGGACATGTTCCTATGTGACCTTATCTAGGTGAACCTGCTTCTGCCAGGAGGGTTGGACTAGATGATCTCTAAAGGTCCCTTCCATCCCCTACCATTCTGTGATTCTGCCGATACAGGGTCCCTCACACAGGATGCAGTCCTTGGTGAATACCTCTGGTGTGGATTCTTTGCCACAGTTGCAATTTCTGCAGTTATAGAGTCCCTCTTTCAGGACAAGGTCTATTCTGGGCATAAGTTTAATGAGCTGCTTTGTCGTGGGTTACAGTTACAGCTGTGTATATTGGGTCCCTTCCGTGGGACACAGCCTCTTCTGGTCATAGTTTTAAAGAAGAAAATCACTGTCCCTGGCTCAGGGTCTGCAGTGAAGTGATTGGGTCCCTCCCATGGGACACGGCCTCCTCCAACCATAGTCACTGTCCCTGGTTCAGGGCCTTTAATGAAGTGATTCGCTGCCCCTAGTGCAGGGTCAGTTTTATCAAAATGAGTCTCTACCGCTGCTGTGGGGTCTTTAAAGAAATGAAAATAAATCTCAGCTTCACCACTTCACTCTGTAGAATGCAGGGGAGTCTCTGCTCCAGCACACCTCCTCCTGTCTTTCCTCACTGACCTTGTGTCCTGGTTTAGCCAGGAGCAGCTTTTGGCTTGGTAACAGGGGGAGCGGGTTGCAGTGAAGACCCTCCCCCGGCTCCTAGGTTCAGACCCACCTCCGGCCCGGCTGGGCCAATCTGGCGCCTCTGCGATCACTATTTAGGGGACGGGAATTTGAAATGCGAGTCGGGAGGTGGAGAGTGATACAAGATGGAGGCCACCACGCGGACCCTTCAGCCAGAGAGGGAGGAAGGAACGAGAAGCAGTAGACCGGAGACCCCTCTGTAAGCCGTGGCGAGAATACAAGCTGTGCCCCTGAAACCTATGGAGATTCGTGGCAAGACTGAGAGCCACCAACAGCTCCGTGTGGGTGAGCCCGGACGGGCGGGGGACTGTGTGGGGAGATGGCCATGGCCCAGGCCGTGCTGGAGAGCCTGCGCGCCGCAGAGCAGCCCCACACGAGAGGCAGAGAGGAGCTGCAGCCTTTGGAATAAGTGGGCATCGGAGCAGCCCGTGCAAGTCTGCCATGCTTGTGAGTTACCCCACGGACTTGCAGGGAGGACTGGTGTGGAGTTCACCCGTCCTGAGGAGGGACAAACGGCAGAAGCTCTCGGAAACCGACTGACTGAACCCCCCACTGCCTGCCCCCCCCGAACCGTTCAGGGGGGGGGCAAGGTAAAAACACCGGGATCAGGGCTCTGAACCCGGGAAGAGGGGAGGGGTGGCAAGAAGGTGTTCTTAAAAAGGCTGGTTGGACTCTCCATTGATGTATTACTCTGGGTTGTTTCATTTTGGTTATGTTTTGGTTGATTTTGCATTAAATTATTTTCTGTTTTCTTCCCCAAAACCGAGTAGCCTGGTCTGTTTTGTCCTGAACCTTAAGCGGCAATTAAGCCCTCCCTGCCCTCGAGCAATCCTCAGCCTCTTCGGTACTCGAGGCTAATCGTGGCCTTTGTTCCCTGATGGGCCTAAACCACGACACCTTGGAGTCTGCATGGTTGTTTCTCTCACTGTTCCTACTCCTTGCACCACCACCAGCCAGAAGAAGACGGGCAGAAAAAGGAAGAAACAGGAAGAAGAAGGAGGAAGAAGCCTCCTCTTCCAGCTTCTTCTTAAAAAGTGATCATGGAGGTGTCTAAATGGCTCAGTCACAGAAGTGGATCTGGCTCAGAGCTGGGGAGAGTTGCGAGAAACTTCTTACAGGAGCCATCTTTACAGCCCCTTCCTCCTTACCAGAAAAGGCTATCATATCAAAACATGACATCCATTACAGTCTAGGCTGCTGTCAACCAAGGCAGAATAGTTTTCCTTCCTGTTTCAACTGCTGCTTCTGATCATCTTCCTGTGCTAGCATTAAGCATTTGTGTGACCAGGAAATAAGAAAAAAAGAAGGAAATATTTGTCAGTCAGACCAGTTCCTGATCTGAATCTCTACATGAATGCTGGTTCAAGGGGATTAAGGGATGAGTCACACACACCCGCTTCTTGTGGCAAGTCAACCTTCTTCCTGAAGGATTGTTTCCCCTTTGGATAACCCACTTTGGGGCAGATTATGAAGAGCTGCACCCCGTGGAAAGGACCCATGTTGGAGCAGTTTGTGAAGAACTGTAGCCTGGAGGAAGGACTCACATTGGAGAAGTTTGTGGAGAACTATCTCCCACGGGAGGGACCCCACACTGTAGCAGTGGGAAGTTTGAGAAGGTCTCCTCCTGAGAATAAGCAAGTCCATCTATAATGAACTGACTGTAACCCCTATCTCCCATCCCCCTGCGCTGCTGTGGGGAGGAAGGAGAATCCTGGGAAGAAGGAGGGGTGGGGGGAGGTGTTTTAAGAGTCTATTTTTATTTCTCATTTTCCCTGCTTTGTTCTGATTGTTTATTAATAAATCAAACCTTTTCTCCCCATGTTGAGTCTGTTTTGCCTGTGATGCAAATTGCTGAGTGATCTCCCTGTCCTTATCTCGACTCATGAACTTCTCGTTATATTTCTCCCTCCCCTGTCCAGTTTAGGAGTGATAGAGAAACTTGGTGGGCACTAAGCCACCACACTTCAAAATGAATCCCTGCCTCTCTAAGCAATGGGGAAGTGAAATAACCTAGATGAACCTCGAAGCATGTATCAGTGTCTTTATAAACAAGACTGATTAAAAATACAATGAAAACATAACAAAGAAAAGCAAAGTCAGGGGAACAGCTAACTGCAGAGCATGTATCTAGGGCTGATAAGTCCCTGCTGCCCAGCACAGTACTATTAAATATAGTAGCTCAGATATGCAATAAGCCTGCCAATACAAGCAAATATACATTCCCAGGGACCTGAGAAAGCTTGCACAAAACTTTAACACACTTGCATCTTGTTCTCTAGCACTACTGCTTCCATTATGAATACAGAGCCAGTCATATTATTTGCACATTGCTCAGTACCTGGAGCACAATTAATTCTAAACATGGATTATCTTCTGAGACAACTGAAAGTTGCCTATCAAATTCAAAATGAATATGATATTATATTTTAAGCTTATTGAAAAAATACATTTTATTGTAATAAGATAAATTTGAGAGTTATAATGATTCTTAGGCTTCTAAATCTCTGGAAAGTAAGAGCTTGCTTATATGATTAACACACTTTTGATTCGAGTTCTGCCATAGAGAAACAGTCCAGTGATAACAATGCATTTTTTGCAATGAGTTTAGGCTTCTTACAAGTTTATGTGTATATCTTCAAAAAAGAAATATTTCCGATAGTTTAATGTTTCCACACACTGAGGTTTTTTTTTAATGCTCCAGGACACAATATCCATAATCAAGTACAAATTTTGCTAACTAAATTGACATTGTAGATATACTGCATATAAGCAGCCTTTTGGCTCTGTAGAGTTTAGAACTTCTGTATGGTAAGGAGTGGAATGATCAATAGGCAGTAAATAAGTTTTAGACTGTAATAGCTAGATTGATGCTGTACTACCAGACCTGGTATTAGTTGTTAACCCACCAATTATCTCTGAAGATTGACAATAATTAGTTGTCACCATAACTCAGCTATATTCAACTACAGGTCTGAGCCCTAATCTACATTCTTTAATAGATTATCACACTTCTGTGTTGCCACTACCGGCAACACCACCAGGCCACTCGCACGGATCTCTCAGCCCACCCCGCTGACAAGGATCACCACATGCTCAGCATGGATGATACTTTATTCCAACCCCTTGTTTACACCATGTGCTTTTATCTGCTAACACCAGCACCTCCTCTCCCTCCACCCCGTGCCTCATTTCTGCCACTCCTCCAGGCATCATCTTCGGTGGCCAATAACGCGGCTGACTTTTCTCCTTTCTCATTCCCGGCGTCGGCGGCATTGTCCCCGGCACTGCTCCCGGTGCCGCTCCCGGTACTGCTCCCGGCACTGCTCTCGGCACTGCTTCCGGCGCTGCTCCCGGTGCCGCTCCCGGTACTGCTCCCGGTACTGCTCCCGGCACTGCTCTCGGCACTGCTCCCGGCACTGCTCTCGGCACTGCTCCCGGCGCTGCTCCCGGTGCCGCTCCCGGTACTGCTCCCGGCACTGCTCTCGGCACTGCTCCCAGTGCCGCTCCCGGTACTGCTCCCGGCACTACTCTCGGCACTGCTCCCGGTAGCGCAGTCGGTATTACTCTCTCCTGCGTTTTCTTTTTCTTTGTTTCCCCTCGCGTGCCCAATTGTACCCAGTCTAACATGGGGTCGCGCTTCCCCATTCTCCCCTAATCCTCTTGCACCGTACTCCCATCCAACTCCGCCCGCTCGGCTTTCCCCGCCCGCATCCTCTGCAACTCGTCCCAGGGGTAACCCAGCGGGCTGAACTCGACTGGGAAGCAGCTCTCCCGCGGGGGCTCCGCTCCGGGACCGCACCCCTCACTCTCCTCCTCGCTGTCAAGTTTATCACATTCCGCGTCCCCACACAGCAACGGACCCGTCTGCGCTCCCACATTCTCTACCTCTACGCTCCACGTTTGAGTCTCCTGATCACTACAAACTCTCTCCTCCGTCTGCGCTTTCCGCCCTTCCCCCTGGAGAGCTTCCCACGCCGATAGCCAAAACTGTCTCTCCTCTGCTGCCTTAGTCAGAGTCCTCTTAACATCTCCCCACGCTTTAAGATGTTGATCCTTGGCTCCACCAAGGCAGCCTGTAACATCTCCACCTCTACCGCTGTCCAAATCCACACATCTAATAACTCTGTGGGTGTCCGTACCATACCCTGCCTCTGCAACCACTGGATGTACGCAACTGTGGACGTGCAATTAATCTGCTCGCCCACCTTAGGCGCCACTGCCTTAAGTACCTTAATCACTTGTTCCATCTGTGCCATGGACGGGGACATCCTGCATTCCGCCGATCACGTTGGGGTCACCATATGTTGCCACTACCGGCAACACCACCAGGCTGCCCACACGAATCTCTCAGCCCACCCTGCTGAGGGGACAAGGATCACCACACACTCAGCATGAATGATACTTTATTCCAACCCCTTGTTTACATCATGTGCTTTTATCCGCTAACACCAGCACCTCCTCTCCCTCCACCCCGTGCCCACCTCTTCTGTACCTTCCACCTCTCACATTATAACCCGAGATCTTCTGGAGGCCTACTACACTTCTCCATAGAGCATGGCAAAGAAAAGTAACAAAAGGATGTTGTAATTACTGTAAAACTGGGAAATAATATAGTTGCTGCAACATTTTTCCCTCCATGCAAAGATGATTTATACTTTTGTTTGGGTTTTTTTCATCATGATTAGTTGCTTGAGAAGGCTCTCTAAGCAGAGATTTCAGTGAGCTGAATTGCTGAGTAGTATTCTCATCAAGAACCAGGAAAATAGGCACAGTGAGGGAGTCAAGCTCCACAAGACTATTACCATCATGAGATGCAAAAAAAAATCTCATACTACAGCATGCACACACTACATAGAGCATAAGAAACTATCTTCAAAAGACAGAAGCACACCTGTAGTGGGTCTGGGACGGTAGTGATTTTCCACAGCAGCTCCTGCAGTGCTGTGCTTACTGTTGATATCAATATTATGACTACCGCTTGCACAACATCGGGGCCGTCCCTCCAGCATTCCTTCCCCCACCTTCACCAATAGCTGTGGCTGGGCACAATCTGGGGAGGGACTATGGCCAGGACAGCTGACCCAGGCTGACCAAGGAGATATTCCATACCATATGACGTCAGCTCAGTAATATAAACTGGGGGAAAGGAGCAGGAAGGGGAGGCGAGATTCATTTCTGGCCTTCCCAAAGCAACCGCTACGCGTACTGAAGCCCTGCTTCTCGGGAGGTGGCCGGACATCGCTGCTGATGGGAAGTAGAGAGTAACAGCTTATCTGCTTCTGCTTTGCTTCCCGCGCGCGCGGCTTTGCTGCTTATTTATTAAACTGCTTTTATCTCAACCCACGAGATTCCCATCTTATTTTCTCCCCTTCCCTGGCTTGCTTCTCGGGAGGTGGGGGGTAAAGCGGTGTGGTGGGCACCTGGCATCCAGCCAGGCTCAAACTACCACAGCCCTTTTGGCGCCCAACGTGGGGCGAGATAATAGCAGATTTACATTAACTGCATTGCAATTACAGTAAACCAATGAGAGCAAAGTTCCTGTGCTGGTCACGGAGCCTTGCTGCTATGCAGCTTATCTTACACTTTCTAATGTTTGGGAACACGATGCTCCTAACATTGACTCTCGGCTGTGCTTTAACCTTAATAGCTTTGCTAAGCTGGCTATATAATTTTGTGAAAAGGATGAAAGGGCCTGGGAACATGATGGCCCAAATAATAATAGCAAGTCTCATTCTGTTACTGATGAATTTAGTGTGCTGTGGGAGCTATCTTGTGGAGGCCATGGGGCAAAGCACCTCTTTCTCCTCAGCTCGGACTGATCTAGACAATTCTGTTACACAGACTTCCCAGGTCCTTAGTCACCCTTATACGAGAGTTTTAATATTACTAATTAACATGGTTGGTATATTATATATCTTGTGGAATCTGGAGTCATCTGGGTATCAGAGAGTACAAATTTGTGATGGAAACATGTTAAAATGCCCCCTGAAGCGGCCAGTCCCTGGGTGGCAGGGTATGTGGATGAATTTAGGCAAGTTCCTAGGACGGTTATCACCTCCTGTAACCTGGGATTTTACATCTGAACAGATAAAAAACCCTGCTTTACTGACACGCTACCTGATAGAAGGGTGTCTTACCTACCCTAATGAGGCCCATCAGGTTCAGGCACTATACTGGGGCCTAGCCTCTGCCTACCGAGTTGCATTCCAGTCTTCTCAGAGAACTGTGATTGAAATGGAAACTCAAACGGTACCTGAGACCAACATAGTTGAGTCAGTCGCAGTCCAGCCCTCTCAGAGAACTGTGATTGAAATGGAAACTCAAACGGTACCTGAGACCAACATAGTTGAGTCAGTCGCAGTCCAGTCCTGTCAGAGAA
This sequence comes from Colius striatus, assembly GCF_028858725.1. Lineage (NCBI taxonomy): Eukaryota > Metazoa > Chordata > Aves > Coliiformes > Coliidae > Colius > Colius striatus. The sequence goes on along the minus strand of NC_084789.1, from coordinate 22,709,453 downwards.
CTATGGCCGAGGTGGAAATTCAAACTATACCTGAGACTACCATGGTTGAGTCAGGGAACCAAACAACAACCACAGTGGTTGCCCCAGTAGTGAAAAAGAAGCAGTGGATAAGGAGGTCAAGTCCATATCATCGATTAGTAAGGGCAGACGAGGAGGAAGAGGAAAGGCTAGAAGAAGAAACTGGTCCTTCGGTAAGGAGATCAGGAGAAGTGAAAGAAATCGAAAAGGAAATGGAAACTACTCGGTCCCTCACCTCAACAGAACTTAGAGATATGCGAAAAGATTACAGTCGCCAGCCAGGTGAGCGGATTGGTGCCTGGCTGCTCCGATGCTGGGATAACGGGGCTGACAGTCAACAATTGGAAGGCAGAGAAGCCCAACAGCTAGGATCTCTTGCTAGGGACCGGGGAATTGATAAAGGCATTGGAAAGAAAACCTCAGTTTGTAGTCTCTGGAAACGACTCCTCTCAAGTGTAAGGGCAAGATACCCATTCAAGGAAGACCTTGTAAATGCCCGAGGAAAGTGGACTAGAGCTGATGAAGGGATCCAATATCTAAGGGAATTAGCTGTGTTGGAAGTCATCTATGGTGATCTGGATAATGTCGAGGCCTCCACAGATCCAGACGATGTCCAGTGTACACGGGCCATGTTGAGAAAAGTGATCCAGAGTGCCCCAACTACATATTCTAATATCCTGGCAATGGTGTATCATCCAGACATGGACATACCAACAGTGGAGAGGGTATCTTCTTGGTTACAGAACTATGAAGAGAGCCTCTGCACCTCCTCATCAGTGTGGGATGATGGCCTGATTGTTAGATCTGCCTCAAGAACTCAGTCATCCACTGTCCCGACCAGGGGAAAGGGAAGTCCCAGACGCAGGAGTACACCGCGAAATGAACTCTGGCTCTTTTTGCGTGGCCAAGGAGAGGATATGAGGAAGTGGGATGGTGAACCCACTTTTAAGCTAGAAGCGCGTGTACGTGAACTAAGGGGGAAGACAGCTGTTAGAAAAGGACCGCCCAGGAGAGCTGTCAGCAGAGTGGCTGCCAAACCAAAAGAGGACAATCAACAATCTCCAAGACATAGAAGAACTGCAGCTACTTCCTTCGAAGCCAATGAGGAGACTTCAGGTCTGCAATTGCAAGGATCAGATAGCGAATACTCTGATGAAGAACAGAAATAGAGGGTCCCTGCCTCCAGCCAGGAGGAGGAAAGGGATGACCGAATCTACTGGACTGTGTGGGTTCGATGGCCTGGCACATCAAACCCACAAAGGTATAAAGCCTTAGTAGACACAGGGGCACAGTGTACATTGATGCCATCAAGGTATAGAGGCACAGATTCTGTCTGGATCTCTGGAGTGACAGGGGGATGTGAAGAATTATCTGTATTAGAGGCTGAAGTGAGCTTAACAGGGGACAAATGGGAAAAACACCCCATTGTGACTGGTCCAGAGGCCCCTTGTATTCTTGGCATAGATTACCTCAGGAGAGGGTACTTCAAAGACCCCAAGGGGTATCGATGGGCTTTTGGTATAGCCACTGTAGATGCAGAGAAAATCAAACAACTCTCTAATTTACCTGGCCTCTCAGAAGACCCTTTTGTTGTGGGATTGCTGCAAATTCAAGAGCAACAGGTACCAATTGCTACCAGGACAGTGCACCGGAGGCAATATCGCACAAAAGGAGATTCTCTGGCTCCCATCCGTGAGTTGATTCATCAACTGGAGGCTCAAGGAGTAATTAGCAAAACTCATTCTCCATTTAATAGTCCCATATGGCCTGTGAAAAAATCTGATGGAGGGTGGAGGTTAACAGTAGACTATCGTGGCCTGAACGAAGTGACACCACCACTGAGTTCTGCTGTACCAGACATGTTAGAGCTCCAGTATGAACTGGAGTCAAAAGCAGCCAAGTGGTATGCTATGATTGACATCGCTAATGCATTCTTCTCAATTCCATTGGCAGCAGATTGCAGGCCACAATTTGACTTCACATGGAGAGGTGTCCAATATACCTGGAATCGATTGCCCCAGGGGTGGAAACATAGTCCTACTATTTGCCATGGTCTAATCCAAACTGTGCTGGAAACGGGTGATGCCCCTGAACATTTACAGTACATTGATGACATAATTGTATGGGGCAACAAGGCAGAAGAAGTGTTTGAGAAAGGGAAAAGAATAATACAGATTCTCCTGAAAGCTGGTTTTGCTATAAAAAGAAACAAAGTAAAGGGACCTGCACAAGAGATACAGTTTTTGGGCATAAAATGGCAAGATGGACGTCGGCATGTGCCTATGGATGTTGTGAATAAAATAGCTGCTATGTCTCAACCGACTAATAAGAAAGAAACACAAGCTTTCCTGGGCCTTGTGGGATTCTGGAGGATGCATATCCCAGGTTATAGTCAGCTTGTGAGCCCTCTCTTTAGAGTAACCAGAAAAAAGAACTGTTTTGAGTGGGGCCTTGAGCAACAACAAGCTTTTCAACAAATTAAACAGGAAATAGCTCGTGCAGTCGCCCTTGGGCCCATCCATACAGGACCAGATGTGCAGAATATCCTCTACACTGCCGCTGGAGAGCATGGTCTCACCTGGAGCCTCTGGCAGAAAACATCTGGAGAAACCCGAGGTCGACCATTAGGGTTTTGGAGCCGAGGATATCGAGGATCGGAAGCCCACTACACCCCAACTGAAAAAGAAATACTAGCAGCATATGAGGGACTTCGAGCTGCTTCAGAAGTCATTGGCACAGAAGCTCATCTCCTCTTGGCACCACGTCTGCCTGTGTTACACTGGATGTTCAAAGGGAAAACCCCTTCTATACATCATGCAACCAGCGCTACATGGAGTAAGTGGATGGCGTTGATTACACAACGATCTCGGCTGGGGAAATCTAATCGCCCAGGAATCCTGGAAGAAATCATGGACTGGCCAGAAGGCAGAGATTTTGGAGCATTGCCTGAGGAAGTAGCTCGCGCCCAAGAGGCACCACCATATAATGAACTGTCAGAAGATGAGAGGCATTATGCTTTGTTTACTGATGGATCCTGCCGCGTGGTAGGAAATCATCGTAAGTGGAAAGCTGCTGTGTGGAGTCCCACACGACGAGTTGTTGAGGCCACTGAAGGAGAAGGTGAGTCAAGTCAGTTTGCTGAAGTGAAGGCTATCCAACTAGCTCTAAAGATTGCAGAACGAGAGAAGTGGCCAGTACTCTATCTTTACACTGACTCCTGGATGGTGGCTAATGCTCTATGGGGATGGCTACAGCAATGGAAGAAGACCAACTGGCAGCGCAAGGGTAAACCCATCTGGGCTGCTGCATTATGGCAAGACATTGCTGCTCGGGTGGAAAATATGACTCTGAAGGTACGTCATGTAGATGCTCATGTGCCAAAAAGCCGTGCCAATGAAGAACAATGGAATAACCAACAGGTAGATAAAGCTGCTAAAATTGAACTAGCTCAGGTAGATCTAGACTGGGAGCGTAAAGGTGAGCTATTTATAGCTCGATGGGCCCATGAAACATCAGGACATCTGGGAAGAGATGCAACATATAGATGGGCTCGTGATCGAGGGGTGGACTTGACCATGGAAGCCATCACACAGGTCACCCATGAATGTGAAACATGTGCCGCAATCAAGCGAGCCACACGAATCAAGTCTCCCTGGAACAGAGGCCGATGGCTGGGTTTTCAGTATGGTGAGGCCTGGCAAATTGACTATGTTGGACCACTACCACGAACACATCAAGGCAAGCGGTATATACTCACCATGGTGGAAGCAACTACTGGTTGGTTGGAAACATACTCTGTAAACCACGCCACTGCCCGAAATACTGTCTTGGGTCTTGAAAGGCAAGTTTTGTGGCGACACGGCACTCCAGAAAGAATTGAATCAGATAATGGAACTCATTTTCGAAATAATCTCATAAACTCCTGGGCAAAGAAACATGGCATTGAGTGGATATACCACATCCCCTATCACCCTCAAGCCTCTGGAAAGATTGAGAGATATAATGGGTTACTAAAGACCATGTTGAGAGCACTGGGCAATGGGGCATGGAAGCAGTGGGATAAAAATTTAGCAGAAGCCACTTGGCTGGTCAATAGCAGAGGTTCAACTAACCGTCCTGGTCCTGCCCAAACAAAACCACTACATACTGTGGGAGGAGATAAGGTCCCCGTAGTGCACCCAGGGAAATGGCTGGGGAAGGCAGTATGGGTTGCACCTCCCATGGGAAAAGGCAAACCCATTCGTGGGATTGTCTTTGCTCAAGGGCCTGGCTGTACTTGGTGGGTGATGAGAAAGGATGGGGAAACTCGATGTGTACCTCAAGGAGACTTAACCTTGGGGGAAAAATAACCTGTTATGTGAGTTATCTGTTGTAGATGAACTTTGCAAGAAAAACCGGACAAGTGGACAAACCAAGCCGGTGCTGGTGCCCAACACTGAACATACTGTTTCCCCTGGCCTGGATATTCATCTTGATGGATGAGACAGAAGTTATGACCTGCTCCAGTGAACATCTACAGAGGATGAAAGATATAAGAATGTTGTTTGTTTGTTTGATGCAAGATGCAAGAGGGAATACAAGAATGATGTTTGTCTGTTGAAGAGTGGGGGTACTGGTTAATGAGAGTATATAAGAATGTATATGGATTGTTAAGATGGTTTGTCTGAGCATGACAGAAATGGTATGGAATAAGGGGTGGAGACTGTAGTGGGTCTGGGACGGTAGTGATTTTCCACAGCAGCTCCTGCAGTGCTGTGCTTACTGTCATCAATATTATGACTACCGCTTGCACAACATCGGGGCTGTCCCTCCAGCATTCCTTCCCCCACCTTCACCAATAGCTGTGGCTGGGCACAATCTGGGGAGGGACTATGGCCAGGACAGCTGACCCAGGCTGACCAAGGAGATATTCCATACCATATGACGTCAGCTCAGTAATATAAACTGGGGGAAAGGAGCAGGAAGGGGAGGCGAGATTCATTTCTGGCCTTCCCAAAGCAACCGCTACGCGTACTGAAGCCCTGCTTCTCGGGAGGTGGCCGGACATCGCTGCTGATGGGAAGTAGAGAGTAACAGCTTATCTGCTTTTGCTTTGCTTCCCGCGCGCGCGGCTTTGCTGCTTATTTATTAAACTGCTTTTATCTCAACCCACGAGATTCCCATCTTATTTTCTCCCCTTCCCTGGCTTGCTTCTCGGGAGGTGGGGGGTAAAGCGGTGTGGTGGGCACCTGGCATCCAGCCAGGCTCAAACTACCACAACACCAAACCATTTTTTGAGAACAACTTATCTTGATGCTGTATAAGCATCGTTTTTAAAGTTTCTAATGTCAGGTTTGCCACATGCCCAGTCAGACTGGCTCTTGAATGTCAGTACAAGACTAATTAATATACTTTACAGACCCCATAGTAATGGTACATTTTATTATATAGTGAAGCTAAAGTCTTAAACTACAATAAACTGATGCATATGTAAATTAGTATGTATTTTTTAAAAAGTTAATGCATTGCTGAAAGAAATAACATGTTTGAAAACAAAAATAAAGTATCATTGAGAAAAATAAACATATTCCTTGCATCTATAAAGAAAATGAGAACTTAACCAATATTTAATTACTTTAAACATACCTAGTAAGAACATATCAGTTCTTCACACAAGTCCGTGGGGCTACATGGAATCCACCCAATGGTACTGAGTGAACTGGTGGAAGTACTCACCAAGCCACTTTCCATCATCTCCCAGCAGTCCTGGCTCGCCGGGGAGGTCCCAGTAGATTGGAGGTTGGCAAATGTGACCCCCATCTACAACAAGGATCCTGGGAACTACAGGCCTGACCTCAGTGCCAGGGAAGGTTAGGGAACAGCTCATCCTGAGCATCGTGTGGCACATACAGGACAACCAACAGTTCAGGCCCAGTAAACATGGTTTTATGAAAGGCAGGTCCTACTTGATTAATCTGATCTCCTTCTATGACATGGTGACCTGCTTAGTGGATGAGGGAAAGGCTGTGGATGTGGTCTGCCTGGACTTTAGTAAAGCCTTTGACACAGTCTCCCATGGCATCCTCCTGGAAAAACTGCTGCCCATGGCTTGAATAGATGTACTCTGAGATGGATGGAAAACTGGCTGGATGGCCGGGCCCAGAGAGTCGTGGTGAATGGAATTAAATCCAGTTGGCAGCTGGTCACCAATTCTTTCCCAGATGCAAGACTCTACACTTGCTCTTGTATTTCATTAGATTTCCCTCTGCCCAACTCTCCAGCGTGTCCAGCTCTTGCTGAATGGCAGCACAGCCTTCTGGTGTGTCAGTCACTTCCCCCAGTTTAGTAATGTCAGCAAACATGCTGACAGTGCCCTCTTTTCCCTCATCAAGATCATTAATGAATAGATTGAACAGTACTAGTCCCAGCACTGATCCCTGAGGGACTCCACTAGATACAGGCCTCCAACTACACCCTGCCCCACTGATCAGAACTCTCTACCATCTTTCCTTCAACTAGTTAACAAACCACCTCTCTACCTGATCATCCAGCCCACACTTTCTCAGTTTTGCTGCCAGGATGCTGTGGGAGACGGTGTCAAATGCTTTACTGAAATCAAGATAAACCACATCCACTGTACTACCACCATCTATCCACCTGATTATGTCTTCATAAAAGGCTATCAGGTTGGTCAAACATGACTTCCCTTTGGAAAAAACATATTGACTGCTCCTAATGACTCTCTTATCCTTTAAATGCCTGGTGACAGCATCCAGAATAAGTTGTTCCATCCACCTTTCCAGGGATGGAGGTGAGGCTGACTGGTCTGTGGTTACCTGGCTCCTCCTTCTTACCTTTTTTGAAGGCTGGAGTGACGTTTTCTTTCCTCCAGTCCTCAGGCACCTCTCCTATTCTCCACAACTTACTAAATCTCGGGTTGTAACGCGAGAGGTGGAAGGTACAGAAGAGGTGGGCATGAGGTGGAGTGAAAGGAGGTGTTTGTGTTAGCAGATAAAAGCAGATGGTGTAAACAATTAGTTGGAATAAAGCATCATCCATACTGAGTATGCAGTGATCTTGTCCCCTCAGCGGGGGTGAGCTGAGTGATCTGTGCAGGTGGCCTGGAGATGTTGTCAGTAGCGGCAACATATGGTGACCCCAGCGTGATTGACAGAACGCAGGATGTCTGCGGCCATGGCACAGTTGGAACAGGTGATTAAGGTACTCAAGGTGGTGGCGCTTGAGGTGGGCGAGCGGATTAATCCATTAATGGATTAATCCCATGGCCACGTGCATCCTATGGATGTGGAGGTGGGGTGTGGTACAGGCACCCACAAAGTTATTTAATGTCCAGAATTGGACGGCGGTAGAGATGTTACAGGCTGCCTTAGCAGGGGCCAAGGGGATGGATCAACATCTTAAAGCGTGGGGAGATGTTAAGAGGACTCTGACTAAGGCAGCAGAGGAGAGACAGTTTTGGCTATCGGAGCAGGAAGCTATCCGGGGGGAGGGGCGGAAAGCGCAGGCGGAGGAGAGAGTTTGTAGTGATCAGGAGACTCAAACGTGGAGCGTAGAGGTAGAGAATGTGGGAGCGCAGACGGGTCCGTTGCTGTGTGGGGACGCGGAATGTGATAAACTTGACAGCGAGGAGGAGAGTGAGGTGCGGTCCCGGAGCGGAGCCCCCGCGGGAGAGCTGCTTCCCAGTCGAGTTCCGCCCGCCGGGTTACCCCTGGGACGAGTTGCCGAGGATGCGGGCGGGGAATGCCGAGCGAGCGGAGTCGGGCGGGGATATGGCGCAGGATGATCAGGGGAGAGTGGGAGGGGCGCGACCCCATGTTAGACTGGGCACCATCGGGCAAAATCGGGAGACAAAGAAAAAGAAAACGCAGGAGAGAGTAATACCGACTGCGCCGCCGGCGCCGTGGACGACACGGAGTTTCCGAGCCGCGCAGCCACTCCCCGGGCCCGTTAAGTTTCTCCGGAGTGCCCCCCCCCGCGCCCCGCCACCACCGGCCCCAAGCCTTATGGACCGCCGAGCTCATCCTTTCCATCCTCAATCCGTTGCCTCAACAAGTGTAAAAACTATTGGCAGTGATGTCATGCATTTTGCTATAAATGTGATAATGAATAGTGGTTTTCTTACAGTGGAAACTTTCTAAGGTGTTTTAGGTGTCAGGAATCGAAGAACAGAACATTTTGGCATTGACGAGTCAGTGACATATTAAAAAAAAAGGGTGAAGAAGGTTTATAAAAAGTGATTTGTTTTTTAGACTCATTGGTGAAGGATTTTTTTTTTTTTGATCAGGAGTAAAAAATGGATTTTATCATACTGTTGATGCTTCAATTGATTGTGGTAAATGGTTTTAGGCAATTTCAACAACCCAAGCAAAACATGTGGATTACACTGGCCAAGGCAATCAGTCTACAATATGTTTACCGACGACCACGCCAGATAATCCTTTTTCTACATGTTTGGTGGGAGTTCCATCAGATGTGGCACAATGGCCTGTACCAAATGCATTAAAAACAAATCCCTTAGTTAAGGATAATGGCAAAGTTGACAACTGGGATTCGATCATTTCATGGTTGCCAACAATGACAACAGAGCCACAGGAGTTAGAATTATTGGGATCTATAAAGATGGATTTTTATGTTATGTTTAATTTTACTGGCAATACCAAAAAATTTTTAGACAGAATGTGGATCCCATCCTGGGCGTATATGAGAACACAACATCTTGGTGCAATTATACTTCACCAAAAAGATCCAGCTCTAGTCTTGTGCCTATACAGTTACCAAAGGGAATTTTTCTGATTTGTGGGGACCAGGCATGGCCTGGAATACCCTTGAGATCACAAGGGGGACCGCGCAGTTTGGGACAACTGACGATCTTGATGCCTAATCACAAAATGATTTGGAAACATCGTCGTCCAAAACGATTTGTGCATGCATTTACTAGCGAATGTGATGATCATGTTACCCTTTGGTCTCCCTCAGCAATAATAGAAACTAGTATATTTGCTCCAGGTGTAGGAGCAAATTAGGATGCTGGCTTAGCAAACAAAGTAATCACATCTCAATGACATTAGAAGGCTTGATTAGTGATGTAAGTAGTATTAGACATGCAATCTTGCAAAATAGAGCTGCTACAGATTTTTACTTTTAGCACAAGTGTAATAATTTTGTTTGTCAGATGTGCTTTTTTTTCAGTGTATAATAAGAAGCTTACCAGGCATGAGTTGCTCAAAAAAAAAGGAGGAATTGTGAAGGAATTTCTGTCTGAAAGAGGCCACGGCCTGGTAACAGTGAACAACCCATGCTTTGAGAACTAATGTGCGAATTGTCCTTGAGCAGCTCTCGACTGTGAGAAAAGAAGAAGAAAAAATGCCTACATGATAACAAGCTCGAGCAAGGAGGAGGCTGAAGCAGTATGTGAAACCGCAAGGCTTATCACAGAAAAGTGCAGCTGACTTTTAGAGAAAGGACCAATTAGAAGTAGTGTAAACATGCTAGCTTTGCTGCTGATTATAAAAGTCTGATGCTTGTTAGTAAAATTGGAGTTATGACTTAAAAAAAGAAAAAAAAAGCCTCAGATTCAAGGAAGGGCTGCAGGAACTGTGGTTGTTTAGTCTAGAGACTGAGAGGAGATCTTATTAACATTTGCAAGTGTCTGAATGGTGGATGTCAGGAGGTTGGGACATCCTTTTTTCTATTGTAGCTAGCAACAGTACAAAGGGTGGTGGGATGAAGCTGGAACACAGAGGGTTCTGACGTGCAGAACAAAATCTACAACACGGTTAAGGGTTATAAAGCAGGTATGTATTGCACCGATGGGTGCGAGGGAGATAATTCTGCCCAGCTCGCACACCCTATTGTCTAACAAAGGGCTACTTATAGGGTACAGGTAGGGGTATGCATAAGCGCCTATTATATATTCATGACCTATCCCTGCTCCGTATTGTAATAAGTCCTCTTTGAGCTTACACTTGTTCAGTGTCTCTGGTAGATTTCCATGCCATGGAACAGGATGCAAACAATTCTGTTTTCCACATTCCAAGTCCTTCTTATCTGCAGCTGTCTGCACACCAGCTTCTTAGTTATCAGCTTTCAGGATCTTCAAGGCCTTTACTAACAAGCAGTTTGAATTTCAGTGAGCTGAGGTTTCTTATCATGATGTTAGTTTACCGAGAATCGTGTCTTTCTAACTTTCTCAGACCTTTCCCTTCTGTATGTCTGCTTTTGCTCATCAGTTCCACTTAAATAAAAACAAAACAAAAAAAAACCAAAAAACCCCCAAACAAAAAAAAAAAAAACAAAACAAGAAAACAGCTATTTTACTGTGAGGGTGAGGGAGCCGTGGAACAGGCTGCCCAGAGGGGTTGTGGAATCTCCTTCCTTGGAGGTCTTCAAGACCCACCTGGGCATGTTCCTATGTGACCTGGTCTGGGTGAACCTGCTTCTGCGGGGGAGTGTTGGACTGGGTGATCTCTGGGGGTCCCTTCCAATCCCTAACATTCTATGATTCCATGATTCTATGATTCTATGATTCAGTGACCAATGAGGGCAGATATGAAAGGGCTCCCCTAGAAACAAAGGTTGTGAAGGAGCTGCATGGGACTGTAAAGACACACGCTTTACAGATGCCTCATCAAAGACCAACACAGCGGCAGTGGTGTGGAAACAGGGAGATAGATGAGAGAAAATCTTGCATAATGACGCCACAAAATCGGTGCAATACCTGGAGGCCAAGGCTGTCACCCTTGCCCTGGAGTCATGGCATTCAACGCCACTCAATATCGTCACCGACTCAAGATTCGTCGCTGAACTAGTTCGACAATGTGCACGAGCCATTTGTGCCTCTACCAGTATAGCAGACCTCATATTGAATGCCTTACAAACTTGTGTTGCCCCCTGCTCTATTATACACATCAACAGTCACACCAATATTCCAGGGGCTTTCACTGAAGGTAACCAAAAGGCAGATGAAGCATGTATGGCCTATCTCCACCCAAGAGGATTTGCCAGCGGCCAGACAGCTACACACCTTTTTGCATTGTGGAGTGCAGGCTTTACATCATCAGACCAAGATCCCTCTCCAAGTGGCAAAGCAGATAGTTGCTGCTTGCCCTCAATGTGCTTTGGCGCTACCATGGGAAAAAAATCAAAACTGACAATGGGCCTTGTTACATATCCCATGTGACACAGGAATTCTTTCCAACTTGGCAGATTAAATTGGTGCATGGTATCCCTCACAATAGCCAGGGACAGGCAATTGTTGAACGCGCTCACGCTACTCTTAAAGTACAGCTCAGCTCTCTTAGGGAGAGGGAGAGCATGGGACATAGAACTCCCCCCAACAGGCAGCACAATATTTTAATGCACTGTCTGTATGTCCTTAACCACTTTGTTCAAGGGTCAGGACCCATACCAGCACAAGCACACTTTAGGGAGCAAGAACCGGTAGCAGTAGATAAATTACCAGCAGTCAAATTATGGCAAATTGACACTGAGGAGTGGGAATCAGGGTGGAAGCTTAGATGCCTGGGTTGAGGGTATGCTTGTGTAGAAAGGTAGGGAACTCAGCAGTGGGTCCCGGTGAAACGAATATGACCAGAGATATGAGTTTAACGGTCTACTGAGTCTCTTTTGCAGGTTGATGTATTCTTCGGAGTGCTCGCCATGATGCAGATCCAGCTGGGATCACTCAACTATTGGCGAGATTGGGCAGTGAAGTGGAACACGACCAGCACCTGTTTATATCTTCCCGCAATTGGCTCAGCTAGCACGTGTGCTGGGCAGACACGTTACGTATCAGCCTGTGCCACAGGATGCTGGAGTCATCAAGCTTAGGGAGGGGGAGATGTTGTAGACATCCGGAAGATCTCGGGTTGTAACACGAGAGGTGGAGAGTACAGAAGAGGTGGGCACAGGGTGGAGTGAAAGGAGGTATTTGTGATAGCAGATAAAAGCAGATGGTGTAAACAATTAGTTGGAATAAAGCATCATCCATACCGTGTATGCAGTGATCTTGTCCCCTCAGCGGGGGTGGGCTGAGTGATCCGTGCAGGCAGCCTGGTGATGTTGCTGGTAGCAGCAACAACTAAAGATGATGGAGAGTGGTCTAGCAATGACTTCCACCAGCTCCCTCAGCACTCCTGAGCTTATTGCATTGGGGTCCATGGATTTATGTATACTCAGATTGTTCAAATGATCCTTAACTCAGTCCTCATCAACCAAAGAAAACACACCGGAGAGGTTTGTTAAGGACTGTATCCCATGGGAGGGATGTGAAGAGTCCTCCTCCCTTCTCAGGAGAAAGAAGCGGCAGAGACCATCTGTGAGGGACTGATCACATCCCCCACTCCCCATCCGCCTCTACCGTTGAGGGGTAGGAGGTAGAGATATCATGAGCAGTGAGCTGAACCCAGGAAGAAGGGAGAGGTGGGGGAAGGAGATCTTAAAGTGCTGGCTATATTTTTCTCACATTCTGCTCTGTTTTTGCTTTCTGTCCTTTTTTTAGTAGGTAGTAGAAAAAAACTCTTCTTACTTTCCTCTCTAAGTCAAGTAGTCGAGTCTGTTTTGCCCAGAAGCATAATTGACAGTGAGTCTTCCCTGTCCTTATCTCGATCCACAAAGTCCTCAGTTATTTTATTTCACCCCTGTAGTGATTTTGCCTGGGCCAGGTTTTTTGGTAGCGGGGGGGCTACAGGGGTGGCTTCTTTAAACAATGAGTTGTCAGAAGCTTCCTCTGTAGCTCATAGGGTTAGGGCCAGTCAATTCTAAGCTGGACACTGCACCTGACCCAGGCCTGGCCAATTAGTGATGGGAGTAACGCCTCTGTGAATAACGTATTTGAGAAAGAGAAGAAGTTGTTGCACAGTTGCTAAACTGTAGCAGCAACAGGGAGTGAGAATGTGAAAACATCTCCGCAGACACCTGCAGTCCATGGAGGACCCCACACTGGAGCAGGTGGATGCCCAAAGGAGTCTGTGACTCCGTGGGAAGCTCACCCTGGAGCAAGTTCCTGGCAGGACCTGGGAGCCTGTAGGGAGAGGGGAGCCCATGCCAGAGCAGGTTTGCTGGCAGGACTTGTGATCCTGTGAGGAACTCATGCTGGAGTAGTCTGTCCCTGAAGGACTGTTCTCATGGTGGATGACCCACGTTGGGGCAGTGTGTGAAGAGCTGCCCCCATGGGAGGCCCCATGCTGGAGCAGTTCGTGAGGAGTTGCAGCCCATGGGAAGGACTCATGCTGGAGAAGTTAGTGAGGGACTGTCTCCTGTGGGGAGGGACCCCACAGTGTAGCAGTGGAAAGTGTGAGAAGGCCTCCCCCTGAGAAGAAGCAGTAGCAAAGTTCATCTGTACTGACCGCAACCCCTATCCCCCATCCCCTGCGCTGCTAGGGGGAAGGAAGGGGAATCCTGGGAAGAGGGAGGGGTGGGGGGAGGTGTTTTTAAGATGGTTTTATTTCTTATCTCCCTACTCTTATTGTTTCTTTAATAAATCAAACCTTTTTCTCCATAAGTTGAGTCTATTTTGCCCATGATGCTAATTGCAGAGTGATCTCTCCGTCCTTATCTCAACTCGCAAGCCGTTTGTTATTTCTCTCTCTCTCTCCTGTCCAGTTTGGGAAAGGGAATGATTATATGACTTGGTGGACACTGGGCTAAACCACCACAACCCCATCTCACTGGGGCCTCATCCTAAGGAATGTGGGGGTATATGGGGGAGTTGAGCAAGAGGATGTGTGGTGCTTCATTGCCAGCTGACCTGAAACACGACAAATAAAATATTACAGGTCTGTGATTAGAAGCATTTCATAAAAATTACAGCAAATTTCATAATTACTAAATACATTCTCCAAAGTGAACTGCAGAGTAACAAATCTTCTCTTTAAAAAAAAAAAATCTCTAAGTTTCCAAATATTTAAATTATTCTTTTTTTTCATTTCTATACATTGTCATCTCCTCTAAATCCCAACAAATCTAAACCACAGATTTATACATTTCTATTTCACATTGAGTATCTAAAGAGAGCAAGATTGAAATCGTCTGACTTTCTCAAAGGACCTATTTTCTCTATTAATACATGTCTTTAAAAAATGGTTTCAGGTTCTCAATTACCGTGATTGGAAATCAAATGGCACCAAGGTTATCAAACTGCATTCAGCAGTTCCAAGATTCATGTCCATCTCCCCTCTCTCGCTCTAACATGCTGTTTAATTAACAGGAGTATCTATTTTAAAAGTTGTAGGATATATGTTAAACATGTGAATAATATAACTTAATGTTATGGGAGGCCAGGATCCAGTAGATACACACCTGTCACGATCCCCTGTTGTGTTTAATTTGGCAGAAGTTAAACCCCCTTGCTTTCTAATCGACCACACACAATTGGGGGCGACTGGGCCCAATCATCCAATCCATTGGATTGGATGTCCAATCAAACAGGTTATCATGACCAGGTTTTGTATATTCTCGGGAACAGAATTAAGACTCAAAATGGAGTCAAGTGCAAAATTACTTTAGTTTACCCACAACCATCAACAATGAAAAGAGGAGAAGGAAAGAATCATAGAATCATAGAATGGTAGGGGTTGTAAGGGACCTTTAGAGATCATCTAGTCCAACCTTCCTGCAGAGGCAGGTCCACCTAGATCAAGTCACATAGGAACGTGTCCAGGCGGGTCACAAAGACCTCCAAGGAAGGAGACTCCACAACCTCCCTGGGCAGCCTGTGCCAGTGCTCTGTCACCCTCACAGTAAAATAGTTTTTTCTTATGTTTAATTTTTTGTTCCAGCTTCACCCCATTACCCTTTGTCCTGTTGCTAGATACCATTGAAAAAAGGGATGTCCCGACCTCCTGATACCCACCATTTAGATACTTGTAAATATTAATAAGATCTCCTCTCAGTCTCCTCTTCTCTAGACTAAACAGCCCCAGTTCCCTCAGTCTTTCCTCATAAGGAAGATGTTCCAGTCCCCTGATCATCTTGGTGGCCCTGCGCTGGACTCTCTCCAGAAGTTCTCTGTCCCTCTTGAGCTGAGGAACCCAGAACTGGACACAGTCCTCCAGATGAGGCCTCACCAGGGCAGAGTAGAGGGGGAGGAGAATCTCCCTCGACCTGCTGGCCACACTCTTCTTCATACATCCCAGGATGCCATTGGCCTTCTTGGCCACGAGGACACATTGCTGGCTCATGTTTAGCTTATTATCAGTCAGGGCTCCCAGGTATCTCTCTGCAGAGCTGCTCTCCAGCAGTTTGACCCTCAGCCTGTACTGGTGCATGGGGTTGTTCCTTCCCGGATGCAGGACTCTGCCCTTGTCCTTGTTGAACCTCATGAGGTTTCTCTCTGCCCAACTCTCAAGCCGGTCGAGATCCCGCTGAATGGCAGCACAGCCTTCTGGGGAATCAACCAGTCCTCCCAGTTTGGTGTCATCAGCGAACTTGCTGAGGGTACACTCTGTCTCCTCATCCAGGTCGTTGATGAAGATGTTGAACAAGACTGGCCCCAGAACCGATCCCTGTGGATCTCCACAGGCCACAGGCCTCCAACTCGATTCTGTGCCATTGATCACCACCTCCTGGGCTCTGTCATTCAGTCAGCTCTCGTTCCACCTCACCGTCCACTCATCCAAGCCACACGGCCTGAGCTTTCTGATGAGGATATGGAAGACAGTGTCAAAAGCCTTGCTGAAGTCAAGGTAGATGACATCCGCTGCTCTCCCCTCATCTAGTCAGCCAGTTATGCTCTCATAGAAGACTATCAGATTGGTCAGACAGGATTTCCCCTTGGTGAAGCCATGTTTACTCCCTCCGATAACCATCTTTTCCTTCATATGTTGTGATGACTTTCAGGATGAGTTGTTCCATCACCTTTCAGGGATGGAGATGAGGCTTTCCTGGGTCAAGTGAGAGAGGGAGAAAGAGGGAAAAGGTACAGTAGTCACCACTGTGAGTCCACAGTGCCCCCAGCAGTCCGCTTGTCTGAAAGCTCCGATGCTCTGTGTCTGGTCTGATAGGAGGAAGAGAAAAAAAGAGAGAGTGCCCCTCCATTGGTCCTGCTCCTATATACACTCCTGGAGCATGCCCAGTTACTGTCTCTGGAGGGTCCTGGAAAGTTCTGGAGGGTCCTGGAGTGTCTTGTAAAGCCCCTAAAAGTCCAAGAGCATTGCAGCCCCTTGGCCCTGGTCCTGGGCACTTGTGCAGAGGTGGCACATCCTGAGACAGTGGGATGTGCATTACAAGGCAACAGTACCTCTAATAGGCAAAATCCTTGGTGACCGGAACAATGTGGTTTCGGTGGTTATCTATGCTGCCAGTAATGTTGAGGCATTATTAGCACTTTACATTCCACCCCGCGACTCAACATTGATGGCGAATGTAGAGATAGAGAAAGGATAGAAAGGAAAAGAGAGAAGAGAAATGATAGAAAAAGGTTCATCCCCACAGGCATTCCAGTTTCCATTTAATTACAAAAACTCTATATCTAAACGAATGCTTACCCAAATAACACAACAGTGTAACTATATACCTATTATTTTTTTGCACATATTCTCTGTTTAGAATTTAACATGAAAGCAGTAACAATTCAACTTTTAAATATAACATGTTTAAACAGGAGTACAAAGGTAATCGGGTGAGGGAGAGGGTATTAGGGGGACAATCAGTCAAGGGGGAACGTAATAGTCCACAAGGACAAGCAGTCCAAAAAAAGAAAATCAAAAGGAAAAGCATTTTGCCCTCTTACAGCTCTGGAGTGGTCGTTGCGTGGACTCCTGATTGGTGCCAATGCTGTCATGGTCCACTAGCTTCTGGTTCGGAGAGCATGTGTAGTTTGATTCTTTGGGTCTACGACAAGTTCTAAAAAAAAACCCCTTAATCTATACTATCTGAACTGTGGATGACATACATTTATGTACACCTTGTGTTTGTTTAACTCCATCAGATGACACAGTAGACACAAGCTACATATCTGTGACAACATACTGGACCAATTGAATGAAACATGGGATGACACATGGCAAAAATAGCAATGCAGCCAAACCACACAGCACATAAGATTTGCAAACTATGGAAGACAGGAGAACATGTCAACATTCCAACTCTCCCAAGTACAGGGATATGGGCTAATTTTCTTCAGTAGTCAGCTGAAGAACTACTTCACCTACGTCTATTTCTAAGCAGCAATTAGAAGCATTTAGTTTCCCACATACTCCTCCCTCTTCAGCCAAAAAATAATCCAAAACCAGACAGCGTTGAAGGATTGCAGTGCACATCTGCTGAGATTGTTGAGTTAAAAGATCCAGAGCATTGACAGTTTTATTAGTAATAATTTCGAAAATTGCTTGCAATCAAATTATGCAGTTCAAGTTATAAACTGGTTCTCTTGCCCCTGCTACTGGATTACTGGAATTCCAAGTGGCAGGCTGTCATGGTTTGACATGATAGTCTTTTCTGGTAAGGGGGAAGGGGCTGTAAAGACGGCTCCTGTAAGAAGTTGCTTGCAACTCTCCCCAGCTCTGAGCCAGACCCACTTCTGGGGCTGAGCCAATTAGACGCCTCCACGATCACTTTTTAAGAAGAAGCCAGAAGAGGAGGTTTCTTCCTCCATCTTCCCCTATCTTCTTCCTTCTTCTGCCCTTTTCTTCTTCTGGCTGCTGGTGGTGCAATGAGTAGGAACAGTGAGAGAAACAACCATGCGGACTCCAAGGTCAGTGATGAACTGTAGTGGGTCTGGGATGGTAATGATTTTCCACAGCAGCTCTTGCAGTGATGTGCTTACTGTTGATATCAATATTATGACTACTGCTCGCACAACATCAGAGCTGTCCCTCCAGCATTCCTTCCCCCACCTTCACCAATAGCTCTGGCTGGGCATGATCTTGGGAGGGATCATGGCCAGGACAGCTGACCCAGGCTGATCAAGGAGATATTCCATACCATATGACGTCAGCTCAGTAATATAAACTGGGGGAGAGGAGCAGGAAGTGGAGGCAAGATTCATTTTCTGGCCTTCCAAAAGCAACCACTACGTGTACTGAAGCCCTGCTTCTCGGGAGGTGGCCGGACATTGCTGCTGATGGGAAGTAGAGAGTAACAGCTTTATCTGCTTTTGCTTTGCTTCCTGCGTGTGCGGCTTTGCTGCTTCTTTATTAAACTGCTTTTATCTCAACCCACGAGACTCCCATCTTATTTTTCTCCCCTTCCCTGGCTTGCTGAGGAGGTGGGGGATAGAGCGGTGTGGTGGGCACCTGGCATCCAGCCAGGCTCAAACTACCACACTCCACGATCACTTTTTAAGAAGAAGCCAGAAGAGGAGGTTTCTTCCTCCATCTTCCCCCATCTTCTTCCTTCTTCTGTCCTTTTCTTCTTCTGACTGCTGGTGGTGCAAGGAGTAGGAACAGTGAGAGAAGCAACCATGAGGACTCCAAGGTCAGTGATGAAAGACAGGAGGAAGTGTGCTGGAGCAGAGACTCCCCTGCATTCTATGGAGAGAACTGGTGAAGCTGAGATTTATTTTCATTTCTTTAAAGACCCCACAGCAACGGTATAGACTCATTTTGATAATGACCCCATATCAGGGGCAGAGACTCATTTTGCTAAAGCTGGCCCCAGTCCAGAGGCAGCGAATCACTTCATTAAAGGCCCTGAGCCAGGGACAGTGACTATGGCCAGAAGAGGTCATATCCCATGGGGGGGATCCAACCACTTCACTGCAGACCCCAAGCCAGGGGCAGTGATTTTCTTCTTTAAAACTATGGCCAGAAGAGGCTGTGTCCCGAGGAAGGGACCCAATATCCACAGCTGTAACTGTGGGGAGGAACCCACGACAAAGCAGCTCATTAAACTTATGCCCAGAAGAGGCCTTGTCCCGAGAGAGGGACCCTGTAACTGCAGAAACTGCAACCGTGGCAAAGAATCCATGCCATAGATATTCACCAAGGACTGCGTCCTGTGTGAGTGACCCTGTATCTGCAGAAGCCACAGCTGCTGGTAACAACCCACACCAGAGAAGTTCGTTAAGGACTGTGTCCCAGGGGAGGAACCCCGTGTTGGAGCAGGGGAAGAATGCCAGGAGTCATCCTCATCTGAGAAGGGAGATGGAGCAGAGCCCATCTGTGAGAGACTGACCACATTCCCCATTCCCCATTCCCTGCTCCCCCCCGAGCCGTTGAGGGGGGAGGAGGTAGAGATATTGGGAGCAGTGAGCTGGGCCAGGGAAAAAAGGAGGGATGGGGGAGGGAGATCTTAATGTGCTCGTTGCAATTTTCTCATCATCCTACTCCCTTTTTGCTTTTATTCCATTCTGTTTCTTGTAGAATAAAGTTTCCTGCTTTCCTCTCTAAGTGGAGTACTGGAGTCTGTTTTGCCTGGAACCGTAATTGGCAGCGAGCCCTCCCTGCCCTTGTCTTAATCCACAACAACCTTGCTTATCTTTTTACTCCCATTTTGCTGGGGCCTCTGCCATCCTAACGAGGTTGAGGGTGAATGGGGGCACCGAGCGAGAGATTGTCGTGGTGCTGCTGTGCTAGCTGGGCCAAACCACGACACAGGCCCATGATGCTCAATTCTTCTTTCAGGATGCCACTCATTTTCTGCCCACTTTTTTGTTCCACCTATTTTAATCTCAGTAGGTTGTTTTTTGTGGGCAATCCCTTTGTCTCCCAAGTTATCATATAATCTTATTCCCAATCGGGGACCACTTGCCTCTGGAAGAAGGAAAAACAGAAGTCAAATAATCCCTATATAACAAATCCTCGACCAGTCTGCTGGTAGTTTTTTGTAGGCAGTATGTCCACAAATCAAATAATGGACTTTTTTAGCTTTGGCACCATTGGCAAATGGTCCGGTTGCAAACTTTGGAAATAAGTTTCATTATCATTTCCTAAAAGGCTAAAAAAGTTGTCCAGGCTGTTGTTTATCTGGCCAGTACAATATCAGGCACCGGTGTTGTTCTTCCACTCACAGGTTTGATTGTAAATTCAATTTCTGGGCCATCAAAGTACAAAGATTTCAGTTTTCATAGAATCATAGAATGGTAGGGGTTGGAAGGGACCTTTAGAGATCATCTAGTCCAATCCCCTGCAGAAGCAGGTTCACCTAGATCAGGTCGCATAGGAACATGTCCAGGCGGGTCTTGAAGACCTCTAAGGAAGGAGACTCCACAATCCCCCTGGGCAGTCTTTTCTACTGCTCCGTCACTCTCACGGTGAAATAGTTTTTTCTTCTGTTTAAGTGGAACTTTTTGTGTTCCAGCTTCATCCCATTACCCCTTGTCCTGTTGCTCGCTACTATAGAAAAAAGGGATGTCCCAACATCCTGACATGCACAATTTAGATATTTGTAAATATTAATAAGATCTCCCTTCAATGTCCTCTTCTCCAGACTAAGCAGCCCCAGTTCCCGCAGTCTTTCCTCGTATGAAAGATGTTCTATACCCTTGATCATCTTGGTGGCCCTGCACTGGACTCTCTCCAGCACTTCCCTGTCCCTCATGAGCTGAGGAGCCCAGAACTGGACACAGTCCTCCAGATGAGGCCTCACCAGGGTAGAGTAGAGGGAGAAAAAAATCTCCCTCGACCTGCTGGCTACACTCTTCTTGATGCATCCCAGGATGCCATTGGCCTTCTTGGCCATGAGGGCACATTGCTAGCTCATATTTAGCTTATTATCAATCAGGACTCCCAGGTCTCTCTCTGCAGAGCTGCTCTTCAGCAGTTCGACCCCTAGCCTGTACTGGTGCATGGGGTTGTTCCTTCCCAGATGCAGGACTCTGCCCTTGTCCTTGTTGAACCTCATGAGGTTCCTCTCTGCCTAACTCTCAAGCCGGTCAAGATCCCACTGAATGGCAGCACAGCCTTCTGTGGAATCAGCCAGTCCTCCCATTTTGGTGTCATCAGTGAACTTGCTGAGGGTACACTCTGTCCCCTCATCCAGGTCGTTGATGAAGGTGTTGAACAAGACTGGCCACAGAATCAATCCCTGTGAAACTCCACTGGCCACAGGCCTCCAACTCGACTCTGTGCCATTGATCACCACCCTCTGGGCTCTGTTATTCAGTCAGCTCTCAATCCTCCTCACTGTCCACTCATCCAAGTCACACTGCCTGAGCTTTCTGATGAGGATGTTATGGGAGACAGTGTCAAAAGCCTTGCTGAAGTCAAGGTAGATGACATCCGCTTCTCTCCCTTCATCTAGCCAGCCGGTTATGCTCTCATAGAAGGATATCAGGTTAGTGAAACAGGATTTCCCCTTGGTGAAGCCATGTTTACTCCCCCTGATAACCATCTTTTCTTTCATATGTTCAGTGATAACATTCAGGATGAATTGTTCCATCACCTTTCCAGGGATGGAGGTGAGGCTGACCAGCCTGTAGTTTCCTGGGTCGTCCTTCCTGCCCTTTTTGAGGACTGGCGTGACATTGACCTTTCTCCAGTCCTCAGGCACCTCACCCATCCTCCATGATTGTTCAAAAATGATGGAGAGAGGCTTAGCAATCACATCAGCCAGCTCTCTCAGCACTCTAGGATGCATCCCATCAGGACCCATTGACTTATGAGCCTTAAGCTTGGCCAACAAGTCTTTAACCTCTTCCTCTTCCACCCAGGAGAAGTCCTCTGCTGTCCTGGCCATCATGTTATCCTTGCCGGACTGGGCTTCCCGATGGTCAGCCTTGGCTGTAAAGACTGAAGCAAAGAAGGCATTCAGTAGTTCAGCCTTCTCTGCATCCTCAGACACCAGGGCATCCTCAGCATTTAGCAGTAGGCCCACATTCCCCCTCGCCATCCTGCTGCTGCTGATGTACTTTAAAAATGCCTTATTGCTTTCCTTAACATCCCTGGCTAAATTCAATTCTAAAAGGGCTCTAGCCTTCCTAGTTGCACCCTTGCATGCCCTGGCAATGTTCCTATAGTCTTCCCAAGAAGCCAGTCCCTGTTTCCACCTCTCATACGTGGCTGCTTTCTGCCTGAGTTGTCTCAGCAAATCCTTGCTCATGCAAGCAAGGATCTGTTTGATCAAAACCCTTCATCAAGTCACATCTATATATAAACATCTCTCTCTTCATTAATCAGTTTGTATGTGAGTGTCCATTGATACCTGCTTTTCCCCACATCCTCTCTTCTGGGTGTGATTTAAGTAATATGTTCCTATAGTGGGTAATTGAATTTGCCATATTTCACTATCATCCCAGATGACGTTATCAGTTTCACTGTAATTACTTACAATTTGTACTGGGGTAAAGGGTATGGAGGTCCACGGCCAGCTTGACAACCCTAGGGGTCCTCCACAAACCCAGCAGCTCAGATTAAAGGTTTGGCTTACAGCTTACAGCTCTTGCTAACAAAACAAATTCATTATCTTCAAAAGGATCATATGAGTGGGGGGAAGGGGAAAAGATTTTTTTTTCTTTGCTCTTATAAATATATCCCCAAAACACTGTGATCAAAAATAACACATGCATTTAAACCAAATTGTATTAAAATCCACCCTTGCTTTGCTGCTTCTGTGGGCATTTCTGGATTGCTCATTTTCTCCTGAAAGTGAAACAAAAATTCGCTGCTTGGGTTAGAAAGAGGGAACAATCCATCGAGTGTTAATTGTGTGTTCTCTTCCCCAAGCATCCTTGGCCTTCCAGGCATGTTTATTAAGGGGTTCAGCAAGTACGAGAGGGGCAGCCCCAATGTTGGCATTTCTACCAATATTGGCTGTCCAGGAGAGAAAATTTGCTTTTGGGGAGTGCTAGGAGCCTGAGGTCTTGAAATTAAAACCAGGGGCTTGAAACAGAAGGCATTTAATTTGGGACATCCATTTATTCCCCAGAAATCATTTACTCTGGTAACTGCATCCCAGAGATGTTCTGCCCAATGTTGCTTATGAGGTTTCAAGAATCATTTTAAGACCCATTAGCTTGTTCTACTATTCAATTGGTTTGGGGGTAGTATGGGGTGTGGAATATCCACTTGATTCCCTCTTCCCTTGCCCATTCCTGGACTATGGCAGCAGTAAAATGGCTGCCATCATCTGACTGAATAGAACTAGGTTTTGACAGGGAGCTAAACCAGGTTTTCAAGGCCCACGCTGTGTTTTCACCAGTTGCTCATGAGAAGGTCTCAGCTTGGACTAGGCTGGAAATTACTTCTATGTCCGCTAATATGTATTGTTTCCCTTCCGACTTTCAGAAGGGCCCAATGTAATCAATTTGCCAAACTTCCCAGAGGATTTTTTTATCTCTCAAGTGGAGAGAGGAGTCTTCCATAGGATGCCGCTCCAGCCAGAGTCGGCATTGTTTACAAGCTGAAATACAGGTCTTGCAAGCTTCCTGAGTGATGGGCCAGCCTCTAACATGTGCCTCCTTGTACAAATCATTGGATCCTGTATGGCCACGTTTAACGTAGCCCTTCCTGCAGCCTATCCCAATTTTCTCCTGTTTGGTTCTCCTTCTATAAAGGGGCAATTCTGGCTAACTCATCCACTCTATTATTCCATTTACTCATTGGAGTATCTCCCTCCTGGTGAGAGGGTACTCACATTACTGCAAAATCCCCATGTTTGGCAATATCAAAGATATCTTGCCATTTCTTCTTTTGCCACACTGGTACCCGATTCATCTCCCAGTTGTTTTGTTCCCAAAATGAGGGCCATTCTGTGCATCCTTTAAATACCGCAAATGAGTCAGTGTGCATATACACTGAGGTTTGTGTTTCTGCTTTGGTTTTAAACACACTCCACACTGCCACTGTCTCTCACTTGTGCACTGCCCTCACCTTCGGTAGTAAGTTTTCTTCTTCTTGCTGTATATTTAAAAATCTTGGGTGTATCTTCAGTCACTGTAAAAATACTGCATTAATGCTCAATTTTAGCATATCATTTTCTCAAAGTGGCCTTTTGGGCCACTCCGTCAGGGGGAGGGGTTTAATTAAAGGATCCCCTCAAAACTATAGGATGTTGGTGTATGGTTTGTTCCGCTTCTCTGAAAGCCAGGCTCACTACAAATACTCTTTTCCCAACTGGAATATTGCTTTTCAGCATCCTTAAAACTCCTGGAATAAAATCCAATCAATTGAGTAGAACCCTCTGGTCCCTTCTGCCGAAAAAGAATTGACAGTCCTGACTGCAAATCCCCATTCAATCTGGACCAGGTCAATAGGGTGGATAGGACCTAAAACCTGATGAGTGTTTGCTTCAAATACCAGAAGTTGTAATGCCTCATTGTGTACTAGAGTCCAGTCCCAAACTGCCCTTTTCCATAACAGATCATACAATGCACATGCAATAATTGCAAAGTCTGGAATATGTTTTCTCCAGAAGACCAGTACTCTCAAAGCCTGTTGCAGCTCCTTTTTGTTTTCTGTGTTTTTAATCTTATCTAATGCCGAGAAAGTGTCTTGAGGAATACAGACATTCTCTTTTCCACCAGATGCCTAAAAACCTAACTTCACTGGCAGGAATCTCTACTTTTTTATTTAGGTATTTGAAGGCCAATTCCCTCCAAATGATTAATGATTCTGTCTTGCATGGTTTGTAGGAAGTTCTGGTATGTCCTCCTATTAGCATGTCATCAGTATATTGATAGATTTTAACCTCTCTTTCTGGTGGGATTATTGCCAATTCCTGTGCTAGGGCACGGTGGGCTAGAGTAGATGAGTGTTTGTATCCTTGGGGCAAACGAGTAAAGGTATACTGTTGTCCTTCCCAGGTAAAAGCAAATTGGTCTCAATCACTGTCTTGTAGTGGAACCATAAAAAACATGTCCTTCACATTGATGACTGCTAAAATAGGATGAGCCTGTTCTTGAATAGTTGTGATTATTTCAGCTATGTTGGGCACAGCTGCAGCCAGGGGTCCAGTGTTTGCATTTAAACATCAGTAGTCAACAGTTAGTTGCCACTTTCCATTAGGTTTGCGCACCAGCCACACTGGTGAATTGTATGGAGAATGGGTAAACACTAGAATTCCCTGTTGTTTGAGATCCTCAATTACAGGGAATATCCCTTTTTCTGGCCCCCAATGGCAATGGGTAAGGTTTCACATTAGTAATCTTAGAGGGAGGAAGGGCAGGTGCTGCTTGCAGCAAGCGCATCTCTGCCCCAGACGTATTAGATAATTGCCTGATCTGAGGAATAACAAAAGACCATATGTTTCCCTGGGTATCGCACCACTGCCTACCCTTCAAAACATCTATGCCTAACAGATTCATCTGGAAATCTCCTATGGCCACCGTGGTATTGACAGGATCTTCCGCTCCTGGTAATCATAGTGTCACCAGAGTCATAGACACTGACTGAGTTTTTCCTAAGGCATTTAAAACAATTATATTTCAAGGTGGAATTGAGATTCCACATTGTTCTGCTTCAATTCACCTTATCATGGTAATTTGTGTCCCAGTATCAATTAAAAAGGTTATTGGTCTTTTCTTTGGTCCCACAACAACGGTAATCAGTAAATCCCCTTTTGTATTACAGGTGAGTTGTCTAACAGACATCCATCCTCTGCCCTTCCCCTCACCTTCAGGGCGTGGAGGGTCTAGTTTCCCACCACCTTCTTGCCCTCAGTTGGTTCCATCTCAAGGTCTATCAGGGATGGGGCATTAGGGGTTGGTCTGAGCATGGCCTTTTGTCCCGACCATTTCTGCACCACTTGTTCTAATTTTTTGGTCAGGAGTCCATCCATCACTTCCCGGGGAATACCTTTCTGAACCCCTAGCTACCACAGTCCCTGTCGAGTTAGGATATTCTCTTTCCCAGAAAAAGACAGCCACCTATTAATTTGTTCTTCATCTCGTACAATCCTGTTTTCAGTTCTTTGGGAAAACCCATCAACGGGGCCATATTTTCTCCCCAAATTAATCGACTCCTGTGCTAACTCCCAGCATGTCCATAATTTTCTCCCTGTCTGCTGATGGTCAGGGGTCACTATCCCTTCCAAAGCAGCTGATGTCGTGAAGAAGCCAGTCAGGACTCAATAGCCAATGTGACTATTAAGCAGGTATTCTTTATTGCAGCGCTGGGAAACACGGGGGATTTCTCCACTAAACGTGCCCACCTCATCCTTTGGATTTTCAGTTTTTATTTACAGCAAACATGAATATTCATCACATTTCCAGGAAAGGGAATAATAATTTTGTTTAGGTACATATCAGCCTTGAAACTATCAGCGCTAAGCAATAGTTATGTTACAAGAAATAGCTGTGTCTTTCTAATAGTTCTGCTTGTGGGCTTACAAGACTAGCGGTTTCATAAAACTATATGTGCAATTTTCTAACTAGTATTGTAAGATTTAATAACAAGCTTCCATAACCTAAACTTACCTATCTACCTATGAATCACAGCCCTAATTTGTTCTCCATCAGGGATCTTTTGAATCTTCCCTTGTAATTGAATCCCAATGGGTTTCAGGGAGTCAGGAAGTCCCCGTATCAGGGAAGTCATCCTCTCTGGGTCCACAGGCATCACCATTGGGGAGTCCTGGTTGGGCTTGAGCTCCCGCTCATACATCATCTGGAGACAGGCTGCCTTTTGCACACTTTCCTCTAACTGATCCACCATAGAGGGGTTCTCCCCTCTACAAGGGGTTAAGTCCTCCACCCCAATATGCAGCTCTCTGAGTTAAGGACCAAGGGGCTTGGCAGTCATCGATAGTTAGGAACACACCAGGACCCCAATATCCTTCTGCTTCTTTCTCTGACAACAAAATTCCATACCCTCCTGACAAAGATACTCTCCACACATACTCTGTCTCTGATTCCTTTGCAGTCCTTGCAAAATCTTTTCTCAGTTTTGCTAATTCAGTTGCTGTAAATGGGACTTCTTTGTTGATAATCTGAGGATGGTTATCACCATTGTCCTCCTACACATATTCTGTTTTAACCAATGGATACAGTGGCCTTTCTAAGGCTTCTTTTGCCCTTTGCAATTCCTTCTGAGGACAGATTTGCTGTATCCCCTTCTTCACAAACCTCGCTTCTACCTCTGACTGTGTTGCAAATCTGGAGGGGAAGAAAAACCTATCTACACAAAGTTAGATAAGCAGAGACATCCATTATGTGATGATGCGCACCAGGGACATGGGATCATTCCCAAAGAATGTCCAAGAAGTCATTAGAATTAACAAATATTTATATCCAACTGTAGTGGGTATAGGATGGTAGTGATTTTCCACAGCAGCTCTTGCAGTGCTGTGCTTACTGTTGGTATTGATAGCACATCAGTTTTATGACTACTGCTCACACAGCATCAGGGCTGTCCCTCCAGCATTCCTTCCCCCACCTTCACCAATAGCCGCTTCTGCATTAAACTGCTTTTATCTCAATCCTTGAGACTCTCATCTTATTTTCTCTCCTCCCTGACTTGCTGAGGAGGTGGGTGATAGAGCGGTGTGGTGGGCACCTGGCATCCAGCCGGAGTCAAATCACCACACCAACATTCTTTTGTTCTTTATTACTATGCATAGAAGTCGGCTTAGAATTGTTCATTAAATTTAACCTTTACCTTGATTGATTATTTGTTACTTTTATACATTACATCGCTCTTATTGATTGATCCCTTATTACACAAGTTATACATATTTATATGTATTTCAAAATCACTTGGCCAACTAGATGATTTAGGCTATTGATTTTTTGGTGCTCTGGACCAGAATGGCACTAATTATCTGGTGCCCTGAACCAGAATGTTATCTGATGCTCTGGACCATAATGTTACCTGGTGCTCAGTACCAGAAAGTTACAGGGGTTCAAGACAGTGAACAGCCTAATGGTCAAGATAGCAAACTCCTTTCTGTCCCTGAAGCAATCGCTCCCAACATTGTTCTCAGATGTTTTATGGTTTGCAGGTGCATAGATTTAAACAATCCCCCTCGTTATCACTCATTCCCTTTGTGCCTGATTTCTCATGCATGTTCTTCACTTTGGGAGCGGCTTCACCAAGGAGGCCCATGTTTCACTTAGTTATGCTCACTTACTTATAAATTTTACTAAAAAATAACTATTCAAAAAAATCCACATGGGAACATGTCCAGGTGGGTGTTGAATATCTCCAAGGAAGGAGACTCCCCAACACCTCTGGGCAGCCTGTTCCACTGCTCCGTCACTCTCACAGTAAATAGTTTTTTCTTATATTTAAGTGAAACTTTTTGTGTCCCATTACCCCTTGCCCTGTTACTTGCTACAATAGAAAAAAGGGATGTCCCAACCTCCTGACACTCACCATTTAGATACTTGTAAATATTAATAAGATCTCCCCTCAGTCTCCTGTTCTCTAGACTAAACAGCTCCAGTTCCCATAGCCTCGTATGAAAGATGTTCCAGTCCCCTGATCATCTTGGTGACCCTGCGCTGGACTCTCTCCAGAAGTTCCCTGTCCCTCTTGAGCTGAGGAGCCCAGAACTGGACACAGTCCTCCAGATGAGGCCTCACCAGGGCAGAGTAGAGGGGGAGCAGAACCTCCCTCGACCTGCTGGCTACACTCTTCTTGATGCATCCCAGGATGCCATTGGCCTTCTTGGCCACGAGGGCACATTGCTGGCTCATGTTTAGTTTATTATCAACCAGGACTCCCAGGTGTCTCTCTGCAGAGCTGCTCTTCAGCAGTTCGATCCCCAGCCTGTACTGGTGCATGGGGTTGTTCCTTCCCAGATGCAGGACTCTGCCCTTGTCTTTGTTGAACCTCATGAGGTTCCTCTCTGCCCAACTCTCAAGCCCGTCGAGATCCCACTGAATGGCAGCACAGCCTCTGGGGAATCAGCCAGTCCTCCCAGTTTGGTGTCATCAGCAAACTTGCTGAGGGTAGACTCTGTCCCATTATCCAGGTCGTTGATGAAGATGTTGAACAAGACTGGCCCCAGGACCGATCCCTGTGGAACTCCACTGGCCACAGATTTCCAACTCCTATTTTCCCCCTCTCTTACAAAATAACATTAATTGCAAGGTAGTATTATAACTTAATGTTCCATTCAGGGGCCATACTTCCTCCTCATCCAGAGCATACATTGCAATATTCGATAAGCTGCTTTTTACACAAATCATTATGTATTTCTTCCCAGTGAGCCAAAGGCAGCCCAGAGGAGAGGCTTTTGGCACAGAGCCCTGGTTGTTAGAATTTCCGTTCCTAAACAGCTTTAACCACTTAGACGCCTGTGGTAGTTTGACCATGGCTGGATGCCAGGTGCCCACCACACTGCTCTATCTCCCACCTCCTCAGCACACCAGGGAAGGGGAGGAAATAAGATGGGAGTCTCGTGGGTTGAGATAAAAGCAGTTTAATAAAGAAACAGCAAAGTCACGCGTGCAGGAAGCAAAGCAAAAAGCAGATAAAGCTGTTACTCTCTACTTCCCATCAGCAGTGATGTCCGGCCACCTCCCGAGAAGCAGGGCTTTGGTACGTGTAGCGGTTGCTTTTGGAAGGCCAGAAATGAATCTTACCTCTCCTTCCTGCTCCTCTCCCCCAGTTTATATTACTGAACCGACGTCATATGGTATGGAATATCTCCTTGGTCAGCCTGGGTCAGCTATTCTGGCCATGGTCCCTCCCAAGATTGTGCCCAGCCAGAGCTATTGGTGAAGGTGGGGGAAGGAATGCTGGAGGGACAGCCCTGATGCTGTGCAAGCACTAGTCATAATATTGATACCAACAGTAAGCACAGCACTGCAAGAGCTGCTGTGGAAAATCACTACCATCCCAGACCCACTTCAGTCTCCACCCCTTATTCCATACCATTTATGTCATGCTCTGACAAACCATCTTAACAACCCATATACATTCTTATATACTCTCATTAACCAGTACCCCTACTCTTCAACAGACAAGCACCATTCTTGTATTCCCTCTTGCATCTTGCATCAAACAAACACAACAACATTCTTGTATGTTTCATCCTCTGCAGATGTTCACTGGAGCAGGCCATAACTTCTGTCTCATCCATCAAGATGGATATCCAGGCCAGGGGAAAACAGTATGTTCAGTGTTGGGCACCAGCACTGGCTTGGTTTGTCCACTGGTCTGGTTTCTTGCGAAGATCATACCTCATCGCCTACAACAGACAACTCACATAACAGGTTATTTTTCCCCCAAAGTTAAATCTCTTTGAGGTACACATCGAGTTTCCCCATCCTTTCTCATCACCCACCAAGTACATCCAGGCCCCTGAGCAAAGACAATCCCATGAATGGGTTTGCCCTTTCCCATGGGAGGTGCAACCCATACTGCCTTACCCAGCCATTTCCCTGGGTGCATTACAGGGACCTTATCTCCTCCCACAGTATGTAGGGGTTTTGTTTGGGCAGGACCAGGACGGTTAGTTGAACCTCTGCTGTTAACCAGCCAAGGGGCTTCTGCTAAATTTTTATCCCACTGCTTCCATGTCCCATCGCCCAGTGCTCCCAACATGGTCTTTAGTAATCCGTTATATCTCTCAATCTTTCCAGAGGCTTGTGGGTGATAGGGGATATGGTATATCCACTCAATGCCATGTTTCTTTGCCCAGGAGTTTATGAGATTATTTAAAAAATGAGTCCCATTGTCTGATTCAATTCTTTCTGGAGTACTGCGTGGCCACAAAACTTGCCTTTCAAGACCCAAGACAATATTTCAGGCAGTGGCATGGTTTACAGGGTACATTTCCAACCTACCGGTAGTTGCTTCCACCATGGTGACTATATAACGCTTGCCTTGGTGTGTTCGCGGTAGTGGTCCAACATAGTCAATTTGCCAGGCCTCACCATATTGAAAACCCAGCCATCGGCCTCTGTTCCAGGGAGACTTGATTCATGTGGCTTGCTTGATTGTGGCATGTTTCACATTCATGGGTGACCTGTGTAACGGCTTCCATGGTCAAGTCCACTCCTCAATCACGAGCCCATCTATATGTTGCATCTCTTTCCAGATGTCCTAATGTTTCATGGGCCCATCGAGCTATAAATAGCTCACCTTTACGCTCCCAGTCTAGGTCTACCTGAGCTACTTCAATTTTGGCAGCTTTGTCTACCTGTTGGTTGTTCCATTGTTCTTCAGTGGCACGGCTTTTTGGCACGTGAGCATCTACATGACGTACTTTCAGAGTCATATTTTCCACCCGAGCAGCAATGTCTTGCCACAGTGCAGCAGCCCAGATGGGTTTACTCTTGCGCTGCCAGTTGGTCTTCTTCCATTGCTGTAGCCATCCCCATAGAGCATTAGCCACCATCCAGGAGTCAGTATAGAGTACTGGCCACTTATCTCGTTCTGCAAGCTCTAGAGCCAATTGGATGGCTTTCACTTCAGCAAACTGACTTGACTCACCTTCTCGTTCAGTGGCCTCAACAACTCGTCATGTAGGACTCCACACAGCAGCTTTCCACTTACGATGATTTCCTACCACGCGGCAGGATCCATCAGTAAACAAAGCATAATGCCTCTCATCTTCTGATAGTTCATTATATGGTGGTGCCTCTTGGGCACGAGCTACTTCCTTAGGCAGTGCTCCAAAATCTCTGCCTTCTGGCCAGTCCATGATCTCTTCCAGGATTCCTGGGTGATTAGATTTCCCCAGTCGAGATCGTTGTGTAATCAACACCATCCACTTACTCCATGTAGCACTGGTTGCATGATGAAGGGGTTTTCCCTTTGAACATCCACTGTAGCACAGGCAGACGTGGTGCTAAGAGGAGATAAGCTTCTGTGTCAATGACTTCCGAAGCAGCTCAAAGTCCCTCATATGCTGCTAGTATTTCTTTTTCAGTTGGGGTGTAGTGGGCTTCTGATCCTCAATATCCTCAGCTCCAGAACCCTAATGGTCGACCTCGGGTTTCTCCAGATGTTTTCTGCCAGAGGCTCCAGGTGAGACCATGCTCTCCAGCAGCAGTGTAGAGGATATTTTGCACATCTGGTCCTGTACAGATGGGCCCAAGGGCGACTGCACGAGCTATTTCCTGTTTAATTTGTTGAAAAGCTTGTTGTTGCTCAAGGCCCCACTCAAAACAGTTCTTCTTTCTGGTTACTCTAAAAAGAGGGCTCACAAGCTGACTATAACCTGGGATATGCATCCTCCAGAATCCCACAATGTCCAGGAAAGCTTGTGCTTCTTTCTTATTAGTCGGTTGAGACATAGTCGCTATTTTGTTCACAACATCCAGAGGCACATGCCGACGCCCATCTTGCCATTTTATGCCCAAAAACTGGATCTCTTGTGCAGGTCCCTTTACTTTGTTTCTTTTTATAGCAAAACCAGCTTTTAGAAGAATCTGAATTATTCTTTTCCCTTTCTCAAACACTTCTTCTGCCTTGTTGCCCCATACAATTATGTCATCAATGTACTGTAAATGTTCAGGGGCATCACTCATTTCCAGCACAGTTTGGATTAGACCATGGCAAATGGTAGGACTATGTTTCCACCCCTGGGGCAATTGATTCCAGGTATATTGGACACCTCTCCATGTGAAGGCGAATTGTGGTCTGCACTCTGCTGCCAATGGAATTGAGAAAAATGCATTGGCAATGTCAGTTGTAGCATACCACTTGGCTGCTTTTGACTCCAGTTCATACTGGAGCTCTAACATGTCTGGTACAGCAGCACTCAGTGGTGGTGTCACTTCATTCAGGCCACGATAGTCTACTGTTAGCCTCCACCCTCCATCAGATTTTTTCACAGGCCATATGGGGCTATTAAATGGGAAATGAGTTTTGCTGATTACTCCTTGAGCCTCCAGTTGATGGATCAACTCACAGATGGGAGCCTTGGAGTCTTGGTTCGTGCGATATTGCCTCCGGTGCACCGTCCTGGTAGCAATTGGTACCTGTTGCTCTTGAACTCGCAGCAATCCCACAACAAAAGGGTCTTCTGAGATGCCAGGTAAACTAGAGAGTTGTTTGATTTTCTCTGCATCTACAGTGACTATACCAAAAGCTCATCGATACCCCTTGGGGTCTTTGAAGTACCCTCTCCTGAGGTAATCTATGCCAAGAATACAAGGGGCCTCTGGACCAGTCACAATGGGGTGTTTTTCCCATTTGTCCCCTGTTAAGCTCACTTCAGCCTCTAATACAGATAATTCTTCACATTCCCCTGTCACTCCAGAGATCCAGACAGAATCTGTGCCTCTATACCTTGATGGCATCAATGTACACTGTGCCCCTGTGTCTACTAAGGCTTTATACTTTTGTGGGTTTGATGTGCCAGGCCATCGAACCCACACAGTCCAGTAGATTCGGTCATCTCTTTCCTCCTCTTGGTTGGAGGCAGGGACCCTCTATTTCTGTTCTTCATCAGAGTATTCGCTATCTGATCCTTGCAATTGTAGACCTGAAGTCTCCTCGTTGGCATCGAAGGAGGTGGTTGCAGTTCTTTTATGTCTTGGAGATTGTTGATTGTCCTCTTTTGTTCTGGCAGCTACTATGCTGACAGCCCTCTTGGGTAGTCCTTTTCTAACAGCTGTCTTCCCCCTTAGTTCACGTACACGAGCTTCCAGCTTAAAAGTGGGTTCACCATCCCACTTCCTCATATCCTCTGCTTGGCCACACAAAAAGAGCCAGAGTTCATTTCGTGGTGTACTCCTACGTCTGGGACTTCCTTTTCCCCTGGTCGGGGCAGTGGATGACCGAATTCTTGAGGCAGTTCTGACAGTCAGGCCATCATCCCACACTGATGAGGAGGTGCAGAGACTCTCTTCATAGTTTTGCAACTAAGAAGATATTCTCTCCACTCTTGGTATATCTTTGCCAAGATATTAGAATACATAGCTGGGGCACTCTGAATCACTTTTCTCAACGTGGCCGGTGTACACTGGACATTTTCTGGATCTGTGAAGGCCTCAGCATTATCTAGATCACCATAGATGACTTCCAACACAGCTAATTCCCTTAGGTATTGGATGCCTTCATCTGCTTTAGTCCACTTTCCTCGGACATTTACAAGGTCTTCCTTGAATGGGTATCTTGCCCGTACACTTGAGAGGAGCCGTTTCCAGAGACTACAAATTGAGGTCTTCTTTCCGATGTCTCTATCAATTCCCCAGTCCCTAGTAAGAGATCCCAGCTGTTGGGCTTCTCTACCTTCCAATTGCTGACTGTCAGCCCCGTTATCCCAACATCGGAGCAGCCAGGCACCAATCCGCTCACCTGGCTGACGGCTGTAATCTTTTCGCATATCTCGAAGTTCCGATGAGGTCAGAGACCGAGTAGTTTCCATTTCCTTTTTGATTTCTTTCACTCCTTCTCCTGATCTCCTTACTGAAGGACCAGCTTCTTCTTCCAAACTTTCCTCTTCCTCCTCCTCTGCCCTTACTAATCGATTATATGGACTTGTTGACCTCCTTATCCACTGTTTCTTTTTCACTACTGGGGCAACCACTGTGGTTGTTGTTTGATTTCCTGACTCGACCATGGTGGTCTCAGATACAGTTTGAATTTCCACTTTGGCCATAGTTCTCTGAGAGGACTGGACTGCGACTGACTCAACCATGGTGGTCTCAGATACAGTTCGAGTTTCCACTTCAACCATAGTTGAGGACTGGAGTGTGGCTCGGTAGGCAGAGGCTAGGCCCCTGTATAGTGCCTGAACCTGATGGGCCTCATTGGGGTAGGCAAGACAGCCTTCTATCAGGTGGCATGCCAGTAAAGCAGGTTTTTTTTAGTTGTTTAGGTGTAAAAACCCAGGTTACAGGAGGTGATAACCGTTCTAGGAATTTGCCCAAATTCATCCACACACCCTGCCACCCAGGGACTGGCCGTTTCAGGAGGCATTTTAACATCTTTCCATCCCAAATTTGTCCTCTCTGATACCCAGATGAGTCCAGATTCTACAAAATATGTAATATACCAGCCATGTTAATTAGTAATATTACAACTCTCATATAAGGATAACTAAGGACCTGGGAAGTCTGTATAACAAAATTGTCTACATCAGTCCGAGCTGAGGGGAAAGAGATGCATTGCCCCCTGACCTCCACAAGATAATTCCCACAGCACAGTAAATCCATCAGCAACAGAATGAGACTCACAATTATTTTTTGGGCCATCATGTTCCCAGGTCCTTTAATCCTTTTCACAAAATCATACAGCCAAATTAGCAAAGCTATCAAGGTTAGAGCGCAGCACAGAGTCAGTGTTAGTAGTAGCATGTTCCTAAACATTAGAAAGTGAAAGATAAGCTGCATTTTGGCAAGGCTCCATGACCAGCACAGGAACTTTGCACTCATTAGCTTACTATAATTACAATGCATTTAATGTAAAACTGCTATTATTGTGCCCCACATTGGGCGCCAAAAGGCTGTGGTAGTTTGACCATGGCTGGATGCCAGGTGCCCACCACACTGCTCTATCTCCCACCTCCTCAGCACACCAGGGAAGGGGAGGAAATAAGATGGGAGTCTCGTGGGTTGAGATAAAAACAGTTTAATAAAGAAACAGCAAAGCCGCGCGCGCGGGAAGCGAAGCAAAAGTGGATAGAGCTGTTACTCTCTACTTCCCATCAGCAGCGATGTATGGCCACCTCCCGAGAAGCAGGGCTTCAGTACGCGTAGCGGTTGCTTTTGGAAGGCCAGAAATTAATCTTGCCTCCCCTTCCTGCTCTTCTCCCCCAGTTTATATTACTGAGCTGACGTCATATGTTATGGAATATATCCTTGGTCAGCCTGGGTCAACTGTTCTGGCCGTGGTCCCTCCCAAGATTTTGCCCACCCAGAGCTATTGGTGAAGGTGGGGGAAGGAATGCTGGAGGGACAGCCCTGATGCTTTGCAAGCAGTAGTCATAATATTGATACCAACAGTAAGCACAGCACTGCAAGAGCTGCTGTGAAAAATCGCTACCATCCCAGATCCACTACACCAGGACACTCACCTTCTTTGGTGGCCTCAAAAACTTCTTGTGTGGGACTCCGCACAGTAGTCTTCCACTGACGATGATTTCCTACCACTTAACAGGATTCATCAGTAAACAAAGTATAATGCCTCTTATCTTCTGATAGTTCATTATATGACAATGCCTCTTGGACACGAGTCACTTCTTCAGGCAATGCTCAAAAATCTCTGCCTTCTCACCAGTCCATGATCTCTTCCAGGATTAGATTGGGCGATTATATTTCCCCAGTTGAGAGCATTGTGTAATCAATGCCATCCACTTACTCCATGTAGTATTGGTTGCTTGATGTATAGAAGGGATTTTTCCTTTGAACATCATAGAATCATAGAGTTGGAAGGGACCTTTAGAGATCATCTAGTCCAACCCCCCTGCAGAAGCAGGTTCACCTAGATCAGGTCACATAGGAACATGTCCAGACGGGTCTTGAAGACCTCCAAGGAAGGAGACTCCACAACCCCTCTGGGCAGCCTGTTCCACGGCTCCCTCACCCTCACAGTAAAATATTTAAATGGAACTTTCCGTGTTCCAACTTCATCCCATTATCCTTGTCCTGTTGCTAGATACAATAGAAAAAAGGGATGTCCCAACCTCCTGACACCCACCATTTAGATATTTGTAAATATCAATAAGATCTCCCTTCAATGTCCTCTTCTCTAGACTAAACAGCCCCAGTTCCCGCAGCGTTTCCTCATAAGAAAGATGTTCCAATCCCCTGATCATCTTGGTGGCCCTGTGCTGGACTCTCTTCAGAAGTCCTCTGTCCCTCTTGATCTGAGGAGCCCAGAACTGGACACAGTACTCCAGATGAGGCCTCACCAGGGCAGAGCAGAGGGGGAGAAGAACCTCCCTCAACCTGCTGGCTACACTTCAGTATAGCTGTCACATTAAAAGGGGACAGAGTGATTTGGCAGAAAATAAACCCCCTTGCATTCTAACTCTCCTCACCGAGGTGGGAGGTTAGATGTGGCTAGGTTTGAATTCTGAGTGATGCTCAATTTGCTACAATCAGTCCAGGCATGTTCACCTCTTGTGAACTATCACGACTCTGGATTCACCGATAGTGGACTGCACCTTCAGTCCAGTCATGCTCATGAACTATCAGGTCGCGTTCAGTGAGAAACTATGACTTCTGGCTACTTAAACAGTGCAGTTTTATTCATGCAACTGATATACAGGTTCTTATGTATTGCCGGTGATAGTGACTGTCTGCAAAAGAAAGCACGTGCAAAAAAAATAGATATAAAAACAATACAGCACACGAAGTTACAAAGTACAGTCTGCCTATAAAAAGTTAGAGAGTCATTGTCTATAGAGATTTCTAAGTTTCTCACAGAAGTACTTAGTTTAAGTCTCACCCAAGGCGTCCCAAGGAGTTCAGTTTTCTCGCAAGGCTCCTGCCTGGCTCGCCAAAACTGTTGCAAATCTGCTGGGGAAGAAAAACTTATCTACACAAAGGTAGAGAAGCAGAGACGTCCTTTATTTGACGATGCACCGGGGACACAAGATCATTCCCAAAGAATGTCCTTAGCAGCGAGTCACCCACAATAAGCACCCGTCGCCTCTTCCTATGAT
Organism: Colius striatus; assembly: GCF_028858725.1. Classification (NCBI taxonomy): domain Eukaryota; kingdom Metazoa; phylum Chordata; class Aves; order Coliiformes; family Coliidae; genus Colius; species Colius striatus. The sequence continues at coordinate 22,672,052 of NC_084789.1, read as the reverse complement.
GTCCATTACTTATTGCAGGTGGAGCAGCTGATGGGTTGTTTAGTGGGTTTTCCCCTTTTGGAATTTCCTCTTCGAAGTCCCTCATTGCCGCGAACTTTTCGGCTCTTGGCCTAAAACCAGACTTGAAGTCTGAAAACCAGGCTCGAAACCTGAAAAATAAACCAGACTTGAAGCCTGAAACCAGGCTCGAAGCCTGAAAAAACAGCTCTAAGCCTACTTCATGAGGCAATCAAACCAGGGTCCGATTCTCAGCTGGGTGGGAAGAAATCCAGTCCTACTCAGTGTGAGTGATAGCAGAAATCTTCTTCTTTATTGAAAGCAGGCTCTAACTTATATACACAGCAGCTTCAAAGCTAGTTCAGCAACAGCAGCTAATAGATTACATTTTCATGTTCATCCTACTTGCGGTTTCTGCGATAAGCAAGCTCCCTCACACTTTCCCATCTTGTTTTTCCCCAAAGTTGTTTACTACCTTTAGTCGAAAACAGTCCGACCTTGAGGGAACAGAAAGCGGCCTGCTGTCTACGTGACAGCAACTGCTTTAACCATGGCTCTGACTCTGGTCTTGATTGTGCATCAAATCCATATAACTAGAGCCCAGGCTGCCTTGCCCCAACGGGCCCAGCATTATACCCCGGGATCCATGTCCATTCTCCCTTAACCATTCCTCCACAATTCCCCCGTTTGATTTTTGCATAATCAAGACTGAGTCAGTCAATTTATGCACTGTCTTCATAATACAACTATATACTATCTTAAACATTATAAGCAAAAGCAAAATAATCAATATCTATCTTAACCCTTCTTTGATTAACATAGTCAACCAAGGTGACAACCCCCCAAAAGCTGATTGAAGCCAATTATCAAAAGGGTTATAACCCACCATAATATTCTTAGCATGAGCCTTTAAATATGCCAAATCTTTGTGAATAGATTCACTATGATCAGAAAGATTAAAACAACACATGCCTTCAAAGTCTTGACATCCATGCCCTTGTGCCAATAGCAAAAATCAATAGCTGCACGATCTTGCAATAAGGCATGTCTAAGGCTTTTTTGGTCTGCCAACAATTTTTCAATAACATCAGTAGTAACATTAGCTTGCTGCTCCGACCAACACACTAATTTTTCTAACTGCCGTAAGGCCTGGGCTGCAGCTAATCCAGCTACAAATGCTGAAGTAAATACATTCGCCGTACTGGACCACAATTGTACTTTACCATCACAATCTCCTTTTAAATTGTGGGTGTTTCTTGTTTTCCGCAACTTGGTAATTTTTAACAATTCCTGCTGTCAAGGAGCAAACAAAGTTAGCTTCCCTAAATAACATGGCCCTCCAATTGGGTTAGCTGGGATTCCCTACCACGCTCGATCCCCACATATTAAGAAGATGTTATTAGGTAGGGCTTTAGCAGACCCATTGCTCCACAGAGTAGGCCCCTGAGAGGTCCCACGTTCCCAACCAGTGTTACTCCCCCCATACAGATAAATTCGCCATCCAAGTCCCACCAAATTGTCCTATGGCCAATCCACAATATCCTCCTTTTGGATCTACAAATCGACTATATGCACCTTCGGGGGAAACATCAGTCCACTGCTTAACCATATTTTTATATTGTTCCATTCCTCTTAGTCCTTGATATTTAGTCCCAAAGCTAAAACAAGTACGAGTCCAACTCCCATTCGTTATGTTTCCGATTGCTTGACTTCCCAGTAACTCCAACTCTTGTGGGTCCCAGGGAAGAGGGACTTTGAGTCGACTTAACAAGTCCGCGGCACAGTCCGATGTCACATTGCTGGAACAGGAGGCGCTCCCGCTGACATATTTCTGGAAATCACTAGGATCAAAATCTGGTATCCCAACCAGGCAGGTGCAGAATGTATCACTCACCAACTGAAGACTCAGACAAAAGTCAACTTGGCCTGTCTGATTCGCCCAGGTGACCCACATGTTCTGACGTGGATTCACTTGATTCAATGGCGATGTGTGAACTGTCACCATCAGGATTATTAGGAGTAACAGCCACTCTAGTCCATTTTGCAGGAACCCATATTGGACCTGTAGGTGTAAGCACAGACATATAACCCCTGTCTAAATACTGCACTTTAGCTGGACCCTGCCATATACCTGTTCGTGGATCTCTGTAAGTTACCCACATTGCTGGCGGTCTTTTCGATGTTTCCACCATTCCTTGATGTAGTTGAGCTGGAGGTTCTTTCTCCTCCCCAAAGATACATAAATGATTTATAGTAAACAATACCTTAGACAACCGTTCCTGAGGGTCCTGTATGTCGGACATCTTACTTAAATATGGTTTTAACACTTGATGAGCTCGTTCCACTATAGCCTGTCCTGTCGGTGAGTGTGATACCCCTGTAATGTGTTTTACTCCCCAGGTTTGGAAAAACTGTTTCACGCGTTGACTAACATACGCAGGGCTGTTATCAGTCTTTATGGTGCCTGGCACCCCCATAACAGCAAAACATGAAGTGGCATGTCAGATTACATGCGTTACCCTTTCTCCTGCTTGAGCTGTTGCCCATATATACTTACTGAACATATCCACAGTTACATGAACATATTTAAGCCTTCCAAATTCAGAAATGTGAGTGACATCCATCTGCTACAATTCTAATGGTCCCAGACCCCTGGGGTTGACTCCCAGACCTAACCCTGGACCGCAGTGGCTACACTGCGGACAAGCCCTCACTATTGCTCGAGCATCCTCTATTGAGAGGTCAAAACTTCTCTTTAGGCCTCTGGCATTTTGATGAAAGGTGGCACAGGCTTCTCTTGCCTGATTGAATTTATTTACAGGCACTCCCAAAGCTACCAGCTTGTCCGCTCTAGCATTTCCTGCTCCTAAACCAATGTCATACTTATGACTTCTGATGTGTATTACACAATATGGAGATGTGCTCTGCCGGATAGCGGCCTGCATGGCTCTAAGTAGGTCAAAAAGGCGTCGATTGCGCACATCTTTAATGCGAGCATCTTCTATTCGCTCAGCAATTCCTGCAACATAAAAAGAGTCAGTTACAATATTCAACGGTTTACACCACCACATTTCAAGGGCTCGAACAATCGCAAAAAGTTCTAAAGTCTGTAAAGAGTCCGTTTCCGTGGCATGTAATAGCTGGTGTTTCCATTGTCCTGCCTCTTCCCAGACTATTACAGCCCATTGAGATTTCTTTCCTGCGTCTGTATATGCTGTAACGGCATTTGACAAATGTTGCTCACTTAGCTTAGGACGAATAATCCCCTGTTGTTGTGTCATCCACGCCAACACGTGTTGGGACTTTAGTAGGAGCCTTTGAGTTAAAGCCAGTGTACAAAACAATCTCTTAGGAGTACATGCAGCGACCCCAGAACGCTCTAACCTTGAGAGCTTAAGAAACATAAACAAAGCCATAAAACATCTTAAAAGGATGCACAAGAACAAAGGCTTTGGACATCTGGAAGGTCGATGTCCTGATTACAAGAATATGCTATACTATTTTTGTTAACCAATCATTACTTGCTGGAACGCATGCAAGGCTTGTGAACTTATATGCTCAACCAATCCCCTGCATTTGTAAACCGCGTACTCTCGCTTGGCAAAGTATATAAGTGATCAAATAGAGAGAATAAATGTCTCAGTTCCAAATCATATTGATTTGCTGTCTGATTCCTGCCTCTTCTGTCTCCCGGATGTTGGCAAACACCTTAGATTTTAGGGACTGTATGTTTATTTTTTGGGCAGATGACAATAAACTAAGCTGTAGAGGTTCTGATGTTGCTATGATCCATTCCAGATCTCTTCTCGCTATAGGCACATATATTGTTCCTGGCTCTTGGCCGCTCACCTGTAAAATTCGAGTGCGTCCCTTTCTAATAAGCATTTCTAAGCCCACAGTTTTTTGTTCAATTGTCCATTTAGGCTGAAACGTGGTGAATAGCCATTCCAGGACGATTAGCCTCTCTTTTTGTTTTTTGCACTGTGTCAATGCACCAAGAAACTGTTCTTTGCCCTGCAAAATGGTCAAATCAATGGGGCAATCTGGATCACGACGGTTGACTTGCCGAGTGGTAATGAGGTCAGAAATTTCAGCGATGGTTTGCAGTTGTTCTGCTGTTGGCTGCACTTTTGCCGACGGGTCTGTTCCCTTCAACAAGGGGCGCAGCGGTTCTAGCATGTCATTAGTGATTCCAACAATAGGGCGCAACCATTGCAAATCCCCCATTAATTTTTGTGCATCATTTACAGTTTTTATCTTGGTATGAATATGGAGCTTTTGCGGCCTAATATGAGCCTCCGTAATACTCCAGCCCAAATACTGCCATGCTGGATGTCTTTGTACCTTTTCAGGAGCAATAGTCAGTCCCTGTGCTTGTAATATGGTTTCTAGATCTCTCTCTTGATCTACAGTAAATGCCTCCTCCTGAGCAATGAGGATATTCATATAATGATACACAAGTGCATGTCTAATACTACTTACATCACTAATCAAGCCTTCTAATGTCATTGAGGTTTGGTTACTTTGTTTGCTAAGCCAGTATCCTAATTTGCATAGCTGAGTTAATAAAGCAGATACTCTTACACCTGGAGCAAATATACTAGTTGCTATTATTGCTGAGGGAGACCAAAGGTAACATAGTCATCACATTCGCCAGTAAATGCATGCACCAATTGTTTTGGACAATGATGTTTCTAAATCATTGTGTGATTAGGCATCAAGGTCGTCAGTTGTCCCAAACTGCGTGGTCCCTTTTGTAATCTCCAGGGTATTCCAGGCCATGCCTGGTCCCCACAGATCAGAAAAATTCCCTTTGGTAACTGCATAGGCACAAGACTAGACATGGATCTTTTTGGTGAAGTATAATTGCACCAATATGTTGTGTTCTTATACATGCCCAGGATGGGATCCACATTCTGTGTCAATTTTTTTTGGTATTGCTGGTAAAATTAAACATAACACAAAAATCCAGCTTTATAGATCCCAATAATTCTAACTCCTGTGGCTTTGTTGTCATTATTGGCAACCATGAAATGATCAAATCCCAGCTGTCAACTTTGCCATTACCCTTAACTAAGGGATTTGTTTTTAATGCATTTGGTACAGGCCATTGTGCCACATCTGATGGAACTCCCACCAAACAGGTAGAAAAAGGATTATCTGGAGTGGCCATTGATAAACATATTGTAGACTGATTGATTGCTTTGGTCAGTGTAAGCCACATGTTTTGCTTGGGTTGTTTAAATTGCTTAAAACCATTTACCACAAACATTTGAAGCAACAACAGTATGATAAAATCCATTTTTTTACTCCTGATCAAAAAAAAAATCCTTCACCAATGAGTCTAAAACACAAACCATCTTTTAGCTTCTCAATGTCAAAATGTTCTGTTCTTCCAAGTTCCATTCGTGACACCTAAACCACCTTAGAAAGTTTCCACTGTAAGAAAACCACTATTCATCATCACATTTACAGCAAAATGCATAACATTACGACCAACAGTTTTTACACTCTTTGAGGCAAGGGATTGAGGATGGAAAGGATGAGCCCAGCGGTCCGTGAGGGCTGGGGTCGGTGATGTCGGCGCGCGGTGTGTGTGGGGGGGCTCCGGAGACACTGATCGGGCGCGGGAAGCGGCTGCACGGCGGCGGCTGCGGATGGAAGGGCCGGGGTGTATCTGGCTCAGTCCATGCCGTCCCCGGCGCCGGCGGCGCAGTCGCTATTACTGTCTCTTGTGTTTTCTTTTTCTTCCCTCGCGTGCCCGATGGTGCCCAGTCTAACACGGGGTCGCGCTCCCCCACTCTCCTCTGATCATCCTGCTCTGCACCCCCGCCCAACTCTGCCCGCTCGGCATTCCCCTGCAAGTCGTCCCAGGGGTAACTCGGCGGATTGGGCTCGAATGGGAAGCAGCTCTCCCAAGGGGGCTCTGCTCCGAAGCCCCTTCACCTCTCTGACTTTGTAAAAACTCTTGTGTAGAAAATAACTTTCTTTTTTTTTTTTTTTTTTTTTTTTTTCCTCGCAGAACGCCCCGCTCAGCGACGGGCTGCGCACCGGGCTGGCTTTCAGTGGCGATAGGATGTGTTTCCATGGTCTCTTTTCGCTCCAGTTTCTTTAATACTTCCTACAAGAGCCTGTCCGTTCCCCTGTCTGTCTCCTTCGGCCTCGGCGCAACGGTCAACGCCTGGGCTGCAGCCATGGCCACACGCTGTAAAGTATTCTTTTAAAGTATTTATCACGTCTCTCCAAATGAGACCTAGATCTTTACTGATCTTACTATTACTGTCCTTATCACCACTAATAGTGGCTTCCCAGAGAAGGTTTCCAATTTCTCGCCACTCACCATAAAAGGGAGGTGAGACATAATTAGTCCCGAAACCAAACAGTCCAGCTGTTGGCTCGGCTACAGTCTCAGGCATATTCAAGCCGCTGAGTTACAGCAGCAGCCAAATCCTTTTCCAACTTATACTTTTTCAAACAGTTAATTACTTCTCTCCACTGTTTCATCAGTTTCCGAGCAGTTTTGTCTTTGTCTATAACCAAGTCCCAAAGACAAGTCCCATATGCTCTCCACTCCTCCTCATCAAAATATTTCTCAGAGTCTTTAAAAAAGCCTTTACAATTACCATGTACAAGTAGACGAGATAAATGGGTCAGTTTTAAGTCCACCCCCCTCTTTTCTAAAAAGCGATGTAAAAGTGAGAGTGCTACCTCCTTATCCATGTTGCCGGCTTCTCGTCTCACGGCAACCTGTAGTCACTCCCCCGGGTACAGCAACCTCTGCTTGGGATCCGGCAGGCTTCTACCTCCGACGACTGCCTCTGCCTCCGGATTTTCAAGTCTCAGCTCCCCGCAGGCAGGCTCTTTACCCGGTAACACCCAGTGAGTGTCCCTGTTCGGGCGCCATATGCCGCGAAGTTTTCGGCTCTTGGCCTAAAAATCAGACTCGAAGTCTGAAAACCAGACTCGAAGCCTGAAAACAGACTCGAAGCCTGAAAAACCAGCTCTAAACCTACTTCATGAGGCAATCAAACCAGGGTCCGATTCTCAGCTGGGTGGGAAGAAATCAGTCCCACTCAATGTGAGTGATAGCAGAAATCTTCTTCACTTTATTGAAAGCAGGCTCTAACTTATATACACAGCAGCTTCAAAGCTAGCTCAGCAACAGCAGCTAATAGATTACATTCTCATGTTCATCCTACTTGCGGTTTCTGCGATAAGCAAGCTCCCTCACACTTTCCCATCTTGTTTTTCCCCAAAGTTGTTTACTACCTTTAGCCGAAAACAGTCCGACCTTGAGGGAACAGAAAGCGGCCTGCTGTCTACGTGACAGCAACTGCTTTAACCATGGCTCTGACTCTGGTCTTGATTGTGCATCAAATCCATATAACTAGAGCCCAGGCTGCCTTGCCCCAATGGGCCCAGCATTATACCCCGGGATCCATGTCTCCCTTAACCATTCCTCCACACCTCATCTTTAAGAAACAAATTTTCTCATGAAAGACTCATGTCAGACTCTGCAGTGGAGCACTTTTATTTAGCATTCTTGCAAGAGCGGATGTCCTAGCAAGTAGGCACACCTGATGGATACAACATTCAGCTTTTTATTCCCTATCTCTACCTCCAAGGTGCCTAGAAAACCCCCAAGGGGTGTCTCCTATTTACAATTCTAATCTTAATCACTTATCCCCCTTTTGTCTATTTGTCTCCTTTTATAAGATTATAACCTGGAATATGCATCCTCCAGAATCCCACAAGGCCCAGGAGAGCTTGACTTTCCTTCTTTTTATTTGGTGGGGACATAGTCACTCTTTTGTTCACAACATCCATAGGCACATGTGTAGGCACAGATGTAGCTTGGACCAGCCAGCTTGAATAAAAATGGTAGGGATAAGTTAATGCAGCTGGCATGCTACTTCAGAAACAGGTGCTGCAAGTTAATCAATTGGGCCCTGGGTGATCTCATGGGCAGAAGCAGCATATAAGGAGGTAGCTAGCAAAGGAAGGGTGGCTTTGAGTCAGCTCTGGTGGTTGTACTACGTTGCCTGTGTACTTCTCTGCACGTGCATTACTTAGACCCTCTACGTCTTTGAGTGATTATTGCCTTCACAACAACAACATTTGGTGACCCCGATGTGATTCGCTGATCCTCGGCAGAAAAGCACTTGGATTCCTGCTGGAAAAGGCAAGTGATCTGAGCAAACTGATATAATGGGAAAAATGATAAGCAAAGAGGAAAATCCTATTGACACCCTCCAGCATATCCTTGCGGAAAAAGGATTCAATTATGAAAGAGAGCCTTTGCTAAGACTTGTAAGATGGGGACAGGAAGTAGGTCTATTTGTTTCCCCCCAAGAAGTATATGAAAAAGGACACTGGGAAAACCTAGGAGACATGTTGAATAATGCTATTGGCTTGTGTAAATTGGTATCATCCATTATACACCAGCTAGAAGCTGAGCGTGCTGCCGCTGCTGCCATGAAAGCAGAAGCTGCTGCACCATCTGCGTTCCCGGTAGATGCTAAAAGGTTCTTTGGAGGTGGTGACTTTATAGTACCATCGGCTCCACCTCTAGAAGAAAATACTAAGAGACTCTTCGGAGGGGATAATGTCGTAATACCCTCGGCTCCACCTCTGGAAGAGGAGAGCATGGATGTGAGCCCACCTCCCCCAGAACCCCCTAGAGCACCGTTCCAGGAGCCGAATACGTGCATTGCTTCTCCTCCCCTCCCACCCACCCTTCACCATCCTGCCCCATCCCACCCTTCTGCTATGCCTGAAGGAGTACCTAACAGAGAACGAAAGGTACGTTTTACAAATGATACTGTGGATATGCCGTTGCCCCTGAGCTCATCAATCCCTGAGTGTATTCCTCTGCCATCATCACCCCCAACTTCTAGTGAAGATCAACAAAGACAATTATTAAAGGAAGAGTTAATACAACACGGAGAAGATATGAAACACACTTTGGCCCAGTTGGAGGAACTGATAGAAAAACCAAAAGCAACAGCTAATCAACTGTTGGAACGAATTAATGAATTAACCAAAACAAAGATTAAAGTTTCATCCCCACAGGTACTCAGAGACCCTCGGCCAGATGACTATGATCCGGCTAAGAAATGGAGAGGCCTCATACGTGATGCGGTAATCGAAGGCGAATTTATTCCACAAGCCTTTCCAGTAATAACAGCACAAAGAAAACGACAATGGGCACCTTTGGATTGGAAATTGGTAAGAGAAGGCCAGAAAGCGGTAATGCAATATGGCTTGTCCAACCCATACGTTCAAACGTTACTGGATCATATTTTCGCCAGTGGATTAATGACTCCATTTGACTGCCGGAAGCTAGCAGAAACTTTCCTGAAGCCCACTCAGGTATTATTATGGGAGTCTGAATGGGAAAAAAAGAGTTGATCTGGCAGTGGTGGAAAACATGGACTTACAACAGGGAGATCCGTGGCGAGTCGTCACAGCAGACATGATGCTGGGTAAAGGACCATTTGCTGATCCTCAGGTACAAGCCCGACTGCATGAAGCTATCTTGCAGCAAACACAGACACTGGCACGTCAAGCATTTAAGATTGTTCCTGATATGGGGGTGCCAGTTCCCTCATATACAACTATTATACAAAAATCTAATGAGCCTTTCATGACCTTCTTAGACCGTCTAAGAGCAGCTCTGGATCGTATACCAAACATGTCAACTGAAGTAAAGGCGGAAATAGGGTTACACTTAGCAGTTGCTAATGCTAACCATGACTGCAAAAAGATCCTGCAGGCTCTCCCGTGGACAGCAACTTTGGTCGACATGATAGAAGCCTGCTCTAGGGTAGGATCGTCAGCACATTTAGCTGAAGCAATGGCAACAGCATTGAAACCTTTAGTTCAAGCCCACAAAGGAGATCGGAGGCCAAAGTGCTTTAACTGTGGAAAAATAGGACACGTGAAAAATCAATGTCGGTCCAGACCATTGGTATGGACAAACAGCTCCGCCAGGCCATCTGGGTCCAATGGCAGATTTCATGGCAATTGTTACAGATGTGGCAAGTTTGGCCATAGAGCCACTGAGTGCCGCTCTTGAGTGGCCAGACATACAATGCATAAGGGAAACGGGTTGACGAGCGCAAAAAGGGTGAGCGCGATGACACAAAAACGCCCTTCAACACCAAGAGCTGCCTGGATGGCCTCAGATCAGCCACTGCAGGAAGCGCAGGAGTGGATGTGGAAACAGCAGTAGATGTAACCATCCACAACACAGAGGTAACAATTATCTCCTCTAACGTTAATGGACCCCTTGGCTATGGTTTAAGTGCTTTACTTTTAGGATGGTCATCGACCTCTCGACAGGGTATTTTTGTGCTCCCCGGTGTAATTGATGCAGATTATGAGGGAAATATTGGAATAATGGTTAAAGTTTGGCAGCCACCAGTTCATATACCTAAAGGAACTAAAATAGCTCAATTAGTTCCTTTCAGAGCTAAAGTTCCTTTCGCAGGAAGTCGTAAGCGTCGAGACGGTGGTTTTGGATCCACTGGAGTACCTGAGGTAAGACTGGCAGTGCCACTTTCACAGGGGAAGCCCACTCAGACGGTTGTATTCCAACATCCAAATGGTGAACATATGGTTGGGTACAACACATTACTGGATACGGGAGCAGATGTTACTATTGTTCCATTATCCTATTGGCCAAAAAGCTGGCCTTTAGAGAATTTAGACACCCCTGTTGTTGGAGTAGGAGGAATACAGATGACAAAAATTAGCACAGACCTGATTTCGGTATGCATACAGGGCGAAGAGAATAAATGTGTGCTAATTAGGCCCTATGTAATGAATACTTCAGTTTGGCTTTTGGGTAGAGACGCCTTAAGCCAAATGGGTTTCGTTTGTCAAATGAAAATTTTTAATGGCAGCCATTGATGGGCGACCAATCCTGAAGTTAACTTGGCTAACAGATAAACCAGTTAGGATTGATCAATGGCCGCTAAGCAAAGAAAAGCTCGCCCACATTCATGAATTAGTAAATGAACAACTAGAGAAGGGTCATATTAATCCATCCACCAGTCCATGGAATACACCAATTTTTACTATCCCTAAAAGATCAGGGAAGTGGAGGCTGTTACATGATTTAAGAGCTGTTAATGCAGTGATGCAGGACATGGGTGCTTTACAGCCAGGATTACCCTCTCCTGCAATGCTTCCAAAAGAGTGGCCCCTGTTGGTGATTGACCTAAAGGACTGTTTTTTCACAATTCCCTTACATGAGGATGACAGTGAGAAGTTTGCCTTTACAGTACCATCTATTAACAAACAAGAGCCAGCAAAACGATATCAATGGACTGTTTTACCTCAGGGAATGAAGAACTCACCAACTATTTGTCAAACTTATGTTGCCTGGGCGCTGGCACCTCTGCGCAAAAAATACCCTCGTGTCTTATTTTACCATTATATGGATGATATCTTGATTGCAGGAAAAGACCTGGACCAGCATCGCATTCTACAAGAAGTGAACCGGCAGTTAAGCAACTCCGGGTTGGTGATTGCGCCAGAGAAGGTACAAATGCACGCCTCTTGGAAATATTTAGGTAATATTATCACTGATGCGCGCATTTATCCTCAGAAGGTGGCAATTAAAACAGATATTGCTAACTTAACAGACGTTCAAAAGCTGATAGGTGATATCCAATGGGTACGAACCATATGTGGTATCACGAATGAGGATCTTGCGCCACTAATGCCTTTGTTAAAGGGCTCAGTAGAGGCTGATAGTGCGCGAAAACTGTCTTGGCAGCAAATCCAAGCAATAGAAAAAATAGGAAGCAAGATAGTCAATAACTACAGTCACCGATATGATCCTGACTTGTCAATTAACATTGCTGTGATAAGTCAAAACCAGCATGTAATGGCAGTCTTGATGCAATGGGATTCAGCAGCGAAAGACCCATTGAGGATCTTGGAGTGGATATTTTTGCCATATAATTTGCAAAAAACAATTACCACGAGGCTAGAGGCAATTGCAAAAATAATAGTTAAGGCCAGGAAACATCTGCTGGAAATAGCAGGGATTGAGGCAGACATAATTTTCGTTCCTCTCACAGATGAGTTCTTGAACTGGGCACTGCAACAATCTGATGAATTACAGTGGGCCTTATTGTCATATCCAGGAACTATAAATAATCATTATCCGGCCCATCAATTGTTTTCTGTTAAATTTCAAATGGAAGACCGGCCGTTGAGATCAGCAGTACCCGTTAAAGGCCTGACTGTTTTTACCGACGCCAGTAAGATCCAAGCCAAAGCAGGAGTGGTTTGGTGGGAGAATGGAAAATGGCAAAATCTAACTGTCCACTCCCCAGGCAGTTCAGTTCAACTGCTGGAACTGATGGCTGTAGTTAAAACTTTTGAGAAATGGTCAGACGTCCCATTAAACATCACCTCCGATTCCCTCTATGTGGTCGATGCTGTCACTCGATTAGAGAGAGCGCTGTTGAAAGAAATCTCTAATCAGAATTTGTATAACTTATTTCTGCGACTCTGGCATCAGATAAATGAACGTCAAACTGCTTATTATATTGGACATATTCGAAGCCATTCGGGCTTAAAAGATGGCCTATCAGTTGGCAATGAAATTGTTGACAAGATAGTGGCAGCTCCTTTATTGATACCTACGGGGCCAATAATTGACAAATTTTCTCAAGCCCAAAGATCGCACGATTTTTTTCATCAAAGTGCGAAAATGCTGGCGAAGCAGTTTGACCTGACCATATCGGACGCTCAGGGTATTGTTTCCACATGCCCTGCATGCCAGAATCAAATCGGCCTAGGAGTAGGAGTCAATCCCAGGGGTCTGGCACCATTAGGTATATGGCAATCAGATATCACTGTCTATGCTCCTTTTGGGCGATTTAAACGTATACATGTTACTATTGATACTTATTCAGCCATGGTTTGGGCCACAGCCTTAACCAGTGACAGTTCTTGAGATGTCATAAGACATTGGAGGAGTTGCTTTGCAGTCCTTGGTGTTCCAAGAGAGATAAAAACTGATAATGGCTCGGGATACATAGCCAGTAAAACACGTAAGTTTCTAAACTTATGGGGTGTTAAACATACTACTGGAATCCCAGGAAATTCCACCGGTCAAGCCATTATTGAACGGACACATCAAACCTTAAAAGGCCTTCTAGAAAAACAAAAAACGGGGGAAGAGGGGGTGAGTCCTCAAGACAGACTAATGAAAGCCCTTTATACAATGAATCATCTCAGAATTGTGGCAAACCGGAATGAACCACCGGCATTAACACACTTTGCCCAAATGAGTCGGGATTTGGATTTTACTGACAAACCTTAAGTTTGGTATAAGAATCCCACTACTGGAGAGTGGCAAGGACCTGCAGATCTGTTAACGTGGGGAAGAGGCTCTGCTTGTGTCATTACAGATCAAGGTCCCCGATGGATTCCGGCAAAATGGATCAAGCCACATCAACAGAAAGGACTTAACTGTAAGACCAATGGAAAAAATAATCTTGAGGAAAGAACCAAGTGATCCACCCTCAATCCATCACTCTATTAAAATGTAAACCCTCGCAACTGTGGCACCACTTAGGCTGCTGTAAATTCCTTCAGCTGTAAAAGAATTAAAGAACTTAAGATGACCAACAGATGAAGAGATACTTCCATCTTATTGATAATGCTCACAGATCAGCATGCTAAAGGATCTGAAGAAAAGTCCAGAACTACATCAGGAAAAAGAAATATCAGTGGAGCTACCAAAACCTCATCCCTTCCTGCCAGCGTGCGTCCCTCCTACCAACACATATCAGATTGTTTATTTTGACTTTATGGATTTCTGTATTGTATTGTTCAGCGATGTAGCTGTTATTGACCTTTTGTTGTAAACTCATGGCCATGGGTAAAAATATTTATGTTTTCATGTACCTTTAATTTTGAAATATGTTGCTAAAGGTTGGCTGGTTCAAAAAAGGAAAAGGGGGGAATTGTAGGCACAGATGTAGCTTGGACCAGCCAGCTTGAATAAAGATGGTAGGGATAAGTTAATGCAGCTGGCATGCTACTTCAGAAACAGGTGCTGCAAGTTAATCAATTGGGCCCTGGGTGATCTCATGGGCAGAAGCAGCATATAAGGAGGTAGCTAGCACAGGAAGGGTGGCTTTGAGTCAACTTTGGTGGTTGTACTTTGTTGCCTGTGTATGTCTCTGTATGTCCATTATTTAGGCTCTCTATGTCTTCGAGTGAATATTGCCTGCACTACTACAACATCGTTCCCCCTGGTTCTTACCCATAAACACTCAACTTTATCCTCGCAGTCATTGACCTGTGTTGTTATGGTTGTTTTATTCTCTCCTTGTGCTGTTCTATTAAATTGTCCTTATCTCAACCCCCAAAGCTTTACCTTTTCCTCCCGATTCTCCTCCCCATTCTGCTGAGGTGGGGAGGAGCGAGTGGTTGTGTGGTTTGGTAGTTGTTCAGCACGATTTAAACTACAACAAAGATCAGCTGATTCTAATCTTCCTGCCCCAGGCAGGGACATCTGCCACTGGACTGGATTGCTCCAAGCCTCATGCACACTGCCCTTGAACACTTCCAGGGAGGGGAAATATACTGCCTCTCTGGGCAATCTGTTCCTGTGCCTCAGCACCCTAACAGTAAAGAGTTTTTTCTTTGTATGTAATCTAAACCTACCCTCTCTCATCTGAAAGCCATTTCCCCTTTTCCTATTGCTACACTCCCTGAGAAAGAGTACTTCCTCAGCTTTCTTGTAGGCCCCTTTAAGTACTGGTGCTGTAAGGTCTTCCTGGAACCTTCTCTTTTCCAGGCTAAAAGACTCCAACTCTCTCAGCCTATCTTCAGAGGAGAGGTGCTCCAACCTTCTGATCATCTTTGTAGCCTTCCTCTGGACTCATTCCAACAGCTACATGTTCTCCTTATGTATGAGGCCCTAGTGCTGGATGCAGTAGTCCAGAAAGGGTCTCACAAGAGCAGAGGGTCAGAATCACCTCATTCAACCTGCTGGCCATGCTTCTTTTGATGTAGCCCAGGATACAATTAGCTTTCTGTGCTGCAAGTGCACATTGCTGGCTCATCTTTGGTTTTTCAACAACCACCAATATCCCCAAATCCTTCTCCACAGGGCTGCTCTCAATCCAGCCTGTATTTTTTGCTTGCTATTGACCTGACCCATGTGCAGGACTTGACCTTGTGGAACATCATGACATTCAGACAGGCCCACCTCTCAAGCCTGTCAATGTCTCTCTGGATGACATCCTTTCCCTCCAGCATGTTGACCACATCACATAGCTTGGTGTCATTGGAAAACTTGCTGAGAGTGTACTCAATCCCACTGTCCAGATCCCCCACAAAGATGTTAAACTGCAACATCTCCCATATCAACCCGAGGAATGCCATTCATCACTGCTCTCCACTTGGACATTGAGCCATTGAGCACAACTCTGAGTGTGACCATCCAGCCAGTTCCTTATCCACCGAGTGGTCTATTGATCAAATCCACATCTCTCCAATTTAGAGGCAAGGATGTTTTTCAGGAGTGTCAAATACTTTGAACAAGTTTCTCTGTCCTTTTCCACCAACTCTGTAACACTGTTGTAGAAGGGCACAAAATTTGTCAGACTTAGTTTGACCTTAGTGAAGCCATGTTGGCTGTCATCAATCACCTCCTTATTTTCCCTGTGTTGTAGCATGGTTTCCAGGAGGATCTGCTCTATGATCTTGCCAGGTATAGTGGTGAGACTGACTGGTCTGTAGTTCCCTGGGTGTTCCATTTTTCCATTTTTAAAAGTGGGGGTTATGTTTCCCCTTTTCCAGTCTGTGGGAACTTCACAGGACTGCCACAACTTCTCAAAGATGATGGAGAATGGCTTAGACACTTCATCTGCCAGTTCCCTCAAGACCCACAAATGCATCTCATCAGGTCTCAGGGATTCATTGTTAGTCTCTTTGTTGAGAGGAGCTCCTCCTGAGCTTGGAGGAGGAGATCCTTGAATAATAACCAGCTTTCTTGGGCCCCTCTTCCCTCCAAGGCTTTATCCCATGGTAGTCTACCAAGTAGTTCTCTGAAGAGGGCAAAGTCTGCTCTCCTGAAGTCCAGGATAGTGAGCTTGCTGTGGGCCCACGATACACCATTTCTGTTTGAATCCTTGAAGTATGGCAAGTAGTTACCTTCTTCTACTGGATATCTGAGCAAGCTACCATTAGAATTGTCTGGACATGAGGTTTATGCTTGTAGAAAATGTAAATGTTGTTTTTGCAGTTTGGAGCAAACAAAAACTAAGACAAAAGAACCTCAAGTGAAATAATTCTCTTTTTATTGCTAAGTAACTACCAAACAATTTTGAAAACTTCTTATAAAAGGGGACAAATAGACAAAAAGAGGATGAGTGATTAAGATTAGAATTGTAGATAGGAGTGAGACACCCCTTGGGGGTTTTCTAGGCACCTTGGAGGTAGAGATAGGGAATAAAAAGCTGAATGTTGTATACATCAGGTGTGCCTACTTGCTAGGACATCCGCTCTTGCAAGAACGCTAAATAAAAGTGCTCCACTGCAGAGTCTGACATGAGTCTTTCATGAGAAAATTTGTTTCTTAAAGATGAGGGACTTCAAAGAGGAAATTCCAAAAGGGGAAAACCCACTAAACAACCCATCAGCTGCTCCACCTGCAATAAGTAATGAACATCATAGGAAGAGGCGACGGGTGCTTATTGTGGGTGACTCGCTGCTAAGGACATTCTTTGAGAATGATCTTGTGTCCCCGGTGCATCGTCAAATAAAGGACGTCTCTGCTTCTCTACCTTTGTGTAGATAAGTTTTTCTTCCCCAGCAGATTTGCAACAGTTTTGGCGAGCCAGACAGGAGCCTTGCGAGAAAACTGAAAGAGATCATAGACTCATAGAATGGTAGGGGTTGGAAGGGACCTTTAGAGATCATCTAGTCCAGCCCCCCTGCAGAAGCAGGGTCACCTAGATCAGGTCGCATAGGAACATGTCCAGGTGGGTCTTGAAGACCTCCAAGGAAGGAGATTCCACAATCCCTCTGGGCAGCCTGTTCCACTGCTCCCTCACCTGAACAGTGAAACAGTTTTTTCTTATGTTTAAATGGAACTTTTTTGTGTTCCAACTTCATCCCATTACCCCTTGTCCTGTTACTATCTATTATAGAAAAAAGGGATGTCCCTACCTCCTGACATCCACCCTTTAGATATTTATAAACGTTAATAAGATTGCCCCTCAATCTCCTCTTCTCCAGACTAAACAGCCCCAGTTCCCGCAGCGTTTCCTCATATGAAAGATGTTCCATACCCCTGATCATCTTGGTGGCCCTGCACTGGATTCTCTCCAGCACTGCCCTGTCCCTCATGAGCTGAGGAGCCCAGAACTGGACACAGTCCTCCAGATGAGGCCTCACCAGGGCAGAGTAGAGAGGGAGAAGAACCTCCCTTGACCTGCTGGCTACACTCTTCTTGATGCATCCCAGGATGCCATTGGCCTTCTTGGCCACGAGGGCACATTGCTGGCTCATGTTTAGTTTATTATCAACCAGGACTCCCAGGTGTCTCTCTGCAGAGCTGCTCTTCAGCAGTTCGACCCCCAGCCTGTACTGGTGCATGGGGTTGTTCCTTCCCAGATGCAGGACTCTGCCCTTGTCCTTGTTGAACCTCATGAGGTTCCTCTCTGCCCAACTCTCAAGCCGGTCGAGATCCCGCTGAATGGCAGCACAGCCTTCTGGGGAATCAGCCAGTCCTCCCAGTTTGGTGTCATCAGCGAACTTGCTGAGGATACACTCTGTCCCCTCATCCAGGTTGTTGATGAAGGTGTTGAACAAGACTGGCCCCAGAACCCATCCCTGTGGAACTCCACTGGCCACAGGCCTCCAACCCAACTCTGTGCCATTGATCACCACCCTCTGGGCTCTATCATTCAGTCAGCTCTCGATCCACCTCACCGTCCACTCATCCAAGCCACACTGCCTGAACTTTCTGATGAGGATGTAATGGGAGACAGTGTCAAAAGCCTTGCTGAAGTCAAGGTAGATGACATCCCCTGCTCTCCCTCATCTAGCCAGCCGGTTATGCACTCACAGAAGGTTATCGGGTTGGTCAAACAGGATTTACCCTTGGTAAAGCCATGTTGACTCCCCCTGGTAGCCATCTTATCCTTCATATGTTCAGTGATAACATTCAGGATGAGTTGTTCCATCACCTTTCCAGGGATGGAGGTGAGGCTGACCAACCTGTAGTTTCCTGGGTCATTCTTCTTGCCCTTTTTGAAGACTGGTGTGACACTGGCTTTTCTCCAGTCCTCAGTCACTTCGCCTGTCCTCCATGATTGTGACGATACGCGGGAACGAGATGGTCCTCTAGAACCGATAAGCAGTACTTTTGGTACCCTGAGACAATGGTCTGTCAAATCTTGACAAAATGCTGTCCTAGTGTGAACTTTTCTCACTTCAATGTCATTTTAACACTAAAACACACCTCCATCCCAAAGGCTACATGCCTCCAAGGTGCGACCAGTCCTTCTTGAGTCTGTGTCCTGAATTTCTTGTTAGCTCTACCTTTAAATGCAAGGTGAGAGAATTTTACACCAATCGTAATAAAGGTATTTATGACTAAAGTCACTCAAACACCACCTTAAAGGTGAAAAAAGGTATAAAAAGGTTAAAGAAAAGCGGGATGTTGGGGGGAAGACACCATCACGAACAAGTCAGGGAAGCTCCCTTGCAAACCGTCTCTGACTCCTGGTATCAGCTGACGTACTGAGCCTCTCTTCCTCCCCCCTCCTTGGGACAGACTTAAACTAAGTACTTCTGTGAGAAACTTAGAAATCTCTATAGACAATGACTCTAACTTTTTATAGGCAGACTGTACTTTGTAACTTCGTGTGCTATATTGTTTTTATATCTATTTTTTTTACACGTGCTTTCTTTTGCAGACAGTCACTATCACTGGCAATACATAAGAACCTGTATATCAGTTGCATGAATAAAACTGCACTGTTTAAGTAGCCAGAAGTCATAGTTTCTCACTGAACGCGACCTGATAGTTCATGAGCATGACTGGACTGAAGGTGCAGTCCACTATCGGTGAATCCAGAGTCGTGATAGTTCACAAGAGGTGAACGTGCCTGGACTGATTGTAGCAAATTGAGCATCATTCAGAATTCAAATCTAGCCACATCTAACCTCCCACCTCGGTGAGGAGAGTTAGAATGCAAGGGGGTTTATTTTCTGCTAAATCACTCTGTCCCCTTTCAATGTGACAGCTATACTGAAGTGTAGCCAGCAGGTTGAGGGAGGTTCTTCTCCCCCTCTGCTCTGCCCTGGTGAGGCCTCATCTGGAGTACTGTGTCCAGTTCTGGGCTCCTCAGATCAAGAGGGACAGAGGACTTCTGAAGAGAGTCCAGCACAGGGCCACCAAGATGATCAGGGGATTGGAACATCTTTCTTATGAGGAAACGCTGCGGGAACTGGGGCTGTTTAGTCTAGAGAAGAGGACATTGAAGGGATATCTTATTGATATTTACAAATATCTAAATGGTGGGTGTCAGGAGGTTGGGACATCCCTTTTTTCTATTGTATCTAGCAACAGGACAAGGATAATGGGATGAAGTTGGAACACGGAAAGTTCCATTTAAATATTTTACTGTGAGGGTGAGGGAGCCGTGGAACAGGCTGCCCAGAGGGGTTGTGGAGTCTCCTTCCTTGGAGGTCTTCAAGACCCGTCTGGACATGTTCCTATGTGACCTGATCTAGGTGAACCTGCCTCTGCAGGGGGGTTGGACTAGATGATCTCTAAAGGTCCCTTCCAACCCCTTATGGGGTCTGAGGTTAGTGGTTGGACTTCAGGATCTTAAAGTTCTTTTCCAACCATAATGATTCTATGATTCAAGCTCTTCCCCTCAGGATTCATTAGCAATCTCACCCAATCCATGGGGAGGGCAGAGAGGGATACTTTCTCCCACCCTTTCACCTCCCCTTTCTCTTTCTGGCTGACTACAACAGCTTTTGAGGGTTTTGAGTACTCTTGGGACATTCCAGTCATCCTGCTCTCACCGCTGTTTCTTATTAATGTGTTTTATGTATTGTTTAGGGTTGTAAAATTTGTTGTCACTCAGAGATCTGCCCAAGGCTGGATAGTCATGAGTGGAATGGCATGTGGGAGAATATGGCCAGGTATGTAGAGAGCTTCTCACCTCCAGTGGTTTGGAACTTCACCCCTGAACAACTACAGTACTGTGGCAGAATGATAGAATACTTGAAAGGAAAATGCTGTGGCTGTTGCAAAGAAGCACAACTTATTGCACTGTGTTGGGCCCTGGCCAGTATCTACCAAACACTTTTCAACATTAGGCAGCACCCTCAGAGGGAAGGGGAGGAAAATAGACTGACAGGCACCACAACTACCCCAACCCCAATGACATGAACTGTAGCTACTCAAACCCCAGCAATAGGCACTGTGGCTGCTCAAACCTCAGAGACAGGCACTGCAGCTGAATCAGAGAACCAACCTGTACTGGTATCAGTCGTTGCTATACACAAGAAGAAATATTGGATGCGAAAGCTCATTTAGAAAGGGAAGAAAGTCCTGCTAGAAAGCGGAAGAAGGAAGAAGTGAATGAAGTGGGGCCATCATGAGAAGAGGAGGAGGAAGAAGCAGAAGTTGATGCTGCAAAGGTGCCTGTCAGGACTCAATAGGCAATGTGACTATTAAGCAGGTATTCTTTATTGCAGTGCTGGGTGCGCGGGGGATTTATCTGCCAAACACACACACTCAAAGCCATTAGGTTTTTGCCTTATATATACAGTAAACATGCATATTCATTATGTTTCTTAGAAAAGGTTGGGTTATGCTAATCACTTCCATAAACACATTATCATCAGTTCCGTCCATTGTCCCACCTTAGTCTGCCCAGGTTATGCTTTGGTCACATCTCTTTTCTGTGGTTGTCAGTGATGAAGATTTAAGTCTTCCTCACAGTGTTCTTTTCACCTTAGAGTCCTTAGAAATTGTCCAAACCGGACAAGATAAAATCAGTCTTCCTCCAGGCTCCAGCGGTTGGAATTTATTGGTCTCACTCTGATTGGTCCAAGATTAATGCTGTCAGCTTGCTAGATAACAATAGGAGTTAGTAGTTTCACTGTTTCTGCAATAGAAAGTTTCTCAAGGTTAGCAACTTGGTAAAGCTAATATTGTGAATACCCAAGAGTTATAAATGTTTACTTGAATTTCTAGCTAATATATATAATGCTCTATTATGCTCTATATAATGCCCTATAATGCTCCATATCAAAGTCATGAACAAGACAATTATTATCCAAACCCTATCCCTGAGGGAGATGTGAGATATGCCAAAGGATTTCAGTCAGCATCCAGGGGAGCACATTGTCACCTGTTTGCTCCGATGCTGGGTTAATGGGGCTGGGCTCTCTGTGTAGGGAAGGGGGCATTGACAAGGCAATTGAAAAAAGGACACAATTCTTCAGTCTCTTGTCATGGTTTAACAAGGAGCAGCTTTTGCTTGGTAATAGGGGGAGAGGGTTGCAGTGAAGACCTGATAAAGAATTTTTGGACTCTCCCCTGGCTCCTGGGTTCAGACCCACCTCCAGCCCAGCTGGGCCAATCTGGCACCTCTGCGATCACTATTTAGGGACAGGAATTTGAAGTGCTGGTAGGAGGTATAAGAGTGATACAAGATGGAGGCGACCACGCGGGCCCCACAGTCAGAGAAGGAGGAAGGAAGGAGGAGCACCAGACCAGAGACCCCACTGCAAGCCGTGGCGAGAATACAAGCTGTACCCCTGCAGGGCAATGGCAGGACTGAGAGCCACCAGAAGCTCTGTGTGAGTGCACCCGGACTGGCGAGAGACTGTGAGGAGGCAGCCATGGTGCAGGCCGTGCTGGAGAGCCTGTGCGCCGCAGAGCAGACCCACACAAGAGGCAGAAAGGAGCTGTAGTTTTTGGGATAAATGCACGTCGGAGCAGCCCGTGCAGGGCTGCCGTGTGTGTGAGGTATCCCATGGACTTGCAGGGAGGACTGGTGTGGAGCCCACCTGCCCTGAGGAGAGACAAATGGCATAAGCTATCAGGAATAGACTGACTGAAACCCCCATTCCCCGCCCCCCTGGTCCGTTCAGTGGAGGAGGAGGTAAAAACACCGGGATCAGGGTTCTGAGCCTGGGAAGAGGGGAGGAGTGGGGAGAAGGTGATCTTAAAGGGCTGGTCGGACTCTTCATTGTTGTACCACTCTGTGTTCTTTTATTTTGGTTATGTTTTGGGGTTTTATGGTTATGTTTTAGTTGGTGTTGCATTAAATTATTTTCTGTTTTCTTCCCCAAGCCCAGTAGCCTGGTCTGTTTTGTCCTGGACCTTAAGGGGCAATTAAGCTCTCCCTGCCCTTTGGCAATCCTCAGGTTTTTAGTACTTGAGGTTAATCGTGGTCTTTTGTTCCCTGATGGGCCTAAACCAGGACACCTCTGGAGGTGACTTCTGTCAGGTTTAAAGGAAAGGTACTCCTTCAAGGAAGATATCATGGATTTGTGTGTTTCTGCTTGATAACGGGGGCAGTGCTGTCCCAGTAAGCAGTTCTCAAAACATCCCCTGACTCTGAGGTGGACCCACCTCCAGCCCAGCTGGGCCAATCTGGCACCTCTGTGATCACTATCTTAGAAGGAGGTGGAAGACTGGTAAAAGAGGAAGGCGACCATGTGGACCCCACAGTCAGAGAAGAAGGAAGGAAGGAGGAGCGCTGGACTAGAGACCTTTGTGCAACCTGTGACAAGAATGCAGGCTGTGTACCTGCAACCCATAGAGGTCAATGGTAGGACTAAGAGTCACCAGCAGCTCCAAGTGAGTATGCCTGGATGGGCAGGAGACGATGTGAGGAGGTGGCCATGGCGCAGGCTTTGCTGGAGAGCCTGCAGGCTGCAGAGACCCACACAGGAGGCAGACAGGAGCTGCAGCCCTTGGGATGAACACATGTCAGAGCAGCTGATGCAAGGCTGCCTGGTGTGTGAGGGTCCCGTGCTGGAGCAGGGACAACCAGCAAGGAGTCTACCTGCCCTGAGGAAAGACAATAATCAGGAGCCATCTGGAAAGGACTAACTGAAACCCCCATTCCCTGTCCTCCCAAGTCGTTCAGGAGGGGAAGAGATAAAGACACTGGGATCAGGGCTCTGAGCTCAGGAAGATGGGAGGGGTGGGAGGAAGGTGGTCTTAAAGGGCTAGTTGTGCTCTTCATCATCATTCCACTCTGGCGTTTTCTGTTCGTTTTGGTTTTTTTTTTATGTTTTTGGCTGATGGTGGATTAAATTATTTTCTGTTTTCTTCCCCAAGTTGAGTGGTCTTATCTGTTTTGTCTGGGACCATAAGTGGTGACTGAGCCCTCCCTGTCCTTAGGGGATTCCAAAGGTCCTTGGTAGTATAGGCTGATCACGGTTTTTGTTCCTAGATGGGCCTAAACCAGGACGTAAAATATTACATGTCACCCAGGCAAGTGGAGCACCATGGAGAGAGGCATTCAGTATGTGAGGGAATTAGCCATGCTGGAGGTGATTTATAATGATCCAGAATGTGCAGCTGCCCACAGATCCAGATGAAATACAGTGCACATCCCCCATGTGGCAAAAATTCCTACAAAGTGCATCACCATCCTATGCCAACTCATTGGCAGTCATGTCCTGGAAAGAAGGGACAAATGGTGCATTAAATAGTTGGTCAACTCCGGCAATATCAAGGAAGTCTCTCTTCCTCCTTACAGTCCTGTGTCTCCACTGTGGAGAAACTGTCCTGGGAGTTCTATCAATTCAAAGAAGACATATTCTATTTCCCATCTGTACAGTCCCATATCTCAGCTATTAGGTACAGGTGTTTCTCTGATCAAGAGAGGAGATACAGAGGATACACACACCAGGGCAATGTGTGGTCCCATGCAGTCTTGGAAAGAAGTAAAACGAAAAATTTACCTCAACTCTAGAGGCACGAGTACATGAATTATAAGAAAAAACAGTAATAAAAGGGGATTCTTCATGGAAAAATGCTGTCCCAGTTTCCAGTGAGCTGCTCCCCAGAGACAGCAGAAAGGTTGATCTCACTTCTAATCCTCTTGAAGGGACTTCTAGTTCATTCCCACAAGAAGTGATCAATAAATGCAATAACCAGTAGGAGAGGGGCCCCGCCTCCAGCCAGGGGGAGAACAGGGACAACCAGGTTTATTGGACTATGTGGATTTGATGCGCTGACACATCAGACCCACAGGAATACAAGGCTCTAGTGGACACTGGTGCACAGTGTACCATGATGCCATCAAGCTAGAAAGGGACAGAACACCTTTTATTTCTGGAGCGACAGGGTATCCCAACAACTAACTGTATTGGAAGCTGAAGTGAGTCTAAAGGGAAATGAGTGGCAAAACCACCCCGTTGTCACTGGCCCAGAGGCTCCATGTATCTTGGACATAGACTACTTCAAGTGAGGGTATTTCAAGGACCCAAATGGGTCCTGATGAGCTTTTGGTGCAGCTGCCTAGGCAGAGGAAATTGAACAGTTGTCCAGCTTGCCTGGCCTCTCAGAGGACCCTTATGCTGTGGGGTTGCTGAAGGTTGAAGAACAGCAGGTAAAAATCGCAACCACAACAGTGCATTGGCAACTGTGACACTCTGATTCCCATCTATAAATTGATTCATCACTTGGAGAGCCAAGGGATGATCAGCAGGACTCACACTTTAACAGCTCCATATAGTCAACATCAGAAAAAATGTGGGAACCCAGACAGAGCTCTCACGTAAGCATGCAGCTGTGCAGGTCTCTGGCTGCAAGGAGTGTCTCAGTCTGTCACTTGTACCAGAAGATGGCAGAGACAACTCTTATGTCCTATGCAACCAGGTGAATGATCTGCTCAGCCTGGTAGCAGAGCTTAAGGAGGAAGTGGAGAGGTTAAGGAGTATTAGAGAGTGTGAGACAGATAGATTGGTGGACCCACTCCTTGAGGCAAAAGCAGCAAGTGGAGGTTCCACAAAAAGCAGAGGATCCCCTCCTCTCTTGCCACCAGGCAGAAGGGGACCAAAGAGATGAGGGCAAATTGAAACAAGCTCCTGCTCAGGGAGGCAAGCAAATCGCCTCCCGTCCTCCCTCACCCTCCCAGCTCCTCTTGCAGAACAGGTATGGGGCCCTGCAGGAGGAACTGACTTTTGGAGAGGTTAGTTCACCCGGGTCAGAAGTGCCACCAAGACCGAGTCACCCTAGACCAAGCATCAAAACTGGCTCCAAAAATAAAACCAGATGCATCACTATTGTGAGTGACTCCCTCCTGAAGGGGACAGAAGGATCTGATATGCTGTTGTGATGAATGCGAGTGATACTTATTCAAAGATGTAGAAAAGCTAGGAAATATAAATACGAAGACACACATGGGCAACATAGTGCAATCAGCAAGATCAACTCAAGGCCACCCTTCATTTGCTAGCTACTTCCTTATATGCTGCTTCTGCCCATGTGATCACCCGGGGTTCAATTGATTAACCTGCAGCACTCGTTTCTGATAATTGGAAGCAGCTTGCCAGCTGCATTAACTTGTCCCTACCATCTTTATTCAAACATTCAAACTGAGGAAGTATCTGGCTGGTCCAAGTCATATTTGTATCCACAATTTCCCCGTTTTTCTTTTTGGACCAGCCAGCCTTCAGCAACACATTTCAAAAATCAAAGGTACATCAAGAAAACATAAGTATTTTCACCCATGGCCATGAGTTTACAACAAAAGATCAAGAACAGCTACATCACTGAATAATATAACATAAAAGCCCATTTTATAAATTCAAAATAAACATAATCTAATATGTGTTGCTGGAAGGAACTCATGCTGGCAGGAAAGGATGAATTTCCTGTGCCTCAACTGATGTTTTTCACTTTTCAATTGCAGTTTCAGATTCTTTTTTAGCATGCTTATTAGGCTGTCAGAGATATCTTCTTCATCTATGAAAACACACTGCTTTTGCTTCCATGTTTCCATTGGCAGTCCTTCAATCCTCCTTAATAAGATATGGATTGCTGGAGGAATTTTGCAACAACATGCGTGGTGCCACAGTTGACAGGTTTTACATTTTGATGAGGTGATGGATTGGTGGTCAATTGTTTTTTTCTTCAGGGTTGTTTTTAACTTTGCTCTTACAGTCATGCGGTCCTTTAGGTTGATATGGCTTGATCCATTTTTCTGGAATCCACCAGGGCTTTGATCTGTAACGACACAAGCGGAATCTCATCCCCACGTTAACAGATCTGCAGGTCCTTGCCACTCTCCAGTAGTGGGGTTCTTATACCATACTTTTAGGTTTATTAGTAAAATTCAGATCCCGACTCATTTGGGCAAAGTGGGTAAATGCCAGTGGTTCATTCCGGTTTGCCACAATTCTTAAATGATTCACAGTATAAATGGCCTTCATTAGTCTGTCTTGAGGGCTCATCCCCTCTTCCCACGTCTTTTGTTTTTCTAGCAGCCCCTTTAGAGTTTGATGAGTACGTTCAATAATGGCTCGTCCAGTAGAGTTACCTGGGATCCCAGTAGTATGTTTGACACCCCACAAATTCAGAAACTTATGAGTTCTACTGGCTATATATCCAGAACCATTCATAGAATCATAGAATGGTAGGCTTGGAAGGGACCTTTAGAGATCATCTAGTCCAATCCCCCCGCAGAAGCAGGTCAACCTAGATCAGGTCGCATAGGAACATGTCCAGGTGAATCTTGAAGACCTCCAAAGAAGGAGATTTCACAACCCCTCTGGGCAGCCTGTTCCACTGCTCCGCCACCCTCATAGTAAAATAGTTTGGTTTTATCTCCCGTGGAATGCCAAGGACTGCGAAACAACTCCTCCAATGTCTTATAACATCTCAAGCACTGTCGCTCGTTAAAGCTGTGGCCCATATCATCAATGAAAAGATATCAATGGTTACATGTAGTCATTTAAAGCGTCCAAAAGGAGCATAGACTATGACATCAGACTGCCATATTCCTAATGGTGTCAGACCCCTGGGATTGACTCCTACTCCTAGACCAATTTGATTCTGGCAAGCAGGGCATATAGAAATGATACCTTGAGCATCTGATATTGTAAGGTTAAAATGCTTCACCAGCATCTTTACACCTTGATGAAAAAAGTCATACTATCTGCAGGCTTGAGAAAATTTATCAATCATCGGCCCCATAGGTATCAATAAAGGAGCTACCACTATCTTATCAACAATTTCCTTGCCTTTTGATAACCCCTCTTTTAAGCACGAATGGCTTCCAATATGTCCAATACAATAGGCAGTTCAATGTTCATTTATCCCATGCCAGAGCCGTACAAATAAGTTATAAAGATTCTGATTAGAGATCTCTTTCAATAATGCTCGCTCTAATCGAGTGACGGCATCGATCACATATAAGGAATCTGAGACAATGTTTAATGGGACGTCTGGCCATTTCTTGAAAGTTGTAACCACAGCCATTAGCTCTAACAGTTGAACTGAGCTGCCTAGGGAGTGAACAGTTAAATTTTGCCATTGTCCATTCTCCCACCAGACAACTCCTGCTTTGGCTTGTATCTTACTTGCATCAGTGAATACAGTTAGACCTTTAATGGGTATTGTTGATCTCTTTGGCCGGTCTTCCATTTGAAATTTAACGGAAAACAATTTATGGGACAGATAATGATTATTTATAGTCCCTGGGTATGACAATAAGGCCCACTGTAATTCATCAGACTGTTGCAGCGCCCAGTTAAAGAATTCATCTGTGAGAAGAACAAAAATGACGTCTGTTGTAGTAGTGCAGGCAATATTCACTCGAAGACGTAGAGAGTCTAAGTAATGCACGTGCAGAGACGTACACAGGCAACGTAGTACAACCACCAGAGTTGACTCAAAGCCACCCTTCCTTTGCTAGCTACCTCCTTATATGCTGTTTCTGCCCATGAGATCACCCAGGGCCCAATTGATTAACTTGCAGCACCTGTTTCTGAAGTAGCATGCCAGCTGCATTAACTTATCCCTACCATCTTTATTCAAGCTGGCTGGTCCAAGCTACATCTGTGCCTACAGATGTCTGCCTCAATCCCTACTATTTCCAGCAGACGTTTTCTGGCCTTAACTATTATTTTCACAATTGCCTCTATTCTTCTTGTGATTATTTTTTGCAAATTATATGGCAAAAACATCCACTCCAGGATCCTCAATGGCTCTTTCGCTACTGAATCCCTTTGCAACAAGACTGCCATTACATGCTGATTTTGACTTATCACAGCAATGTTAATAGACAAGTCAGGATGATATTGGTGACTGTAGTTACTGACTATTTTGTCTCCTATTTTCTCTATCGCTTGTTTTTGCTCCCAGGACAGTTTTCACACACTGTCAGCCTCTACTGACCCTTTTAACAAAGGCATTAGTGGTGCAAGATCCTCATTTGTGATACCACATATAGTTGTACCCATTGGATATCACCTAATAGCTTTTGGATGTCTGATAAATTAGCAGTTTCTGTTTTAATTGTCACTTTCTGAGGATAAATGCGCACACTGGTGATAATATAACCAAGAGGCGTGCATTTGTACTTTTTCTGGTGCGATCACTAACCTGAAGACACCCAACTGTTGCTTCACTTCTTCTAGTATTTGATGCTGATCCAGATCTTTTCCTGCAATTAGTCTATCGTCCATAGAATGTTAAAATAAGACAGAAGGATATTTTTGGTGTAGTGGTGCCAGCGCCCAGGCAACATATGCTTGATAGATAGTTGGAGAGTTCTTCATTCCCCAAGTTAAAACTGCCCATTGATACCATTTTGCCAGCTCTTGTTTGTTAATAGATGGTACTGTAAAGGTAAATGTTTTGCTATCAGTTTCATGTAGAGGAATTGTGAAAAAACAATCCTTTAAATTGATAACTAATAGAGGCTATTCTTTTGGAATCATTGCAGGACAGGGTAATCCTGGCTATAAAGCACCCATATCCTGCACTAATGCATTAACAGCTCTTAAATCATGTAATAGTCACCATTTCCCTGATTTTTTTAGGGATAGTGAAAATTGGTGTGTTCCAAGGCCTAGTAGATGGCTTAATATGTCCTTTTTCTTACTGTACATTTACTAGTTCCTGAATCTGGGTGAGCTTTTCTTTACTCAGTGGCCATCCATACTGGTTTATCTGTGAGCCAGGTTAACTTTGGGATTGGTCGCCCATCAATGGCCACCACTAAAAATTTTCATTTGACAAACGATAGCCTATTTGGCTTAAGGCGTCTCTACCTAAAAGCCAAACTGAAGTATTCGTTACATAGGGTCTAATTTGCACACACCTATTTTCTTCACCCTGTATCCATACCGAAATTAGGTCTCTGTTAATTTTTGTCATCTGTATGCCTCCTACTCCGACAACAGGGGTCTCTCAACTCTCTAAAGGCCAGCTTACTCTGACAACCAGTCGGATAACAGAACAACAGTTATGTCTGCTCCCGTATCCAGTAACGTATCATACTCAACCATTTGTTCACCATTTGAATGTTGGAATATAACCATCTGAGTGGGCTTTGCCTGCGAAAGCGGCATTGCAAGTCTTACCTCAGGTGCACTGGTGGATCCAAAACCACCATCTTGATGCTCTCGAACACCTGTGAGTGGAATTTTAGCCATGAAGGGAACTAACTGAGCTATCCTAGTTCCTTTAGGTATATAAACTGGTGGCTGCCGTACTTTAACCATTATTCCAATGTTTCCTTGATAATCAGCATCGATTACACCAGGGAGCACGAAAATACCTTGTTGAGAGGCTGATGACTGTCCTAAAAGCAGAGCACTTAAGCTGTAACCCATGAGCATTGTATGGGATAACCGTTATGTCTGTATTGTTGATAGCTACATCTATTGTTGTTTCCAAATCCACTCCTGCGCTTCCTTTGGCAGCTGAACTGAGGCTATCCAGGCAGCCACTGGCGATGAAGGGTGTTTTTGTGTCATTGTGGTCGCCCTTTTTGCACTCATTAATCTGTTTCCCTTAGGTGTTATGTGTCTGGCCACTCGAGAGCGGCACTCAGTGGCTCTATGTCCAAATTTACTACATTTGTAACAATTGCCATGAAATCTGCGTTGGATGGAGCTGTTTGTCCATACCAATGGTCTGGATCAACCTTTTTTTTTTTCCACATCCCATTTTTCCGCAATTGAAGCATTTTGGCCCCTGATGTTCTCTGTCTTGTTGAACTAATGGTTTTAACGCCATTGCCATAGCTTCAGACAGATGTGCTGCTTTGTATTCTGATGATCCGACTCTGCAGGATCCTTTTGCAATCAGGGTTAGCATTAGTAACTGCTAAGTGCAGTCCCAATTCAGATTTTACTTCAGCCAACATACCAGTCACCCAGCTGGGCATCTCTGACTATCGGCAGAGCTGAAACCTTAACATCAGGTTCTATTAATTTGTGAAGCTGATTGAGTAGTTGGTTAGCTGTTGCTTTTGGCTTTTCTATCAGTTCCTCCAAGTGGGCCAAAGTCCATATCATATTTTCTCCATGCCTTATTAATTCTTCCTGTAACAACTTTCTTTGTTGATCTTCCCCTTCACAAGATGTTGGAGGTGATGATGGAAGAGGAGTATACTCAGGGACTGATGATCTCAGGGGCAATGGCAGATCTGTAGTGTCATAAGCAAAGCATACCTTTCGTTTGCTGCCAGGTGCTCCCTCAGGCATGACTGGATGAGGCAGGACAGGGAAGGGTAGGTGGAAGGGGAGGGGAAACAGTACTCACATTTGGTTCTCGTACCAGTACCTTCACTGGTGTTTCTGGCAGAAGCACTGGTGGCTTAGAGGTTTCTGGGGAGGGTGGGCTCACGTCCATGCTTTCTTCTTCCAAAGGTGGAGCTGATGGTACTATATAGTTACCACCTCCAAAAAATCTTTCAATATCTTCCCTTAAAGGTGAAGCCGATGGTCCTATGCAATCACCACCTGCAAAGAATCTTTTAGCATCTACTGGGAATCCAGATGGCTTAGCATTTTCTGCATTCATGTTGACCATTGCATGTGTGGTCATGGCCTGTTCATCTTGTAGTTGGTTCAAGATCATATCAGTTTACATAATTCAATAGAGTCCCACAAAGTACTCCCTAATCTTCCCCAATATTCTATTTCAGGTATATTTTGTGGGGAAGAGACAAAGTCTATATATCCTGCCCCCATTTTACAAGCCGCTGTAATGTCTCTTGTAATTTAATCCTCTCTCAGAGGGGATATGCTAGAGGATGTCCATGGGAGACACTTCTTCTCTGCTTGAAGTAATTCCCATTTTTTTCCCCATCTTAATCACTCACTTGCCTTTTCAGATGTTTCTGTCACAGTGATCCAAGTGTTTCTTCTGAAAGGTTTGATCTGACAGGTTTGGCATATTAGGGTCACCACTTGTAGTGATGAATGCAAGTGATGCTCATTCTAAGATGTAGAAAAGTTAGGAAATATACATACAAAAACACACACACAGGAAACATAGTACAACCAATAATATCAACTCAAGGCCACTCTTCATTTGCTAGCTACTTCCTTATATGCTGCTTCTGCCCATGTGATCATCCAGGGCTCAATTGATTAACCTGCAGCACTCATTTCTGATAATTGGAAGCAGCTTGCCACCTGCATTAACTTGTCCCTAACATCTTTATTCAAACTGAGGAAGTGTCTGGCCGGTCCAAGTCCTATTTGTATCCACATGCTGTTCAGACTCACTTCATAGAGAAGTCTGCAGTCAGAGATACTGCAAAGTTGGTGAGATTTTCCACCTCAGCTCTGGCAGAGGCAGCTCCTTTGGTCTTTTCCTGGGGAGATTTTGCACTGATGAAATTTCATTAACTCAAAGCAAGGAAACAGTTTACTTGGTGATGTGATGAGAAGCTCCTCTGTATGTATAAATCTTCCTGCTTGCTGATCCTGACAGGTGGTGTTTCATGAAACTACCGGTGCTTAAAAGCACACAGAGTAATTGTCTATAATTCAACTTTCACATTTGTTGTCAAAATAATAATACTTAGTGTGCAAGCATCATGTAATAGAAAATGATTAGTTCTCAGTATCAGTAGTCTAGATTTTTAAAATAAAAATGGCATACAAACTATGAAACTATTTTTATGGCATATTACAAAGCATTAATGTAAAGTATATTTTTGATCAGAAAAAGTTTCTTTGGAAATGTTCAGGTTATTCTAGTTAATTAGTAACTTACAAATATATATAAAATTCCAACTCATTTCTGAGAGGTATATATGAAAGCAGAACAACTTTAAGAAGTTTAAGTAAATTTTTTTAACAATGAATCTCTTTGATTATGCTTCAAGAGGCTTTTAATGCACATAGAGATGAACTCTACACACTATACAAAAAAAGGAAAAATCACACCCCAAAAAATCAAGGTGGGCAATACTATTTTGGGGCAAGCCTCTGTTTAAATTATACACAGCTCAAGGCAGTATTCTTATAGAAATATATAAATACTTTTTCTATGTTACAAGTATACAATATAAATCAGATTTCAATGTCTGTTCAGTGACCTACAACCACTAGAACCTCAAAATAGGGAGCCATGTGTTACTAAATGAAAATAGAAAGACCACATGGGAAAGTCTTGAGATTTTCCTTGATCAGAATGATGAATTTACGTCATCTCTTGTAACACAGTTTTAGGGATGCTGACAGCCCTAAAACAATTTTGGAACAATTTTTCAATTAAATCTAGAAGACATCTGCCTTTTTTTCCCCCAAGACGTTGTATTGTCGTGGTTTAGGCCCATCAGGGAACAAAGACCACGATTAGCCTGGAGTACCGAAGAGGCTGAGAATTGCTCAAGGGCAGGGAGAGCTTAAGGATCAGGACAGAACAGACCAGGCCACTCGGTTTGGGGAAGAAAACAGAAAAAAAACAATTTAATGCAACATCAACTAAAACATACCCCCAAAAACCCAAAACATAACCAAAATGAAACAACACAGAGTAATACATCAATGAAGAGTCCAATCAGCCTTTTTAAGAGCACCTTCTTGCCACACCTCCCCTCTTCCCAGGCTCAGAGCCTTGATCCCAGAGTTTTTACCTTGCCCCCCCCAAACGGTTCGGTGGGGCAGGCAGTGGGGGGTTTCAGTTAGTCTGTTCCCCATAGCTTCTGCCGTTTGTCCCTCCTCAGGACAGGTGGATTCTGCACCCATCCTCCCTGCAAGTCCGTGAGGTAACTCACATACACGGCAGCCATGCACGCACTGCTCCGACGCGCACTTATTCCAAAAGCTGCAGCTCCTCTTTGCCTCTCGTGTGGGGCTGCTCTGCGACGTGCAGGCTCTCCAACATGGCCTGGGCCATGGCTGTCTCCCCACACAGTCCCTCGCCCGTCCGGGCTCACTCACATGGAGCTGCTGGTAACTCTCAGTCCTGCCATGGATCTCCATAGGTTGCAGGGGCACAGCTTGTATTCTCGCCACGGCTTGCAGAGGAGTCTCTGGTCTATTGCTTCTCCTTCCTTCCTCCTTCTCTGGCTGAAGGGTCCGCGTGGTCGCCTCCATCTTGTATCACTCTTGCACCTCCTGACTCGCATTCCGAATTCCCGTCCCCTAAATAGTGATTGCAGAGGCGCCAGATTGGCCCAGCCGGGCCGGAGGTGGGTCTGAACCCAGGAGCCGGGGGAGAGTCCGCAAACTCTTTACCGGGTCTTCACTGCAACCCGCTCCCCCTGTTACTAAGCCAAAAGCTGCTCCTTGCTAAACCAGAACATGTATCTTGTGCTAAAATTCTCTGTTCAGCGGCAAAATTACTTTATTCTTTTTGACATAAATTACATTTCTCCTATAAAATAGTGTGTTTTACAAAGCCATTCAAGCAAAATGTGCAATTTTTGCATGCTGTGGCATTGCAGTCCATCTATGTTACAAAATAGTCCAAAGAAAATCCACATTCTTTACTGAACACACACAGCTGTTGAAAATAAATCTATCCAGGGAACCAGAATCAGCAACTAAACAATAAACAAGGAAATGGGGGAAGGGGGTCTTCTGACAAAATACAGAGTCAAGCAGATTTTCTAGCATGTCCTCAAAGGTCTTTTACAGTTC
Source organism: Colius striatus (assembly GCF_028858725.1). NCBI lineage: Eukaryota > Metazoa > Chordata > Aves > Coliiformes > Coliidae > Colius > Colius striatus. Next base: position 22,637,909 of record NC_084789.1, on the reverse strand, counting down.
TCAGATTTTACTCTGTCATGGTTTGGCCCTGCCAGCAAAGCAGCACCATGACACTCTTTTGCTCAGTTTCCCCCATTCACCCCCACCCTCATTAGGATGGCAGAGGCCCCAGCAAAATGGGAAAAAAAAAAAGAGAAGCAAAGTTGTTGTGGATTAAGACAAAGGCAGAGAGGACTCGCTGCCAATTACGATTCCGGGCAAAACAGACTCCAGTACTCCACTTAGAGAGGAAAGTAGGAAAGTTTATTCTACTACTAACAAGAAACAGAATGGAATAAAAGCAAAAAGGGAGTAGGATGATGAGAAAATTACAACCAGCACTTTAAGATCACATTCCTCATCCCTCCTTTCTTCCCAGGCCCAGCTCACAGCTCCTGATATCTCTACCTCCTTCCCCCTCAACAGCTCAGGGGAGTAGGGAATGGGGGATGTGGTCAGTCTCTCACCGATGGGCTCTGCCGCTTCTCTTTTCAGATGAGGACAACTCCTGGCATTCTTCCCCTGCTCCAACACGGGATCTCTCCCATGGGACACAGTCCAGAAAAGAAGAAGAAGGGACAGAGGAAGGAAGAAATAGGAAGAAGCCTCCTCTTCCAGCTTCTTCTTAAAAAGTGATTGTGGAGGTATCAAATTAGCTCAGCCCCAGAAGTGGGTCTGGCTCAGAGCTGGGGAGAGTTTCGAGCAACTTCTTACAGGATCCATCTTTACAGCACCTTCCCCCTTACCAGAAAAGGCTGTCATGTCAAACCATGACATACTCTCACTTAGTAACCTTTGACACTGTCTCCCATAACATCCTCATCAGAAAGCTCAGGCAGTGTGGCTTGGATGAGTGGACAGTGAGGTGGATTGAGAGCTGGCTGAATGAAAGAGCACAGAGGGTGGTGATCAATGGCACAGAGTCGGGTTGGAGGCCTGTGGCCAGTAGAGTTCCATAGGGATCGATTCTGGGGCCAGTCTTGTTCAACACCTTCATCAACAACCTGGATGAGGGGACAGAGTGTATCCTCAGCAAGTTCGCTGATGACACCTAACTGGGAGGACTGACTGATTCCCCAGTGGCTGTGCTGCCATTCAGCGGGATCTCGACCGGCTTGAGAGTTGGGCAGAGAGGAACCTCATGAGGTTCAACAAGGACAAGGGCAGAGTCCTGCATCTGGGAAGGAACAATCCCATGCGCCAGTACAGGCTGGGGGTCGAACTGCTGAAGAGCAGCTCTGCAGAGAGACACCTGGGAGTCCTGGTTGATAATAAACCATGAGCCAGCAATGATCCCTCATGGCCAAGAAGGCCAATGGCATCCTGGGATGCATCAAGAAGAGTGTAGCCAGCAGGTTGAGGGAGATTTTTTTCTCCCTCTACTCTGCCCTGGTGAGGCCTCATCTGGAGGACTGTGTCCAGTTCTGGGCTCCTCAGCTCATGAGGGACAGGGCAGTGCTGGAGAGAGTCCAGTGCAGGGCCACCAAGATGATCAGGGGTATGGAACATCTCTCATACAAGGAAAGGCTGTGGGAACTGTGGCTGTTTAGTCTGGAGAAGAAGAGATTGAGGGGGTGATTTAATTAACATTTATAAATATCTAAAGGATGGATGTCAGGAGGTTGGGACATCCCTTTTTTCTATAATAGGTAGTAACAGGACAAGGGATAATGGGATGAAGCTGGAACACAAAAATTTCCACTTAAACATAAGAAAAAACTATTTTACTGTGAAGGTGATGGAGCAGTGGAACAGGCTGCCCAGAGGGGTTGTGGAGTCTCCTTCCTTGGAGGTCTTCAAGACCCGCCTGGACATGTTCCTATGCGACCTGATCTAGGTGACCCTGCTTCTGCAGGGGGGATTGGACTAGATGATCTCTAAAGGTCCCTTCCAACCCCTACCATTCTATGGTTCTAATAAGCACATGATAATATAAGTGTAACTGAAAAAAAAATTATGGGACTTGCTTTCAATTGGCTCTATGGCAAAACTCTGAATAACAGGACTCCTATGTAGCCCTGCCAGGAAGTAAGCAGAAACCTCAGAGATACTACAAAGCCTGGCAAAAATTCTTCCACTATGATTGCTCAACTGCATCTTCCTGCAGTGCAAAAAGCCAAATACGAATACCAGGATGCAGACTAAGAAGAAGCAACAGCTCTTTCATCTCTCAGTAGGCTTTGATTATTACCTATTTCTCAATAGCTATATTTCTCTTTAGGCACCTAGTAAAGGTGCTATAGGGTTTTTGATTTTTTTTACAGAGTCCCTCCCTCGGGACACGACCTCTTCTGGTCATAATTTTAACAAACTTCTTTGGCATGAATTCTTCCCCACAGTTACTTCTTCTGTGAATATGTGGTCCCTCACACGAGAAATGTCCTTCTCTGACCTTAGTCACTGCTCCTGGCTTGGGATCTTTAATGAAGAGAGTCATTGCCCCTGATGCAGGGTCTTTAGCAAAATGAGTCTCTGCCCGTTCTCTTCCGGCTTCTTCTTCTTAAAAAGTGATCGTGGAGGCATCTAATTGACTTAGCCCCAGAAGTGGGTCTGGCTGAGAGCTGGGGAGAGTTTCGAGCAACTTCTTACAGGAGCCATCTTTACAGCCCCTTCCCCCTTACCAAAATGACTGTCATGGCAAACCATGACATTCCACCCCTCGCCTTCACAAGTCACTTTTTAAGGAGGTGTTAAAAATCCACCCCTCTTCCCTTCATCAGAGGTAGAACCACAGAAAAACCCATAAATCAGCAGCACAGTTCATGTTTTGTCTGTTACCGCTCCCAATTAATATCCTTATCTCAAATTTCATCTCCAATGCTCCAAGCCCCACAGACTCCTGCCCCACATTGGGTGCCAAAAATGTTGTGGTTTGGCCCAGCTATCACAGGAGCACCACGACAGTCTCTCTCTTGGTGCCCCAATTCACCCCCATCCTCGTTAGGATGGCAGAGGCCCCAGTGAAATGGGAGTAAGGAATGGGGAAGCATTCAGTAGCTCTGCCTTCTCTGCATCCTCCATCACCAGGGCACCCTCCTTGTTCATCAGCGGGTTCACATTCTCCCTAATCTTTACGAGTTATAGTCTTTAATAATCTTAAGGCTTTCAAACTTACCTAGTACAAGTTCTGTAGTCTTGGTGCTACTAGCTGAACCATGGGATCTTGAAATTCCAGAAAATTTGGAGGAATGCAAATCTAAGTGATTGTGTATGGTCTGCCCACACCAGTCAGTATATGGAATATATATGGAACTGGACACAGTACTCCAGATGAGGCCTCACCAGGGCAGAGTAGGGGGGGGGAAATCTCCCTTGATCTGCTGGCTACACTCTTCTTGATGCATCCCAGGATGCCATTGGCCTTCTTGGACACGAGGGCACATTGGTGATTCATGTTCAGTGGGATCTCAACTAGCTGGAGAGTTGAGGGAGGTTGTCAAGTGTCTTTCTCTAGAGGTCTTCAAAACCCGCCATGACGCGTTCCTGTGTGACCTGATCTAGGTGGAACTGCTTTGGACTAGATGGTCTCTAAAGGTCCCTTCCAACCCCTACCATTCTATGATTCTATGATTTCATGACTATCTCCTGTGGGAGGGACCTTACAACGTAACAGTGTGAAGTGTGAGAAGTCCTCCCCTTGAGAGGAAGCTATGGCAGAGACCGTCTGTGATGAACCCCCATTCCCCATTCTCCTGTGCCACTGGCAGGGAGGAGGTAGATTCTCGGGAAGAAGGGAGGAATGGAGGTAGATCTTTTAAGATTCAGTTTAATTTCTCATTTCTCTATTCTGTTTTGATTGTTCATTAATAACAGTAAATCTCCCCAAGATGAGTCTGTTTTGCCCATGGCGGTAATTGCTGAGTGATCTCCCTGTCCTCAACTCACAAGACCTTTATTATATTTCTTTCTCCCCTGTCCAGTTTAAGAGGAGGAGTGTTAGAATGACTTGGTGAAGCACCTGGCACATAGTCAGGGTTAAGCCCCCATATCTAGAAACTTTTTTTTCAAATTGTTAAGCTCCCAAGATTTGTTAGCATTTGGGAAATAAACAACACATTTTAGTCCTAGATTATCATTTATAACAAAACAGTCTAAAGAGCAGAATTCAACCTTTAAACACACATCCTATAAGATATGTGGTAAATCTTGACATTATATCAACACTAGTAATAGAAATACCCATACAACATGAATGCTACAAATTTTCATGATATCAAACAAGATTAGTGCAACAATACTGGAGACTGTCCTCAGGAGCCCCAGACTCCAGAGGAAGTCAGGTTAAAGGAGGAGTTTTGTTTCATTGATGAGGACTGGGTTAAGGATCAGTTAAGCAATCTGGATGTACTCTTAGAGAGTAGTATAGGGGAAAGGGATCTGGGGGTCATGGTGGACAGCAGGATGACCATGACCCAGCAATGTGCCCTTGGGCCAAGAAGGCCAATGGCATCCTGGGGTGTATTAGAAGGGCTGTGGTTAGTAGGTCAAGAGAGGTTCTCCTCCTCCTCTTCTCTGCCCTCATGAGACCGCATCTGGAATATTGTGTGCGGTTCTGAGCCCCTCAGTTAAAGAAGGACAGGGAGCTGCTGGAGAGAGTTCAGCTCAGGGCCACAAAGATGATGAAGGGAGTGGAGCATCTCCCTCATGATGAAAGGCTGATGGAGCTGGGGCTCTTTAGCTTGGAGGAGAGTGAGAGGTGACCTCATTAATGTTTACAAATATGTAAAGAGCAGGTATCAGGAGGATGGAGCCAGACTCTTCTCAGTGATGTCTAATGATAGGACAAGGGGCAATGGGTACAGGCTGGAACATAAGAGGTTCCAAAGAAATACAATGAAGAATTTCTTCACTGTGAGGGTGACGGAGCACTGGAACGGGCTGCCCAGGTGGGTTGCGGAGTCTCCTTCTCTGAAGATATTCAAAACCCACCTGGATGAGTTCCTGTGTGACCTACTCTGAGTGGTCCTGTTCTGGAAGTGGGATTGGACTAGATGATCTTTCAAGGTCTCTTCCAACCCTTGAGATTCTGTGATTCTGTGATTTTTAATGAGGAAATAAAATTATGTCTTTTTTTCTTCAGGGAAAAGATCTAATTAGAGAGAGAATGAGCTACTGAGATCTAATGAAAAAACAATGAGAAAAATACACTTTTGTGAATGAATTTTATTAATCAAAGATTATGAACTGTAAGTAAATGTTAAAACATAGTGTTGACAGGCTGTAAGGAAACCAGTGGCCCAGAAGTGGCTATTAATGATCTGTCCACAGTCACTCTAGAACACTGGAGACCTCAGCAAAGTAGAGCAAAACCACTCAGGAAATGTAAAATATTTCGTGTAAGTTGTTGCAGAGTTGAGACATGCCTTAACTCTACAAAAATAATTTCAAGAGAAGAAATGAAGGAACATAAACATGCCAGAAAGACTGTGGAAGAGAAAAAAATAGTCATTTCATAAAAGGAAAATAGAAGCAGGTATAGGGAAAATCTTGCCTTTGCCCTAACCTTAGTATTTTTTTTCAATTAGTAAGAAAGAAATTTAGGTTTGAAAGGCAAAGACTAAGTAAACTAAGGAAGCCACCGATTTACGTTTGATATATACCATGTTCTGTTTTTGATAATTGAGTAACAGAATATTAAACATTGTGATGCATCATTTTGTTAGATGGGAATGTGTTAGTTAACTAAGTAGAGAGGAATAAGATAAGATAAGATAAGATAAGATAAGATAAGATAAGATAATCTATTTTAACTTAGGGAAATATATCCGTAACATTAAGTAAAGACATATCATTTAATGCTATGAAAATATACAAATAAAGTAATATTTAATCAAGATCACAGTAACAGAAATCATGGTAGCAGGAAGTTTACTGTGGGATTAAGCACATCATTTACAGTTGACCAATGAACATATTGATTAGTTGGCTAAAGAGATATTAACAAATATCCACAGATTACGCTAATTTTAGTATAAAAATGAGCTGTCAACTAAAAATCTTATGACAGTATATTTATGCTACCACAGTTTAACACACTTCTAACCTAGTCTGTGCCATTACTTACCTAATAATACAAAACAGGCTATCAGTTTTCTGTAAACAGGTTTAGAAAAGTAACTCTTGTTCTCCAAAATGCATTCCTTGAAAGTATCTGTCCTGGTTTAATCCCAGCCAGCAACTAAGCACCATGCAGCCACTTGCTCACTCACTCCTCCCTACTTCCAGTGGGATGGGGAGGAGAATCAGAAAAAACAGTAAAATTCGTGGGTTGAGATAAGAATAGTTTACTAACAAAAATGAAATAAAATATTATAACAACAAAAATAATTAAAATATAATAATAACAATAATAGTTTAAAATAATATAACAAAAAGAAAGAGAAGGTTAAAAAGGAAAAAGAAAAAAAAAGTGCTGCCCAATGCAATTGCTCACCACCTGCTGAATGATTCCTGAACAGCAATCTGCACCTCCCTGCCAATTCCACCCAGTTGATATATGGTTTCCCCCAGGCAGGGGTGCACCATTACCAGAGACACTGTGTTATCAATGATGTTTTTAACACAAATCCAAAACAGCCCTGTATCAGCTACTAGGAAGAAAATTAACTCTATCCCAGCAAAAAACAGGACACTATAACATTCTGTTTTCCTCATTTCTGTAGATCTAATCTCTTCTGATGATAATGCAACTGTTTATTACCTTCCAGTATGAAAATGAAAATGAATTCATTAAGTTATCACATACATACTTTAAATATTTTGTTGGTATCCACTGGGAGAGCAAGGCCAACGTAATCATCAGAGCTACCATATGTAGCATTAGAAACCATGGAGCAAATAGAGGAGGAATGCTGAAGTGTGTTTTGGTTAATAGGACTTTAAAAATCTTCTTTATCTAATGAAGCATAACTTAAAGCTTTCATGAACCTGTAACATTGAAATAATAAATCACAATCTTGGTAAATCTCACATCCTGGCACATTACAAATAATAAGGACTGCTGACAAAGACTATCCTTATCTTCCCATTGTAGAACCCAGAGCTTGTTACTCTGTCAAATTACAGCTACAGGCTCATTGCTCACATGGTTTGGCAGCTCCTCAGTAAAAATTTGTGATTTTTTTTTTTTCAAGTCATGGGACAGGGACTTAAAAGATAACAGGATGGAATTTCTGCTTAAGGGGTTGCCAGTTCTGTAAAAATACAAATTTTCTTATAACTTACTCTTATAAATTTTCTTCAAACTTACCAGGCTTTGAAGATTTATAGCTCGGACACAATCAGTAAAGATTTAGGCTTTTAAACTACTAATGCAGATTTCGAGGCTGCTAGGTACAAGAGATGTGAGCAAGGAATTTCTTTTACCTGTATGTATGCATGCTTTCTGCTAATCAATCCAAGTAGATGGTCTATGCAGTAGATTAAAGCTTCCTAGTAGAAAGAGACACTCCTTAGGAACAATAAATTTTTATTATATTACTGCAAATTATTATACACTGGAAGGCAGGTATAGTGAACATTATATTTCTGGAGCTGGACTTCCTGCCTTAGAAATAATTATATATATTATTTTTTTAGATGGGCAATTAAAATGTCTTATCATCTATAACAGCTTAACAGGTTTATATTAAGATAAAAATAAATTATTATGATTTAACTATGTGTTTTTCAAGACATTATTATGAAATGGGAATGTGCAGAACACAGATTATAGGACATCAACAGTTTTCTTGCCACTAATTCTGACCAATACTAATTACAATAGCAGGGGACTTGCAATAAATCAAGCTATACTTCAAAACCCAGAGTTACCAATTGCATTAGTTATTTCATAATAAAACATTCTATAATTACTCTCAATGTAAATATATACATATTAATCCTAAACATTTGTCCCTGCTTTTCTTGGAAAAGCCAAAATATTTATCATTAGTAGTGATAAATACTGATAAGTTTTCATTAAATCATGTCTGTATGTGATGGAGTGAGAGCCACAATCAGAATTTGAGACATGTTCCTTAAGATTTTTGGTTGATCTTTCAAGACAGAGGTGGAAAATGTAGCCTCACCAAATAATTTGTGTGAAGAAATAAGCTTTTCAACCTTTTGAACAAGTAGAAGTGGAAATATCACTGAAGTAAATTTACAGCTGCTGCTTGGTATGAACACCCACATTTGCAAATAAAGCATGAATAAAAGAAAATTTGCTGAAAACTGATAGAAGAATAGCCTTAGAAGACAAAATAGGACAGAATATTTCTTTCTAATTTATTACTTAAACAGCAGTTAAAGTTGATATTTAGCTGGAAGTAGTAACATTCTCTGAAATTAAAGGGACCGCAATTATTCACTGTACTCAGCTGTAACCAGTAAGAAAAGTACATATACAAGTTAAATCATAGTCTTTCCAATTATATCACTAACCAAGACAATCTGACAATCTTCTGTAATATGTACATCTGCAATTTTTTAACCTTCTCAGAGATATGAGCACTGCAGTCATTTCAGTTAAACATTAAACAGATCAGCTCAAATCTTTGCACCTAACCACTGATACAAAAGATCATGAACAACTAAGCATAAGGAATATTGTTAGTATTACATTACATACAGAGTCTCAGGATGAAAGTTCATTGCAGGGAGACTACTTTGCATATCAAGGGCATGATTGCAAGGAATGGTACAGCATGACTACAGTCACAACAGAACCTGTACTGCCACTGAAATGACACTGATTTGTTCCTGCATTAGCACAGGAAGGCAGTGACAGAGAAAGGAACAGCACCTCTGATTTCCAGGATGGTGTAGCTTAACTACTGAATCATCCTTAATTTAATCAGCACACTCAGTCTAGTTCTAACTTAACCAAACAAAGGAAACAAAACTTACATTTTATGACATCTTTGCAGAATCAAGGGCAGAGAAGAACCTCATGAGGTTCAACAAGGACAAGTGCAGAGTCCTGCATCTGGGAAGGAACAAACCCCTGCACCAGTACAGGCTGAGGATGACCTGCTGGAGAGCAGCTCTGCAAAGAGAGACCTGGGAGTCCTGGTTGATAATAAGCTAAGCATGGACCAGCAATGTGCCCTCGTGGCCAAGAAGGCCAATGACATCTTGGGATGCATCAAGAAGAGTGTGGCCAGCAGGTCAAGGGAGGTTCTGCTCCCCCTCTGCTCTGCCCTGGTGAGGCCTCATCTGGAGGACTGTGTCCAGTTCTGGGTTCCTCAGCTCAAGAGGGACAGGGAACTTCTGGAGAGAGTCCAGTGCAGGGCCACCAAGATGATCAGGGGACTGGAACATCTTCCTTATGAGGAAAGGCTGCGGGAACTCGGGCTGTTTAGTCTAGAAAAGAGGAGACTGAGGGGGGATCTTATTAATATTTACAAATATCTAAAGGATGATTGTCAGGAGGTTGGGACATCCCTTTTTTCTATGGTATCTAGTAACAGGACAAGGGGTAATGGGATGAAGCTGGAACGCAAAAAGTTCCATTGAAACATAAGAAAATACTATTTTACCATGAGGGTGATGGAGCACTGGCACAGGCTGCCCAGGGAGGTTGTGGAGTCTCCTTCCTTGGAGATCTTCAAGATACACCTGGACAAGTTCCTATGTGACCTCATCTAGGTGGACTTGCTTCTGCAGGGGACTTGGACCAGATGATCTCCAAAGGTCCCTTCCAATCCCTACCATTCTATGATTCTATAATCATGTGAAAATATAAAAAAATTAATGTTGCTCTTCATCAGAAAGAAAACTAGTAGTAATAAACAGGCACTGTAGACACACAATTGGATATGCAAATTGAAATTCAGGGACTGGGCATTTGCTCTTCTCTGCAGTAAGGAAATGACTAATGTGCTGATAACTTTTCTTTCTCTCATGTGAGACAGCATATTTAGGCAGAGATAGTTAGTGTCTTTTCACTTTCAAACATAATCTGAATATCCAGTCCACAAGACAAAAGATTATTTGAAATGAAATGTTTGAGAAGAGCTTTTGAGGGAAAATTGTTTAAGCACTAACTGTATCTGCTGAGAACAGTGTCGATGTCATGAGCTAGATATATAATTATGCGATTAGTCTTCAGAAGAGCTAATATTACTCAAAAATAAAGAAGTGACATTGCAATCTAAAAGTAAACCCTATGAGTAAAATCTTTGCTCTGTTGTAGCTAAGAAGCCAAACTCACATATCAGTAGTATATCAATATCTCATCACTGGCCTCAGGGCCACAGTGAATGGTAATATAGCATATTGGCAGGAGTCCCTGTCCTAAAACCTTACCAAGTGGCATTGAGAAAATTATCTTCCCAAATATAGCTCTAATTACATGGGCCATTTTGCATGATTAAAACTTTATTAATGTTAGCAGTGTAATTTCATTTAAATATTAAAAAAAGTTAAACAGGAAGCAAATGTGACAGAAGGAAACATACTCCTTTGTCACTAACAGCATTAAAGGGTCTGAGGGTAGCTATGAAAGCGAGGCTTCTCTGACAACACTTACAAAGTTCAGACTTCTCATTAGTCTATTCTCCTCCTAATATTGATACTGCTTTCAATGTAGTTATGAATCATCCGGCGACAACTGTTACTTTTAGATTAAATTGGAAAAAAATATTAGAAATATACTTCTCTAATTGCTCTTACAGCTTTGAAGCAAGAAACAAGAACACAATAATCTCTTATCATATTGGGGTCAGTCGAAAATCTAGACTGACAGACTTTATGGTAATAGTGTCAGTAAACAGCACATCCTTTGCTGGAGATGCAAGGGCTTCTGAGTGAGACAGTGAAGGATGTATCCTCTGCTTCTGTAAGCGTTTAAGTGTAGCATAACCAAAGGCACCTCAAGAACTTGTATAGCTGAAGTTATAGTCAGCAAGACTTTTTATTGTAGCAAGAGAGGAGCTTTAAGAGACTGGGCTCTTCGGGGAAGTGTATGAGAAGACTCTGACAGTGCCAAGGATATAGAATTGGAATTTGAGAGAGGCAGGTGGTTAGACTGTGGTGTCAAACAGTGACTTGGTTTAACTGTTTTTGTGCTTACCACAGTACTCAAACTTCCGCAGCCAGTATCTACATTTATAGTGTCCACACCTACAGTCTCTCTTGAAGGGCTAGAGCTCATTGAGCTTATGCCACTTCTTGTGGTATCTGTATTAAAACTTAAGCTATGACTCTTAAAATGTGTTTGTGTAGTACCATCTCTTATTAGCCTTTCTCTGCTTGCGTTTTCCCAGTGAATTTCGTTTCCAAGACCTTTTGACAGCTTCAGATCATTTTCTCCAATAGTTGGAGTACTATCACTATCTTCCATGTACTTACTTACAACAAAAGAAATTTCTAATTGTAAAGTCTGGATTTTAGGAACTTTGAAAACAGGGGTGAATTCTTCCCCAGCAGGAAAGTCTATGCTACTGGAAGATTCTGTTACAGTACGATTTCGCCTCAGGCCTGATTTACTGTCAGATGTCAGCTTCCCTCCTTTTGGATTACTGCTACTTCTGTGGTTTTTTTCTTAGGTAGAGTAAGAGAGTTTAGAATGCAATGTTTCACAAGTCTGCTAGAAGAAAAAAAAGGAAAGGGACTATGGTCTTTGTCCTTTGAAGGTCCAGGTAAGTCATAAAATATTTGTTCTGCATCTTCAGTAATATCTAGGAAGAATGTACTAGTGGAAGTACTACTAAAATGGTCCTCTTCAATGAACATATCTGAAATTACATGAGACTTTGTCACTGAAAAAGCATTCGCATTTTTGTTTGCTGGTGGTACAGTTCCAAGCTATATCTTCTCAAAGCAATTAAGAGATTGGAGCACCCTTTTTGGCATTTCCTAGTCATGCAAATCCAAAAAGGGATTTGGGACACTATGTATAATACCTAAAAATGGTCACAGTTAACTGCTACATCTTCTTCATTTTACCAGTTCTACTACATCCAGCAGTATGATCTTGAATTACTCATTTTACATTCTTCTTAAATGGGCATTTTATTACATATCTACAGTGTCTTCCAGTAATAGTCACCTTGGAGAAATGTTCCAAAATAAACTTTGGAGAAGACAAGAAAGAGGTAGCTGAACAGTTGAGGTGGCAAAGCAACTTTAGAAGCATAGCTTGGAAAGGCACAGACACTGGGTTTTCCTCATATTATCCCAAGTACCAGGGATGTCAAGACCATACATATTCACATAGATCAACAGTGGCAGGCAATTTTCTTCCAGAAAAACTGAAAATACAGCAAATGTATTAAAAATAGACCACAGAAAGTGGTGACCACTGGTTCCATAGTAATATCTGTAGCAACAGTGGCAATCTGTTAATTTTATTTGGTTTAAATAAAAAAAGCACACAACCCAACAAAAACAATCTCTTCCATCCCTCCCAAAAAAAGACATACAAAGCAATTATTAAAAGACTCAGAATAAAACAGGTGCAGCAAACAATTTTTGTCTGAAAGTCCAGTTAAGGTACTTTCCACTATCTTGGAAAGTCACATACATTTTATGACAAAAGCCCTAAATAATGATTTTAAGGTATTTTACTGAGTTATTTCACAATAAAGAGTCATAACAGAACTCAAGCAGTTGAAAAAAGATTGTAAATCTATTACTAACCAAGGCCCAAAGGGCTGTCTTCAGCTGCTTAATTCCTTCCCACTTCTCCAGCACTGGGGAATGAACAGTGTAAATTACATCTGTAACAGTATTCTGAAGGAGAAAAACAGAAGAAAAAATTCTCAGTTGAAAATGAAAAGGAGATCTCAGAAAAATAGGTTCTCTTGCAGTTTTAATAAAGATGAAGTGCTAATTTAAAGTAGCTACCCTAAAATGAAATAGTAGTAGTTCTAACATAATAATCATAAATTAACAGCAATGGCAATGCATATAGAAAATTTTAATGTTACTAATGACTACATCAGCTTAATTCAGATTTTATAAAGGTAACAGATTAATCAGATTCAAATGCTACAATATATGTAATTTTTCTCTTGAATGCTTTGACTATTATATACAGAATCACAGAATCTTAAGGGTTGGAAGGGACCTCGAAAGATAATCCAGTCCAACCCCTCTGCCAGAGCAGGATCACCTAGAGTAAGTAACTCATCCAGATGGGTTTTGAATGTCCCCAGAGAAGAAGACTCCACAACCCACCTGGGCAGCCTGTTCCAGTGCTCTGTTATCCTCACAGTCAAAAATTTCTTCCTTGTATTTATTTAGAAACTCTTATGTTCCAGCCTGTACCCATTACCCCTTGTCCTATCATTGGACATCACTGAGAAGAGCCTGGCTCCATCCTCCTGACACCTGCCCTTTACATATTTGTAAACATTAATGAGGTCACCCCTCACTCTTCTCCAAGCTAAAGAGCCCCAGTTCCCTCAGCCTTTCATCATAAGGGAGATGCTCCACTCCATCATCTTTGTGGCCCTGCACTGAACTCTCTCCAGCAGCTCCCTATCCTACTTAAACTGAGTGGCCCAGAACTAGACACAATATTCCAGATGCGGTCTCATGAGGGCAGAGTAGAGGGAGAGGAGAACCTCTCTTGACCTACTAAGCACAGCCCTTCTAACACACCCCAGGATGCCATTGGCCTTCTTGGCCACGAGGGCGCATTGCTGGCTCATGTCATCCTGCTGTACACCAAGACCCCCAGGTCCCTTTCCCCCTATACTACTCTCTAAGAGCTCATTCCCCACGCTGTACTGGTACATGGGGTTATTCTTTCCCAGATGCAAGACTCTACACTTGCCCTTGTTGAATTTCATTAGATTTCTCCCCGCCCAACCCTCCAGCCTGTCCAATTCTTGTTGACTGGCAGTACAGCCTTCTGGGGTGTCAGCCATTCCCCCCAGTTGAGTATCATCAGCAAACTTGCTGACAGCGCCCTCTTTTCCCTCATCAAGATCATTAATGAATATCTGGTCCCTGAGGGACTCCACTGGATACAGGCCTCCAACTACATATCCCATTGATCACAACTCTCTGCCTTCTTTCTGTTACAGATACACCATTATTTTAGTTAACAACTTAACATCACAATAACTAGTTAAGCACTTGTTAATCACTTGATAATAGTTTAATCAGGAGTTTAATTTGCAAGCTAAGCACTTGCAAATAGCTCAATCACCTATTAAGTATTCATTTGAATCACATAAATATCAAACTTCAAGAGTTACATAACACACCTGACTTCTTAAGACAAGACCCTGGGACCTCTTCAGACCAGATCCTGGTATATGTATTTGTTAGGTTATACCTTAGCTGTTACTAAAACAAAGAGATTGATTTTTTTTTTTAACCAATCAGTATGATATTGGAAATTTTATAATAGTTAGGAACCAATCAAGGTAAAGGGCAAATTAAGAGATGGACATTTTATGCATGCTTTTGTTGGCAAAGATAGTTCTTTGTTTGAAGTGTATAAAAGCCTTGAAAATGGTAGCTAACAAAGAAGCACCTTTGGAGGAGCTATCCCCTGTGTTTCCCAGCACTGCAGAATAAAGAAGTGCCTGCTTATCTGCATTCCTGTGTAGATAAGTTTTTCAGGATTGCAGATCTGTCAACATTTCCTTCAACCAGTTAACAAACCACCTCACTACCTGTTCATCCAGCCCACACTTTCTCAGTTTTGCTGCCAGGATGCTGTGGGAAACAGGGTCAAATGCTTTACTGAATTCTAGATAAACCACATCCACTGCACTACCACCATCTATCTGATGTAGAGCTTTATACTAACATGTACTAATAAACCTTATACCAACTTATCGCAATAGTTTAAAGCTCATTTTTCAGACAGGACAAAATTCACACACAAGATGGAAAAGGTCGAGCTCATCTCCTTACACAATACCCCTGGGGTCCTCCAACTTCCTAGAAGGCAGAAACCGGTTCTGTGAGGGGCCAAGTGATATCTGAAGTTGCACAAAGATCAGGGGTGAGAAAGCCTCAGGACTTATCAGCCTTCATCTCCCAAGGCCCCAAAGACCATCACTGGCCATCACCGGGAGACATCACGCAAATGAAAGGAAGAAAAGACCTAATTTACATGCGAAATCTGGGACAGGTTGTGTCTTTGTCTAGGTGGATAATGTCATCATATGATTTTGTAACTTTGTAACAAATATAAGTCAAGCAAGTTGCTGGGTCGGGTGCACGCGTTTGTGGTGGAGGGATCCCCCGTGCGCCAGGCGCCGAATAAACATACCTTCTTTATAACTCTTTGAGTTATAGAGTTTGATTCCGCAAGTCATATCCACCTGGTTACTTCTTCATAAAAGGCTATCGGGTTGATCAAACATGACTTCCCTTTGGTAAAGCCATTTTGACTGTTCCTAATGACCCTCTTGTCCTTTAAATGCCTGGAGACAGTGTTGAGGTGCAATCCCGAAAAACTTATCTACACAGGAATGCAGATAAGCAGCACTTCTTTATTATGCAGCACTGGGAAAACACTGGGAAAACACAGCTCCTCCATACTGCTTCGTTGTTAGTTACCATTTTCAGGGGGTTTTATACAGCTCAAACAAAAGAATCACTTTTGCTAACACAAGCATGCAAAAAATGTCCATCTATCAATTTAGTTCTTCACCTTGATTGGTTCCCAACCAACACAAAATTTCCAAAATCACAGTGATTGGTCAAAAAAAGATATCAGTCCCTTTGTTTTAGTAACAACTAAGGGAACAGCCAAGGTAACCTAACGAATACATTTACCAGGGTCTTGTATTTAAGGTAACCTAACAAATACATTTACCAGGGTCTTGTAGCTAAGGTGACAGGTCCCCATCAGGTGTGGTATGTAACTCTTGCAGTTTGATCCTTATGTGATTCAAATGAATACTTACTTAATCAATAGATGTTTGAGTTATTTGCAAGTGCTTAGCTAATTGATTGAACTATTACTAGGTGATTAACAAGTGCTTAACAAGTGCTTGACTACTTATTGTGATGATAAGTTAACTAAAATAATTGTGTATCTGCAACAACAGCACTCAGGATAAGTTGTTCCATCACTTTTCCAGGGATGGAGGTGAGGCTGACTGGTCTGTAGTTACCCGGCTCCTCCTACTTACCCTTATTGAAGACTGGAGTAACATTTACTTTCCTCCAGTCCTCAGGCACCTCTCCTGTTCTCCATGACTTACTGAAGATGATGGAGAGTGGTTTAGCTATGACTTTTGCCAGCTCCCTCAGCATCTATGGGTGCATTACATCAGGGCCCATGGATTTATGCACATCCAGACTGCTCAACTGATCCTTAACCCGGTCCTCATCAACCAAACAAAAATCCTCCTTTAACCTGACTTCGTCTGGAGCTCCTGAGGACAATCTCCAGCAGTATAGACAGAGGCAAAGAAGGCACTCAGTAACTGCCTTCTCTGTATCCTCTGTCACCAGGGCACCCACCTCATTCAACAGTGGGCCTACATTGCCTCTAGTGTTAGTTTTATCTGCAATGTATTTGAAGAAGCCCTTCTTGTTGTCCTTGACTTCCCTTGAAAGGCAACAACACCAACGAGGCTTTAGCATTCCTAGTTGCCTCCCTACATCCTCTGACGACAGCCTTATATACATCCAAAGTGGCCATCCCTTCCTTCCATGATCTATAGCCTCTCTTCTTCCACTTGAGTTCCCTGTTTAACTATGTGGGTCTCCTGGATCTCTTGTTTGATTTACTACCCACTGGGATGCTCTGATCCTGAGCCTGGAAAAAGTGATCTTTGAACAGAGACCAACTATTTTGGGCCCCTTTATCCTCTAATACCTTGTCCCATGAGATGTCCCCTAGTAATTGCTTGAAAAGGCCAAAGTTGGCCCTGATAAAGTCCAGGGTTACAATCCTGCTTGAGAGTCTGTTCCTACCACATAAGATCCTGAACTCCACCATCTCCTGGTCGCTGCAGCCAAGGCTGCCCTCAACCTTCACCACTTCAACCAGACCCCGCTTGTTCGTGAGTACAAGATCCAGTAGTGCTCCTCTCCTAGTTGGCACATCCACCATTTGCATCAAGTTATCATTGATGCACTGAAGGAACCTCCTGGACTGCAAGTGGCTAGCTGTATAGGTCTTCCATCAGATGTCTGGGTAATTGAAATTCCCCAATGTAATGGAAAAGGTCCTGTTCGTTAATCAAATCATGAAAGAATAGTTGTGCAAGGAACCGTTTAAAGTCATTGTAAAAGTCTTGCTTACTTTAACCATAAAGTTTCTACAATGTGCACAGGTGCAGTTGGCTAAGGTGCTTATAGCAGGTACAATAGGTTGCGCATGAGCTAAGAGTCAAGAGAAGAGTTCATGAGCGGGCCACTAGAGGAAGACTACTGAGTTCATCCCAGCGACCACCCTACGACCACCAGGAGGCAGAAGAAGACCCCCTAGTAACAAGACGGGCACATGCGCAGAGTGCACCAGGGAGCGATGCACCCGACCGATAAGGACTGTATAAAAGGACTGTGATACCGGGGGGGGGTGGTCGCGAGCCGTTGGTGGGGCAGAGTCTCCCGGCCGCCCAGCGCTGTTTTGCTTATTTGCCGCTTGCTTAATAAATTTGATCTATGAGTCACTTAAATTGGCCTGTGAACTTTTTCACAGCAACTTATAACACCATGAGAACTAGGGCCTGTGATCTTGAGGCTGCTCCCAGCTGTCTGTAGAAGGCCTCATCAACTTCCCCATCCTGATCAGGTAGTCTGTAATAGACACCCACAACAGTGTCACACATGCTAGCCTGACCCTTAATTCTAACCCACAAACTCTCAACTTGCCCCTCATCCTCACCTGGACAGAATTCAGTACATTCCAGCTGCTCTTTCACATAAAGAGAAACTCCACCACCTCGCCTTGCTGGCCTGTCCTTCCTAAAAAGGGCGTATGTATCCATGACCCCATTCCAGTCATGTGAGCTGTCCCACCATGTCTCTGCAATAGCCACCTGATCATAATCCCTTGCCCATACATAGACTTCCAGCTCCTCCTGCTTATTCCCTGTGCTAGGTGCATTGGTATAGAGGCATTTCAAGAAAGAAGCCAGTCGTGTAGGATTCATCCCCGGCATTGGCTTGCCACCCTGAGGCTCAACTCTAGCAGGCCTGGTTTTATCCCCTTGCCCCTTCAAAATTAGTTTAAAGCCTTTTCTATGAGTCCCACTAACTCATTCACAAGTATCCTTCTCCCCTTTTGAGACAAATGAACTCTATCTGTCACCAGACCTGGCGTCATAAAAATTTCACCATAGTAAAAAAACAGTCTCTGAGCTACCAGTCTCTGAGCCACCTGTTAATCAGATGGGTTTTCCTTATTTGTTCAGTGTGCCTCCCTGCCATGAGAGGGATGGAGGAGAACACTACTTGTGCTCCCAATCCATCTAGCATTCTCCTCAGTGCCCTGAAGTCCTTTTTAATAGTTTTTGTACTCCTTTCCATAACCTCCTCAGTACCAACCTGCATTACCAACAGTGGGTAGTAGTCAGTTGGCTGCACCAGATGAGGGAGATTCCTGGTTGCATCTCTAACCTGGGCCCCAGGGAAGCAGTAGACCTCTCTGTGGGTTGGGTCTGGTTGACATATGGGGCCTTCAGTTCCCTTCAGAAGGGAATCACCTACTACTATAACCTTCCTTTTTCTTTTTAACTGAGGTAGTCCTAAGGCATGAGGGTGACTGACTCACCCTAGGCATCTCCTCAAGTGGCTCTACATTTTCATATTCCCTTGCCTGACCCTCAACTTCCAAAGCCCCATACCTGTTGTGCAAGGGCAACTGGGGAGGAGTGGGTGGCTGAATATACAATTCATTACATCATCTTGCAAATTCACATTAAAAGTCAATTTATTTCAGTAACTATGAATTAGCTTAGATTTTGCTTTCTTAGCTCTTCAGAATATTAGAAGATTTTATTCCCTCATTTCCATATTTTTGCATGCATAAAAGGACAGGCACAGTTTTACTTGTTAATATACAATTCCCTCA
The DNA here is from genome assembly GCF_028858725.1 of Colius striatus. Lineage (NCBI taxonomy): Eukaryota > Metazoa > Chordata > Aves > Coliiformes > Coliidae > Colius > Colius striatus. Next base: position 22,618,948 of record NC_084789.1, on the reverse strand, counting down.
CATATAGACTGAAAAATTATTTCTATTGGTGAGTTGTTTTCCATTCTAAGTTTTTGATAGCTATTTTAAGAAAAATGTTGCAAGGTATTTCTCTAATATTTCAGTGGTCAAGAAGGAATTTTACATTGGACTAGAAGGCAAAGACTATCTTCACAACTTTTTGGCCCCATGTAACTTGAGACTTTCATAATCTACCTATTTTGCAATGACTGTGTGGTGGTTTAGCCCGATGACCACCTAGTCATAAAGTCACTCCTCCTCCTAAACTGGATAGGAAAGAGAGAGAAATATAACAAATGACTTGTGAGTTGAGATAAGGATGGAGAGATCAGACAGCAATTAGCATCACAGGCAAAACAGACTCAACTTAGGGAGAAAAAGGTTTGATTTATTAAAGAAACAATAAGAGCAGGGAAATGAGAAATAAAACCATCTTAAAAACACCTCCCCTCACCCCTCCTCTTCCCGGGACATCCTTTCCTGCCCCCCCAGCGGTGCAGGGGATGAAGGATGGGAGTTGAGATCAGTTCATTACAGATGGACTTTGCCAGTGCTTCTTCTCAGGGGGAGGTCTCATCTCATTTCCCACTGCTACACTGTGGGGTCCCTCCCATGGGAGACACTCCCTCACAAACTTCTCCAGCATGGATTCTTCCCATGGGTTGCAGTTCCTCACAAACTGCTCCAGCATGGGGCCTCCCATGAGGGCAGCTCCTCACATACTGCCCCAGTATGGATCATCCACCGGGACAATAGTCCTTCAGGAACAGTCTGCTCCAGCTGGGGTCCCTCATGGGTTCACAGGTCCTGCCAGCAAATCTGCTCCGGTGTGGGCACCTCCCCCACGGACTCCCAGGTCCTGCCATGAACTTGCTCCAGGATGAACTTCTTACAAAGTCACTGCCTCCTTCAGGCATCCACCCGCTCTGGCGTGGAGTCCTCCACGGGCTGCGAATGGATCTCTGCTTACCGGTGGTCCTCCATGGACTGCAGGGGGACAACCTGCTTCACCATGGTCCTCAACACATATCACAGGGGAGTCTTTCTGTCAGTGCCTAAGCACCCTCCTCTCTCTCCTTCTCCACTGACCTTGGTGTCTGCGGATATGTTTTCACATTCTCCCTCCCTGTTGCTGCTGCAGTTTTGAAACTGCGCAACAACTTCTTCTCCTTCACAAATATGTTATTCACAGAGGCGTTACCTCCATCACTAATTGGCCAGGCCTGGGTCAGGTTCAGGGTCCAGCTTAGACTGGCCCTAACCCTGTGAGCTACAGGGGAAGCTTCTGGCAATTCGTTTAAAGAAGCCACCCCTGTAGCCCCCCTGCTACCAAAAAACCTGGCCCAGGCAAAACCACTATAGACTGTTTAAATGTCATCTCTTTTAAAACATATATTAAAAGGAATACAATACTATTTCTAATTCTTTCAATTTATAAACAGTTATCATTCTCACCTGAGACTCCAATAAATGGCAGCCTGTTTTATGGTGCACCAGTTGGCCATAAACGTGAACCAACAGGTAGACATGTGGTTGCTGCAATCTGATAGAAAGAGAAATCATATGTTTTCACAGCAATTGTGACATTTTCTTTTAAAATAAATTACACTGCAGTGTAATGCAATGAATTACTTTTGAGTTTTTCAGAGGAAGAGGATTTTTTTGAGAGTTTACCTTTGGTTGCTCTGACAAACATAGTTATCACCATCAACAGGTTTGTGATAAGTTGTAAGTGCTTCATTGAGTTGTTCTTCAATCAGTTCAACATACTTTAAGTTATATTCCTAAAAGATGAAAAAGGTTGCCAAAATAAATTTAGGTGCTTGATGTTTTTATGTTATTGTACTTTATAAGGAAGGAACAATTGAAGTGATCCTTAAGGAAGGTCGAATTTGTTTAGGATTTGAAGGTGAGGCTCACCAAAATTACTGCACTTCATAGTTACAATGAGTTTTCAGAGAGTCGACAACCGATTCCATAACTATTTCAGTGAATTTGTTAAAAGAGAAGAAAATAAGGAATTACTTCACATTTGACTAATCCAAATAATCTCAACGGACTACTATGTATTTCAGTATTCCTAGAGAAGTGATAGCTTATAAATTGGTAAAAAAGTTGCCTAAAAGCCAACAAGAATGAGACCAAGCACTTATAATCAATTATAAAAACAAAATAACATATAAAGAATTATATTCATGTTGGATTTGTGTTGAGCTGTTTCTAGTAAGGGGAAGGAGGGGCTACAAGTGGTGGCCCTAGCAAGAAGCTTTTCTGGCTTTAAGTCAGACCCACCTCTGGGGCTGAATCAATTGTGTGCCTCTGGGATAACATTTTAAGGAGTTGAAACTGGAAGAGGGACTGGAGGTGGTGGAAGGAAAGGGATGAGAAGGAAGCAACCAAGCAGACCCCAAGGTCAGTGAGGGAAGAGAGGAGATGTGCTGGAGCAGATACTCCCCTGCATTGTGTTGTGAGATATCAGGCTGGCCCCCTGCAAGGGATGGAGGGCAATGGTGAAGCTGAGATCTGCTGGCAGCTCGTGGAGGGCCCCATGCCAGAGGGGGTGACTGTGACCAGAGGGGCTGTGATCCTGTGGGAGGGCAGCGTTGCAGCAGAAGGTGCCTGGAGTTCTGCTGGCTGCAGAGGAGCCCCACCCTGGGGGAGTTTGTGAGAAGCTGCAGCCCTTGGGAAGGGCTTACACCAGAAAGGTTTGTTAAGGACTGTATCCCATGAGAAGGACCCTGCATTGGAACAGGGGAAGAATGTGAGGAGTCCTCCTCCTCTGAGGAGAAAGAAGCAACAGAGACCATCTGTGAGGGACTGACTGAAACCTACATTCCCTGCTGCCCTGCGCCACTGAGGGGGGAGGAGGTAGAGGTATTGGGAGCAGGGAACTGAGCATAGGAAGAAGGGAGGGGAAGGGGAAGGAGGTCTTAAAGTGCTGGCTGCATTTATTATCATCATCCTACTCTAGTTTTGCTTTATTTCTGTTCTGTTTCTAGTTTGTGATGGATTAAACTGATCTTATTTTCTTCCCTAAGTTGAGTCTGTTTTGCCTGGAACCATAATTGACAGTAAAATCTCTATCCTTATCTTGATCTGCAAGGCCCTTGGTTATCTTTTCTCTTCCTGAATGCACCACAGGGAGTGGGGGGTGTAAACAAGCAGCTGAATGGTGCTTCATCTCTGGCTGGGCTTAAACCATGACATCTTGTCATTTTTCTTATTGGATCTTGTGTTTCTATTTACCTCCTAACAGCAAAAGCTAATTCTATTGTCATGACATCTAGATTTAATTTTAATTAGGAACAACCAAGACCAATTATTCCCAGTGTACAAAGATGGGGATCAGAATGAAGCCACCATACTCCAAGGAGAAATGATCAATTGTCATGGGTTTGTGTGGAACTGCTTTTTGCTTAGTAAACAGGGCTTAGTAGAGGAGGCTGCAGTGCTGGTCCCAGTAAGCAGTTCTTGAAACATACCCTGGCTCAGAGGTGGACCCACCTCCAGCCTGGCCAGGCCAATCTAACGCCTCTGTGATCACTATTTAAGAAGGTAAATATGCAGCCAGAAGAGGAGGTGGAGGAGTGGTACAAGACAGAGGTGACCGTGCGGATCCCACAGTCAGAGAAGGAGGAAGGAAGGAGGAGTGCCGGACTGGAGACCCCTCTGCAATCCATGGCAAGAACACAGGCTGTGCCCCTGCAACCCATGGAGGGCAATGGTAGGACTAAGAGTCACCAGCAGCTCTGGGTGAATGTGCCCGGACAGGCAAGAGACTGTGTGAGGAGGTAGCCATGGTGCAGGCCATGCTGGAGAGCCTGCGGGCCGCAGAGACCCACACAGGAGGCGGAGAGGAGCCGCAGCCCTCAGGATGATCGCACGTCAGTGGCCCATGCAGGACCCTGTGGTGGAGCAGGGAGGGCTGGTGAGGAGTCTGCCTGCTCTGAGGAGAGATAAGTGGCAGAAACCATCAGGAAAAGACTAACTGAAACCCCCATTCCCTGCCCTCCTGCACCGCTCAGCGGGGGTAGGAGATAAAGACACTCGGATCAGGGCTCTAAGTCTGGAAAGAGGGGAGGGGTCTGGGAAGGTGGTCTTAAAGGACTGGTTGTGCTCTTCATCATTGTATCACTGTGTTGGTTTTTGTTTGTTTTGGTTTATGTTTTTGGTTGTTGGTGGACTAAATTATTTTTTGTTTTCTTCCTCAAGTTGAGTAGTCTTGTCGATTTTGCCTGGGACCATAAGTGGCAATTGAGCCCTCCCTGTCCTTAGGAGGTCCCTTGATATTTATGGCTGATTGTGGTTCTTTGTTCCTAGATGGGGCTAAACTATGACATCAATGACCTGCTACACCACTTAGACCCAAGTCTATGGCGCCAGATGGGATCCACCCAAGGGTGCTGAGGGAGCTGGCAGAAGTATTCACCAAGCCACTTTCCATCATCTACCAGCAGTCCTGGCTCACAGGAGAGGTCCCAGTGGACTGGAGGTTAGCTAATGTGATGGCCGTCTACAAGAAGGTCTGGAAGGAGGATCTGGGACACTACAGGCTTGTAAGATTATCCTCAGTGTTGGGGAGGTTATGGAGCGGATCACTATGGTTGCCATCATGTAGCACATACAGGATAACAAGGTGATCAGGCATAGTCATCATAGGTTTATGAAAGGCAGATCCTGCATGACTAACATGATCTTCTCAGTGTTGAAGCCAGTTCTGTTTATTATCTTTATCAATTATCTGGATAAGAGGATCAAGAGACCTCTCAGTAAGTTTGCAGACAATATGGAGCTGGGAGGGAGCATAGATCTCCTTGATGATAGGAAGGCTCTTCAGAGGGATCCAGATAGGCTGGAGCAATGAACCAAAGCCAATTGTATGAGGTTTAAGAAGGTTCAGGGTCGGTCACGCACCTGGGTCACAACAACTCCATGCAATGCTACAGGCTTGGGGAAGAGTGGCTGGATAGCTGTCCTGCAGAAAAAGACTTGAGGATGTTGGTCAATAGCCAGCTGAACATGAGTCAGCAGTGTGCCCAGGTAGCCAAGAAGTCCAAAGGCATCCTGGCTTGTATCAGAAATAGTGTGACCAGCAGGACCAAGGAAGTGATTGTCCCCCTGTACTCGGCACTGGTGAGGCTGCACCTTGAATACTTTGTTCAGTTCTGGGCCTCTCAATACAAGAAGGTGCTGGAGTGTGTCCAGAGACGGGCAATGAAACTGGTGAAGGGTCTGAAGAGCAAGTCTTATGAGGAGTGGCTGACGGAGCTGGGGATGTTTAGCCTAAACTCCTCAGCTCAAGAGGGACAGAAAACTTATGGAGAGAGTCCAGCGCAGGGCCACCAAGATGATCAAGGAACTGGAACATCTTTCATATGAGGAAAGGCTGCGGGAACTGGAGCTGTTTAGTCTGGAGAAGAAGAGACTGAGGGGAGATCTTATTAACATTTATAAATATCTAAAGGATGGGTGTCAGGATGTTGGGACATCCCTTTTTTCTATAGTAGCTAGCAATAGGACAAGGGGTAATGGGATGAAGCTGGAACACAAAAAGTTCCACTTAAATATAAGAAAAAACTATTTCACTGTGAAGGTTATGGAGCAGTGGCACAGGCTGTCCAGAGGGGTTGTGGAGTCTCCTTCCTTGGAGGTCTTCAAGACCCACCTGGACATGTTCCTATGCAACCTGATCTAGGTGACCTTGCTTCTGCAGGGGGGTTGGACTAGATGATCTCTAAAGGTCCCTTCCAACCCCTACCATTCTATGATTCTATGATTCTAAATAATTCTATAACAAGAGATGAAACGCATCTTGAGAAGTAGTATTCCCTTCCACACTTCTGTTGATAAGACCTAACTAATTTCAAAAATACATTGTTGCATAAGTCACTACACTTCTGAAATATTTCCTCAAATATCAAAATTATATAAAAGGCCTGGGTAAAGCAGAAGCATGCATGCACAGAGGAGCTATGGAATTCTAAGTCCCTGTCAACCTTTTTCAGCAAAATCATAAGTCATTGAGACAAAAAAGTGTTTTGGAATTAGCAGTACCGATATATGAACATACAATATTGTTAATAATCTTTGACTAAACTTTTGTATTCACACCCTTCATCCTCCTATTTTCAAGTGAATGTACACATTTTATTCTTATTACTACCTTTTACCACTTTATCATCTATTTTGTTACATAGCTTCTTTCATTTAGTTACAAAAACCCCTTTGGAATGGACAGAAATCTGTAAAATAACATCAGACAGTCAGTACTCCACTTAAATCACATTATTTGAATAAAAATAAACATAGTTTCCACAGTGTGAAGTCAAGCAGCATATTCAACATTTACCTTAGGAGTAGAAACAAACCTTTGTCTCCAAGGTGAGAAAGAGTTGGTTTCATTTGGATAAGGGCATGAAGATTGGCCTAAAATAATTAAAAATGCATGAAGAATATATGAGCACTATATAATTCTCAAAACTACAATGATTCCAACAGTCCACCATCAATGAGGCAGCATGTTTTTCACAAAAGGAAGTATCACACAGCACTAGTCTCATCCTAATATTATCACTTTAAGTACATTCTGTCATTAATATCTATCTCCTTTACAAAAAGTATAATGATCAAAATAGCAAAAAATAATCTGAATTAATATTTAAAAATAGGCATAATCCAGAAGGCCACATTTTTATTAATATTGCAATATTTTCAGCAAGGGGTCTATAAACTATTATGAAGTCCATCAATAACATTGTCATAAAATCACAGAATCACAGAATGGTAAGGATTGGAAGAGACCTCTAAAGATCATCTAGTCCAACCCCCTTGCTAAAGGAGGACAACCTAGATAAGGTCACACAGGAACATGTCCAGATGGGTTTTGAAAACCTCCAGAGAGGGAGACTTCACAACCTCCCTGGGCAGCCTGTGCCAGGGATCTGTCACCCTCACAGTAAAATAGTTTATGTTTAAGTGGAATCTTTTGTGTTCCAGCTTTTGTTGATTACCCCTTGTCCTATCACAGAAATTCCTCTCTGCCCAACTCTCAAGCCGGTCAAGATCCCGCTGAATGGCAGCACAGCCTTCTGGTGAATCAGCCAGTCCTCCCAGCTTGGTATCGTCAGCAATCTTGCTGAGGGTACACTCTGTCCCCTCATCCAGGTCGTTGATGAAGGTGTTGAACAAGACTGGCCCCAGAATCGATCCCTGTGAAACTCCACTGGCCACAGGCCTCCAACTCGATTCTGTGCCATTGATCACCACCCTCTGGGCTCTGTCATTCAGTCAGCTCTCGATCCTCCTCACTGTCCTCTCATCCAAGCCACACTGCCTGAACTTTCTGATGAGGATGTTGTGGGAGACAGTGTCAAAAATCTTGCTGAAGTCAAGGTAGATGACATCCACTGCTCTCCCCTCATCTAGCCAGCCAGTTATAGTCTCATAGAAGGCTATCAGCTACTAGGGGAAGGGGTGGTGAACAGCTCATAGTGTAGCATAACAAGAACTTGAAAGGATGCTCACCTTGTCTTCACATGCCTCATCTAGAATATCAAGTGCCTCAGAAGAAATAGTTTTATTGTTATCATGTAACTGATTCACCAGTAACTCAGTCCCCCAGTTGCTGAAGAACTCTACATTTGCTCTCAGTAATACTCATGTTTTGTTGCATATAACCTGCAGCTCTGCAAAAGTAAGAAAATTTCTTTTTTGAATGGATGAAAAATAGGTAATGTAGTTAAAGATTTATTACTTTAAATACATTTCAATCACCGTATTTTATAGCAAGTAAGTACGTTGCACATCTTAATGCTTATTACTACAGTTTACTGGAGAGTTATTTCTGTCTCATCAAATGGGAAATTTGAGTCTGAGATCACAAGTTAACTGGTTACTGTAAGTCTCCTTGGAAAGCCCTTATCAGTTAATCATTCACTGTGATAGCATCATACAGGATATGCAGAAGAAATACCTTTTAAATGAACAGTGCAATTGCATATACTTTCATGTATGCAATGTTTTGAAATATTTTAACAAGCACATCTGAGAACCTCTGGAGAATTAATTTTAATAAATTTTAAATTGCTTTCAAAAAGTATCTGATCTTTGAAACTTCTCAGAAAAACTTTTAAATATAAAAATGATATTTTCTATAAAATGACAGTTTCCCAACATTTAGTTTGGTACTATGAATTTCTTAGTAACAGCAGAATGAAATACTGGGGAGGAGTTTCTGTCTGAAAGAGGCCACAGCCTGGTAACAGTGAACATGTTTTGTGAACTAATGTGGGGATTGTCCTTGAACCGCCTTTGACTGTGAGAAAAGAGGAAGAAAAAGTGCCTACATGATAACAAGCTTGAGCAAGGCAGATGCTGAAGCAGTATGTGAAACCACAAGCTTATCACAAAAAGCACAGCTGGCCTTTAGAGAAAAGACCAATTAGAAATAGTGTAAAAAAGCTAGCTTTGCCATTGATTATAAAAGACCTGTTGCTTGCCAGTAAAATTGAGCAATGACCTAACTGTATTTGGTGTCTGTCATTTCCCGCGGCGCTCTCTCTGGCAAAATACCATGTCAGTTCCTGTACTGTATTTAAAACTTGATGAATAAACAGCATAAACTGATTAACATAATTTTTATAAGAATAATTACATGAAAAATAGAAACAATCAGGCTTAATCCACAAGAATTTATTCTGGAGTAAGCATAGAACCATCCTGACCATGTATGCTTACTAGGAAAGGTGTTACCTTTACTTAGAAAAAACATAACTATAGAAAACAAAATCAAGTACACAAATCTATCTTAAGGTCTTCAGGCCTTACATCTTTAAGGTTATGATAGCTGTAACCAAATGAACTTTCTATATGTTTATATAGAAAGTTCAAGAAGGACAGGGAGCTACTGGAAAGAGTTCAGCGCATGTCCACAAAGATGATTTTGGGACTGGAGCATCTCCCTTAGGATAAAAGGCTGAGGGAGCTGGGGCTGGCCCAGCTAGCACAGCAGCACCATGACAGTCTCTCGCTCGGTGCCCCCATTCACTCCCACCCTCTTTAGGATGGCAGAGGCCCCAGCGAAATTGGAGTGAAAAGATAAGCAAGGTTGTTGTGGATTAAGACAAGGACAGGGAGGGCTCGCTGCCAATTACAGTTCCGGGCAAAACAGACTCCAGTACTCCACTTAGAGAGGAAAGTAGGAAAGTTTATTCTACAAGAAACAGAATGGAATAAAAGCAAAAAGGGAGTAGGATGATGAGAAAATTACAACCAGCACTTTAAGATCTCCCTCCCCCATCCCTCCTTTCTTCCTGGGCCCAGCTCACTGCTCCGGATATCTCTACCTTCTCCCTCCTCAGCGGCTCGGGGGGGCAGGGAATGGGGGATGTGGTCAGTCTCTCACAGATGGGCTCTGCCGCTTCTGTCTTCTCAGATGAGGACGACTCCTGGCATTCTTCCCCTGCTCCAACACGGAGTTCCTCCCCTGGGACACAGTCCTTAATGAACTTCTCTGGTGTGGGTTGTTCCCAGCAGCTGCAGCTTCTGCTGATACAGGGTCCCTCACACAGAACACAGTCCTTGGTAAATACCTCTGTTGTGGATTCTTTACCACAGTTGTAATTTCTGCAGTTACAGAGTCCCTCACTCTGGACAAGGTCTCTTCTGGACCTAAGTTTAATGAGCTGCTTTGTCGTGTGTTCCTTCCCACATATACAGCTGTGGATATTGGGTCCCTACCTCCGGACACAGCCTGCTCCAGCCATAGTGATCAAGGGTCCCTCCCTCTAGACACGACCTCCTCAATTCATAGTTTTAAAGAAGAAAATCACTGCCCCTGGCTCGGGGTCTCTAGTGAAGTCATTGGGTGTCTCCCATGGGACATGGCCTCCTCTGGCCATAGTCACTGTCCCTGGCTCATGACCTTTAATGAAGTGAATCACTGCCCCTGGTCCGGAGTCAGCATTATCAAAATGAGTCTCCACTGTTGATGCGGGATCTTTAAAGAAATGAAAATAAATCTCAGCTTCACCAGTCCTCTCCGTAGAATGCAGGGGAGTCTCTCCTCCAGCACACCTCCTCCTCTCTTTCCTCACTGACCTTGGAGTCCATATGGTTGTTTCTCTCACTGTTGCTACTCCTTGCACCATCACCAGTCAGAAGAAAAAGAAGGGACAGAAAAAGGAAGAAACAGGAAGAAGGAGGGAGAAAGAAGCCTCCTCTTCCGGCTTCTTCTTAAAAAGTGATCGTGGAGTCATCTAATTGGCTCAGTCCCAGAAATGGGTCTGGCTCAGAGTTGGGGAGAGTTTCAAGCAACTACTTACAGGAGTCATCTTTTCAGCCACTTCCCCCTTACTAGAAAAGTGTATCATGTCAAATCATGACAGACTCTTTAGTTTGGAGAAGAGGAGACTGAAGTGAGCTCATTAATGTTTACAAATATGTAAGCGGCAGGTGTCAGGAGGATGGAGTCAGGCTCTTCTCAGTGATGTCCAATGATAGGGCAAGAGGCAATGGGTATAAGCTGGAATATAACAGGTTCCAAAGAAATACAAAGAATAATGTATTCACTGTGAGGGTGACGGAGCACTGGAACAGGCTGCCCAGTTGGATTGTTGAGTCTCCTTCTTTGGGGACATTCAAAATCCACCTGGACGAGTTCCTGTGTGACCTAGGTGGTCTTGCTCTGGCAGGGGAGTTGGACTAGATGATCTTTCGAGGTCCCTTCCAACCCTTAAGATTCTGTGATCCTGAAAGAAGTTGCTCGAAACTCTCCCCAGCAATGAGCCAGTCCCACTTCTAGAGCTGAGCCAATTAGGTGCCTCCACGATCACTTTTTAAGAAGTTAGAAAAGGGGGGTTCTTCTTGTTCCTTCTTCTGTCCCTTTCTTCTTTTCTGGTTGGTGGTGGTTCAAGGACTGGGAAGAGAGAGAGAAGCAACCATGCAGACTCCAAGGTCAGTGAGGGAAGAGAGGAGAACATGTGCTGGAGCAGAGTCTCTCCTGCATCCTGCAGAGAGGACTGGTGAAGCAGTGATTTGTTTGCATTTCATTAAAGACCCTGCATCTGGGACAGTGCCTATGGCCAGAGGAGGCCATGTCCCATGTGAGTGACCCCATATTCACAGAAGCTATAACTGTGGGGAAGAACCCACAGTTCATTAAAACTATGCCCAGAAGAAGCCATGTCTTGTGGGAGGGACCCTGTATCTGGCAGAAGTTGCAACTGTTGGGAAGAATCCACGCCAGACATGTTCATTAAGGACTGTGTCCCATGTTAGGGACCCTGTATTGGAGCAGGGGAAGAATGCGAGGAGTTCTCCTCATCTGAGAAGACAGAAGCTGCAGAGCCCATCTGAGAGAGACTGACCACATCCTCCATTCCATTGAGGGGGGTGGAGGTAGAGATATCGGGAGCACTGAGCTGAGCCCGGGAAGAAAGGAAGCTTGAGAGAGGGAGATCTTAAAGTACTGGTTATAATTTTCTCATCATCCTACTCCCTTTTTGCTTTTTGTTCTGTTCTGTTTCTTGTAGGTAGTAGAATAAACTTTCCTACTTTCCTCTCTAAGTTGAGTAGTGGAGTCTATTTTGCCCAGAACTATAATTGTCAGCAAGCCCTCCCTTCCTTTGTCTCTATCCACAACATCCTTGGTTATCTTTTTTCTTCCCATTTTGATGGGGCCTCTGCCATCCTAACGAGGGTGGGAGTGAATGGGGGGCACTGAGCGAGAGACTGTCATGGTGCTTCATTGCTGGCTGGACAAAACTATGACAATCCTGGAATGATTTTATTTTTGATGGGAATGAAAAAGAAAATTGGTATAGAGGATATTTGAGGAAAGAGGCATTCCCCTCTTTTCCTGAAGCACGAGCTACATGATAAACATAAAGCCCTGGACTATGTCTGCCAGAAGAATCTTACATTTAATTCTAAATGTCTTTGTGACCCATAGAAGTGATGATCCAAGTCAGAGGTCACTATGCTCAGATCATTACATATATCTCAACATAGATGCCAGTAGATAGAGGATAAATCTACCTCTTAGCGACCTGTGAAGATAAAAGGTTACAATTACAGCACTTGAGGACACATTGTCTACTCTGCTGTTTCTACTATGAAGTGTCAGAAAAGCAGCTGAGACAGTACTAATTTGCTTCAGCATAAATGACCAAAGCAATATTTCCACATTCTTTTTGGTACCTTATCCTCTCTGAATTGACTACTATTTCCACCTCGCATAAATATTTTAGTTTCTGAAAGAGACCTGTAGTTTTACCAATTACAGTAGCTAAAAAATACCACTTGTATCACTGAAGATACAGTTAATATCAGAATAATTAAAAGATTTTATCCTTCGAATTAACTTTTTACTCTTTGATCTTCTATTTGGAGCACAAACACCAGAAACACTAACATAAGCATTTTGTCCAAGAGATGATACTGGCAATATTCTGTAGCATTGCCAAAAGGTTCTTTGAAAGGTCATATTTTTGCCTTTTTGTCAAGTAGCAGTCAATAACTTTTTCTCCTCAAAATCTCATCAGTTCAGTTTCCACCATAAGAATGTATGCAGCTGGGCACATGTAAAACAGGAGAAGATTTTCTTAAGGAGTAAATAAATTTTATCCAAGTATGAAAACATCAGTGGTTGACACAAATGTAGATCAATTTCTGCTGGCTATGAAAGTCCATTCTATTTGTGCTTTTCTTAAGAATATTTCTTAAATATTTTCTTCAAAATATTTCCTTATGAATTCCAAGCAGATCAACTAATTCAGGAAACAAAACACTCTAAAGTGGTTTTATCCATCCCTCAGGGTTAAATACATATCACAAAGGAAGTCAGGCTCTATTTAAGAGGTTCAAACAGCAATTTTTCCTTCTTTTCTAGTATCCTGATAGCAAAATATGAATTTACAGTTGTGATGAACAAACAAGATTTTTCAATATTTCTTAAATGTGTCATCATAAATACTTTTTTTTTTTAAAGAAAATATTGAAGGGATTCTCATGGTACTGCAGGGTACAAAAGTCAGAGTACTGTGTCATCCAGTGCAACACTTAACTCTAAATAGTAGAATTTAAGTCACAACACATCTCAACTGTGAACTTTCCTAGAAATCACTATGTTTGAGACCTGCTATACCTGACTGCACAGCCAACACTGATATTAAGGACTACTGACCCATATCAGTACATGTATTTTATAAGTAAAACTGTAACCTTTCTCATAAGTCTGTGCTAGGCAGTTGAGAAGACAAATCCTAGTCATTTATATTCTTTTGCATTTCAAGATACTTCCAAAAATAGATAGTTGTTTAATCTCTACTGTCTGCCTACACAACATTGCTAGATCCATGCATCAGTGTGAGACTGGAAAATAGAAATATTAAAATTCAATAGCCATAGGCTACTAACATAGGCTAAGACCTTAAAATATTATGGACTTGATAAAGTATCAGTGTTTCCAGCAAGAAAGAACTCTATCTTGAAAACTAATTATTTAGAATGGCGCTCTAAATTTTGAGTTCGTAACTTTCTGAGCCTGTATGAGATCTCTTAGCTTTCTCCAAGGATTCCTACCTTGACATTTGTCAAGATTTGGCATTAAATACTCATGGTAATACCAGTGAGGCCTATTAAAGATTAAAAGTTTATTAATTAAAAAGGTTTTTTTAAAAAAAGGAAAACAAAAAGAGAGGAAAATAAAATCCAAGAAAAGCAAGTGATGCAAAAGTAAACAATTGCTCACCACCAACCACCTGATGCCCAGACAGTCCCCAAGCAGCAGCCTTCCCACCAACCTCCCCTCCCAGTTTTATTGCTGAGCATGACATCATATGGTATGGGATATCCCTTTGGTCAGTTGGGGTCAGCTGTCCCAACTGTGGCCCCTCACAACTTCTTGAGCACTCCCAGCCTAATCGCTGGTGGGATGAGGAGCAAAAAAGGCCTTGACACTGCAAGCACTGCTCAGCAGCAATTAAAACATCCCTGTGTTATCAACACTGTTTCCAGCACAAATCCAAAACATAGCCCCATACTAGCTACTGTGAAGAAATTTAACTATACCAGTCAAAACCAGTACAGTATTCTACAAACTTTCTTAATTTCTAAGGTGCTGAGAGCAACATTAATTCATAATAAAATTTCTAAAATTATCTGTGGAACTGTATACCTCATTGAGGAGACTGACATTTTTGTAATTGTTAACTAGCTGCATTTGGAAGAAACTGAAATCCTGGAATGCTCTTCCCCTTGTATGGCCTCTTTTTATGAGGAAAAAATGGCTGGGAGATAGTGGAAGGGGGCAGTATCCATTGACACAAAATCTCAATAGAAATAGCTAAATGAAGTTCCACTGTCTAAACTGCTTTTAACTGGAAGTCATCTAACAAGAGCTTAGAAGTCTAATAAAGACACAAGCATGTGTCCTTAAGATATATTAATTTTTATTTCCTTGCTCAGACTAGGCATAAAACACCTTTTGCAGAAAGAATACCAATGTCATCACTTTGAAAAACTACTTTAAAAAAATTATTACTTTCAGACTCCTCTCTTTACCTATAAGAATCATCACACCTTTGGTAGTGTAAAAGAAATATCCTTGATTTCTTTTTCTCTTCTCTCTGTAAATATGAGATATTTAAAGCTAGTGTCTACTTTATTCCCTCTTGTATCCACTCTAAAGCTTACTCTGCCTTGTCCAGGTGACAGAGGAATAGCTCTTCCTGAAGTATTAAAAGTTTTTTCCTAGTTAGATTTCAACTTAATCATTGTCATTTCCCTGATGTTAATGCTTGCTTGTCTACTATGTTACACCTGATAGAGTTCTGTTTTCTTAAAGGTTCAAGAGCTTCTCTTCCGAAGTCTGTATCTTATTTTCACTCACCTTCTTTGATTCAGAAGTATAAATCCCAATGCTTATTTCTGAACCACTCCCTTGTTTCAGGAGCTGTAGCTTCTACTCAGTTCCACCAGTTATCTCAGTCATTATCAAAACAGTATCTATTATTGGTTAACCTGCTTCATTACTGCTAGAAATACACACTTCTGTTTCTGAAAACAATGCCTTCACCATTGATTTAGGGTGTCCACTGACCTAGAATATAATGTTATATTTTGTTTACACATTTAAAGAATTTAACTCCCTTCATACATGAGAGAAACGTCTATTTGAATGACAATATCTAGAGCACAAATACAATACAAGGTGTGAAGTCCACAGCAAACTCAAAAGCTATATAAGTAGGAGCTTAATTTCTCTAAATATAAAAATAAAAACATTTATGCATATATATTATCTTAAAAATATTTTTAATAATAATTTACATTTAAATGTAATAATTTACAAGTTTCATGCATGTAAGCACAACTTAAATAGAATAAAAACACTCACCACTGAAACATATTACATTTCTCAAGCATTTTCACTCCATGAGGGTGATGAGAGAGTACCAAAGACCAGAAAGTAGTGCTGTCTAAGGGAATTTAGTAACCCATTATTTTGAAGACTACATTCAGGTTTCAGTCCCGATGAAGAATTGAGCCAATTTACAATATCTTTAACCAATTCCTCCAGGCCATCTTAACAAACCAAAGAATAATAGCATATAATAGTAAGAGAATTGGGTCTCTCTATTGAAACATATCATTTAAAATGTCTTAAAATGTACAAACACAATATAGATAAAAAATAGAAATGCTGTTTGGCAAACACAAATCAGACTTAAATAAAAGGTTCAGGGAAAATAAAAAAAGTGTTAAGCTTGGAGATATCTTAGGATCAATTCTATTCTTTCTGAAAAAAAAGGATTGTTCAATGACATTTTCCACTGGCCTGAGGCATAAAAGTCTTTAGCATACAAGAAGAAAGGAGGCAGAGAAACAACAGACACATACAGTAAAAAAAAAAAAAAATAAGTTATATTTCTTGATTACAATGATCATTTTAGGTTTAACACCCAAAGTCTACACCAGTCTTTACTAAAATTAAGGTTCTTCCTCTAAGTGGCATACAGCAGCACTATTCATTTTATCTCCAGTCTTGTAACTGAAAATTTCTTACCTCTTCTGATTCAAGAAGAAATTCAGTAAACTGACAACCCACCACAGTGAGCTGCTTAGCCTTAGCATAGTCCAGATCCAGGCTGGCATACAGTATATTGCTAGGCTTGTAAAAATATAGCAATCTCATTATAAACCTATGGAAAGTAAAAAAGAATTTGTTAGTTTTCAGTAAGACAAGGACAGTTTCACATTAAAAAATTATGAGATGCAGTAGTACTGTTAGATATAAAGGGTTTTCTATGCCATGACTTAAAATTAGTAAAGGAACAAAAAAATCTCTATGATCTTAGAAACCAAAGCTTCCTTCTCATTCTCATGCTTATAATAAATTCTCATGTATGTGACCTGATCTAGGTGAACCTGCTTCTGCAGGAGGGTTGGACTAAATGATCTCTAAAGGTCCCTTCCAACCCCTACCATTCTATGATTCTATGATCTTGTGGGGAGTTTCAAAGACTATTACTATCTAGACTTACAAAGAGCTAAAGAAGAGTTTGTCCTAATTTTTATGTGACATGAATTTTCTTTGATAGTTAACACTACTGTGAAAATAGTAGGAACTCACCCAGTAATCTCGATGAGGGTACACTCTGTCCCCTTATCCAGATCACTGATGAAGATCTTGAACAAGACCGGCCCCAGAACTGATCCCTGTGGAACTCCACTGGCCACAGGCCTCCAACTCGATTCTGTGCCATTGATCACCACCCTCTGGGACTCTGTCATTCAGCCAGCTCTCGATCCACCTCACTGTCCACTCATCCAAGCCACACCACCTGAGCTTTCTGATGAGGATGTTGTGGGAGACAGTGTCAAAAGCCTTGCTGAAGTCAAGGTGGATGACATCCGCTGCTCTCCCCTCATCTAGCCAATCGGTTATGCCCTCAAAGAAGGCTATGAGGTTGGTCAAACAGGATTTCCCCTTGGTGAATCAATGTTGACTCCTCCCGATAACCACCTTTTCCTTCATATGTTTAGTGATAACATTCAGGATGAGTTGTTCCATCACTTTTCCAGGGATGGAGGTGAGGCTGACCAGCCTGTAGTTTCCCAGATCGTCCTTGTTGCCCTTTTTGAAGACTGGAGTGACATTGGCCTTTCTCCAGTCCTCAGGCACTTCGCCTGTCCTCCATGATTCAAAAATGATGGAGAGAGGCTTAGCAACCACATCAGCCAGCTCCCTCAGCACTCTTGGATGCATCCCATCAGGATCCATTGACTTATGAGTGTTAAGCTTGACCAACAAGTCTTTAACCTCTTCCTCATCCACCCAGGACAAGTCCTCTGCTGTCCAGGCCATCCAACTATCCTTGCTGGATTAGACTTCCCAAGGGTCGGCCTTGGCCATAAAGACTGAAGCACAAAAGGCATTCAGTAGCTTGGTCTTCTCTGCATCCTCTGTCACCAGGGCACCTTCTGTTCTTAGTAGTGGGCTCACATTCTCCCTAATCTTCCTTTTGCTGCCTATGTACTTGAAAAATGCCTCATTACTTTCCTTCACTTTCTTAGCTAAATTTAATTCCAGAAGGGCTTTAGCCTTCCTAGTTGCACCCCTGCATGCTCTGGCAAAGTTCCTATAGTCTTCCCAAGAACTCAGGCGCTGTTTTCACCTCTCATATATGTCTACTTTCTGCCTGAGTTATCCCAGCAGATCCTTGCTCATCCATGGAGGCCTCCTACCTCCTTTTCCTGCTTTGTTACATGTTGGCACACACTGATTCTGGGCTTGGAGGAAGAAGTGCTTGAAGATTGACCAGCTCTCATGGACACTTCTGTCTTCTAGAATCATATCCCATGAGATCCATCCAAGTAGATCTTTGAAGAGGTCTAAGTCGGCTCACCTGAAATCCAGGGTCACGGTCCTGCTTTGTGTCCTGCCTCTTCCACTCAGAATCTTGAACTCTACCATGTCATGGTCACTGCAGCCGAGATTGCCTCCAACTTTCACATCCCCATTCAGACCCTCCTTATTTGTCAGCACCAAGTACAGCAGCACACCTCTCCTCGTTGATTCCTCAGTCACCTGCGACAGGAAGTTATCATCAACAATCTATAGGAACCTCCTGGACTGTGTGTGCTTGGCTATGTGGCTTTGCCAACAAATATCAGGGAGATTGAAGTCCCCCATGAGGATATAGGTGGGACTGTGCTCCAGTCATGTGAGCTGTCCCACCACCTCTCTTGCTCCAGGAATTCTATGATTTTCTAGAGAAACAGGGAATGTCAGGTGCATGCTATGTGTACATGTCCATAATTCCAATGAAAATAGCAAACTATGACACGCTAACATAAAATAAACAATTTTGCTGCTTCTGCACTGTGCTGCGCCCTGGCCAGTATTGACCAAACACTGTTCAACATTAGGCAGCACCTGCAGGACAAAGGGGAGAAAAATGGACTGAGAGGCACCGCAGCTACCCTAAACCCAACAACATGCACTCGGGTTACTCAAACCTCAACAACAGGCACTGTGGCTGCTCAAACTCCAGTGACAGGCACCGCAGCTAAATCACGGAACCAATCTGCCTCAGTATCTGTCGCCTCTATATAGAAGAATAAATATTAGATACGAATGTCAGCTTGTTTAGTACTAGAAAAAAATCCCTATTAGAAAGAGGAACGAGGAAGAACTGGATAAAGCTGGGTCATCTTGAGAAGAGGAAGAAGATATAGAAGTCTTGAATGACACTGCAAACACCGGATCCCTATCCCTGAGTGAGCTGCGGGATGACAGAATCGCAGAATCATTATTATGGTTGGAAAAGACCTTTAAGATCATCAAGTCCAACCACTAATCTGACACTGCTAGGCCCATCAGTAAACAATCATATCCCTCAGCACCTCATCTATGTGTCTTTTAAAGACCTCTAGGGATGGTGACTCCAACATCTCCCTGGGCAGCCCATTCCAATGCTTAGTAACCCTCTCAGTGAAAAAGTTCTTTCTAATGTCCAATCTAAACCTCCCCTGGCACAACTTGAGCCCATTTCCTTGTGTCCTATCATTCATTACTAGAGAGATCAAACCCCATCTCCCTCCAACTTCCCTTCAGGTAGTTGTAGAGAGCGATAAGGTCTCCTCTCATCCTCCTCTTCTCTACATTAAACAGCCCCAGCTCCCTCAGCCACTCCTCATAAGACTTGCTCTCCAGATCCTTCACCAGCTTTGCTGCCCATCTCTGGACACACTCTGTTGCCGCTACTGGCAACACCACCAGGCAGCCCGCACGGATCTCTCAGCCCACCCCGCTTAGGGGACAAGGATCACCACACACTCGGTATGGATGATACTTTATTCCAACCCCTTGTTTACACCATGTGCTTTTATCTGCTAACACCAGCACCTCCTCTCCCTCCACCCCATGCCCGCCTCTTCTGTACCCTCCACGTCTCGCGTTACAACCCAAGATCTTCCGGACACCTACTACATCTCCCTCTCCCTATACTCGATGACTCCAGTGTCCTGTGGAACGGGCTGATACGTGACATGTCTGCCCAGCACACGTGCTAGTTGAGCCAATTGCGGTTGCGCTTCCCCACTCTCCCCTGATCCTCTTGTACCATACTCCCATCCAACTCTGCCCGCTCGGCATTCCCCGCCCGCATCTTCTGCAACTCGTCCCAGGGGTAGCTGAACTTGACTGGGAAGCAGCTCTCCCGTGGGGGCTCTGCTCCGGGGCCACACTCCTCATCCTCCTCCTCACTATCAAGCCCATCACATTCCGTGTCCCCACATAGCAACAGACCCATCTGCGCTCCCAGACACTCTAACTCTACGTTCAACATTTGAGTCTCCTGATCACTACAAACTCTCTCCTCCGTCTGCACTTTCCGCCCCTCCCCCCGGAGAGCTTCCCACGCTGATAGCCAAAACTGTCTCTCCTCTGCTGCCTTAGTCAGAGTCCTCTTAACATCTCCCCAAGCTCTAAAATACTGACCCATCCACTTGGTCCCCACCAAGGCGGCCTGCAACATCTCCTCCTCCACTGTCTTCCATTTCTGCACATTTAATAACTGTGGGTGTCTGTACCACACCTTGCCTGTGCAACCACTGGATGCACACAACTGTGGACGTGCAATTAATCCGCTCACCCACCTTAGGCACCACCACCTTAAGTACCTGTCGTGGTTTGGCCCAGCTAGCACAGCAGCAACAAGACAGTTTCTCGCTCGGTGCCCCCATTCACTCCCACCCTCTTTAGGATGGCAGAGGCCCCAGCAAAATGGGAGTAAAAAGATAAGCAAGGTTGTTGTGGATTAAGACAAGGGCAGGGAGGGCTCGCTACCAATTACGGTTCCGGGCAAAACAGATTCCAATACTCGACTTAGAGAGGAAAGTAGGAAAGTTTATTCTATAAGAAACAGAATGGAATAAAAGCAAAAAGAGAGTAGGTTGATGAGAAAATTACAACCAGCACTTTAAGATCTCCCTCCCCCATCCCTCCTTTCTTCCTGGGCCCAGCTCACTGCTCCGGATATCTCTACCTTCTCCCTCCTCAGCGACTCGGGGGGGCAGGGAATGGGGGATGTGGTCAGTCTCTCACAGATGGGCTCTGCCGCTTCTGTCTTCTCAGATGAGGACGACTCCTGGCATTCTTCCCCTGCTCCAACACGGAGTTCCTCCCCTGGGACACAGTCCTTAAAAAACTTCTCTGATGTGGGTTGTTCCCAACAGCTGCGGCTTCTGCTGATACAGGGTCCCTCACACGGGACATAGTCCTTGGTGAATATCTCTGTTGTGGATTCTTTGCCACGATTGCAGTTTCTGCAGTTACAGGGTCCCTCTCTCGGGACAAAGGTCTTTTCTGGGCATAAGTTTAATGAGCTGCTTTGTCGTGTGTTCCTTCCCACATATACAGCTGTGGATATTGGATCCCTTCCACGGAACACGGTCTCCTCTGGCCATAGTTACTGTCACTGGCTCAGGGCCTTTAATGAAGTGAATCACTGCCCCTGGACTGGGGCCAGCTTTAGCAAAATGAGTCTCTGCCCCTGATACGGAGTCATTATCAAAACGAGTCTCTACCGCTCCTGCGGGGTCTTTAAAGAAATGAAAATAAATCTCAGCTTCACCCATTCTCTCCATAGAATGCAGGGGAGTCTCTGCTCCAGCACATCTCCTCCTCTCTTTCATCACTGACCTTGGAGTCCACATGGTTGTTTCTCTCACTTTCCTACTCCTTGCACCACCAGCAGCCAGAATAAGAAGAAAAAGGCAGAAGAAGGAAGAAGATGGAGAAAAAAACCCTCCTCTTCTGTCTTCTTCTTAAAAAGTGATTGTGGAGGCATCTAATTGGCTCAGTCCCAGAAGGGGATCTGGCTCAGAGCTGGGAAGAGTTGCGAGCAACTTCTTACAGGAGCCATCTTTACAGTCCCTTCCCCCTTACCAGAAAAGGCTATCATGTCAAACCATGATAGCACCTTAATCACTTGTTCCATCTATGCCATGGCCGCACACGTCCTGCGTTCTGTCAATCATGTCGGGGTCACCATATGTTGCCGCTACCAGCAACACCACTAGGCTGTCCGCACGGATCTCTCAGCCCACCCCGCTGAGGGGACAAGGATCACTACACACTCAGTATGGATGATATTTTATTCCAACCCCTTGTTTACACCATGTGCTTTTATCTGCTAACACCAGCACCTCCTCTCCCTCCACCCTGTGCCCACCTGTTCTGTACCTTCCACCTCTCACGTTACAACCTGAGATCTTCCGGACGCCTACTACAATGCTCCAGCACTTCAATGTTTTTCTTGTAGTGAGGGACCCAGAACTGAACATAGTATTAGGAAAAGTAGGTGTTTCTCTGATCAAGAAAGAATATAGAAAGTATTCACACCAGGATACCCTGTGGTTCTACCTGCATGACCATGGAGAGATAATGAGGAAGGGGGAGGGAATACCTACCTCAAACCTAGAAGCACGAGTACATGAATTACAAGGAAAAACAGTAACAAAACGAGATTCTTCCTGGAAAAATGCTGCCCAAATTTCCAGTGAGCAGCTCCCCAGAGGCAGCAGAATGGCTGAACTCACTTCTGATCTTCCTGAAGGAACTTCTAGTTCATTTTCACTAAAAGTGAGTGATAAATGCTATGATCAGTAATAGAAGGGCCCTGCCTCCAGACAGGGGGAGGACAAGCACAATCAAAGTCCTTGGAATGTATGGATTTGATGCCTTGGTACATCACATCCACGGGAGTTCAAGGCTCTAGTGAACACTGTTGCACAGTGTACACTGACGCCATCAAGCTAGAAAGGAGCAGACTCATTTTTATTTCTGGAGTGATGGGGATCTAAATAGCTCAACGTGTTGGAAATCAGAGTCTTACAGGGAATGAGTGATAAAAGCATTCCATTGTGACTGGCCCGGTAGCTCTGTGTATGAGAGGGTATTTCAAGGACCCAAAACAGTACCAGTGGGCCTTTAGTATAGCTGCCTTGGAGATAAAGGGAACTGAGCCAGCCTGTCCAGTGTCTCAGAGTTGTGGAGTTGCTGAGAGGTGAAGAGCAGCAGATGCTAATCACAAACACAATCATGCACCAGTGGAAATATTGCACCAAATTTGACTCTCATTCCCATCCATGAGCTGATTTGTCAAATTTGAGAATCCTAAATAGAATGACAGAATGGTGGGGATTGGAATGTTGTTGTTGAGCAAGCAATATTCACTCAAAGACGTAGAGGGTCTAAGTAATGCACGTGCAGAGATGTACAAGGGCAACACAGTACAACCACCAGAGTTGACTCAAAGCCAGCCTTCCTTTGCTAGCTACCTCCTTATATGCTGCTTCTGCCCATGAGATCACCCAGTGCCCAATTGATTAACTTGCAGCACCTGTTTCTGAAGTAGCATGCCAGCTGCATTAACTTATCCCTACCATCTTTATTCAAGCTGGCTGGTCCAAGCTATGTCTGTGCCTACATTGGAAGGGAACTCTAAAGATCATCTAGTCTAACCTTCCTGCTAAAGGAGGTCCACCGAGATCAGGTCACACAGGAATGCATCCAGGTGGGTTTTGAAAATCTCCAGAGAGGGAGACTCAACATGCTCCCTGGGCATCCTGTACCAGGGCACCATCACTCTTGCAGTAAAGAAGTTTTTCCTTGTGTTCAAATGGAACTTTTTGAGTTCCAGCTTATGTCCATTATCCCTTGTCCTGTCACTGGAGACAACATAAAAAAGAAATGCACATCTTCTTGATAAACATCTTTTAAATACTTACAAGTGCTAATGAGTTCATCCTTATTCTTTTCTTCTCTTCTCCAGGCTGAACAGTCACAGATCCTGCAGCCTTTCCTCATAAGAAAGATGCTCCAGTCCCCTCACCATCTTGGTGGTCCTGTGCTGGACTCTCTCTAGAAGTTCCCTGTCCCTCTTGAGCTGAGGAGCCCAGAACTGGACACAGTACTCCAGATGAGGCATCACCAGGGCAGAGTAGAGGGGGAGGAGAACCTCCCTCGACCTGCTGGCCACACTCTTCTTGATGCATCCCAGGATGCCATTGGTCTTCTTGGACCTTGTTGAAACTCATGAGGTTCCTCTCTGCCCAACTCTCAAGCTGGTCGAGATCCCGCACAGCCTTCTGCTGAAACAGCCAATCTGGTGTCATCAGCAAACTTGCTGAGGGTACACTCTGTCCCCTCATCCAGGTAGTTGATGAAGATGTAGAACAAGATTGGCCCCAGAACCGATCCCTGTGGAACCCCACTGGCCAAAGGCCTTCAACTCAATTCGGTGCCATTGATCACCACCCTTTGGGCTCTGTCATTCAGCCAGCTCTCTATTCACCTCACCATCCACTCATCCAAGCCATGCTACTTGAGCTTTCTGATGAGGATGTTATGGGAGACAGTGTCCAAAGCCTTGCTGAAGTCAAGGTAGATGACATCCGCTGTTCTTCCCTCATCTAGCCAACCAGTCATGCCAACATGGAAGGCTTTCAGGTTGGGCAAGCAGGTTTTTCCCTTGGTGAATCCATGTTGAGTCCCCTGGACAACCATCTTTTCCTTCATATGTTTAGTGACGACATTCAGGATGAATTGTTCCATCACCTTTCCAGGGATGGAGGTGAGGCTGACCGGTCTGTAGTTTCCCAGTTCCTCCTTTTTGAAGACTGGAGTGACACTGTCCTTCCTCTATTCTTCAGACACCTCATCTCTGCTCCCTCAGCACTCTTGGGTGCATTACATCAGGAACCATGGATTTGCAGGTGTCCAGCTTACCAAATATGTCTCTAACCCTATCCTCATTCCATTCTCCAGATTCAGTATCTCCCAGGGACTGGGCTTCATGAGACATGGCCCTGGCAGCGCAACATGTGGCCAGTATGAAAGTCTAGTGGAGAGTAGAGACTGACAGTAGACTATCATGGCCTGAATGAAGTCATGCCGCCACTGAGCGTGGCTGTGCCGGACATGCTAGAACTCCAATATGAACTGGAGTCCAAGGTAGCCAGATGGTACGCTAACATCAACATTGCTAATGCATTCTTTTCAATTCCATTGGCAGCCGAGTGCAGGCCCCAGTTTGCTTTCACCTGGAAGGGCATCCAGTACACCTGGAATCGACTGCCCCAGGAGTGGAAGCACAGCCCCACCATTTGCCATGGACTAATCCAGCCTACACTGGAAAAGGGTGAGGTCCCAGAACATCTAAAATATATCGATGACATCAGTGTTTGGGGCAACTCAGGCAAATAAGTTTTTGAGAAAGGAAAGTAAATAGTTAAAATCCTCTGAATGCTGCCACAAAACCAAGTAAAGTCAGGGAGCCTGCACAGGAGGTACAATTTTTCAGAATAAAATGTCAAGATGTTCGTTGGCACATCCTAGTGGATGTAATCAACAAAATTACAGTCATGTCTCTGACAAGTAACAAAGAAGTAACATAAGATTTCTTAGGCATTGTGGGTTCTTGGAGAATGAGTATTCCAAACTACAATATGATTGTAAGCTCTCTCTATACAAGTGACTCAGAAGAAATACATTTTCAAATGGGACCCTGAAAAGGAAGAAGGCTTTCAACAAATTAAACAGAAGATGGTTCAGGAAGTAGCCCTTGGTCCAGTCCAGAGAGGACAAAATTTAAAAGATATACTGTACACTGCAGCCAGGGAAAACAGCCCTACCTGGAGCCTCTGAAAGAAAGCACATGGATAAACTTGAGGCCAATCTCTAGAGCTTTGGAGTCTGGGATACAAAGGATCCGAGGCCAGCTATACTCCAACTGAGAAGGAGATAATGGCAGCATATGAAGGAGTTCAAGCTGCCTTGGAAGTGGTTAGCATGGAAACACAGCTCCTTCTGGCACCCTGACTGACAGTGCTGGGCTGGATATTCAAAGGGAAGGTCTCCTCCACACATCATGTGACTGATGCTACATGGAGTAAGTGGGTTGCACTGATCACACAAGCTCACATAGGAAACCCCTGTCTCCCAGGCATCCTTGAAGTGATCACCAACTAGCCAGAGAGCACAGAGTTTAAAATATTCCCTGAAAAGGAGGTGATGTGCTGAAGAGGTCCCACCATATAATAAGCTGTCAGAAAATGAGAAGTGATATGCCCTGTTCACTGATGAATCCTGTTGCATTGTGAGAAAGCATCGGAGGTGGAAGGCAGCTGTATGGAGTCCCTTAAGACAAGTCGCAGAAGCTGCAGAAGGAGAGAGTGGAATGAGTCAGTTTGCTGAGGTGAAAGCCATCCAGCTGGCTTTAGACATTGCTGAACACGAAAAATAGCCAATACTTTACTTCTATAGGGACTCATGGACGGTGGTAAATGCTCTGTGGGAGTGACTGCAACAATGGAAACAGAACAACTGACAACGTTGGGGTAAATCCATCTGGGCTGCCTCATTGTGGCAAGACATCGCTGCCCACCTGGAGAAGCTGGTTGTGAAGGTATGACACTGCAGAGACCACCTTGCAGGACGGGATTCATGGACCACGCATCAGACCAATATGATCAATGCAGAAGCCGTTTATTTTAGCATTCAGTCACATTATATATGTTATTCTTTTCTAAATACATGATGTATTCTATTATGATTGGATAGCTCAGTCTATCATGCTCTGTTCACGCGTCTAATAGCAGAATATGATTTGTTAAGCTTAACTATGTTAGTATCTTGATAGTAGTAGTTTCTACATTCTTTTAGCTAATTCCTTCTCTAATTTCTATTCTAAGCTTACACAGTTTCTTTCCCACACACAGCTGTCTTCATATCTACA
The DNA here is from genome assembly GCF_028858725.1 of Colius striatus. Lineage (NCBI taxonomy): Eukaryota > Metazoa > Chordata > Aves > Coliiformes > Coliidae > Colius > Colius striatus. The sequence continues at coordinate 22,592,642 of NC_084789.1, read as the reverse complement.
TTCTAATAAGCAACTCATCCTTGACTATTCTTCAGGTCCATTGTTCACTGTCTGATATAGCTAAAGTCTGAGGCCTGCATCTGAGGCCTGTGTCTGAGGCCTGTATCTGAGCCTGTGTAGCTATGTGTCTCATATAACCAAAGTCTGAGTGGGCCACATGTCCATTTTCCTTCAGGTATGTTGCTCCACAACACGTAGATGCCCACCTACCCAAGAATCTGGCCAATGAAGAACATCAGCACAGCTAGGAGGTAGACCAAGCTGCCAAGACTGAATTGGCTCAGGTGGATTTGGACTGGCAATATAAAGATGAATTATTCATAGCTTGGTGGGGCCATGATGCCTCAGGACATCAAGAGATGCAACTTATAGATGGGCTTGTGATCAAGGGGTGGGCTCATAACAGGTGCAGAATAAGGGGTGGATAATGTCCTGGATTTGGCAGGGATAGGGTTAACTCTTCCCAGTCGCAGCCAGGGGGCGTGGCCAGGCAATTCAATCCCATGTGACATCACCCTCAGGATATAAGGGCAGCGGCTCTGCAAATTTTACTAAGAAGCATCAGACTTTTACAATCAGCAGCAAAGCTAGTGTGTTTATACTGTTATGGACGAAAAAGTTGTCACATCTGTTTTCTTCTATAAAGGAATTTATTAATTAATGTTTAACATAAAATAAAGACATTTAGCAAGCGGCAAATAAGCAAAACAGAGCTGGGTGACCGGGGAAACACAGTAGTTCCGCCACGGCACACTTTGGCCTTCTATTACCCGCCTTATATAGGATCTCAATGCTGTCCACACGCCTGAACATAGTCCATGATTGGGTTCCGAAATGTCCAGCTTTTACGTCGGAGATCTTCATTGGTCATCCTTAGGATTTAAAGTTCTTATTCCTCTGCATTTGCTGTAGATCGGATGTCCCGATATTCCTAATTTGGTCCTTATTCCCCTGCATTTGCTGTAGATCGGATGTCCCGATATTCCTAATTTGGTCCTTATTCCCCTGCATTTGCTGTAGATCAGATGTCCCGATATTCCTAATTTGGTCCTTATTCCCCTGCATTTGCTGTAGATCAGATGTCCCAATATTCCTAATTTGGGCATTTTTGGGGTCCAGCAGTACTTCTGTTCCCTCTCGATTACTTATTTTTAAGCACTATCACAGTGTCCCCATAGCCCATTTTCACGGTCCACCCCTAGATTATCTATAAAGAAACAGAACTGAGAGTTGACCATTCGGACACATATCTCTCTAAAACACTCCATATTAAGTTTGTCACACCTAACACATATTTTTCTTAAACTCTTATTATTTTAATTTCTTCCTACTTTATACTATATTTATTATGATCAATAAACACTCTATATTATGATCAATGCACACTTTATATTATGATCAATACACACTCTATATTATTTATTACAGTCCCCCCTTTTCTTTTAGGGTCAAATCTATGATTTACCCTCTTTGTATTGATCAATTAGATTGGTGTACTCTTACTTAATAACGGTATTGAACCCTCCCTATCCATGGACTGTAGTACCATAATACGCACCTTCTTTACTTGTTCCGCTATAATTCCTACGATTCGGTTAAAAATACACGGTCTGATGATTAGGGCCAATAATAGTAGTATCAGAGGTCCCGCTATGGTGGATATTAATGTAGTCAACCAAGGGGTATAGGAAAACCAAGATTCATACCAGTTTTGGTTTTTTTCTCTCTCTCGTTTTCTTTCCTTGAGCCTCTTTCTTAATTCAGCCATTGAATCCCTAACCACCCCAGTGTGATCTGCATAAAAACAGCACTCTTCTCTTAAGGCTACACACAAACCTCCTTGTTGCAAAAATAAGAGATCTAAGCCCCTCCTATTTTGTAGTACTACTTCAGATAAAGAAGTCAGTGATGATTCTAAGGCTGAAATAGATTTCTCAATTCTTAATAGGTCATCATCTATTACTTGCCTCATCGTATTAATTTCCGCCTTAGAAGAAATGAGTGCAGCAGTTCCGGTTCCTGCTCCAATTAACCCTAAACTCACTAAGGTTGCTATGGTAATGGTTGAGATGGGTTCCCGTTTTGTATGATGCCACTGGTTTTCTTTATAGAGAGTTATCTCCTCATCTGTATGAATATATATCCTAGGGAAGATAACTACGGCTACACAAAGGTCGGCACTTCTATCGAATACCGCAAGTGACACACACGGGGTTAGTCCGGTACGGGTACATATCCATTTAGTTCCGTTTGGGGGTATTAAATAGCCGCTTTCCTGGGTGATCGTATTTTTAATACAAATCCCCTCTTTATCCTTTGGAATATTTCCTATACATAGCCCACGTCCAGTTACAACTTCCAGGGTCATTCCCTGGGTTCGATTAGTTTCTGTCCAAGGACATTTATAGGCATCTTCAGTATGCGTATAGCTTCCATTAACTGCCAATCCTCCAAAATAAGGTGGTTGGACAGAATAACATAGCCAACAATTTGTGGAGTCCGTGGTAGCGTTTACGGCACTGTATACTGATTGTATCAAGTTCCATAAGTTACTTGATGGCCTTTTACTCTTATATCTAGGGATTACTTTAGAATTCAATCTGCTTAAATTACTTCGGGTATTCGTACTCTTTGTTGTGGTTATCCTGCTCGAAAAGGAACTTGTGGTTGTCGTTATTGTTGTCGTGGGGATAACGGGAGGAGTTGTTACCACGGGCATAGGTGGGGATGCTAATGGAGGTTTAAGAATGGGATTTGGTCCCAGTGGTCGAGGTGGCGGGAGAATCGGTGCCTTAGTTATAGTGAAGTGTCCTCCCATGTCTTTACCTGGCTCATAGTACCTAAATCCCCACATTCTTGCATTCATCCATCTGCTACTTGCAGGGTCTTTTACGGTAAACATCAAAAACTTACAATCATGGGGGGTTTCTGTCACCTGAGCGAAGTGACCCGGACTATTTCCGTCAAAACCATCGATACCATCGGCACTCAAGTCATTAAATGTAGCAGGTGTGCACCCATCGGGCCCCCATTTAAAATCTATATATTCATCTTTATGTACCATAGTTGGTGGTGGTGAAGTTCCCCCAGTCCACCAATATGCTAAGGTTTCACAGCCCCAATATCCGCAGTAAAAATGTCCTGGATAGTTACAATACGAAGGCCCTCCAGCAGGGCATATATAAAATCCTATGTGGTTTAAACATGGTTCCCTTTTTACCAGTTGACAAAGTGTGGCGTTGAGGACGGGAGTCCCTGCAGTTGTTGTTTTACTAATTTCTGCACCATCTTCCCACCTACGGAGGGTCCATATAGAGGGCGTATGGGGATTGGACGAATACCCATGACCGATTGTTATTATGGTCAGGATTAAACAGGAGCATACTTGCCCCTTCATGGAGATGGCCTACTTCCTGTTCCCACTTATCACGTGCCTTTGCCTAGACCGGAGGACTGTCCTGTAGCTTCAGAACAGCCAGGTTAGTTATCTTCTCGGCAACAGTCACGATCTTCAGGGAAAAGCCATTTCCGGACTGAATATTTAATTAATTCGATTCCCCGGCCTCAATGACCTTTCTCCTTAGGGGAGTATGGGAGGCAATGGTGGCATAAAAGATTTGCAGCAAATATGAATGGCAATTGCCAGACCAATTAGGGTTCCAAACACTCCGGCAATGATAATCCAGGTGAGCATGTTAAGGGAATTCCCAACTCAATTCCACACTCTGGGTCACTCTCTCCTGCTCCTTCTCTTTCTGGTTATGAATTATACGATTTTTCAATATTATTCGCATACCCCAAATACATAATAATAAAACATATAAACAGAAAAACCACACAACAAAATTACAAGTCCATGTTACTATAAAATCAAACATATAGACTAATAGCGGGTACTATATTCCCATCCTATGCGTAAACACCAAATGGATAATATTAAAAGGTATAAGCCCACAATAGAGAGGAAAATTATATCACAGATCCCAAGTTCCATAAGGTTACCATGCTACACATAATATATCAGTTAATCCTCGTAACAGAAAGTCCACACCGTACATCCTTATTTCCTAAGGTTCTTTTCGCGTGAAGGTCAGTTTCAGGTCTCCTGGTTCCCCGCGGACTCTCCAATCCATTTCCGGCAGAGGTCCCTTCACTCGACTAGCGTGGGTCCATCCTCTCTCCGCCGTGCGGATTGCCAAATCTGTAGTAAGCAATATCAAAAAGGGCCCTTCCCATCGAGGGGTTAGAGAAGATTCCTTCCAACTTTTTATGAGGACCCGATCTCCGGGTTTTATGTTATGTATTGCTACCTCTAAAGGTGGTCTTTGAACCACCATACCCCGTTTTATTAATTCCTGTCTTCTTTTTGTGAGTTCTATCATATATTCTTGTAGGGCCTTTTCCTCCACTTTAGGATGCTCTAATGGCAACTCCAAGTCGTATGGCATTCCATATAACATTTCAAAAGGAGAAAGTCCCGTATCCACCCTAGGTTGTGTTCTGATATTTAAAAGTGCTAGAGGGATACATCGTATCCAATTCAACTTGGTTTCCATCATTAATTTGGTCAAATGTTTCTTTATTTCTCCATTGACCCTTTCCACCTTCCCAGAGCTTTGAGGATGCCAAGGTGTATGATATTCCCACTTAATTCCTAAAGCCTCTAAAGTTTTCTTAATGATTTTAGATGTAAAGTGCGGTCCTCTGTCAGAGTCTATGGCTGTCATTATTCCGTATCTGGGAATAATATGTTCCAACAGCACTTTCACTACAGTCCTTGCCGTTGCCCTGGCTACCGGAAAGGCTTCTATAAAATGAGTCAAATGATCTACAAGGACTAAAAGGTATTTATATCTTCCTGTCTTCGGAAGTTCTGTGAAATCCACCTGGATTCTCTCAAAGGGTCTCCTGGCCAAGTGCCTTCCCCCTTTTACCTTTTCTCTTAAATGCTGCTTATTCACCTTTTTACAAGTCAAGCAGCTTCCCACAATTCCTTTTACTAAATCATATATCCCTAAAGTCATATACTTATTAGCAAACTGGTCCACCAGGGCCTGTACTCCCCAATGCGTTTTCTGGTGATATTTATTTAATATGGCCCAAGCCATTCCTTTTGGGATCATTTTCCTTCCATCTGGCAATATCCACTCTCCCTTTTGTTTTACTATCCCCATTTGTTGTAGTTTTTCTTCCTCTCCTTTTGTAAATTTGGTGGCATATTTGGCTGGGGAAGAATCTTGCTCTACCGCTTTGAGTATCAATAATGCCGCCTTTCTTGCCTCTTCATCTGCCAGATTATCTCCCCTAATCTTAAAAGAGACTCCCCTCTGATGTCCCCTCACATGGACTACGGCTATTTGAGTCGGGCCTCTTAATGCCTCCAGACTTTGTTTTATTAGTGCCTCGTGCACCAACCCCTTCCCTTGGGAAGTTATTAATCCTCTTTCTTCCCATATTTTCCCAAAGGTGTGTACTACTCCGAAGGCATATTTGGAATCCGTAAATATGGTTCCGACTTTTCCTTTTAATAATTGAAGAGCTCTTAATACAGCATATAATTCACAGGCTTGGGCGGACCAGGTTGGACTAAGGGGTCCTGATTCCTTAACCTTTTCACTTTTTCCATCTATCATGGCATATCCAGATTTTCTTTTCCCATTTAGTATTCTAGATGATCCATCCACAAATAATGTTTCACCCCAAGGTAATTCCTCCTCTTCTAAATCTTCCCTAATTTTTGATTGATACTCTATAACCTTAATACAGTCGTGGAAAAGGTTCTCCCTGGGTTCCCCATATAAAAACTGAGCAGGATTCTGTAAATTAGTAGTTTCAAGGCTCAGCTGGGGGGAATGTAACAAAATTCCCTCATATTTCAATAATCTTGCATCCGTAATCCATTTGTCGGCTTTTTGCTATAACACTCCTCGTATGTTATGGGGAGTATACACTTTTAGTTCTCCTCCCAAAGTTATTTTTCTGGCTTCCTCAACCAAAAGGGCTGTAGCCACTATCGCTTGTAAACAGGTAGGCCATCCGCGGCTTACGGGGTCCAATAATTTAGAATAGTACCCCATCGGTTTCTTTTTGTCCGCCCATTCCTGGGTTAACACTCCAAAAGCCACCCTGTCTTCTGTATTTACAAACAGGTGAAAAGGCCTTTTTGTATCTATTAAACTTAAGACAGGAGAATTTACCAAATTGGTTTTTAAACTTTCTAGTCTTACATCATCTTCTTCATTCCATTTGACTAAACCATTTCCTGCCAACTTCTGATATAAAAATTTAACCTTGCTACTATAATTTTCAATCCACTGTCTACAATATCCAAAGAGGCCCAAAAGTTGTCGTATCTGTCTTTTACTTTTTGGGGCTTGGAGGGATAAAATCGCATTTACCCTATCGGGGTCCAGTCTTTTAGTTCCCTTATTTAACCAATGCCCCAAATACTTTACTTCTTCTTCTGTGAATTGTAATTTAGACTTTGATACTTTCAGTCCCTTTAAGCTCAGAAAGTTCAATAGTCTGATACTAGTGGTTCGTACGACCTCCGCATCTTTTCCTGCTATTAATAAATCGTCTACATATTGCAGTAGCACAGTTCCCGAGACTGATTCAAAGTCCTGTAATATTTGTCCTAAAGCTTGCCCAAATAGGGTCGGGGATTCAGTAAACCCCTGCGGTAAGACTGTCCACCTAAATTGTTGTTTCCGAGAAGTTTCGGGATTTTCCCATTCAAATGCAAAATAATCTCGACATTCCCTTTTTAGAGGGCATGCCCAAAAGGCATCTTTTAAATCGATTACACTATACCATGTCAGGCTAGGATCCAGTTTACTTAATAAATTATATGGATTTGCCACGACGGGAAACCGAGTTACTGTTCGTTTATTTACTTCACGGAGGTCTTGTACCAAACGGTATGACCCATCTGGTTTCTTGACAGGTAAAATGGGAGTATTGTGGGGTGACATGCAGGGTTCTAGTAATCCCTGCTTTAATAATCTATCTATAACTGGTTGTAACCCCTTTCTCCCTTCTTGTGAAATAGGGTATTGTTTAACCTGGATCGGTACTTCAATATAGTTACTTCGATAGGAGGAATATCTAGTCGGCCAACCGAGTCTGGAGTATACCATACTTCGGGGTTAATTTTGGCCTCATCTTCGGTCGTGAGAGAGTACAGTTTTACATGTATTCTCTTATCTCTTACTTCTAAATTTATTCCTAATTCAATTATTAAATCTCTTCCTAATAGGTTATATTCTGCCTTGGGTAATAACAAAAAGGATCCAATCCCCATTCGAGACGGAGATTCTATTTCCACTTCTTGGACTACGGGTACCAAAAAGGGTTCTCCCTTTGCTCCCAATACCCGCACCTTTTCTGATGAAATACTACACCCTAGTGGTATGTTTTGTAAGGTAGACCTTTCAGCTCCTGAATCTATCAAGAACTCGACTTCCTGTCGCTGGGGACCCAATTTTAACTTTATCAAGGGCTCAGTGTTGTTAGTCGTCCCCAGCAAATAGAGCCCCTGACATCCCTATTCTTCTTGATACATCTTCTCGTCTTCCATCTTCTTTCTACAGTTTCTCCGTATATGCCCCTTTTTCCCACAATAAAAACATTCTATATCCTTTCGTCCTGTTTTCTCCTTTTGGTCCCTTCAGGAGGGCAATTGATTATTTCGGGACCTATCCTTAGACGGATGTCCACCTCCTTTCCCTTGAACCGCCATTGCCAAAACCCTAGCTTGCCTTTTTTCAGCTTCTTCTTCCCTTCGTACATATACTTTCTGGGCTTTTCTTAATAATTCGTCCATACCCCTATCCTGCCAATCTTCCAATTTTTCTAATTTCTTTCGAATATCCAGCCAGGATTTTGCTACAAACTGAGTTTTTAAAAGTACCTGACCGGCTGGAGTTCCCGGGTCTATCCCCGAGTACAGCTGTAAGTATTTCCTTAGTCTTTCCAACCAATCTATGGGGGTCTCATCTTTCTTTTGTCTTTCACTCATTACTTTATTAATATTCTGTCCTCTAGGAACAGCCTCCTTTATTCCTTGTACTATAATGGTTCTGAGATCCCCCATATGGCCCCGGTGCTCAGCATTTTGATTATCCCAATTAGGGCGCTGTTGAGGCCATTTAATATCTGCACCGGGTCCTTGTTGATGTTGTTGGTCCCATATTCTCATTCCTGCCCTCCGAATCATTTCTCGTTCCTCTGCCGTAAATAAAATTCCCAGGATCGCTTGTAGCTCATCCCAGATATACAGACTGGGTCCCAAAAACTGGTCCACCCTTTCGGAGACTCCCAAAGGATCGTCCAACAAATTCCCCATTTCTCTTTTAAAGTCTCTCACATCCCCCGAGGCTAGAGGCACTGATACAAATCCCACCCCAGGATGTGGGCCTCCCATGGCTACTTCCCGTAAGGGGTAGAGATCTGCCTCTGGGTGGTCCTGAGCTCGTATTTCCTCCGGGACTAATCTTTGTTTTCTTGTTTGACTTCTTGTAATCCGCCTAAATCCTTTTGAGGGATCTGGGGGATTCCTATTTTCTTTTTCTTCTTGTTCCGACTTCGACTCTGAGTCTGGATCTGTTAGACTAGTCTGTTAGGGGAGCCGTTGGCGGAAGGGATATTAATTCCATGTCTCCTACCATAGAGGTATTATAAGGGGGCGGAGTTGGAGGCTCCTCTGGATCCCTTCTTTTTTTCTGTTGTGGGTTTTCGTTGTTTAACAAGAAAACTCCACTTGTAGATAACCAACACAGGGCATAATTGCTCTCCTCCTGACTAAAGGGTTTTTTATCATTAACATATAAATTCAGGGCTTGACAGATCCAAGGTTCAAATGAGCCATATATTGGCCAGTATACATGGTCCGGTCTTATTTCTTTATTTCCCCAGACCTTCATGCAATAATTTATCATTTTCTTTTTGTTTTTGTCTCGTGTACTTGGTGTGTTTTTCCAGTTCCTGAGCATGAAGCCCAGGGGAGAATCTCGGGGTATGTGTTGATTTTCATGAGCAACATCTATAGTTTCAACCTTTAGCTCTATTTCGGAGCTTTCCTGGGGCCTCTCTGTGGGTCCCTCCCCTATGGAATCAGAAGGCTTGCTCTTCTTCTGTCCCATCTTCCAGAGTGTTTATCTACACGCACACATACTCTCACACTCTATTTTTGTGGCTCGCTCCCTCGCGGGCTACGAGAAACGCACTATTCAGAGGTCCTGCCCTCACCTTATGGTGGGGTCCACACTCACTTCGCTTCCTCCTCTACGGAGGGCGTCTCACTTGCAACACTTCTGGGAAACCCACCCCAACCGAACGGAATGCCGCTCAATACTCTCCCTGGGGTCTTCGCTCGATTCTTCGTGCACAAAGGGTTATGGAGTAGACTTTGCTCAATTACCGGAATTTAGGGTTCGGTATCCGCGGACTTCAAAGGGATCCCAATTCACTCTGGGTCGTCCTAACAGTAGACGAGGCGCACCATCCAGATCGGGCAGGGTTCTCCGTTGATGTCCAGGGATCCGAGTCACGGCACCAAATTGTTATGGACGAAAAAGTTGTCACATCTGTTTTCTTCTATAAAGGAATTTATTAATTAATGTTTAACATAAAATAAAGACATTTAGCAAGCGGCAAATGAGCAAAACAGCACTGGGTGACCGGGGAAACACAGTAGTTCCGCCACGGCACACTTTGGCCTTCTATTACCCGCCTTATATAGGATCTCAATGCTGTCCACACGCCTGAACATAGTCCATGATTGGGTTCCGAAATGTCCAGCTTTTACGTCGGAGATCTTCATTGGTCATCCTTAGGATTTAAAGTTCTTATTCCTCTGCATTTGCTGTAGATCGGATGTCCCGATATTCCTAATTTGGTCCTTATTCCCCTGCATTTGCTGTAGATCGGATGTCCCGATATTCCTAATTTGGTCCTTATTCCCCTGCATTTGCTGTAGATCGGATGTCCCGATATTCCTAATTTGGGCCTTATTCCCCTGCATTTGCTGTAGATCGGATGTCCCGATATTCCTAATTTGGGCATTTTTGGGGTCCAGCAGTACTTCTGTTCCCTCTCGATTACTTATTTTTAAGCACTATCACAGTGTCCCCATAGCCCATTTTCACGGTCCACCCCTAGATTATCTATAAAGAAACAGAACTGAGAGTTGACCATTCGGACACATATCTCTCTAAAACACTCCATATTAAGTTTGTCACACCTAACACATATTTTTCTTAAACTCTTATTATTTTAATTTCTTCCTACTTTATACTATATTTATTATGATCAATAAACACTCTATATTATGATCAATACACACTTTATATTATGATCAATACACACTCTATATTATTTATTACAATACTACTTCTAATTGATCCTTTCTCTAAAAGCCAGCTGTAGTTTTCTGCAATAAGCCTTGAGGTTTCACATATTGCTTCAACCTCCTCCTTGCTCGAACTTGTTATCTCGTAGGTATTTTTTCTTCTTCGTTTCTCACAGTCGAGAGCAGTTCAAGGACAATCTGCACATTAGTTTAGCAACTCATGCCTGGTAAGCTGCTTCTTATACACTGAAAAAAAAAGAACAGCTGACAAACAAAGTTATTGTGCTAAAAGTAAAATCTATAGCAGGTCTATGTTACAAAGTTACAACTACTTACATTAAGTTAAAGTTAAATACTACTTAAATACTACTTACATTGCTAATCAAGTCTAAAATTTTTTTGCTCCGCGCATACGCACCACCCCCCATCTTCGCACCAGACTCCGTGCGAAGTCCACTCCAGACTCCAGCTCTCATTTCTGCCACTCCTCCAGGTAGATCACTCATCTTCGGTGGCCAATGAGGCGGTTGACTTTGCCCCTTTGTCCTGCCTCCATTTCCATCAGGCGCCATCTTTGGCGGATCGTGGCACGCCTGACTTCTCTTTTCTCGGTATCGCCCGCCTCAGCGCCATTCCCGGCACCGCTCTCGGCGCCACTCCCAGCGCTACTCTGGGTGCCACTCTCGGCACTACTCTCGGCACCTCTCCTGGCGCTACTCTCGGTGCTGCTCTCGGCCCTACTCTTGGCGCCGCTCCCGGCGCTGCTCTTGGTGCCGGCGGCGCAGTCAATATCACTCTCTCCTGCGTTTTCTCCGTTTCCCTTCGCGTACCCAATGGTACCCAGTCTAACATGGGGTCGCGCTTCCCCACTCTCCCCTGATCCTCCTGCACCGTACTCCCATCTGACTTCGCCCGCTCGGCATTCCCCGTCTGTGCAGTATTTCCCGTCCGCTCGACATTGTCTGCTCTCCCAGATTCTCTACCTCCACGCTCGTCCGAGTCTCCTGATCACTACGAACTCTCTCCTCTGTCCACGCTCTCCGCTGCTTCCCCCGGAGAGCTTCCTGCACCGATAACCGAAACTTTTTTCTCCGCTGTTTTTACCAGAAACTTTTTAATATTTCCCCACGCATCAAAAAAACAACCCATTCCCTCGGCCCCCTCTACGAAAGCCTGACACATCTCCCTGTCCGCCACCATCCACTTCTGCACATTTAATAATTCTATGGGTGTCCGTATCACACCCCTCCCCTGCAACCATGTGATGCAAGTGGCTGTGGGCACGTACTGAATCTGTTCACCCACCGCATACGCCATTGTCTTAAGTTCTTCAATCATTTGCTTCAACCGTGCCATGGCTGCGGACGTCCTGCATTCCGCCGATCACGTCAGGGTCACCATATGTTGCCACCACCGGCAACACCACCAGGCCGCCCGCACGGATCACTCAGCCCCCCCGCTGAGGGGACAAGGATCACCACACACTCAGCATGCATGATACTTTATTCCAACCCCTTGTTTACATCATGTGCTTATATCTGCTACCACCAGCACCTCCTCTCACTCCACCCCGTGCCCACCTCTTCTGTACCTTCCACCTCTCACGTTACAACCCGAGATCTTCCGGACGCCTACCACAATGGGTACCTGGCATCCAGCCAGAGTCAAACTACCACAGCCTTTTTGGCACCCAACGTGGGGGGAGATAATAGCAGTTTTACATTAAATGCATTGTAGTTATAGTAAGCTAATGACTGCAAAGCTCCTGTGTTGGTCAGAGTCTTGCTGTAATACAGTTTATCTTTCACTTTGCAATGTTTGGGAACATGCTGCTACTAACACTGACTCTGTGTTGTGCTCTAATATTGATAGCTTTGCTAAGGTGGCTGTATGACTTTGAAAAGGATGAGAGGACCTGGGAACATGATGGCCCAAATAATAATAGTGAGTCTCATTCTGTTACTGTTACTGAGAGTTTTAATACTACTAATTAACATGGCTGATATATTACATGTTTTGTGGAATCTGGACTCATCTGGATATCAGAGAGGACAAATTTGGGATGGGAAGATGTTAAAATGCCTCTTGAAGCGGCCAGTCCCTGGGTGGCAGGGTGTGTGGACGAATTTGGGCAAATTCCTAAGGACAGTTATCACCTCCTGTAACCTGGGATTTTACACCTGAACAGATAAAAAACCCTGCTTTACTGGCACGCCACCTGATAGAAGGCTGTCTTGCCTACTCTAATGAGGCCCATCAGGTTCAGGCACTATACTGGGGCCTAGCCTCTGCCTACCGAGCTGCATTCCAGTCTTCTCAGAGAACTATGGCCGAGGTGGAAATTCAAACTGTATCTGAGACCAACATGGTTGAGTCAGGGAATCAAACAACAACCACAGTGATTGCCCCAGTAGTGAAAAAGAAACAGTGGATAAGGAGATCAACAAGTCTATATCATTGATTAGTAAGGACAGAAGAGGAGGAAGAGGAAAGGTGAGAAGAAGCAGCTGGTCCTTCAGTAAGGAGATCAAGAGAAGAAGTGAAAGAAATTGAAAAGGAAATGGAAACTACTCGGTCCCTGACCTCATCAGAACTTCAAGATATGCGGGAAGATTACAGTCGCCAGCCAGGTGAGCGGATTGGTGCCTGACTGCTCCGATGTTGGGATAACGGGGCTGACAGTCAGCAATTGGAAGGTAGAGAAGCATAACAGCTGGAATCTCTTGCTAAGGACCAGGAAATTGATAGAGGCATTGGAAAAAAGACAGAAATTTGCAGTCTCTGGAAATGACTCCTCTTAAGTGTAAGGGCAAGATACCCATTCAAGGAAGATCTTGTAAATGTCCGAGGAAAGTGGACTACAGCAGATGAAGGCATCAAGTACCTAAGGAAATTAGCTGTGCTGGAAGTCATCTATAGTGATCTAGATAATGCTGAGGCCTCCACAGATCCAGACGATGTCCAGTGTACACGGGCCATGTTGAGAAAAGTGATTCAGAGTGCCCCAGCTACATATTCTAATATCCTGGCAATGGTGTATCACCCAGACATGGATATACCAACAGTGGAGAGAATATCTTCTTGGTTGCAAAACTATGAAGAGAGCCTCTGCATCTCCTCATCATTGTGGGATAATGGCCTGACTGTCAGAACTGCCCCAAGAATTCGGTCATCCACTGCCCCAGCGAAGGGAAAATGAAGTCTCAACATAGGAGTATGCCACAAAATGAACTCTGGCTCTTTTTGTGTGGCCGAGGAGAGGATATGAGGAAATGAGATGGCGAACCCACTTTTAAGCTGGAAGCTGGTGTATGTGAACTAAGGGGGAAGACAGCTGTTAGAAAAGGATTACCCAAGAGGGCTGTCAGCGTGGTAGCTGCCAGAACAAAAGAAGACAATCAGCAATCTCCAAGACATAAAAGAACTGCAATCACCTCCTTCGATGCTGAGGAGGACACTTCAAGTCTGCAATTGCAAGGATCAGATAGCGAATACTCTGATGAAGAACAGAAATAGGGGGTCCCTGCCTCCAGCCAGGAGGAGGAAAGGGATGACTGAATATACTGGACTGTGTGGGTTTGATGGCCTGGCACATAAGACCCAAAAAGCCTTAGTAGACAAAGGAGCACAGTGTACATTGATGCCATCAAGGTATAGGGGCACAGATTCTGTCGGATCTCTGGAGTAACAGGGAGATGTCAAGAATTATCTGTATTAGAGGTTGAGGTGAGCTTAACAGGGGACAAATGGGAAAAACACCCCATTGTGACTGGTCCAGAGGCCCCTTGTATTCTTGGCATAGATTACCTCAGGAGAGGGTACTTCAAAGACCCCAAGGGGTATCGATGGGCTTTTGGTATAGCCACTGTAGATACAGAGAAAATCAAACAACTCTCTATTTTACCTGGCCTCTCAGAAGACCCTTTTGTTGTGGGATTGCTGCGAGTTCAAGAGCAACAGGTACCAATTGCTACCAGGACGGTGCACCGGAGGCAATATTGCACAAACCAAGACTCCCTGGCTCCTATCCGTGAGTTGATCCATCAACTGGAGGCTCAAGGAGTAATTAGCAAAACTCATTCCCCATTTAAGTAGTCCCATATGGCCTGTGAAAAAATCTGATGGGGGGTGGAGGTTAAAAGTAGACTATCGTGGCCTGAATGAAGTGACACCACCACTGAGTGCTGCTGTATCAGACATGTTAGAGCTCCAGTATGAACTGGAGTCAAAAGTAGCCAAGTGGTATGATACTACTGACATTGCCAATGCATATTTCTTAGTTCCTTTGGCAGCAGAGTGCAGGCCACAGTTCGCCTTCACATGGAGAGGTGTCCAATATACCTGGAATAGATTGCCCCAGGGGTGGAAACATAGTCAAACCATTTGTCATGGTCCAATCCAAATTGTGCTGGAAATGGGTGATGGCCCTGAACATTTACAGCGCATCAATGACATAATTGTATGGGGCAACAAGGCAGAAGAAGTGTTTGAGAAAGAGAAAAGAATAATTTAGATTCTTCTAAAAGCTGGTTTTGCTGTAAAAAGAAGCAAGGTAAAGTGACCTGCACAAGAGATCTAGTTCATGGGCATAAAATGGCAGGATGGGCGTCGGCATGCGTCTATGGATGTTGTGAACAAAATAGCAACTATGTCTCAACCAACTAATCAGAAGGAAACACAAGCTTTCCTGGGCCTTGTGGGATTCTGGAGGATGCATATCCCAGGTTATAGTCAGCTTGTGAGCCCTCTTTTTAGAGTAACCAGAAAAAAGATCTTTTTTGAGTGGGGCCTTGAGCAACAACAAGCTTTTCAACAAACTGAAAAGGAAATAGCTCATGCAGTCGCCTTCGGGCCCATCTGTACAGGATCAGATGTGCAAAATATCCTCTACATTGCCGCTGGAGAGCATGGTCTCACCTGGAGTCTCTGGCAGAAAACATCTGGAGAAATCCGAGGTCGACCATTAGGGTTCTGGAGCCGAGGATATAGAGGATCGGAAGCCCACTACACCCCAACTGAAAAAGAAATACTAGCAGCATATGAGGGACTTCGAGCTGCCTCTGAAGTCATTGGCACAGAAGCTTATCTCCTCTTGGCACCATGTCTGCCTATGCTATACTGGATGTTCAAAGGGAAATCCCCTTCTATACATCATGCAACCAGTGCTACATGGAGTAAGTGGATAGCATTGATTACACAACTATCTTGACTGGGGAAATCTAATCGCCCAGGAATCCTGGAAGAGATCATGGACTGGCCAGAAGGCAGAGATTTTGGAGCATTGCCTGAGGAAGTAGCTCGTGCCCAAGAGGCACCACGATATAATGAACTATCAGAAGATGAGAAACATTATGCTTTTCTTACTGATGGATCATACCACTTGGTAGGAAATCATTATAAGTGGAAAGCTGCTGTGTGGAGTCCTACACAACGAGTTGTTGAGGCCACTGAAGGAGAACTGAAGGAGAAGATGAGTCAAGTCAGTTTGCTGAAGTGAAAGCCATCCAACTGGCCCTAGAGATTGCAGAATGAGAGAAGTGGCCAGTACTCTATCTTTACACTGACTCCTGGATGGTGTCTAGTGCCCTATGGGGATGGCTACAGCAATGGAAGAAGACCAACTGGCAGTGCAGGGGTAAACCCATCTGGGCTGCTGCATTGTGGCAAGACATTGCCACTCGTTTGGAAAACATGACTCTCAAAGTATGTCATTGTCATGGTTTAGGCCCATCAGGGAACAAAGACCACGATTAGCCTCAAGTACCGAAGAGGCTGAGAATTGCTCGAGGGCAGGGAGGGCTTAATTGCCGCTTAAGGTTCAGGACAAAACAGACCAGGCCACTCGGTTTGGGGAAGAAAACAGAAAATAATTTAATGCAACATCAACTAAAACATACCCACAAAAACCCAAAACATAACCAAAACGAAACAACACAGAGGAATACGTCAATGAAGAGTCCAACCAGCCTTTTTAAGAACACCTTCCCGCCACACCTCCCTTCTTCCCGGGCTCAGAGCCCTGATCCCGAGGTTTTTACCCTGTCCCCCCCTGAACGGTTCGGGGGGGCAGGCAGTGGAGGTCTCAGTCAGTCTGCTCCCAATAGCTTCTGCCGTCTGTCCCTCCTCAGGACGGGTGAACTCCACACCAGTCCTCCCTGCGAGTCCGTGGGGTAACTCACACGCATGGCAGCCCTGCACGGGCTGCTCCGACGTGCACCCATTCCAAAGGCTGCAGCTCCTCTCTGCCTCTCGTGTGGGGCTGCTCTGCGGCGTGCAGGCTCTCCAACACGGCCTGGGCCATGGCCGTCTCCCCACACAGTCCCTCGCCCGTCCGGGCTCACTCACATGGAGCTGCTGGTGGCTCTCAGTCCTGCCACGGATCTCCACAGGTTTCAGGGGCACAGCTTGCATTCTCGCCACGGCTTGCAGAAGGGTCTCCGGTCTACTGCTCCTCCTTCCTTCCTCCTCTGGCTGAAGGGTCCGCGTGGTCGCCTCCATCTTGTATCCCTCTTACACCTCCTGACTCGCATTTCAAATTCCCGTCCCCTAAATAGTGATCGCAGAGGCGCCAGATTGGCCCAGCCGGGCCGGAGGTGGGTGTGAACCCAGGAGCCGGGGGAGGGTCCGCAAACTCTTTACCGGGTCTTCACTGCAACCCGCTCCCCCTGTTACTAAGCCAAAAGCTGCTCCTTGCTAAACCAGAACAGTCATGTAGATGCTCACGTGCCCAAAAGCCGTGCCACTGAAGAACAATGGAACAACCAACAGGTAGACAAAGCTGCCAAAAATGAAGTAGCTCAGGTAGACCTAGAGTGGGAGCGTAAAGGTGAGCTATTTATAGCTCGATGGGCCCATGAAACATCAGGACATCTGGGAAGAGATGCAACATATAGATGGGCTCATGATCAAGGGGTGGACTTGACCATCGAAGCCATCAAACAGGTCACCCACGAATGTGAAACATGTTCTGTAATCAAGCGAGCCGCATGAATCAAGTCTCCCTGGAACAGAGGCCGATGGCTGGGTTTTCAATATGATGAGGTCTGACAAATTGACTATGTTGGACCACTACCGTGAACACACCAAGGCAAGCATTATATACTCACCATGGTGGAAGCAACTACCAGTTGGTTGGAAACGTACCCTGTAAATGATGCCACTGTCCAAAATACTATCTTAGGCCTTGAAATGCAAGTTTTGTGGCGACACAGTACTCCAGAAAGAATTGAATCAGACAATGGGACTAATTTTCAAAATAATCTCATAAACTCCTGGGCAAAGAAACACGGCATTGAGTGGATATGCCACATCCCCTATCACCCACAAGTCTCTGGAGAGATTGAAAGATATAACAGATTATTAAAGAACATGTTGAGAGCACTGGGCAATGGGACATGGAAGCAGTGGGATATAAATTTATCAGGGAAGTGGCTGGGGAAGGCAGTATGGGTTGCACCTCCCATGGGAAAGGGCAAACCCATTTGTGGGATTGTCTTTGCCCAGGGGCCTGGGTGTACTTGGTGGATAATGAGAAAGGATGGGGAAACTCAATGTGTGCCTCAAGGAGATTTAACTTGGGGGAAAAATAACCTGTTATGTGAGTTATCTGTTGTAGGCGATGAGGTATGAATTTTGCAAGAAACTGGATGAGTGGACAAATCAAGTCAGTGCTGGTGCCCAACACTGAACACACTGTTTCCTCTGGTCTGGATATCCATCTTGATGGATGAGACAGAAGTTATGGCCTGCTCCAGTGAACATCTACAGAGGATGAAAGATACAAGAATACTGTTTGTTTGTTTGATGCAAGATGCAAGAGGGAATACGAGAATGGTGTTTGTCTGTTAAAGAGTGGGGGTACTGGTTAATGAGAATATATAAGAATGTATATGGGTTGTTAAGATGATTTGTCGGAGCATGACATAAATGATATGGAATAAGGGGTGGAGACTGTAGTGGGTATAGGATGGTAGTGATTTTCCACAGCAGCTCTTTCAGTGCTGTGGTATTGATAACACATCAATGTTATGACTACTGCTCGCACAGCATCAGGGCTGTCCCTCCAGCATTCCTTCCCTCACCTTCACCAATAGCTGTGGGTGGGCACGATCTTGGGAGGGACCACGGCCAGAACAGCTGACCCACGTTGATGAAGGAGATATTGCATACCATATGACATCAGCTCAGTAATATAAACTGGGGGAGAGGAGCAGGAAGGGGGGGCAAGATTCATTTTTGGCCTTCTAAAAACAACTGTTATGCGTACCAAAGCTCTGCTTGTCGGGAGGTGGCCGGACATCGCTGCTGATGGGAAGTAGAGAGTAACATCTTTATTTGCTTTGGCTTTGCTTCTTGTGCATGCAGCTTTGCTGCTTCTTTATTAAACTGCTTTTATCTCAACCCATGGGACTCTCATCTTATTTTCTCCCATTCCTGGTTTGCCAATGAGGTGGATGATAGAGCGGCATGGTGGGCACTTGGCATCCAGCCAGGGTCAAGCCACCACAATAGTTCAATTTTTCCTGAGGTTGGTGCATGATAGGGGATGTGATAAACTCATTCAATGCCATGCTCTTTGGCCCAGGCATCTATGAGATTGTTTCTGAAGTGTGTCCCATTGTCTGACTCAATTCTTTCTGGAGTGCCATGTCACTAGAGTATTTTCTTTTCAAGGCCCTGAATGGTGTTCCAGGCGGTGGCATGAGGCACAGGATATGTTTCCAACCAGCCGGTGGTTGCCTCCACCATTGTGAGCACATGGCATTTACCTTGGCAAGTCTGTGGCAGTGTGATGTAATCAACTGCCAGACCTCTCTGTATTTATGTTTCTGCCATTGCCCTTCATACCATGTGGGCTTCCACCGTTTGGCTTGTTTGATTATAGCACGACTCACACTCATGGACAATCTGTGCAATGGTGTCCAAGGTTAAATCCATCCCTCGATCATGAGCCCATCTATAGGTGGCATCTCTTCCTTTATGATCTGAGGTGTCATGGGCCCACCGAGTTAAAAATAACTCCCCCTTGTGTTTCCAATCCATATCTACCTGAGCTACTCCAATCTTTGCAGCCTTGTCCACTTGCTGTTTATGCAGATATTCTTCCATGGCCCTGTTCTTAGGTATGTGGGCATCTACATGGCATACCTTCACAACCAGCTTCTCTAGCTGAGCAGCGATGTCTTGCCATACTGGGGCAGCCCAGATGGGTTTGCCTCGTCATCGCCAGTTGTTTTGCCTCCATTGCTGTAATCACCCCCAGAGAACATTTGCTGCCATCCACGAGTCAGTGTAGAGATAAAGCCTCGGCCATTTTTCTTGTTCAGCAATGTCTAAAGCCAAGTGGATGGCTTTTACCTCTGCAAATTGGCTCGATTCACCCTCTCCTTCCGCAGCCTCTGAAATTTTGCGTAGGAGAATCCACACAGCTGCCTTCCACCTCCGATGTTTCCCCACAAGACGACAGGACCCATCAGTGAACAGGACATACCACTTCTCGTCTTCTGGAAGTTCCTCATATGATGGGGCCTCTTCAGCACATGTTGCCTCCTTTTCTGGTGATATTTCACTGTCTTCACACTCTGGCCAGTTCGTGGTCAATTCCAGAATTCCAGGGCGGCTAGAATTTCCTATACGAGCTCGTTCTGTGATCAGTGCGATCCACTTACTCCATGCAGCGTCAGTTGCATGATGTGTGGAGGAGGCCCTCCCTTTGAACATCCAGCCAGCACTGACAGTTGGGGTGCTAGGAGAACTTGCGTTTCCGTGCCAATCACTTCTGATGCAACTTTAACCCCTTCATATGCTGCCAGTATCTCCTTCTCGGTTGGAGTGTATCGGGCCTCGGATCCTCGAGTCTCCCCAGGTGCTCTCTGCCAAAGACTCCAAGTAGGACCATTCTCCCCGGCTGCGGTGTAGAGCACATTTTTGACATCTGGTCCTGTCCGAACTGGCCCAAGTGCCATTGCATGAACAATCTCCTGTTTAATTTGTTCAAAACTTTGTTGCTCTTCAGGATTCCATTCAAAATCATTTTTCTTCCATGTCACATGGTAGAGAAGGCTCACAATCATACTATGATTTGGAATGTGTATTTTCCAAAAACTCACAACACCTAGGAAAGCTCGTGTTTCCTCTTTGCTAGTTGGGGTTGACATGACTGCAATTTTGTTAATCACACTAGTGGGATATGGCGATGTTCATTCTGCCATTTTATTCCTAAAAACTGGATCTCCTGCGCAGGCCCTCTGACCTTACTTCATTTAATGGCAAAACCAGCCTTCAGAAGGATTTGAATTATCTTCTTCCCTTTCTCAAGAACTTCCTCTGCTGAGTTGCCCCACACAACAATGTCATCTATGTATTGCAAGTGTTCTAGGGCCTCGCCCTTCTCCAGTGTGGCCTGGATCAGTCCATGGCAGATGGTGGGGCTGTGTTTCCACCCCTGGGGTAGTCGATTCCAGGTATGCTGAACCCCTCTCCAAGTGAAAGAGAACTAGGACCTGCACTCTACTGCCAAGGGAATTGAGAAGAATGTGTTGGCGATGTCAATGGTGGCATACCATTTGACTCCAGTTCATATTGGAGTTCCAGCATGTCCAACATAGCAGCACTCAGAGGCGATGTGACTTGATTCAGGCCACAGTAGTCCACTGTCAGTCTCCACTCTCCACTGGACTTTCACACTGGCCATATGGACCTGTTGAAGGGTGAGTGAGTTTTGCTGATCACCCCTTGGCTCTCCAGTTGGCGAATCAACTTATGAATGGGATTCACTGAATCTCTGCTGGTGCGATATTGCCGCCGGTGCACTGTTGTGATCGCAATTGGCACCTGTTCTTTGACCATCAGCAATCCCACAACAGAAGGGTCCTCTGAGAGGCCAGACATGCTGGACAGTTGTTCAATTTCCTCTATCTCCACTGCAGCCACACCAAAGGCCCACCCTTTTGGGTCCTTAAAATACCCTCTCTTGAGGTAGTCTATGCCTGGGATACACGGAGCTTCTGGGCCTGTTACAATGGGGTGTTTGTGCCACTCATCTCCAGTTAAACTCACTTCAGCTTCTAACAGGGTTAGCTGTTGAGATCCCCCTGTCACTCCAGAAATACAAATGGATTCTGTCCCTTTACAGCTTGATGGCATCAGAGTGCATTGTGCTTCGGTGTCCACTAGAGCCTTGTACTCTTGTGGGTTTGATGTGCCACCTGGCTGGAGGCAGGGCCTCCCTAGTACTGGCCATGGCAGTCATTGGATACTTTTTGTGGAAAAGAGCTAGAAGTCCCCTTGAGGGGATCAGAATTGAGATAAACCCTTCTATTCTGTCTAGGGGGCTGCTCACTGGAAACTGGAGTGGCATCTTTTCAGGAAAATTTGCTTCTTGTAACGGTTTTTCCCTGTAACTCCTGTGCTCGTGCCCTTAAGGCTGAAGTAGGTTGCCAATGCCACTTGTTCATGTTATCTCCCTGGTCTTGCAGGTAAAATCAGAAAGCGCTTTGTGTGCACCCTATATTCCCTCTCTTGAACAGAGGGACATCTACTCCTAATAGCTGAAGTATGAACATATCTTCTTTGAATTGGCGGAGCTCTTGTGACATTTTATCTACAGCTGAAACAACAGCCTGTAGGGAGGAAGACAGACTTCCTTCATATTGCCGAAGTCGAGCACCCATTTCCCCCATCGTTATCCCTTCGCCTTCTTTCCTGGAGATGAATGAATTGACATAAGATGATGGTGCACTTTGCAGAAATCTTCACCATATAGATCGTGTGCACTGGACCTCATCTGGGTCTGTTGGTGACTGCTCAGTATAAATAATTTCCAGCACAACTAGCTCCATCAGATACTGGATTCCTTTGTCCATTGTGGTCCACTTGCCTGGGTGGTATATGATATCTTCTTTGAAGGGGTATCTTTCCTTCACGCCTGACAAAAGTCATCTCCAGAGGCTGAGGACTTCTGTCTTTCTTCCAATTGCCTTGTCAATGCTGCCATCCTGGGACAGGAAGCCCAGTTGCCTGGCTTCCCTGCCCTCCAAGTCCAAGCTGTTGGCCTTATTCTCCCAGCATCGAAGCAGCCAGGTGACAATGTGCTCGCTTGGGTGGCAACTGTATTCTCTTTGCACTTCTCACAGTTCGCTCAGGGACAAGGACGGGGTGAGTATCTCTGGCTCTGACTCTTCCTCCTGCTCCCGTGGTGACCCTGGTTAATCTTCATCCCTCATGAAGTGAACTGATTTTTTTGTGTAATTCTTTTTCTGGACAGGAGCAACTGACACTGGCACAGGTTGATCATCTGATTCGGAAATAGTGTCTGCTGTTGGAGTTAGGGCAGCAACAGCATCAGTTGCTTTGGTTTGAATAGCCACAGTTGTTGCTAGGGTGAGATTCCTAACCTATACAAGTAAAAAGCTCTTCCAATATCTGTTCATATTCTCCTGTATGTCAATCCCTCCATAGCTACCCAACCTCATAACAGTCTGAAAAACAAATTTTGCAACTCTACCCAAGAAAAACAACCTACCTAGAGGACAGAACAATAAAACTACAATGGCTGGAACATCCCAAGTGTATTCTGAATTGTCAAAAGCTATTGCAGTTAACCTGAATTAGTAAGGGAGGATGGAAAAGAGGGAAAAATTATGTCGCTCCATTTTTCCCATGAATTGAGTGTCATTATTGTTGCTAAATTCTGAGAGGAAATGTCCAAGTTGCAGAAATGACAACCAAGTCATGTACAAGTACTGACCTAGCTCCATACCCAGTTATGCAACCATACCATAAGCCAATAACAACCAGTATATCAGAATGAGTGTTTTTGTCCCTTTTCCAAAGGCAATAAACACTATCACAGAGAATATATAGTTCATATGAGAAATTATTGGCCAACGCCATTTAAGCATATAAATCAACATTTTGACCAGCAACTTTTTTAGCTAATATCAGAAAAGTACACAAGAAATTTGTTTCAGCCCACTCTGTCTTATTTCAACCCTACGGGCCCCACGTTGGGCACCAAATAATGTCATGGTTTTGTCCAGCAGGGGACAAGGAGCCATGAGAATGCTTGCTCACTCCTCCCCCTCCCAGCAGAACAGGGAGGGGAACCAGAGAAAAAGGGAAAACCCACGTAGGTTGAAATAAGAACAGTTTAATAGAACAACAATAAGAAGAAACAAGTTCAGGAAAAAAAACAGTTATAACAGTAAATGAAGGGTGTGTAAATGGTGTGTGCCGCAGTTGCTCACCACCCGGGACCCGACACAACAGTTCCCAGCCAGCAGCCAAACCCATGGTTCCACAGTGCCCCTCCCAACTAGCTCCCTGCCTATATGTACTGGGCATGACGTCAGTATGGTATCACATACCTGTTGGCCGGCCTGGGTCAACTGCCCATGCTGTACCCCTTCCTACTTCCTCATTGAAGTTAACCCTATCCAAGCCCAAACCAGGACATAAATCATACCTACCTTTTTCTCCCCAAGTTGAGTCAGTTTTGCCCATGACGCTAATTGCTGAGCGATCTCTCTGTTGTTATCTCAACTCACAAACCACTCGTTATTTTTCTCTCTCCCTCCTGTCCAGTTTAGGAGGGGGAGTGATATTATGACTTGGTGGACAACTGGCTAAACCACCACAGTTGTCAACTGAGAATATCATACAATGGACACAAAAGGACACAAACAAGTTCAGGTAATTCCTGAACCATGTTGAATTTAATTTTTTGTTGCAGATACTACGGGAGACAACTTGGAAAGTTGCCTTCCTAGATTTCTTATTTTTAAACAGAGAGGGACTTGAGGGAGAAGTGATGACTGGTGGCTGTTTTGGTCACAGTGACCAACTTGAGTTTCAAATTGTTGGTGACAGGAGAAAAAGTGTCATCAAAACTTCAACCTTGGATATGAGGAGAGCAGACTTGGGGCTGCCAAAGGAGCTGGTTAGCAAGGTCCCCTGGGAATCTGCTTTTGAAGGTATTGAGGTCCAGGAATTGGTCACATTTTTTTCTTAAGAGCGCAGGAGCAGGCAATTCCAAAGTGTCACAAGTCAAGCAAGCAGGGCAGAAGGCCAGCTTGGCTGAGCAGGGGTCATCATCTAGAACTTAGGCAGAAAAGGAAAGTGTATGAACATTGGAAGCAAGAACAGGCAACATGGGAGGACTACAGAGATGCTCTTTACCACTATAGGGAGAAAATTCTTGTAGCCAAAGCTCTAATAGAGTCCAAGCTGGCCAGCACTGTGAAGGACCACAAAAAGGGCTTTTAAAAATATGTTAACAGCAAAAAGAGGATGAGAGATAACAGTTGTCTGCTATTTGATGAGGTTGGTCACCTAACTAATAGGGACATTGTCAAAGCAGATATTCAATGCCTTCTTTGCCTCTGATGGGCCCTGAGATCCCTGGAGCCCTGTGTTGGAAGATCACAACTGGAGGGATGAAAAACTCCCAGCTGACTCTGAACTTGTTTGAGACTTGCTGCTCCAGCTGGATATAAGTCTATGGGGTCTAATGGGATTCATCCCAGGGTACTGAAAGAGTTGGCCAATGTCATCATGGGACCTCTCCCCATAATTTCCCAAGGATCTTGGGAATCTGGAGAGGTCCCAGTTGACTGGAAGCTGTCAAATGTTGTCCTAGTTTTCAAGAAGGGTAAGAAGGAAGACCGTGGTAATTACAGGCCTGACAGTCTCACTTCAGGGCCTTGTAAAATTATGGAGAAAATTATTCCGGGAGTTATCAAAGAACATGTGGAAACAATGCAGCCATTGCTCATAGCCAGCATGGGTTCACAAGGGGAAAGGCCTGCTTAACTAACTTGATTTCCTTTTATGACAAGGTGTCATGGTTTGACATGATAGCCTTTTCTGGTAAGGGGGAAGGGGCTGCAAAGATGGCTCCTGCAAGAAGTTGCTCACAACTCTCCCCAGCTCAGAAAAGGCTCACTTCTGGGGCTGAGCCAATTAGACGCCTCCACAATCACTTTTTAAGAAGAAGCCGGAAGGGGAGGTGTCTTCCTCCATCTTCTTTTCTTTCTTCTGCCCCTTCTTCTCTTCTTCTTCTGGCTGGTGGTGGTGCAAGGAGTAGGAACAGTGAGAGAAACAACCATGCGGACTCCAAGGTCAGTGATGAAAGAGAGGAGGAGGTGTGCTGGAGCAGAAACTCCCCTGCATTCTATGGAGAGAACTGGTGAAGCTGAGATTTATTTTCATTTCTTTAAAGACCCCGCATCAGCGGTACAGACTCATTCTGATAATGAGCCCGCATCAGGGGCAGAAACTCATTTTGCTAAAGCTGACCCCGGACCAGGGGCAGCGATTCACTTCATTAAAGGCCCCGAGCCAGGGACAGTGATTTTGGCCGGAGGAGGCCTTGTCCCGAAGGAGGGGCCCTTTATCACTATGGCCGGAGCAGGCCCTGTCCCGAGGAAGGGACCCAATATCCACAGCTGCAACTGTGGGGAGGAACCCACGACAAAGCAGCTCATTAAACTTATGCCCAGAAGAGGCCTTGTCCCAAGAGAGGGACCCTGCAACTGCAGAAACTGCAACCGCGGTGAAGAATCCACGTCAGAGATATTCACCAAGGACTGTGTCCCGTGGAAGGGAACCTGTATCGGCAGAAGCCGCAGCTGCTGGGAACAACCCACACCAGAGAAGTTTGTTAAGGACTGTGTTCCGGGGGAGGAACCCCGCGTTGGAGCAGGGGAAGAATGCCAGGAGTCATCCTCATCTGAGAAGACAGAAGCGGCAAAGCCCATCTGTGAGAGACTGACCACATCCCCCACTCCCTACCCCCCTGAGCTGTTGCGGGGGGAGGAGGTAGAGATATCGGGAGCAGTGAGCTGGGCCCGGGAAGAAAGGAGGGATGGGGGAGGGAGATCTTAAAGTGCTGGTTGTAATTTTCTCATCATCCTACTCCCTTTTTGCTTTTATTCTGTTCTGTTTCTTGTAGAATAAACTTTCCTACTTTCCTCTCTAAGTCGAGTACTAGAGTCTGTTTTGCCCAGAACCATAATTGGCAGTGAGCCCTCCCTGCCCTTATCTCAATCCACAACAATCTTGCTTATCTTTTTACTCCCATTTCACTGGGTCCTCCGCCATCTTAACGAGGGTGGGGGTGAATGGGGGCATCGAGCGAGAAACTGTCGTGGTGCTGTTGTGCTAGCTGGGCCAAACCACGACACAAGGTCACCCATCTAGTTGACCAAGTCAGTAGATGTGGAGGTTTTGGATTTTAGCAAAGCTTTTAATACTGTCTCTCACTGTATCCTTCTGGACAAAATGTCCAACACACAGCTACACAAGTCCATAATATGTTGGATGAACAATTGTTTGATGGGTTGAGCTCCAAGAGTTATAGTAAATGGAGTTACATCACGCTGGTAGCCAGTCACCAGTGGTTTCCCAGGGCTCAATTTTAGAGCCAATGCTCTTTAATGTTTTCATAAATGATCTGGATGCAGGAGTCGAATGTACACTAAGTAAGTTTGCTGATGATACTAAACTAGGGAGAGCTGTGGACTCCCTCAAGGGCAGAGAGGCCTTACAGAGAGATCTGGATAGACTAGAGAGCTGGGCAATCACCAGCTATATTAAATTTAACAGGAGCGAGTACCTGATTCTTCATCTGGGATGGAGTAATCCTGGTTATATGTACAAATTGGGGGATGAGAGCCTGGAGAGCAGCCCCGCAGAAAGAGGTCTGGGGTTTGGGTTGATGGTAAGTTGAATATGAGTCAATAGTGTGCCCTGGCAGCCAAAAAGGCCAATTGTGTCCTGGTGTGCATCAAGCACAGCATAACTAGCTGGTCAAGTGTCATGGTTTGGCCCTGCTAGCAAAGAAGCACCACGACAGTCTCTCGCTCCATGCTCCCCATTCACCCCCACCCTCGTTAAGATGGCAGAGGCCCCAGCAAAATGGGAGGAAAAAGAGATCTCTCACAGATGGGCTCTGCCAATTCTCTCTTCTCAGATGAGGACGACTCCTGGCATTCTTCCCCTGCTCCAACACGGGGTCCCTCCCCCGGGACATGGCCTCTTCTGGGCATAAGTTTAATCAGCTTCTTTGTCTTGGGTTCCTCCCCACAGTTACAGCTTCTGTGAATATTGGGTCTCTCCCATAAGACATGACCTCCTCCAGCCATAGTCACTGCCCCTGGCTCCGGGTCTTCAGCAAAATGAGTCACCGCCCCTGGTGTGGGGCCTGCTTTAGGAAAATGAGTCTCTTCCTGTTGCTGCTACTGGCAACATCACCAGGCCGTCTGCACGGATCACTCAGCCCACCCCTGCTAAGGGGACAAGATCACTACATACACAGTATGGATGATGCTTTATTCCAACTAAATGTTTACATCATGTGCTTTTATCTGCTAACACAAGCACCTCCTTTCACTTCACCCCATGCCCACCTCTTCTGTACCCTCCATCTCTAGTGTTACAACCCGAGATCTTCCGGACGCCTACAACATCTCCCCCTCCCTAAGCTCGATGACTCCAGCATCCTGTGGCACGGGCTGATACGTGACGTGTCTTCCCAGCACACGTGCTACTTGAGACAAATGCAGGAACATATAAACAGGTGCTGGTCATGTTCCATTTCATTGCCCAGTATCGCCAATAGTTGAGTGACCCCGGCTGGATCTACGTCACGAAGAGCACTGCAAAGAACACATCAACCTGCAAAAGAGTCTCAGTAGACTGTTAGACTCATATCTCTGGTCGTATTCATTTTGCCGGGACCGACTGCTGGGTTCCCTCCTTTTCTATACAAGCATACCCTCGGCCCAGGCATCTAAGCTTCCAACCTGATTCCGACTCCCCAGTGTCGATTTGCCGCAATTTGACTGCTGGTAATTTATTTACTGCTACCGGTTCTTGCTCCCTAAAGTGTGCTTGTGCTGGTATGGGTCCTGACCCTCAAACAAAGTGATTAAGGACGTACAGACAGTGCATTAAAATATCATGTTGTCTATCGGGAGGAATTCTATGTCCCATGTTCTCCCCCTCCCTAAGAAGGCTGAACTGTACTTTAAGAGTAGTGTTAGCGTGTTCAACTATCGCCTGTCCCTGGCTGTTGTAGGGGATGCCATGCACCAATTTGATCTGCCAGGTTTGACAGAATTCCTGTGTCACATGGGAGGTGTAACAAGGCTCGTTGTCAGTTTTAATTTGTTCAGGACATCCTAGGACGGCTATAGATTATAGCCAGTGCCTAATCACGTGGCACACTGTGGCTCGACGCATGGGTAGCTAGTATGTAGCCACTGCAGATGTCAATGGTGACATGGAGGTGATGGTTGGGACGAAAGGGCTCATAAATTGTGACATCTGTTTGCCAGATCTGATTTGGGAGCAACCCTCGGGGATTAACTCTGGCTTCCCATGTGTTCTGGTTTAGCAAGGAGCAGCTTTTGGCTTAGTAACAGGGGGAGCGGGTTGCAGTGAAGACCCAGTAAAGAGTTTGCGGACTCTCCCCCGGCTCCTGGGTTCACACCCACCTCCAGCCCAGCTGGGCCAATCTGACGCCTCTGCGATCACTATTTGAAGTGCTGGCAGGAGGTGCAAGAGTGATAGAAGATGGAGGCGACCACGTGGACCCTTCAACCAGAGAAGGAGGAAGGAAGGAGAAGCAATAGACCAGAGACCCCAGTGCAAGCCATGGTGAGAATGCAAGCTATACCCCTGCAACCTATGGAGACCCATGGCAGGACTGAGAGTTACCAGCAGCTCCATGTGAGTGAGCCTGGACAGGTGAGGGACTGTGTGGGGAGACGGCCATGGCCCAGGCCATGTTGGAGAGCCTGCATGCCGCAGAGCAGCCCCACATGAGAGGCAAAGAGGAGCTGCAGCCTTTGGAATAAATGCACGTTGGAGCAGCCCGTGCAGGGCTGCCGCGTGTGTGAGTTACCCCATGGACTTGCAGGGAGGACGGGTGCAGAGTCCACCTGTCCTGAGGAGGGCCAAACGGCAGAAGCTATCAGGAATAGACTGAGACCCCCACTCCCTGCCCCCCCAAGCCGTTCAGAGGGGGAGGAGGTAAAATACCTGGATCAGGGCTCTGAGCCTGGGAAGAGGGGAGATGTGGCAAGAAGGTATTCTTAAAAAGGCTGGTCGGACTCTTCATTGCTGTATTACTCTATATTACTCTGTGTTGTTTTATTTTGGTTATGTTTGGGGTTTTACGGTTTTACTAACAAGTTTTACGGTTTTACTAACAAGCATCAGACTTTTAGAATCAGCAGCAAAGCTAGCATGTTTACTTCTAATTGGTCCTTTCTCTAAAAGCCAGCTGTGCTTTCTGTGATAAGCCTTGTGGTTTCACATACTGCTTCAGCCTCCTCCTTGCTCCAGCTTGTTACCATGTAGGCATTCTTTCTTCTTCTTTTCTCACAGTCGAGAGCTGCTCAAGGACAATCTGCACATTAGTTCTCAAAGCATGGGTTGTTCACTGTTACCAGACCGTGGCCTCTTTCAGAAATTCCTTCACAATTCCCCCCCTTTTTTTTTTTTTTTTTTTTTTGAGCAATTCATGCCTGGTAAGCTTCTTTTTATACACTGAGGAAAAATATAGCACAGCTGACAAACAAAACTATTACACTTGTGCTAAAAGGAAAAATCTATAACAGCTCTATTTTGCAAGGTTGCATGTCTAATACTACTTACATCACTAATCAAGCCTTCTAATGTTATTGAGGTTTGATTACTTTGTTTGCTAAGCCAGTATCCTAATTTGTGTAGCTGAGTTAATAAAGTGATTAGGCATCAAGATCGTCAGTCATCCCAAACTGCACGATCCCCCTTGTGATCTTGAGGGTATTCCACGCCATGCCTGGTCCCCACAAATCAGAAAAATTCCTTTTGGTAACTGTATAGGCACAAGACTATAGACCTTGATCTTTTTGGTGAAGTATAATTGCACCAAGATGTCATGTTCTTATACACGCCCAGGATGGGATCCACATTCTAAAATGTTTTGGTATTGCTGGTAAAATTAAACATAACACAAAAATCCATCTTTATAGATCCCAATAATTCTAACTCCTGTGGCTCTGTTGTCATTGTTGGCAACCATGAAATGATCAAATCCTAGTTGTCAACTTTGCCATTACCCTTAACTAAGGGATTTGTTCTTAATGCATTTGGTACAGGCCATTGTGCCACATCTAATGGAACTCCCACCAAACAGGTAGAAAAAGGATTATCTGGAGTGGCCATTGATAAACATATTGTAGACTGATGGATTGCTTTGTCCAGTGTAAGCCACATGTTTTGCTTGGGTTGTTGAAATTGCCTAAAACCATTTACCACTGATACCATTTACCATTTATCAACTGAAACATCAACAGTATGACAAAATCCATTTTTTACTCCTGATCAAAAAAAAAAAAAATCCTGGGGATGGAAGTGTGAGAAGTATTGATGTTGCTTTTGCAGAATTCGAAAGAAATTAAGACAAGGAATTTTGACGGCTGTCTGCCTCTGTATAATGGAAATCAGTGGTCTAACCATGACTGTTATCTGCCTCTGTGTAGTGTAAATCAGTGGATTAACCATGACTGTTATCTGCCTCTGTGTAGTGTAAATCAGTGGACTAACCATGAGACTGTTATCTGTTTGTTTGTAATTAGAGTTTAAATCTTAGGATTGTGGGGGAATCCACGATAAGATACAAAAACCAGACATCCTCTGAGGAGGATTTTAGGCGCCTCGAGAAATTGTAAATCTTGGAGTACCTAATCAATGGGGAAACAAGGGAGGGACCTTGCGGCCAGATAGGGAATAAAAAGCCAAATGTTGTATCCATCGGGTGTGCCTACTAGCTAGGACACCCGCTCTTGCAAGAACGCTTAATAAAAGTGCTTCACTGCAGAGTCTGACCTGAGTCTTTCACGAGAAAGTCTGTTTTGTTTCTCACAGTTGGGGGCTCGTCCGGGATATGAAGTCGTCTTCTTGAGGGACCTCTGTCACTGAAGGACGGGAAGACGCGTCCCGTTGATTTCAACGGTCCCGTGAATCATCAACAGGGGTTCCAGAGGAGACCGACTGGATCCTGAGACCAAGTTTTAAAGGCAGACCCAGTGAACCACAGGGGGGAAGGATAGGAATAGTAGGCATGATCATATCGACCAGGAAACTCTGTGCACAGACCAAGGTAAGAAAAGTGACTATTAAGTATTACTTTGGTGGTCGGGTATCCAGGGTAAGAAAATTGACTATTAAGTATTACCTGGATGGGGCATTCTGAGAGACTTTCTGTGTGCGTGTGTGTGCTTGAGACGTACCACAGGTACGAAGTGAGTGCGGAGTCTGGATCCGCGGTTCTGTTGTTCCGCGAGGAAAACAAATGGAGAAGGACGAAGCAAAAGCACAGAGTGACAGTAAAAGTCTCGGGAAGTCAGAATGGGAAATAGAAGTGCCAGGCCTGAGGAAAATAAAAGGGACGAGGAAAAGGGTCCTGGGAACATTCCTCCAGATAGTCCTTTGGGAGGATGTTGAAAGCTGAGAAGACATGTCGGGTACTCGGGATACAGTACTGTTGTTTTATGTGGTCTAAAGAGATGAGGAAACAAGTTTTGGCAGCATGAGTGTTTGTGGACCTTAGATTTTGTTGCCTCC
This sequence comes from Colius striatus, assembly GCF_028858725.1. Lineage (NCBI taxonomy): Eukaryota > Metazoa > Chordata > Aves > Coliiformes > Coliidae > Colius > Colius striatus. Next base: position 22,560,676 of record NC_084789.1, on the reverse strand, counting down.
AAGCATCCAATTATTGACATCGAGTGAGCTCACCTGAAAACTTGCATAATATATAAATGATTACGTGTGTTGTTTTGTTTTGTCATCTTGTTTTGTTTTTTGTTGTTGTTGTTGCTCAGAGTGTAGTGGACTTTTTGTGGTGGCTGAATGCATTGTCTTGTTTTTTTGTGACATTTTGACGTAGAGAGTAAAGTGGGACTGGTCTTTTTGTTGATGTCTGCGTCTTTCTCATTGTCCCTGTCATTTGACAAAACAAATGTAGTGTCATAGAGAGGATTGTTTTATAAACTAAACGCATCAATTCAACGTAACGTTCCTGAATAAGGAAAAAAAGAAAACATTAAAATTGTCTATTGAAATAGAAAAGGATCTTGTGGGCTGAGGAAGACAGGAATTGATTTTGTTAACAGCATAGTGAAACCAGCTCCAACAAAAGGAGAAGGTGTTATTAAAACACTCATATAGAATGACAATGAGATTTGTAAAGTCAAATTGTAATATCGCGATCTCAAAACAAATTGTTTTCTGATAAGTTAAACACTTATCAGACTGTAGCCAAAAAAGCTGCAGTTCAGGTTGTATGCTATAAATATTAGAGGAAAAAGAAAAAAAATTAAGCTGCAGCAATTGTGTGTGCTCTTAACCAAAGGGGCCTGCAGAGCTGGTCTCTGCACTGTATGTACGAGGAGTGTGTTTGTGTAAAATGTTTTGCAATCAGTGAGTGAGTTTTTGTGGAAGGTTTTTGACCCCTTGATATACTATGTGTGTGTGAGGAAGTCAGTGTGTGTTATTTTTTTTATGTTCAGGGTATAATCTAAAGTTGATGTTAAAATGTATGTGAAACTTATTTTGTTTGAAGAGAAAGAAAAGATAATTCACAGGAATGTGGGATGAAATTTTAATTTAGCCTCAGAATGACTTTAGGCTGGGATTATGGCAAATGGATAGAGCTTGTCAGATAATGGTTGGAAATTTGATATGTGTGATTGGAATGTGAAGGAAGACGGGAGTGTATTGAATGGAACAAAGAGGCACGAAAGGAGTCAGGGGAAGAAATGTTGGGGGAAGGTAAAGGACAGCCTGGGCAGGCAATGTAGATGTTTCCTCCCCAGCGGGATGTTTTAAGTATGGGGAAGCGGGGCACTTTGAGAGAGAATGCCCCAAGTCGGAAGGAAAAAGAAAAGGTGATGTCATTACTGTGTTTTGAAGATACTGAATGGAGAGGTCTGGGTTTCGTAATTAGAAGTCCCATTGGGAGCCCTTGATAAATCTAAAGGTGGGATCCCAGGAAGAAGAGGTGGTCCTCTTGGTTGGCACGGGAACTGCCAGAATCTCATTAAACTTTATACTCTATGGGGCAAAGTTATCAACAAATAAAACTCTCGGGAATTAAAGGAGAGAGATTTTCTTTCCTTATGTTTAAACTGATGTTATTAAGATTAAGAAAGAATATAAGAACAAATAAATCTGAGAGTCCTTCTTCTGATGTTATTTTACTTCAGTATATTGTTGACTTTTTAATTTTGGGCAAAGAAAACAGTGTGGTAAAAGAAGCCACAGATTTTTTGTTTGTTTGTTTGTTTTGTTGATTATTAAACTTTTTAGGAGAGCAAGAAGTATCAAAATCCAAATTGCAATCTGTCAAAAAGGAAGTTAGATATTTTGGACATTTTATTTGTGAAGGGAAACACAGAATGAATCCAGAGAGAATAAAGGGAGTTGTGGAATTGCCCTTCTTGCCAATAAATAAACAAAAAGGAATTAAGAAAATGTTTGTGATTGACTGTGGCCCTCTGTGGGTAAAACTGTTATGCACAGAAAACAAATGGGTTAGATTCAAAATTGCTAAATGAAGAGAAAAATGTTTTAACTTGGACAGAAGGAGAAGAAAAGCCAATCCAGGAATCAAAGTGTAATCACCACTCCTGTGTTAGCACTGTCATCCTTGGGTTAACTGCTTGTTTTGTTTGTCACAGTAGATAAGGGAGTGTTAACTCAAGAATGGGGGGGGTGAATGACAACCAATAGAACATATATATCCAAACTTCTGGATCCCATATTGAGGGTGTGAGAAACTAAGAATCAGGGTATTGTTTATTGAAAATTTATGTTGGGCTCGATGTAAAGGTTAAACAACAGAAGACAGGAAGTCGCTTATGCAAACAGCTACCAGACATCCTTGTGTGAGATAACTGCAATGGCATATATAAAACGGATATCGATTATGCAAGCAGAGGATATACTGGTCAAAAATAACCATAGGATGTTCTGAGAAACTGGCAGATGTGGGATGAACGACTCCATATAAAGACATACAAGTGAGAAATCAACTATGGAACAATGGAGGAAGACTCCTTGCTCAACAACCACCGGAAGGCGGAAAACGACCCCCTCACAGGAAAACGACCATCTCACAGCACCTGGAGCACGTACAGAATACCGACATTACTTCACGGCCACGAATTTAAAATGTATAAAAAGGGACTGTTCGAACTGATCAGCGCGGCAGTTGGTGGAGCACAGACTCGTCCAGCGCTGTCTTTGCTCATATTCTACTTGCTACAATTAATAAAATTATAATTGGATTATGATCCACTGTGGTCTTAATTTATGACAATTTCTTGGTGCCGTGACTCGGATAAGGAACGATGAGCTTCAGTCCTCCGGGGAGGCGCCCCGTGGCAATCCGCGGCCCCGTGACTGACAGCCTACCTCAACCTTACCGAGGAACCTAAATTCTAGAATAATGAGCAAAGGAGAAATCGGTAAAATCCCATAAAAATTCTGTGCACGGGAGTCCGGACGAAGACGCAGGACGCGTAAGTATATTGCGAAATTGGTTCGCGGGTTATCCGTTCGGGCGGGATTGGATTTCCTGGATTATAACGAATGAGAGGTTCGATATACTGAACCAAGCGAGTGTGGACCCTTAAGTACTGCGTTTCCCATCTCCCGCGAGGGACTGGGCCAGGAACAAGGGGAGTGAGTGAGTGTGTGTTTGTGGATAATCCAGAAGATGGGGGCGAAGGGCAGCAAGCCTTCGACACCCATGGGGAGGGTACCCACTGTACCTAAGCATACCCCTCTGGCATATATCTTAGACAATTGGAAATATTTCCCTGAAACCCTAGGGAAAGATAAGCAGAAAATGATAGAATACTGTACTAAGACATGGGGAGGGAAGAAGATTTCTAAAAATGTCTTTTGGCCAGTCTATGGGTCAGAAGAAGATTGGATAAGACAACAATTAAATCTCTGGGTTAATAATAAAAAACCCCTTAACCCGGAAGAAAGTCAGTATGCGGAAGTGTGGCTAAAAAGACCAGTAGCTAGACTTTACCCGCTGGGTGAAATAAAAACTAAACAAAAGAAAAAGAAGGAAGAAATAGACGAAATCCTTCTAACCCCCCCTCCTTACATTTCCCCTCCTGCTCCCACAACCCCTCCAGAGGTCCCTAGAGCGCCCACTCCCCCACCGGAGTCGGAACAAGAGTCTCCCCCTCCTCCTAGACGTGTAACTAGAAGCCAAAAAGGGGCAGCTCAGATGTACCCCCTAAGGGAAATGCCCATGGGGGGACCTCAACCCGTGATTGGATATATTGCTGTACCCCTGAACTCGGCAGACTTAAGAGATTTTAAAAGAACCGAGATGGGAAATTTAATTGAGGACCCACTTGGAGTGGCTGAAAAATTAGATCAATTCTTGGGACCAAACCTTTATACTTGGGATGAGATGCAATCTATCCTTGGTCAATTATTTACTACCGAAGAAAGAGATATGATTAGACGAGCAGGAATGAGATTGTGGGATACCCAACATGCCCAGGGACCTCAAGCAGATATTAAATGGCCACTCCAAAGACCTAATTGGGATAATCAGGATCCGGTGCATAGAACTCATATGCAGGACCTGAGAACTATAGTAATACAGGGAATTAGAGAAGCAGTACCCCGTGGCCAAAATATCAATAAAGCATTTAATGAAATGCAAAAGAAAGATGAGAGCCCTGCTGAGTGGCTGGAACGACTAAGAAAAGTCCTTCAGCTGTATTCTGGAATGAATCCAGCCGACCCTTTAGGGCAGGCGCTTCTCAAGATTCAATTTGTGGCAAAATCATGGGAAGATATTAGAAAGAAGATTGAAAAGTTAGAGGACTGGCAGAGTAGAGGATTGGATGAATTATTGAGGGAAGCTCAGAAAGTTTACGTAAGGCGAGAAGAAGAGAATAGCAAGCGGCAAGTAAAGATGATGGTCGCGGCGGTCAGAGAGGACCGTAAAGAACGGACTAATGGACATAAGTCTGCTGGAATGAAACAAGGGAATGTAGTAGTAAAGAAGGAACAGAGATGTTGTTTCTACTGTGGAAAAAAGGGACATATAAAGAAGGATTGCAGAGAAAGGATCAGGGATGAGGAAATATTGAAAGCGGAATAGGAAAGTCAGGGGCTCTATATTCTGGGGGACCGGAGTCATCATGAGTCCTTGATAAAATTAAAAGTAGGTCCCCATAAACAAGAGTTCACCTTTTTAGTAGACACTGGGGCTGAGAAATCGACTATTAGGCAAATACCTGAGGGATGTAAAGTATCCCCTGAAAGAGTACAAGTGATTGGGGCAAAAGGAGAACCCTTTAAGGTAAATAAAATCAAAAATGTGGCCTTTGAAACAGAAAATAAATTCGGAATGGGTGAACTCTTGCTCGTTCCTGAAGCAGAATTTAATTTGCTAGGACGAGATCTAATTGTTGAGTTGCAATTAGAAATCAAAGTAAAGAATCAAGAGCTAACAGTATCTGCTTATCCTTTGACCGTGGATGATCAAAAACAAATTAACCCTGATGTCTGGTACTCTCCGGACACAATTAGTAAACTGGAAATCCCACCGATTAAAGTCCAAATTTCTGAACCCCACATACCTGTGAGGGTAAAACAATATCCCATATCCCTAGAAGGACGGAGAGGATTAAAATCAGAAATTGATCGATTATTAACACAAGGAATCTTAGAGCCTTGTATGTCACCCTTTAACACCCCCATTCTGCCTGTAAAAAAAACAAATGGAAAATATCGGCTCGTGCATGATTTAAGGGAAATAAACAAAAGAACTATCACCCGGTTCCCTGTGGTAGCAAATCCATACACACTACTAAGCAAGCTAGGACCCCATAACTCCTGGTATAGTGTGATTGATTTAAAGGATGTCTTTTGGGCCTGTCCGCTGGCAGAAGAATGCCGTGATTATTTTGCCTTCGAATGGGAAGACATAGAAACAGGCTGTAGACAGCAATTGAGATGGACTGTGCTCCCCCAAGGGTTCAGAGAGTCCCCTAATCTGTTTGGACAGGCCCTGGAAGAGCTCTTAAAAGAATATCAGGTACAAATGGGAAACGTGCTGCTACAGTATGTAGATGATCTGCTCATAGCAGGGAATAATAAGGAAAATGTAAGAAAAGAAAGTATTCGACTCCTAAACTTTCTTGCACAAAAAGGACTACGGGTATCACAAGAAAAGTTACAATTTGTGGAGGAAAAAGTGAAATATTTGGGACATTATTTGTTTAATGGGAAAAAGATATTGGATCCAGAGCGTATTAAAGGAATTCTGGAATTACCCATGCCTGTCACTAAAAGACAAATTCGGCAGGCATTAGGGCTATTTGGGTATTGTAGGCAATGGATAGAGAACTATAGCTTTAAAGTTAAATTCTTATATGAACAACTGTCTAAAGACAGAATACCCAAATGGACCCCTCAGGATCAAGAGCAGTTTGCCAGTCTCAAAAGGGAGTTAAGTCAAGCACCAGTTTTAAGTTTACCAGACTTAAAGCGGCCGTTCCATTTATTTGTTAACATACATGAAGGGACGGCATTCGGAGTATTAACTCAGGAATGGGCCGGACAAAAGAAACCGGTGGCATACCTATCAAAGCTGTTAGACCCTGTGAGCAGGGGTTGGCCGAGCTGCTTACAAATCATTGTTGCTGCTGCCTTATTACTTGAGGAAACAAATCGTATTACCTTTAATGGAGAAGTTGTTTTATATGCGCCTCATAACATCAGAGGAGTGTTACAACAAAAAGCAGAGAAATGGCTTACAGATAGCCGATTATTAAAGTATGAAGGAATACTTATAGAATCCCCTAAACTATCTTTGAAAACTATTGGAGCAGTTAACCCTGCGGAATTTTTGTACCCAGGGGAAAGTAATGAACTATTACACGATTGTTTTCAAACAATTGAACAGCAGACACGCATTAGACCAGACTTAGAAGAAGAAGAACTACAATATGGGGAAGTATTATTTATAGATGGGTCATCACGAATAGTGGAAGGTAAACGACTGTCCGGATATGCCATTGTTAAGATGGAAAAAGGAGAGTTTAAGACAGTAGAATCAGGCCCCCTGAGTGCCAGCTGGTCAGCTCAAGCTTGTGAATTATATGCATTGTGGAAAGCGTTAGTGTCACTGGAGGAAAAAGACGGAACTATATATACAGACTCACGCTATGCGTTCGGAGTAGTACACACTTTTGGAAAAATATGGGAGGAAAGAGGATTTGTTAACTCACAGGGAAAGGAATTGATACACCCGGAATTGATTCGGCGAGTTCTGGGGGCATTAAAATTGCCGAATAAAATAGCAGTTGTACATATAAAGGGACACCAGCGAGGTACAAATTATCAAGTTAGGGGAAATAATGCAGCTGACACAGAAGCAAAACGAGTGGCAGGCAATTATAATACGATTTTGACTGTGCAACAAGTACCTGTTAGTAAAAATTTGAGTTTTGAGCCTGTAGAAAAGGAAAAACTAGAACAAATGGGAGCTAAAGAACAGGATAGTAAGTACATATTGCCAGATGGGAGAGAAGTCCTACCAAAGGGCATAGCACTCGAAATATTTTCAAAAATACACAGTAAAACACACTGGGGAACCCAGGTGTTAGTTGATCACTTCAATCGACAGTTTGCCTGTATAGGCGTATATAACATAGCAAAAACGGTCACAGCAGCCTGCGAGACCTGTCAAAGGGTAAATCGAAACAACATGAGACAAAAACCTCTTGGAGGACGTTCCCCAGCATACAGACCCTTCTCACACATACAAGTGGATTTTACTGAACTACCTAGGGTAGGGCGTTACAAATATTTATTAGTAATGGTGGATCATTTAACACATTATGTTGAGGCTTTTCCTACCTCCAAGGCAACTGCTAACCAAGTTACTAAGATGTTACTTGAACACATTATACCTCGATATGGAGTGCCTGATGTAATCGACTCAGACAGAGGAACACATTTTGTGTCAAAAATTGTTAGAGATCTAACAGAAAACTTGGGTATTAAGTGGGAATACCATACACCATGGCATCCACAAAGTTCGGGAAAGGTTGAAAGGATGAATGGAGAAATCAAAACTACTTTGACTAAATTAATGATAGAAACCAAATTATCATGGATTAAGTGCCTACCTATGGCACTATTAATTCTCAGAACCAGGCCCCGAGCAGATGTGGGAATATCAGCATTCGAAATGGTGTATGGAATGCCCTATAGAATTGAAAGCCCACAAACAAATGTTTTAATTCGAGATCGTGTAATTAATGAATATGTTTCGCAATTAGCAGAACATCGTAAAGAGCTTTGGGAACATGGATTGATTGTGCAACGACCCCCATTAGACCTAAAAATTCACAATGTTAAACCTGGCGATTGGATATTGATTAAAGTGTGGAAGGAAGAAACCCTAAAACCCAATTGGGAGGGACCTTATCTTGTTTTGCTTACAACAGAAACGGCTGTTCGGACTGCTGAGCGTGGATGGACTCATGCCAGTCGAATTAAAGGTCCAGTGACAAGACCCCACTGGAAAGTAATCAGTACTCCAGGTGACACCAGGATAACTCTAAAAAGATAATACAATGATAGAGACTTTATTTGATTATTTTGCTGAGTTACCTTTTGCTGTAAAGTGTGTATTGTTGTTTATATTTGCAATAATTTTTTCTTTGTTTATCTATTATATATGGAAACATACAAAGTGTGCTGAGGGAAATTGCTAAACTTATGTGACCATACAATATTGAATATAGAAGATATGAATATATATACAAGATATATGAATTAAATGAATCACAATTGCTATCCATTTGCTTGTTTTAGGTGTAAGGTATGCCAGGATAAACGGTAGACACATTGTGAATATTAAAGTTCGCACACAGTATTGGAGAATCTAAAGAACTTTCATTGAGCAAAGTTAAAACAATTCCAACAAACCAGTTCCCTTTTGTAGCAAAAACCTTGGCTATAAAGTGCAGAAGGGGAGTGCTAACTGTGCCTTGCTTTGTCCCATTAGTTAAAGCTGCGAAGTGGGAAGCCTATGTAAACAGGCAGAAAGCCCGAAACAGCTGTTCTCCTGAAGAATTCCCCTGCTGCCAAGAAGATGGTATACCCCGTGGCTTGAAGCAACCGAGTCGACGGGCGAGGCAGAGGAGAAACAAACCATGGAGAAAGGAACCAAAACAATGGGATGCAAAAGCAACCATGGTCGAACTTCCCTAGGACTGGTAAAATTATATTTAAAATGGTAAAATTGACAAATACCGTTTTTCCTGGTATACTGTTAGTTTTGATATTGATCTTAACTCAAGCAGATGGAAACCCCCATGAGCCGATGCTCTGGAAACTATATAATCTACAAGAATCTAAACTAGTCCAAAGTCAAACCTCTCCAGGAGACTGGAATTTTACTGTGCCATTAGTCTCACTGATTCCTGTCGATATTCAAAGAGGCTGGGAGGAAACGGAAGCCAACTCTAAAGCATTCTATGTGTGTCCAGCTTCCAACCCTGGGAAGAGTTATTGTAATTATCCAGGCCATTATTATTGTGGTTATTGGGGGTGCGAGACAATAGCCTCAGATTGGAAAACAGCAGGAGATTGATATATAAACATTACTTGGGGTCCCCCAGGATGCAGTCCACCACAGCATGGATCTGACGGCTCCGGGGTCTGGGGGTCCGTAAGGGGAATGAAATCATCCCCATCAGAATGTGATAAAATAGAAATTAAAGTCAAGCAACCCCAAGATGACACATGGTTAATTGGCCGTATCTGGGGAATTAGATATTGGGAACCAGGAACAGATAGGGGAAGTTTCTTTAGAATAGTCAAAGAAAAGCTTCCTCATGATCCTTTGCCAATAGGACCAAATCTGGTCCTAAATCCACCCACTCTCCCTAAAGAGAAGCCAATGAGACCAAATCTGGTCCTGAATCCACCCACTTTCTCTAAAGAAAAGGTTGCCCCCATAAGTGTCACAACCACTTCTCCAAACTCCTTTTCGGAAACAAGTAATGACACTGTAACTGAATTCTCCTTATCCAGGAATGCAGAGTTGTCAGAATCCAAGGACCCCTTATGGAATCTAATGCAAGCCTCTTATCATGCCCTTAATGAAAGCAAACCGAATTTAACTAAGGAATGCTGGTTATGTTATAATGTTAGACCACCGTATTTTGAAGCAATTGGAAAACCAGGTAAGATTCAATGGTCTAATGGTTCAAACCCACGAGAATGTCCATGGGATGACCAGAGGAATCATACGCAAGGAATTACTATTCAATTAATAACAGGTCAAGGAAAATGTATAGGTACAGTGCCCGAAAAATATCAGCCTCTGTGCAACCGAACAGCCACTAACATCAATATAGAGAGACACAAGAACCAAAATGACAAATGGGTTATCCCGACACCAGGAGCTAAGTGGGTTTGCTCAGACATCGGAGTAACGCCTTGTTTATCCCTAGATGTGTTTAATCAATCTCAGTTTTGCGTACAGGTGATTATTGTTCCTCGTCTGATCTATCACACCTCTGAGGAGATGTTGCACCACTTTGAAGGAAATCTGAATAGACAAAAACGAGAGCCAATTACAGTAGTAACCTTAGCTACACTGCTGATAGCTGGCGGAGTTGGAGCAGGTACAGGCATAGCCTCCCTAGTAAAAGGTCAGGAATTACAAAGTTTGCAGATGGCTGTAGATGAGGATTTAGCAAAAATAGAACAATCTATTCAAAGTTTAGCCACTTCAGTAAAGTCTTTATCAGAAGTAGTATTGCAAACCAGAAGAGGATTAGACCTATTGTTCTTAAAGGAAGGAGGGTTATGTGTAGCTCTCAATGAAGAATGTTGGTCTTTTGCTGATCATACGGGAATCGTCCAAGACACAATGTCTGAACTTCGGAAAAGGTTAGATCAACGTAAAAAAGATCGTGAGGTGGGCATATCATGGTATGAAAACTGGTTTAACGTTTCACCTTGGTTAACCACTTTGTTATCTGCTTTAGCAGGACCACTAATTATATTGATTCTGGGGCTTGTATTTGGACCATGTATATTACGCTATATTTTACATTTTATTAAGGATCGGTTTGACGTAGCTAAATTACTTATTCTAACCACGAGATCTGAGATAGAGTATAACAGTGTATCTACTAATGAAGATGAAGATGATAAAGATTGTTGTGAATGTGTTATGCCACGTGAAAACTATGATTGTAATTGTAAGGCATTATATTGTGAGTGTTATGATAAATGTAGGAATTGTGGAAAAAGGTTTGCTTGCAGTTCTGAAAATGAAAATAGCGTCTAATAAACAATAATAGGATAAAAGAAAAAGGAGGGATTGTGAGAAACTAAGAATCAGGGTATTGTTTATTGAAAATTTATGTTGGGCTCGATGTAAAGGTTAAACAACAGAAGACAGGAAGTCGCTTATGCAAACAGCTACCAGACATCCTTGTGTGAGATAAGATAACTGCAATGGCATATATAAAACGGATATCGATTATGCAAGCAGAGGATATACTGGTCAAAAATAACCATAGGATGTTCTGAGAAACTGGCAGATGTGGGATGAACGACTCCATATAAAGACATACAAGTGAGAAATCAACTATGGAACAATGGAGGAAGACTCCTTGCTCAACAACCACCGGAAGGCGGAAAACGACCCCCTCACAGGAAAACGACCATCTCACAGCACCTGGAGCACGTACAGAATACCTACATTACTTCACGGCCACGAATTTAAAATGTATAAAAAGGGACTGTTCGAACTGATCAGCGCGGCAGTTGGTGGAGCGCAGACTCCCCTGTCGTCCAGCGCTGTCTTTGCTCATATTCTACTTGCTACAATTACTAAAATTATAATTGGATTATGATCCACTGTGGTCTTAATTTATGACAGAGGGGATGACCAGAATGTGTACAGGCAAAAGCTGCCACTGCCCTCTTAGTAGAGGAAAGCAGAAAACTAAAGTTTGGCGTGATATTAGTAATAAATACCTCCCAATAAGTGAAAACTCGAAAAGCTGAAAGATGGCTAACCCATTCTAGAATACTGTTATAAAAGACAATGTTCTCAACTTTAATCTTGATTACCAGCCCATGCTTTAATCCATCCACTTCCCTATGGAAGGGTGTCATGACATGTGAAAACTTTGAACACAATTGTTTAAGATATAATAGAGTATCAGTGTGACCTGAATTGAAAGAAATATCTTTACATACAGGCCTTGAGAGTAATTCAAGGCAAAAGGCATAATGGCTATGCAATTATTGAAGGAATGAGTCAAGAGCCAAAAGAAGCAGGGCGACCACCAAATACCTGGTCAGCCCAGACATGTGAATTATATGCTTTAAACAGAACCTTACAACTGTGAGAAGGAAAAGATGAACATTTTATATTGATTCAAGGTATGCCTCTGAAGTGGTATAAACTTTTGGAAAGGCATGAGAAGAGGATTACTCAATAGCAAGGGAAAAGTATTAGTACATGGAGAAGTAATTAAACAAGTATTAAAGAATTTATCACTTCCAATGAGATTGCTGTGGTCTGTGTGAATGGGCATCAAAAATGGAATTCTTTTAGGGCCAGGGGAAACAGATTGGCCAATGAAGCAGCCAAAGAGGCAACATTAAGCCATGAGATTGTGAGTATGTATAATCTCACCTCCTAGGTACCTGCACCAAAGGCAACTCCTGTGTTCACAGACAAAGAGATGTTAAATGAACAAGCTATGAGGGAAATAATGGCTATTTTACATCAAGGAAGTCACTGGGGTATGCAAGCAAAGTGTGATTTAGCTTTAAGAAAATATGTATGTGTAGGAATGTACACAGTTGCCAAACAGATTTGTGAATGATGAGAGAACCTGGCCTAAGGCCCTTTAAACCAAAAATATTTATTAAAAGAATTAGATACTGGGGTTTTATTTTGTCTTTCCTCAGGAAAAAAGGCTTTTGGCCCAAACAACACCTCTTGAGTTTGCAGCCCACACCATCCAGCCTGAAGGGCAGATCCTGATCAAGTCCTGAAAAGGAATCAAACTGCAACCCGAATGGCAAGGCCTGTTCCAGGTGTTACTGACCACTGAGACAGCAGTAAGAATGGCTTAAAAAAAAAAAAAAAAAAAAAAAAAAAATGGATTTATTACATCAGACTCGGAGGACTAATGGGACTCTCCACTCAAGGATGGACAGTGGCACGTATGTCAGACTACAAACCCCTTGTGTCTTAAACTAAAGAAGCAATAAGAATCCAATGGAAACAAGGACACTCATTAATGTTACTAACTGATGAGGTGGTAGTAATAGAAATGTCATTAATTGTTGAAAATGAGGGAGATCATTGTAATTATGCGCTATTGTTTGTTGGAAATCCAGGGGACAGCATCATGGGGACAAACTATGGATAAATGTAACTAACAGGGAGGCTCCACAAACTATACAGTTTAATGCTTGTCAGATAGAACCTATGAACTTGGAGCGGATATAAATGGAAGGGATTCAGGATTGTAGTGTAGAAATCAAAGAGGGGACTGAGCCAAAGGATAGCAACTCCTACTAAATTACCTAAAATAAAACCATGAGACCCACCAAATGACCCAAAGATTGTAACTATAACTGAATAATTTAACGTAAACATTTGAGACTGAAGCAAGATATGGAGATGCAAATGCTTGGATTGAAGGGTTTAAATATACAGTGTAAAGCCTGAATCATAGTAATTGCTATGCATGTGCCTCAGGAAGACCTACTGCACAAGTGGTTCCCTTTCCTTTAGGATAAAGAACCACAGGGAACGAGATGTATGACTGCCCTATACCAAGAAAAGACTGCATGGGGAAAAGAGAGCTGCGAGTCTCTCTCACTGTTATTCTCTGCTCTGCAGAGCAAAGACATCAAAGTACCTCCTGTTTTCTCTACAGAGGCCGGTAACCACACAGCTTGTCTCTCACGACAGGGTGGAGGGGCTACTGGGTATCTCGGAGACCTGGAAATGTGCACTGAGTCACTGAACGTGACTGAGGATAAAGCAGGAAATTACTCTGGCTGTGAGTATCCCCAGGGCAGATCTATAGTGGTATTGTGGAGGAAAAATCCTGATGCCTGTGCTCCCTCCAAATTGGAAAGGCACATGTGCCCTTGTTCAATTGGCTATTCCATTTACCCTGGCATTTGAAAGAGAATCATGTATTTTGGGGAAAAGAATGAAAAGAAATCTGGGGGTGTCTTTCAATGACAGGATCTATACTGATTCAATTGGAGTTCCCAGGGGGTACCTGATGAACATAAAGCACGAAATCAAATAGCAGCAGGGTTTGAATCCTCTCTGTTTTGGTGGGTAACAATAAATAAGAATGTGGATTGGATAAACTATATTTATTACAATCAGCAGTGGTTTATAAATTACACCAGAGATGCAATCAGAGGAATCACAGAACAACTAGATGCCACTAGCAGAATGGCATGGGAGAATAGAATAGTTCTAGATATGATATTGGCAGAAAAAGGAGGGGTCTGTGTAATGTTAGGAGACAAATGTTGCACTTTCATACCAAACAATACAGCACCAGATGGAACCGTAACCAGAGCATTACAGGGACTTACCACACTAGCAGAGGAATTGGCTGAGAATTCAGGGATAGATAACTCTATTACAGGATGCTTGGAATCATGGTTCGGGAAATAGAAAGAAATGGTAATATCTGTGGTTACATCTCTAATAGTAGTTGCAGGGATATTAACGGCAGTTGGATGCTGTATAATCCCATGTGTTAGGGGGCTTGTACAAAGATTAATTGAAACTGCGATATCCAAACAAATGCCCTTAGACCCGCCTCCCTACCATGAGAAAATGTTTCTCCTTAAGGAGCAGGAAGAAGATCAAGAAGAGATAGAATTAAAGAATAACTGTGAAATAATGTTGTCTAACCTAGAAGAGTCATTGCAAAAGGCAACAAATGAATAAAAAAAAGAAAAGGGGGAATTTGTGAGAAATATTGATGTTGCTTTTGCAGAATCCGAAAGAAATTAAGACAAGGAATTTTGACGGCTGTCTGCCTCTGTGTAGTGTAAATCAGTGGATTAACCATGACTGTTATCTGCCTCTGTGTAGTGTAAATCAGTGGACTAACCATGAGACTGTTATCTGTTTGTTTGTAATTAGAGTTTAAATCTTAGGATTGTGGGGGAATCCACGATAAGATACAAAAACCAGACATCCTCTGAGGAGGATTTTAGGCGCCTCGAGAAGTTGTAAATCTTGGAGTACCTAATCAATGGGGAAACAAGGGAGGGACCTTGCGGCCGGATAGGGAATAAAAAGCCAAATGTTGTATCCATCGGGTGTGCCTACTAGCTAGGACACCCGCTCTTGCAAGAACGCTTAATAAAAGTGCTTTACTGCAGAGTCTGACCTGAGTCTTTCGCGAGAAAGTCTGTTTTGTTTCTCACAGAAGGGGCCGAGGGGTCTGGCTCACTCCGTGTCGGGCTGCTGCTGGTCTCGGCGGGGGTCGGGCTCGCTCTGTGTCTGCTCTCGGCTGCGCCGGGTCCTTTTCGCCTCCTTGACTTTGTAAAAACTCTTGTGTAGAGGAGAACTTTTTTTTTTTTTTTTGAGATGAAAGCAGTTTAATAAAGAAGTAGCAAAGCCGCGCGCGCGAGAAGCGAAGCAAAAGCAAATAAAACTGTCACTCTCCACCTTCCACCAGCACCAATGTCCTCCCACCTCCCCGTACTCTGTCCCCTCCTCCTCCAGGCGTCATCTTTGGTGGTCAGTGACGCAGCTGATACTCCTCATTTCTCCCGCCTCCATTTCCTTTAGGTGCCATCTTTGGTGAGTCGTGGCGCAGCTAATATTTCTCCCCTCTTGGCACTGCCCGCCCCGGCGCCAGCGGCGCCGTCCCCGGCACCGCCCGCCCCGGCGGCGCAGTCGTCGGCATTACTCTCTCCTGCGTTTTCTTTTCCTTTGGTTCCCCTCGCATGCCCGATGGTTCCCAGTCTAACACGGGGTCGCGCCCCCCCACTCTCCCCTGATCATCCTGCATCGTACCCCCGCCCGACTCCGCCCGCTCGGCATTCCCCGTCCGCATCCTCGGCAACTCGTCCCAGGGGTAACCCGGCGGGCGGGGCTCGACTGGGAAGCAGCTCTCCCGCGGGGGCTCTGCTGCGGGGCCGCACCCCTCACTCTCCTCCTCGTTGTCAAGTTTATCACATTCCGCGTCCCCACACAGCAACGGACCCGTCCGTGCCTCCAGATTCTCCACTTCCACGCTCGTTTGAGCCTCCTGATGACTACAAACTCTCTCCTCTGTCTGCACTTTCTACCCCTCCCCCGGAATAGCTTCCTTCACCAACAATCAAAACTGTTTCTCCTTTGCTGCCTTAGAAAGAGTCCTCTTAATCTTCCCCCCACGCTTTAAGATACTGATCCATCCCCTTGGTCCCCGCTAAGGCAGACTGTAACATCTCCTCCTCCACCGCCATCCAATTCTGGACGTTTAATAACTTTGTGGATGCTCGTACAACACCCCGTCTCCGCATCCATAGGATGCACGCAGCCATGGGAGTGCGATTAATCCGCTCGCCCACCTCAAGTGCCACCGCCTTGAGTACCTTAATCACCTGTTCCAACTGTGCCATGGCCGTGGACATCCTGCGTTCCGCTGATCACATCAGGGTCACCATATGTTGCCGCTACTGTTCTTCCTTCTTTTAACCAGATTTTATTTTGCAACAAATATAATTTTGTCCTTTTACACTATAGCTTTAACTCAATTACTTTAATATTTAATTATTAATAGCGCAATTCCTCAAAGTATCATAGAATCATAGAATGGTAGGGTTGGAAGGGACCTTTAGAGATCATCTAGTCCAACCCCCCTGCAGAAGCAGGTCAACCTAGATCAGGTCGCATAGGAACATGTCCAGGCGGGTCTTGAAGACCTCCAAGGAAGGAGACTCCACAACCTCCCTGGGCAACCTGTACCAGTGTTCCATCACTCTCACAGTAAAATAGTTTTTCCTTATGTTTAAATGGAACTTTTTGTGTTCCAGCTTCATCCCATTACCCCTTGTCCTGTTGCTAGATACAATAGAAAAAAGGGATGTCCCAACCACCAGACACCCATCCTTTAGATATTTGTAAATAATAAGATCCTCCCTCAGTCTCCACTTTTCTAGACTAAACAGCCCGAGTTCCCGCAGCCTTCCCTCGTATGAAAGATGTTCCATACCCCTGATCATCTGGGTGGCCCTGTGCTGTACTCTCTCCAGAAGTTCCCTGTCCCTCTTGAGCTGAGGAGCCCAGAACTGGACACAGGACTCCAGAAGAGGCCTCATCAGGGCAGAGTAGAGGGGGAGAAGAACCTCCCTTGACCTGCTGGCCACACTATTCTTGATGCATCCCAGAATGCCACTGGCCTTCTTGGCAATGAGAGCACATTGCTGGCTCATGTTTACTTTATTATCAATCAGGACTCCCAGGTCTCTCTCTGCAGAGCTGCTCTCCAGCAGGTCAATTCCTAGCCTCTACTGGTGCATGGGGTTGTTCCTTCCCAGATGCACGACTCTGCCCTTGTCCTTGTTGAACCTCATGAGGTTCCTCTCTGCCCAACTCTCAAGCCAGTCGAGATACCGTTGAATGGCTGTACAGCCTTCTGGGAAATCGGCTAGTCCTCCCAGTTTGGTGTCATCAGCGAACTTGCTGAGGGTACACTCTGTCCCATCATCCAGGTCGCTGACGAAGATGTTGAACAAGACCGGCCCCAGAACTGATCCCTGTGGAACTCCACTGGCCGCAGGCCTCCATCTCGATTCTGTGCCATTGATCACCACCTTCTGGTCTCTGTCATACAGCCAGCTCTCGATCCACCTCACTGTCCACTCATCCAACTCACACTGCTTGAGGTTTCCTATGAGGATGTTATGGGAGACAGTGTCAAAAGCCTTGCTGAAGTCAAGGTAGATGACATCTTCTGCTCTCCCGTCATCTAGCCAGCTGGTTATGCACTCATAGAAGGCTATCAGGTTGGTCAAACAGGATTTCCCCTTGGTGAATCCATGTTGACTCCTCCCGATAACCACCTTTTCCTTCATATGTTTAGTGATGACATTCAGGATGAGTTGTTCCATCACTTTTCCAGGGATGGAGGTGAGGCTGACCAGCCTGTAGTTTCCCAGATCGTCCTTGTTGCCCTTTTTGAAGACTGAGGGGACATTGGCCTTTCTCCAGTCCTCAGGTACTTCGCCTGTCCTCCATGATTGTTCAAAAATGATGGAGAGAAGCTTAGAAATCACATCAGCCAGCTCTCTCAGCACTCTGGGATGCATCCCTTCAGGACCCATTGACTTATGAGCCTTAAGCTTGCCCAACAGGTCTTTAACCTCTTCCTCATCCACCCAGGACAAGTCCTCTGCTGCCCAGGCCATCCAACTATCATTGTTGAACTGGGCTTCCCAAGGGTCAGCCTTGGCCGTAAAGACTGAAGCAAAGAAGGCATTCAGTACTTCGGCCTGCTCTGCATCCTCAATCACCAGGGCACCCTCTGTGCTTAGTAGTGGGCTCACATTCCCTCTCGCCATCCTTCTGCTGCTGATGTACTTGAAAAATGCCTTATTACTGTCCTTAACATCCCTGGCTAAATTTTTTATTCTAGAAGGGCTCTAGCCTTCCTAGTTGCAGCCCTGCATGCCCTGACAATGTTCCTATACTCTTCCCAAGAAGACAGCCCCTGTTTCCACCTCTCATAGACGTCTGCTTTCTGCCTGAGTTGTCCCAGCATATCCTTGCTCATCCATGGAGGCCTCCTACCTCCTTTTCCTCCTTTCTTGCGCATTGGGTCACACTGATCCTGGGTTTGGAGAAAGTGGTGCCTGAAGATTGACCAGCTCTGTTGGGGACTTCTGCCTTCTATGATCTTATCCCATGAGATCCCTCCAAGCAGGTCTTTGAAGACGGCTAAGTCGGCTCGCCTGAAATCCAGGGTCACGGTCCTGCTTTGTGTCCTGCCTCTTCCACACAGAATCTTGAACTCTACCATCTCATGGTCACTGCAGATGAGTTTGCCTCCAACCTTCACATCCCCAACCAGGCCCTCCTCATTTGTCAGCACCAAGTCCAGCAGCACACCCCTCCTCGTTGGTTCCTTAGTCAACTGTGGCAGAAAATTGTCATCAACAATCTGTAGGAACCTCCTGGACTGTGTGTGCTTGGCTGTGTGGCTTTGCCAACAAATACCAGGGTGGTTGAAATCCCCCATGAGGAACAGGGATTGTGATTGTGATGCAGCTCTCAGCTGTTTGTAGAAGGCCTCATCCACTTCCTCCTCCTGATCAGGTGACCTGTAGCGAACTCCTACAACAATATCACCTGCTTTGCCCTGGCCATTAATTTTTACCCATAAGAACTCTACACGCTCCTCATCCCCACCCAGGCACAGTTCAGTATACGTTAATTGCTCCCTCACATAGAGAGCAACTCCACCTCCTCACTTTGTTAATCTGTCCTTCCTAAACAATATATAGCCCTCCATGGCTGTGCTCCAGTCATGGCAGCTGTCCCACCACGTCTCTGTGACTGCAATGAGGTCGTAGCCCTGCATCTGCGCCCACATCTCCAGTTCCTCATGCTTATTCCCCAGGCTGCATGCATTGGTGTAGAGGCAGTGTAGGGGCTTACTCAAAGATGCAGATTTCCCTGGATGGATGCAGGAGGATCCTCCCCGTTTTGGCTCTTTCTCAGGGTGGTCAGCCTTCTGCATCTCAGCACAGTGTGCAGATAAAGGGCATTTACCATTTCATTCCCTGTCCGGCTCTGTTTCCCTGCTAGAGAGGACAGCTTGTTCTATGTTGCTTCTCCCTCCACCCCCCAAGTCCCTTAGTTTAAAGCCCTCTTTATCAAGTTTGCTAGCCTATTCCCAAATATTGTAGTGCCCTTATGGGAGAGATGAATCCCATTCTATCCTATCAAGCTGTAGTCCCCAAGGGAGGATTCATTATCATAGAATCCAAAACCTTCCTGCCGGCACCAGTCTCTCAGTCAGGAATTCACTTGGGTGATTTTTTCATTGTAGACTCCTCCTTTATGTCTAGTGAACAGGATGGAGGAGAAAATAATCTCAGCCCCTGTTGCGACGTTACCAGCTCTAAGCCTAGGATCCGACTACCAGCTCTCAGCCTAGGATCCAAGTTACCAGCTCTTAGCCTATTTACCAGCTCGCAGCCTAATTACCAGCTCGTAGCCTATTTACCAGCTCACAGCCTAGTCTAGGGTCCGACTCTCAACTGGGTGGGAAGAAATCCAGTCCTACTCAATGTGAGTGATAGCAGAAATCTTCACTTTATTACAAACAGGCTTTAACTTATATACAATGCAGGATCCAAACTATCTCAGCAACAGCAGCTGATAGGTCACATTTTCATGTTCATCCTACTTGCGGTTTCTGTGATAAGCAAGCTCCCTTATTTTTCACATCTTGTTTTTCCTCAAAGTTGTTTACCACTTTCAGTCAAGAACAGCCTGACCTTGAGGGAATAGAAAGCGGCCTGCTGTCTACGTGACAGCAACTGCTTTAACCATGGCTCTGACTCTGGTCTTGATTGTGCACCAAATCCATATAACTAGAGCCCAGGCTGCCTTGCCCCAACGGGCCTAGCATTATACCCCGGGATCCATGTCCATGCTCCCTCAACCATTCCTCCACAAGCCCCCCTACTTTTTACTTGCTACCCCAAGGTTATAAAATCCTTTTTGATCCTGGAGATACTGTTTTTCATTACATCATTCATCCCCACATGGAACAGGAGTAGTGGGTAGTAGCCTGTATCCCTGATGAGCCGTGGCACTCTCTCAGCCACATTGCTGACCTTGGCTCCTGGCAGGCAGCACACCTCTGGTGACTGCTTATCAACTCCACAGATAGGTCTCTCAGTGTCTCTTAGCAATGAGTCACCCACAACAAGCACTTGTTGCTTCCTTCTATGGTGCCCATTACCTGTTGCAGGTGGAGCAGCTGATGGTGAGTTGTTTGTTGGGTTTTCCCCTTCTGGAGCTTGCTCGTCAAAGCCCCTTGTTGCCAGTGCTTCATACTTTTTTGTAGTGGGCACTCTGGAAGGAGGGTTTTGAAGACGAGCCCTTCCCCTTCTTTTTTTTGTTACCGTGGTCCAAGGCACTTCAGATTCACTGGAGGCTTGTACCTGATTGTGGAAGCCTCTGTCTATCTCCACCTCTGCCCCTCTAATATTACAGAGTCTACTCACATTGTTTATAAACATGTTACAGAATATCTCCTGAAACTAAAAATTACACTGATTTTTCAGCCTCAAATTACATACAATCTCTTCATTCAAAACATGTCCACATAAACCTTGCTTGTTTCCTTGTGCATTTCTCTTCATCATCACAGAATAAATTAAAACTTACAGTAATATTCTATCCAGTAAACAAACAAGTTTCTCCAAAATGGAACTTTAAACAAACAAAAAGAAGCCAGGTTTTCACACCTTTTTGTCTTACATATTATAAACGAACCCAAATCTTCATTTGTTAAAAATTACTGAAAGATGAAAAGTATAACCTACTGATCTATTTATTTTCAATAATATAAATTTAACATTAATAACATGTTTTATATGATCTTGAAAAAAGTCCTCAAGTTCAAAACTTCTACATCACAAAAAACTTAGGATAAGCACATGTGACCACATACATATTAATTTATTTAAATATATTCCACAGTGCACCTAAAAGAGCTTTTTTGTTGTTGTTGTTCCTAAAGAGCATATAATTGCCTGTGGTGGGTTGACTTTGGCTGGACACCAGGTGCCCACCAAGCCACTCTGCCACTCCTCTCCATCAGCAGGACAGGGGAGAGAAAAATATAATGAAAGGTTCATGGGTCAAGATAAGAACAGGGAGACATCACTCAGCAATTACCATCACAGGACAAACAGACTCATCTTGGGGAAATTAGTTTAATTTGTTACTAGTCAAATCAAAGTAGCGTAATGAGAAATAAAACTAAATCTTAAAACACCTTCCCCCCACTCCTCCCTTCTTCCTGGCCTCAACTTAATGCCTGATTTCTCTACCTCCTCCTCTCAAGTGACATAGGAGGACAGGGAATAGGGGTTGTGGTCAGTTCATAATGCTTTGTCTCTGACACTCCTTCACTCTCACTCTCTTCCCTTGCTCCAGTCTGGAGTCCCTCCCACAGCAGATAGTCCTCCATAAACTGCTCCAACATGATTCCTTCTCATGGGCTACTGTTCTTCACAAACTGTACCAGTATGGATCCCCCAAGCAGTCACAAGTCCTCCTAGAAGCCTGCTCCAGTGTGGACTCCTCTCTGTCCATAGGTTTCCAGATCCTGCCAGGAACTTGCTCCAGCGTGGGCTTCCCCTAGGGTCACAGCCTCCTTCAGGCACATGTACCTGCTCCGGTGTGGGGTCCTCCGCGGGCTGCAGGTGGATATCAACTTCACCATTAACCTCCGTGGCTGCAGGGGCAGGGCCTGCCTCACCATGGTCTTCACCAGGGGCTACAGGACAATCTCTGCTCCAGTGCCTGGAGCACCCCCTGCCCCGCCTTCTTCACTGACCTTATTGTCTGCAGAATTATTTCTCTCTCATATTCTTACTCCTCTCTCTGGCTGTAATTGCGGTTGCACAGCTTTTTTTTTCACATATGTTATCCCAGAGGTGCTACCACCATTGCTGATTGACTCAGCCTTGGCCAGCAGCAGGTCCATCTTGGAGCTAACTGGCATTGGCTCTATTGGACATAGGGGAAACTTCTAGCAGCTTTTCACAGAAGCTGCCCCTGTAGCCCCCCACTATCAAAACCTTGCCACACAAACCCAATACATGGCCACATACCAATTGCAATGTAGGAATCGATTTGGGTGCATGCAGTCACTGCACCCCAATTTCAACTCTAAGGACATTATCACACATGAGGATAAAGCACACAGTAATTAGCTCTAAAGAATAGCCCAGCCTGGAGAATGAGAGTAGAAGAAGCAGAACAAACCAGACAGTACAGATAATACCACAAACGAAAGGCCACAACAGAAAAAACAAAACCAAAACCACCCTCAAGTCTGGTTCTACTATATGTCCTTTGGAAAGACTGACAGTATAAGGACATTTTTGTACTAAAAACTCTTAAGATGTTAGTCTCCAATGTAATAAGCAATATAAAAAAAAAAATAAAAAGGGGAAACATGCAACAGTGAAAGTACCATAGCAAGTAACATATTCCAAGACAATTCTTTCTACAGTCACTTGGACTTTGCAGGCATATACTATTCATTCTAAGTGTCTGAGTTAAGGAAGATGCAACAATACTCCCATCAGAAATTGCTTCTCAGAAGTTTCAAAGTTGCCATGAACTTTACAAGCTTCCTCCACAAACAAGTGAGAACATGTGAGAAACTTTTGAAGGATACCTGGTTGTTAAATTAAGCTTACTGATCATTTTCAGAATATTAAAAAAGAAATCAAAAAGTCTTACAAAGGAAAAGCCTTTCTATACACCCTGTAAAAATCGTACTCAAAATTTTGGTAAATGGTCATAACAATCAATACAATTTATTTGCAACATACTGTCTTGACTAAAAGAACAAGCAGTCCCTGAGACAACATCTTCATTTTAGATCTTGCAATATTGCAGAGAAAGGATGTAAAAAAATGTGCAAACCTACTTTTTAAATTTATAAATGTCTTCTATGTAAAAAATCCCAAACTATGTCCATACTGCAATTTATCTTCAATTATAGCACGTGGTAAAAGCAGATGCTAATGAAACTATTCTGTTGATCTCTCTTCTAGAGATCTTATTTCTAATGTCAGAACCATCTCAAAGGGAAATTTTTATGATATGATGCTATTTTCGACATCCTCTCACCCATTAAATGTCAAGAAATACCATCAAGGTACAACTTATATGGCATTCTATATCTAAAAAAAAAAGAGCTGCATCTTGTCAGTAAAAAAAAAGAAAACTATGTACAAGCCTTCCAATTTAACAATATCAAAACACATCTTAGCACCATTGTAGGAAGGTATTGATAGAAATTAGACAGATGAAGAGAGACAGATTCTATGCTTAAATAAACCACTCTTTTATACTACAAAGTAAAATTCCACTTCAAACAAATAAAAATCTTACCTGCTCATGATCGAAATGCTGCCGCTATACCCATTTTACTAGCTAGGAACAGTGCTTCTCTGTCCTCTCTGTCATTAAAATAATGAGTATCATAATACACTATTAATTATTGTAAAACAAACAGTGTTACTAACATAGCAAGTAAAAAGTAGTTAACTGGAATTTTAGATGGGGGATAAAATCCAGAGTAAGAAAAATCTGTTATGTACACATTTATGTGTGTGTATATATGTATGCAATGTGTACACACACACAAAGATTAGAATTTTTAAAGTATTGTTACTTTGCCTTTTTTGGCTCCGTGGTAGGAGGACCATATCAAAAGTAAACACCTATATTTGGTCTGAAGCCTCCACTGACAGTAAGACTACAGCAGGAGTCACTTGGACACTGATTCAGTTACATAGACCTAAGCATCTATTGTCATTTAATAATTAAAAAAAAAAAATCACAAAAAAAAACCCCTGCATAATTCAAGCTGGAAGTAATCTCAGGAGGTCTCTAGTCCAAACTCCTGCACAAATAAGTTGTTGTCAGCTCTGAGATCAGACCAGGTTATATGCAGGTTTTACTTGGTTGGGTCTTAGAAACTCTCAAGGATGAAGTTTGCAGGACCTCTCTGGACAGCCTGTTCCAACACTTGACTGGCCTCACAGAATTATTTTTTTTCCCTGATATTAAGTTGGAACCTCTCATTTCCATTTCTGAGCCTGACCATACAACCATCAAATATAAAACTAGTTTAAATGCTAACTCCTCATTGTGGATGTTTAAAGCTGCATAAAAAGAAACTTATATCTGAAGTAAATAAAACCAAACCAAAACACAAAAAATCCCACATCATCATTTTAATTAAAAAAATATAACAAGGAGAAAGGGAGGAAAGATAAAACTATTTTTCCCTTTTAAATCTGAAATGCTTAACAATATTTTAGGATTGCATTCTAATCTGCTATCATATTCAATTTCGAATAGTTTAATATTAGCTAATTGCTTTTATTTCATCAGTTTTGAAAGAAAAATTGTTTAATTCCAGTACCATAAACACAACTGGTAGCATAAGTGGCAGCACTAACACTTACTTGAGTTGTCCTTCTGCCATGTCTGGATTATGCCTGTAGTGAAAATCTGTGTAAGGAGCTAAAATTTGCTAAACAGAAGAAAGATATGCATTACTTTCATATGAAAATAGTTAACAGGTCTTGCCCCTTCCTTAGTCTCACTCCAATCTGTCATGTTATTCCTGCTTTATAAATCATTAAGCTCTTAGCCTAAAATAGTGCATTTAAACATTTTGCACTAATACAGAGGATTAAATCTAAAGTGAAAATTAATTTTTCATTAGTAATACAGTGTTTAACTTCTATCACTAAACAAGTAAAACTGAATCCACCTCTAACTCTACATCTGCTCGCACATACTGTCGGGTCTTTGGATGATTTATGAGATGCAAAACTGTAGTTATCAAAGCTTCATTTATTCAACTTAGCTTGACAATCAATCACATTTTTCAAGATGGTATTTAAACCACCTGGAAGAGCCACCACCTCAGGATTCTGAAGTGCTAAATAAAGAAAAACACATCACCTTGGCCAGTGATAGGAAAGAAAACATGTAAAGATATCCAATATGACAAACTTGTAGTCTGTTTAGTACATATATCTTTTACTTCCTGAATACTGCTGAGACACACAATAAAGCTTTTAATGTCTGATGTTAGCAATACATTGAGATTTTTTATTACTTTACCATCAACAAAACTGCTGGTCAGTTGGTCACCATTGTGCAGCAATTTCACAGCTTATTTTCAACCAAGTTTCCATACAGTAGTGTCTGGATTTCCTTGCGAAAAGGTTTTATGCTTCACTGGACTGATATGGTTAAAATATTTATACTAGAACATAAATGAGTAACAGATTGCTTACTTCTTTAAAACAGAAGTTTGTATCTTGAAAATGTTGATGAAGTTATTTCTTATTGATTGATACAAATACTGAAAAAATCTTTAAAAATCAGCACCCACATACAAGTATAGGGAGTTAGTATAAATCACTGTCCAGATAGCATTTACATGGAAACAAATATTGACTTCCAGAAACCAACTAACCACAGCATTCTCTGTAAAAAAATTTAAAGAAAAATGTTTTGTAGTTCTCTGAACACTCGTACATTGGTCAGCACCTCATGTGTGGAACTTTCCCTACTTCCAATCCATTATCTTTAGAAACATTTTATCTTTAGAACATTATCTTTAGAAACATTTATCTTTAGAAGAGTGGCCAGCAGGTCAAGGGAGGTTCTTCTCCCCCTCTAGGACCTCAGGTCACCTAGACCTGATCTAGGTGAATCTGCTTCTGCAGGGGGGTTGGACTAGATGATCTCTAAAGGTCCCTTCCAATCCCTACCATTCTATGATTCTATGAAAAAAACATCGACTTTAAATGCGTTTAGTGGATATTGAGCATTTTTTAACACCTTTTAACAAATTATGTTGTTCTTTTTTTAAGCAGTCAGACCAAAAATCTATTTCCCCTTAATAATACATCTGTTTAGTGATGTTCACGTTCCACAGTATACAGGATATGTATGTTTAATTTTAGCAAACTATGACAAAGTGTGAATACAGAGCTACTCAATCTTTGCAAAGTCTCATTTGGGGAGTGGAGTGAGGTTTTCTGTCTTTAATGTATGCAGAAGGTCTTTCTCCTTTAATATGGTATAAATTCTGCTTATCCTAAACTAGCAACTGATGATTTCCAAGGCACAGGAGCTCTTCAGTAGTGTAATGAAACATCGGCTGTTAAAATCTGTTCTTCTTGAGAATACTGTCTCAAAATTATTGCAAATTATTTTTAATTGAAGAATGACTAACCAATGTTTAATTTAATATCCCAAAAATTAATAATCTCCATATTTAATACCCCAAAAGCAAAAATATGCAAGTTTATCTCCGTTATTTTTCAAAAATTGCTTTGTCCTATACCCTTTTTACAGTTCCCTTAGATGTTTTAAAGATTTTTGTTCAGAGGATTGTCTTTTTTTCCCCCCCTCGGAGACTATTAAAATGAGAAGAGCAGCTGTGATGAAATTAGTAATTTGGTCTTTAAATATTCCTTTAAAATTTAAAAAAGGGGAAGAAAGAAAGTGGCTCATATTATACCTCACCCTGACTTTTGCTTTGAAGATAAAACTTTCTGCCTAATAAATTATTAAAAAATGGTCAGAATTAATTCTATTAGATGGAGAAACACTTTCTGGAGTGTTGCTAAAGAAGACACTGCTAAATTGCAAAGCTCTTGCTAGGAAATGCAGAGGTGATAATAATAAACACTGCCCCACCAGAGTACAGTCAAAAAAGAGCAAAGTCTTCAAAAAATAAAAAAACAAGTTCAAAAAGTTTAAAGTTGTTTTTCTTTTCTCCTCCTACATTACTTTTACCTGCACAGTTTTTTAAACAAGTTTATCATTAAGTGGCTTTTATAAGTTCATAAAACAGGATTAATATTTTACATTTTGTTCTTCTACTCTATGAAAACAAAGAGAAGAAAGTGAGATAATTTTTCAAGATTCATATCTATGCTATTCTTATGTGGGCATTTTCGCTATCAAAGATGAGGTTAAAGAATTGCATCCATACTTTGGAACAGAAAAAACTAGTTATGAGATGCTGTGGAACCTAGTTTACCTCTTCCACAGCTCATAGTAAATTATCTCCTCCACAAATTAATTATATCTGGTTATTATATTTACCATTTGTTCTCCTCTCCTACAACCTTCATATAATCCTTTAGGAATCCTGGTATCAAACTACTGAGCCTGAGATCTTGCGAGAGATGAAATGGGAAAAGAGCATTAAAAAAATACATATTTACACAAAACAGATTAAACATACACAGTGCTCCTGGGAAGCAATTCTTCCAGCTGCTTCAAATCTTACTTGAGTCTTTAGTAGTTCTTCCTAAGGTGCTCAGTAGAAGAATATTAGCAAGATAAAGAATAGCAAAGTCCAGTACAAGGTAGAGTACTATATTGCCTAAAAAAATACCTTCAGTAGCTGTATATACCAATTTCTCTAGGATGAACTACAAAATTCAACTATCACAGCTTCAAGCATCTCACATCCATGGGTACACAGAACAAGTAACCACCAACTACCAGAGACTAACTATAATATATCTGAGAAAAGAACTATAGATAGCATCAACCTCTATGGATAAAGCAGTAAAGCTAGAAGTTTCCTTCAACTGATTATTCTAGCAATAGCAATTTGCCCCATTTCTCAAATGGCAGAAAATCTCACATCCTTGATTTACGGACGCTTAAACATGCTATACAATAGAGTTAAATCATTAGATGGAACATCATAATATAGTTCTGACATCTTTGCATTCATTTTTTTTTTTTTTCCCCAAATCTTATCCAGTTTTATCTCTAGCAAAGGAAAATTAGCAGTATTTTTCTAACCCACTTGATTCTCTGTGGTAAGAGATTAAAATCAAAACAAGTCTCAGCAATAATCTCCTTCTCTCTTTTGAATTATCAGCTATAATTTCTTCTCACATGATAAAGTAAGGTAAGGAATTAAAGGTTATCTAGAAAAAAACTGCCAATGGAGAAAACTTGGAATCAGCACAGCTGACAAGATCATGTATCGTAAGATTTTATCTTTCTGACTAATCTAAGTGCTTGTGTTCTTTCTACTTCATTACTCTGCTGTATGTCAATACACCTAAAATAAGTTAAAAAATACCTTTTGTTTATAACAGTTAAAGTGAAAGTTAGTGCTGTTAACATCTCACATCAATATTTATGAAACTAAATTTAAAAAAATCATGACTGTTTAAAAATTCTAGTCACCATGATTGGTCAATTAGCTTCATTTTATTGTTTATTTTATATTTTATATTAATTTTATATTCTTTCCCAGTTATCTTCATCATAATTAAATCACTAGAACATTCTCAAATATACAGTGACAAGGCATAATGGCTTTAACAAGTATTATTCTGAGCTAGCCGTAATTATCATTTCTAAAGAAACTAAATAAATTTATCATGTTTCACAAGAAGTTTTGTGTGTTCTCAGATCAGAAAAGTCCTTTTGCTCCAACAAAATTAAACAGCATACTAAAATTTACTGTTTGTATATTTATAAACACACACATATATAACAGTATATTAAATACAACAAGACTTTCAAAAAGGAAGCATTAGAAATTAAAATGTTTAGATCTGCTCATGATATTGATCTTATTAAGTCATTATTAATTTGCCCTTTAATATTCTTCTGTTGTGTCATAGGTTATACTTAGATTACAAATTCTTGGGCATGAACTACTTTTTTCCCCTGACTTTGTACTAGAGGCTTCAAAACACTATGATAATACAAATTAATCAGAACAGCTCTCATAAAACAAACATGAAAATTACTATTTCTTCAATCTTCTAATAACACCACAGATTAATTTATTATTAGTAGCATTTACAATCCAAAACCATGTATAATTTTCTAATTTTTTAATTACTCATAGTATTTCATTTCATCAGGACAACATTTTATTTTTATTCCCCTCCTCCGACATGGGATCCCTCCCCTCTGGGATATAGTACTTAACAAATTTTTCTGATGTGGGCTCTTCCCAGCAGCTACGGCTTCTGCCGATACAGGGTCCCTCACACGGGACGCAGTCCTCAGTGAATATCTCTGGCATGGATTCTTCTCCATGGCTGCAGTCTCTGCAGACACAAGGTCCTTCCCTCGGCACATAGCCTCCACAACTCCAAAGTCAGTGAGGAACGAGAGGAGGAGGTGTGCTAGAGCAGAGACTCCTCTGCATTCTATGGAAAGGAATGGTGAAGCTGAGATTTATTTTCATTTCTTTAAAGACCCCGCATCAGAGGTAGAGACTCATTTTGATAATGACCCCGTATCAGAGGCAGAGACACATGTTACCAAAGCTGACCCCAGACCAGGGGCAGCGATTCACTTCATTAAAGGCCCTGAGCCAGAGACAGTGACTATGGCCAGAGCAGGCCGTGCTCCGTGGAAGGAACCCAATATCCACAGCTGTAACTGTGGGAAGGAATCCACGACAAAGCAGCTCATTAAACTTATGCCCAGAAGAGGCCATGTCCCGAGAGAGGGACCCTGTATCTGCAGAAACTGTAACTGTGGCAAAGAAACCATTCAAGAGATATTCACTAAGGACTGCGTCCTGTGTGGAGGACCGTGTATAGGCAGAAGCCGCAGCTGCTGGGAAAAACCCACTCCAGAGAAGTTCGTTAAGGACTCTGTCCCGGGGGAGGAACCCCATGTTGGAGCAGAGGAAGAATGCAAGGAGTCTTCATCTGAGAAGACAGAAGCGGCAGAGACCATCTGTGAGAGACTGACCACATCCCCCATTCCCTTCCCCCCTTGAGCCGCTGATGGGTAGAGATATCAGGAGCAGTGAGCTGGGCCCAGGAAGAAAGGAGGGATGGGAGAGGAAGATCTTAAAGTGCTGATTGTAATTTTTTCATCATCCTACTCCCTTTTTGCTTTTATTCTGTTCTATTTCTTGTAGAATACACTTTTCCTACTTTCCTCTCTCAGTTAAGTACTGGAGTCTGTTTTCCCTGGAAGCGTAATTAGCAGTGAGTCCTTCCTGCCCTTGTCTTAATCCACAAGAACCTTGCTTATCTTTTTCCTCCCATTTTGCTTGGGCCTCTGCCATCCTAACGAGGTTGAGGGTTGTAGTGGGTCTGGGATGGTAGCGATTTTCCACAGCAGCTCCTGCAGTGCTGTGCTTACTGTTGATATCAATATTATGACTACCGCTTGCACAACATCAGGGCTGTCCCTCCAGCATTCCTTCCCCCACCTTCACCAATAGCTGTGGGTGGGCATGATCTTGGGAGGGACTATGGCCAGGACAGCTGACCCAGGCTGACCAAGGAGATATTCCATACCATATGACATCAGCTCAGTAATATAAACTGGGGGAGAGGAGCAGGAAGGGGAGGCGAGATTCATTTCTGGCCTTCCCAAAGCAACCGCTACGCGTACTGAAGCCCTGCTTCTCGGGAGGTGGCTGGACATCGCTGCTGATGGGAAGTAGAGAGTAACAGCTTATCTGCTTTTGCTTTGCTTCCCGCGCGCGCGGCTTTGCTGCTTATTTATTAAACTGCTTTTATCTCAACCCACGAGACTCCCATCTTATTTTCTCCCCTTCCCTGGCTTTCTGAGGAGGTGGGGGATAAAGCGGTGTGGTGGGCACCTGGCATCCAGCCAGGCTCGAACTACCACAGCCCTTTTGGCGCCCAACGTGTGGCGAGATAATAGCAGTTTTACATTAACTGCATTGCAATTACAGTAAGTCAATGAGTGCAAAGTTCCTGTGCTGGTCACGGAGCCTTGCTGTTATGCAGCTTATCTTACACTTTCTAATGTTTGGGAACACGATGCTACTAACATTGACTCTATGCTGTGCTTTAACCTTAATAGCTTTGCTAAGCTGGCTATATAATTTTGTGAAAAGGATGAAAGGGCCTGGGAACATGATGGCCCAAATAATAATAGCAAGTCTCATTCTGTTACTGTTGAATTTAGTGTGCTGTGGGAGCTATCTTGTGGAGGCCATGGGGCAAAGAACCTCTTTCTCCTCAGCTCGGACTGATCTAGACAATTTTGTTACACAGACTTCCCAGGTCCTTAGTCACCCTTATACGAGAGTTTTAATATTACTAATTAACATGGTTGGTATATTATATATCTTGTGGAATCTGGACTCATCTGGGTATCAGAGAGGACAAATTTGCGATGGTAACATGTTAAAATGCCCCCTGAAGCGGCCAGTCCCTGGGTGGCAGGGTGTGTGGATTAATTTAGGCAAATTCCTAGGACGGTTATCACCCCCTGTAACCTGGGATTTTACACCTGAACAGATAAAAAACCCTGCTTTACTGACACGCTACCTGATAGAAGGGTGTCTTACCTACCCTAATGAGGCCCATCAGGTTCAGGCACTATACTGGGGCCTAGCCTCTGCCTACCGAGCTGCATTCCAGTCCTCTCAGAGAACTATGATTGAAGTGGAAACTCAAACGATACCTGAGACCAACATAGTTGAGTCAGTCGCAGTCCAGTCCTCTCAGAGAACTATGGCCGAGGTGGAAATTCAAACTATACCTGAGACTATGTCGTGGTTTTGCCCAGCTGGGAACAAAGAGCCACTAGGGTGCTCGCTCACTCCTCCCCTCCTGGTGGAGTGGGAAGGGGAACCAGAGAAAAAGAGGAAAAACCCGCGTAGGTTGAAATAAGAGCGGTTTAATAGAACAACAATAAGAATGAACAGGTTCAGGGGGAAAAAGGAACAGTTTTAACAGTACACGAGGGGAATATACAAAAGGAATGGCGCGTGCCGCGGCTGCTCACCACCCGGGACCCGACGCGACTCCCCCTCCGACCGGTAGCCCCGCCTGTGCTCCCGAAGCCCTGCCCCCGACTAGCTCCCTGCTTCTAGGTACTGGGCATGATGTCAGTATGGTATCGAATACCTGTTGGCCAGCCCAGGTCAGCTGCCCATGCTGTGCCCCTTCCTACTTCCTCCTCAAAGTTAACTCTATCCTAGCCAAAACCAGGACAGACTACCATGGTTGAGTCAGGGAATCAAACAACAACCACAGTGGTTGCCCCAGTAGTGAAAAAGAAGCAGTGGATAAGGAGGTCAAGTCCATATCATCGATTAGTAAGGGCAGAAGAGGAGGAAGAGGAAAGGCTAGAAGAAGAAACTGGTCCTTCGGTAAGGAGATCAGGAGAAGGAGTGAAAGAAATCAAAAAGGAAATGGAAACTACTCGGTCCCTCACCTCATCAGAACTTAGAGATATGCGAAAAGATTACAGTCGCCAGCCAGGTGAGCGGATTGGTGCCTGACTGCTCCGATGTTGGGATAACGGGGCTGACAGTCAGCAATTGGAAGGCAGAGAAGCCCAACAGCTAGGATCTCTTGCTAGGGACCGGGGAATTGATAGAGGCATTGGAAAGAAGACCTCAATTTGTAGTCTCTGGAAACGGCTCCTCTCAAGTGTAAGGGCAAGATACCCATTCAAGGAAGACCTTGTAAATGCCCGAGGAAAGTGGACTAGAGCTGATGAAGGGATCCAATATCTAAGGGAATTAGCTGTGTTGGAAGTCATCTATGGTGATCTAGATAATGCCGAGGCCTCCACAGATCCAGACGATGTCCAGTGTACATGGGCCATGTTGAGAAAAGTGATTCAGAGTGCCCCAGCTACATATTCTAATATCCTGGCAATGGTGTATCATCCAGACATGGATATACCAACAGTGGAGAGGGTATTTTCTTGGTTACAGAACTATGAAGAGAGCCTCTGCACCTCCTCATCAGTGTGGGATGATGGCCTGACTGTCAGATCTGCCTCAAGAATTCAGTCATCCACTGTCCCGACCAGGGGAAAAGGAAGTCCCAGACGCAGGAGTACACCGCGAAATGAACTCTGGCTCTTTTTGCGTGGCCAAGGAGAGGATATGAGGAAGTGGGATGGTGAACCCACTTTTAAGCTGGAAGTGCGTGTACGTGAACTAAGGGGGAAGACAGCTGTTAGAAAAGGACCACCCAAGAGGGCTGTCAGCATAGTGGCTGCCAAAACAAAAGAGGACAATGAACAATCTCAAAGACATAGAAGAACTGCAACTGCTTCCTTCGATACCAATGAGGAGACTTCAGGTCTAAAATTGCAAGGATCAGATAGCGAATACTCTGATGAAGAACAGAAATAGAGGGTCCCTGCCTCCAGCCAGGAGGAGGAAAGGGATGACCGAATCTACTGGACTGTGTGGGTTCGATGGCCTGGCACATCAAACCCACAAAAGTATAAAGCCTTAGCAGACACAGGGGCACAGTGTACATTGATGCCATCAAGGTATAGAGGCACAGATTCCGTCTGGATCTCTGGAGTGACAGGGGGATGTGAAGAATTATCTGTATTAGAGGCTGAAGTGAGCTTAACAGGGGACAAATGGGAAAAACACCCCATTGTGACTGGTCCAGAGGCCCCTTGTATTCTTGGCATAGATTACCTCAGGAGAGGGTACTTCAAAGACCCCAAGGGGTATCGATGGGCTTTTGGTATAGCCACTGTAGATAAAGAGAAAATCAAACAACTCTCTAATTTACCTGGCCTCTCAGAAGACCCTTTTGTTGTGGGATTGCTGCAAGTTCAAGAGCAACAGGTACCAATTGCTACCAGGACAGTGCACCGGAGGCAATATCGCACGAACTGAGATTCCCTGACTCCCATCTGTGAGTTGATTCATCAACTGGAGGCTCAAGGAGTAATTAGCAAAACTCATTCCCCATTTAATAGTCCCATATGGCCTGTGAAAAAATCTTATGGAGGGTGGAGGTTAACAGTAGACTATCGTGGTCTGAACGAAGTGACACCACCACTGAGTGCTGCTGTACCAGACATGTTAGAGCTCCAGTATGAACTGGAGTCAAAAGCAGCCAAGTGGTATGCTACGATTGACATCGCTAATGCATTTTTCTCAATTCCATTGGCAGCAGAGTGCAGGCCACAATTTGCCTTCACATGGAGAGGTGTCCAATATACTTGGAATCGATTGCCCCAGGGGTGGAAACATAGTCCTACTATTTGTCATGGTCTAATCCAAACTGTGCTAGGCATAAAATGGGTGATGCCCCTGAACATTTACAGTACACTGATGACATAATTGTATGGGGCAACAAGGCAGAAGAAGTGTTTGAGAAAGGGAAAAGAATTATACAGATTCTCCTAAAAGCTGGTTTTGCTATAAAAAGAAACAAAGTAAAGGGACCTGCACAAGGGATACAGTTTTTGGGCATAAAATGGCAAGATGGGCGTCGGCATGTGCCTATGGATGTTGTGAATAAAATAGCTACTATGTCTCAACCGACTAATAAGAAAGAAACACAAGCTTTCCTGGGCCTTGTGGGATTCTGGAGGATGCATATCCCAGGTTATAGTCAGCTTGTGAGCCCTCTCTTTAGAGTAACCAGAAAGAAGAACTGTTTTGAGTGGGGCCTTGAGCAACAACAAGCTTTTCAACAAATTAAACAGGAAATAGCTCGTGCAGTCGCCCTTGGGCCCATCCGTACAGGATCAGATGTGCAGAATATCCTCTACACTGCCGCTGGAGAGCATGGTCTCACCTGGAGCCTCTGGCAGAAAACATCTGGAGAAACCCGAGGTCGACCATTAGGGTTTGGAGCCGAGGATATTGAGGATCGGAAGTCCACTACACCCCAACTGAAAAAGAAATACTAGCAGCATATGAGGGACTTCGAGCTGCCTCTGAAGTCATTGGCACAGAAGCTCATCATCTCTTGGCACTACGTCTGCCTGTGTTACACTGGATGTTCAAAGGGAAAACCCCTTCTATACATCATGCAACCAGCGCTACATGGAGTAAGTGGATGGCGTTGATTACACAACGATCTCGGCTGGGGAAATCTAATCGCCCAGGAATCCTGGAAGAAATCATGGACTGGCAAGAAGGCAGAGATTTTGGAGCATTGCCTGAGGAAGTAGCTCGTGCCCAAGAGGCACTACCATATAATGAACTATCAGAAGATGAGAGGCATTATGCTTTGTTTACTGATGGATCCTGTCACGTGGTAGGAAATCATTGTAAGTGGAAAGCTGCTGTGTGGAGTCCCACACGACGAGTTGTTGAGGCCACTGAAGGAGAAGATGAGTCAAGTCAGTTTGCTGAAGTGAAAGCCATCCAACTGGCCCTAGAGATTGCAGAACGAGAGAAGTGGCCAGTACTCTATCTTTATACTGACTCCTGGATGGTGGCTAATGCTCTATGGGGATGGCTACAGCAATGGAAGAAGACCAACTGGCAGCGCAAGGGTAAACCCATCTGGGCTGCTGCATTATGGCAAGACATTGCTGCTCGGGTGGAAAATATGACTCTGAAAGTACGTCATGTAGATGCTCATGTGCCAAAAAGTCGTGCCACTGAAGAACAATGGAACAACCAACAGGTAGATAAAGCTGCCAAAATTCAAGTAGCTCAGGTAGATCTAGACTGGGAGCGTAAAGGTGAGCTATTTATAGCTCGATGGGCCCATGAAACATCAGGACATCTGGGAAGAGATGCGACATATAGATGGGCTCGTGATCGAGGGGTGGACTTGACCATGGAAGCCATTACACAGGTCACCCATGAATGTGAAACGTGTGCCACAATCAAGCGAGCCACACGAATCAAGTCTCCCTGGAACAGAGGCCGATGGCTGGGTTTTCAGTATGGTGAGGCCTGGCAAATTGACTATGTTGGACCACTACCACGAACACATCAAGGCAAGCGTTATATACTCACCATGGTGGAAGCAACTACCGGTTGGTTGGAAACATACTCTGTAAACCACGCCACTGCCCGAAATACTGTCTTGGGTCTTGAAAGGCAAGTTTTGTGGCGACACGGCACTCCAGAAAGAATTGAATCAGATAATGGAACTCATTTTTTAAATAATCTCATAAACTCCTGGGCAAAGAAACATGACATTGAGTGGATATACCACATCCCCTATCACCCACAAGCCTCTGGAAAGATTGAAAGATATAATGGATTACTAAAGACCATGTTGAGAGCACTGGGCAATGGGGCATGGAAGCAGTGGGATAAAAATTTAGCAGAAGCCACTTGGCTGGTCAATAGCAGAGG
Organism: Colius striatus; assembly: GCF_028858725.1. Classification (NCBI taxonomy): domain Eukaryota; kingdom Metazoa; phylum Chordata; class Aves; order Coliiformes; family Coliidae; genus Colius; species Colius striatus. Next base: position 22,524,446 of record NC_084789.1, on the reverse strand, counting down.
TTCAACTAACCGTCCTGGTCCTGCCCAAACAAAACCACTACATACTGTGGGAGGAGATAAGGTCCCTGTAGTGCACCCAGGGAAATGGCTGGGGAAGGCAGTATGGGTTGCACCTCCCATGGGAAAGGGCAAACCCATTTGTGGGATTGTCTTTGCCCAGGGGCCTGGGTGTACTTGGTGGATAATGAGAAAGGATGGGGAAACTCAATGTGTACCTCAAGGAGACTTAACCTTGGGGGAAAAATAACCTGTTATGTGAGTTATCTGTTGTAGATGAACTTTGCAAGAAAAACTGGACAAGTGGACAAACCAAGCCGGTGCTGGTGCCCAACACTGAACATACTGTTTCCCCTGGCCTGGATATACATCTTGATGGATGAGACAGAAGTTATGACCTGCTCCAGTGAACATCTACAGAGGATGAAAGATACAAGAATACTGTTTGCTTGTTTGATGCAAGATGCAAGAGGGAATACAAGAATGATGTTTGTCTGTTGAAGAGTGGGAGTACTGGTTAATGAGAGTATATAAGAATGTATATGGGTTGTTAAGATGGTTTGTCTGAGCATGACATAAATGGTATGGAATAAGGGGTGCAGACTGTAGTGGGTCTGGGATGGTAGCGATTTTCCACAGCAACTCCTGCAGTGCTGTGCTTACTGTTGATATCAATATTATGACTACCGCTGGCACAACATCAGGGCTGTCCCTCCAGCATTCCTTCCCCCACCTTCACCAATAGCTGTGGGTGGGCATGATCTTGGGAGGGACTATGGCCAGGACAGCTGACCCAGGCTGACCAAGGAGATATTCCATACCATATGACGTCAGCTCAGTAATATAAACTGGGGGAGAGGAGCAGGAAGGGGAGGCGAGATTCATTTCTGGCCTTCCCAAAGCAACCGCTACGCGTACTGAAGCCCTGCTTCTCGGGAGGTGGCTGGACATCGCTGCTGATGGGAAGTAGAGAGTAACAGCTTATCTGCTTTTGCTTTGCTTCCCGCGCGCGCGGCTTTGCTGCTTATTTATTAAACTGCTTTTATCTCAACCCACGATACTCCCATCTTATTTTCTCCCCTTCCCTGGCTTTCTGAGGAGGTGGGGGATAAAGCGGTGTGGTGGGCACCTGGCATCCAGCCAGGCTCGAACTACCACAAGGGTGAATGGGGGCACCGAGCAAGAGATTGTCGTGGTGCTGCTGTGCTAGCTGGGCCAAACCACGACAGGGTGTGAATGGATAGCCATCTGAGTATGAGCCAGCAGTGTGCCCAGGTGGCTAAGAAGGCCAATGGCATCTTGGCTTGTATCAGAAATAGTGTGACCAGCAGGACCAAGGAAGTGATTGTCCCCCTTTACTCGGCAATGGTAAGGTCCCACTTCAAATACTGTGTTCATTTCTGAGCCCCACACTACAAGAAGGACATTGAGGTGCTGGAATTTGGAGGAATGGTTGAGGGAGCATGGACATGGATCCTGGGGTATAATGCTAGGCCCATTGGGGCAAGGCAGCCTGGGCTCTAGTTATATGGATTTGGTGCACAATCAAGACCAGAGTCAGAGCCATGGTTAAAGCAGTTGCTGTCACGTAGACAGCAGGCCGCTTTCTATTCCCTCAAGGTCAGGCTGTTCTTGACTGAAAGTGGTAAACAACTTTGAGGAAAAACAAGATGTGAAAAAATGAGGGAGCTTGCTTATCACAGAAACCGCAAGTAGGATGAACATGAAAATGTAACCTATCAGCTGCTGTTGCTGAGCTAGCTTGAAGCCTGCAGTGTATATAAGTTAGAGCCTGCTTTCAATAAAGTGAAGATTTCTGCTATCACTCACATTGAGTAGGACTGGATTTCTTCCCATCCAGTTGAGAGTCGGACCCTAGGCTAAGAGCCGTAAAACTTCGCAACACTGGAGCATGTTCAGAGATGGGCAACAAAGTTGGTGAAGGGTCTGGAGAGCAAATCTTATGAGGAGTGGCTGAGGGAGCTGGGGATGTTTAGCTTAGAGAAGGCTAAGAGCAGATATGATCACTCTCTACAACTACCTGAAGGGGAGATGGGGGTCGATATCTTCTCTCTAGTAATGAATGATAGGACATGAGGAAATGGTTTCAATTTGGGCCAGGGAAGGTTTAGATTGGACATTTGGAAGAAGTTTTTCACTGAGAGGGTTACTAAAAATTTGAATGGGCTGCCCAGGGAGTTGGTGGAATCATCATCCCTAAACATATTTAAAAGATGCATAGATGAGGTGATGAGGGTGTGGGTGATTCTGTTGTGGGAGAGACAACTTCCTGTTACAGGTGGCTGAGAGGCCAACAAGGAGGGGTGTGCTGCTGGACCTTGTGCTAACAAATAAAGAAGGTCTGGTTGGAGATGTGAAATTTGGGGGCAGCCTTGGCTGCAGTGACCATGAGATGGTAGAGTTCAGGATCTTGCGTAGAAGCAGTACACCAAGTAGGATTGTGACCCTGTACTTCAGGAGAGCTGACTTTGGCCTGTTTAAAGACCTGATTGCAGGAATATCATGGCCTAGGATTCTAGATGGTAGGGGTGTCCAAGAAAGTTGGTCAATCTTCAAGCATCACTTCATTCAAGCCCAGGATCAGTGTATTCCCATGAGAAAAAAATCAGGTAAAATAGGTAAGATGCCTCTGTGGATGAACAAAGAGCTACTGGAATGACTGAAGAAGTCATCTATGGAAGGTGGAAAAAGGGACCGTTCGCTTGGGAAGAGTATAGGAATGTTGCCAGAGTATGTAGGGATGAAACTAGGAAGACTAAAGCCCTTTTGGAATTAAACCTGGCAAGGGAAGTAAAGGAAAATAAGAAGGGCTTCTTTAAGTTACATCAGTAGCCAAAGGAAGATTAGGGAGAATGTGAACCTGCTGATGAACGAATTGGATACAAGGAAGGCGAAACTACTGAATGTCTTCATTGCTTAGGTCTTTATAGCCAAAGCAGGTCCTCAGGAAGCCCAGTCCCTGTAGGATAGTGAGATAGGCTGGAGAATGGAAGACTTTCCCTTGGTGGATGAAGATGGGGTTACAGACCTTTTACACAAGCTGAACAAAATCCATGGGTCCTGATGGGATGCATTCACGAGTGCTAAGGGAGCTGCTGATATTATTGCTCAACTGCTCTCCATTTTCAAATGATCATAGAGCACAGATATGCCTGAGGACTGGAGAAAGGCCAATGTCACTCCAGTCTTCCAAAGCAGCAAGAAGGAGAAGCTGGGAAACTACAGGCCAGTCAGACTAACCTCCATCCCTGGAAAGGTGATGGAACAACTCATTCTGAATGTCATCACTAAACATATGTAGAAAAACATGGTTATCAGGGGGAGTCAACATGGATTCACCAAAGAGAAATCCTGCTTGACCAACCTGATAGCCTTCTATGATGGCACGATTCACTAGCAAGATGAGGGGAGAGCAGTGGATGTTGTCTACCTTGACTTCAGCAAGGCTTTTGACACTGTCTCCCATTACATCCTCATAGGAAAGCTCGGGCAGTGTGAGTTGGATGAGTAGTCATTGAGGTGGATCGAGAACTGACTGAATGACAGAGCCTAGAGGGTGGTGATCAACAGCACTGAGTCGAGTTTGAGGCCTGTGGTCAGGGGGGTTCCACAGGGGTGGGTTCTAGGACCAGTCTGATTTAACGTCTTCATCAATGACCTAGATGAAGGGACAGAGTGTACCTTCTGTAGGCATAAAGGTAGCTTGGACCAGCCAGCTTGAATAAAGATGGCAAGGACAAGTTAATGCAGCTGGCAAGCTATTTCAGAAACAGGTGCTGCAAGTTGATCAATTGGGCCCTGGGTGATCACATGGGCAGAAACAGCATATAAGGAAGTAGCTAGAAAAGGAAGGGTGGCTTTGAGTCAAGTCTGTTGGTTGTAATATATTGTCTGTGTATGTCTCTGCACGTGCATTACCTAGATTCTCTATGTTGTTGAATGAATATTGCTTGTGCCACTACAACATTTGGTGACCCCGATGTGATTCACCGAATTTGTTGGATTAAGAACCCTCGGCAGAAAAGCACATGGATTCCTTCTTGAAAAGGCAAGTGACCCGACTAAACTGGTATAATAGGAAAAATAATAAGCAAAGAGGAAAATCCTATTGACATCCTCCAGCATATCCTTGCTGAGAAATAATTTGATTATGAAAGAGAGGATTTGCTAAGACTTGTAAGATGGGGACAGGAAATAGGTCTCTTTGGGACATTGGGAAAATCTAGGAGCTGTGATGCAATATGGCTTGTCCAACCCATACGTTCAAACTTCATTGGATCATATTTTTGCCAGTGGATTAATGACTCCATTTGACTGTCGGAAGCTAGCAGAAACCTTCCTGAAGCCCACTCAGGTATTGCTATGGTAGCCTGAATGGGGAAAAAAGAGTTGGTATGGCAGTAGTAGAAAATATGGACTTACAACAGGGAGATCCGCAGTGAGTCATCATAGCAGATGTTAGGAAAAGGATTGTTTGCTGATCCTCAGGTACAAGCCCGACTCCATGAAGCTATTTTGCAGCAAACACAGACACTGACTCGTCAGACATTTAAGATTGTCCCTAACATGGGGATGCCAGTTCCCTCATAATACAACCATTATACAGAAACCTAATGAGCCTTTTATGACCTTTTTAGACTGTCTAAGAGCAGCTCTGGATCATATACCAAACACGTCAGCTGAAGTAAAAGCAGAAATAGGGTTACACTTAGCAGTTGCTAACGCTAACCATGACTGGAAAAAGATCCTGCAGGCTCTCCCGCGGACATCAACTTTGGTCAACATGATAGAAGCCTGCTCTCGGGTAAGATCATCAGCATATTTAGCTGAAGCAATGGCAACAGCATTGAAACCATTAGTTCAACCTCCCAAAGGAAATCAGAGGCCAAAACGCTTTAACTGTGGAAAAATAGGACATGTGAAAAATCAATGTCGGTCCAGACCATTGGTATGGACAAACAGCTCCACCAGACCATCTGGGTCCAACGGCAGATTTAATGGCAACTGTTAGAGATGTGGCAAGTTTGGCCATAGAGCCACTGAATGCCGTTCTCGAGTGGCCAGACATGCAACGCTGAAGGGAAATGGGTTAATGAGCGCAAAAAGGGCAAGTGCGATGACACAAAAACGCCCTTCAACACCAACAGCTGCCTGGATGGCCTCATATCAGCCACTGCAGGAAGCGCAGGAGTGGATGTGGAAACAGCAGTAGATGTAACCATCCACAGTACAGAGGTAATGATTATCTCATCCAATGCTAATGGACCCCTTGGCTATGGTTTAAGTGCTCTGCTTTTAGGACGGTCATCGGCCTCTTGACAGGGTATTTTTGTGCTCTCCAGTGTTATTGATGCAGATTACGAAGGAAGCATTGGAATAATGATTAAAGTTTGGCAGCCACCAGTTTATATACCTAAAGGAACTAAAATAGCTCAATTAGTTCCTTTCAGAGCTAAAGTTTCATTTTCAGGAAGTCATAAGCGTCGAGATGGTGGTTTTGGATCCACTGGAGTACCTGAGGTAAGACTGGCAATGCCACTTTCACAGGGAAAACCCCCTCAGATGGTTGTATTCCAACATTCATATGGTGAACACATGGCTGGGTACAATATGTTACTGGATACGGGAGCAGATGTTACCATTGTTCCATTATAGTATTGGCCAAAAAGCTGGCCTTTAGAGAATTTAGACACCCCTGTTGTTGGAGTAGGCGGAACACAGATGACAAAAATTAGCAGAGATCTGATTTTGGTATGCATACAGGATAAAGAGAATAGATGTGTGCAAATTAGACCCTATGTAATGAATACTTCAGTTTGGCTTTTAGGTAGAGACGCCTTAAGTCAAATGGGCTTTCATTTGTCGAAAGAGAATTTTTAATGGCGGCCATTGATGGGTGACCAATCCTGAAGTTAACCTGGCTTACAGATAAGCCAGTTTCGATTGATCAATGGCTGCTAAGCAAAGAAAAGCTCGCCCACATTCATGAATTAGTAAATGAACAATTAGAGAAGGGTCATATTAAGCCATTCACCAGTCCATGGAATACACCAATTTTTACTATGCCTAAAAAATCTGGGAAGTGGAGGCTGTTACATGATCTAAGAGCTGTTGATGCAGTGATGCAGGGCATGGGTGCTTTACAGCCAGGATTACCCTCTCCTGCAATGCTTCCAAAAGAGTGGCCCCTGTTGGTGATTGACCTAAAGGACTGTTTTTTCACAATTCCCCTACATGAGGATGACAGTGAGAAGTTTGCTTTTACAGTACCATCTATTAACAAACAAGAGGCAGCAAAATTATATCAATGGACTGTTTTATGTCAGGGAATGAAGAACTCGCCAACTATTTGTCAAACTTATGTTTCCTGGGCGCTAGCACCTCTGTGCAAAAAATACCCTCATGTTTTATTTTACCATTATATGGAATATATCTTGACTGCAGCAAAAAAAGACCTGAACCAACATCAGATTCTACAAGAAGTGAAGAGACAGTTGAGCATCTCCGGGTTGGTGATCGCGCCAGAGAAGGTACAAATACACGCCTCTTGGAAATATTTAGGTAATATTATCACCAGTGCGTGTGTTTATCCTCAGAAGGTGGCAATTAAAACAGAAATTGCTAATTTAACAGATGTTCAAAAGCTAATAGGTGATATCCAATGGGTACGAACCATATGTGGTATCACGAATGAAGATCTTGCGCCACTAATGCCTTTGTTAAAAGGGCTCAGTAGAGGCTGACAGTGCGCGAAAACTGTCCCGGCAGCAATTCCAAGCAATAGAAAAGATAGGAAACAAGATAGTCAATAACTACAGTCACCGATATGATCCTGACTTGTCAATTAACATTGCTGTGATAAGTCAAAACCAGCATGTAATGGCAGTCCTGATGCAATGGGATTCAATAGCAAAAGACCCATTGAGGATCCTGGAGTGGATATTTTTGCCATATAATTTGCAAAAAACAATTACCACGAGGCTAGAGGCAATTGCGAAAATAATAGTTAAGGCCAGGAAACATCTGCTGGAAATAGGGATTGAGGCAGATGTCATTTTTGTTCCTCTCACAGATGAGTTCTTGAACTGGGCACTGCAACAATCTGATGAATTACAGTGGGCCTTATTGTCATATCCAAGGAATATAAACAATCATTATCTGGCCCATACATTGTTTTCTGTTAAATTTCAAATGGAAGACCAGCCGTTGAGATCAGCAGTACCTGTTAAAGGCCTATTTTTACCGATGCAAGTAAAAAAGCAGGAGTGGTTTGGTGGGAGAATGGAAAATGGCAAAACCTAACTGTTCACTCCCCAGGCAGCTCAGTTCAACTGCCGGAGCTGGTGACTGTAGTTAAAACTTTTGAGAAATGGACAGACATCCCATTAAACATCTCTGATTCCCTCTATGTGGTCAATGCTGTTACTCGATTAGAGAGGGTGTTGTTGAAAGAAATCTCTAATCAGAATCTGTATAACTTATTTCTGTGGCTCTGGCATCAGATAAATGAACAACAAACTGCTTATTATAGTGGACTTATTGGAAGCCATTCGGACTTAAAAGATGGCCTATCAGTTGGCAATGAAATTGTTGACAACATAGTGGCAGCTCCTTTATTGATACCTATGGGGCCAATAATTGACAAATTTTCTCAAGCCCGAAGATCGCACGACTTTTTATACCAAAGTGCAAAACTACTGGCAAAGCAGTTTGACCTGACCATATCGGATGCTCAGGGTATTGTTTCCACATGCACTGCATGCCAGAATCAAATCAGCCTAGGAGTAGGAGTCAATCCCAGGGGTCTGGCACCATTAGGAATATGGCAATCGGATATCACTGTCTATGCTCCCTTTGGACAATCTAAATGTATACATGTCACTATTGATACCTATTTGGCCATGGTTTGGGCCACAGCCTTAACGAGCAACAGTGCTCAAGACATCCTAAGACATTGGAGGAGTTGCTTTGCAGTCCTTGGTGTTCCAAGAGAGATAAAAACTGATAATGGCTCGGGATACATAGCCAGTAGAACATGTAAGTTTCTGAACTTATGGGGTGTTAAACATACTACTGGAATCCCAGGAAATTCCACCGGTCAGGCCATTATCGAATGTACACATCAAACCTTAAAAGGACTGCTAGAAAAACAAAAAATGGGGGAAGAGGGAGTGAGCCCTCAAGATAGACTAATGAAAGCCCTTTATACAATGAATCATCTCAGAATTGTGGCAAACTGGAATGAACCACTGGCATTAACACACTTTGCCCAAATGAGTCGGGATTTGGATTTTACTGACAAACCTTAAGTTTGGTATAAGAATCCCGTTAGTGGAGAGTGGCAAGGACCTGCAGATCTGTTAACGTGGGGAAGAGGCTCTGCTTGTGTCATTACAGATCAAGGTCCCTGGTGGATTCCAGCAAAATGGATCAAGCCACATCAACAGAAAGGACTTAATGACTGTAAAACCAATGGGAAAAAAAAATCTTGAGGAAAGAACCAAGTGATCCACCCTCAATCCATCACTCTATTAAAATGTAAACCCTCTCAACTGTGGCACCACGTACGCTGCTATAAATTACTCCAGCTATCTGTATTGCATTAAAGGAATTGAAGAACTTAACGAGATAGCCAATGGGAACTTGAAAGCAAAAATGATGTGTTTTTTACGGATGAAGAGATACTTCCATCTTACAGATAATGCTCACAGATAAATATGCTAAAGGAGTTGAAGAAAAGTCCAAAACTACATTCAGGAAACAGAAACATCAGTGGAGTTACAGAGAACTCATCCCTTTTTGCCAGTATGCGTCCCTCCTAGCAACATATATCAGATTATGTTTATTTTGAATTTATGGATTTTTGTTCTGTTCAGTGATGTATCTGTTATTGACCTTTTGTTGTAAACTCATGGCCATGGGTAAAAATATTTGTTTTCTTCATGTACCTTTAATTTTGAAATGTGTTGCTGAAGGCTGGCTGGTCTACAAAAGAAAAAAGAGGGAAGTGTAGGCACAAAGGTAGCTTGGACCAGCCGGTTTGAATAAAGATGGTAGGGACAAGTTAATGCAGCTGTCCAGCTACTTCAGAAACAGGTGCTGCAAGTTAATCAATTGGGCCCTGTGTGATCTCAGGGGCAGAAACAGCATATAAGGAGGTAGCTAGAAAAAGAAGGGTGGTTTTGAGTCAACTCTGTTGAGCAGCTCTACAGAGAGGAACATGAGAGTTCTGGTTGATAATAAACTAAACATAAACCAGCAATGTGCCCCTGTGGCCAAGAAGGCCAAGGGCATCCTGGGGTGTATTAAGAAGAGTGTGTCCCACAGGTCAAGGGAGGTTCTTTTTCCCTCTACTCTGCCCTGATGAGGCCTCATTTGGAGTACTGTGTCCAGTTCTGGTCTCTCCCGTTCAAGAATGATAGGGACTTCTGGAGAGAGTGCAGCAAAGGGCCACCAAGATGATCAGGGGATTGGAACATCTTTTTTTCTGAGGAAAGGCTGTGAAATCTTGGGTTTAGTCTAGAGAAGAGAAGACTGAGGAGGAACCTCATCATCACTTAAAAGTAACTAAAGGATATATGTCAAGATGTTGGGGCTTCACTTTTTTTTTTTTCTGTTGTTTCCAGTGAAAGGACAAGGGGTAATGGACAAAAGCTGGAACACAAAAATTTCCACTTAAACGTAAGGAAAAACTCCTTACTGTAAGTGTGACAGAGCACTGGAACAGGCTGCCCAGGGAACGTGTGGAGTCTCCTTCTCTGAAGGTTTTCAGAACCCACCTGGACACATTCCTGTGTGACCTGATCTAGACAAACCTGATCTAGCAGGGATGTTGGACTAGATGATCTCTAGAGGTCCCTTCCAACCCATGCCATTCTGCAGTTATGTGGTTATAGGGTGATGAGAAGTAGTTTCACAAATCAATATCTGTAAAGATTGATTCACAGAGCAGAGGTGAATAAAAGATTTTTATTCAGTTAAGTATTAGTTTCACAATCTCATTTTGTAGACACTATTTAATATAAAATTCAGGATTTGCAGAGAGGAATGAAAGTGGAATGGAGAGGGCTATGTTTTTTGTATTAACAAGAATGGGATGGTGTTATGAGAAACTTCCAAAGGACCTAAAAATCATCTGTATGCATAGTTAACAAGATGATGAATTGTTGCCGCCACCGGCAACACCACCAGGCTGCCCGCACAGATTACTCAGCCCCCCCACTGAGGGGACAAGGATCACCACACACTCAGCATTGATGATACTTTATTCCAATCCCTTGTTTACACCATGTGCTTATATCTGCTACCACCAGCACCTCCTCTCACTCCACCCCGTGCCCACCTCTTCTGTACCTTCCACCTCTCACGTTACAACCCGAGATCTTCCGGACGCCTACCACATCTCCCCCTCCCTATGCTTGATGACTCCAGTGTCCTGTGGCAAGGGCTGATACATAACGTGTCTGCTCAGCATAAGTGCCAGCTGAGCCAATTGCAGGAAGATATGAACAGGTGCTGGTCGTGTTCAACTTCACTGTTCAATCTCGCCAATAGTTGAATGACTCCATCTCGATCTGCGTCACGGCGAGCACTCCGAGAAACACGTCAATCTGCAAGAGAGATTCAGTAGACCATTATACTCATATCTTCTATACCCCATGCTCTCCCCCTCCCTAAGATGGTTGAGCTGTACTTTTAAAGTAGTGTGAGCGCATTCAACAATCGCCTGTCCCTGGCTAATGTGAGGGATACTGTGGTTAAATGGGGATAGCTGGTGTGTCCATGACCCCTCTGGACAGCCTAGTCCACTGTTCTTTTTTTTTTATAACTCAGATTTTACTAACAAGCATCAGACTTTTATAATCAGCAGCAAAGCTGGTGTGTTTATAGTACTTCTAATTGGTCCTTTCTCTAAAAGCCAGCTGTAGTTTTTTGCGATAAGCCTTGCTGTTTCACACACTGCCGCAGCCTCCTCCTTGCTCGAAGTTGTTATCTCGTAGGTATTTTTGCTTCTTTGTTTCTCACAGTCGAGAGCAGCTCAAGGACAATCTGCACATTAGTTTAGCAACTCATGCCTAGTAAGCTTCTTCTTATCCACTGAAAAAAAAGCACAGCTGACAAACAAAGTTATTATACTTGTGCTAAAATTAAAATCTATAGCAGATCTATGTTACAAAGTTGTATGACTAATACTACTTACATTACTAAACAAGTCTAAAATACAAACCACTTTTTTACAAACTGTCTTCTTTTTACAAACTGGAGCCAACTTTGGAGGATTGTGGGGTGGCTGACTTTTTTCTCGGTATCATCCGCCTCAGCGCTATCGTCTTAAGTCCCTCAATCATTTGCTCCAACTGCGCCATGGCTGCGAACATCCTGTGTTCTGCCGATCACGTCGGGGTCACCATATGTTGCCGCCACCAGCAACACCACCAGGCTGCCCACACGGATTACTCAGCCCCCTCGCTGAGGGGACAAGGATCACCACACACTCAGCATTGATGATACTTTATTCCAACCCATTGTTTACACCATGTACTTATATCTGCTACCACCAGCACCTCCTCTCACTCCACCCCGTGCCCACCTCTTCTGTATCTTCTACCTCTCACGTTACAACCGGAGATCTTCTGGATGCCTACCACAATGAATAAAACTGAAATTTGTTAGATATGAGTTAATGTGGAGGAATGGTTGAGGGAGCATGGACATCCCAGGGTATAATGCTAGGCCTGTTGGGGCAAGGCAGCCTGGGCTCTAGTTATATGGATTTGGTGCACAATCAAGACCAGAGTCAGAGCCATGGTTAAAGCAGTTGCTGTCACGTAGACAGCAGGCCGCTTTCTATTCCCTCAAGGTCAGGCTGTTCTTGACTGAAAGTGGTAAACAACTTTGAGGAAAAACAAGATGTGAAAAAATGAGGGAGCTTGCTTATCGCAGAAACCGCAAGTAGGATGAACGTGAAAATGTAACCTATCAGCTGCTGTTGCTGAGCTAGCTTGAAGCCTGCAGTGTATATAAGTTAGAGCCTGCTTTCAATAAAGTGAAGATTTCTGCTATCACTCACATTGAGTAGGACTGGATTTCTTCCCACCCAGTTGAGAGTCGGACTTTAGGCTGAGAGCCGCGTAATTAGGCTACGAGCTGGTAATTGGGCTGAGAGCTGGTAACTAGGCTGAGAGCTGGTAACTAGGCTAAGAGCTGGTAACTTGGATCCTAGGCTGAGAGCTAGTAGTCAGATCCCAGGCTTAGAGCTGGTAACTTCGCGGCAAGTTAACATACATCAAGACACAAAATAAAGTGTTTTAAACCCATAATACATGGTTCTAAAATAGTCATCGGATCAAGTATATTATTTTGATATGCACACTCCATGTTCATCTGTGGCTGAGAGAATGAAAACGACATCATGATTATGTAAGAGAAAAAGTAAGCACAATACTACTTGCCTCAGTATTTTAAGTGGTACTGCAGAAATTAAAATAATTTACATAGCATTAATGCTGATAAATATTAAGACTGATAAATAGCCTGGAAGAACTAACAAAGAATGGAATAAGAATGGATATTCAGTATTTATTACAGGATTAGCTTTTTACCTTTTTCTAAAGCATCTATCTTATCTACTCACTACAGAAAGATAACAATGGTTTTCACAAATCTCTGTTTGATCCAGTAGGTAATTATGAAAACTCTGAATTTTGCTTTTATGGACAAGGCCTCTCGGCATATTAGTAAGATCTCAAAAGTTTGAGGCCTACCAACACTCCATGTTCTTCATGGTTCAAGTCTTCCACTCAGTTGTCAATTTTATGGTGCTCTGGGAACCAACAAGACTGATTTACACTAGAAATGACATCAAAATGTGTTACTATTATGTCAATCTGCTGTCAGGAAGAAACCATAGTCAGACATCTGGACTAACAAAATACTAAAAAAGAGAATGAGTTCTACAAAACAAATCTTCAACTTGATAATAATTGCAATTATTGTAGACTACTATTGCAAACTATTGCAGTCTGAAGACAACTGTCTTTAGTTTGGGTAAATAGTCGATCAAGGTTACTAGTCCCAAAATCTAGAACTTTAGAGGAAATCTAATTATTCTTGAAATCATTGATTCCGTTACAGTTTAATGCTTTAAGGTTAGCCATTTGTACTTCACAAATGCAGAAAACTCTCACAGTATTTCTTGCATCCAAAAAATTTTTCTTGTTTTCAAAGAAAAACAAGTTTGTTCTGTAGAAAAAAAAGCTTCCCTATGGAAATTCAGATAACATTGAGAATATCAGCAGAGTAAATTACAATTGCATGTTATTTCCAAAGGAATAGTTGGCCTACCTCAAGGTGATTTCCTAAATTAATTAAAAGTTCAGTATTTGCAAATTACTCAGAGCAGCTCTATAGCCAAACAACCTGCAAACAGAATACTAACAGAATGGCTATATTACCCTGTACAGTAAAATTTTAAAAATTGCTTGAAAAGCGTATATTTCATAAAAATAATCAATCCTATAATTATTTCTGAAGAACCACCAACCAGTACAATTATGGTTGTTAATATCTGAGTATTTCATTGTATACTTGAGCTTCAAAATTATAGTTATAGCAGAACAATATATATACATACGTACAAATAATTTGCTTTTCATGTACATACACAAAGGAATCACTAGACTAATGAAACTGATGTTGCTCACAAAGATAATCTTCCTGTTATCTGTCTTTAATTTTTTAAGAAACTATTTTTAGCATTTTTTTAAAGTAAGGGGCTATTTTTCTTCACAGAATCACAGAATCTTAAGGGTTGGAAGGTACCTCGAAAGACCATCTAGTTTAACCTCCCTGCTAGAGCAGGACCACCTAGAGTAGATCACACAGGAACTCATCCAGTTGGGTTTTGAATGTCTCCAGAGAAGGAGACTCAACAACCCATCTGGGCAGCCCCTTCCAGTGCTCCCTCACTCTCACAGTGAAGAAGTTTTTCCTTATGTTTCTTTGGAATCCCTTATGTTCCAGCTTGTACCCTTTGCCCCTTGTCCTATCATTGGATATGGAGAAGAGCCTGGTTCCATTCTCCTGACACTCATCCTTTACATATTTGTAAATATCAATGAGGTTATTGACGGATCTAAAATCACGAAAGAACTTATCTACACAGAGACACAGATAAGCAGGCATTTCTTTATTATACAGCTCTGGGGAACACAGAGGATATCTCCTCCAATTGTGCTCTGGCTTTAGTTACAATTCTCAAGGTTTTTATACATTTCAAACAAAGAACTATATTTGCCAACAAAAGCATGCATAAAATGTCCATCTTTAAATTTGCCCTTTACCTTGATTGGTTCTTATTATTGTAATAGTTTCTCAATATCATAGGGATTGGTTAAATGTCTTCATTAGGCTAATGAAGAGATAGTAATCTATTTTCTTTGTATATATGTAATCGGAGAGGATCTTGATCAATTTACTTGACAGATATATGGGCCTCTCCTGACCCCTTTTCCTAGTACATTCAGGTACAGATATTTCCCCTTGCATGGTATATGCTTTCCCTCCCTCCTGGGGCAAGCACAGAACTTTTCCCAACTTTGCAGTTTGGGCCTTTTGCAATTTAAACAAGTACTCACTTAATCCCTAGGTGACCAAACTATTTACAAGTGTTTAGTTAATTGATTGGACTGTTAGCAAGTGCTTAACAAGGGTTTAATAGAAACCATTAACAAGTAATTGTTGTGTTAGTTTATCAATTAAAATAATCTTGTATCTGCAACAAGGTCACCACCAGTCTACTGAGATCAACATTTTTATCTGTTGTTGTATTTGCATTGGTAGATATTTCTGCATTTTTTTTCTTATAAAAACAAATTATAGTATTTGTATAACCTTTTAAGACTTGTATTTTAAAATGTTTGGTAAAGAACTCTGAATTTTGAAGTTATACTCTTAAGTGATGTTCAGTCCCATCGTAAATCACTATGATATATTACATGATTCATAGGTCGATAGATAAGTTTAGGTTATGGAAGCTTGCTTATTAAAACAATATTAGTTAGAAAATCGCACATATAGTTTTATGAAACTGCTAGTCTTGTAAGCCCACAAACAGAGCTATTAGAAAGACACAGCTATTTCTTGTAACATAGCTATTGATTAGCACTGATAGTTTCAAGACTGGTATGTACCTAAACAAAATTATTATGGCGAAGCTATTACGTTAGTTCTACACTTGAACATTTGGACATTGTACACCACTGATAATTACAAGGCCTGCCTAGCCCTAAACAAAACTGTTATCTGGGATGAAAGAGTTTTTTTGGCCAGTTTTCATCCTGTCCAAGGACCCAGGAATAAAAATATATGACAAGGAAAGTATGGATCTTAATCCAACAGCATCCCTAATAACCACTGAAGGAAGCGAGAGGACACCAAAAGAAACAATACAGAGGCGTAACTTGAGTGGACCAAGACAGGACTATGGGTGGGCCCTTTACTGGAAATGTGATGAATATTCATATTTTCTGTAAATATAAGCTGAAAATCCAAAGGCTGAGTTGGGCATGTTTGGTGGAGAAAATCCGTGTTCCCCAGTGCTGCAATAAAGTATACCTGCATAATAGTCTCATTGGCTATTGAGTCCTGACTGACTTCTTCAAGGCATCAAGATCGGATGATAGTAACCTATTAAAGTTCCCAGTAAAATTCAGATTCACAAAAACACTTAGCACTTTTTAGTTCTAGCAAGAAAAATCGGTTCTATTTAAAAAATCAACTTATGGTATTGACTTGCGGAAACAGACTCTATAACTCAAAGAGTTGTAAAGAAGGTATGTTTATTCGGCGCCAGGCGCACGGGGATCACTCCACCACAAACATGCCCACCCAACTTGCTTGACTTATATTTGTTACAAAGTTACAAAATCATATGATGACATTATCCACCTCGACAATGACACAACCTGTCCCTGATTTCACATGTAAATTAGGTCTTTTCTTCCTTTCATTTGCGTGGTGTCTCCAGGTGATGGTCTTTGGGGCCTTGAGAGATGAAGGCTGTTAAGTCCTGAGGCTTTCTCACCCCTGATCTTTGCACAACTTTAGATATCACTTGGCCCCTGTGGATCAGAACCGATTTCTGCCTTCAAGGAAGTTGGAGGACCCGGGAGGTATTGTGTAAGGGGATAAGCATAACGTTTTTTACAGCTTGTGTGAATTTTGTCCCGTCTGAAAAATAAGCTTTATACTATTGTGATAAGTTAATTTAAGGTTTATTAATACGTCACTATAAAGCTCCACATCAGTATTTCCAGAAGAAAATAGTACACAAGTTTTTCCAAATTTTTACTTAAAAAATTTGGGGAAAAAAATTGGGGGGGGAATGGGGAGGGATAGCTCCTCCATACCTACTTTGTTGTTAGTTACCATTTTCAGGGTTTTTATATGTTCAGTGGTTGCAACACAGTCGTGTTCCAATTGTTGCTCTTCCTATGAAGTACTTAGAAACACTGCAGGATTTAAAAGGTTAGTTGTTTTCAACACTACATCATCTTGCTCAGAGAGAATTACCTGATATTTCATCATTCGACTCGAGGATAACCAATGTCCCCCCTTTTGCTCCAAGACTGTGGTTACCATATGTGGGACATAGACTGTAATAGTCCTTCCGAAGGTCAGCTTTCTTGCTTCTTGGATCAGTGTGACAGTTGCAGCTACTGCTCTCAGGCAAGAAGGCCATCCCTTGCTCACCAAGTCTAGTTGTTTGGAAAAACTGAACTCTGGTCTCTTCCAGCTTCCTAGTTTCTGTGTCAGAACTCCTAGAGGTCAATGCTGTCCTTCATGAACAAATAACTGAAAGTCTTTGGTTAAATCTGGCAAGCCTAAGGCTGGGGCTGTCATCAGAGCTCTTTTAAGCTTCCGGAAAGATTCCTGCTGTTCTTTGCCCCATGTAAAAGGGGTAGATTTTTGGGCTTCATATAATGATTTGGCTATAAAACCATGATCATAATCTGGATCATAATCCATGATCCAGAGCCTGCACCATCCCGTCATTCCCAAAAATGCCCACAATTTGTGCACAGTGCGTGGTTCCAGAATAGCATAAATCGCTTCCTTTCCATTTGTCCCCAGCCTCCGTTCTCCTTTTGAAATTTCGAGGCCCAAATATATCACTGTTTGGCATGCTATTTGAGCTTTTTCTTTTGATACCTTATACCCGTTTAATCCCAAAAAGTTTAAAAGTTCAATGGTTACCTGTATGCAGGCTGACCTTTCTGTTGTGGCAATTAGGATGTCATCCACATATTGGAGAAGCAGATGCTCTGGTCTCGGTGTCACTGTCTTTTCATTAGTCCAAAGTTCCAGTTCTTTTGCTAGTTGTCTTCCAAAGATAGTCGGGCTGTTCTTGAATCCTTGGGGTAGCCACGTCCATGTTAACTGTACCTTGCATCCTGTTTGGGGGCTTTTCCACTCTAAAGCAAATAGTTTACGAATTTCCTTTTCCAAAGGGATACAAAAGAAAGCATCTTTTAAATCAAGAACTGTAAACCACTGACAATTTTCTCTCAAAGCTGTGAGTAAGGTATATGGATGTGCTACAACTGGATGTATATCTTTCACAATCTGATTTATGGGTCTTAAATCCTGAAATAAACTGTACTCTCCATTCGGTTTCCATACTGGTAAAATAGGTGTATTATACTCTGACTCACATTCTTCTAGAATTTGATATTTCCGAAATTTATGAATTAGTACTTTTAATCCTTGCTTTGCCTCAGGTTTTGTTGAGTATTGTCTCACCCTGACCGATTTTACTTTTTCTTTTATTTTGGTTTTTACTGGTTGTGTCAATTTTGATTTTCCTGGTATCTATGTTTCCCACACCATTGGGATCGCTGCATTCTCCACTTCTTTAATTCTTGCACCTTTGGTTTTTCTTTTATCATCAATATTTGTCCTGTCTTTGATTCAGGTATTTTTAGTAACAAGTCTCCTTTTTCAAAGACAATTTGTGCATTTAATTTAGACAACAAGTCCCTCCCCATCAGGGGTATGGGACATTCTGGAACATACAAAAATTCATGTGTTATAACTTTATTGCCAAATTGTAAATTTAACGGTTGCAAAAATGGCCTATTTTCCTCTTTCCCTGTGGCTCCCACAATATTTGCGGTTTTAGTACCAAGTTTTCCTTTTTGGCTGTTTAATACAGAAAAGGTTGCACCTGTATCCACCAAAAATGTAACCTCTTTTTCTCCCAGCTTAATTGTAACCAGAGGCTCAGCTGGATTCACCTCCGGTCCCTGTCAATCCATATATTCTCCCAAGATCATCAATTTAGCATGTTGACCAGCTAATTTAGGGCATTCGTTTTTCCAATGTCATTCTTCCCTGCAAAAAGCACATTGATTAGTTCCAAGGGGGGGTTCTGCCAAGTTGTCCTCTTCCCCTTCCTCTCATCCCTCCTCTCATAGAGCTTTGTCCCCATCCTTGATTTCAAAATCCAGGGGTCCTATTCACTACTGCAAGTAATTGTCTTTGTTTTCTTATCTCATTTTCTTTATCTCTGTTATTATAAACTTTCCAAAATACTTCCAGTAATTTGTCCAAATTTCGTATATCTGTTCCTTCCTACTTTTGGAGTTTCTTTCTAATGTCCTCCTGTGATTGCCCCAGAAATATTAAGGCTAGTTGTGCCTTAGTTTATTCGGCTTCAGGTTGCAAGTTGGTATATTTACAAACTGCTTCCTTCAGCCTTTCTAAGAATGCTGTTGGGGATTCTTTCTGCTCCTGTCTAACATCATATAATTTAGATCAATTTATAGTTTTGGGCATGGCATTTTGGACTCCATATATAATCCACTGTTGGTACCTTTTCAGTCTCTGCATATGATCATCCCTATTCGGATCCCATTGTGGGTCCCCTGTAAGGAAATTCTGATCTATGGTACCCCCTACTGTCCGAGTACGGACATCTTCTTCTGCCTGCATTCGAGCAGTTCTCAAAACCATTTGTTTTTCACTAGAGTCCATAAGAGTATCTAAAATCACCTGTATATCCTCCCAATCGGGATTTTGAGTTTTCATTATCATTCCCATTATTCTCCCCACTTTACCAGGATCCTCTCTATAAGGACCAGCTGATTCTTTCCATATTATTAGATCTGAGGGAGAGAAGAGCACATTTACATACACTGGTCCATGTTGCCCAACTCTCTGTCTCAAGGGGGCTATTAACCATCTCCCCTCCTGTGTTTTTAGAGGAGTTATCAAATGAGTACACTGTCTTGTTCTCCTGGACATAGGTGGAGATGAGTCCAAATCTGATCCCTCCTCCTCTCTCGATCTACTACTATTTGGGCAGGGACCTAAATCATCAGGTCCTAGTGCCGGTTGCCCAGCTGTACTATCGGCCTCAGAATCAGATGATGATGGAAGAGGGGGATATGAAATGGTAGAGTTCAAAATCCTATGTGGAAGGGGCAGAACACAAAGCAGGACCATGACCCTGGATTTCAGGCGAGTCGACATTGACCTCTTTAAAGATCTACTTGGACGGATCTCATGGGATATGATTCTAGAAGACAGAAGTGCCCAAGAGAGCTGGTCAATCTTCAAGCACCACTTCCTCCAAACCCAGGATCAGTGTGACCCAATGCACAAGAAAGGAGGAAAAGGAGGTAGGAGGCCTCCATGGATGAACAAGGATATGCTGGGACAATTCAGGCAGAAAGCAGACATCTATGAGAGGTGGAAACAGGGACTGGCTTCTTGGGAAGAGTATAGGAACATTGCCAGGGCATGCAGGGGTGCAACTAGGAAGGCTAGAGCCCTTCTAGAATTAAATTTAGCCAGGGATGTTAAGGACAGTAATGAGGCATTTTTCAAGTACATCAGCAGCAGAAGGATGGCGAGGGGGAATGTGAGCCCACTACTAAGCACAGAGTGTGCCCTGGTAATCGAGGATGCAGAGAAGGCTGAAGTACTGAATGCCTTCTTTGCTTCAGAATTTACGGCCAAGGCCGACCCTTGGGAAGCCCAGTTCAGCAAGGATAGTTGGATGGCCTGGGCAGCAGAGGATCTGTCCTGGGTGGAAGAAGAAGAGGTTAAAGACCTGTTGGGCAAGCTTAAGGCTCATAAGTCAATAGATCCTGAAGGGATGAATCCCAGAGTGCTGAGAGAGCTGCCTGATGTGATTGCTAAGCTTCTCTCCATCATTTTTGAACAATCATGGAGGACAGGCGAAGTGCCTGAGGACTGGGGAAAGGCCAATGTCACTCCAGTCTTCAAAAAGGGCAAGAAGAATGACAAAGGAAACTACAGGCCGGTCAGCCTCACCTCCATCCCTGGAAAAGTGATGGAACAACTCATCCTGAACGTCTTCACTGAACATATGAAGGATAAGATGGTTATCAGGGGGAATCAACATGGCTTCACCAAGGGGAAATCCTGTTTGACTAACCTGATATCCTTCTATGAGTGCATAACCGGCTAGCTAGATGAGGGGAGAGCAGCGGATGTCATCTACCTTGACTTCAGCAAGGCTTTTGACACTGTCTCCCATAACATCCTCATCAGAAAGTTCAGGCAGTGTGGCTTGGATCGAGACCTGACTGAATGACAGAGCCCAGAGGGTGGTGATCAATGGCACAGAGTCAAGTTAGGGGCCAGTGGAGTTCCACAGGGATCGATTCTGGGGCCAGTCTTGTTCAATATCTTCATCAGCGACCTGGATAAGGGGACAGAGTGTACCCTCAGCAAGTTCGTTGCTGACACCAAACTTGGAGGACTGGCTGATTCCCCAGAAGGCTGTGCTGCCATTCAGTGGGATCTCGATCTACTTGAGAGTTGGGCAGAGAGGAACCTCATGAGGTTCAACAAGGACAAGGGCAGAGTCCTGCATCTGGGAAGGAACAACCCCATGCACCAGTACAGACTGGGGGTCAAACTGCTGAAGAGCAGCTCTGCAGAGAGAGTCCTGGGAGTCCTGATTGATAATAAACTAAGCATGAACCAGCAATGTGCCCTCGTGGCCAAGAAGGCCAATGGCATCCTGGGATGCATCAAGAAGAGTGTGTCCAGCAGGTCAAGGGAGGTTCTTCTCCCCCTCTACCAAGGTACATTCTCTACTCTGCCCTGGTGAGGCCTCATCTGGAGTCCTGTGTCCAGTTATGGGCTCCTCAGCTCAAGAGGGACAGGGACTTTTGGAGAGAGTCCAGTGCAGGGCCACCAAGATGATCACGGGTATGGAACATCTTTCATATGAGGAAAGGCTGCAGGAACTGGGGCTGTTTAGTCTGGAGAAGAGGAGATTGAGGGGCGATCTTATTAACATTTATAAATATCTAAAGGATGGGTGTCACGAGGTTGGGACATCCCTTTTTTTCTATAGTAGCGAGCAACAGGACAAGGGGTAATGGGATGAAGCTGGAACACAAAAAGTTCCACTTAAATATAAGAAAAAAATATTTCACTGTTCAGGTGAGGGAGCAGTGGAACAGGCTGTCCAGAGGGGTTGTGGAGTCTTCTTCCTTGGAGGTCTTCAAGACCCACCTGGACATGTTCCTATGCGACCTGATCTAGGTGACTCTGCTTCTGCAGGGGGGGTTGGACTAGATGATCTCTAAAGGTCCCTTCCAACCCCTACCATTCTATACCATTCTATGAGCTATGGAGGCAGATGGAGCTATGTCCAATTCCGGCTCCTTATTATCATGCTCCTTTTCCTTTTGTTTTATAGCCAAATGTTTGTAACAAGTTTTAGTAAGGGTACAGGCAGAACAATTCTTTTTAGCCGCCTTCTCTTTTTACAGTTAATGGCATTTGGTTACATGCTTGTTTATCTAATTCACATTTCTTTTGACAATCTGGTTTGTCTTGAAGGTAAAAGAAAACATCTACATATGGGACCTCATCCCATTTTCTTTCCCTCTTACGAAATAACATTAATTGCAAGATTGTATTATAATTCAAAGTCCCATTTAAGGGCCACTTTTCCACACTATCCAAATCATATAACAACCACGCATGATTACGAAAATCACCCTTAAATTCCTTCCAGTGTGCCAACAAACACCCAAGGGGTGAATTCTCAGGTACTTTGTTTGCCATTTCAAAATCCTTTTAGTTAAAAATACTTTCTCAACAGTCGTTTTGTTCTTTCGCTTCGCTTGCCTCCAGCTGCACCCCTCGCGGGATCACAGAACCGCGGATCAAAGCTCTGCACTCGCTTCGTGCACAATTGCACGTCTCAATCACACACACACAGACAGCTCACAACACAATATACAATAATACGCATATATACACAAAGCAATATACAAACCAATGTACAAATCAATGTACAAACCAAAACCAATAGGTACCTTACCATATACTTATGTGGGCCCACTTATACCAATTACCAATGTCAGCCCTGTGATCACTTCATCCGACTTACGGGCTGCAATACCAATGCCAACCCTGTGATCGCTTTCGCGTTCGCCTTACGGGTGGCGCCTAGGCTCCCAATACCCAATACGAGGATCCTCTAGCCCAACCAAGTGGAACTTTCGCTCTGTCTTACTGGCAGGCTGCTTTGGGCTTTCCCTGGGCCCAACCAAGTGGGGTCTCCGACACCACGACTTACAGGCTAGTTCACCAGGTTCCACCCCCAACCAATTAGAAGTGCCTTACCACTCCAGGGAACGTTGCAAGGAGTTGGCGATGGTCCTCCCTGAGAATCCCTCTGTGCACGCTGGAGTTTGATCAGCATCCGATCCTGTCCAGTCTCACTTGCAAGGTCCCATCTGGGTTGCCAAAATTGTTGACGGATCCGCAATCGCGAAAAATTTATCTACACAGGAATGCAAATAAGCAGGCACTTCTTTATTATGCAGCACTGGGAAAACACTGGGGGATAACTCCTCCATACGTGCTTCTGCTTGCTTCTGCTTCGTTCTTAGTTACCATTTTCAGGGGTTTTATACACCTCAAACAAAAGAATCACATTTGCCAACAAAAGCATGCATAAAATGTCCATCTATCAATTTAGCCCTTCACCTTGATTGGTTCCCAACAAACACAAAATTTCCAAAATCACAGTGATTGGTCAAAAAAAGATATCAGTCCCTTTGTTTTAGTAACAACTAAGGTAACAGCCAAGGTAACCTAACAAAGACATATATCAGGGTCTTGTGGTTAAGGTAACAGCTAAGGTAACATAACAAATACATTCACCAGGGTATTGTAGCTAAGGTAACAGGTCCCTATCAGTTGTGGTATGTAACTCTTGCAATTTGATCCTTTATGTGATTCAAATGAATACTTACTTAATCAATAGGTGTTTATTTGCAAGTGCTTAGCTAATTGATTGAACTATTACGAGGTGATTAACAAGTGCTTAACTGCTTATTGTGATGATAAATTGTTAACTAAAATAATTGTGTATCTGCAATATATGGATCAAGAGAAGGGCAGAGAGGGCTCACTGTCAATTATGGTTATAGGCAAAACAGACTCAACTACTCGACTTAGAGAAGAATACAAGATCAGTTTAATCTACTACCAACTAGAAATAGACAGAAAATAAAAGAATCAGAGCAGAATGATGAGAAAAATGCAACCAGCTCTTTAAGATCTCCTTTCCCCATCCCTTCTTCCTACGCTCAGCTCCCTGCTCACAATACCTCTACCTTCTCCCCCGCTAAATGGTGCAGAGGGGCAGGGAATGGGGGTTGTGATCAGTCCCTCACAGATGGTCTCTGTGTCTCTTCTTTCTCCTCAGAGAAGGATGACTCCTCACATTCTTCCCCTTGTCCCCATGCAGGGTCTCTCCTATGGGATCCAGTCCTTAAGGAATCTCTGGTGTAAGCCCTTCCCAAAGTAGAAAATGTTAATGTTGCTTTTGCAGCTTGGAGTCAAGGGAACTAAGACAAAAGAATTTCTACTGAAATAAATTTCTTTGTATTGATAATTAACTACCAGTCAAGTTTTGAAATCTTAAAATAAAAGGGGACAAACAGACAAAGGGGGGAATGGGTGATTAAGATAACAATTGTGAATAAGAATCAGACATCCCCTGAAGGGATTCTAGGTGCCTTGGATAAGTGGTAAATCTTGGAATACCTAATCAGTGCTGAAACAAGGGAGAGACCTCGTAAAAAGCCGAATGTTGCATCCATCACTACTAACTAGGACACCTACTTTTGCAAGGACGCTAAATAAAAGTGCTTCACTGCAGAGTCTGACCTGAGTCTTTCACGAGAAAATTTTCTTACACCAAGGGTGGCAGTTCCTCACAAACGTGAGACTCCTCTGCAGTCAGCAGAACTCCAGGCACCTGCTGCAATGTCACCCTCTGGACACAGTCACCCCTGGCTTGGGGTTCTCCACAGGCTGCTGGTAGATCTCAGCTTCACCATTGCCCTCCATGGGTTGCAGGGGGACAGTCTGCCATCTCACCACTGAATGCAGGGAGAGGTCTCTGCTCCAGGACACCTCCTCCTCTCTTCCTTTGCTGACTTTGGGGTTTGCATGGTTGCTTCTCTCATCCCACTCATTCTACCAACTCACAGAAAGAACAACCCTCCACTTTGCGCTGCTTCTTCTTAAAAAATGATGATGGAGCCACCCAATTGGATCAGCCCCAGAGGTGGGTCTGACTTCTTATCAGAAACAGCTCCACACAAACCCATGACAACTTATAAGTCTTTAAAAATGACTACTGAAGATTTCTGGCAATGCTTTCAAAGAAAGCTGAGGAATTTCTTTCATGACAAGGGGAAACTTAAGAACTTCAGATTTCCCTGAGAATATCTGCTGTCAGTATTCTATGCCTATATCTGCCAGACACACATATCTATGGTTTCTCATACTATAGAAAGACATGCACAATTGTGTATGCTGCCTACTGGTCAATTTTTCAGCTCCAGATTGCTCCTCTTGCTGCCTTTAAGCTCTTTTCAGAAGAGCCATTAGTTGCTCAATTGGTAACCTGAGCAGAGATAAAAGCACATTTACATTAAAAAAGAGGGCTTGGGTGAATTTTCAAGCAAAGATTGACACCACTGTCATGGTTTGTCACAGCAGCATGGGTGTAGAAAAAAGACACTGCCAACTGTCCTGTAACTGACATTTAATCTGCCCTGTCATCAATTCCATAAAATGTGTACCTCTGAAAAATTCATTTGAAAGACTGAAATTACACACACAAAAAGACAGCAATAAACTGTTACAAATTCTGGACATTTCAACTCATTGTGTGGCCGGTTGAGGTAATCCAGGGGTTTCTGAAGCACAAGGAGTAGAGGAAAAGCGAGGAGAGCCACCAGGAGCAGGCAGCTCTCATGAGGGGGACGGTCTTGCCAGGAGGCAGAGCCGCAGCAACCGAGGGGGATTTAATTGTCCCCCAGGGAGTGCGAGCAACCAGGAGCGTGCCGAACAGGGCCAGCAAACAGGGAGTGACGCGGCACTCAGGTGTGGTGTGGCAGTTTGCGCAGAAAGGACAAGCAGAGAGGACAGGCTGATGTAGAGCTTTATACTAACATGTACTAATAAACCTTATACTAACATCGCAATAGTATAAAGCTGGGACAGCTTTATACTATTCAGATGGGACAAAATTCACACAAGCTGTAAAAGGTCGCGCTTATCTCCTCACACAATACCTCCGGGGTCCTCCAACTTCCTTGAGGGCAGAAACCGGTTCTGCAAGGGACCAAGTGATATCTAAAGTTGTGCAAAGATCAGGGGTGAGAAAGCCTCAGGACTTATCAGCCTTCATCTCCCAAGGCCCCAAAGACCATCACCGGCCATCACTGGGAGACACCACGCAAATGAAAGGAAGAAAAGACCTAACACATGCGAAATAAGGGACAAGTTGTGTCTTTGTCTAGGCGGATAATGTCATCATATGATTTTGTAACTTTGTAACAAATATAAGTCAAGCAAGTTGCCGAGTCGGGTGCGCACGTTTGTGGTGGAGCGATCCCCCCGTGCACCTGGCGCCGAATAAACATACCTTCTTTATAACTCTTTGAGTTATAGAGTTTGTTTCCGCAAGTCAAGGCAGGGAACAACTCCACAGCCCGCTTAGAGAAGCAGAAGTCAGAGGTGTCCCAGCTTGAACCTAGCAAAATGATGAGCACTCACCTGAGGACTAAAGTCAAGGCTCAGGTGGACAAAATCCAGGTGAAGGTCAATGCATCCACCCAGACAGAACCAGTTAATAGAGAAGCTTCAGTCCAGGTGGAGTGCAAGGAGTGTTTAGGCTGCTTAGAGACCTATGCTTCTGAGGCAACAATGTGTGCCCTCAAGTTCAGGAACTGCAGCGCCTGGTGAAAAAGCTGCAGGAAACTGTGAGTAGACTCTGTAGTATTAGAGGGGCAGAGGTGGACACAGATGGAGGCTTCTGCAATCAGGTGCAAGCCTCCAGTGAACCTGAAGTACCTTGGACCATGGTAACAAAAAAAAGAAGGGCAAAGGCTAGTCTTCAAAGCTCTCCTTCCAGAGTGCCCACTGGAGACAAGAGACTTTGACGAGCAAGTTCCAAAATAGGAAAACCCATCAAACAACCCACCAAAAAACCCATCAGCTGCTCCACCTGCAATAGATAATGGACACCGTAGGAAGAGGCGACGGGTGCTTGTTGTGGGTGACTCGCTGCTAAGGGGCACTGAGAGACCCATCTGTGGAGCAGGTAGGGAGTCAAGAGAGGTGTGGCCTAGAGAGTACCTAGATCAGGGAGGTGGCCTAGAGAGTACCATGGCTCATCAGGGATGCAGGCTACTACCCCTTACTTGTGTTCCATGAAGGTATGAATGATGTCATGAGGCATGACATCTCCAGGATCCAGATGGATTTTAAAACCTTGGGGGAGCAAGTAAAAGGTAGAGGGACTCAGGTTATTTTCTCTTCTATCCTATTCACTAGAGATAAAGGGGGAGTCTGAAATGTAAAAATCAGCCAAGTGAACTCCTTGGACAATGGATCCTTCCTTGGGGACTACAGCTTGATAGAATGGGATGGGATTTATCTCTCCCGTAAGGGCACTAAAATATTTGGGAGTAGACTAGCAAATTTAATAAAGAGATCTTTAAACTAAGGGACTTGGGGAGGTGGAGGGAGAAGCAAAATAGAACAAGCTGTCCCCTCTAGCTGGGCAGGACAGGTGATGCAGTGGTAAGTGCCCTTCATCTGCACACTGTGCTGAGATGTGGAAGCTGATGACCCTGAGAAAGAGACAAACCAGGGAGGAACCTCCTGCACCCATCCAGGGAAACCTATGTGTTTGAGTAAGCCCCTGTGCTGCCTCTACACCAATGCATGCAGCCTGGGGAATAAGCAGGAGGAACTGGAGATGTGGGTGCGGATGTGGGGCTACAACCTCATTGTGGTCACAGAGATGTGGTGCGACACCTGCCATGACTGGAGCACAGCCATGGAGGGCTATGTATTGTTCAGGAAAGACAGACTAACAAGGCGTGGAGGTGGAGTTACTCTCTATGTGAGGGAGCAATTAATGTGTATGGAACTGTGCCTGGGTGGGGATGAGGAGTGTGTAGAGTTCTTATGGGTAAAAATTAATGGGCAGGGCAAGGCAGGTGATAGTGTTGTAGGAGTTTGCTACAGGTCACCTGATCAGGAGGAGGAAGTGGATGAGGCCTTCTACCAACAGCTGAGAGCTGCCTCACGATCACAATCCCTGTTCCTCATGGGGGATTTCATTTATTTGCTGGGATAGCCACACAGCCAAGCATATGCAGTCCAGGAGGTTCCTATAGATTGTTGATGACAACTTACTGTCTCAGGTGATCGAGGAACCAACGAGGAGGGGTGTGCTGCTGGACCTGGTACTGACAAATAAGCAGGAACTGGTTGGGGATGTGAAGGTTGGAGGCAATCTCAGCCACAGCGACCATGAGATGGTAGAGTTGAAGATTCTGTGTGGAAGAGACAGGACACAAAGCAGGACCGTGACCCTGGACTTCAGCATCTTCAAAGACCTGCTTGGATGGATCTCATGGGATAAGATCCTAGAAGACAGAAGTGCCCAAGAAAGTTGGTCAGTCTTCAAGCAACACTTCCTCCAAGCCCAGGATCAGTGTGTCTCCACATGTAGAAAAGGCCTCCATGAATGAGCAAAGATCTGCTGGGACAACTCAGGCAGAAAGTAGCCATCTATGTGAGGTGGAAACAGGACCTGACTTCTTGGGAAGAATATAGGAATTTTGCCAGAGCTTGCAGGGGTAAAACCAGGAAAGCTAAAGCCCTTTTAGAATTAAATCTGGCCAGGAAAGTTAAGGAAAATAAGAAGGGGTTTTTGAGATACATCAGCAGCAAAAGAAAGATTAGAGGGAATGAAGGCCCGCTGCTGAAAACAGAGTGCCCTGGTGATAAAGGATGCACAGAAGGCCGAAGTACTAAATGTGTTCTTTGCTTCAGTCTGTACAGCTAAGTCAAGCCCTCGGGAAGTCCAGTCCAGCAAGGATAGTAGGATGGCCTGGACAGCAGAGGACTTGCCCTGAGTGGAAGAGGTTAAAGACTTGTTGACAAAGCTTAACACCCATAAGTCAATGGGTCCTGATGGCGTGGATCCAAGAGTGCTGAGGGAACTGACTGATATAATTGCTAAGCCTCTGTCCGTTATTTTTGAACAATCATGCAGGACAGGAGAGATGCCTGAGGACTGGAGAAAGGCCAATGTCCCCCTAGTCTTCAAAAAGGGCAGGAAGGATGACCCAGGAAACTACAGGCCGGTCAGCCTCACCTCCATCCCTGGAAAGGTAATGGAACAACTCATCTTGAATGTTATATGAAGGAAAAGGTGGTTATCAGGAGTAGTCAACATGGCTTCACCAAGGGGAAATCCTGTTTGACTGACCTGATATCCTTCTATGAGTGCATAACCGGCTAGCTAGATGAGGGGAGAGCAGCGGATGTCATCTACCTTGACTTCAGCAAGGCTTTTGACACTGTCTCCCATAACATCCTCATCAGAAAGCTGAAGCAGTGTGGCTTGGATAAGTGGACAGTGAGGTGGATCGAGACCTGGCTGAATGACAGTCACCAGAGGGTGTTGATCAATGGCACAGAGTCGAGTTGGAGGCCTGTGGCCAGTGGAGATCCACAGGGATCGGTTCTGGGGCCAGTCTTGTTCAATATCTTCATCAACAACCTGGATGAGGGGACAGAGTCTACCCTCAGCAAGTTCTCTGATGACACCAAACTGGGAGGACTGGCTGATTCCCCAGAAGGCTGTGCTGCCATTCAGCGGGATCTCGACCGGCTTGAGAGTTGGGCAGAGAGAAACCTCATGATGTTCAGCAAGGACAAGTGCAGAGTCCTGCACCTGGGGAGGAACAACCCCATGCAACAGTACAGGCTGAGAGGGATTTGCTGGAGATCAGCTCTGCAGAGAGGGACCTGGGAGTTCTGGTCGACAATAAACGAAACATGAGCCAACAATTTGCCCTCGTGGCCAAGAAGGCCAATGGCATCCTGGGATGCATCAAGGAGAGTGTGTCCAGCAGATCGAGGGAGGTTCTCTTTCCTCTCTATTCTGCCCTGGTGAGGCCTCATCTGGAGTCCTGTGTCCAGTTCTGGGCTCCCCAGCTCAAGAGGGACAGAGATCTTCTGGAGAGAGTCCAGCGCAGGGCCACCAAGATGATCAGGGGACTGGAGCATCTTCCTTATGAGGAAAGGATACGGGAACTGGGGCTGTTTAGTCTAGAGAAGAGGATCCTGAGGGGGGATCTCATTACTATAAATATATAAATGGTGAATGTCAGTGGGTTGGGACATCCCTTTTTTCTATTGTATCTAGGGACAGGACAAGGAGTAATGGAATGAAGCTGGAACACAAAAAGTTCCATTTAAACATAAGGAAAAACTATTTTACTGTGAGGGTGACAGAGCACTGGAACAGACTGCCCAGGGAGGGTGTGGAGTCTCCTTCCTTGGAGGTCTTCAAGATCTGCCTGGATGCATTCCTGTGCAACCTGATCTAGGTGGATCTGCTTCTGCAGGGGGATTGGAGTAGATGATCTCTAAAGGTCCCTTCAAACCCCTATCATTGTATGATAATCAATTCTATGATAATCAATACTTTCTTCTTCCCATCAACAGCGAGGTTTGTCCGCTTTCTGAGAAGTAGGGCTTCGGTATGCAAAACAGTTGCTTTGGAAGGCAAAAGTGAATCACAAATGTCTCCCCCTTCCTCCTCCTCTCCCTGAGTTTATATTGCTGAGCTGACACATATGGTGTGGAATATCTCCTTGGTAAGCCTGGGTCAGCTGTCCTGGCCATGGCCCCTTCCAGAATCCTGCCCAGCCACAGCTACTGGTGAAGGTGGGGGAAGAAATGCTGGTGGGACAGCCTTGATGCTGCACGAGCAGTAGCCAAAACATTGTTGTGCTATCAATACATGTTTTTAGCTACCAACAGAAGGTTCAGCACTACAAGGGTTACTGTGGAAAATCACCACCACCCCAGATCCAATACACCATATGATCACGTCTTTTGACACCATTTGAGCTCTTACCTTAGTAAAATTATTCAAGTGGCCTAGTTTTCTCATATTTGAAACATCTTGTAACTTGGCCACATTTTGGAGAATCTCTCTCATATTATCACAGGGGTCTGCAAAAGAAAACAGATCATTAGCAGATACAGTTTAAAAAACACAAAATCTAAACATGCATTCAATATGCAGCTTCTTAAATATAACAAGTGCTCTCCAGGTTCTAAGCATGCAGATAATTTTCCCTCAAAAGGCATCGATTTGATTTACACCTAGAACCAAAAACAGGTATACCTGAGTTCTCTAGAATAAATGTGAATGCCTATGGAGAAGAGAGATCCCTATTCAAAGCAGAATTTAATCAATATCTTAGATTTACATCTTTGAGCAGATCATCCTAAATTCTGACATGCAGCACATGCGGGACAACCAGGTGATCAGGCCCAGTCAACATGTGTTTATGAAGGGCAAGTCCTGATCTCCTTCTGTGACAAGGTGACTGTAGAGGAATTTCTTGCTGATACAGGACATGGAGTTCTGTTAGAAGCATGTTTGCACAATCCCAGCTTTGACACAGAACTTGACCTTGAACGCATACCAAGAGAAAGCTGCCTGAAACAGTAAGCAACTAAGAAGTAAAAACAGGATGTTCTAACCACAGCTATGCTGAGATATTGCTTAAACTAAGAGCGTGAGCATTAGCAATTAACCAATGAGCTTGTGTCGAGTAGTGCATGGCTTTGTAGATGTAACCAATGAACATTATGTTGCTATAATTTGAATTCTGTACTATTGTATAAATATCGGTGTGTATTACTAATAAACGAGCATTGACTCTACCTCCATGAGGATACATCTCTGACTCCGGAAGCTCCTGCACATCAATTGGTGCCCGAACAGGGACTGGGACAGCGCTTGAATGCAGATCGCCTAAACGCAGATGGATGCGAACAGCCCGCTGATTCTGCGGCTGCACCACGGAGGAAGGCTGAAGGGGAGCTGGACAGAGGAGCTCAGCACCAGAGATGTCTGACCGAGGTAGGAAGGGTCGCTACATTCCCCCTGTCTGTGTCGCTACCTTCCCCCTGTCTGTGTCGCAGAAAAATGGAAGATGAATATTTAGCGGCACAAACGTTGCTACTTTGTATACTCTCTAAGAGAGGGGAAGTAGTTGCCAGAAAGGTGGTGGCAAAGCTTGTTAAATGAGCTAGGGAGCAGGGTTTCTTATAGATCCCTCGCTACTCTTCATGACAGAAGAATGACGCTTGATTGGAAATGAAATGTGAGATCGAACTATCTCAGGGAAAGATAAGGATTGCTGTCCCTTTGGGGATACATGGCGAACGATTATTAATGCCTTAAAACAGATGAAAATGGAATCGCAAGTTGCAAAGGTTGCTATGCAGGCACTATCTGGGTCTGAACAGTCGACTGAAGTCAGTGAGCAGGCGGTGCGGCAAAAAAACAGTCGGCTTGGAGTGTTTTTTGGAACTGATCAGGCATGCCCGATTAAGGGGGTGAAGGGTCAGACTTGTCAGTTGGTCAAAGAGCTAGTAGCACAGAGAAAAGACTCTGCCTCAGAACAAAAACTCTAGCGACCCCCTGAAGGCAATCAAAGCTATGGTAGAATCTGATCCCAAGATCCAGTGGGTCGAAACTATCCAAGGCAGTTCTGACTGTAGATCGAATGAAATAACATCGGCCTTGGGTGCAGAACCGGCTCTCTCCCCAGAGAGGATTCCACTCCCAGATGATAATGATTTTGAGTCTGAGAAAGGACTAAATCTCCAAGAGATATCCGAGCAATTAAAAGAATTGTTACAAACCTTAGAACGGCAGCTAGAGGCATCTGTGTCAAATATTGAAAAATCATTGCAGCCAAAAAACTAATCTGAGAGATCTGTTCAGCATATGTTAAAAGAGCTGAGTATGTCAAACCCCGATAGAGCCTACGGCACCGCCGTTTGAAGCGGTGCAACCAGAGGCTCTGAGAATAGAGTCTTCTAAAAGGTGGTCGGGGATAATGAGAGACACAATCGTAGAAGGGGACTGGCATCCAGCAGGGGCAATAGCATGTCCTGTAGTCATGAGAAATGGTGATCCGCAATATGAACAGCGTGAGTGAAAAATTTTGCAACAAGTAAAAGAGACAATCCAAAAGAATGGGTTGAGGTCTGAAGCTGCTCGGGCTGCTCTGGACTGGATTTATACTGCTGACCTCAATTCCCCTAGGGATTGTCAGAATCTAGCAAAACTATTTTTAACAACAGCTCAATATATTGTATGACTTAAAGAATGGAACCGACTAGCCGAGCTTGAGGTCGCAAGACCGAGAGATCAAAATGATCCTCTGTTCGGAGTCTCGCTGGAAATGATTACTGGGAGTGGTCCCTTTTCTGACATGACTTTGCAAGTAAACTACCTGGTGAGCCTTTTCCATCTCTCAGCTTCAACGGCCCGTCAGGCGTTTTATGGGATCCCAGATGAAAACCCCACTCCATCTTTTACTAGCGTTAAGCAAGGCCTGACGGAAAATTATGCTCATTGTATTAACCGGCTTTCTGAAGCCATTGGCACTCAAGGGGATATGGAAGAAGCAACAAAGCAGACTATGTTTAAAATGCTGGCCTTTGAAAATGCCAACCCAAAAGCAAGGCAAGTACTAGCGACTTTGCCTAGATCAGCCAAAGTTGTGGACATGATAGAAATGATGGATCGGGCAACGTAAAATCAACAAGGGAGAACATTAGCCTCAGCGTTTGCAGCAGCCATGCAGCCATCTACTAACCTGCTCGCCGTGGCCATTCAAAAATTGGATAGAACGGCAGCCTTAAGGAGACGAGATAACACCCTGGCCCCGGCTCCGATCCCCACCGGGTTATGCTTTCGTTGTGGAGGAAAGGAACATTTTAAAAGAGCATGCACAGTAGCGGTTTGGTGTGATCACTGCCAGAAGGATACTCATGCCGGCAGCATCTGCAGATTTGCAAAAAATGGGAAGCAGAGTGCGAGAAACCGCCGTGCTCCGACACAAATTACAGTTACAGTCTCCAGCCGCCAGAGGGAGCTTGGGAATCGATCTGGCAACAACAATAGATGTAACACATTATTAGCGGAGTGGTAAAAATACCAACAGGGGTTAAAGGACCTATAACTGAAAGTAAAGACTTGATAGGTGCATTGTTGTTGGGGAGATCATCTGCTGGGACTGTGGGATTGATTGTATTACTGGGGGTTGTTGATGCTGATTTTACTGGTGAAATAATGATTGCGGCCTATACTATTGCTCCCCTACTAGTTATACCAAAAGGAACACGAATTGCACAGTTGATTTTATACAAAAGGGTCATGTTGATGGGGGAAAAGATTAATAGGGGTCCTGCTCGAGGGGACAGAGGTTTTGGTTCCACCGGAGGAACTTTGGTTACCTTAGTCCAACAAATGAAAGATAGGCCTCTTATAGTAGTCCAGATGGCTTGGAACGGGAATTCAACTCAGGTCAGACTGATGACTGACACTGGTGCTGATGTAACTATTATAAACAGATCAACTTGGCCCAAGAAGTGGCCTACTGTAAAAAGTCGTGACTTAATCCTGGGGGTAGGAGGAGGCACTGTGCCATCACTAGCTGCTAGACCTGTAACATTTACGTTCCCGGAGGGTCAAAAAGTCACGGTGCTTCCTTATGTGATGACATTGCCTGGGGACTTGAAAGAGCTGTTAGACAGGGATGTACTGACTCAATTGGGAGCCACCATTAATATACCAGTTCAGAATAAGATTTCTTAATGCAGGTCACTGCTGAGCAGACACCAACCCCACCAATCCAGTGGAAGACAGATGATCCTGTATGGGTTGAGAAGTGGTCGTTGTCAAAAGACAGGCTGCAACACACTAGACAGCTTGTGCAAGAACAGTTACAGGTGGATCATATAAAGCCCCTGGAACACTCCAATTTTTGTCATTCAAAAAAAATTGGGTAAGTGGCGTCTTTTGCATGATTTACGGAAGGCGAATGACCAAATGTGGGCCATGGGAGCCCTGCAACCAGGTTTACCCCTATCCACTATGCTCCCAGTTGATTGGCATGTTTTGGTCATAGATTTGAAAGATTGCTTTTTCACTATTCCATTACAGCCACAGGACACCGTGGGATTTTCATTCACAGTGCCCTCTATAAATAAACAAGGCCCTGCAAATCGATATGAGTGGATGGTCTTGCCTCAAGGTAAGAAAAATTCTCCCACGATGTGTCAAATGTTTGTAGCCTGGGCACTGCAACCTCTACAAGAAAAGATGCCCGAGACACTCATATATCATTACATGAACGACATACTCTTTTGCCAATGGAAATCGTTTGGGAATATAATTATCCACCAAACCACAGCTGTTTTGAGTACAAAAGGCCTTGTAGTAGCCCCAGAAAAAATTCAAACTAAAGACCACCATAGTGTCACCACTAACTGCTGAGTTAAAACTTGGGGGGCAAACATTACATGATATTCAGAAATTGGTAGGAGAAATTCAGTGGATTCGAAATATAGTTGGGATTTGCAATGGCAAACTTCAACCCCTTTTAACCCTCTTGCGGGGAATTGATCCTGCAGCACTGATAGCCTGGGGCAGGGAGCAAGAGTAGTGTTTGACTTTCATTCGTCGTAAATTGATTATGGCAATGGTTGATCGCTGGAATCCTGAGTTGCCACTGTCACTAATAATTGTCAATCACTCTACGGCACCTTTTGCTCTCCCGAGTCAGATTGCTCAGCAAAAAGACAAAGGGGGAAAACAGAGCCATCTGACCCAGAAACATACTGAGCAACAACCAATGAGTGGGAAAACAATGAATGAAGAAACACGTAAACAAGTGGTAAGAATATTGGAGTGGGTCTTTCCACCTGCCTTGCCCATAAAGAGTACTTGGCAGAGGACAGAGGTGGTAGGATTTTTGATCCAAAAAGGGAGACAAAGATGTTTGGAAGTAAGTGGTCAGGAACTGGACGACATTACAGTTCCTATTAAGCCTGTAGATTTTGACTGGATGATGCGGAATTCTAACCCATTACAGATTGCTCTTTTGGGATTTTCTGGACAAATTGCTCAACAATATCCACCTGACCCTTGCCTCCAAGTACTCACTGAACAGTAATGGGTTGAGAAACCGAGGGTAGCGTTGCGACCCATTGAAGGCAGAACAGTATTTATTGATGCAGGAAAAAACAGCAGAAAGGATGCATGTGTATGGCAAAAAGAGGGTCAGTGGAAAAGTCATGTGTTTCAAGGGACAAAAAGAGATAGCTTGCAAACATTGGAACTAGCTAGTATCGTCTGGGCATTGATAAATTGGAAAAATGAAAAACTTAATATTGTTTCTGATTCATTATATGCTGTGGGAGTAACTCAACGAATAGAACAAGCATTAATTAAGCCTCCGACCAACCCTAGGCTATATGAATTATTTTTACAGTTGCAGAGGGCATTAAAATATTGTACAGAAGATTGTGCCATTTTACATATTAGAAGCCATAAAAATGCCTTAGGTCTGGCTGAGGGCAATGAAAAAGCAGATGCATGAGTTAGCTTAGCCTTTCCAGAAAATTGTGACACCTTTGTTAAAGCGCATAATAGTCATGAAATGTTTCACCAATCTGCAAAGGTTTTAAAGTGACAATTTGATCTATCTTGGATTGATGCTCAGAATATAGTAAAATCATGCTCGCAATGTAGTCAACATGGAGTGCCATTGGGATTGTGAGTAAATCCTAAAGGTTTGCAAGCCTGTGAATTATGGCAAATGGATGTTACCCACGTGCCTGACTTTGGGAGACTAAAATATGTGCATGTAACCATTGATACCTTTTCACGTTATATCTGGGCCACTGCACAAACAGGTGAAAAAGGTACACACGTGATCAGACATTTAAATGTTTGGTTTGCAGTCATGGGAATTCCACAATGTATCAAGACAGATAATGGGTCAGCTTATGTTGGTGCAAAGGTTGCACGATTTTTGCAGAAATGGGGAGTTAAACATATAACAGGAATTCCTCATTATCCTATTGGTCAGGCTATAGTTGAGAGAGCAAATAGGACCTTGAAGGAATATTTAAAGAATCAAAGGGACATATCTGATCTCAGTCCTCACAACAGACTAAATAAGGTATTATTTACTTTGAATTTTCTAAGCCTGGCTAGTAATGCAGAACAACCTCCTGTTGTGATTCATCATGGCCAAGTGAAAATGCAAGCATCACCTCATGTTAAGGTGATGTATAAAGATCCATGTTCTGGGGAATGGAAAGGCCCACAAGAATTACTGTTCATGGGTCGGGGCTATAGTTGTTTTTCCACAGACTGCGGACCACAGTGGATACCAAGCAAATGGACGCGTCCCACAGTCGAGAGGACTCAACACCAGCTTATGAGCAAAGATGGAGAGTTATAGAAGAACTATCATATGCAGTAGCTCGGGAAGCTAATGTACCTGGACTAGATCGAGTCTCCCCTCCATCTATGACAGAAAATATTTTACTCAGAGCTGGTCCAGAGGAGATTTGGGAGTTAAATAAACAGTTGTGTGCAAATAGAAATTTAAAATGCTTAATATGTAATCAGTTAGAACTTAGGCTGATGTTAAGGTGTGGTAAATGTAGTAGTTTTTTTTTTAGAGGATCTTGGACTATTGCTTATATTGGAGGCTTATGTAATTTTTGCTATAGGAGCAATTTCGATGACTTCAGGCGGGACATCGAGATCATCTGTGGGCCTAACGTAGTAGTCGCTGTATTTGAAGATTTGCAAGCATTTGCACAAGCTTGTCAGATCTGGAGTCTGAAGAGAGCAATACACCAAATCCAAGACATAAAGAAGACTGTTGTACTAAGTGCATTATGTGGACTTTGTGGGGTTTTTTTGTCCATTGTTATCTGCTTAAGTAGCTGTATAATTGATGTAAGAGAGAATGTATGGGTCTCTTTAGCTCGTAGTTTGAATACCACCACCTTTTGTGCCAGCCTTGCTACAACTAGTACCCCTTTTATGGCATGTTTGATAGGAGTCCCCGTAAACGCCACCACATGGCTAGCTTTTGTTCGGGCAGTGAAAAAATTAGGAATCAAATTCCCTGGAACAAGTTTACATGAAAACGATGCCAAGAGCGATTTTGATCGCTATATGATATCTGGGACGACAGGCTGCCTATTGGTCCTGAGCCTCAACAGATCGATTTATTAGACTCTTTGAATGCCTCTTTTTGTGTTTTTATTAATGCATCACGGTCATACTGTAATGAAGGCACAGGGCGCAATTGTATGGCTAACTATACTATTCCAACGCCCCTGTATCCTATTGGGAATTTAAGAAAGTGGGAATCATGGTGTAAAATCATAAACAGAAATAAGTTCGATCCTGCCCCAGGTACAAATTTTCCTAGGCAACTTCCCCCAGGGTTTTTTTAATATGTGGCAATCGAGCATGGGCTGGGATTCCCTCACACCCAGTCGGAGGACCATGTACTATTGGGCAACTGAGTCTTGCCTTACCCCATCATCATCCTAATGCCACTCAGCCTACACGATGGAAAAGAGATCTGGTGCAAACAATTACTTCTGATTGTGATGATAATGTAAAATTGTGGAATAGGTGGGAGGTCATCTTTTCGTCTATTTTTTGCACCAGGTGTTGCTACAACTAGAGCCCATCGAAACCTAGAAAAACTATCCTGCTGGATTGTAAAACAAGCTAATGGCACTAGTAGGGTTTTGTCAGAACTAGCAGAAGATTTAGCAAATACATGACACGCTATGCTTCAAAATAGAGCTGCTATAGATTTTTTGCTTTTAGCTCATGGCCATGGTTGTGAAGATTTTGAAGGCATGTGTTGTATGGATCTAAATGATCATTCAAAAGCAATTCACAAACAAATACAGCAACTTATGGACCACACTTCTAATATCAAGCAAGATGTGGGATTTTTTGGCCTAGATGGTTTAATGCCCTGGATGGGCCTTGAAGGATGGATACAAAGTTTGTTGAAAACTGGATTGCTTATATTGATCCTGATAATTGTAGGGTTATGTGTATTTAGCTGTGTGCTTTCTTGTGTAAAGAAACTAATATTATGAATAACCAATGAAGTATGGATTGTGCAAAAGGAAAAAGGGGGAATTGTAGAGGAATTTCTTGCTGATACAGGACATGGAGTTCTGTTAGAAGCATGTTTGCACAATCCCAGCTTTGACACAGATAGCAAGATCAACTTGACCTTGAACGCATACCAAGAGAAAGCTGCCTGAAACAGTAAGCAACTAAGAAGTAAAAACAGGATGTTCTAACCACAGCTATGCTGAGATATTGCTTAAACTAAGAGCGTGAGCATTAGCAATTAACCAATGAGCTTGTGTCGAGTAGCACATGGCTTTGTAGATGTAACCAGTGAACATTATGTTGCTGTAATCTGAATTCTGTGCTATTGTATAAATATCAGTGTGTATTACTAATAAACGAGCATTGACTCTACCTCCATGAGGATACGTCTCTGACTCCAGAAACTCCCACGCATCAGGTGACCTGCTTGTTGGATGAAGCAAAGGCAGTGGATGTTGTCTTCCTTACTTTAGTAAGGCATTTGACACTTTCCCACAGTGTTCTCTTAGGGAAATGGGCTGTTCTTGGCTTGGATGGGCATACACTTTCCTGGGTGAAAAACTGGTTAGATGGTCGGGTCCAGAGAGTTATGGTCAGTGGAGTTAAATCCAGTTGGCGGTCAGTCACAGATGGTGTACCCCAGGGCTCAGTACTGCGGCCACTCCTGATTAACACTTTTATTAATGATCTGGATGAGGGAATAGAGTGCACCCTTAGTAAGTTTGCAGATTACACCAAGCTGGGTGGAAGTGTTGATCTGCTTGAGGGTAGGGAAATTCTACAGAGAGATCTAGATAGGCTGGAAGGCTGGGCTAAGACCAATGCCATGAGTTTCAATAAGGCCAAATGCCGAGCCATCCACTTGGGCCAAAACAACCGCCAGCAGCCTGTAGGCTTGGGGAGGAGTGGCTGGAAAGCTACCAGGCAGAATGAGACCTGGGAGTGTTGATTGACAGCCATCTGAACATGAGCCAGCAGTGTGTCCAGATGGCCAAGAAGGCCAATGGCATCCTGGCCTGTATCAGGAATAGTGTTGTCAGCAGGAGTAAGGAGGTGATCATTCCCCTGTACTCAGCTTTGGTGAGGCAGCACCTTGAATACTGTGTCCAGTTTTGGGATCCTTTCTTTAAAAAGGACATTGAGGTGCTGGAGAGGATATAGAGGCAGGCTACCAAGCTAGTAAAGGATTTGGAGCACATCTCATATGCAGAACAGCTGAGAGATCTGGGACTCTTAAGCCTGGAGAAAAGAAGGCTCAGGAGAGATCTTCTCACTCTCTACAACTACCTGAAAGGAAGTTGTAACAAGGGGAGGGTCGGTCTGTTCTCTCCAGTAACAAGCAATAGAACAAGAGGAAATGGCTCAAGTTGCACCAGGGGAGATTCAGGCTGGATATGAGGAGGAATTCCTTTATTGAAAGGGTTGTCAGGCACTGGAATGGCCTGCCCAGGATAGTGGTGGAGTCACTGTCTCTGGAAGTGTTTAAGAGATGGTTTGATGTTGTGCTTAGGAAAATGGTCTAGTGGTTGATAGGGCTAGGACAAAGGCTGGACTCGATCTTAAAGGTCTCGTGTTGTGATGGTGCAACTACTACTCATCCAAAGATGTAGAGAAGCTAGGAAATGCACGTACAAAGACGCACACAGACAACACAGTAACCAGCAAGGTTGACTCAAAGCCACCCCTTGCTTGCCCTCCACATCCTTATGTATGCTGTCTCCTCCCACGTGATCATCGAGGGCTCAATTGATTAACCTGCAGCACCTGTTTCTGATAAGTGAAAGTGGTTTTCCAGCTGTATCATCTTTTTAAAAGAAATTTCTGGCTCGTCCAAGTCATACGCGCACTCACAATTCCCCCCCTTATTTTTTTTGGATCAGCCAGCCTTCAGCAACACATTTCAAAATCAAAGGTACACAAAGAAAACTTTAGTATTTTCACCCATGGCCATGAGTTTACAAAAGATCAAGAACAGCTACATCGCTGAATAATATAACATAAAAGTCCATTTTATAAATTCAAAATAAACATAATCTAATATGTGTTGCCGGAAGGGACTCATGCTGACAGGAAAGGATGAATTTCCTGTGCCTCAACTGATGTTTTTCACTTTTCAATTGCAGTTTCAGATTCTTTTTTAGCATACTTATAAGACTGTCAGAGATATCTTCTTCATCTATGGAAACGCACTGCTTTTGCTTCCATGTTTCCATTGGCAGTCCTTAAACTCTCCTTAATAAGATGCGGATTGCTGGAGGAATTTGGAACAACATGCGTGGCACCACAGTTGACAGATTTTACATTTTGATGGGGTGCTGGACTGAGGGTGGATCAATTGTTCTTTTCCTCAGGGTTGTTTTCCCTTTGTTCTTACAGTCATGCAGTCCTTTAGGTTGATATGGCTTGATCCATTTTGTTGGAATCCACCAGGGACCTTGATCTGTAACGACACAAGCGTAATCTCTTCCACATGTTAACAGATCTGCAGGTCCTTGTCACTCTCCAGTAGTGGGATTCTTCTGCCAAACTTTAGGTTTATTAATAAAATCCAGA
Organism: Colius striatus; assembly: GCF_028858725.1. Taxonomy (NCBI): domain Eukaryota; kingdom Metazoa; phylum Chordata; class Aves; order Coliiformes; family Coliidae; genus Colius; species Colius striatus. Next base: position 22,483,228 of record NC_084789.1, on the reverse strand, counting down.
TCCCAACTCATTTCAGCAAAATGTGTAAATGCTGGTGGATCATTCCGGTTTGCCACGATTCTTAAATGATTCATAATATAAATGACCTTCATTAGTCTATCTTGAGGGCTCACCCCCTCCCTTTTCCACCATTTTTTGTTTTTCTAGCAGCTCCTTTACAGTTTGATGAGTACATTCAATAATGGCTTGACCAGTAGAGTTACCCGGGATCCCAGTATGTTTGACACCCCACCAATTCAGAAACTTATGTGTTCTACTGGCTATATATCCAGAACCATTATTGGTTTTTATCTTCTGTGGAATGCCAAGGAGTGCAAAACAATTCTTCCAATGTCTTATAACATCTCAAGCACTATCACTCGTTAAAGCTATGGCCCATATCATTGCACGTCGTTTAAAGTGTCCAAAGGGAGCATAGACTGTGATATTCGATTGCCATATTCCTAATGGTGCCAGATGCCTGGGATTGACTCCTACTCCTAGAACAATTTGATTCTGGCATGTAGGACATGTAGAAATGATATCCTGATTGTCTGATATGGGTAGGTCAAATTGCTTTGCCAGCATTTTTGCACCTTGATGAAAAAAGTCATGTGATCTGCAGGCTTGAGAAAATTTGTCAATTATTGGCCCCATAGGTATCAATAAAGGAGCTACCACTATCTTATCAACAACTTTGTTGATAACCTATCTTTTAAGTCCGAATGGCTTCAAATATGTCCAATATAATAGGCAGTTCAACGTTCATTTATCCCATGTCAGAGCCGTACAAATAAGTTATAAAGATTCTGATTAGAGATCTCTTTCAATAATGCTCTCTCTAATCGAGTGACGGCATCGATCACATATAAGGAGTCCGAGACGATGTTTAATGGGATGTCCGGCCATTTCTCAAAAGTTATAACCACAGCCATTAGCTCTAACAGTTGAACTGAGCTGCCTAGGTAGTGAACAGTTAGATTTTGCCATTGTCCGTTCTCCCACCAGACCACTCCCGCTTTTGGTTGTATCTTACTTCATCAGTGAATACAGTTAGGCCTTTAACGGGTACTGCTGATCTCATTGGCCTGTCTTCCATTTGAAATTTAACGGAAAACAATTTATGGGCCAGATAATGATTATTTATAGTCCTGAGGTATGACAATAGAGCCCACTGTAATTCATCAGATTGTTGCAGGGCCCAGTTCAAGAACTCATCTGTGAGAGGAATGAAAATGATGTCTGCCTCAATCCCTGATATTTCCAGCAGATGTTTTCTGGCCTGAACTATTATTTTTGCAATTGCCTCTATTCTTGTTGTGATTGTTTTTTGGAAATTATATGGCAAAAATATCCACTCCAGGATCCTCAATGGGTCTTTCGCTACTGAATCCCTTTGCATCAAGACTGCCATTACATGCTGATTTTGACTTATCACAGCAATGTTAATAGACAAGTCAGGATCATATCGCTGACTGTAGTTATTGACTATTTTGTCTCCTATTTTCTATCGCTTGTTTTTGCTTCCAGGACAGTTTTCATGCACTGTCAGCCTCTACTGACCCTTTTAGCAAAGGCATTAGTGACGCAAGATCCTCATTTGTGATAACACATATAGTTCGTACCCATTGGATATCATCTATTAGCTTTTGGATGTCTGATAAATTAGCAATTTCTATTTTAATTGTCGCTTTCTGAGGATAAATGCATGCACTGGTGATAATATTACCCAAATATTTCCAAGAGGTGTGCATTTGTACCTTTTCTTGCACTGTCACTAACCCGGAGATGCCCAACTGTTTCTTCACTTCTTCCAGTATTTGATGCTGATCCAGATCTTTTCTTGCAATTAGTCTATCGTCCATAGAACAGTAAAATAAGACAGAAGGATATTTTTTGTGTAGTGCTGTCAGCACCCAGTCAACAGAAGTTTGACAAATAGCTGGAGAGTTCTTAAATGCCTGAGGTAAAACTACCCATTGATGCCATTTTGCCATCTCTTGTCTGTTAATGTTTGTGAAGGCAAACATTTCAGTATCGTCCTCATGTAGAGGAATTGTGAAAAAACTATCCTTTAAATCGATAACTAATAGAGGCCATTCTTTCAGAATCATAGCAGGAGAGGGTAACCCTGGTTGCAAAGCACCCATATCCTGCATTACTGCGTTAACCACTGTAGTGGTTTTGCCTGGGCCAGGTTTTTCAGTAGCAGGGGGGCTATAGGGGTGGCTTCTTTAAACAAAAAAGAGTTGCCAGAAGCTTCCCCTGTAGCTCACAGGGTTCAGGTCAGTCAATTTTAAGCTGGACACTGCACCTGACCTGGGCCTGGCCAATTAGTGATAGAGGTAACGTCTCTGTGAATAATATATTTGAGAAGGAGAAGAAGCTGTTCCACAGTTGCAAAACTGCAGCAGCAACAGGGAGGGAGAATGTGAAAACATTTCTGCAGACACCAAGTAGAGAAGGTTCCCCTGTGATATGTGGTGAGGACCATGGTGAAGCAGGTTGTCCTCCTGCAGCCTGTGGAGGACCCCATGCTGGAGTGGGTGGATGCCTGAAGGAGACCGTGACTCCATCAGAAGTTCATCCTGGAGCAAGTTCCTGGCAGGACCTGGGAGTCCGTGGGGGAGGTGCTCACACTGGAGCAGGTTTGCTGTCAGGAGCTGTGATCCCATGAGGGATCCCGGCTGGAGCAGTCTGTCTCTGAAGGACTGTTCTCCCGGTGGATGATCCACTTTGGAGCTGCCCCCGTGGGAGGCCCCATGCCAGAGCAGTTTGTGAGGAGCTGCAGCCCATGGGAAGGACCCACGTTGGAGAAGTTTGTGAGGGAGTGTCCCCCATGGGAGGGACTCCACAGTGTAGCAGTGGGAAGTGTGAGGAGGTCTCCTCCTGAGAAGGAGCAGCGGCAAAGTCCATCTGTAATGAACTGACCGCAACCCCCATCCCCTGTGCCACTAAGGGAGGAAAGGAAAGGGAGTCCCGCGAAGAGGAGGGCTGGGGAGAAGGTGTTTTTAAGACGATTTTATTTCTCATTTCCCTGCTCTTATTGTTTCTTTTATAAATCAAACCTTTTTTCTCCCTAAGTTGAGTCTCTTTTGCCTGTGATGCTAATTGCCAAGTGATCTCTCCGTCCTTATCTCAACTCACAAGCCCTTTGTTATATTTCTCTCTCTCTCTCTCTCTCCTGTCCAGTTTAGGAGATTTAGGGAGTGATTTTATGACTGGGTGGACATCAGGCTAAACCACCACAACTGCTCATAAATCATGTAATAGTCGCCATTTCCCTGATTTTTTAGGGATAGTGAAAATTGATATGTTCCAAGGACTAGTAGACGGCTTAGTATATCCTTTTTCTAACTGTTCATTTACTAGTTCCTGAATCTGGGTGAGCTTTTCTTTACTCAGTGGCCATTGATCAATCCAAACTGGTTTATCTGTGAGCCAGGTTAACTTCAGGATTGGTCACCCATCAATGGCCGACACTAAAAATTTTCATTTGACAAACGAAAGCCCATTTGGCTTAAGGCGTCTCTACCTAACAGCCAAACTGAAGTATTAATTATATATGGTCTAATTTGCACACACCTATTTTCTTCACCCTGTCATAAATTGAGACCACAACGGATCATAATCCAATTATAATTTTATTAATTATAGCAAGTAGAATATGAGCAAAGACAGCGCTGGACGGCAGGGGAGTCTGCGCTCCGCCAACTGCCGTACTGATCAGTTTAAACAGTCCCTTTTTATACATTTTACATCCGTGGCCGTAAAGTAGGAGAACTGCTCTGCGCATGCTTCAGTTACTGTGAGGGGTCTTTTTTTTCTGTCTTTCGGTGGTTGCTGAGTAAGAAGTTTTCCTTCTTTGTTCTATAATTGATCCCTCACTTAGATAGAGTTGTTTATCTTATCTTCGCCAGTCCCTTAGAACATCTTGTAGTCATCTTTGAGCAGTATCTCTCCTGTTTACACAAATGGTGTCTGGTATGTGAAGGCAATTGCGGTTATCTTATCTCACATGAGTGATGTCCTGCAGCTGTTCGCATAAGCACTTTCCTTTCTTTTGTCGCTTAACCTTTACATTGAGCTTAACATAAATTTTAATAAACAATACCCTAATTCATAGTTTCTTACAATCCCCCCTTTTTCTTTTATCCTATTATTGTTTATTAGATGCTATTTTCATTTTCGACACTGCAGGCAAACTTTTTCCACAATCCCGACATGTATCATAACACTCACAAGATAATACCTTACAATTACAATCATAGTTTTCACGTGGCATATGGCATTCACAACAGTCTTCATCATCTTCATCTTCATTAGTAGGTATACTTTTATAATCTGTCTCAGACCTCGTAGTTAGGATAAGTAGTTTAGCTATGTCAAACCGCTCCTTAATAAAATGTAAAATATAGCATGGTCCAAATATAAGCCCCAGAATCAACATAATAAGCGGTCCTGCTAAAGCAGACAACAAAGTGGTTAGCCAGGGTGAAACGTTAAACCAATTTTCATACCATGATCTGCCCACCTCACGATCCTTTTTACGTTGATCTAACCTTTTCCGAAGTTCAGACATGGTGTTATTCCGATGTCTGAACAAACCCATTTAGTTCCTGGTGTCGGGATAGTCCATTTGTCATATCTGTGTTGTGGTTTCTTACATCCAGGAGGTCCCCAAGTGATGTCTATATATCTATCTCCTGTTGTTTTCCAATCTGAAGCTATTGTCTCACAACCCCAATAACCACAATAATAATGTCCCGGGTAATTACAATAACTTTTTCCAGGGTTTGAGGCTGGACATATGTACCATGCCTTGCATTGCGCTTGGGTGTAACCCAAATTTAAACAGTTTGTTGGATGACATCCCATTGCTTCAAAAGGTATTAGCGAAAATAAAGATACAGTAAAATTCCAATTTCCTTCCGAACTGCTTCGATTTTGTATAAGCTTACTTTCCTGTAAGTTATATAATTTCCAGAGCATTGGCTCATGGGGGTTCCCATTTGCTTGAGTTAGTATCAATAGCAAAACCACCAGTATACCAGGAAAAACGGTATTTGTCAATTTTACCAATTTAAGTATAATTTTACCAGTCCTAGGGAAGTTCGACCATGGTTGCTTTTGCGTCCCATTGTTTTGATTCTTTTCTCCACAGTTTGTTCCTCCTCTGCCTCGCCCGTCGACTCGGTTGCTTCGAGCCACGGGGTGTACCATCTTCTCGGCAGCAAGGGAATTCTTCAGGAGACAGCTGTTTCAGGGCCTTTTACCTATTTACACAGGCTTTAATGGGACAAAGCAAGACACAGTTAGCAATTTCTTTCTGCTCTTTATAGCCAAGATTTCAGCTACAAAGGGGACTGGCTCGTTGGGATGGTTTTCCAACACTGTGTGCAAACTCCTATTGGAGGGTATCCACATTCACCATTTATCCTGGCATACCTTGCACCTAAAACAAGCAAATGGATACCAATTGCAATTTAAATCATTACACCTAATTCTTATATCTAGAGTGTATATATATTATTTACATCAGTATATTTTCTATATTCAATATGGTGTGGTTGTATGAGTTTAGCAATTTCCTTCAGCACACTTTGTATGTTTCCATATATAATAGATAAACAAAGAAAGAATTATTGCGAATATAAACAACAATACACATTTTATAGCAAAAGGTAACACAGCAAAATAATCAAATAAAGTCTCTATCATTGTATTATCTTTTCAGAGTTATCCTAGTGTCACCTGGAGTACTGATTACTTTCCAGTGGGGTCTTGTCACTGGACCTTTAATTTGACTGGCATGAGTCCATCCACGCTCAGCAGTCCGGACAGCCGTTTCTGTTGTAAGCAAAACAAGATAAGATCCCTCCCAGCTGGGTCTTAGAGTTTCTTCCTTCCACACTTTAATCAATATCCAATCTCCAGGTTTGACATTATGAATTTTTAAGTCCAACGGGGGTCGTTGCACAATCAGTCCCTGCTCCCAAAGCTTGTTACGGTGTTCTGCTAATTGCAAAACATAGTCATTAATCACACAATCTCGAATTAAAACATTAATGTGTTAAATGATCCACCATTACTAATAAATATTTGTAACGTCCAACCCTAGGTAGTTCAGTAAAATCCACTTGTATGTGTGAGAAGGGTCTGTATGCTGGGGAACGTCCTCCAAGGGGTTTTTGTCTCATGTTATTTCGATTAACCTTTTGACAGGTCTCGCAGGCTGCTGTGTGCATAGTCAAAATCGTATTATAATTGCCTGCCACTCGTTTTGCTTCTGTATCGGCGGCATTATTTCCCCTGACTTGATAACTTGTACCTCGCTGGTGTCCCTTTATATGTACAACTGCTATTTTATTCGGCATTTTTAATGCCCCCAGAACTCGCCGAATCAATTCCGGGTGTATCAATTCTTTTCCCTGTGAGTTAACAAATCCTCTTTCCTCCCATATTTTTCCAAAAGTGTGTACTACTCCGAACGCATAGCGTGAGTCTGTATATATAGTTCCGTCTTTTTCCTCCAGTGACACTAACGCTTTCCACAATGCATATAGCTCACAGGCTTGAGCCGACCAGCTGGCACTCAGGGGGCCTGATTCTATTATCTTAAACTCTCCTTTTTCCAACTTAACGATGGCATATCCGGACAATCGTTTACCTTCCACTATTCGTGATGACCCATCTATAAATAATACTTCTCCATATTGTAGTTCTTCTTCTTCTAAGTCTGGCCTAATGCGTGTCTGCTGTTCAATTGTTTGAAAACAATTGTGTAACAGTTCATTATCTTCTCCTGGGTACAAAAATTCAGCGGGATTAACTGCCCCAATAGTTTTTAAAGATAGTTTAGGGGATTCTATAAGTATTCCCTCATACTTTAATAATCGGCTATCTGTAAGCCATTTTTCTGCTTTTTGTTGCAACACTCCTCTGATGTTATGTGGAGCATATAAGACAACTTCTCCATTAAAGGTAATACGATTTGTTTCTTCAAGTAATAAGGCAGCAGCAACAATGATTTGTAAGCAGCTCGGCCAACCCCTGCTCACAGGGTCTAACAGCTTTGATAGGTATGCCACCGGTTTCTTTTGTCCGGCCCATTCCTGAGTTAATACTCCGAATGCCATTCCTTCATGTATGTTAACAAATAGATGGAACGGCCGCTTTAAGTCTGGTAAACTTAAAACGGGTGCTTGACTTAGCTCTCTTTTGAGGCTGGCAAACTGCTCTTGATCCTGAGGGGTCCACTTGGGCGTTTTGTCTTTGGACAGCTGTTCATATAAGAATTTAACTTTAAAGCTATAATTCTCTATCCATTGCCTACAATATCCAAATAGTCCTAATGCCTGCCGAATTTGCCTCTTAGTGACAGGCATAGGTAATTCCAGAATTCCTTTAATGCGCTCTGGATCCAATATCTTTTTTCCCATTAAACAGATAATGTCCCAAATATTTCTCTTTTTCCTCTTAAATCATGTACGAGCCGATATTTCCCATTTGGTTTTTTTACAGGCAGAATGGGGGTGTTAAAGGGTGACATACAAGGCTCTAAGATTCCTTGTGCTAATAATCGATCAATTTCTGGTTTTAATCCTCTCCATCCTTCTAGGGATATGGGATATTGTTTTACCCTCACAGATATGTGGGGTTCAGAAATTTGGACTTTAATCGGTGGGATTTCCAGTCTACTAATTGTGTCCGGAGAGTACCAGACATCGGGATTAATTTGTTTTTGATCATCCACGATCAAAGGATAAGCAGACACTGTTAGCTCTTGATTTTTTACTTTAATTTCTAATTGCAATTCAACAATTAAATCTCGTCCTAGCAGATTAAATTCTGCTTCAGGGACGAGCGAGAGTTCACCCATTCCAAATTTATTTTCAGTTTCGAAGACCACATTTTTGATTTTATTTACTTTAAAGGATTCTCCTTTTGCCCCAATCACTTGTACTTTTTCAGGGGATACTTTACATCCTTCAGGTATTTGTTTAATAGTCGATTTTTCAGCCCCAGTGTCTACTAAAAAGGTGAACTCTTGTTTATGGGGACCTATTTTTAATTTTATCAAGGGCTCATGATGACTCCGGTCCCCTAAGATATAGAGCCCCTGACTCCCCTATTCCGTTTTCAATATTTCCTCATCCCAGATCCTTTCTCTACAATTCTTCTTTATATGTCCCTTTTTTCCACAGTAAAAACAACACCTCTGTTCCTTCTTTACTACTACATTCCCTTGTTTCGTTCCAGCAGCAGTTTGTCTTTTACGATCCTCTCTGACCGCTGCTACCATCATTTTTACTTGCCGCTTGCTGCTCTCCTCCTCTCGCCTTACATAGACTTTCTGAGCTTCCCTCAATAATTCATCCAACCCTCTCACTTGCCAGTCTTCTAACTTTTCAATCTTCTTTCTGATATCCCCCCATGATTTTGCTACAAACTGAGTTTTGAGGAGTGCTTGCCCTACAGGGTCGTCTGGATTTACCTCAGAATACAGCTGAAGGGCTTTCCTCAGTTGTTCCAGCCACCCAGTAGGGCTCTGATCTTTCTTTTTCTTTTGTTTGGTTTTTATTTTATTCAACGGGTAAAGTCTAGTTCCCGGTCTTTTTAGCCATACTTCCGCATACTGACTTTCTTCCGGGTTAAGAGGTTTTTTATTATTAACCCAGAGATTTAATTGTTGTCTTATCCAATCTTCTTCTGGCCCGCAGACTAGCCAAAAGACATTTTCAGATTCTATCATTTTTTTGAAATCTTCTTCCCTCCCCATATCTTAGTACAGTCTTCTATCATTTTTTGCTTATCTTTCCCTAGTGTTTCAGGGAAATATCTCCAATCGTCTAAGATATATGCCAGAGGGATATCCTTAGGTACAGTAGGTACCCTTCCCATGGGAGTCGAAGGCTTGCTGCCCTTCGCCCCCATCTTCTGGATTATCCACAAACACACACTCACTCACTCCCCTTGTTCCTGGCCCAGTCCCTCTCGGGAGATGGGAAACGCAGTACTTAAGGGTCCACACTCGCTTGGTTCAGTATATCGAACCTCTCATTTGTTATAATCCAGGAAACCCAATCCCGTCCGAACGGCTAACCCACGAAAAATTCGCAATATACTTACGCGTCCTGCGTCTTCGTCCGGACTCCCGTGCACAGAATTTTATGGGATTTTACCGATTTCTCCTTTGCTCATTATTCTAGAATTTAGGTTCGTCGGTAAGGTTGAGGTAGGCTGTCAGTCGCGGGGCCGCGGATTGCCGCGGGGCGCCTCCCCAGAGGACTGAAGCTCACCGTTCCTTATCCGAGTCACGGCACCAAGAAATTGTCATAAATTGAGACCACAACGGATCATAATCCAATTATAATTTTATTAATTATAGCAAGTAGAATATGAGCAAAGACAGCGCTGGACGGCAGGGGAGTCTGCGCTCCACCAACTGCCGTACTGATCAGTTTAAACAGTCCCTTTTTATACATTTTACATCCGTGGCCGTAAAGTAGGAGAACTGCTCTGCGCATGCTTCAGTTACTGTGAGGGGTCTTTTTTTTTCTGTCTTTCGGTGGTTGCTGAGTAAGAAGTTTTCCTTCTTTGTTCTATAATTGATCCCTCACTTAGATAGAGTTGTTTATCTTATCTTCGCCAGTCCCTTAGAACATCTTGTAGTCATCCTTGAGCAGTATCTCTCCTGTTTACACAAATGGTGTCTGGTATGTGAAGGCAATTGTGGTTATCTTATCTCACATGAGTGATGTCCTGCAGCTGTTCGCATAAGCACTTTCCTTTCTTTTGTCGCTTAACCTTTACATTGAGCTTAACATAAATTTTAATAAACAATACCCTAATTCATAGTTTCTTACAACCCTGTATCCATACTGAAATTAGGTCTCTGTTAATTTTTGTCATCTGTATGCCTCCTACTCCAACAACAGGGGTCTCTAAATTCTCTAAAGTCCAGCTGTCCAGCCAGTAGGATAACAGAACAATAGTTACGTCTGCTCCCGTATCCAGTAATGCATCGTACCCAACCATTTGTTCACTGTTTGAATGTTGGAATGCAATCGTCTGAGTGGGCTTTGCTTGCGAAAAGTGGCCTTGCAAGTCTTACCTCAGGTATGCCGGTGGATCCAAAACCACCATCTCGACGCTCTCGAACACCTGTGAGTGGAACTTTAGCCATGAAGGGAAGTAACTGAGCTATCCTAGTTCCTTTAGATATATAAACTGGTGCCTGCCATACTTTAACCATTATTCCAATGTTTCCTCGATAATCAGCGTCGATTACACTGGGGAGCATGAAAATACCTTGTCGAGAGGCTGATGACTGTTCTAAAAGCAGAGCACTTAAGCTGTAACCCAGGGATTCATGAGCATTGGATGGGATAACTGTTATGTCTGCATTGTTGATAGCTACATCTATTGTTGTTTCCAAATCCACTCCCGCGCTTCCTTTAGTGGCTATCCAGGCAGCCACTGATGACGAAGGATGGTTTTGTGTCATTGTGCCTGCCCTTTTTGCGCTCATGAATCTGTTTCCCTTAGGCATTACATCTGGCCACTCGAGAGCAGCACTCAGTGGCTCTATGTCCAAATTTACTACATTTGTAACAATTGCCATTAAATCTGCCGTCGGATCCCAATGATCTGATGGAGCTGTTTGTCCATACCAATGGTCTGGATCGACATTGATTTTTCACGTCCCATTTTTCCGCAATTGAAGCATTGTGGCCTCCGATTTCCTTTGTGCTGTCGAACTAATGGTTTCAATGCTGTTTGCCATAGCTTCAGCCAGATGTGCTGCTTTGTATTCTGATGATCCTACTCGAGAGCAGGCCTCTATCATATCTACTAAGGTTGCAGTGCGTGGGAGAGTCTGCAGGATCCTTTTACATTCAGGGTTAGCATTAGTGACTGCTAAGTGCAGTCCCAATTCAGATTTTACTTCAGCTGACATACCTGGTAGGCAATCCAGTGCTGCTCTTAAATGGTCCAAGAACGTCATAAAAGTTTCATTGGACTTTTGTATGATGGTAGTATACGGGGAAACTGGCACCCCCACGTCAGGGACAGCCTTAAATGCCTGCGGAGCCAATGTTTGTTTGTCGTAAAATGGCTTCTTGTAGAAGAGCCTGGACTTTGGGGTCAGCAAATTGTCCTTTGCCCAACATCATGTTGGCTGTGACAATCCGTCGTGGATCCCCCTGCTGTAACTCTAGATTTTCTACTACTACTACCTCCACTCTTTTCTCCCATTCAGTTTCCCATAGTAATACCTGAGTGGGCTTCAAGAAGGTTTCCGCTAGCTTCTGGCAGTCAAATGGGGTCATTAATCCACTGGAGAAGATATGGTCTAATAATGTTTGAACGTATGTGTTGGTCAAACCATATTGCATCACTGTCTTTTGTCCTTCCCTGACCAACTTCCAATCCAAAGGCACCCACTGCCCTTTTGAAGGGTTGTCAGATACTGGTATCACTGGGAAGGCTTGCAGAATAAATTCACCTTCTATTACCATGTCGCAAATAAGATCTCACCACTTCTTAGCCAGATCATAGTCGTCCAACTGAGGGTCTCTGACCACCTGTGGAGCAGGAACTTTGACCTCTGCTTTGAGTAATTCATCAAGTCGAGTCAACAGTTGATTGACTGTTTTTTTCGGTTCTTCTATTAGTTTATCTAAATGATCCAACATCTGTTTCATTTCTTTCCCTTGTCTCATTAATTCCTCCTGTAAAAGCTTTCTATTTTGATCTTCCCTTTGCCCAGATGTCAGGGGTGATGATGGAAGAATGGTATACTCGGGGATTGATGATCTCAGGGGCAATGGTAGATCCGTAGTATCGTGGGCAAAGCATACCTTCTGTTCCCTGTCAGGTGCTCCCTTCAGCGTGAAAGCAGAACAGGATAGGGTGGGATGGGGGAGGGTGGGTGGGAGGGGAGGAGAAACAATATGCATGGTTGGCTCCCAAATCAGTGGCCCTGATACTTGTCCCCGTACCATCGATGGCACTTCTGGCAGTGGCCTAGGGGGTCCTGGAGGTGAGTGGGGGGGTGGGCTCACTTCCATACTTTCCTCCTCTAGAGGTGGAGTTGATGGAATTACAAAGTTATCACCTCCAAAGACTCTCCTGGTATTTTCCTCTACAGGTGGAGATGATGGTACTATAAAGTCACCATCTACAAAAAATCTCTTAGCATCTACTGGGAACACAGAGGGTGTGGTATACTCTGTGTTTGTACTGACCACTGCATGGGTGGTCATAGCCTGTTCGTCCTGCAGTTGCTTTAACATAGTCAGTATTACTTTACATAATTCAATGGAGTCCCACAAAGTACTCCCTAATCTTTCCCAATATTCTAACTCAAGCATATTCTGGGGAGGAGACAAAGTCTGTATCCTGCCCCCATTTCACCAGCCTCTGTAGTGTCTCTGTTGTAATTTAATCCTCTCTCAGAGAGGATATGCTGCAGGATGTCTGTCCATTGGAAACATTTCTTCTTTGCTTAAAGCCTTTCCCATTTTTTCCCATCTCAGTCGCTCACTTGCCTTTTCAGATGTTTCTGTCACAGTGATCCGAGCGTTTCTTCCAAAAGGTTTCATCTGACAGGCTTGGCGTATCATGGCGGGGTCACCGCTTGTTGTGATGAATGCTGGTGGTGCTCATTCAAAGATGTAGAAAAGCTAAGAAATGTACGTATGAAGATGCACACAGGTAATGTAGTGCAATCAGCAAGGTCGATTCGAAGCCACCCTTCGTTTGCTAGCTACTTCCTTATATTCTGCACCCAGGTCCCTGAGCAAAAACAATCCCATGGATGGGTTTGCCTTTACCTGAGGTAGGACTCACCCAGACTGCCTTACCTAACGTATCTTTTATGTTTTATTTACAGGGATTTTATCCCCTTCTATAGCATGTAAAAATTCTAATTGGGCAGGGCCAAATCAATTGACAGATCCTCTAGAATTGACTAACCAAAGAGGTGGAGAGGAGCTGCAGCACCTGGGATGAACACACGTTGGAGGGACCCTGCACTGGAGCAGGGAGGACCAGTGAGGACTCCACCTGCTCTGAGAGACAAGTTGCAGAAGCCATTAGGAAAAGACTGAAACCCCCATTCCCTGCCACCCTGTGTCATTCAGGGAGGGAGGAGGTAAAGACATTGAGATGAGGGCTCTGAGCCCAGGGAGAGGGGACGAGTGAGGGGAAGGTGATTGTCTTGGTTTGGACTAGGATAGGGTTAACTTCTATGAGGAACTAGGAAGGGGTACAGCCTGGGCAGCTGACTCGGGCTGGCCAACAAGTACTCGATATCATACCGGCATCATGCCCAGTATATAGGTAGGGAGGTAGCCAGAAGGAGCCCTTTTTTCCAGGATCGCGGTTTTCGGCTCTGGTCTGGAGCAGTCAGTCAGTTCAGGTTCTGGGTGATGAGCTACTGTGTCACACACCATTTCCTTTGTATATCCCCTCACCTATTGTTATAATTGCCTCCCATCGAGATTAATGTTGTGGTTTTGCCCTAGCCAGCAATGAAGCACCATGCAGTCTCTTGCTCACTGCCCCCCCATCCACTCCCACCTTCCTTAGGATGGCAGAGATCCCAGCAAGATGGGAGGAAAAAAGATAATCAAGAACCTTCTGGACTGAGACAAGGACAGGGAGGGCTCACTGCCAATTATAGTTCCAGGCAAAACAGACTTAACTACTTGAATTAGAGAGGAAAGTAAGAAAAGTTTATTCTACTACCTACTAGAAACAGAACAGACAGAAAGCAAAAACCACACAGGGTCCCTCCCATGGGATACAGTCCTTAACAAACCTCTCTGGCATGAGTTCTTCCCAACAGCTACAGCTACAGCTACAGCTACAGCTACAGCTACAGCTACAGCTTCTTCTCACATACTCCTCCAGTCTGGGACTCCTCTGTGGCCAGCAGCATTCCGGGCACCTTCTGCTGCAATGCCGCCCTCCCACAAATTCATGACCTCCTCCAGACACAGTCACCACACCTTGCATGGGGTCCTCCATGAACTGCCAACAACTCTCAGCTTCATCACTCCTCTCCACAGGATGCAGGGGAGTCTCTGCTCCAGCACATCACCTCCTCTCTTCCCTTGCTGACCTTGGGGTCCACATGGTCACATCTCTCTCCTCCAAGTTCTTCCACCACCAGCAACTGGAAAAAAGAAGCAAGAAGAGCAAGAAGGGACAGGAAGAATCCTCCTCTTCTGTCTTCTTCTTCTTCTCCAGTTCATATTGGAGTTCCAGCATGTCCGACATGGCATCACTCACTAGCGGTGTGGTATCATTCAGGCCACGATAATATACTGTCAATCTTCACTCTTCACTTGACTTTTACACTGACAGTATGGAGCTGTTAAAGGGTGACCAAGTCATGCTGATCACCCCTTGACTCTCCAAATCAGCTCATGGATGGGAATCAGAGTCACGGTTGGTACAATATTACCGCCGGTACACGATTGTGGTCACAATTGGCACCTGCTGCTCTTCAACTCTAAGCAACCCTGCAGCAGAAGGGTCCTCTGAGACACTGGATAGGCTGTACAGCTGTTCAGTTTCATCTGTCTCGAAGGCAGTCACACCAAAAGCCCACCAGTATCTTTTTGGGTCCTTGAAATGCCCTCCCTTCATGTCATATATGCCAAGGATGCATAGAGCATTGTCCTGGTTTAGGCCCATCAGGGAACAAAAGACCACTATTAGCCTCAAGTACTAAAGACCTGAGGATTGCCAAAGGGTGGGGAGAGCTTAATTGCCGCTTAAGGTTCAAGACAAAACAGACCAGGCTACTCAGCTTGGGGAAGAAAACAGAAAATAATTTAATGCAACATCAACTAAAACATAACCTTAAAACCCCAAAACATAACCAAAATAAAACAACACAGTGGTACAACAATGAAGAGTCCGACCAGCCCTTTAAGACCACTTTCTCCCCACTCCTCCCCTCTTCCCCGGCTCAGAGACCTGATCCTGGTATTTTTATCTCCTCCCCCCCTGAACGGCCCAGGGGTGCAGGGAGTGGGGGTTTCAGTCAGTCTGTTCCCAATAGCTTCTGTTTGTCCCTCCTAAGGGCAGGTGAGCTCCTCATCAGTCCTCCCTGCAAGTCCGTGGGGTACCTCACACACAGGGCAGCCCTGCATGGGCTGCTCCAATTTGCATTTATCCCAAAAACTACAGCTCCTTTCTGCCTCTCGTGTGGGTCTGCTCTGTGGTGCGCAGGCTCTCCAGCATGGCCTCCCCACACAGTCCCTCGCCCGTCCGGGTGCACTCACATGGAGCTGCTGATGGCTCTCAGTCCTGCCATGGCCCTGCATGGGTTGTAGGGGTACAGCCTGCATTCTCACCATGGCTTCCAGTGGAGTCTCTGGTCTGGTGCTCCTCCTTCCTTCTTATTTCTCTGACTGTGGGATCTGCATGGTTGCCTCCATCTTGTATCACTCTTACACTTCCCTCTGGGCCTGTCACAATGGGGTGCTTTTGCTATTTATTTCCCATCAGATTCACTTCCGCTGTCACCACAGTGAGCTGTTGGAATCCTCCTTTTACTCCAGAAATATAAGTTTTCTCACATCCTTTAGAACTTGATGGCATCAAGGTGCATCATGCACCAGCATCCACCAGAGCCTTATACTCTTGTGGATCTGACGTGCCAAGCCATTGGATCGACAAAGATGAATATATCCTATTGTCCCTGTCCTCCTCCTGGCTGGAGGCAGGGCCCCTCTAGTACCGGTTGTTGCATTTATCATTCTCATTTTGTGAAAATGAACTTGAAGTTCCTTCAAGAGGATCAGAAGTGAGATCAACCATTCTGCTGTCTCTGGGGAGCTACTTACTGGAAGCCGGTGCAGCATTTTGGCCAGTTGGTGATCACTTCCAGGATGCCTGAGCGACTGGGGTTTCCTATATGAGCTCGTTGTGAATCCACACCAGAGATATTCACTAAGGACTGTGTCCTGTGTGAGGAACCGTGAAACGGCAGAAGCTGCAGCTGCTGGGAACAACCCACACCAGAGAAGTTCATTAAGGACTGTGTTCCGGGGGAGGAATCCTGTGTTGGAGCAGGGGAAGAATGCCAGCAGTCGTCCTCATCTGAGAAGACAGAAGCGGCAGAGCCCATCTGTGAGACACTGACCACATTCCCCATTCCCTGCCCCCCTGAGCTGTTGAGGGGGGAGGAGGTAGAGATATGGGGAGCAGTGAGCTGGGCCCGGGAAGAAAGGAGGGATGGGGGAGGGAGATCTTAAAGTGCTGGTTGTAATTTTCTTATCATCCTACTCCTTTTTTTTCTTTTATTCTGTTCTGTTTCTTGCAGAATAAACTTTCCTACTTTCCTCTCTAAGTCGAGTACTGGAGTCTGTTTTGCCCAGAACCATAATTGGCAGTGAGCCCTCTTACCACTTACCTCTTACCTCTTCTATTCTCTCCCTGGGTGATGAGATGCTGCCAACACAGCAACCACTAAGATGGCCATGTCCATCCTCCCAAGCTTTCACTGGCCTCAACCACCCCTTGTACCCTCACTGATAGACAAAGGCATAGGGTGAGGCAGATCCCCATGAGCCTCAGGTGGGGGAAGGTATGGCAGACCCACTGCTGAGAGGAATGGGGAAGGGGGGTTGAGGGAGCACAACCTCCTCAGGGGAGGCAAAAGGCTGTCAGAGCTACTCTCCCCACGTGAATTGCCTCTGCCCAGCTCTCATTAGCCCTTCAACTTGGGGAGAAAAAAGTTTGATTTATTAAATAAACTATAAGAACAGGGAGATGAGAAATAAAATCGAATCTTAAAACACCTCTTCTCACCCCTCTCTCTTTCCAGGACTCTCCTTCCTTCACCCGCAGTGGTGCAGGGGATGGGGATAGGATCAGTTCATTAAAGATGGACTTTGCTGCTGCTTCTTCTCAGGGGGAGGCTTCATCACACTTCCCACTGCTACAGTGTGGGGTCCCTCCCACAGGAGACAGTCCCTCGCAAACTTCTCCAATGTGGGTCCTTCCCATGGGCTATAGTTTGTTACAAACTGCTCCAGCATGGGGCCTCCCACAGGGACAGCTCTTCACACACTGCCCAAATGTGAGTCATCCACCAGGAGAACAGTCCTTCAGGTACCAACTACTCCAAGTGCTTGTGAATCCCTTACAGGATCACAAGTCCTGGCAGCAAACCTGTTCTCTGGCGTGGGTTATTCTCTTCCCACAGGCTCTCAGGTTCTGCCAGGAATTTGCTCCAATGTGGGCTTCCCACAGAGGCACAGCCTCCTTCAGGCATCCACCGGCTCTGGCATGGGGTCCTCCACCCGATGCAAGTGGATCTCTGCTACCCGGTTGATTCATGGGTAGATAGGTAAGTTTAGGTTATGGAAGCTTGCTTATTAAAACTTACAATATTAGTTAGAAAATTGCACGTATAGTTTTATGACATTGCTAGTCCTGTAAGCACACAAACAGAGCTATGTGAATGACACAGCTATTTCTTGTAACATAACTATTGCTTAAGCGCTGATAGTTTAAAGGCTGGTATGTTCCTAAACGAAATTACTAAGGACGACAAAGCTATTACGTTAGTTCTACACTTGAACATTTGGACGTTATATACCACTGATAATTACAAGGTCTGCCTAGCCCAAATTGAAACTGTTATCTGGGATGAAAGAGCTTTTAGGCCAGTTTTCATCCTGTCCAAGGACCCAGGGGAAGGCAAGGAAAATTTGGATCTTAATCCAACAGAGATCCCTAATGACCACTGAAGGAAGCAAGAGGACACTGAAAGAAGCGTGATGGAGGTGTAACTTGGGTGGACCAAGACGGGACCATGGGCGGGCTCTTTCCTGGAAATGTGGTGAATATTCATGTTTGCTGTAAATATAAACTGAAAATCCAAAGGCTGATGTGGGCACGTTTGGTGGAGAAAACCCGTGTTCCCCAGCACTGCAATAAAGAATACCTGCTTAATAGTCACATTGGCTATTGAGTCCTGACTGGCTTCTTCATGGCATCACAGTTGTCCTCCATGAACTACAGGGGGACAGCCTGCCTCACCATGGTCTTCACCACAGGTCACAGTGGAAACTTTCTTTCAGGGCCTAAGCACCCTCCTCCCCTTCCTTCTCCACTGACCTTGGTGTCTGCGGAGATGTTTTCACATTCTCACTCCCTTTGCTGCTGCCATTTAGCAACTGTGCAGCAACTTCTTCCCCTTCTCAAATACATTATTCATAGAGGTATTACCTCAGTCACTAATTGGCCAGGCCTTGGTCAGCTGTGGGGTCCATCTTAGAATTGACTGGCATTAGTCCTATCAACTACAGGGGAAGCTTCTGGCAGATCTTTTTTTAAAGAAGCCACCCCTGTAGCTCCCCGCTACTAAAATCTGGTCCATACAAAACCACTACAATTCTCCTTCTCACCCCAATCTCTCCTGATTTCCCCTTATCCACAGCTTCTAACAACTTACCAAATGGCTAGCTACTAGGTCATGTCCACATCCCCCTTTCCTCAAGCCAGAAGTTAGCCACTGCAAACTCGACCATCACAGCTACGTGTGCATAACCTGCAACTTAGCCCATTAAATCATCTAATCAAATTGTGATCAGCTGTGGCTTTCAATGAGGTAGGAGGTATGGAGTGATTGTGTTGCAGTTCTGAGTTTTCCCAGTCTGTATTTCATGGGGTTGAGTTTGTGTGTGTCAGGGATGTTGACTGTCATGGTGAATTCTGCACTTTCAAGAGGGTTTTATGGTGCCTCTGGAGGGTTTAGTAAAGGCACAGTATTTCTGTCCAGCCTGTGTGGAGTGCTGCCACAATGCTTTTGATTCCCACTGTATTCCTGCTGCTTAACGTGTATGGGAAAAACCCAGGAGCACCACCATTGTCAAAAGTCACAGAGCTTGCAGAGCAAAAAAGTCTAATTCAAAGGCTGCTTAGTCCAAGCCACTCCTTTGTGAGTGAGCTTTTCAGCAAAAGGGGAAGGGAAGAACCTGTGATATGTCAGGGACAACAAGAGCACTGAATTTGGGACAGAACATGGAGGGGGGGATGTGGGGCAGTGAAGAGGAGTAATTTGGTGGAATATGACAGTTAATATCTGAATGCAAGCTTTATATTCAAAGAATTGCTTAAGATTTGAGCCAACAGAGTACTTGTAAGGTCAAGTCACCAAAAAAAAAAGAAAGACTTTTGGCTTTTTTGCATGTAAAATTGTTACTGCAGGTGCAGTAACACAATTAGCTTTAGATGTTCACTGGAAGGACTGTGCTCTGGAAGGAGTGTGTACCCCAAAGCAGAAAACCAGAAACTTAATATTTTATATGCAAGGCATGCACATGACCCTGACACTCAGGAGTACACTGGGCTTTCCTTTGTGGCAGAAATACATCTTTTACAAAGCATAATTGGAGTACGGAGGATCTGCCATCATCTTTTGACTTCTTTCTCCAATTTGCAAATTCTACCTTCCTCTACTATAAAAAAAATCTAAATAGTGGAAACAGGTTTCTACACTCCTTGTTCAGACATATAAATATAGTAATAATATTCAACAGTTATAAGATTATAAGGATGGAATTACATAGTGGTTTTGTGTGGCCAGGTTTTAGTAGTGGGGATCAACAAGGCTGGCTTCTTTAAATAAAGAGCTGCTAGAAGCTTCCCCTGTAGCTCATAAGGCCAGTGCCAGTCAACTCTAAGATGGACCTGCTGTCAATCAAGGCCTGGCCAATTAGCAATGGAGGTAATGCCTCTGTGATTAATGTATTTGAGAAGGGGAAGAAATTGCTGCACAGATGCAAAGCTATGGCAGCAGCAGAAGGGAGTGAAAATGTGAGCAACATCTCTTAAGAGGAGGTGCCCAGGCACTGCAAAAGACATTCCCTTGTGAATTGTGGTGAAGACCATGGTGAGGCAGGCTGTCCCCCTGTAGTCCATGGAGGTCCTCGGTGGAGCAGAGATCCACTGAAAGTTCATGGAGGACCCCACGTCAGAGTAGGTGGATGCCCAAAGAGGTCTGTGACCCTGTGGGAAGCCTGCGCTGGAGCACATTCCTGGCAGGACCTGTGAACCAGCTGAGAGGAGCCCACGCTAGAGCATGTTTGCTCTGAGGACTTGTGACCCTATGGATGACCCACGTTGGGGCAGTTTTTGTGAAGGACTGCACCCCGTGGGAGGGACCTCACACTGTAGCAGTGGGAAGTGTGAGGAGGCCTCCCTCTGAGAAGAAGCTGCGCAAAGTCTATCTGTAATGAACTGACCATAACTCCCATTCCCAAAAGCGGTTGCTTTTGGAAGGCCAAAAATGAATCTTGCCTCCCCTTTCTGCTCCTCTCCCCCAGTTTATATTACTGAGCTGACGTCATATGGTATGGAATATCTCCTTGGTCAGCCTGGGTCAGCTGTTCTGGCCGTGGTCCCTCCCAAGATTGTGCCAACCCAGAGCTATTGGTGAAGGTGGGGGAAGGAATGCTGGAGGGACAGTCCTGATGCTGTGCGAGTAGTAGTCATAATATTGATATCAACAGTAAGCACAGCACTGCAAGAGCTGCTGTGGAAAATCACTACCATCCCAGACCCACTACACAAGTATATCCAGGTCCTTGGGCAAAAACAATCCCCTGGATGGGATTGCCTTTCCCTGAGGCAGGATTGATCCAAACTGCCTTTCCTAATAGATTTTTCATATGCACTGCAGGGACTTGATCCCCTTCCACAGTGTGTAGGAGTTCTGATTCAGCAGGGTCAGCTCTACGGACAGATCCCCTTGTGTTGACTATCCAGGTGGCTTTTGCTAGATACATGTCCCAATGTTTTAAGGTCCCACTCCCCATTGCTCTCAAAGTGGTCTTTAATAGTCCATTTTACCGCTCAATTTTCCCAGAAGCTGGTGCATGATAGGGGATGTGATAGACCCACTCGATGCCGTGCTCTTTGGCCTAGGTATCTATAAGGTTGTTTTTGAAATGTGTCCCATTGTCTGACTTGATTCTTTCTGGGGTGCTGTGTCACCATAGGACTTGCTTTTCAATGCCCAGGATCGTGTTCTGGGTGGTGGCATGAGGCACAGGATATATTTCTAGCCATCCAGTGGTTGCTTCCACCATGGTGAGGACGTAGCGCTTGCCTTGGCGAGTCAGTGGCAGTATAATGTAATCAATCTGCCAGGCCTCTCTATATTTATACTTGAGCCATCGTCTTTCATACCACAGAGGCTTCATCCATTTGGCCTGTTTGATAGCAGCACATATCTCACATTCATGAATGACCTGTGCCACAGCATCCAAGGTCAAGTCCACCCCTCAATCTTGAGCCCATCTATAGGTGGCATCTCCTCCTTGATGTCCTGAGGCATCATGAGCCCACCGAGCTACAAACAATTCGCCTTTATGTTTCCAGTCTAAATCCAGCTGAGTCACTTCAGTTTTGGCAGCTTGGTTGACCTCCTGGTTGTGCTGATGTTCTTCATTGGCCCAGTTCTTGGGTATGTGGGCATCTACGTGTTGCACCTTCACAATCAGCCTCTCCAGGTGGGCAGCGATGTCTTGCCACAATGAGGCAGCCCAGATGGGTTTGCCCCGGCATTGCCAGTTATTCTGTTTCCATTGCTGTAGCCATCCCCACAAAGCATTTACCCCCATCCATGAGTCAGTATAGAGGTATAGTATTGGCCATTTTGCTCATTTGGCAATGTCTAAAGCCAGCCAGATGGCTTTCACCTCTGCAAATTGACTTGATTCACCTTCTCCTTCTGCAGCTTCAGCAATTTGTCGTAGGGGACGCCACACAGTCGCTTTCCACCTTCGATGTTTTCCCACAATATGGCACGACCCATCGGTGAAGAAAGCATATTGCTAGTCATTTTCTGACAGCTTATTGTATGGTGGGGCCTCTTCAGCATGTGTCACTTTTTCAGGAAATATTCCAAAGTCTTTGCCCTCTGGCCAGTTGTTGATCACTTCCAGGATGCCTGGGCGACTGGGGTTTCCTATATGAGCTCGTTGTGAATTCACACCAGAGATATTCACTAAGGACTGTGTCCTGTGTGAGGAACCGTGAAACGGCAGAAGCTGCAGCTGCTGGGAACAACCCACACCAGAGAAGTTCATTAAGGACTGTGTTCCGGGGGAGGAATCCTGTGTTGGAGCAGGGGAAGAATGCCAGCAGTCGTTCTCATCTGAGAAGACAGAAGCGGCAGAGCCAACTAATGCTATGAGGATATAAAACAAAAAAATTAAATGTAGAGATAATAGCCTGTAAGCTATTTTATATTGTATTTAAAAATCACTGATAATACACTGAAAAGCTATATGCACATCAGAGTAGGTGGATGCCCAAAGAGGTCTGTGACCCTGTGGGAAGCCTGCGCTGGAGCACATTCCTGGCAGGACCTGTGAACCAGCTGAGAGGAGCCCACGCTAGAGCATGTTTGCTCTGAGGACTTGTGACCCTATGGATGACCCACGTTGGGGCAGTTTTTGTGAAGGACTGCACCCTGTGGGAGGGACCTCACACTGTAGCAGTGGGAAGTGTGAGGAGGCCTCCCTCTGAGAAGAAGCTGCGCAAAGTCTATCTGTAATGAACTGACCATAACTCCCATTCCCTTGCAATGCTGGGCAGGAGGAGGGAGAGTCCAAAGATGAAGGAGGGATGGGGTGAGGTGTTTTAGGATTTGGTTTTATTTCTCATTTATCTCCTCAGTTCTGATTGTTTGGTAGTAAATCAAACCATTTCTTCCCAAGCTGAGTCTGTTTTGCCTGTGATGGTAATTGCCGAGAGATCTCCCTGTCCTTATCTCAACTCGTGAGCCCTTTTGTTATATTTCTCTCTCTCTCTCTCCTGTCCAGTTTAGGAGGGGGAGTGATATTACAACTTGGTGGGCACCTGGCACCCATCCAGGGCTAAACCACCACAAATTATGACAATTTAAAAGAGACACAGCATTGAGCTGAGCAGCTTTCAGGGAATCTTGTATGTCAACTGTCCACAAATAGTATGTTACCATATGCATGACAGTGCATGTAGAGAGTGAATTCTGTTAATTCATTCATAAGTATAAGATATTATACTTATGTCAGAAACACTAAAACCACTTTGAAACATCAACCTCATGGAAAAGCAACAGCACATCTTTCAGCAAGTCTAGTCATCCCTATCTGCAGACACAAAGATAACATAGACTGTCCCTACAAAAAAATTTAGTTCTCATATCATGCTGTAGCAGAAGTTCCTGAGTGTTCACGAATATCAAGTTTTTACTGAAAATCAGGTACTTTCCAAAATAATGCCATAAGAGAATCGTGGGGGGCTGGGGGGCACTTTTCCCCAGAAGTGGTGCAGCATCACTTAAGAAGGCTTGTTAATAATTTGCCTTGCTCTCTGATGAAATTCAAATACTTGAAATGTTATCCTCCAGGAGCAGAATGAAACCAGGTAAACTATAACTCTCTGAGTATAAGTCTATATAAAGATATTACCTCCAGGCACAAACGTGACTTGGACCAGCCAGCTTGAATAAAGATGGTAGGAACAAACTAATGCAGCTGGCAAGCTACTTCCAATTATCAGAAACAGGTGCTGTGAGTTAAACAATTGGACTCTGAGTGATCACATGGGCGGAAGCAGCATATAAGGAAGTAGCTAGCAAAGGAAGGGTGGCTTTGAGTCAACTCTATTGGTTGTGCTATGTTGCCTATGTATGTCTCTGCATGTGCATTACTTAGATTCTCTAAATCTTTGAATATAGCTTGCACTGCTACAACATTTGGTGACCCCCGATGTGACCAGCCGAATTTGTTGGATTAAAAACCCTCAGCAGAAAATTGCCTGGATTCCTGTCTGAAAAGGCAAGTGAGCCGACTAAACCAGTATAATGGGAAAGGTGATAAGCAAAGAGGAAAACCCTATTGACACCCTCCAGCATATTCTTGCTGAGAAAGGATTCAACTATGAAAGAGAGATTTTGTTAAGACTTGTAAGATGGGGACAGGATGTAGGCTTCTTTGCCTCCTGACAGGAAGTATATGAAATGGGACATTGACAAAATCTAGGAGACACATTGAATTATGCCATTGGCCTGTGTAAACTGGTATCATCCATTCTGTAACAGCTAGAAGCTGAGTGGGCTATAGCTGCTGCCGTGAATACAGAAAATGCTATACCATCTGTGTTCGCAGTAGACTCCAAGAGGTTCTTTGAAGGTGGTGACTTTATAGTGCCATTGGCTCTACCTCTAGAAGAAAATACCAAGAGATTCTTTGGAGGTGATAATGTCATAATACCCTCAGCTCCACTTCTAGAGGAGGAGGGTATGGATGTGAGCCCACCTCCCCCAGAACCCCCTAGAGCACCGTTCCAGGAGCCAAATGCATGCATGCATTGTTTCTCCTCCCCTCCCACCCACCCTTCACCGTCCTGCCCCGTCCCATCCTGCTGCCATGCCTGAAGGTCTCGCAGGGCATGACTGCCAATGAGTTGGCATAAGATGATGGTGCACTTTATAGGATTATAAACCACCTCCAGCATGGCTAATTCCCTCAGGTACCGGATGCCTCTCTCCACACTTGCCTGGCTGACAGGTAATATCTTCCTTGAAAGGGTACCTTTCCTTCACACCTGACAGAAGCCGCCTCCAAAGGCTGAGAACTTGTGTCCTTTTTCCACTTGCCTTATGAATGACCCCTTCCCTAGACAGGGATCCCAGCTGTTTGGCTTCTCTTTCCTCCAGTTCCAGGCTACTGGCCCCATTATCCCAGCATCGGAGCAGCCAGGTGACAATGTGCTCCCCTGGATGACAGCTGAGATCCTTTTGCATATCTTGTAACTCGTTCAAGGACAGGGATCGGGTGGTAACCATCTCATTCATAACTTCTGCTTCTTCCTCCTCCTCTCGTGATGGCCCTGATTCATCCACTTTTTCCTCCTCCTTCTTTGTAATAGGAGTTTCTTCCCTTACTAAACGAGCTGACTTTTGCATCCAATATTTCTTCTGTACAGGGGTGACTGATACTGGCACAGGTTGGTTCTCTCATTCAGCTGCAGTGTGGTTAGGTGGGTGCATTGCTCAAATTAGCCCTTTGGCTATCTGACGCCTTCAAATCTAATTTGAGCTGAATGACCAGACACATCCACATCCATTACAACCACTACTGGTGATTATAAATATAAAGGTCAGGTTGGGAGGGGGTGGAGCACACTGCTACGTAAGACACACTGTGAAAACCAGTGCAATGTAGCAAGTTAGCAAGTTTACCTTATAAACAAAGAAATTTTGGCTCTATTGAAATCAGTGAGTTTTAGTCTTACCTTCAGTAGAGTTGAGATTTTGTCTTACACAAGTGGCTTTTATTAGTGGTTCAAAATACAGTAAACCTCTAATGCTATGAGGATATAAAACAAAAAAAATAAATGTAGAGATAATAGCCTGTAAGCTATTTTATATTGTATTTAAAAATCACTGATAATACACTGAAAAGCTATATGCAAACTCGAGTTTCCTTTTCTATATTTGCTATTCAAACCAGCATCCAGACATACAAATAAAAATTTTATATGTGTGGGAATAAAGAACTGGTGGTTAGCAAAAATGTAAACTGACCTTCAGGTTGGAAGAATGATTGTGAAGAAATGAGGCAACATTACGGGATGCCCTCTTGCGAGTGTGAGAAGCAGCAGATTGGAACACCATCTGCTGAGCACATGAGCATGTGAGCGGGAAACAGACAAAATCTGAAGGTCAGCAAAATGTAAAAGTGGAACTGAGATTCCCCTGTGACCTGTGGTGAAGACCATGGTGAGGCAGGCTGTCCCCCTGCAGTCCATGGAGGTCCACGGTGGAGCAGAGATTCACCTGCAGCCCATGGAGGACCCCACGATGGAGCAGGTGGATGCCCGAGGGAGGCTGTGACCCTGTGGGAAGCCCACACTGGAGCAAGTTCCCGGCAGGACCTGCAAACCCATAGAGAGGAGCTCACACTGGAGCAGGTTTGCTGTCAGGACTCGTGACCCCATGGGGGATCCACACTGGAGCAGTCTGTTCCTGAAGGACTGTTTTCCCCATGGATGAAACCCACACTGGAGCAGTTTGTGAAGAACTGTAGCCTGTGGGAAGGACGCACGTTGGAGAAGTTAATGGAGAACTATCTCCCGTGGAAGGGACCCCACACTGTAGCAGTGGGAAGTGTGAGGAGTCCTCCCCCTGAGAGGAGGTAGTGGCAGAGATCATATGTAATGAACTGACTGTAACCCCCATTCCTCATCCCCCTGTACCACTGAGGGGGAGGAGGTAGAAACTCGGGAAGAAGGAGGAGTGGGAGGAGCTGTTTTAAGATTCAGGTTTTATTTCTCATTTCTCTACTCTGTTTTGATTATTTCTTAATAAATCAAACCACTTCTTCCCAAGCTGAGTCTGTTTTGCCTGTGATGGTAATTGCTGAGTGATCTCCCCATTCTTATCTCAACCCTTTGTAATATTTCTCTCTCCCCTGTCCAGTTTAGGAGGGGGAGTGATATTATGACTTGGTAGACACCTGGCACCCAGCCAGGGCTAAACCACCACACTGAAGAAACCAATGGACCCATAAAAGGGTACCCATTATGTCTTCTGCATAGCAGTCTCAGACTATTTTACATGGAAAAGCTATTACATGTAGCTTCACTAGAGTGTGAAACGTTCAAATGCTAGGATATACAAGAAATGAGGTTTTATTTGCACAGTCCCCTTCTGCCTCCTTGTGTGGATGCATCTTTAAATGTGTGTGCAGTCTATAATTGCATGTATTTTTTTCTCACAGAATCCCCGCCTTATTTAATGCTAGATGAGAGTTAACTGAAAAGTCAGTTCTTCAGCCCTGTTCATTAAGTTTCTGGCCACTGCTTTATTTAGAGCAAATCTTACCAAACTATGCTGCATCCAGAATTATTAGTTTCTCGTGGTATTCATCACAACGATATCTCAGATTCTCATAAATAGGAACGGATTTATCTTGTGAGACAGGAAAGTATTTTATCCCTATTTTAATATATGAAAGGAAGACACCAACAGAGGACAATTTGTGGAATATATCAATTACTTTTGGGTACAAAATCAAATTGCTAAAGCTAAATTAATGATCTTTTTAGTGCTTTCATAGATTAGGACTATCATGATTTTCTCTTCCACTCCTTTTCTTCTACTTGTGGTTAAACATATAAAGAAGAGAGAAAACACCTTGTGTTTAAAAAGTATTAGCATCAAAAGCATATATTTTAAATACATCATTTCTCCAGTAATAAGAAGGGGGCAGATAGGTGACATTAATTAAAATTTAATTTAAATAATAATTTAGATGATATTCTGAAACTAAATAAAACCTGGGGAAAAAAAATCTAGAATTGAATGGTTTACATTATTCCCTCCATAATTTACTATCCCAAACTCCCATGCTGATGAGAAGTTTTTTGGCATGGTTTTGTTGCAAATATGCAACTTATCTAGACAAAGTTAGATAAGCAGAGACGTCCTTTATTTGCCAATGCGCACCGGGGACATTCCCAAAGAATGTCCAGCGAAGCATCAAAATTAACAGATATTTATACCCAATATTCTTTTGTTCTTCTCTACTATGCATATTCCAAGCCATTGTCCATCATTTATCAGCAGTCCTGGCTGACTGGGGAGGTCCCACCCGATTGGAAGTCAGTCAATATAACACCCATATATAAGAAGGGATGGAAGGATGATCTGGGAAATTACAGGCATGTCAGTTTGACTTCAGTGCCTAGAAAGCTGATGGAGCAGATCATCCTAAGTTCTATTATGCAGCACATGCAGGGCAACCAGGTGATCAGGCCCAGTCAGCATGGGTTTATGATCTCCTTCTATGACAAGGTGACCTGCTTGTTGGATGAAGCAAAGGCAGTGGATGTTGTCTTCCTTACTTTAGTAAAGCATTTGACACTTTCCCACAGTGTTCTCTTAGGGAAATGGGCTGTTCTTGGCTTGGATGGGCATACACTTTCCTGGGTGAAAAACTGGTTAGATGGTCGGGTCCAGAGAGTTATGGTCAGTGGAGTTAAATCCAGTTGGCGGCTGGTCACAGGTGGTGTCCTCCAGAGCTCAGTACTTGGGTGGAAGTGTCGATCTGCTTGAGGGTAGGGAAGTTCTACAGAGAGATCTCAGGGGAGACCTCCTCGCTCTCTACAACTACCTGAAAGGAAGTTGTAACGAGGGGAGGGTCGGTCTGTTCTCTGCGGTAACAAGCAATAGAACAAGAGGAAATGGCCTCAAGTTGCGCTAGGGGAGGTTCAGGCTGGATATGAGGAGGAATTCCTTTATTGAAAGGGTTGTCAGGCGTTGGAATGGCCTGCCCAGGATGGTGGTGGAGTCACTGTTCCTGGAGGTGTTTAAGAGATGGTTTGATGTTGTGCTTAGTGGTTGATAGGGCTAGGACAAAGGCTGGACTCGATCTTAAAGGTCTCTTGCAGTTGAAACAATTCTATGATTCTATGACAGCTGACAAATTCATTTATTAAACTCCAATCCTAGCATCTCATAACTGAACAACTTTATCCTTGATCCCCTTGTAATTTAAAGACAAGAAGTAAACTTACAGACAGGAGTAAAAAGATCACGTGTTACTACCACACCACACAATTTGTTTTTCCCCTTCGGACAAAGGGTCGGTGAGATTTTGGGAAGACGGGACTCGCTTCTTCTCTCCATATCAATCTGCCCACAATCACTCTAAACTTACTAGAGTACTGGGACTTTCCAGTGACATGGAAAGTGAACTACAAGGTAAGCAGGGTGACTAGGAACTTATCTTTTTTTTTTCCTAAGGGTCCATCATCCCAACAAAAAATACAACCACCTAACAAACAAAACACAAACAAAAATAGCCCCCAGGATTCAGACATCAGTTGATGACTGCATTTTGTTTGGAAATTGAGAAGGACTACCAAACAAGGGGAGAAGAAACAATATTGCCCTGCCTTTGTGAATAAGGAGGCAGTGGGATAGGCAGCAGAGAGTGGGGCTGGGCACAGATTGCTGCACACAGAACTAGTGTAACAGAAACTTCAGTAAGCTCTGTACATGGTGGTATTGCGGTAGGACAGTTTTCAAAGGGAAATGCTTGACTGCAGGATTTTTGTGCAGTCCTGGATTAGACACTGTATTCTGCGATAGGCACTACAACACTATCAACAGCGCTGTAGTTTGAAATAAATGAAATACAAAGGCTATGCTGGAGACATGAGCTGTTAAAAAGTATTGCATTACCAAAAATAGAACAAAACTGCATTACATAAAATAAACTCTTTAGAAAAAGCAGTGGACATCTGGAAAGCAGCAAAGAGAAGGGGTCTGTGTGTGGTGCCCCAAACTAACTTCCAGTAAAAAAAAAAAAAAATCTTGCTTCCTAATACAGTATGAACAGCTACAACTGAATTTGTGGAATATAATATAGTCTTTTACCTCCTTGTTCATCCTGAAAAGATATCTGTATATTTTTCATTATACGAAGGAAAAAAAAAAAGCATCAGATATTTAAAGGACCTTCTCACCACCTCTCTACAAACCAAGCAGAGTTTGCTATCGACTTCTGTACCTTAAAAAATTAAAGCAACACATATGAAAAAGCAGATATATCTAGCAATCTCATCAGGATATATCCAGAACATGTTTGGAAATCCAAGCACCTGTACTTGCAGTAGAATCAAGAACACAAGACAGTATTTAAAGATTAAGACACCTACAGGTAGGCACCTGAGTTCAGGTGCATAAACTTGTGCTAGATGTCTCGACTCCCATTGCAGTTAACGGAGATCTCATCTATGAGCCAAATGAAGTTGAACACGATTAACCTGACCAGCTGCAAGGTGTCTACAGAAAGGTAAGATGAATCAACTGTATTGACTACACTGATTATAATGAAACTTTAGCACGTGTACAGACATGCTACTGCCATACTACATAACGGTTTTCAGACAATGGTTCAGTGGGATTTTGGGAAGACGAGCAGGAGGCAGCAATCTCAATCATCAACAACTTGTATGAGACATCCTCTTCCACAAACCTTAGGTGTAGCAATATGTAGTGGTTTTACCTGGGCCAGGTAGTGGGGGGGAGGGGCTACAGGGGTGACTTTTTTAAACAAAGAGCTGCCAGAAACTTCCCCCGTAGCTGATAGGGTTAGGACCAGTCAATTCTAAGCTGGACCCACAGCTGACCAAGCCCCGGCCATTTAGTCATTGAGGTAACGCCTCTGTGAATAACGTGCTTGAGAAGGAGAAGAAGTTGCTGTGCAGTTGCTAAAGACACCAAGGTCAGTGGAAAAGGGTGCTTCAGCCCTGAAAGAAAGACTCCCCTGTGACCTGTGGTGAAGACCATGGTGAGGCAGGCTGTCCCCTTGCCTCACGGGGAGCAGAGATCCACTCGCAGCCTGCGGAGGACCCCACACCCGAGCGGGTGGATGCCTGAAGGAGGCTGTGACTCCGTGAGAAGCTCACACTGGAGCAAGTTCCTGGCAGGACCTGGGAGTCTGTAGGGAGAGAGGAGCCCACGCCAGAGCAGGTTTGCTGTCAGGATTTGTGATCCTGTAAGGGAGTCACCTTGGAGTAGTCTGTTCCTGAAGGACTGTTCTCCTGGTGGATGACCCACGTTGGGGCAGTGTGTGAAGAGCTGCCCCCATGGGAGGCCCCATGCCAGAGCAGTTTGTAAAGGACTGTAGCCCGTGGGAAGGACCCATGTTGGAAAAGTCTCCCGTGGGAGGGACCTCACACTGTAGCAGTACAGACTGAAGGTATGTCTCAATTTCTGAAGACATTGTGGGAACATAACGGCAGATTGGCAAGGCAGATTGTAAATATGCTCAAGTGACATGCAGCTGGGGTGTCAAAAAAACACATATAATCAATGCTGCTAATTGTTGCTTAGCCCTGTGTGTTCGGCCAGTAGAACATCGCTATTTAGATAACACAGGCCTCTGATGGACTCAGTCACCTATCAGACATTCTCATTCCTGCCCTGCTGTGGGAAAGATCAAAGCACACTGGAAAATTACACCTAAAAACCAATCCCTTATTCACAGGGATAGCAGCAGGTTCGAAGTCTTTGCCTTTATCACTTTGCTGCTGGCAGGCCTGAGCTCCACCGTGCTTCATGCCTCTGCCCAGGGGCTGTTTAGGAGATCCCCTGGATCGTGAGGTAATGAGAATAAATTTGCTTTAGGCATTTTATCCATGGTTCTGTGGTTGTTCCTGCATCCTGCCCATGTCAGCTCACACAGACATAGAAATAATTGTGTCTTTACAATATCAAATTTATGCAGTTACTGTTATGTTGAAAAATGTACCGAATACTAAGCCAAATAGGCACCTGTGGTGGTTTAGCCCGGTGTCCACCAAGTCATAAAATCACTCCCCCTCCCAAACTGGACAGGAGAGACAGAGAGAGAAATATAACAAAGGGCTTGTGAGTTGAGATAAGGACGGAGAGATCACTCAGCAATTAGCGTCACGGGCAAAACAGATTCAACTTAGGGAGAAAAAGGTTTGATTTATTAAAGAAATAATAAGAGCAGGGAGATGAGAAATAAAACCATCTTAAAAACACCTCCCCCCACCCCTCCCTCTTCCCAGGACTCCCCTTCCTTCCCCCTAAGCAGCGCAGGGGATGGGGGTTGCGGTCAGTTCATTGCTTCTTCTCAGAGGGAGGCCTTCTCACACTTCCCACTGCTACACTGTGGAGTCCCTCCCCACGGGAGACAGGCCCTCACACACATACACTAAATGATCACTGTTAAAATTCTGTTATCACACTTGAATCAGTAAAATGCAAAATATAAGTTTTTGCCAAATAGTAAATTTTAGATTAAAAAGAAAAACCCAAACACAAAACAACAAACAACTACAATGTATTACAAATATTAAGTTTAACAACTGAGAGCATCCCCTTTAAAAAGTACAGGTTACCAAAACCAGTAATTTCTGCAGCATGTACCTAAAGATTTATCTACTTTGATTCCTATAGCTTCCATAGTTGAACTATACATAAGGCATTTTATTTTGAGTACAGCCGAGAAGCTCTAATAATCCATGTTCATGAAAACAGAAAAAAAAAGGCTAAGAACTTGAATTATTTTCACTCTCACTGCTTAAGCAAAATATGAATAGACAAATGTGGCTCAGTAATACAGATAATAAAAAGCACACCTCCTTTCTTTCACAGCAGTTAGCAGAGAAAGTAAAAGAACTATATCAGTCTATATCAGTCAGGTTGAAAATGACCTTCACATTTACAAAAATGTCTATTAACTAGAAAGCAGTGCAAAAGATAGCACATCCAAGGTAGGATCCAGGAATCACTAGAACCTCAGATTAAAAACAAAGTCTTGCATCAGGATTACACTTAGGAGTCTAATCCTTTATATTTAGCTCTGTACATCCAGACTTGTGCATACATCCTTTTGTAAGTAAACAAGAAAATGAAGTTTAAATGCTTTTTGTGACTATACAGATTTCTCTTGCAGATGTGCATAAAAATATTGTAAAAAAAATATAATTACAGATTCCCAAGTATGGAAAAGGGTTGCATGAAATATAAATTCTGGTGTTGCAGTCAGCTTGAAGTGGTGACAGCAATTCAAAAATGGACCCTTTCTTATAATATTATTTCCAAGTAATTTAGAAAGTAAGGCGGCAAGATTGTATGTGTAGAAAAGCCATCCTTACATTCTCACGCTTGGAATTATGTTAATTATTCCTAGTATGCAAGACAGGGTTGCTTTACTGATAAAACTTGTGAAAAACAGGTTTTATAGTTGAAATGCAGCACTAACTGTAGTAGGAAACCCTTTAATTGTGGTGAATGTATGATGTAACTACCCCCTATCCAAAATGTTATAACCAGAAGATTTCAAAATTGTGCACAGACTGATGATGCTTGGAAACTCCTGTCCATTGCGCTAGGCACAGGACAGGTCTCATCTGCCCACAGCTGAGACTGTGCAAGCCTTTTATTCCTTGTCATGAAAAGGTAATTTTCAGACAGGAGATTTTCACAGCAAGTGGCATATTTATAAATTTCCCAACAGGATTTAAGTATAACTTTTTAAACACAGAAGACACCTAATTAATTGGTAAATTTCAACTTGGAAAAACTTATCCCACTTAAGTAACAGGTTAACCTGAAAACTAATGTGGAAACACCACATTTATGGAAACAGCATCTTTTTTTCCATTTCTCTTTTTGAATGTCGTGAACAAAAATAATCCAGTAGGTGCATGAGAATCGCATATGGTTTGCATAAAGAAGATAAACACATTTTAATTTCTCTAGATATGATGTTGCTAAAGCTGAATTCTGACATCACTGATGCTCAGAAGGTAACAAAGGAATTTTCGGGCAACAGTTATTCTTGATAGTCCTCTATTTTTGTGAAGTAATTATTTTTTAAATATATACTTTTTTATTTCTAGTCTGTGTATCACTGATAAACAGCATGAATCCATTTTTCCAACTGAAAGGGAAATCAAAATCTTTGTGCTTTCATTTACAACCTCAGACAATTAAATGGATTTAATTTCTATGAAATGATTTAAAAAGTAGCTTCTGGAAGTGTTCCAGAAGCAGCTACATGAATAAATGGTCAGATGTGGCCAAAACATTAACAATAAGCAACACTCAGGCAAAACCAGGAGCTTAGAGAAGCCTAGATAGTGAAAAACAAAATCAATAAATTTAGAATTCTTCGCTCTCTACAGCTTCCTGAGGAGGGGAAGTGGAGAGAAATGTGCTGATCCTGTGACAAGATGCATGGGAATGGTTCAAAGCTATGTTAGAGGAGGTTTAGACTGGACATGAGGAAACATTTCTTTACTGAGAGGGTGGCCAAACACTGGAACAGGCTTCCTAGAGAGGTGATTGATGCTCCAAGCCTGTTAGTGTTTCAGAGGGATTTGGACAATATCTTTAATTTGATTTGACTTTTGGTCAGCCCTGAAGTGGTCAGGCAGTTGCACTAGATGAGCGTTGTAGGTCCCTCCCAACTGAATAAAGCTTAGTCTATTCTAGAAACAAAATCTTCCCTTTTAGGAAAACTTTTATTAAAGGCTCAGTCACTCAGATCAAATTATTAATGAACAATGTTGATTCCAAAGATTTTGCTGTTCAGGTAGAATTTGGGTGAGGAGACTTCCTCATAAATATTTATTTACCCAAACCTATTCAAGCCACTGTTTAGATGCAGCTTTCTACACTCTAATGAATATAACAAAAGCACAGGACCATGAGTCCTATTGAGCTCTTAGGTACGTGCTAACAGCAAAATTCAGTCACATAGCTAAGAAAATACAACCGTAAGGGGCTTTGTTCTTTGGGACCAGAGTTTTTCTGGTTGGATTTTATATTAGGGTTTTTATTCCATTTTCTCACACATTTTTATCAGCATTTCCCCTCTTCACCATCTGCAAAGATTTAGTGAACACACTCTTTAATAATTATGCTCTGAAGTTTTGCTAACTCCTACTTTTTTCCTGAGCCATTCTACCCAAATTTTCCATCACCACAACAGATGGTTGGCATTTAAAATAAAAAGTAATTTCTGCAGTATACATTAATACACTAATACTACAGATTTTTAAACTAGAATAAAGTAGAACACATTTTAACTTAAGAGTGAAAGTTAAAAGTGCTCCAGTTAAAAGTTTGTCAAACATCAACTATCACTTGTGGAGCAAGTTTACTTGATTATTCCAACAGCATTGAAACCATTAGTTCGACAGCACAAAGGAAATTGGAGGCCCAAATGCTTTAACTGCGGAAAAATGGGACGTGAAAAATCAATGTCGGTGCAGACCATTGGTATGGACAAACAGCTCCGCCAGGCCATCTGGGTCCAACGGCAGATTTCATGGCAATTGTTACAGATGTGGCAAATTTGGACATAGAGCCACTGAGTGCCGCTCTCGAGTGGCCAGAAACGTAACGCCTAAGGGAAATGGGTTAACGAGCCAAAAAGGGCGAGCGCGATGACACAAAAACGCCCTTCAACACCAACGACTGCCTGGATGGCCTCAGATCAGCCACTGCACAAAGCACAGGAGTGGATATGGAAACAGCAGTAGATGTAACCATCCACAATATGGATATAACGTTTATCTCATCCAATGCTATTGGACCCCTTGGCTATGGTTTAAGTGCTCTGCTTTTAGGACGGTCATCGGCCTCTTGACAGCATATTTTTGTGCTCCCCGGTGTTATTGATGCAGATCATGAATAATGGTTAAAGTTTGGCAGCCACCAGTTTATATACCTAAAAGAATTAAAATAGCTCAATTAGTTCCTTTCAGGGCTAAAGTTCCATTTGCAGGTAGTCGTAAGCATCGAGATGGACTGTTTTACCTCAGGGAATGAAGAACTCGCCAACTATTTGTCAAACTTATGTTGCCTGGGCGCTAGCACCTCTGTGCAAAAAATACCCTCATGTTTTATTTTACCATTTGTCATGGTTTGACATGATAGCCTTTTCTGGTAAGGGGGAAGGGGCTGTAAAGATGGCTCCTGTAAGAAGTTGCTCGCAACCCTCCCCAGCTCTGAGCCAGACCCACTTCTGGGGCTGAGCTAATTAGACACCTCCACAATCACTTTTTAAGAAGAAGCCGGAAGGGGAGGTTTCTTTCCTCCATCTTTTTCCTTCTTCTGCCCCTTCTTCTTCTTCTGGCTGGTGGTGGTGCAAGGAGTAGGAACAGTGAGAGAAACAACCATGTGGACTCCAAGGTCAGTGATGAAAGAGAGGAGGAGGTGTGCTGGAGCAGAGACTCCCCTGCATTCTATGGAGAGAACTGGTGAAGCTGAGATTTATTTTCATTTCTTTAAAGACTCCACATCAGCGGTAGAGACTCATTTTAATAATGAGCCCATATCAGAGGCAGAGACTCACTTTGCTAAAGCTGGCCCCAGACCAGGGGCAGCAATTCACTTCATTAAAGGCCCCAAGCCAGGGACAGTGACTATGGCCGGAAGAGGCCATGTCCCGTGGGGGGGACCCAACCACTTCACTGCAGACCCTGAGTCAGGGGCAGTGATTTTCTTCATTAAAACTATGGCCAGAGTAGGCCGTGTCCTAAAGAAGGGACCCAATATCCACAGCTGTAACTGTGGGAAGGAACCCACGACAAAGCAGCTCATTAAACTTATGCCCAGAAGAGGCCTTGTCCCGAGAGAGGGACCCTGTATCGGCAGAAGCCGCAGCTGTTGGGAGCAACCCACACCAGAGAAGTTCGTTAAGGACTGTGTTCCGGGGGAGGAATCCTGTGTTGGAGCAGGGGAAGAATGCCAGCAGTCCTCCTCATCTGAGAAGACAGAAGCGGCAGAGCCCATCTGTGAGACACTGACCACATTCCCCATTCCCTGCCCCCCTGAGCCGTTGAGGGGGGAGGAGGTAGAGATATTGGGAGCAGTGAGCTGGGCCCGGGAAGAAAGGAGGGATGGGGGAGGGAGATCTTAAAGTGCTGGTTGTAATTTTCTCATCATCTTACTCCCTTTTTGCTTTTATTCCGTTCTGTCTCTTGTAGAATAAACTTTCCTACTTTCCTCTCTCAGTCGAGTACTGGAGTCTGTTTTGCCCAGAACCGTAATTGGCAGTGAGCCCTCCCTGCCCTTGTCTCAATCTACAACACCCTTGCTTATCTTTTTACTCCCATTTCGCTGGGGCCTCCGCCATCCTAACGAGGGTGGGGGTGAATGGGGGCACCGAGCGAGAGACTGTGGTGGTGCTGCTGTGCTAGCTGGGCCAAACCACGACACCATTATATAGATGATATCCTGATTGCAGGAAAAGACCTGGACCAGCATCAGATTCTACAAGAAGTGAAGCGACAGTTGAGCATCTACGGGTTAGTGATCGTGCCAGAGAAGGTACAAATGCACGCCTCTTGGAAATATTTAGGTAATATTATCACCAATGCGCGTATTTATCCTCAGAAGGTGTCAATGAAAACAGAAATTGCTAATTTATCAGACATCCAAAAACTAATAGGTGATATCCAATGGATACGAACCATATGTGGTATCACGAATGAGGATCTTGCGCCTCTAATGCCTTTGTTAAAAGGGTCAGTAGAGGCTGACAGTGCGCGAAAACTGTCCCGGCAGCAAATCCAAGCAATAGAAAAAATAGGAAACAAGATAGTCAATAACTACAGTCATCGATATGAACCTAACTTGTCTATTAACATTGCTGTGATAAGTCAAAACCAGCGTGTAATGGCAGTCTTGATGCAATGGGATTCAGTAGCGAAAGACCCATTGAGGATCTTGGAGTGGATATTTTTGCCATATAATTTGCAAAAAACAATTACCACGAGGCTAGAGGCAATTGCGAAAATAATAGTTAAGGGCAGAAAATGTCTGCTGGAAATAGCAGGGATTGAGGCAGACGTCATTTTTGTTCCTCTCACAGATGAATTCTTGAACTGGGCACTGCAACAATCTGATGAATTACAGTGGGCCTTATTGTCATATCCAGGGACTATAAATAATCATTATCTGGCCCATACATTGTTTTCCATTAAATTTCAAATGGAAGACCACCCGTTGAGATCAGCAGTACCCGTTAAAGGCCTGACTGTCTTTACCGACGCAAGTAAGATCCAAGCCAAAGCAGGAGTGGTTTGGTGGGAGAATGGAAAATGGCAAAACCTAACTGTTCACTCCCCAGGCAGCTCAGTTCAACTGCTGGAGCTGATGACTGTAGTTAAAACTTTCGAGAAATGGCCAGACATCCCATTAAACATCATCTCTGATTTCCCCTACGTGGTTGATGCCGTCACTCGATTGGAGAGGGTGTTGTTGAAAAATCTCTAATCAGAATCTATATAACTTATTTCTACGGCTCTGGCATCAGATAAATGAACATCAAACTGCTTATTATATTGGACATATTGGAAGCCATTCGGGCTTAAAAGATGGCCTATCAGTTGGGAATGAAATTGTTGACAAGATAGTAGCAGCTCCTTTATTGATACCTATGGGGCCAATAATTGACAAATTTTCTCAAGCCCACAGATCACACGACTTTTTTCACCAAGGTGAGAAAATGCCGGCAAAACAGTTTGACCTGACCATATCAAACGCTCAGGATATAGTTTCCACATGCACTGCATGCCAGAATCAAATTGTTCTGGGAGTAAGAGTCAATCCCAGGGGTCTGGCACCATTAGGAATATGGCAATCGGATATCACTGTCTATGCTCCCTTTGGACGATTTAAATGTATACATGTCACTATTGATACCTATTCGGCCATGGTTTGGGCCACAGCCTTAACGAGCAACAGTGCTCAAGACATTCTCAGACATTGGAGGAGTTGCTTTGCAGTCCTTGGCGTTCCAAGAGAGATTAAAAACTGATAATGGCTTGGGATACATAGCCAGTAGAACATGTAAGTTTCTGAACTTATGGGGTGTTAAACATACTACTGGAATCCCAGGAAATTCTACCGCTCAAGCCATTATCGAACGTACACATCAAACCTTAAAAGGACTGCTAGAAAAACAAAAAAATGGGGGAAGAGGGAGTGAGCCCTCAAGATACACTAATGAAAGCCCTTTATACAATGAATCATCCCAGAATTGTGGCAAACTGGAATGAACCACCGGCATTAACACACTTTGCCCAAATGAGTCAGGATTTGAATTTTACTGATAAACCTTAAGTTTGGTATAAGAATCCCGTTAGTGGAGAGTGGCAAGGACCTGCAGATCTGTTAACGTGGGGAAGAGGCTATGCTTGTGTCATTACAGATCAAGGTCCCTGGTGGATTCTGACAAAA
The DNA here is from genome assembly GCF_028858725.1 of Colius striatus. Lineage (NCBI taxonomy): Eukaryota > Metazoa > Chordata > Aves > Coliiformes > Coliidae > Colius > Colius striatus. The sequence goes on along the minus strand of NC_084789.1, from coordinate 22,444,419 downwards.
TAGATCAAGCCACACCAACCGAAAGGACTTAATGATTGTAAGAGCAATGGAAAAAAAAATCTTGAGGAAAGAACCAAGTGATCCACCCTCAATCCATCCATCACTCTATTTAAATGTAAACCCTCTCAACTGTGGCACCACGTACGCTGCTGTAAATTCCTCCAGCAATCTGTATCGCATTAAAAGAATTGAAGAACTTAACGAGATGGCCAATGGGAACTTGAAAGCAAAAATGGTGTGTTTTCTATGGATGAAGAGATACTTCCATCTTACAGATAATGCTCACAGATCAATATGCTAAAGGAGTTGAAGAAAAGTCCGAAACTACATTCAGGAAACAGAAACATCAGTGGAGTTACAGAGAACTCATCCCTTCTTGCCAGTATGCGTCCCTCCTAGCAACATATATCAGATTATGTTTATTTTGAATTTATGGATTTTTGTATTATATTGTTCAACAATGTAGCTGTTATTGACCTTTTGTTGTAAATTCATGGCCATGGGTAAAAATATTTATGTTTTCTTCATGTACCTTTAATTTTGAAATGTGTTGCTGAAGGCTGGCTGGTCCAAAAAGAAAAAGGGGGGAACTGTAGGCACAAATGTGGCTTGGACCAGCTAGCTTGAATAAAGATGGCAGGGAAAAGTTAATGCAGCTGGCAAGTTGCTTCCAATTATCAGGAACTGGTGCTGCAAGTTAATCAATTGGGCCCTGTGTGATCACATGGGTGGAAGCAGCATATAAGGAAGTAGCTAGCAGAGGAAGGGTGGTTTTGAGTCAACTCTGTTGGTTGAACTATATTGCCCATGTACATCTCTGCACATCAGGGAACAAAAGACCATGATTAGCCTCAAGTACCAAAGACCTGAGGATTGCCAAAGGGTGGGGAGAGCTTAATTGCCATTTAAGGTTCAGGACAAAACAGACCAGGCTACTCAGCTTGGGGAAGAAAACAGAAAATAATTTAATGCAACATCAACTGAAACATAACCTTAAAACCCCAAAACATAACCAAAATAAAACAACACGGAGTAGTACAACAATGAAGAGTCCGACCAGCCCTTTAAGAACACCTTCTTGCCACACCTTCTCCCCTCTTCCCAGCCTCAGAGCCCCGATCCAGGTGTTTCTACCTCCTCCTGAACGGCCCAGGGGTGCAGGGAGTGGGGGTTTCAGTCAGTCTGTTCCCAATAGCTTCTGCCGTTTGTCTCTCCTCAGGACAGGTGGGCTCTGCACCCGTCCTCCCTGCAAGTCCGTGGGGTACCTCACACACACGACAGCCCTGCACGGGCTGCTCCGACATGCGTTTATTCCAAAGGCTGCAGCTCCTTTCTGTCTCTCGTGTGGGTCTGCTCTGTGACGCGCAGGCTCTTCAGCACAGCCTGTGCTATGGCCATCTCCCCACACAGTCCCTCGCCCGTCCGGATGCACTCACACGGAGCTGCTGATGGCTCTCAGTCCTGCCATGGCCCTGCATGGGTTGCAGGAGTACAGCCTGCATTCTCACCACGGCTTGCAGAGGGGTCTGTGGTCTATTGCTTCTCCTTCCTTCCTCTTTCTCTGGCTGTAGGGTTCGCGTGGTCGCCTCCATCTTGTATCACTCATACACCTCCTGCCAGCACTTCAAATTCCCGTCCCAAAATAGTGATCACAGAGGCGCCAGATTGGCCCAGCTGGGCCAGAGGTGGTTGTGAACCCAGGAGCCAGGGGAGAGTCCAAAAACACTTTACCAGGTCTTCACTGCAACCCGCTCCCCCTGTTACCAAGCAAAAGCTGCTCCTTGCTAAACCATGACAACGTGCATTTCCCAGATTCTCTACATCTTTGAATGAATATAGCTTGCACCACTACAACAGAGCAGAACATAATAAAACCCATTGGTTTGCCTTGTACAGATACCTTAATAAAACTGGATATGGAGAGATTTGAATACAGCAATTCAACAAGTGACATGACAATGTTTGAAAAATAATCCTAATACTGGGAATCGGATACAATTGGGTACAATTCAAAGGGGAAATGCTTCAGGAGAAAATTGGCAAATTGATTTTTCAGAACTCCCAAGGAAAGGGGATTATCGATACCTGTTGGTACTGACAGATGCCTTTTCCAGATGGCCAGAAGCCTTCCCTTGTAGGACCAACAAAGCCAGAGAAGTAACTAAGGTATTGTTAAATGAAATAAAACCTCAGTTTGGGGTACCTATAAAGATTTCATCGGACAGAGGACCCCATTTTTGTGCACAAATAGTGCAGCAGATTAGCAAACTATTGGAAATTAATTGATAATTACACACTCCCTATAGGCCTCAGGCGAGTGGACAAGTGGAAAAAATGAACCATTTAATAAAACAACAAATAGCCAAAATATGCCGAGGCAAATTTGCATTGATATCAAGCATTGCCAATAGCTTTGTTCAGGATACGTCTAAAACCAAGAGCTAAAGAAATCTCAGTCCTTTTCAAATACTGTATGAGAGGCCGTACCATACTGAAAGGGGGAGAGGATCTGAGTCAACTGCGAGATTCTTACCTTCATAATTATATAATCTCTCTGGGAAAGCAATTGAGACTAATTAATAAGAATGTACTGGGAACTAGAATCAGGGGCTTGGATCACCCTATACATCCTTTTAACCCAGGAGATTGGGTTTATGTTAAAAATTTTTCAGATGATCCTCTTCGGGAGAAATGGGATGGACCATATCAAGTGCTGCTGACAACCTTTACAGCTATTAAGATACGGGAGTGACCTGCCTGGATGCAGGGACCACCTTGCGGGATGGGATTCATGGACCACGCATCAGACTAATATGATCAATGCAGAAGCCATTTATTTTAGCATTCAATCACATTATATATGTTATTCTTTTCTAAATACATGATGTATTCTATTATGATTGGATAGCTCAGTCTATCATGCTCTGTTCACGCACCTAATAGCAGAATATGATTTGTTAAGCTTAACTATGTTAGTATCTTGGTAGTAGCAATTTCTACATTCTTTTACCTAATTTCTTCTCTAATTTCTATTCTAAGCTTACACAGTTTCTTTCCCACACGCACAGCTGCCTTCATATCTACATTCTAATAAGCAACTCGTCCTTGACTATTCTTCAGGCCCACTGTTCACTGTCTGATGTAGCCAAAGTCTGAGCCTGCATCTGAGGCCTGTGTCTGATCCTCATGCAGCTTATGGTATCATATAACCAAAGCCTGGGTGGGCCACATGTCCATTTTCCTTCAGGTACATTGCTACACCTGGATTCATTACTTCTGAGCGAAAAGGGCCCCAGAAGGACAGTGGACTTCTGAACTTCAAGGACCTTTAAAGCTGAAAGTACAGAAGCAGTAAAATGGAATCATGAATACTGACAATCATTTTGTTGATAACAGGTTCTTGGACCTGGAGGACTGGGATCAATTGGCCCTGGTCTCAAGCACACATGAAATATACGGGAAGTATGGGCTTGAAATCCAACACAAGCTTAAATTTTCTCAAGCCCACAGATCACACTGCAGTATACATTAATACACTAATACTACAGATTTTTAAACTAGAATAAAGTAGAACACATTTTAACTTAAGAGTGAAAGTTAAAAGTGCTCCAGTTAAAAGTTTGTCAAACATCAACTATCACTTGTGCAGCAGTGTTACAGCACCTTTCCTTCTGTATCAGAAATCATCACAGAAGCACTGCTAGACCACTCTCCATCATCTTCAGTAAGTCGCGGAGAAAAGGAGAAGTGCCTGAAGACTGGAGGAAAGCAAATGTCACTGCAGCCTTCAAAAAGGGCAAGAAGGAGGAGCTGGGTAACTACAGACTGGTCAGCCTCACCTCCATTCCTGGAAAAGTGGTGGAATGACTTATCCTGTGTGCTGTCTCCAGGCATTTAAAGGCCAAGAAGGTCATTAGAAGTAGTCAACATGGTTTTACCAAGGGGAAATCATGTTTGACCAACCTGATAGCCTGTATCTAGTGGAGTCCCTTAGGGGTCAGTGCTGGGACCAGTACTGTTCAATATATACATTAATGACCTTGATGAAGGAACAGAGGACACTGTCAGCAAGTTTGCTGGCTGACACCCCAGAAGGCTGTGCTGCCATTCAACCTGGACAGTCTGGAGAGTTGGGCAGAGAAATCTAATGAAATTCAACAAGGGCAAGTGTAGAGTCTTGCATCTGAGAAAGAATAATCCCATGTACCAGTACAGGTTGGGATGATGAAGGGAATGGAACATCACCCTTATGATAAAGGCTGAGGGAACTGGGTCACTTTAGCTCAGAGAAGACTGAGGGGTGATCTCATTAATGTTTACAAATGTGTAAAGGGTGAGTGTCAGGAGGATGGAGTCAAGTTCTTCTCAATGATGTCCAATGATATGACAAGGGGCAATGGGTACAAGCTCTAACATAAGAAAAAGCGTTTGTTATATTAACCATTAGGCTGTTCACTGTCCTGAACCCCCGTAACTTTCTGGTCCTGAGCACCAGATAATTAGTACCATTCTGGTTTAGAACACAAAATAATCAATAGCCTAAATCAGCTAGTTGGCCAAATGATTTTGAAATATATATGAATATGTATAATGTGTAATAAGGGACCAAATGATGAGTGTTGTAATGTGTAAAAGTAACAAATAACCAAAAAAGGTAAAGGGTAAATGTAATAAACAATTGCAAACAGGCTTTTATGCATAGCGGGAAAGAACAAAAGAATGTTGGGTATAAATATCTGTTAATTTTAATGCTTCATTGGACGTTCTTTGGGAATGATCTGGTGTCCCTGGTGCATCGTCAAATAAAGGACGCCTCTGCTTATCTAACTTTTGTGTAGATAAGTTTTCTTCCCCAGCAGATTTGCAACATAATCAATTTCTAAACAGCCATTTTTCACTATTTCACTTCTCACTTTTAAGTAAAACCAACAAAAACGAAATCCCTCTACCTAATATTGAGCATTTTTTCTATGTTCACAGAATCACAGAATGGTAGATTGTGAACCTTACTTAACTGGATAAAAATCTGAATAATGTCTGAGAATGTCTTGAGCACTGTTGCTCGTTAAGGCTGTGGCCCAAACCATGGCCGAATAGGTATCAATAGTGACATGTATACATTTAAATCGTCCAAAGGGAGCATAGACAGTGATATCCGATTGCCATATTCCTAATGGTGCCAGACCCCTGGGATTGACTCTTACTCCCAGAACAATTTGATTCTGGCATGCAGTGCATGTGGAAACTATATCCTGAGCGTTTGATATGGTCAGGTCAAACTGTTTTGCCGGCATTTTCTCACCTTGGTGAAAAAAGTCGTGTGATCTGTGGGCTTGAGAAAATTTGTCAATTATTGGCCCCATAGGTATCAATAAAGGAGCTGCTACTATCTTGTCAACAATTTCATTCCCAACTGATAGGCCATCTTTTAAGCCCGAATGGCTTCCAATATGTCCAATATAATAAGCAGTTTGATGTTCATTTATCTGATGCCAGAGCCGTAGAAATAAGTTATATAGATTCTGATTAGAGATTTTTCAACAACACCCTCTCCAATCGAGTGACGGCATCAACCACGTAGGGGAAATCAGAGATGATGTTTAATGGGATGTCTGGCCATTTCTCGAAAGTTTTAACTACAGTCATCAGCTCCAGCAGTTGAACTGAGCTGCCTGGGGAGTGAACAGTTAGGTTTTGCCATTTTCCATTCTCCCACCAAACCACTCCTGCTTTGGCTTGGATCTTACTTGCGTCGGTAAAGACAGTCAGGCCTTTAACGGGTACTGCTGATCTCAACGGGTGGTCTTCCATTTGAAATTTAATGGAAAACAATGTATGGGCCAGATAATGATTATTTATAGTCCCTGGATATGACAATAAGGCCCACTGTAATTCATCAGATTGTTGCAGTGCCCAGTTCAAGAATTCATCTGTGAGAGGAACAAAAATGACGTCTGCCTCAATCCCTGCTATTTCCAGCAGACATTTTCTGCCCTTAACTATTATTTTCGCAATTGCCTCTAGCCTCGTGGTAATTGTTTTTTGCAAATTATATGGCAAAAATATCCACTCCAAGATCCTCAATGGGTCTTTCGCTACTGAATCCCATTGCATCAAGACTGCCATTACACGCTGGTTTTGACTTATCACAGCAATGTTAATAGACAAGTTAGGTTCATATCGATGACTGTAGTTATTGACTATCTTGTTTCCTATTTTTTCTATTGCTTGGATTTGCTGCCGGGACAGTTTTCGCGCACTGTCAGCCTCTACTGACCCTTTTAACAAAGGCATTAGAGGCGCAAGATCCTCATTCGTGATACCACATATGGTTCGTATCCATTGGATATCACCTATTAGTTTTTGGATGTCTGATAAATTAGCAATTTCTGTTTTCATTGACACCTTCTGAGGATAAATACGCGCATTGGTGATAATATTACCTAAATATTTCCAAGAGGCGTGCATTTGTACCTTCTCTGGCACGATCACTAACCCGTAGATGCTCAACTGTCGCTTCACTTCTTGTAGAATCTGATGCTGGTCCAGGTCTTTTCCTGCAATCAGGATATCATCTATATAATGGTGTCGTGGTTTGGCCCAGCTAGCACAGCAGCACCACCACAGTCTCTCGCTCGGTGCCCCCATTCACCCCCACCCTCGTTAGGATGGCGGAGGCCCCAGCGAAATGGGAGTAAAAAGATAAGCAAGGGTGTTGTAGATTGAGACAAGGGCAGGGAGGGCTCACTGCCAATTACGGTTCTGGGCAAAACAGACTCCAGTACTCGACTGAGAGAGGAAAGTAGGAAAGTTTATTCTACAAGAGACAGAACGGAATAAAAGCAAAAAGGGAGTAAGATGATGAGAAAATTACAACCAGCACTTTAAGATCTCCCTCCCCCATCCCTCCTTTCTTCCCGGGCCCAGCTCACTGCTCCCAATATCTCTACCTCCTCCCCCCTCAACGGCTCAGGGGGGCAGGGAATGGGGAATGTGGTCAGTGTCTCACAGATGGGCTCTGCCGCTTCTGTCTTCTCAGATGAGGAGGACTGCTGGCATTCTTCCCCTGCTCCAACACAGGATTCCTCCCCCGGAACACAGTCCTTAACGAACTTCTCTGGTGTGGGTTGCTCCCAACAGCTGCGGCTTCTGCCGATACAGGGTCCCTCTCTCGGGACAAGGCCTCTTCTGGGCATAAGTTTAATGAGCTGCTTTGTCGTGGGTTCCTTCCCACAGTTACAGCTGTGGATATTGGGTCCCTTCTTTAGGACACGGCCTACTCTGGCCATAGTTTTAATGAAGAAAATCACTGCCCCTGACTCAGGGTCTGCAGTGAAGTGGTTGGGTCCCCCCCACGGGACATGGCCTCTTCCGGCCATAGTCACTGTCCCTGGCTTGGGGCCTTTAATGAAGTGAATTGCTGCCCCTGGTCTGGGGCCAGCTTTAGCAAAGTGAGTCTCTGCCTCTGATATGGGCTCATTATTAAAATGAGTCTCTACCGCTGATGTGGAGTCTTTAAAGAAATGAAAATAAATCTCAGCTTCACCAGTTCTCTCCATAGAATGCAGGGGAGTCTCTGCTCCAGCACACCTCCTCCTCTCTTTCATCACTGACCTTGGAGTCCACATGGTTGTTTCTCTCACTGTTCCTACTCCTTGCACCACCACCAGCCAGAAGAAGAAGAAGGGGCAGAAGAAGGAAAAAGATGGAGGAAAGAAACCTCCCCTTCCGGCTTCTTCTTAAAAAGTGATTGTGGAGGTGTCTAATTAGCTCAGCCCCAGAAGTGGGTCTGGCTCAGAGCTGGGGAGGGTTGCGAGCAACTTCTTACAGGAGCCATCTTTACAGCCCCTTCCCCCTTACCAGAAAAGGCTATCATGTCAAACCATGACAAATGGTAAAATAAAACATGAGGGTATTTTTTGCACAGAGGTGCTAGCGCCCAGGCAACATAAGTTTGACAAATAGTTGGCGAGTTCTTCATTCCCTGAGGTAAAACAGTCCATCTCGATGCTTACGACTACCTGCAAATGGAACTTTAGCCCTGAAAGGAACTAATTGAGCTATTTTAATTCTTTTAGGTATATAAACTGGTGGCTGCCAAACTTTAACCATTATTCATGATCTGCATCAATAACACCGGGGAGCACAAAAATATGCTGTCAAGAGGCCGATGACCGTCCTAAAAGCAGAGCACTTAAACCATAGCCAAGGGGTCCAATAGCATTGGATGAGATAAACGTTATATCCATATTGTGGATGGTTACATCTACTGCTGTTTCCATATCCACTCCTGTGCTTTGTGCAGTGGCTGATCTGAGGCCATCCAGGCAGTCGTTGGTGTTGAAGGGCGTTTTTGTGTCATCGCGCTCGCCCTTTTTGGCTCGTTAACCCATTTCCCTTAGGCGTTACGTTTCTGGCCACTCGAGAGCGGCACTCAGTGGCTCTATGTCCAAATTTGCCACATCTGTAACAATTGCCATGAAATCTGCCGTTGGACCCAGATGGCCTGGCGGAGCTGTTTGTCCATACCAATGGTCTGCACCGACATTGATTTTTCACGTCCCATTTTTCCGCAGTTAAAGCATTTGGGCCTCCAATTTCCTTTGTGCTGTCGAACTAATGGTTTCAATGCTGTTGGAATAATCAAGTAAACTTGCTCCACAAGTGATAGTTGATGTTTGACAAACTTTTAACTGGAGCACTTTTAACTTTCACTCTTAAGTTAAAATGTGTTCTACTTTATTCTAGTTTAAAAATCTGTAGTATTAGTGTATTAATGTATACTGCAGAAATTACTTTTTATTTTAAATGCCAACCATCTGTTGTGGTGATGGAAAATTTGGGTAGAATGGCTCAGGAAAAAAGTAGGAGTTAGCAAAACTTCAGAGCATAATTATTAAAGAGTGTGTTCACTAAATCTTTGCAGATGGTGAAGAGGGGAAATGCTGATAAAAATGTGTGAGAAAATGGAATAAAAACCCTAATATAAAATCCAACCAGAAAAACTCTGGTCCCAAAGAACAAAGCCCCTTACGGTTGTATTTTCTTAGCTATGTGACTGAATTTTGCTGTTAGCACGTACCTAAGAGCTCAATAGGACTCATGGTCCTGTGCTTTTGTTATATTCATTAGAGTGTAGAAAGCTGCATCTAAACAGTGGCTTGAATAGGTTTGGGTAAATAAATATTTATGAGGAAGTCTCCTCACCCAAATTCTACCTGAACAGCAAAATCTTTGGAATCAACATTGTTCATTAATAATTTGATCTGAGTGACTGAGCCTTTAATAAAAGTTTTCCTAAAAGGGAAGATTTTGTTTCTAGAATAGACTAAGCTTTATTCAGTTGGGAGGGACCTACAACGCTCATCTAGTGCAACTGCCTGACCACTTCAGGGCTGACCAAAAGTCAAATCAAATTAAAGATATTGTCCAAATCCCTCTGAAACACTAACAGGCTTGGAGCATCAATCACCTCTCTAGGAAGCCTGTTCCAGTGTTTGGCCACCCTCTCAGTAAAGAAATGTTTCCTCATGTCCAGTCTAAACCTCCTCTAACATAGCTTTGAACCATTCCCATGCATCTTGTCACAGGATCAGCACATTTCTCTCCACTTCCCCTCCTCAGGAAGCTGTAGAGAGCGAAGAATTCTAAATTTATTGATTTTGTTTTTCACTATCTAGGCTTCTCTAAGCTCCTGGTTTTGCCTGAGTGTTGCTTATTGTTAATGTTTTGGCCACATCTGACCATTTATTCATGTAGCTGCTTCTGGAACACTTCCAGAAGCTACTTTTTAAATCATTTCATAGAAATTAAATCCATTTAATTGTCTGAGGTTGTAAATGAAAGCACAAAGATTTTGATTTCCCTTTCAGTTGGAAAAATGGATTCATGCTGTTTATCAGTGATACACAGACTAGAAATAAAAAAGTATATATTTAAAAAATAATTACTTCACAAAAATAGAGGACTATCAAGAATAACTGTTGCCCGAAAATTCCTTTGTTACCTTCTGAGCATCAGTGATGTCAGAATTCAGCTTTAGCAACATCATATCTAGAGAAATTAAAATGTGTTTATCTTCTTTATGCAAACCATATGCGATTCTCATGCACCTACTGGATTATTTTTGTTCACGACATTCAAAAAGAGAAATGGAAAAAAAGATGCTGTTTCCATAAATGTGGTGTTTCCACATTAGTTTTCAGGTTAACCTGTTACTTAAGTGGGATAAGTTTTTCCAAGTTGAAATTTACCAATTAATTAGGTGTCTTCTGTGTTTAAAAAGTTATACTTAAATCCTGTTGGGAAATTTATAAATATGCCACTTGCTGTGAAAATCTCCTGTCTGAAAATTACCTTTTCATGACAAGGAATAAAAGGCTTGCACAGTCTCAGCTGTGGGCAGATGAGACCTGTCCTGTGCCTAGCGCAATGGACAGGAGTTTCCAAGCATCATCAGTCTGTGCACAATTTTGAAATCTTCTGGTTATAACATTTTGGATAGGGGGTAGTTACATCATACATTCACCACAATTAAAGGGTTTCCTACTACAGTTAGTGCTGCATTTCAACTATAAAACCTGTTTTTCACAAGTTTTATCAGTAAAGCAACCCTGTCTTGCATACTAGGAATAATTAACATAATTCCAAGCGTGAGAATGTAAGGATGGCTTTTCTACACATACAATCTTGCCGCCTTACTTTCTAAATTACTTGGAAATAATATTATAAGAAAGGGTCCATTTTTGAATTGCTGTCACCACTTCAAGCTGACTGCAACACCAGAATTTATATTTCATGCAACCCTTTTCCATACTTGGGAATCTGTAATTATATTTTTTTTACAATATTTTTATGCACATCTGCAAGAGAAATCTGTATAGTCACAAAAAGCATTTAAACTTCATTTTCTTGTTTACTTACAAAAGGATGTATGCACAAGTCTGGATGTACAGAGCTAAATATAAAGGATTAGACTCCTAAGTGTAATCCTGATGCAAGACTTTGTTTTTAATCTGAGGTTCTAGTGATTCCTGGATCCTACCTTGGATGTGCTATCTTTTGCACTGCTTTCTAGTTAATAGACATTTTTGTAAATGTGAAGGTCATTTTCAACCTGACTGATATAGACTGATATAGTTCTTTTACTTTCTCTGCTAACTGCTGTGAAAGAAAGGAGGTGTGCTTTTTATTATCTGTATTACTGAGCCACATTTGTCTATTCATATTTTGCTTAAGCAGTGAGAGTGAAAATAATTCAAGTTCTTAGCCTTTTTTTTTCTGTTTTCATGAACATGGATTATTAGAGCTTCTCGGCTGTACTCAAAATAAAATGCCTTATGTATAGTTCAACTATGGAAGCTATAGGAATCAAAGTAGATAAATCTTTAGGTACATGCTGCAGAAATTACTGGTTTTGGTAACCTGTACTTTTTAAAGGGGATGCTCTCAGTTGTTAAACTTAATATTTGTAATACATTGTAGTTGTTTGTTGTTTTGTGTTTGGGTTTTTCTTTTTAATCTAAAATTTACTATTTGGCAAAAACTTATATTTTGCATTTTACTGATTCAAGTGTGATAACAGAATTTTAACAGTGATCATTTAGTGTATGTGTGTGAGGGCCTGTCTCCCGTGGGGAGGGACTCCACAGTGTAGCAGTGGGAAGTGTGAGAAGGCCTCCCTCTGAGAAGAAGCAATGAACTGACCGCAACCCCCATCCCCTGCGCTGCTTAGGGGGAAGGAAGGGGAGTCCTGGGAAGAGGGAGGGGTGGGGGGAGGTGTTTTTAAGATGGTTTTATTTCTCATCTCCCTGCTCTTATTATTTCTTTAATAAATCAAACCTTTTTCTCCCTAAGTTGAATCTGTTTTGCCCGTGACGCTAATTGCTGAGTGATCTCTCCGTCCTTATCTCAACTCACAAGCCCTTTGTTATATTTCTCTCTCTGTCTCTCCTGTCCAGTTTGGGAGGGGGAGTGATTTTATGACTTGGTGGACACCGGGCTAAACCACCACAGGTGCCTATTTGGCTTAGTATTCGGTACATTTTTCAACATAACAGTAACTGCATAAATTTGATATTGTAAAGACACAATTATTTCTATGTCTGTGTGAGCTGACATGGGCAGGATGCAGGAACAACCACAGAACCATGGATAAAATGCCTAAAGCAAATTTATTCTCATTACCTCACGATCCAGGGGATCTCCTAAACAGCCCCTGGGCAGAGGCATGAAGCACGGTGGAGCTCAGGCCTGCCAGCAGCAAAGTGATAAAGGCAAAGACTTCGAACCTGCTGCTATCCCTGTGAATAAGGGATTGGTTTTTAGGTGTAATTTTCCAGTGTGCTTTGATCTTTCCCACAGCAGGGCAGGAATGAGAATGTCTGATAGGTGACTGAGTCCATCAGAGGCCTGTGTTATCTAAATAGCGATGTTCTACTGGCCGAACACACAGGGCTAAGCAACAATTAGCAGCATTGATTATATGTGTTTTTTTGACACCCCAGCTGCATGTCACTTGAGCATATTTACAATCTGCCTTGCCAATCTGCCGTTATGTTCCCACAATGTCTTCAGAAATTGAGACATACCTTCAGTCTGTACTGCTACAGTGTGAGGTCCCTCCCACGGGAGACTTTTCCAACATGGGTCCTTCCCACGGGCTACAGTCCTTTACAAACTGCTCTGGCATGGGGCCTCCCATGGGGGCAGCTCTTCACACACTGCCCCAACGTGGGTCATCCACCAGGAGAACAGTCCTTCAGGAACAGACTACTCCAAGGTGACTCCCTTACAGGATCACAAATCCTGACAGCAAACCTGCTCTGGCGTGGGCTCCTCTCTCCCTACAGACTCCCAGGTCCTGCCAGGAACTTGCTCCAGTGTGAGCTTCTCACGGAGTCACAGCCTCCTTCAGGCATCCACCCGCTCGGGTGTGGGGTCCTCCGCAGGCTGCGAGTGGATCTCTGCTCCCCGTGAGGCAAGGGGACAGCCTGCCTCACCATGGTCTTCACCACAGGTCACAGGGGAGTCTTTCTTTCAGGGCTGAAGCACCCTTTTCCACTGACCTTGGTGTCTTTAGCAACTGCACAGCAACTTCTTCTCCTTCTCAAGCACGTTATTCACAGAGGCGTTACCTCAATGACTAAATGGCCGGGGCTTGGTCAGCTGTGGGTCCAGCTTAGAATTGACTGGTCCTAACCCTATCAGCTACGGGGGAAGTTTCTGGCAGCTCTTTGTTTAAAAAAGTCACCCCTGTAGCCCCTCCCCCCCACTACCTGGCCCAGGTAAAACCACTACATATTGCTACACCTAAGGTTTGTGGAAGAGGATGTCTCATACAAGTTGTTGATGATTGAGATTGCTGCCTCCTGCTCGTCTTCCCAAAATCCCACTGAACCATTGTCTGAAAACCGTTATGTAGTATGGCAGTAGCATGTCTGTACACGTGCTAAAGTTTCATTATAATCAGTGTAGTCAATACAGTTGATTCATCTTACCTTTCTGTAGACACCTTGCAGCTGGTCAGGTTAATCGTGTTCAACTTCATTTGGCTCATAGATGAGATCTCCGTTAACTGCAATGGGAGTCGAGACATCTAGCACAAGTTTATGCACCTGAACTCAGGTGCCTACCTGTAGGTGTCTTAATCTTTAAATACTGTCTTGTGTTCTTGATTCTACTGCAAGTACAGGTGCTTGGATTTCCAAACATGTTCTGGATATATCCTGATGAGATTGCTAGATATATCTGCTTTTTCATATGTGTTGCTTTAATTTTTTAAGGTACAGAAGTCGATAGCAAACTCTGCTTGGTTTGTAGAGAGGTGGTGAGAAGGTCCTTTAAATATCTGATGCTTTTTTTTTTTCCTTCGTATAATGAAAAATATACAGATATCTTTTCAGGATGAACAAGGAGGTAAAAGACTATATTATATTCCACAAATTCAGTTGTAGCTGTTCATACTGTATTAGGAAGCAAGATTTTTTTTTTTTTTTACTGGAAGTTAGTTTGGGGCACCACACACAGACCCCTTCTCTTTGCTGCTTTCCAGATGTCCACTGCTTTTTCTAAAGAGTTTATTTTATGTAATGCAGTTTTGTTCTATTTTTGGTAATGCAATACTTTTTAACAGCTCATGTCTCCAGCATAGCCTTTGTATTTCATTTATTTCAAACTACAGCGCTGTTGATAGTGTTGTAGTGCCTATCGCAGAATACAGTGTCTAATCCAGGACTGCACAAAAATCCTGCAGTCAAGCATTTCCCTTTGAAAACTGTCCTACCGCAATACCACCATGTACAGAGCTTACTGAAGTTTCTGTTACACTAGTTCTGTGTGCAGCAATCTGTGCCCAGCCCCACTCTCTGCTGCCTATCCCACTGCCTCCTTATTCACAAAGGCAGGGCAATATTGTTTCTTCTCCCCTTGTTTGGTAGTCCTTCTCAATTTCCAAACAAAATGCAGTCATCAACTGATGTCTGAATCCTGGGGGCTATTTTTGTTTGTGTTTTGTTTGTTAGGTGGTTGTATTTTTTGTTGGGATGATGGACCCTTAGGAAAAAAAAAAGATAAGTTCCTAGTCACCCTGCTTACCTTGTAGTTCACTTTCCATGTCACTGGAAAGTCCCAGTACTCTAGTAAGTTTAGAGTGATTGTGGGCAGATTGATATGGAGAGAAGAAGCGAGTCCCGTCTTCCCAAAATCTCACCGACCCTTTGTCCGAAGGGGAAAAACAAATTGTGTGGTGTGGTAGTAACACGTGATCTTTTTACTCCTGTCTGTAAGTTTACTTCTTGTCTTTAAATTACAAGGGGATCAAGGATAAAGTTGTTCAGTTATGAGATGCTAGGATTGGAGTTTAATAAATGAATTTGTCAGCTGTCATAGAATCATAGAATTGTTTCAACTGCAAGAGACCTTTAAGATCGAGTCCAGCCTTTGTCCTAGCCCTATCAACCACTAAGCACAACATCAAACCATCTCTTAAACACCTCCAGGAACAGTGACTCCACCACCATCCTGGGCAGGCCATTCCAACGCCTGACAACCCTTTCAATAAAGGAATTCCTCCTCATATCCAGCCTGAACCTCCCCTAGCGCAACTTGAGGCCATTTCCTCTTGTTCTATTGCTTGTTACCGCAGAGAACAGACCGACCCTCCCCTCGTTACAACTTCCTTTCAGGTAGTTGTAGAGAGCGAGGAGGTCTCCCCTGAGATCTCTCTGTAGAACTTCCCTACCCTCAAGCAGATCGACACTTCCACCCAAGTACTGAGCTCTGGAGGACACCACCTGTGACCAGCCGCCAACTGGATTTAACTCCACTGACCATAACTCTCTGGACCCGACCATCTAACCAGTTTTTCACCCAGGAAAGTGTATGCCCATCCAAGCCAAGAACAGCCCATTTCCCTAAGAGAACACTGTGGGAAAGTGTCAAATGCTTTACTAAAGTAAGGAAGACAACATCCACTGCCTTTGCTTCATCCAACAAGCAGGTCACCTTGTCATAGAAGGAGATCATAAACCCATGCTGACTGGGCCTGATCACCTGGTTGCCCTGCATGTGCTGCATAATAGAACTTAGGATGATCTGCTCCATCAGCTTTCTAGGCACTGAAGTCAAACTGACATGCCTGTAATTTCCCAGATCATCCTTCCATCCCTTCTTATATATGGGTGTTATATTGACTGACTTCCAATCGGGTGGGACCTCCCCAGTCAGCCAGGACTGCTGATAAATGATGGACAATGGCTTGGAATATGCATAGTAGAGAAGAACAAAAGAATATTGGGTATAAATATCTGTTAATTTTGATGCTTCGCTGGACATTCTTTGGGAATGTCCCCGGTGCGCATTGGCAAATAAAGGACGTCTCTGCTTATCTAACTTTGTCTAGATAAGTTGCATATTTGCAACAAAACCATGCCAAAAAACTTCTCATCAGCATGGGAGTTTGGGATAGTAAATTATGGAGGGAATAATGTAAACCATTCAATTCTAGATTTTTTTTCCCCAGGTTTTATTTAGTTTCAGAATATCATCTAAATTATTATTTAAATTAAATTTTAATTAATGTCACCTATCTGCCCCCTTCTTATTACTGGAGAAATGATGTATTTAAAATATATGCTTTTGATGCTAATACTTTTTAAACACAAGGTGTTTTCTCTCTTCTTTATATGTTTAACCACAAGTAGAAGAAAAGGAGTGGAAGAGAAAATCATGATAGTCCTAATCTATGAAAGCACTAAAAAGATCATTAATTTAGCTTTAGCAATTTGATTTTGTACCCAAAAGTAATTGATATATTCCACAAATTGTCCTCTGTTGGTGTCTTCCTTTCATATATTAAAATAGGGATAAAATACTTTCCTGTCTCACAAGATAAATCCGTTCCTATTTATGAGAATCTGAGATATCGTTGTGATGAATACCACGAGAAACTAATAATTCTGGATGCAGCATAGTTTGGTAAGATTTGCTCTAAATAAAGCAGTGGCCAGAAACTTAATGAACAGGGCTGAAGAACTGACTTTTCAGTTAACTCTCATCTAGCATTAAATAAGGCGGGGATTCTGTGAGAAAAAAATACATGCAATTATAGACTGCACACACATTTAAAGATGCATCCACACAAGGAGGCAGAAGGGGACTGTGCAAATAAAACCTCATTTCTTGTATATCCTAGCATTTGAACGTTTCACACTCTAGTGAAGCTACATGTAATAGCTTTTCCATGTAAAATAGTCTGAGACTGCTATGCAGAAGACATAATGGGTACCCTTTTATGGGTCCATTGGTTTCTTCAGTGTGGTGGTTTAGCCCTGGCTGGGTGCCAGGTGTCTACCAAGTCATAATATCACTCCCCCTCCTAAACTGGACAGGGGAGAGAGAAATATTACAAAGGGTTGAGATAAGAATGGGGAGATCACTCAGCAATTACCATCACAGGCAAAACAGACTCAGCTTGGGAAGAAGTGGTTTGATTTATTAAGAAATAATCAAAACAGAGTAGAGAAATGAGAAATAAAACCTGAATCTTAAAACAGCTCCTCCCACTCCTCCTTCTTCCCGAGTTTCTACCTCCTCCCCCTCAGTGGTACAGGGGGATGAGGAATGGGGGTTACAGTCAGTTCATTACATATGATCTCTGCCACTACCTCCTCTCAGGGGGAGGACTCCTCACACTTCCCACTGCTACAGTGTGGGGTCCCTTCCACGGGAGATAGTTCTCCATTAACTTCTCCAACGTGCGTCCTTCCCACAGGCTACAGTTCTTCACAAACTGCTCCAGTGTGGGTTTCATCCATGGGGAAAACAGTCCTTCAGGAACAGACTGCTCCAGTGTGGATCCCCCATGGGGTCACGAGTCCTGACAGCAAACCTGCTCCAGTGTGAGCTCCTCTCCATGGGTTTGCAGGTCCTGCCGGGAACTTGCTCCAGTGTGGGCTTCCCACAGGGTCACAGCCTCCCTCGGGCATCCACCTGCTCCATCGTGGGGTCCTCCATGGGCTGCAGGTGAATCTCTGCTCCACCGTGGACCTCCATGGACTGCAGGGGGACAGCCTGCCTCACCATGGTCTTCACCACAGGTCACAGGGGAATCTCAGTTCCACTTTTACATTTTGCTGACCTTCAGATTTTGTCTGTTTCCCGCTCACATGCTCATGTGCTCAGCAGATGGTGTTCCAATCTGCTGCTTCTCACACTCGCAAGAGGGCATCCCGTAATGTTGCCTCATTTCTTCACAATCATTCTTCCAACCTGAAGGTCAGTTTACATTTTTGCTAACCACCAGTTCTTTATTCCCACACATATAAAATTTTTATTTGTATGTCTGGATGCTGGTTTGAATAGCAAATATAGAAAAGGAAACTCGAGTTTGCATATAGCTTTTCAGTGTATTATCAGTGATTTTTAAATACAATATAAAATAGCTTACAGGCTATTATCTCTACATTTATTTTTTTTGTTTTATATCCTCATAGCATTAGAGGTTTACTGTATTTTGAACCACTAATAAAAGCCACTTGTGTAAGACAAAATCTCAACTCTACTGAAGGTAAGACTAAAACTCACTGATTTCAATAGAGCCAAAATTTCTTTGTTTATAAGGTAAACTTGCTAACTTGCTACATTGCACTGGTTTTCACAGTGTGTCTTACGTAGCAGTGTGCTCCACCCCCTCCCAACCTGACCTTTATATTTATAATCACCAGTAGTGGTTGTAATGGATGTGGATGTGTCTGGTCATTCAGCTCAAATTAGATTTGAAGGCGTCAGATAGCCAAAGGGCTAATTTGAGCAATGCACCCACCTAACCACACTGCAGCTGAATGAGAGAACCAACCTGTGCCAGTATCAGTCACCCCTGTACAGAAGAAATATTGGATGCAAAAGTCAGCTCGTTTAGTAAGGGAAGAAACTCCTATTACAAAGAAGGAGGAGGAAAAAGTGGATGAATCAGGGCCATCACGAGAGGAGGAGGAAGAAGCAGAAGTTATGAATGAGATGGTTACCACCCGATCCCTGTCCTTGAACGAGTTACAAGATATGCAAAAGGATCTCAGCTGTCATCCAGGGGAGCACATTGTCACCTGGCTGCTCCGATGCTGGGATAATGGGGCCAGTAGCCTGGAACTGGAGGAAAGAGAAGCCAAACAGCTGGGATCCCTGTCTAGGGAAGGGGTCATTCATAAGGCAAGTGGAAAAAGGACACAAGTTCTCAGCCTTTGGAGGCGGCTTCTGTCAGGTGTGAAGGAAAGGTACCCTTTCAAGGAAGATATTACCTGTCAGCCAGGCAAGTGTGGAGAGAGGCATCCGGTACCTGAGGGAATTAGCCATGCTGGAGGTGGTTTATAATCCTATAAAGTGCACCATCATCTTATGCCAACTCATTGGCAGTCATGCCCTGCGAGACCTTCAGGCATGGCAGCAGGATGGGACGGGGCAGGACGGTGAAGGGTGGGTGGGAGGGGAGGAGAAACAATGCATGCATGCATTTGGCTCCTGGAACGGTGCTCTAGGGGGTTCTGGGGGAGGTGGGCTCACATCCATACCCTCCTCCTCTAGAAGTGGAGCTGAGGGTATTATGACATTATCACCTCCAAAGAATCTCTTGGTATTTTCTTCTAGAGGTAGAGCCAATGGCACTATAAAGTCACCACCTTCAAAGAACCTCTTGGAGTCTACTGCGAACACAGATGGTATAGCATTTTCTGTATTCACGGCAGCAGCTATAGCCCACTCAGCTTCTAGCTGTTACAGAATGGATGATACCAGTTTACACAGGCCAATGGCATAATTCAATGTGTCTCCTAGATTTTGTCAATGTCCCATTTCATATACTTCCTGTCAGGAGGCAAAGAAGCCTACATCCTGTCCCCATCTTACAAGTCTTAACAAAATCTCTCTTTCATAGTTGAATCCTTTCTCAGCAAGAATATGCTGGAGGGTGTCAATAGGGTTTTCCTCTTTGCTTATCACCTTTCCCATTATACTGGTTTAGTCGGCTCACTTGCCTTTTCAGACAGGAATCCAGGCAATTTTCTGCTGAGGGTTTTTAATCCAACAAATTCGGCTGGTCACATCGGGGGTCACCAAATGTTGTAGCAGTGCAAGCTATATTCAAAGATTTAGAGAATCTAAGTAATGCACATGCAGAGACATACATAGGCAACATAGCACAACCAATAGAGTTGACTCAAAGCCACCCTTCCTTTGCTAGCTACTTCCTTATATGCTGCTTCCGCCCATGTGATCACTCAGAGTCCAATTGTTTAACTCACAGCACCTGTTTCTGATAATTGGAAGTAGCTTGCCAGCTGCATTAGTTTGTTCCTACCATCTTTATTCAAGCTGGCTGGTCCAAGTCACGTTTGTGCCTGGAGGTAATATCTTTATATAGACTTATACTCAGAGAGTTATAGTTTACCTGGTTTCATTCTGCTCCTGGAGGATAACATTTCAAGTATTTGAATTTCATCAGAGAGCAAGGCAAATTATTAACAAGCCTTCTTAAGTGATGCTGCACCACTTCTGGGGAAAAGTGCCCCCCAGCCCCCCACGATTCTCTTATGGCATTATTTTGGAAAGTACCTGATTTTCAGTAAAAACTTGATATTCGTGAACACTCAGGAACTTCTGCTACAGCATGATATGAGAACTAAATTTTTTTGTAGGGACAGTCTATGTTATCTTTGTGTCTGCAGATAGGGATGACTAGACTTGCTGAAAGATGTGCTGTTGCTTTTCCATGAGGTTGATGTTTCAAAGTGGTTTTAGTGTTTCTGACATAAGTATAATATCTTATACTTATGAATGAATTAACAGAATTCACTCTCTACATGCACTGTCATGCATATGGTAACATACTATTTGTGGACAGTTGACATACAAGATTCCCTGAAAGCTGCTCAGCTCAATGCTGTGTCTCTTTTAAATTGTCATAATTTGTGGTGGTTTAGCCCTGGATGGGTGCCAGGTGCCCACCAAGTTGTAATATCACTCCCCCTCCTAAACTGGACAGGAGAGAGAGAGAGAGAAATATAACAAAAGGGCTCACGAGTTGAGATAAGGACAGGGAGATCTCTCGGCAATTACCATCACAGGCAAAACAGACTCAGCTTGGGAAGAAATGGTTTGATTTACTACCAAACAATCAGAACTGAGGAGATAAATGAGAAATAAAACCAAATCCTAAAACACCTCACCCCATCCCTCCTTCATCTTTGGACTCTCCCTCCTCCTGCCCAGCATTGCAAGGGAATGGGAGTTATGGTCAGTTCATTACAGATAGACTTTGCGCAGCTTCTTCTCAGAGGGAGGCCTCCTCACACTTCCCACTGCTACAGTGTGAGGTCCCTCCCACAGGGTGCAGTCCTTCACAAAAACTGCCCCAACGTGGGTCATCCATAGGGTCACAAGTCCTCAGAGCAAACATGCTCTAGCGTGGGCTCCTCTCAGCTGGTTCACAGGTCCTGCCAGGAATGTGCTCCAGCGCAGGCTTCCCACAGGGTCACAGACCTCTTTGGGCATCCACCTACTCTGATGTGCATATAGCTTTTCAGTGTATTATCAGTGATTTTTAAATACAATATAAAATAGCTTACAGGCTATTATCTCTACATTTAATTTTTTTGTTTTATATCCTCATAGCATTAGTTGGCTCTGCCGCTTCTGTCTTCTCAGATGAGAACGACTGCTGGCATTCTTCCCCTGCTCCAACACAGGATTCCTCCCCCGGAACACAGTCCTTAATGAACTTCTCTGGTGTGGGTTGTTCCCAGCAGCTGCAGCTTCTGCCGTTTCACGGTTCCTCACACAGGACACAGTCCTTAGTGAATATCTCTGGTGTGAATTCACAACGAGCTCATATAGGAAACCCCAGTCGCCCAGGCATCCTGGAAGTGATCAACAACTGGCCAGAGGGCAAAGACTTTGGAATATTTCCTGAAAAAGTGACACATGCTGAAGAGGCCCCACCATACAATAAGCTGTCAGAAAATGACTAGCAATATGCTTTCTTCACCGATGGGTCGTGCCATATTGTGGGAAAACATCGAAGGTGGAAAGCGACTGTGTGGCGTCCCCTACGACAAATTGCTGAAGCTGCAGAAGGAGAAGGTGAATCAAGTCAATTTGCAGAGGTGAAAGCCATCTGGCTGGCTTTAGACATTGCCAAATGAGCAAAATGGCCAATACTATACCTCTATACTGACTCATGGATGGGGGTAAATGCTTTGTGGGGATGGCTACAGCAATGGAAACAGAATAACTGGCAATGCCGGGGCAAACCCATCTGGGCTGCCTCATTGTGGCAAGACATCGCTGCCCACCTGGAGAGGCTGATTGTGAAGGTGCAACACGTAGATGCCCACATACCCAAGAACTGGGCCAATGAAGAACATCAGCACAACCAGGAGGTCAACCAAGCTGCCAAAACTGAAGTGACTCAGCTGGATTTAGACTGGAAACATAAAGGCGAATTGTTTGTAGCTCGGTGGGCTCATGATGCCTCAGGACATCAAGGAGGAGATGCCACCTATAGATGGGCTCAAGATTGAGGGGTGGACTTGACCTTGGATGCTGTGGCACAGGTCATTCATGAATGTGAGATATGTGCTGCTATCAAACAGGCCAAATGGATGAAGCCTCTGTGGTATGAAAGACGATGGCTCAAGTATAAATATAGAGAGGCCTGGCAGATTGATTACATTATACTGCCACTGACTCGCCAAGGCAAGCGCTACGTCCTCACCATGGTGGAAGCAACCACTGGATGGCTAGAAACATATCCTGTGCCTCATGCCACCACCCAGAACACGATCCTGGGCATTGAAAAGCAAGTCCTATGGTGACACAGCACCCCAGAAAGAATCAAGTCAGACAATGGGACACATTTCAAAAACAACCTTATAGATACCTAGGCCAAAGAGCACGGCATCGAGTGGGTCTATCACATCCCCTATCATGCACCAGCTTCTGGGAAAATTGAGCGGTAAAATGGACTATTAAAGACCACTTTGAGAGCAATGGGGAGTGGGACCTTAAAACATTGGGACATGTATCTAGCAAAAGCCACCTGGATAGTCAACACAAGGGGATCTGTCCGTAGAGCTGACCCTGCTGAATCAGAACTCCTACACACTGTGGAAGGGGATCAAGTCCCTGCAGTGCATATGAAAAATCTATTAGGAAAGGCAGTTTGGATCAATCCTGCCTCAGGGAAAGGCAATCCCATCCAGGGGATTGTTTTTGCCCAAGGACCTGGATATACTTGTGTAGTGGGTCTGGGATGGTAGTGATTTTCCACAGCAGCTCTTGCAGTGCTGTGCTTACTGTTGATATCAATATTATGACTACTACTCGCACAGCATCAGGACTGTCCCTCCAGCATTCCTTCCCCCACCTTCACCAATAGCTCTGGGTTGGCACAATCTTGGGAGGGACCACGGCCAGAACAGCTGACCCAGGCTGACCAAGGAGATATTCCATACCATATGACGTCAGCTCAGTAATATAAACTGGGGGAGAGGAGCAGAAAGGGGAGGCAAGATTCATTTTTGGCCTTCCAAAAGCAACCGCTACGCGTACTGAAGCCCTGCTTCTCGGGAGGTGGCTGGACATCGCTGCTGATGGGAAGTAGAGAGTAACAGCTTTATCTGCTTTTGCTTCACTTCCCGTGTACGCAGCTTTGCTGTTTCTTTGTTAAACTACTTTTATCTCAACCCACGAGACTCTCATTTTCTCCCCTTCCCTGGCTTGCTGAAGAGATGGGTGATGGAGCGGCGTGGTGGACACCAGACATCCAGTCAGGGTCAAACCAACACACTAATTTAATCCCCCTCTAACCAAAACCATAAAACCCTAAAATACAACAAACAGAAAATACCACAGAGTGATACAATGCTGAAGAGCACAACCAGCCCTTTAAGACCACCTTCCTCTCCTGTCATGGGTTTGTGTGGAGCCACTTCTGGTAATGGGGAAGGGACTGTAAAGATTGTTCTGTCCTCGAGACACATGACAGCAGCAAGGTTTAGTTTTTGCGACTGAGCGGCCAAAGCGGCAAAGAATTCCTGGAGGAGGGAAAGCAGAGGAGCAGCGAGGAGACACACCAGGAGCCAGCAGCTCTCAAGAGGGAATAGTCCTGCCTGGAAGCGGAGCAGAGGCAACCACAGGGGATTTAAATGGCCCCCAGGAAGTGAGAGTGACCAGGAGCGTGGCCCATCAGTTTGAGCAGGGAGGGCAGGCAGGGAACAACCCATCATCTGCAAAGAGAGCCTCAACCCAGGGAAGTGCTCTGGTCTCAAGCTGACAAGATGGTGAGTACTCGCCTGTGAGCTAAAGACAGGACTCTGAAAGAGAATGCCCTGGAGAAGATCAATGCATCCACCTAGACAGAACTGGGTAGCAAGGATGCTTCAGCACAGGCAGACTGCAGGGGGTGTTTAGGTACATCTCTTGATAAGGTAAGTATGCATAATAGGTGCCATCAAGTCCAAGAGCTGCAAGAAACTATTAGTAGGCTCCAAAGCATGAGAGGAGCAGAGCTAGAGATTCACAGATGGTTCCACAACCAGGCACCATCCACCACTGAAAATGAAATGCTTTGGACCCTGGTGACACTAAAAAGCAGGGCTACGCTTTGCAACCCTCCCTCCAGTGTTCCAGTCAAGAACAAATTTGAAGTATTAACAATGGAGGACATAGATGAGCAAGGTCTGGGTGGGGAAACCTCAACAACCAATCTACCACCAACTGCTCCACAGGCAACAGGTAATAGAAGCAATGGGTGCTCATTGTGGGTGACACTGCTAAAAGGTGCCAAGAGACCCATCTGTGGATCAAAGGAGTTGAGAGGGGTGCTGCCTGCTGGGAGCCAAGATCCCAGACATGGCTGAGAGTGCTACATCTCATCAGGAATGCAGGCTACTATCTGCAACTCCTCTTCTACGTGGACATGAGCAATGTAATGAGTCTTGACATTATCACAATCAAAGAGGATTATAAAACCTTGGGGAAGCAAATGAAGGGTAGGGGAGCTCAAGCTATCTTTTCATCCATCCTGCCTAGCAGAGGAAAGGGGGCAGTCAATAATAGAAGAATCATGTGAGTTATCTCCTGGCTTAGAGGTTGGTGCCAATGAGAAGGTTTCGATTTTTATAACAAAGGGACTTTCTTCAATGACTTTAATGTGATAGGGCAAGATCTGTCTCACAAGGGCACTGGTATCTTTGGGAACAGTCTGGCATCCAGGTTTCCCTGGATGGATGAAAGAGGATTCTCCCTGGTTTGATTCTCCTTTGGGGTGATCAGTCTTCTGCATCTCATCTTGGAGTGCGACTGAGAAGCATTCATCATTGAATTTCCTACCCTGACCTGTTTCCCTGTTATATAGGATGGCTCATTCTTTGCCATTTTGCCCCTCACCCTCCAAGTCCTTTAGTTCCTTGATCCTCTTGATCAAGTTGGCCAGCCTATTCCCAAATATTCCAGTGCTCTTAGGAGAGAGATGTATTCCATCCTGCCCTATCAAGTTACAGTCACCAAAGAAGGTTCTATTGTCATAGAAACCAAAACCTTCCCACTGGCATCAGCCTTTTAGCCAGGAGTTAACTTGTCCAATTTTTGCATTCGTGACTTCCCCTTTTCCTCTGGTGGACAGGATGGAAGGGAAAATAACTTGTGCTCCTCTACCCCTCACTTGTTCCCCCAGTGTTTTAAAATCCTTTTTTATTCTGGAGATATCGTGCCTCATTACATCATTCATCCCCATGTGGAAGAGTAAGGGATAGTAGCCCATGTCCCTGACGAGATGTGGCACTCTCACAGCCACATCATGGATGTTGGCTCCCGGCAGGCAGCACACCTCATATGACTCCTTGTCCAAATGACAGATGGGTCTCTCGGTGCCTCTTAACAATGAGTCACCCACAACAAGCACCTGTTGCTTTTTTTTTTACGGTGTCTACTGCCTGTTGCTGGTGGAGCAGCTGATGGTGAATTGTTTGTTGAGTTTTCCCCTTCTGGACCTACTGGCACAGGTCAGTTCTCTGATTCAGCTGCAGTGCCTGCCACCAGGGTTTGAGTAGCCACAGTGCATGTCATTGGGGTTGGGG
The DNA here is from genome assembly GCF_028858725.1 of Colius striatus. Lineage (NCBI taxonomy): Eukaryota > Metazoa > Chordata > Aves > Coliiformes > Coliidae > Colius > Colius striatus. The sequence goes on along the minus strand of NC_084789.1, from coordinate 22,418,791 downwards.
TAGCTGTGGTGCCTGTTGGTCTATTTTTCTCCCCTTCCCCTTGAGGGTGCTGCTTAATGTTGAGCAGTGTTTGATAGATACTGGCCAGGGCCCAGCATAGTGCAGTCAGTTGTGCCTATTTGGAATAACCACATTTTATTTTCAAATACTGAATCACTCTGCCAGAGTCCTGTTCAGGGGTGAAGTTCCAAACCATTGGAGGTGAGAAATTTCCTAGATACCTGCCCATATTCTCCCATCCATGACTATCCAGCCTTGGGTAAGATCTTTGAGTGAAACGCTTAACAAATTTTACAACTCTAAGCAAGACGTGAAACACAATTGAGGAGACATAGCAGTAAAAGCAGGATGACTGGAATGCCCCAAAGGTATGCAAAATCCTCAAAAGCTGTTATAGTCAGCCAGAAGGAGAAAGGAGAGGTGAAAGGATGGGAGAAGGGTGAAACCTAATGAGCAAGGATGAGGAAAAGGCTGAGCTACTTAATACCTTTTCTGCCTCAGTCTTCAATACTAAACCCAGGTATTCTCTGGGCACTTGTGTCCACCAGAGCTGGAAGACAGAGATGGGGGACAGGATGAAGCCCCCTTAGTCCAAGGGGAAATGATGTGTGACCAGCTGCTCCACGTTGACACATACAAGTCAATGGGGCCAGATGGAATCCAAACGATGGTGCTGAGAGAGGTGGCGGGATAATACGGTGATGGCAAGGCTCATTTATTTTCAATTGAGTGGCTGATTGAGGTAATACAGGGATTCTTGGAGCACGGAGAGTGGAAGAAAAGCAAGGAGATCTGCCAAGAGCCATCAACTCTCGCGAGGGGGACAGTCTTGCCAGGAGGTGGAGCCGCAGCAACCACAGGGGATTTAAATGTTCCCCAGGGAGTGCAGTGAACAAGACAGGCAAACAGGGCGTGGCATGTCAACCAGAAGTGGCACATCAGCCAGGCATAGCACGGCAGTTTGCACAAAAGTTTGCGTGACAGTTTGCGCAGGCTGGGCGATCAGGGAGGGCAGGCAGGGAGCAATCCCACAGCCCACACAGGGATCCACAGTCGGAGAAGTGCTCCTGTCTCAAGCTAACAAGATGGTGGGCACTTGCCTGAGGGCTAAAGCCAAGGCTCAGATGGAGAATACCCTGGTGAAGACTGATGCATCCACCCAAAGATGGTCAGCAAGGATGCTCAGCAAGGATGCTTCAGTCCAGGCGGATTGCAGGGGATGTTTAGGATGTTTAGGCACATCTGCTGCTAAGTTAACTATGTGTCATAGGTGCCCTCAAGTTCAAGAGCTGCAGCGCCAGATGAAAGAGCTGCAGGAAACCATTAGCAGACTGTGTAGTACTATAGGAGTGGAGGTGGAGATTGAAAGAAGGCCCCTTCATAACCCTCCTTCCAGAGTACCAATGAAAAATAAAAATGAGGCATTGATGACGGGGGACTCAGTTGGCCAAGTGATTTTGAGATATATATGAATATGTATAACTTGTGTAATAATGGACCAATCAATAAGAGTGATGTAATGTGTAAAAGTAACTAATAACCAATCAAGGCAAAGGGTAAAGTTAATGAACAATTATAAGCAGGCTTTTGTGCATAGTGAAAAAGAACAAAAGAATGTTGGGTATAAATATATGTTAATTTTAATGCTTCATTGGACATTCTTTAGGAATGATCCCGTGTCCCTGGTGCATCATCAAATAAAGGACATCTTTGCTTATCTAAGTTTTGTGTAGATAAGATTTTCTTCCCCAGCAGATTTGCAACAAGCTGACTTTGGCCTCTTCATAGACCTGCTTGGAGGGATCTCATGGGATAAGATCCTAGATGGCAGAAGTGCCCAAGAGAGCTGGTTGATCTTCAAGCACCACTTCCTCCAAGTCCAGGATCAGGGTGTCCCCACATGTAGAAAAGTAGGCATGAGGCCTCCATGGATGAAAAAAGAACTGCTGGGACAAATCAAGGAGAAAGCAGCCATCTCTGAGAGGTGGAAACAGGGCCTGATTTCTTGGGAAGAGTATAGGAACTTCACCAGAGAATGCAGAGGTGCATCCAGGAAGGCTAAACTCCTTTTAGAATTAAACCTGGCCAAGAAAGTAAAGGAAAACAAGAAGGGGTTTTTCAGGTACATCAACAGCAAAAGGAAAATTAGGGAGAATGTGGGCCCATTGCTGAAAACAGAGGGTGCCCTGGTGACCAAGGATGCAGAGAAGGCTGAATGCCTTCTTTGCTTCAGTCTTTACGGGCAAGGCTGTCCCTCAGGAAGCCCAGTCCAGCAAGGATAGTAGGATGGTCTGGACAGCAGAGGACTTGCCCTAGGTGGAAGAGGAAGAAGTTAAAGACTTTTTGGCCAAGCTTAACACTCATAAGTCAATGGGACCTGGTGGGATGCGTCCAAGAGTGCTGAGAGAGCTGGCTGATGTGATTGCTAAGCCTCTCTCCATCATTTCTGAACAATCATGGAGGACAGGAGAGGTGCCTGAGGACTGAAGAAAGGCCAATGTCACTCCAGTCTTAAAAAGGGCAAGAAGGACAACCCGGGAAATTACAGGTCGGTCAGCTTCACCTCCATCCCTGGAAAGGTGATGGAACAACTCATCCTGAATGTCATCTCAAATCACATAAAGGACAAGGTTATCAGGGGGAGTCAACATGGATTCACCAAGTTGAAATCCTGTTGACCAACCTAATAGCCTTCTACAAGGGCACAACTGACTGGCTAGATGAGGGGAGAGCAGCAGATGTCATCTACCTTGACTTCAGCAAGGCTTTTGACACTGTCTCCCATTAGATCCTCATCAGAAAGCTCAAGTAGTGTGGCTTGCATGAGAGGACAGTGAGGTGGATCGAGAGCTGGCTGAATGACAGAGCCCAGAGGGTGGTGATCAACGGCACAGAATCGAGTTGGAGGCTTGTGGCCAGTGGAGTTCCACAGGGATCGGTTCTGGGGCCAGTCTTGTTCAACATCTTCATCAACGACCTGGATGAGGGGACTGAGTATACCCTCAGCAAGTTCACTGATGACACCAAACTGGGAGGACTGGCTGATTCCGCAGAAGGCTGTGCTGCCATTCAGCAGGATCTCATCTGGCTTGCGAGTTGAGCAAAGCAAAACCTCATGAGATTCAACAAGGACAAGTGCAGAGTCCTGCATCTGGGGAGTAACAACCCCATGCACCACTACAGGCTGATGGTTGACCTGCTGGAATGTAGCTCTGCAGAGAGAGACCTGGGAGTTCTGGTGGGCAGCAAACTAAACATGAGCCACAATGTGCTCAAAACACAAAAAGTTCCATTTAATCATAAGAAAAAACTATTTCACTGTGAGAGTGACGGAGCAGTGGAACAGGCTGCCCAGGGAGTTTGTGGCGTCTCCTTCCTTGGAGGTCACCAAGACCCATCTGGACGTGTTCCTGTGCGACCTGATCTAGGTGGACCTGCATTGGCTGCCGGTCAGGAGCGGTCGTGTCAGGTGATGAGCAATTGCAGCACGCACCATTCCTTTTGTATATCCCCTCATTTACTGTTAAAACTGTTTTTTCCTGAACTTGTTTCTTCTTATTGTTGTTCTATTAAACCGTTCTTATTTCAACCTACACGGGTTTTTCCCCTTTTTCTCTGGTTCCCCTCCCCACTCTGCCGGGAGGGGGAGGAGTGAGCAAGCACCCTCGTGGCTCTTTGTTCCTGACTGGACAAAACCACGACATTATTTGGCGCCCAACGTGGAGCCCGCAGGGTTGAAATAAGACAGAGTGGGCTGAAACAAATTTCTTGTGTACATTTCTGATATTAGTTTTAAAAGCTGCTGGTAACAATGTTGATTTATATGCTTAAATGGTGTTGGCCAATAATTTCTCATATGCACTATATATTCTCCGTGATAGTGTTTATTGCCTTTGGAAAAGGGACAAAAGCACTCATTCTGATATACTGGTTGTTATTGGCTTATGGTATAAGTATTGGCTTATGATAGGTATATCACTGGGTATGGAGCTAGGCCAGTACTTGTACATAACTTGGTTGTCATTTCTGCAACTTGGACATTTCTTCTCAGAATGTAGTGACAATAATGACATAGTTCATGGGAAAGATGGAGAGAAGTATTTTTTCCATTTTTTCCATCCTTCCTTACTCTTTCAGATTAACTGCAATAGCTTTTGACAATTCAGAATACACTTGGGATGTTCCAGCCATTGTGGTTTGATTGTTCTGTCCTCTAGGTAGGGTGTTTTTCTTGGGTAGAGTTGCAAAATTTGTTTTTCAGACTGTTATGAGGTTGGGCAGCTATGGAGGGATTGACATACAGAAGAATATGAACAGGTATTGGAAGAGTTTTTTACTTGTACAGATTAGGAATGTCACCCTAGCAACAACTGTGGCTATTCAAACCAAGGCAATTGATGCTGTTGCTGCCCTAATGCCAACAGCAGACTGATTCTGAATCAGAGGATCAACCTGTGCCAGGGTCAGTTGCTCCTGTCCAGAAAAAGAAATACATAAAAAAATCAGTTCACCTCATGAGGGATGAAGATGAACCAGTGTCATCATGGGAGTGGGAGGAAGAGTCACAGCTAGAGATAATCACCCGGTCCTTGTCCCTGAGCGAACTGCGAGAAGTGCAAAAAGATTACAGCCGCCACCCAAGCGAGCACCTTGTCGCCTGGCTGCTCTGATGCTGGGAGAATGGGGCCCACAGCTTGGACTTGGAGGGCAGGGAAGCCAGGCAACTGGGCTTCCTGTCCCAGGATGGCGGCATTGACAAGGCAATTGGAAGAAAGGTAGAAGTCCTCAGCCTCTGGAGAAGACTTTTGTCAGGTGTGAAGGAAAGATACCCCTTCAAAGAAGACATCATATGCCACCCAGGCAAGTGGACCACAATGGACAAAGGTATCCAGTACCTGAGGGAGTTAGCTGTGCGGGAAATGATTTATAATGAGCAGTCACTAACAGACCCAGATGAGGTCCAGTGCACACAATCTATGTGGTGAAGATTTCTGCAAAGTGCACCATCATCTTATGCTAATTCATTGGTAGTCATCTCCTGGAAAGAAGGCGAGGGGAAAACAGTGGGGGAAATGGGTGTTCAACTTTGGCAATATGAAGAAAGACTGTCTTCCTCCCTACAGGCTGTTGTTTCAGCTGAAGATAAAATGTCAAAAGAGTTCCACCAATTCAAAGAAGATATGTCCCGCACTCCACCTGCCTGAGTCCATACTTCAGCTATTAGTCCCTCTGTTCAAGAGAGGGAATATATAGGGCAAACACCACCAGGTGCTTTGTGGTCTTACCTGCAGGACCAGGGAGAGAACATGAACAAGTGGCATGGGCAACGTACTTCAGGCTTAAGGGCACAGACACGGGAGTTACGGGGAAAAACCGTTACAAGAAGCAATGTCTCCTGGAAAGATGCTGCTCCAGTTTCCAGTGAGCAACTCCCTAGACAGAATAGAAGGGTTGAGATCTATTCTAGTCCCCTCAAGGGGACTTCTAGCTCTTTTCCACAAAAAGTATCCAATGACTGCCATGGCCAGTACTAGGGAGGCCCTGCCTCCAGCCAGGTGGAGGAGAGGGACAACCGAGTTTATTGGACAGTGTGGATCCGATGGCCTGGCACATCAAACCCAGAAGAATACAAGGCTTTAGTGGATACTGGAGCACAATGCACTCTGATGCCATCAAGCTGTAAAGGGACAGAATCTGTTTGTATTTCTGGAGTGACAGGGGAATCTCAATAGCTAATCTTGTTAGAAGCTGAAGTGAGTTTAACTGGGGATGAGTGGCACAAACACCCCATTGTAGCAGGCCCAGAAGCTCCGTGTATCCTGGGCATAGACTACCTCAAGAGAGGGTATTTTAAGGACCCAAAAGGGTGGGCCTTTGGTGTGGCTGCAGTGGAGATAGAGGAAATTGAACAACTGTCCAGCATGTCTGGCCTCTCAGAGGACCCTTCTGTTGTGGGATTGCTGATGGTTAAACAACAACAGGTGCCAATTGCAACCACAACAGTGCACCGGCGGCGATATCGCACCAGCAGAGATTCAGTGAATCCCATTCATAAGTTGATTCGCCAACTGGAGAGCCAAGGGCTGATCAGCAAAACTCACTCACCCTTTAACAGTCCCATATGGCCAGTGCAAAAGTCTAGTGGAGAGTGGATACTGACAGTGGACTATCGTGGCCTGAATGAAGTCACGCAGCCACTGAGTGCAGCTGTGCCGGACATGCTGGAACTCTAATATGAACTGGAGTCCAAGGCAGCCAGATGGTATGCCACCATTGATATTGCCAATGCATTCTTCTCAATCCCTTTAGCAAAAGAGTGCAGGTCCCAGTTTGCTTTCACTTCGAGAGAAGTTCAGTATACCTGGAATCGACTACCCCAGGGGTGGAAACACAGCCCCACCATTTGCCGTGGACTGATCCAGGCCATATTTAAGAAGGGCGAGGCCCCAGAACACCTGCAATACATAGATGACATTGTGTGGGGCAACTCAGCAGAGGAAGTTCTTGAGAAAGGGAAGAAGATAATTCAAATTCTTCTGAAGGCTGGTTTTACCATTAAACGAAGTAAGGTCAGAGGGCCTGCGTTAGGAGATGCAATAGATGTGATCAACAAAATTGCAGCCATGTCTCCACCAACTAGCAAAAAGGAAACACAAGCTTTCCTAGGTTTTGTGGTTTTTTGGAGAATGCACATTCCAAATTATAGTATGACTGTGAGCCCTCTCTACCATGTGACACGGAAGAAAAATGATTTTGAATGGGGTCCTGAACAGCAACAAAGTTTTGAACAAATTAAACAGGAGATTGTTCATGCAATGACACTTGGGCCAGTCCGGACAGGACCAGATGTTAAAAATGTGCTCTACACCACAGCAGGGGAGAATGGCCCTACTTGGAGTCTTTGGCAGAGATCACCTGGGGAGACTCAAGGCTGACCCCTTGGATTCTGGAGTCGGGGATACAGAGGATCCGAGGCCTGATACACTCCAACCAAGAAGGAGATACTGGCAGCATATGAAGGGGTTCAAGCTGTCTCAGAAGTGATTGGCACAGAAACGCAACTTCTCCTAGCCCCCCGACTGCCAGTGCTGGGCTGGATGTTCAAAGGGAGGGCCTCCTCCACACATCATGCAACTGATGCTACATGGACTAAGTGGATCGCACTGATCACACAATGAGCTCATATAGGAAATTCTAGCCGCCCTGGAATTCTGGAATTCATCACGAACTGGCCAGAGTGTGAAGACTCTCTGGTAAATATCACCAGAAAAGGAGGCAACATGTGCTGAAGAGGCCCCATCATATGAGGAACTTCCAGAAGATGAGAAGCAGTATGCCCTGTTCACCGATGGGTCCTGTCGTCTTGTGGGGAAGCATCAGAGGTGGAAGGCAGCTGTGTGGTGTTCCCTACACAAATTTCAGAAACTGCAGAAGGAAAGGGTGAATTGAGCCGGTTTGCAGAGGTAAAAGCCATCCAGTTGGCTTTAGACATTGCTGAATGAGAAAAATGGCCAAGGCTTTACCTCTACACTGAGTTGTGGATGGCGGCAAATGCTGTGTGGGGGTGGTTACAGCAAAGGAGGAAAAACAACTGACAACAACGGGGCAAACTCATCTGGACTGCCCCAATATGGCAAGACATCGCTGCTTGACTGGAGAAGCTAGTTGTGAAAGCGCGCCATGTAGATGCCCACATACCTAAGAACAGGGTCACAGAAGAACATCTGCATAACCAGCAAGTGGATAAGGCTGCAAAGATTGGAGTAGCTCAGGTAGATTTGGATTGGCAACACAAGGGGGAGTTATTTTTAACTCGGTGGGCCCATGATACCTCAGGTCATCAAGGAAGAGATGCCACCTATAAATGGGCTCGTGATCGAGGGGTGAATTTAACCTTGGACATCATTGCACAGGTTGTCCATGAGTGTGAGATGTGTGCTACAATCAAATAAGCCAAACGGTGAAAGCCCATATGGTATGGAGGACAATGGCAGAAATATAAATACGAAGAGGCCTGGCAGATTAATTACATCACACTGCCACAGACTCGCCAAGGCAAACGCCATGTGCTCACAATGGTGCAGGCAACCACCAGCTGGTTGGAAACGTATCCTGTGGCTCATGCCACTGCCTGGGAGCACCATCCAGGGCCATGAAAAGAAAATCCTCTGGCAACATGGCACTCCAGAAAGAATTGAATCAGACAATGGGACACACTTCAGAAACAACCTCATAGATGCCTGGGCCAAAGAGCATGGCACTGAATGGGTTTATCATATTCCCTATCATGCACCAGCCTCAGGAAAAATTGAACGACACAATGGACCAACAGGTATTCGATACCATACTGACATATAGGCAGGGAGCTAGTCGGGGATGGAGCTCGGCTGCCGGTCGAGAGTGGTCGTGTCAGGTCCTGGGTGGTGAGCAACTGCGGCATGCACCATTCCTTTTGCATATCCCCTCATTTACTGTTAAAACTGTTTTTTTCCTGAACTTGTTTCTTCTTGTTGTTGTTCTATTAAACCATTCTTATTTCAGCCTACGCGGGTTTTTCCCCTTTTTCACTGGTTCCCTCCCAGGGAGAGGAGTGAGTGAGCACCCTCGTGGCTCTTTGGTCCTGACAAAATCACGACATGGGGGCAATGGATTGAGGGTGGATCAGTCAGCATTTTCATTAGAGTTGTTTTTTCCACTGTTGTTGCAGCTGTGTAGTAATTTCAGTTGATATGGTTTGGTCCACTTAGATGGAATCCACTGAGGACCTTGATCTGCAATGACACAAGCGTAACCTCTTCCCCACATTGACAGATCCATGATTCATTGTATAAATGGCCTTCATTTATCTATCCTGAGGGCTCATCCCCTCTTCCATCATTTTTTGTTTTTCTAGCAGCCCCTTTAGACTTTGATGCTGTTGTGATTTCGCCCAGCTAGCACAGCAGCACCACGACAGTCTCTCGCTCGGTGCCCCCATTCACCCCCACCTCCATTAGGATGGCAGAGGACCCAGCAAAATGGGAGTAAAAAGATAAGCAAGGTTGCTGTGGATTGAGACAAGGGCAGGGAGGGCTCACTGCCAATTACAGTTCTGGGAAAAACAGACTCCAGTACTCGACTTAGAGAGGAAAGTAGGAAAGTTTATTCTACAAGAAGCAGAATGGAAGCAAAGAGGGAGTAGGATGATGAGAAAATGACAACCAGCACTTTAAGATCTCCCTCCCCCATCCCTCCTTTCTTCCCGGGCCCAGCTCACTGCTCCCGATATCTCTACCTCCTTCCCCCCGAATGGCTCAGGGGGGCAGGGAGTGGGGGATGTGGTCAGTCTCTCACAGATGGGCTCTGCCGCTTCTGTCTTCTCAGATGAGGACGAAGGGGCTGTAAAGATGGCTTCTGTAAGAAGTTGCTCGCAACTCTCCCCAGCTCTGAGCCAGACCCACTTCTGGGGCTGAGCTAATTAGACACCTCCACAATCACTTTTTAAGAAGAAGCCGGAAGGGGAGGTTTCTTTCCTCCATCTTTTTCCTTCTTCTGCCCCTTCTTCTTCTTCTGGCTGGTGGTGGTGCAAGGAGTAGGAACAGTGAGAGAAACAACCATGTGGACTCCAAGGTCAGTGATGAAAGAGAGGAGGAAGTGTGCTGGAGCAGAGACTCCCCTGCATTCTATGGAGAGAACTGGTGAAGCTGAGATTTATTTTCATTTCTTTAAAGACTCCACATCAGCGGTAGAGACTCATTTTAATAATGAGCCCATATCAGAGGCAGAGACTCACTTTGCTAAAGCTGGCCCCAGACCAGGGGCAGCAATTCACTTCATTAAAGGCCCCAAGCCAGGGACAGTGACTATGGCCAGAAGAGGCCGTGTCCCGTGGGGGGGACCCAACAACTTCACTGCAGACCCCGAGCCAGGGGCAATGATTTTCTTCTTTAAAACTATGGCCAGGAAGAGACACAATATCCACAGCTGTAACGGTAGGGAGGAACCCACGACAAAGTAGCTCATTAAACTTATGCCCAGAAGAGGCCTTGTCCCAAGAGAGGGACCCTGCAACTGCAGAAACTGCAACCACGGTGAAGAATCCACGCCAGAGATATTCACCAAGGACTGTGTCCTGTGTGATGGAACCTGTATCGACAGAAGCCACAGCTGTTGGGAACAACCCACACCAGAGAAGTTTGTTAAAGACTGTGCTCCGGGGGAGGAACCCCGTGTTGGAGCAGGGGAAGAATGCAAGCAGTCGTCCTCATCTGAGAAGACAGAAGCGGCAGAGCCCATCTATGAGAGACTGACCACATCCCCCACTCCCTGCCCCCCTGAGCCATTCGGGGGGAAGGAGGTAGAGATATCGGGAGCAGTGAGCTGGGCCCGGGAAGAAAGAAGGGATGGGGGAGGGAGATCTTAAAGTGCTGGTTGTCATTTTCTCATCATCCTACTCCCTTTTTTCTTTTATTCCGTTCTGTTTCTTGTAGAATAAACTTTCCTACTTTCCTCTCTAAGTCGAGTACTGGAGTCTGTTTTTCCCAGAACCATAATTGGCAGCGAGCCCTCCCTGCCCTTGTCTCAATCCACAACAACCTTGCTTATCTTTTTACTCCCATTTCGCTGGGTCCTCCGCCATCCTAACAAGGTTGGGGGTGAATGGGGGCACCGAGCGAGAGATTGTCGTGGTGCTGCTGTGCTAGCTGGGCCAAACCACGACACTGTGTTATGCAATCAATCTGTCAGGCCTCTACATTTTTATATTTCTGCCACTGCCCTTCATACCGTTTGGCTTGTTTGATTGTAGCACGTCTCGCATTCATGGACAACCTGTGTGTTGCCGCTACCAGCAACATCGCCAGGCCGCCCACACGGATCACTCAGCCCAATCCCGCTGAGGGGACAAGATCACGGCATACTCAGTATGGATGATGCTTTATTCCAACTAATTGTTTACACTATGTGCTTTTATCTGCTAACACAAGCACATGCTAGCTGAGTCAATTGCAGAAAAATATAAACAGGTTCCACTTCACTGCCTAATCTCGCCAATAGTTGAGTGACCCCAGCTGGATCTGTGTCACGGCGAGCACTCCGAAGAACACGTCAACCTGCAAAAGAGACTCAGTAGACTGTTAGACTCATATCTCTGGTCATATTCGTTTCGCTGGGACCAACTGCTGGGTTCCCTCCTTTTCTATACAAGCATACCCTCGGCCCAGGCTTCTAAGCTTCCACCCTGATTCCCACTCCCCAGTGTCGATTTGCCATAATTTGACTGCTGGTAATTTATCTACTGCTATCGGTTCTTGCTCCCTTAAAGTGTGCTTGCGCCGATATGGGTCCTGACCCTTGAACAAAGTGGTTAAGAACGTACAGACAGTGCATCAAAATATTGTGTTGCCTATCGGGGGAAATTCTATGTCCCATGCTCTCCCCCTCCCTAAGACAGTTGAGCTGTACTTTAAGAGTAGCATGAGCACGTTCAACAATCGCCCCTCCCTGGCTATTGTGAGGGATACCGTGTACCAATTTGATCTGCCAGGTTTGACAGAATTCCTGTGTCACATGGGAGGTGTAACAAGGCCCATTGTCAGTTTTGATTTGTTCAGGACATCCTAGGAGGGCTATACGTTGTAGTCAGTGCCTAATCGCGTGGCACGCTGTGGCTCCACGCATGGAGGTAGCTAGTATGTAGCCACTGCAAGTGTCAATGATGACATGGAGGTGATGGTTGGGATGAAAGGCTCATAAATTGTGACATCCGTTTGCCAGATCTGATTTGGGAACAACCCTCGGGGATTAACTCTGGCTTCCCATGGTAGCACCAAAGCACATTGAGGGCAAGCAGCAACTATCTGCTTCACCACTTGTAAAGGGATCTTGGTCTGATGATGTAGAGCCCGTGCTCCACAATGCAAAAGGCGTGTAGCTGTCTGGCCGCTGGGAAATCCTCTTGAGCAGAGATAGGCCATACATGCGTTGCTGCTTCATCTGCCTTCGGTGAAAGACCCCAGAATATTGGTGTGACTTTTGATGTATATAATACAGCAAAGGGCAGCACAAGTTTGTAAGGCATTCAATATGAGGTCTGCTAAACCGGTGGAGGCACAAATGGCTCATGCACATTGTCAAACTAGTTCAGTAACAAATCTTGAGTTGGTGACGATATTGAGCGGCGTTGAATGCCATGCCTCCAGGGCAAAGGACGACAGCCTTGGCCTCTAGATATTGCACCGATTTTGTGGCGTCAGTATGCAAGATTTTCTCCCATCTGTCTCCCTGTTTCCACACCACTGCCGCTGTGTTGGTCTTTGATGAGGCATCTGTAAACGTGTGTCTTTACAGTCCCATGCAGCTCCTTCACAACTTTTGTTTCTAAGGGAGCCCATTCCTATCTGCCTCCATCGGTCACTGAATCATAGAATCATAGAATCATGGAATCATAGAATGTTAGAATGTTAGGGATTGGAAGGGACCCCCAGAAATTACCCAGTCCAACCCTCTACCCCGCAGAAGCAGGTTCACCCAGACCAGGTCACATAGGAACATGCCCAAGTGGGTCCTGATGATCTCCAAGGTAGCATGCTCCACAACATCCCCCCGGGCAGCCTGCTCCACTGCTCCATCATCCTCACAGTAAAATAGTTCGGTTTGGGTTTTTTTGGTTTGTTGTTTTGGTTTTTTTTTTTAAGTCATAACTCAAATTTTACTAACAAGCATCAGAGTTTTATAATCAGCAGCAAAGCTAGCATGTTTACACTACTTCTAATTGGTCCTTTCTCTAAAAGCCAGATGCACTTTCTGCCATAAGCCTTGGGGTTTCCCATACTGCTTCAGCCTCTTCCTTGCTCCAGCTTGTTATCATGTAGGCATTCTTTCTTCTTCTTTTCTCACAGAGTGGCCCAAGGACAATCCGCACATTAGTTCTCAAAGCATGGGTTGTTCACTGTTACCAGGCCGTGGCCTTTTTCAGACAGAAATTCCTCCACAATTCCCCCTTTTTCTTTTTGAGCAACTCATGCCTGGTAAGCTTCTTTTTATACACTGAAAAAAAAAAAAAAAAAAGCACAGCTGAGAAACAAAATTATTACACTTGTGCTAAAAGTAAAAATCTATAGCAGCTCTATTTTGCAAGGTTGCATGTCTAATACTATTTACATCACTAAGCAAGCCTTCTAATGTTATTGGGGTTTGATTAGTTTGTTTGCTAAGCCAGCATCCTAATTTGCATAGCTGAGTTAATAAAAGCAGATACTTATACACACCCAGCCTGGGATCCACATTCTGTCTAAAATTTGTTTGTATTGCCAGTAAAATTAAACATAACAGAAAAATCCATCTTTATAGATCCCAATAATTCTAACTCCTGTGGCTCTGTTGTCATTGTTGGTAACCATGAAATGATCAAATCCCAGTTGTAAACTTTGCCATTACCCTTACCAATGAGTCCAAAACACAAATCACTTTTTATAAACCTTTTTCACCCTTTTTTTTTTAATGTGTCACTGACTTCTCAATGCCAAAATGTTCTGTTCTTCCAAGTTCCATTCCTGACACCTAAAAACAACCTAGAAAGTTTCCACTGTAAGAAAACCACTATTCATCATCACATTTATAGCAAAATGCATGGCATCACGGCCAACAGTTTTTACACTCGTTGAGGCAACGGATTGAGGATGGAAAGGATGAGCCCAGAGGTCGCTGCGCAGCGGCGACTGTGGATGGAAGGGGCAGGGGGAATCTGACTACTCCGGCGCAGCCGGTATTACTCTCTCCTGCATTTTCTTTTTCTTTGTCTGAACTCGACTGGGAAGCAACACTCACGCGGGGACTCTGCTCCGGGGCCGCACCCCTCACTCTCCTCCTCGCTGTCAAGTTTATCACATTCCACGTCCCCACATAGTGAAGGACCCGTCTGCGCTCCCAGATTCTCCACCTCCACGTTCGTCTGAGCCTCCTGATCACTACAAACTCTCTCCTCTGTCTGCGCTTTACGCCCCTCCACCCAGAGAGCTTCCTGCGATGACAACCAGAACTGTTTCTCCTCTGCTGCCTTAGTCAGAGTCCTCTTAACCTCCCCCCACGCTTTAAGATGCTGATGCTTTAAGATCCATCCCCTTGGTCCCCGCTAAGGCAGCCTGTAACATCTCCTCCTCCACTGCCATCCAATTCTGGACACTTAACAACTTTGTGGGTGCCCGTACCACACCCTGCCTCCGTATCCATAGGATGCACGCAGCCGTGGATGTGCATTGAACCTGCATGCCTGCATCAGGCGCCACTGCCTTAAGTACCTTAATCACTTGTTCCAACTGTGCCATGGCCTCGGACGTCCTGTGTTCTGCCAATCACGTCAGGGTCACCATATGTTGCCGCTACCAGCAACATCACCAGGCCGCCCGCACAGATCACTCAGCCCAACCCTGCTGAGGGGACAAGATCACTGCATACTCAGTATGGATGATGCTTTATTCCAACTAATTGTTTACACCATGTGCTTTTATCTGCTAACACAAGCACCTCCTTTCACTCCACCCTGTGCCCACCTCTTCTGTACCCTCCACCTCTCGCGTTACAGCCCGAGATCTTCCGGACGCCTACAACACCTGTGCAATGATGTCCAAGGTTAAGTTCACCCCTCGAACACAAGCCCATCTATAGGTGGCATCTCTACCTTGATGGTCTGAGGTGTCATGGGTCCATCAAGCTTAAAATAACTCCCCCTTGTGTTGCCAATCCAAATCAATCTTGTCCACTTGCTGGTTGTGCTAATGTTCTTCCGTGACTCGGTTCTTGGGTATGTGGGCATCTACATGGTGCATCTTCACAACCAGTTTCTCCAGCCGAGCAGCGATGTTTTGCCATAGTGGGTTTTCCTCATCGTTGCCAATTGTTCTGTCTCCATTGCTGTAGCCATCCTCACAGAGCGTTTGCTGCCATCCACAAGTCATTGTAGAGATAAAGTCTCGGCTATTTTCCTCCTTCAGCAATGTCTAAAGCCAACTGGATGGCTTTTACCTCTGCAAACTGACTCAATTCACCCTTTCCTTCTGCAGTTTCTGAAATGTTGCATAGGGGACTCCATACAGCCGCCTTCTACCTTTGATGCTTTCCTACAAGACGACAGGACCCATCAGTGAACAAGGCATATCGCTTCTTGTTTTCTGGCAGTTCCTCATATGATGGGGCCTCTTCAGCACGTCACCTCCTTCCCTGGTAATATTTCAGTCTTCACACTGGCCAGTTTGTGAACACTTCCAGAATTCCAGGACAGCTAGAATTTCCTATGTGTGCTTGTTGTATGATCAGTGAAACTCATTTACTCCACTTAGCATCCCTTGCATGATGTGTGGAGGAGACCCTCCCTTTGAACATCCAGCCCAGCACTGGCAGTCAGGGTGCTAGGAGAAGCTGTATTTCTGTGCCAATCACTTCTGAGGCAGCTCGAACTCCTTCATATGCTGCCAGTATCTCCTTCTTGGTTGGAGTGTATAAGACATCAGATCCTCTGCATCCCCGACTCCAGAACCCAAGGGGTCAGCCTCAAGTCTCCCCAGATGCTCTCTGCCAAAGACTCCAAGTAGGACCATTCTCCCCGGTCGCAGTGTAGAGCACATTTTTAACATCTGGTCCTGTCCAGACTGGTCCAAGTGCCATTGCATGAACAATCTCCTGTTTAACTTGTTCAAAACTTTGTTGCTGTTCAGGATCCCATTCAAAAACATTTTTTTTCCATGTCACATGGTAGAGAGGGCTCACAGTCATACTGTAATTTGGAATGTGCATTCTCCAAAAAACCACAACACCTAGGAAAGCTTGTGTTTCATTTTTTGCTAGTTGGTGGAGACATGGCTGCAATTTTGTTGATCGCCTCTACTGGGAAATGATGACGTCCATCCTGTCATTTTATTCCTAAAAACTGGATCTCCCGATCAGGTACTCTGACCTTACTTTGTTTAATGGCAAAGCCAGACCTCAGAAGGATTTGAATTATTTGCTTCCCTTTCTCAAGGACTTCTGCTGAGTTGCCCCACATAATGGGTCAATGCATTGCAAGTGTTCTGGGGCCTCACCCTTCTCCAGTGTTGCCTGGATCAGTCCATGGAGATGGTGAGGCTGTGTTTCCACCCCTGAGTCAGTTGATTCCAGGTGTATTTGTAAGAAACAAACAAGTTTTCTTGAGAAAGACTGAGGTCAGACTCTGCAGTGAAGCACTTTTATTAAGCCTACTTGCAAGAGCTGGTGTCTTAGCTAGTAGGCACACCTGATAGATACAGTATTCAGCTTTTTATCCCCTATCCAGGCAGAAAGGTCCCTCCCTTGTTTCCCCATTGTTTAGGTACTCCAAGATTTACAACTTCCTGAGGAGCCTACAATCCCCTCAAGGGATGTCTGGTTCTTGTTCACAATCTTATCACCCATACCCCCACAGTCTTATCTAAAATTTAAAACTCACCAGGCATCTGGTTAGCAATAAAAAGAAACAGATATCCTAGAAATTCTTTGTCTTAATCTTCTTGGCTCCATCCTGCAAAAACCACATTAACATTTTTTACAATTTCCCCCCCCTTTTTTTTATACATTTGTTGCTTTTTGCAATGACTCTTCCAGGTTAGACAACACTATTTCAGTTATTTTTTAACAATAACTCTTCTTGATTTTCTTCTTGTTCCTTGAGAAGGAACATTTTCTCTTGGTAAGGTGGTGGTTCTAAGGACATTTATTTAGATAATGCAGTTTCTATTAATCGTTGTACAAGCCCCCTAACACATGGAATTATACAGCATCCAACTGCTGTTAATATTCCTGCAACTAATATCAGAGAGGTAACCACAGATATTATCATTCTTTTCCACTTCCGAAACCATGATTCCAACCACCCTGAATTCTCAGTCATTTCCTCTGCTAATGTAGTAAGTCCTTGTAATGCTCTAGTTATGGTTCCATCCGGTGCTCTGTTGTTTGGTATAAAGGTACAACATTTGTCCCCTAACATTACATAGACTTCTCCCTTTTCTGCTAACATCATATCTATAGCTATTCTGTTCTCCCACGCCATTCTACTAGTGGTATCTAGTTGTTCTGCAATCACTTTGACTGCATTCCTTGCATAATTTATAAAACATTGATGATTATAATAAATATAATTTATCCAACCCACATTTTTGTTTATTGTCATCCACCAAAATAAAGAGGATTCAAATTCTGCTGCTATTTCATTTTGTACTTTGTATTCATCAGGTACATGTCTGGGGACTCCAATTGAATAAATATAGATTCTGTCATTAAATGACACCCCTAGACTTCTTTTTGTTCTTTTTCCTGAAATATATGATCCTCTTTCCAATGCCAGGGTGAATGGCATGGCCAATTGAACAAGGGCACATGTACCTTTCCACTTAAGAGGGAGCACAGGCCTCAGGATTCTTCCTCCGCAATACCACCACAGATCTGCCCTGGGGATGCTCATAGCTGAGTAATTTCCAGCATCATCCTCAGTCATGTTCAATGACTCAGTACACATCTCCAGGTCTCCGAGATACCTGGTAGCCCCTCCACCCTATCGTGAGAGACAAACTGTGTGGTTACTCGGTCCAGCAAAGATAGTAGGATGGCCTGGACAGCAGAGGACTTGTCCTGGGTGGAAGAGGAAGTGGTTAAAGACTTTTTGGCCAAGCTTAAGGCTCATAAGTCAATGGGTCCCAATTGGATGCATCCTAGAGTGCTGAGGAAACTGGCTGATGTGATTGCTAAGCCTCTCTCCATCATTTTTGAACAAACATGCAGGACAGGAGAGGTGTCTGAGGACTGGAGAAAGGCCAGTGACACTCCAGTCTTCAAAAAGGGCAGGAAGGACAACCCAGGAAATTACAGACTGATCAGTCTCACCTCCATCCCTGGAAAGGTGATGGAAAAGCTCATCCTGAATGTCATCACTAAACACATGAAGGAAAAGGTGGTTATCAGGGTCAACATGGATTCACCAAGGGGAAATCCTGTTTGAACAACCTGATATCCTTCTATGAGTGCATAACCGGCTGGCTAGATGAGGGGAGAGCAGCAGATGTCATCTACCTTGACTTCAACAAGGCTTTTGACACTGTCTCCCATAATACTCTCATCAGAAAGCTCAGGCAGTGTGACTTGCATGAGTGGACAGTGAGAGTTGTAGTAGTGCAGGCAATATTCACTCGAAGACATAGAGAGTCTAAGTAATGCACATGCCAAGACGTACACAGGCAACAAAGTACAACCACCAGAGTTGACTCAAAGCCATCCTTCCTTTGCTAGCTGCCTCCTTATATGCTGCTTCTGCCCATGAGATCACCCAGGGCCCAATTGATTAACTTGCAGCACCTGTTTCTGAAGTAGCATGCCAGCTGCATTAACTTATCCCTACCATCTTTATTCAAGCTGGCTGGTCCAAGCTACATTTGTACCTACAAATCCCCCCTTTTTCTTTTTTGAACCAGCCAGCCTTTAGCAACACATTGCAAAACTAAAGGTACATGAAGAAAACAAATATTTTTACCCATGGCCATGAGTTTACAACAACAGGTCAATAACAGCTACATCGCTGAACAATACAATACAGAAATTCATAAAGTCAAAATAAACATAATCTGATCTGTGTTGCTATGAGGGACGCACACTGCAAGCAAGGGATGAGTTCTTGGAAGCTCCACTGATATTTCTTTTTCCTGATGTAGTTCTGGACTTTTCTTCAGATCCTTTAGCATGCTAATCTGTGAGCATTATCTGTAAGATGAAAGTATCTCTTCATCTGTAGAAAATAGACCATTTTGCTTTCAAGTTCCCAGTGGTCATCTTAAGTTCAATTCCTTTAATGCAATACAGATTGCTGGAGGAATTTATAGCAGCGTACGTGGTGCCACAGTTGAGAGGGTTTACATTTTAATAGAGTGATGGATGGATTGAGGGTGGATCACTTGGTTCTTTCCTCAAGATTGTTTTTTCCATTGGTCTTACAGTTAAGTCCTTTCTGTTGGTGTGGCTTGATCCATTTTGCCAGAATCCACCGGGGACCTTGATCTGTAATGACACAAGCAGACCCTCTTCCCCACGTTAAACAGATCTGCAGGTCCTTGCCACTCTCCAGCAGTGGGATTCTTATACCAAACTTAAGGTTTGTCAGTAAAATCCAAATCCCGACTCATTTGGGCAAAGTGTGTTAATGCTGGTGGTTCATTCCGGTTTGCCACAATTCTGAGATGATTCATTGTATAAAGGGCTTTCATTAGTCTATCTTGAGGGCTCACCCCCTCTTCCCCCGTTTTCTGTTTTTCTAGCAGGCCTTTTAAGGTTTGATGTGTACGTTCAATAATGGCTTGACCGGTAGAATTTCCTGGGATTCCAGTAGTATGTTTAACACCCCATAAGTTCAGAAACTTACGTGTTTTACTGGCTATGTATCCCGAGCCATTATCAGTTTTTATCTCTCTTGGAACACCAAGGACTGCAAAGCAACTCCTCCAATGTCTTATGACATTTCGAGAACTGTCACTGGTTAAGGCTGTGGCCCAAACTATGGCTGAATAGGTATCAATAGTGACATGTATTCTTTGAAATCGCCCAAAGGGAGCATAGATAGTGATATCCGATTGCCATATTCCTAATGGTGCCAGACCCCTGGGATTGACTCCTAGGCCGATCTGATTCTGGCATGCAGGGCACATGGAAACAATACCCTGAGCGTCTGATATGGTCAGGTCAAACTGCTTTACCAACATTTTCACACTTTGATGAAAAAAATCGTATGATCTTCAGGCTTGAGAAAATTTGTCAATTATTGGCCCCGTAGGTATCAATAAAGGAACTGCCACTATCTTGTCAACAATTTCATTGCCAACTGATAGGCCATCTTTTAAGCCCGAATGGCTTCGGATATGTCCAATATAATAAGTAGTTTGGCATTCATTTATCTGATGCCAGAGCCGTAGAAATAAGTTATACAGATTCTAATTAGAGATTTCTTTCAACAACGCTCTCTCTAATCAAGTGACAGCATCGACCACATAGAGGGAATCAGAGATGATGTTTAATGGGACGTCTGGCCATTTCTTGAAAGTTTTAACTACAGCCATCAGTTCCAGCAGTTGAACTGAGCTGCCTGGGGAGTGAACAGTTAGGTTTTGCCATTTTCCATTCTCCCACCAAACCACTCCTGCTTTGGCTTGGATCTTACTTGCGTCGGTAAAGACAGTCAGGCCTTTAACGGGTACTGCTGATCTCAACGGCCGGTCTTTCATTTGAAATTTAACAGAAAACAATGTATGGGACGGATAATGATTATTTATAGCTCCCGGATATGACAATAAGGCCCACTGTAATTCATCAGAGTGTTGCAGTGCCCAGTTCAAGAACTCATCTGTGAGAGGAACAAAAATGACATCTGCCTCAATCCCTGCTATTTCCAGCAGATGTTTCCTGGCCTTAACTATTATTTTCGCAATTGCCTCTAGCCTCGTGGTAATTGTTTTTTGCAAATTATATGGCAAAAATATCCACTCCAGGATCCTCAATGGGTCTTTCGCTACTGAATCCCATTGCATCAAGACTGCCATTACATGCTGGTTTTGACTTATCACAGCAATGTTAATTGACAAGTCAGGATCATATCGGTGACTGTAGTTATTGACTATATTGTTTCCTATCTTTTCTATTGCTTGTATTTGCTGCCGGGACACTTTTCGCGCACTGTCAGCCTCTACTGAGCCCTTTTAACAAAGGCATTAGTGGCACAAGATCCTCATTCGTGATACCGCATATGGTTCGTACCCATTGGATATCACCTATTAGCTTTTGAACATCTGTTAAATTAGCAATTTCTGTTTTAATTGCCACATTCTGAGGATAAGCACGTGCACTGGTGATAATATTACCTTAATATTTCCAAGAGGCGTGCATTTGTACCTTCTCTGGTGCGATCACCAACCCGGAGATGCTCAACTGTCTCTTCACTTCTTGTAGAATCTGATGCTGGTTCAGGTCTTTTTTTGCTGCAATCCAGATATCTTCCATATAATGGTAAAATAAAACATGAGGGTATTTTTTGCACAGAGGTGCTAGCGCCCAGGAAACATAAGTTTGACAAATAGTTGGCGAGTTTTTCATTCCCTGACATAAAATAGTCCATTGATATAATTTTGCTGCCTCTTGTTCGTTAATAGATGGTACTGTAAAAGCAAACTTCTCACTGTCATCCTCATGTAGGGGAATTGTGAAAAAACAGTCCTTTAGGTCAATCACCAACAGGGGCCACTCTTTTGGAAGCATTGCAGGAGAGGGTAATCCTGGCTGTAAAGCACCCATGTCCTGCATCACTGCATCAACAGCTCTTAGATCATGTAACAGCCTCCACCTCCCAGATTTTTTAGGCATAGTAAAAATTGGTGTATTCCATAGACTGGTGGATGGCTTAATATGACCTTTCTCTAATTTCTCATTTACTAATTCATGAACCTGGGCGAGCTTTTCTTTGCTTAGCGGCCATTGATCAATCCAAACTGGTTTATCTGTGAGCCAGGTTAACTTCAGGATTGGTCGCCCATCAATGGCTGCCATTAAAAATTTTCATTTGACAAACGAAAGCCCATTTGACTTAAGGCGTCTCTACCTAAAAGCCAAACTGAAGTATTCATTACATAGGGTCTAATTTGCACACATCTATTCTCTTTATCCTGTATGCATACCAAAATCAGATCTCTGCTAATTTTTGTCATATGTGTTCCGCCTACTCCAACAACAGGAGTGTCTAAATTCTCTAAAGGCCAGCTTTTTGGCCAATACGATAATGGAACAATGGTAACATCTGCTCCTGTATCCAGTAACATATTGTACCCAGCCATGTGTTCACCATTTGAATGTTGGAATACAACCGTCTGAGGGGGTTTTCCCTGTGAAAGTGGCATTGCCAGTCTTACCTCAGGTACTCCAGTGGATCCAAAACCACCGTCTCGACGCTTATGACTTCCTGCAAAAGGAACTTTAGCTCTGAAAGGAACTAATTGAGCTATTTTAGTTCCTTTAGGTATATGAACTGGTGACTGCCAAACTTTAACCATTTTTCCAATATTTCCGCCATAATCCGCATCAATTACACCGGGGAGCACAAAAATACCCTATCGAGAGGCCAATGACCATCCTAAAAGCAGAGAACTTAAACCATAGCCAAGGGGTCCATTAGCATTGGATGAGATAATCATTACCTCTGTGTTGTGGATGGCTGCATCTACTGCTGTTTCCACATCCACTCCTGCGCTTCCTGCAGTGGCTGATCTGAGGCCATCCAGGCAGCTGTTGGTGTTGAAGGGTGTTTTTGTGTCATCGCACTCGCCCTTTTTGTGCTCATTAACCCGTTTCCCTTAGGCATTGTATGTCTGGCCACTCGAGAGCGGCACTCAGTGGCTCTATGGCCAAACTTGCCACATCTGTAACAGTTGCCATGAAATCTGCCGTTGGACCCAGATGGCCTGGCGGAGCTGTTTGTCCATACCAATGGTCTGGACTGACATTGATTTTTCACGTGTCCTATTTTTCCACAGTTAAAGCATTTTGGCCTGTGATTTCCTTTGTGAGGTTGAACTAATGGTTTCAATGCTGTTGCCATTGCTTCAGCTAAATGTGCTGAAGATCCTACCCTAGAGCAGGCTTCTATCATGTCGACCAAAGTTGCTATCCGCGGGAGAGCCTGCAGGATCTTTTTGCAATCATGGTTAGCGTTAGCAACTGCTAAGTGTAACCCTATTTCTGCTTTTACTTCCGCTGACATGTTTGGTATACGATCCAGAGCTGCTCTTAGACGGTCTAAAAAGGTCATGAAAGGCTCATTAGGTTTCTGTATAATAGTTGTATATGAGGGAAATGGCAACCCCATGTCAGGAACAATCTTAAATGCTTGACGAGCCAGTGTCTGTGTTTGCTGCAAAATAGCTTCATGCAGTCGGGCTTGTATCTGAGGGTCAGCAAATGGTCCTTTACCCAACATCATATCTGCTGTGACGACACGGATCTCCCTGTGGTAAGTCCATATTTTCTACTACTGCCACATCAACTCTTTTTTCCCCATTCAGACTCCCACAGTAATACCTGAGTGGGCTTCAGGAAAGTTTCTGCTAGCTTCCGGCAGTCAAATGGAGTCATTAATCCACTGGCAAAAATATGATCCAATAACATTTGAATCTATCGGTTGGTCAAGTCATATTGCATTACAGCTTTCTGGCCTTCCCTTACCAACTTCCAATCCAAAGGTGCCCATTGTCATTTTCTTTGTGCTACTATTACTGGAAAGGCTTGTGGAATAAATTCTCCTTCGATTACCGCATCGTGTATGAGGCCTCTCCATTTCTTAGCCGGCTCATAGTCTTCTGGCCGGGGGTCTCTGAGCACCTGTGGGGATGAAACTTTAATCTCTGGGTTGGTTAATTCATTAATTTTTTCCAACAGTTGATTAGCTGTTGCTTTTGGTTTTTCCATCAGTTCCTCCAAATGGGCCAAAGTCTGTTTTATATCTTCTCCATGTCATATTAATTCTTCCTTTAATAATTGTCTTTGTTGATCTTCAACTTCACTAGATGTTGGGGGTGATGATGGAAGAGGAATACACTCAGGGATTGATGAGCTCAGGGGCAATGGCATATCCACCTTGTCATTTGTAAAACGTACCTTTCGTTCTCTGCCAGGTACTCCTTCAGGCATAGCAGAAGGATGGGATGGGGCAAGATGGTGAAGGGTGGGTGGGAGGGGAGGAGAAGCAATGCGCATATTCGGCTCCTGGAACGGTGCTCTAGGGGGTTCAGGGGGAGGTGGGCTCACATCCATACCCTCCTCTTCTAGAGGTAGAGCCGAGGGTATTACAACATTATCCCCTCCAAAGAGTCTCTTAGTATTTTCTTCTAGAGGTGGAGCCGATAGCACTATAAAGTCACCACCTCCAAAGAACCTTTTAGCATCTACTGGGAACACAGATGGTAAAGTAGTTTCTGCTTTCATGGCAGCAGCTGCAGCACGCTCAGCTTCTAGCTGGTATATAATGGATGATACCGATTTACACAAGCCGATAGCATTATTCAACATGTCTCCTAGGTTTTCCCAGTGTCCCTTTTCATATACTTCTTGGGGGAAAACAAAGAGACCTACTTCCTGTCCCCATCTTACAAGTCTTAGCAAATCCTCTCTTTCATAATTGAATCCTTTCTCAGCAAGGATATGCTGGAGGGTGTCAATAGGATTTTCCTCTTTGCTTATCATTTTTCCCATTATATCACTTTACTCAGATCACTTGCCTTTTCAAGCAGGAATCCAAGTGCTTTTCTGCTGAGGGTTCTTAATCCAACCAATTTGGCGAATCACGTCAGGGTCACAAAATGTTGTAGTAGTGCAGGCAATATTCACTCGAAGACATAGAGAGTCTAAGTAATGCACATGCCAAGACATACACAAGCAACATAGTACAACCACCAAAGTTGACTCAAAGCCACCCTTCCTTTGCTAGCTACCTCCTTATATGCTGCTTCTGCCCATGAGATCACCCAGGGCCCAATTGATTAACTTGCAGCACCTGTTTCTGAAGTAGCATGCCAGCTGCATTAACTTATCCCTACCATCTTTATTCAAGCTGGCTGGTCTAAGCTACTTCTGTGCCTACAAGTGAGGTGGATCGAGAGCTGGTTGAATGACAGAACCCAGAGGGTGTTGATCAATGGCACAGAATCGAGTTGGAGGCCTGTAGCCAGTGGAGTTCCACAGGGTTTGGTTCTGAGGCCAGTCTTGTTCAACATCTTCATCAACGACCTGGATGAGGGGACTGAGTATACCCTCAGCAAGTTCGCTGATGATACCAAACTGGGAGTACTGTCTGAAGAAGGCTGTGCTGCCATTCAGCGGGGTGTCAACTGGCTTGAGAGGTGGACAGAGAGGACCCTCATGAGATTCAACAAGGACAAGTGCAGAGTCCTGCATCTGGGAAGGAACAACCCCCTGCACCAGTACAGGCTGGGGGTTGACCTGCTGGAGAGCAGCTCTGCAGAGAGAGACCTGGGAGTCCTGATTGATAATAAACTAACCATGAGCCATCAATGTGCCCTTGTGTCCAAGAAGGCCAATGGCATCCTGGGATGCATTAAGAAGAGTGTAGCCAGCAGGTGAAGGGAGGTTCTCCTCCCCCTCTTATTAATATTTACAAATATCTAAATGGTAGTTGTCAGGAGGTTGGGGCATCCCTTTTTTCTACTGTATCTTCAAGACCCACCTGGACATGTTCCTATGCAACCTTATCTAGGTGGACCTGCTTCTGCAGGGGAGTTGGACTAGATGATCTCTAAAGGTCTCTTCCAACTCTACCATTCTATGGTTCTATGATTCTACCGGCCACTGTAGAAAAAACAGGAGGTACTTTGATGTCTTTTCTCTGCAGAGCAGGGAATAGCAGTGAGAGAGACTTGCAGTTCTCATTTCTCCATGCAGTCCTTTCTTGGTATAGGCCAATCATACATCTCATTCCCTGTGGTCCTTTACTCCATCCTAATGGAAAGGAAACCATTGGTGTAGTGGGTCTTCCTGAAGTACATGCATAGCAATTACTGATTCAGGCTTTGCACTTTATATTTAACCCATTTGCATCTCAATTTCCTGTTTCAATCTCAACTGTTTGCATTAAATTCTTTACTTCAGATATAGTTACAATCTTTGGGTCATTTGGTGGGTCCCATTGTTTTATTTTGGGTACCCTAGTGGGAGTTGCTATCTTTCGTCTTGGTTCTTTCTTCGATTTCCACACTACAATTCTGAAGCTGCCAACGGGATCTGTTCCACTTATATCTGCTCTAAGTCCATAGGTTCTATTAATTGGCCAATCAGCTTCTTTGACAGTAAGCATTATGGGATTACATTCTAAATTGTTACATTTAGGCTTTACTGTCCCTTTAATAATATTAATTCTGTTTTTCAGAGGTTTTCCTCTAGAATTTGGAGCGGTCCATTGATTAAGAGCAGTTGTGAACCAGACATTATTCCATTCAACACAAGGCGAATCTCTCTCTGCTTGCTCGCTATTCTCTGGGCACAAATACTTATCACAGTTACTAAGTTGTCTTTGAGTATTCAAATTCCCACAGTCCAATACTCGACAGGCATCAAACTGTGTAGTTTGTGGAGTCTTCCCCTCAGTTACATTTATCCATAGTTTAACTGGATACCATTTTGCCCCCCTCCAGAAATCATGATTCTTTAATGCTATTCCTTGGATTTCCAACAAACAATAGCCCATTATTACAATGATCCCTCTCATTTTCACCAATTAATGAAAATGCTGCTACCACCACCTCATCAGTTAGTAATATTAATGAGTGTCCTTGTTTCTGTTGGATTCTTATTGCGTCTTTAGTTTAAAACGCAAGGGGTTTGTAGTTTGACATACATGTCACTGTTTGTCCTTGAGAGTAGGGTCCACTGGTCCCTTGAGTCTGGTGTAATGAGTCCCTTTCTCGGTTGTACTTATCGCTGTCTCAGTGGTCAATAGCACCTGGAATGGGCCCTCCCATTTGGGTTGCAGTTTAGTTTCTTTCCAGGACTTGATCAGGACCCACTCTCCAGGCTGGATGGTGTGGACAGCAAATTCAAGAGGTGTAGTCTGGGCCAAAAGTCCTGAGAATAGACAAAGACAACCCCAGTATATAGTTCTTAAGGAAAGCATATTTGGTTTCAAAGAGAGGAAGCATATAAATCACACATCTGAGCTGATCAAGTATTTGGTAATTGCCCTGCTTCCTTTACCTCTTGGCTCACTCCATCAATAATTGCATAGCCATTGTGTTTCTTGCCTTGAATTACTCTTGAGGAGCCATCAATAGGCAAAAGCCTGCATGTAAGGGTATTTCTTTCAAATGAGGTCGTACTTTAAACTGATATTCTATTATATTCAAACAATTGTGTTCAAGGTCCTTGCCTTTTGTATCTCCCTTCCATAGGTAGGGAGATCAAATCATGGTAGTTAAGATCAAATCATCCTTTTCTGTTAACATTGTCTCATATTTTAATATTCTTGAATCAGTTAGCCACCTTCGAGCCCTCTGGGCCAAAATGGTTTTCACTTGGTGAGGGGTACTGACTACTAATATCCCTCCAAATGTTAGTTGTCTGCTTTCCTCTACTAAGAGGGCAGTGGCAGCTATTGCCTGCATGCATTCCAACCATCCCCTTGATACAGGGTCCAGAAGTTTGGATAAGTATGCTATTGGTTGTCGTTTATCCCCCCATTCTTAACACTCCTAGGGTGACTCCCTTATCTACGGTGACAAACAAATTAAATGGTTTGTCTAAGGACAGCGATGCTAATACAGGAACAGTGATTAACCTCTGCTTTAATTCCTGGATCAGTTTTTCTTCTCCTTCCGTCCAAGTTAAAACATTTGCTTCTTCATCTAGTAGCTTTGAATGTAACCCTTACTTTTTCTGTGCATAAGAGTCTATCCACAGGCAGCAATAACCAGTCAATCCCAGAAATTTTCTCAATTCTTTTTTTGTTTGTGGGAGTGGCAATTCCACTCTGGAATTCCTTTCTGGATTAATTCTGCATTTCCCTTCACTAACCAGATGTCCCAAATATCTAACTTCTTTCTTGACATACTACTACTTGTTTTTTGATACTCTGAGTCCTTGCTGTCCTAAGAAATTTAACAAGGAGTCTGTGGCTTCTTTTACTATATTGCTTTCCTCCCCTGAGATCAAAAGATCATCAACATACTGAAGTAAAGTAACACCAGGGGGAGGCTTGAATTGTTCAAGTAATTGCTCCAACAC
Organism: Colius striatus; assembly: GCF_028858725.1. Lineage (NCBI taxonomy): Eukaryota > Metazoa > Chordata > Aves > Coliiformes > Coliidae > Colius > Colius striatus. The sequence continues at coordinate 22,390,990 of NC_084789.1, read as the reverse complement.
TTGTCCAAATAAATTTGGGGATTCTGTGAATCCTTGTGGTAACACAGTCCATCAGAAATGCTGCTTTCATCCTGTATGTGGGTCTACCCATTCAAAGGAAAATATGTCTCCGTTGTCCTGATCTAATGGACATGCCCAAAAGGTGTCTTTCAGGTCTATTACACTAAACCACTTATGGTCACGTTGACTCCCCCTGATAACCACCTTTTCCTTCATATGTTTAGTGATGACATTCAGGATGAGTTGTTCCATCACTTTTCCAGGGATGGAGGTGAGGCTGACCAGCCTGTAGTTTCCTGGGTCATTATACTTGCCTTTTTTGAAGACTGGCGTGACATTGGCCTTTCTCCAGTCCTCGGGCACATCGCCTGTCCTCCATGATTGTTCAAAAATGATGGAGAGAGGCTTAGCAATCACATCAGCCAGCACCCTCAGCACTCTAGGATGCATCCCATCAGGACCCATTGACTTATGAGCCCTAAGCTTGGCAAGTCCTCTGCTGTCCTTGCCATCCTACTATCCTTGCTGGACTGGGCTTCCCGAGGGCCGCCTTGGCCATAAAGACTGAAGCAAAGAAGGCATTCTGCCTTCTCTGCATCCTCGGTCATCAGGACACCCCCTGTGTTTAGTAGAGGGCCTACATTCCCCCTCATCTTCCTTCTGCTGCTGATGTACTCGAAAAATAACTTATTACTGTCCTTAACTTCTCTGTCTCAATTTAATTCTAGAAGGGCTGCAGCCTTCCTAGTTACATCTCTGCATGCTCTGACAATGTTCCTATACTCTTCCCAAGAAGTCAGGCCCTGTTTCCACCTTTCATAGATGGCTGCTTTCTGCCTGAGTTGTCCCAGCATATCCTTGCTCATCCATGGAGGCCTCCTACCTCCTTTTCTGGCTTTTCTACATGTTGGGACACACTGATCCTGGGCTTGGAGGACATGATGCTTGAAGATTGACCAGCTCCCTTGGGCACTTCTGCCTTCTAGGATCTTATCCCATGCGATCCCTCCAAGCAGGTCTTTGAAGAGGCCAAAGTTGCCTCATTTGACATCCAGGATCACGGTCCTGCTTTGTGTCCTGTCTCTTCCACATGGGATCTTGAATTCTACCATCTCATGGTCACTGCAGCCAAGGTTGCCTCCAATCTCCACATCCCCAACCAGGCCCTCCTTATTTGTCAGTATCAGGTCCAGCAGCATATTCCTCCTTGTTGGTTCCTCAATCACCTGTGACAGGAAGTTGTCATCAAGAATCTGTAAAAACGTCCTGGACTGCGTGTGCTTGTCTGCGTGGCTTTGCCCGCAAATATCAGGGAGATGGAAGTCCCCCATGAGAACCAAGGATTGTGATTGTGATGCAGCTCTCAGCTGTTCGTAAAAGGCCTCATTCACTTCCTTCTCCTGATCAGGTGTCTTGTAGCAAACTCCTACAATATCGCATGTCTTGCCCTTCCCATTAATTTTCACCCATAAGCACTCAACCTGCCCCTCATCCCCACCCTGTGGCCACTGGAGTTTCACAGGAATCGGTTATGGGGTCAGTCTTGTTCAACATTTTCATCAACCATCTGGATGAGGGGACAGACTGTACCCTCAGCAAGTTCACTGATGACAACAAGCTGAGAGTACTAGCTGATTCACCAGAAAGCTGTGCTGCCATTCATCGGGATCTCGACAGTGAGGACCCTCATGAGATTCAAAATGGACAAGTGCAGAGTCCTGCATCTGGAAAGGAAAAATTCCATACACCAGTACAGGCTGGGGGTCGAACTGCTGGAGAGCTGCTCTACATAGAGATACCTGGGAGTCCTGATTGATAATAAACAAAACATGAGCCAGCAATGTGCCCTTGTGACCAAGAAGGCCAATAGCATCTTGGGATGCATCAAGAAGAGTGTAGCCAGCAAGTCAAGGTAGGTTCTTCTCCCACTCTACTCTGTCCTAGTGAGGCCTCATCTGGAGTATCGTGTCCAGTTCTGGGCTCCTCAGCTCAAGAGGGACAGAGAACTTCTGGAGAGAGTCTAGTGCAGAGTCCAGACCAAGATGATCATGGGACTGGAGCCTCTTCCTTATGAGGAAAGGCTGTGGGAACTGGGGCTGTTTAGTCTAGAAAAGAGGAGACTGAGGGGGGATCTCTTTAATATTTACAAATATCTAAATGGAGGGTGTCAGGAGGTTGGGGCATCCCTCTTTTCTATAGTAGCTAGCAACAGGACAAGGGATGTTGGGGCCTTAGTGGGAGCATTTGAGCTGAAACCAATGTATCATAAGTTACCTTAAGATAAGAATAAAGAATGCGTGCAAAAACTGCAAGTACTAAGGAGTACATGCAAAGAACCCAAGGTCGCCCTAACCCTGAACTTCTAAGGAAGTAAACAAGGCCATAAAACATCTCTGAAGGATGCACAAGAACAAAGGACCCCAGACATCTGGAAGATACATCTGGAAGATCAATGTACTGACTCTTAGATTATATCTTAGCTATTTTTGTTAACCAATCAGTGTATGCCACAATGTATGCAAGGCTTGTGAACAACAGTGTTTAACCAATCATCTGTCCCTATTACCTGCAGGCTTTAGCTTGAAACAGTATATAAGTGATCAGAACAAAAGAATAAATTGTCTCAGTTCCAAATCATATTGGTTTGATGTCTGAGTCCATCCCCTCCTAGCCATGGTCGTTGGCAAATGGTGACCCCGACATGATCCAGGCTCCGACGTGATCCAGGCTCCACGCTGGCGTGAATGGGAGAGTGTAAGAAGAAGAAAACCCACGGCGGTTGCGACCGGACGTCTGAAGAAAGACGTGTGTGGCCACATTCGACCGGTGAGTCGGCAGCTGAATTAGCAGCTGGAGGTGTGGGATGGGGAGCGCTGTATCGGTGGTGGAAAATGCAACTATTGAGGCTCTTTTACGTTTGGGACAAAGAGCTAATAGTCCCTTAAATAAATCCGCTCTTACGGATTTATTGTTTTGGGCAAGAAGACGGGGAATTATTACAGAGACTGCACAAGTATTTTCTGACACAGCGTGGGCAAAAGTAGGACATGAACTTTGGGAAGCAATACAGACAGGCGATAAAGATGCAAAATTGTTAGCAAAGATATATAGACAAGTACGCTTGTTGATTGAGCAAATGGGGGCAGAAGCTGAACTGGAAGCGGCAGTCAAGGAAATATTTAGTACTGCGGAAGAAAAAGTAGCCGCTGTTTGTAAAAAACAAACTGTTGCTGCTCCTGCAGCTCAAGGACCTTACGATGATTTACTTATACCATGGGAGGGTCAAACACCCGATAATGCTGGCGCCGAGCGACCCCCTCCTACAGCCCCTCCCATGCCCATGGAAATTGATCCTGCTACTGTTCCCCTTCCTCCGGACAATGATGAGTATGATCTAAAAGGCTTGTTAGCCCAACAAGCTGGTATTATGTCTGAACTCTTGGGTGAAATGCGGAGGCTTGACAAAGATGCCAAGGCATTTAATGTTAAGGAGACAGACAGGGGAATGGACAGGCTCGTGCAGGAAGTATTAAAGAGACCACGGAAACACAGCCTGTCGCCACTGAAAGCCAGCCCGGTGCGCAGCCCATCGCTGAGCGGGGAGTGCTGCGAGAAAAAAAAAAAAAAAAAAAAAAAAAAAAAGTTCTCTACACAAGAGTTTTTACAAAGTCAGAGAGGCGAAGGGGCTTCGGAGCAGAGGCCCCGCGGGAGAGCTGCTTCCCATTCGAGCCCAGCCCGCCGAGTTACCCCTGGAACGCCTGGAACGACTTGCAGGGGAATGCCGAGCGGGCGGGCAGAGTCGGGCGGGGGTGCAGCGCAGGATGATCAGAGGAGAGTGGGGGAGCGGGACCCCGTGTTAGACTGGGCACCATCGGGCACGCGAGGGAAGAAAAAGAAAACACAGGAGAGAGTAAGACCGACTGCGCCGTCGGCGCCGGGGACGACACGGAGTGAGCCAGACCCCCCCCGCCCCTTCCATCCGCAGCCGCCGCCGCGCAGCCGCTTCCCGCGCCCGTTCAGTGTCTCCGCAGTGCCCCCCCACACACACCGCGCGCCGACACCACCGGCCCTCTCAGCCCTCACGGACCGCTGGGCTCATCCTTTCCATCCTCAATCCCTTGCCTCAAAGAGTGTAAAAACTGTTTGTCGTGACGTTATGCATTTTGCTGTAAATGTGATAATGAATAGTGGTTTTCTTACAGTGGAAACTTTCTAAGGTGTTTTAGGTGTCAGGAATGGAACTTGGAAGAACAGAACATTTTGGCATTGAGAAGTCAGTGACACAGTAAAAAAAAAAAAAAAAAGATGAAAAAAGTCTATAAAAAGTGGTTTGTGTTTTGGAGTCATTGGTGAAGGACTTTTTTTTTTGATCGGGAGTAAAAAATGGATTTTGGCATACTGTTGATGCTTCAAATGATTGTGGTAAATGGTTTTAGGCAATTTCAACAACCCAAGCAAAACATGTGGGTTACACTGACCCTTTTCGAACCTGTCTTATAGGAGTACCTGGGTATGACCCTGCAGCATTTTCTCAATGGGCAGAAAAGAATTGTTCTGCCTCAGGCAACATAAGTCATTGCAATGCCATACTTCTCAGTAGCCTCAATAAAACCTTGCTTTGGGATCCCCAGGAACTCAATCTTATGAGTAGTCGGAGGCTGAAGGAAAATGAGACAGGATGTGTATGGCTTGGTCATTGGAATCTTATGGGACATTTGACATTTATAATCTAATCAGCAAAATACTTAATGATCGTATTAATGAGATAGAGTATCCAAGCTGTACTTGTAGGGGTTGGATTATAGCATATTGTCAGTGTAGTGGTTGTAGTAGTAGTTTTTACGCTATAAATTTAGCAGAAGGATTATTAGGATATATTAGCTGCAGACAAAATCAAGAACACAGAGGATATTTAGATCCTTTACGAGAATGGCTTAAAAATCCTGCATTAACTTTAGAACAAGCTTTAGAATTATTTGAATCAATAGAAGAAAGACACTTAGCAAGACACATCCTTGATTTAAATTGGTTAGCCCAAATAGCATACACTATAACAAACATTAAAATATTGGAATCATATTATCAGAATCCTTGTGAAAAACACAAACATGGGACTCGTTCATTTAATTTTTCTGCTTCTGATGTTGGCAAATCACAGTGACTCCTTTTCAATGCCAGTAGACTTGAGAGACAACTTCTGGATTACATGGACAAATAATACAGGGAATTCAGCATTTTGCCTACATCTTTCAGCAGCCACAGATCCTTTTCGAACATGTCTCATTGGAGTACCAGGGTATGATCCAAGAACTTTTGTACATTGGGCTGACCAGAATTGCTCTAATGCAGGCAATATTAGTCACTGTACTGCATTACTCCTTAATAGTTTGAACAAAGCATTACCATGGGACCCACAAGAGCTTAATCTTATGAGTAGTCGAATTTTAAAACAAAACGAAACTGGATGTGTTTATTTTGGACATTGGGACCTTACTGGACGCAAGCTAAATTGATTAACTCCCAAACAAAATGAATTAAATAATGCCAGTTTTTTATGTGGACACACACCATATGGTTGGAGTGCAGCTCAACAAGCTATATTCCTAAATAAAACGGCTAAGGCTTTATCACCCGGCATATTTCTTATCTGTGGTGACAGAGCTTGGCAGGGAGTACCACAATATGCTCAAGGGGGCCCTTGTTATCTAGGATCATTGACAATGTTAGTACCAACTATGCCCATGATACAAAACTTACGAGCTAATTATACTCATGCCAGAAGGGATATTTCTGTCTTAGGCCCTGAATGCAATGATGAAGTCCAACTATGGAGTCATACAGCTCGATTTTTTGGCTCTCTCGTACCAATGCTAGGTACAGCACATGCCTTATCTACTATTGAAAGGTTAGCCTGTTGGACAGCAAAGCAGGCTAATGTCACTACTGCAATTCTAACCCAATTGGCTCAAGATACAGATAGCCTTAGACAAGCAGTATTGCAGAATCGAGCAGCTGTAGATTATCTCTTATTAGCACAAGGAAAAGGATGCGAAGAAATTGAAGGAATGTGTTGTTTTAATTTATCTGATCATAGCTCTTCTATCCACCAACAATTAAAATGGTTACGGGATCGTACAGCCAAAATAACACAAAATCATAACCCTATTGATGATTGGCTGATGTCTTGGGGAATTACTGCCTGGGCTAAAGAATTGATTAAAACTGCAGCAGTAGTTTTGTTAATAATATTAGTTGTCATATTATTGGGGCCTTGTTTTTTGCGTATTATCTCTTCACGATTAACCAGTTTAGCTGAAGCTGTTTTTGAAAAAAGAGGGGGAAGTGTTGGGGCCTTAGTGGGAGCATTTGAGCTGAAACCAATGTATCATAAGTTACCTTAAGATAAGAATAAAGAATGCGTGCAAAAACTGCAAGTACTAAGGAGTACGTGCAAAGAACCCAAGGTTGCCCTAACCCTGAACTTCTAAGGAAGTAAACAAGGCCATAAAACATCTCTGAAGGATGCACAAGAACAAAGGACCCCAGACATCTGGAAGATACATCTGGAAGATCAATGTACTGACTCTTAGATTATATCTTAGCTATTTTTGTTAACCAATCGGTGTATGCCACAATGTATGCAAGGCTTGTGAACAACAATGTTTAACCAATCATCTGTCCCTATTACCTGCAGGCTTTAGCTTGAAACAGTATATAAGTGATCAGAACAAAAGAATAAATTGTCTCAGTTCCAAATCATATTGGTTTGATGTCTGAGTCCATCCTCTCCTAGCCATGGTTGTTGGCAAAGGGGCAATGGGATGAAGCTGGAACACAAAAAGTTCAATTTAAACATAAGAAAAAACTGTTTCACTGTTCAGGAGACTGTGGAGTCTCCTTCCTTGGAGGTCTTCAAGACCCGCCTGGACATGTTCTTATGCAACCTGATCTAGGTGGACCTGCTTCTTCAGGGAGATTGGACCAAAAGATCTCTAAAGGTCCCGTCCAACCCCTACCATTCTATGATTCTATGAATCTATGAATTAACTCCAACCATATGCATTTTGTTTGCTCAGTTCCTATTAAAAAAAATGAGTGCTGTTTAGGCACAAACGTGACTTGGACCAGCCAGCTTGAATAAAGATGGTAGGGACAAGTTAATGCATCTGGCAAGCTACTTCCAATTATCAGAAACAGGTGCTGTGAGTCAATCAATTGGGCCCTGTATGATCACATCGGCAGAAGCAGCATATAAGGAAGTACCTAGCAAAGGAAGGATGGCTTTGAGTCAACTCTGTTGGTTGTGCTATGTTGCCTGTGTACGTCTCTGCACGTGCATTACCTAGTCTCTCTAAATCTTTGAATGAATATAGCTTGCACCACTACAGTAGTGCTGTTCAGAGACATACGTTTCACCCTGAGAGTTGTAGGAAAGCCCGCAGCCCCAGCTTTCCTGCTCTATTAGACAGGTCCCCAGGTATTCTATCAACCAACACTGTGCTACCTTTCTAGCAGCTTTCTTGTGGATGCTATCTCCAACTATGCATTTTGCCTGCTCGTCTCCTACTGAAAAATGCAGGGTGAAGCTCAGAGACTAAAGGTTCACCCTGCGAGTTACAGGAAAGCCCACAGCCACAGATTTCCTACAAGGTTAGACAGGTCCCAGAGTATTAGATCAACCAGCATAATGATACCTTCCTAACAGCTTTTTGTGGGAGCTATCTCCAACCGTATGCCTGCTCGGCTCCTATTCAAAATACAGGATGCTTCTCAGTGACATATGGTTCACTCTGAGAATTAAAGGAAAGTCTGTAGCTACAGCTTTACTACTGTGATAGAAAGTTCCCAGGGTAGCCTATGGGCCTACATAGTGCTACCCTCCTATCAGCTTTCTTGTGGGAGCTATCTCCAACCGTATGCATTTTGCCTGCTCCTATCGAAAATACAAGATGCTCCTCAGAGATATACGGTTCACCGTAATACTTACAGGCAAGTTCAGTCCAGGGCTTTCCAAGACTGTTAGACATGTCCCAGAGTAACCTATCAGCCAGCACAGTGCTACCTTTCTAGCAGCTTTCCTGTATGGACTATCACCAACTGTATGCATTTTGCCTGCTCAACTTCTATTGAAAATACAAGGTTCTGCTCAGAGACATATGGTTCACACTGAGAGATAAGGGGAACCATGCAGCCCCAGCTTCCCTACTCTGATAGAGAGATCTCAGGGTATCCTATTGACCAGGACAGTGCTACCTTCCTAGCGGCTTTCCTGTGGGAGCTATGTCCAACCGTATGCATTTTACCTGCTCTTATTAAAAATTCAGGGTGCTGCTCAGAGACATACAGTTCACCCTGAGGGTTACAGGAAAGCCCTCAATCAGGCCTTTCCTACACTGTTAGATAGGTCCCAGGGTAGCCCATCAGCCAGCACAGTCTTATCTTCCTAGCAGCTTTCCTGTGAGAGCTATCCCCAACCGTATGCATTTTGACGTCTCTTATTGAAAAATATAGGGTGCTGCTCAGACACATATGGTTCACCCTGAGAGTTTATAGGAAAGCCCGCAGCCCTAGCTTTCTTAATCTGTTAGACAGTCCTCAGAGTAGGCTATCAGATAGCACAGTGCTAACTTCCTAGCAGCTTTCCAGTGGGAGTTATCTCCAACTATATGCATTTTGCCTGCTCCTATTCAAAAATACAGGGTGCTGCTCAGAGACATACAGTTCACCCTGAGAGTTACAGGAAAGGCCACAGAAAAAGCTTTCCTATTCTTTTAGACAGCTCCCAGGGTAACCTATCAGTCAGCACAGTGCTACCTTAATAGCTGCTTTCCTGTTGGATTCCACCCCTTGCCTCTCTGAATCATGTTTTTAAGAATTATCATAGAGATCCACATTTATCACACAACTTCCACAGTTTTCAACAAAAAAAAGAATTCACCACAACCAAAATGAAAAATAATAAAATCACAACACCAAATGAAAGTGGACAATTTACATACAAGCACCCCCTCGTCTCTTCATCCCAATAAAACAAACCAAGATTCTCTACAATTATTCCCTTCTAATATTGTTCAGTCCATGTTTTTCCCGTTGCTGCTTCCAATTAAAATCCTTATCTCAAATTTTTAACAATTCTCGATCCCCACTTTCAACACCAAAAAGACTGTGGTGGGTTTTCCAGGTGTCCACCAAGTCATAATGTCACTCCCCCTCCTAAACTGGACAGGAGAGAGAGACAGAAATATATTGAGTAGTTTCTGAGTTGGATGTAGCCAGCTTTCTGTTTCTCAACTTCTTATTTGCAAATCTCTGCACACCAGCTCCTTCGTTATCAACATTCGGGGTCTTCAAGGCCTTTCCTAATGAATGGTTTGAATTCCAGTGAGCTAGGTTTTTCTTATTATGGTGTTGGTTTACAATGAACTGAGTTCTTCTGACTTCTTAGGTTTCTTTCCCCCCTGATGTATGTCTGCTTTTGCTCATCAATTACCCCCTGATTTTAATTTTAATTTGCCAAATGCATATCTATCTCTCAAAGTGAAATTGGATGATATTTTACTTGAAAATTCCTTTTTAATGCCTTCTCATGAGCATTAGACATGGAAGTCTGTGGCCGTATCAGTGATGGGGTCATAGGTAAAACTCACCAGAGTCCACCAGGATTGGAGCTCACTCTAAGTCAGTGGCACTGTGCCAAATCACTTTCCGGATTTCGGTGAAGAAAGTACCTTCACCACCTTCTCGTATAAAGGTAGCCACTGACTGCATCCATAATTGTGCCTGTATACAACTGAGGGTCAAAGAAATGTTGTCTTGGACCACATCAAGTGTGTTCACTATCAATTCATAGTCCTGCTCCTCCACCTTTTCCCACTTTGGTAACACTTTTGATAAAAGCCACTGGCTAGTTCCTAAAGCTGATAGAGAAGATTGCAAAGGTTGTCATAATCTTGTCAAATCACTAGTTGCGGTGGCCAATCTATTCATTAATATTTCCAAATCAATTCCATTGAGGACCCCCAATCCCATCCTTAATACATCAGTTAGGTCTCTCCGCATTTGGCCCTTAAAGAGCACTTTTTTTTTTTGCAGTCAGGTTGTCCAGCCCTCAAAAGATATTTTTAGGAAGGGAGAGCATGCTGGCTGAATGCCAGAAACATTGATTTGCATTAGCATCTCAACACGTTTAAGAGACCATTCTGAGTTGAACAACATTTGTTGTTGACTTATATTTTCGATCACATACAGTCCCGTTTCAAAGGTCTTTTTTTCTAGCATTATGTCAATTTTTACTTTATAGTGCAGTGCCTGTCCTTCTGATCCTTGCTATAGGCATATGACCAAGGCTGGTTTGGTTAGCTTAAAATTAAACCAACACACTAGGCTCTCCAGGCACACCACTCCAAGTTTGTCACCATTCTCACACTGATCATAGTGTCCCCTGAAACCGTGGTTTCATCATCCTCATGATATGTTTGACACCCCACTATTATCTCATTCCCCATTTTTCCCCATAACCGGGCAATCTCGTCTCCGTTATCTCTGTCCCACTGATTTTCTTGGTATACCTCATTCCCGTGAGAAACCACTGTAGCTAGTCTTGTTTTCGAATTCACATTTCCCATCATCACAATACGATTCTTCTGAGCATGATTCCAAGGCGAGTCCTTAGGCTCTCGGTTGCAGGTGAGGGAGAAGATACTAAACCATATTAACAGCTTAAATTTATCATTAATAATTTTTAAAGTAAGCTTTTAAAATTATGAAAACCTTTGCCGGAGTCGGAGTTTTAATGGTCTAGTCTCTGTTATCTCCCAACACTGTTTATGAGCTTTCTTAACTCTGGTATGATGTATCCACGATGCCGGTTCTCATATCTTAATAGCTGTGTGTGTCGTCAATAGAACCTGGAATGGTCCTTCCCATTTTGGCTCCAAGGATGAGTCTGATGTATACATAATCACCTGGCTCTATATTACGCATTGGCCCATCCAAGCCACGAGCACGAGTTCCCGAAACCAGCTTTTCTATTTTTCTGAGTTGCTTTTGTAAGCTTTTTACATAGTCAGTTAACACTTCAGTACCAACTTGTGTTGATGTTCCTGCATGAACCAGATAAGATCTCCCATACAATATTTCGAAGGGACTCAATCCTTCCTTAACCCTTGGTTTGGTTCTTATTCGTAACAAGGCAAGAGGTAGTGACTAGGGCCAGGCTAGTCCAGCTTCTTGGCCCAATTTTACAATCTGTAATTTAAGAAGGTGGTTCATCTTCTCCACTTGGCCACTTGCTTGGGGTCTATAGGGAGTATGCAATTGCCATATCCCCAGAACCTGACTAACTTGTGTAATTTTGGCCACAAAATGAGGACCTCTGTCCACGGATATTACTGCTGGGGCCCCAAACCTTGGCATTATTTCATATAACAAACCCTTAGTTACCTCTCCAGCCTTGTTTGTTCAGCAAGGAAATGTTTCTGGCCATCCTGAAAAGGTATCAGTTAGTAAAAGCAGATAATAAAATCCTCCTTTTCTTGGAAGTTCTGAAAAGTCAATTTGACACCAGTGTCCAGGGAGATTACCCTTCCCTATTTGCCCTCGCTCCACCTTTCGGCTTAATTGTGGGTTATTTTGCAAACAAATGTCACATTGTTGTGTCACTTCTTTGATGGTTGTGTACAAGTTACGGGCAACGATGCATTTACTCAGATACTTCTATAGGGCTTCGACTCCCCAATGAGCCTTTCTATGTTCAGCCATGATTTTAGCCTAAAGTAATGTGCTAGGCACTACTAATTTCCTTTGTGGTGTTTTAACCTGTCGTGATTTTGCCCAGCCGGAGCAAAGGGGAAGAAAACCACGACTCCTCCCCCTCCCCCTCTCGACGGAATGCGGAGGGGATCGGAGAGGGAGAAAAAAAAAGTAAAAGAGCCCACGTAAGTTGAAATAAGAACAGTTTACTGGGGAAAATTGAAGAAGAACAACTATAACAAAGACAAGGGGATATTACAAAGAAAACTGGTGAGTGATACAGTTGCTCACCGCCCGCGACCCGATGTGAGCGACCGCTCCGGACCGGCGACCGAGAGTCCGCGCCCCCCGGAAGAGCTTCTTCCAGACAGCCCCCACCTATACCCTGGGCATGACGGTTAGGATGGTATCGAATACCTGATGACCAGCCTGGGTCAGCTGTTCAGACTGTGCCCTTTCCTGGTTCCTCATGGGAATTAACTCTATCCTGGCTCAAACCAGGACATTCCACCCCTTATTCTATACCATCTACACGTCATGTCTAGGTTTACACATCATAATCATCTACACATACATAACATAGAGCAACTATAGGAATCGTGACATTCAACAGCTATCATTATACAATTTAATTCACAGGTTATTCTCACCCAGAATCAAATTCCCTTGAGGCACTGGGTCTTCCCATCCTTATACATCACCCACCAAGTACACCCAGGTCCCTGAGCAAAAATAATCCCACGGATGGGTTTGCCTTTACCTGAGGCAGGACAAACCCAGACTGCCTTCCCTAACGTGTCTTTTATACAGGGACTTTGTCCCCTTCTACAATATGTAAGGGTTCTGATTGGGCAGGGCCAGCTCAATTGACAGATCCTCTAGAGTTGACTAACCAGGTGTCCTTTTCCAAGTGTGTATCCCAATGCTTGAAAGTTCCACCTCCCATTGCTTTCAGTGTGGTTTTCAAGAACCCATTGTATCTCTCAACTTTTCCTGAGGCTGGTGCATGATAGGGAATATGATAAACCCATTCAATGCCATGCTCTTTGGCCCAGGCATCTATGAGGTTGTTCCTGAAGTGTGTCCCATTGTCTGACTCAATTCTTTCTGGGGTGCCATGTCGCCAGAGGACTTTCCTTTCAAGGCCCTGAATAGTGTTCCAGGCAGTGGCATGAGCCACAGGATATGTTTCCAACCATCCTGTGCTTGCCTCTACCATTGTGAGCACATGACGTTTGCCTTGGCGAGTCTGTGGCAGTGTGATGTAATCAATCTGTCAGGCCTCTCCATATTTATATTTCTGCCATCGTCCTCCATACCATATGGACTTCAATCGTTTTGCTTGTTTAATTGTAGCACGTCTCACACTCATGGATAACCTGTGCAATAGTGTCCAAGGTTAAGTCCACCCCTCGATCACGAGCCCATTTATAGGTAGCATCTCTGCCTTGATGACCTGAGGTATCATGGGCCCATCAAGCTAAAAATAACTCCCCCTTATGTTGCCAATCCAGATCTATCTGAGAAATCTTAGCAGCCTTGTCAACTTGCTGGTTATGCAGATGTTCTTTCGTGGCCCGCTTTCTGGGTACGTGAGCATCTACATGGTGCATCTTCACAACTAGTTTCTCCATTTGAGCAGCAATGTCCTGCCATAGTGGAGCAGCCCAGATGGGTTTGCCCTGTTGTTGCCAGTTGTTCTGTCTCCATTGCTGTAGCCATCCCCATAGAGCATTTGCCACCATCCACGAATCAGTGTAGAGGTAGATCCTTGGCCATTTTTCCCGTTCGGCAATGTCTAAAGCCAACTGGATGGCTTTTACCTCTGCAAACTGACTGGATTCACCCTCTCCTTCTGCAGCTTCTGAAATTTTGCGTAGGGGACTCCATACAGCTGCCTTCCATCTCCGATGCCTTCCCACAAGGCAACAGGACCCATCAGTAAACAGGGCATACTGCTTCTCATCTTCTGACAGTTCATCATACGATAGGGCCTCGTCAGCACGTGTCACCTTCTCTGGTGATATTTCACCATCTTCGCACTCTGGCCAGTTTGTGATCACCTCCAGGATCCCAGGGCGACTAGGATTTCCTATGCGAGCTCGTTGTGTGATCAGTGCGATCCACTTACTCCATGTAGCATCAGTTGCATGATGCGTAGGGAATGCCTTCCCCTTGAACATCCAGCCCAGCACTGGCAGTCGAGGTGCCAGGAAGAGTTGTGTTTCTGTGCCAATCACTTCTGAGGCAGCTTGAACTCCTTCATATGCTGCCAGTTTCTCCTTCTCGGTTGGAGTGTATCAGGCCTCGGATCCTCTGTATCCCTGACTCCAGAACCCGAGGGGTCGGCCTTGATCCTCCCCAGGTGCTCTCTGCCAAAGACTCCAAGTAGGGCCATTCTCCCCAGCTGCAGTGTAGAGCACATTTTTAACATCTGGTCCTGTCCGGACTGGCCCAAGCACCATCGCATGAACAATCTGTTTAATTTGTTCAAAACTTTGTTGCTGTTCAGGACCCCATTCAAAATCATTCTTCTTCCGTGTCACACGGTAGAGGGGGCTAACAATCATACTATAATTTGGAACATGCATTCTCCAAAAACCCACAACACCTAGGAAAGCTTGTGTTTCCTTTTTGTTAGTTGGTGGAGACATGGCTGCAATCTTGTTTATCACCTCTATTGGAATATGACGACGTCCATCCTGCCATTTTACTCCTAAAAACTGGATCTCCTGTGCATGTCCTTTGACTTTACTGCGTTTAATGGCAAAGCAAGCCTTTAGAAGAATTTGAATTATTTTCTTTCCTTTATCAAGGACTTCCACTGCTGAGTCACCCCACACCACAATATCATCAATGTATTGCAGATGTTCTGGGGCCTCACCCTCCTCCAGTGTGGCCTGGATCAGTCCATGGCAAATGGTGGGGCTGTGTTTCCACCCCTGGGGCAGTCGATTCCAAGTATATTGCACCCCTCTCCAAGTGAAAGTAAACTGAGACCTGCACTCTTTTGCTAAAGGGATTGAGAAGAATGCATTGGCAGTATCAATGGTGGCATACCATTTGGCTGCCTTGGACTCCAATTCGTATTGGAGTTCCAACATGTCTGGCACAGTCACGCTCAGCGGTGGCATGACTTCATTCAGGCCACGATAGTCTACTGTCAGTCTCCACTCTCCAGTAGACTTTTTTACCGGCCATATAGGGCTGTTAAAGGGTGAGTGAGTTTTACTGATCACCCCTTGGCTCTCCAACTGGCGAAGCAACTTATGAATGGGAATCACAGAGTCTCTGTTGGTGCGGTATTGCTGACGGTGCACTGTTGTTGTCGCAATTGGTACCTGTTGCTCCTCAACCTTCAGCAACCCCACAACAGAAGGGTCCTCTGAAAGGCCAGGCATGCTGGATAATTGTTCAATCTCTTCTGCCTCCACTGCAGCCACACCAAAGGCCCACCTGTATCCTCTTGGGTCCTTAAAATACCCTCTCTTAAGATAATCTATACCTAAGATGCATGGAGCTTTGGGTCCTGTCGCAATAGGATGCTTGTGCCAATTTGTGCCAGTCAGACTCACTTCAGCTTCTAATACAGATAGCTGTTGAGATCCCCCTGTCACTCCAGAAATACAAATGGATTCTGTCCCTTTAAAATTTGATGGCATCAGAGTACATTGTGCACCGGTGTCCACTAAAGCCTTGTATTCTTGTGGATTTGATGTGCCAGGCCAACGAATCCACACAGTCCAATAAACCCGATTATCCCTTTCCTCCACCTGGCTGGAGGCAGGGCCCCCCTAATACTGGTCATCGCAGTCATCATTTACTGTTTCCCAGGAAACACCAGAGGTCCCCTCGAGGGAATCAGAATTGAAATCAACCCTCCTATCTTGTCTAGGGGGTTGCTCACTGGAAACTGAAGCGACATTCCTCCAAGGAGAGTTACTTCTTTTAACCCTTCCTTTCCGCAACTCCTGTGCCTGTGCTCTTGGAGTAGATGGGGTAGGTGGCCTATCCCACTTGCTCATATTCTCTCCTTGGTCCTGTGGATGGGACCGTGAAACATCCTGGGGTGTATACTCCTTATGTTCCTGCTCTTGAGCACGGAGACGCTTATTCTTAAAAGCTGGAGTACTGGCAGGTGGAGAGTGAGACATGAATTGGTCAAACTTCCGTGACATTTTCTCTACAGCTGAAACAACAGCCTGTAGGGGACAAGACACAGTTTCTTCATATTGCCGAAGTTGAGCGGCTAGTTGTTCCACCATTTGCCTCTCATCTTCTTTCCAGGAGACAACTGCCAACAAACTGGCATAGCTTGGTGGTGCACTTCTGTAGTGGGTCTGGGACGGTAGTGATTTTCCACAGCAGGTCCTGCAGTGCTGTGCTTACTGTTGATATCAATATTATGACTACCGCTTGCACAACATCGGGGCTGTCCCTCCAGCATTCCTTCCCCCACCTTCACCAATAGCTGTGAGTGGGCATGATCTTGGGAGGGACTATGGCCAGGACAGCTGACCCAGGCTGACCAAGGAGATATTCCATACCATATGACGTCAGCTCAGTAATATAAACTGGGGGAAAGGAGCAGGAAGGGGAGGCGAGATTCATTTCTGGCCTTCCCAAAGCAACCGCTACGCGTACTGAAGCCCTGCTTCTCGGGAGGTGGCCGGACATCGCTGCTGAAGGGAAGTAGAGAGTAACAGCTTATCTGCTTCTGCTTTGCTTCCCGCGCACGCGGCTTTGCTGCTTATTTATTAAACTGCTTTTATCTCAACCCACGAGATTCCCATCTTATTTTCTCCCCTTCCCTGGCTTGCTTCTCGGGAGGTGGGGGGTAAAGCGGTGTGGTGGGCACCTGGCATCCAGCCAGGCTCAAACTACCACAGCCCTTTTGGCGCCCAACGTGGGGCGAGATAATAGCAGATTTACATTAACTGCATTGCAATTACAGTAAACCAATGAGAGCAAAGTTCCTGTGCTGGTCACGGAGCCTTGCTGCTATGCAGCTTATCTTACACTTTCTAATGTTTGGGAACACGATGCTCCTAACATTGACTCTCGGCTGTGCTTTAACCTTAATAGCTTTGCTAAGCTGGCTATATAATTTTGTGAAGAGGATGAAAGGGCCTGGGAACATGATGGCCCAAATAATAATAGCAAGTCTCATTCTGTTACTGATGAATTTAGTGTGCTGTGGGAGCTATCTTGTGGAGGCCATGGGGCAAAGCACCTCTTTCTCCTCAGCTCGGACTGATCTAGACAATTCTGTTACACAGACTTCCCAGGTCCTTAGTCACCCTTATACGAGAGTTTTAATATTACTAATTAACATGGTTGGTATATTATATATCTTGTGGAATCTGGAGTCATCTGGGTATCAGAGAGTACAAATTTGTGATGGAAACATGTTAAAATGCCCCCTGAAGCGGCCAGTCCCTGGGTGGCAGGGTATGTGGATGAATTTAGGCAAATTCCTAGGACGGTTATCACCTCCTGTAATCTGGGATTTTACATCTGAACAGATAAAAAACCCTGCTTTACTGACACGCTACCTGATAGAAGGGTGTCTTACCTACCCTAATGAGGCCCATCAGGTTCAGGCACTATACTGGGGCCTAGCCTCTGCCTACCGAGCTGCATTCCAGTCCTCTCAGAGAACTGTGATTGAAATGGAAACTCAAACGGTACCTGAGACCAACATAGTTGAGTCAGTCGCAGTCCAGCCCTCTCAGAGAACTGTGATTGAAATGGAAACTCAAACGGTACCTGAGACCAACATAGTTGAGTCAGTCGCAGTCCAGCCCTCTCAGAGAACTATGGCCGAGGTGGAAATTCAAACTATACCTGAGACTACCATGGTTGAGTCAGGGAACCAAACAACAACCACAGTGGTTGCCCCAGTAGTGAAAAAGAAGCAGTGGATAAGGAGGTCAAGTCCATATCATCGATTAGTAAGGGCAGACGAGGAGGAAGAGGAAAGGCTAGAAGAAGAAACTGGTCCTTCGGTAAGGAGATCAGGAGAAGTGAAAGAAATCGAAAAGGAAATGGAAACTACTCGGTCCCTCACCTCAACAGAACTTAGAGATATGCGAAAAGATTACAGTCGCCAGCCAGGTGAGCGGATTGGTGCCTGGCTGCTCCGATGCTGGGATAACGGGGCTGACAGTCAACAATTGGAAGGCAGAGAAGCCCAACAGCTAGGATCTCTTGCTAGGGACCGGGGAATTGATAAAGGCATTGGAAAGAAAACCTCAGTTTGTAGTCTCTGGAAACGACTCCTCTCAAGTGTACGGGCAAGATACCCATTCAAGGAAGACCTTGTAAATGCCCGAGGAAAGTGGACTAGAGCTGATGAAGGGATCCAATATCTAAGGGAATTAGCTGTGTTGGAAGTCATCTATGGTGATCTGGATAATGTCGAGGCCTCCACAGATCCAGACGATGTCCAGTGTACACGGGCCATGTTGAGAAAAGTGATCCAGAGTGCCCCAGCTACATATTCTAATATCCTGGCAATGGTGTATCATCCAGACATGGACATACCAACAGTGGAGAGGGTATCTTCTTGGTTACAGAACTATGAAGAGAGCCTCTGCACCTCCTCATCAGTGTGGGATGATGGCCTGATTGTTAGATCTGCCTCAAGAACTCAGTCATCCACTGTCCCGACCAGGGGAAAGGGAAGTCCCAGACGCAGGAGTACACCGCGAAATGAACTCTGGCTCTTTTTGCGTGGCCAAGGAGAGGATATGAGGAAGTGGGATGGTGAACCCACTTTTAAGCTAGAAGCGCGTGTACGTGAACTAAGGGGGAAGACAGCTGTTAGAAAAGGACCGCCCAGGAGAGCTGTCAGCAGAGTGGCTGCCAAACCAAAAGAGGACAATCAACAATCTCCAAGACATAGAAGAACTGCAGCTACTTCCTTCGAAGCCAATGAGGAGACTTCAGGTCTGCAATTGCAAGGATCAGATAGCGAATACTCTGATGAAGAACAGAAATAGAGGGTCCCTGCCTCCAGCCAGGAGGAGGAAAGGGATGACCGAATCTACTGGACTGTGTGGGTTCGATGGCCTGGCACATCAAACCCACAAAGGTATAAAGCCTTAGTAGACACAGGGGCACAGTGTACATTGATGCCATCAAGGTATAGAGGCACAGATTCTGTCTGGATCTCTGGAGTGACAGGGGGATGTGAAGAATTATCTGTATTAGAGGCTGAAGTGAGCTTAACAGGGGACAAATGGAAAAAATACCCCATTGTGACTGGTCCAGAGGCCCCTTGTATTCTTGGCATAGATTACCTCAGGAGAGGGTACTTCAAAGACCCCAAGGGGTATCGATGGGCTTTTGGTATAGCCACTGTAGATGCAGAGAAAATCAAACAACTCTCTAATTTACCTGGCCTCTCAGAAGACCCTTTTGTTGTGGGATTGCTGCAAATTCAAGAGCAACAGGTACCAATTGCTACCAGGACAGTGCACCGGAGGCAATATCGCACGAACCGAGATTCTCTGGCTCCCATCCGTGAGTTGATTCATCAACTGGAGGCTCAAGGAGTAATTAGCAAAACTCATTCTCCATTTAATAGTCCCATATGGCCTGTGAAAAAATCTGATGGAGGGTGGAGGTTAACAGTAGACTGTCGTGGCCTGAACGAAGTGACACCACCACTGAGTGCTGCTGTACCAGACATGTTAGAGCTCCAGTATGAACTGGAGTCAAAAGCAGCCAAGTGGTATGCTACGACTGACATCGCTAATGCATTCTTCTCAATTCCATTGGCAGCAGAGTGCAGGCCACAATTTGCCTTCACATGGAGAGGTGTCCAATATACCTGGAATCGATTGCCCCAGGGGTGGAAACATAGTCCTACTATTTGCCATGGTCTAATCCAAACTGTGCTGGAAACGGGTGATGCCCCTGAACATTTACAGTACATTGATGACATAATTGTATGGGGCAACAAGGCAGAAGAAGTGTTTGAGAAAGGGAAAAGAATAATACAGATTCTCCTGAAAGCTGGTTTTGCTATAAAAAGAAACAAAGTAAAGGGACCTGCACAAGAGATACAGTTTATGGGCATAAAATGGCAAGATGGGCGTCGGCATGTGCCTATGGATGTTGTGAATAAAATAGCTACTATGTCTCAACCGACTAATAAGAAAGAAACACAAGCTTTCCTGGACATTGTGGGATTCTGGAGGATGCATATCCCAGGTTATAGTCAGCTTGTGAGCCCTCTCTTTAGAGTAACCAGAAAAAAGAACTGTTTTGAGTGGGGCCTTGAGCAACAACAAGCTTTTCAACAAATTAAACAGGAAATAGCTCGTGCAGTCGCCCTTGGGCCCATCCATACAGGACCAGATGTGCAGAATATCCTCTACACTGCCGCTGGAGAGCATGGTCTCACCTGGAGCCTCTGGCAGAAAACATCTGGAGAAACCCGAGGTCGACCATTAGGGTTTTGGAGCCGAGGATATCGAGGATCGGAAGCCCACTACACCCCAACTGAAAAAGAAATACTAGCAGCATATGAGGGACTTCGAGCTGCTTCAGAAGTCATTGGCACAGAAGCTCATCTCCTCTTGGCACCACGTCTGCCTGTGTTACACTGGATGTTCAAAGGGAAAACCCCTTCTATACATCATGCAACCAGCGCTACATGGAGTAAGTGGATGGCGTTGATTACACAACGATCTCGGCTGGGGAAATCTAATCGCCCAGGAATCCTGGAAGAAATCATGGACTGGCCAGAAGGCAGAGATTTTGGAGCATTGCCTGAGGAAGTAGCTCGCGCCCAAGAGGCACCACCATATAATGAACTGTCAGAAGATGAGAGGCATTATGCTTTGTTTACTGACGGATCCTGCCGCGTGGTAGGAAATCATCGTAAGTGGAAAGCTGCTGTGTGGAGTCCCACACGACGAGTTGTTGAGGCCACTGAAGGAGAAGGTGAGTCAAGTCAGTTTGCTGAAGTGAAGGCTATCCAACTAGCTCTAAAGATTGCAGAACGAGAGAAGTGGCCAGTACTCTATCTTTACACTGACTCCTGGATGGTGGCTAATGCTCTATGGGGATGGCTACAGCAATGGAAGAAGACCAACTGGCAGCGCAAGGGTAAACCCATCTGGGCTGCTGCATTATGGCAAGACATTGCTGCTCGGGTGGAAAATATGACTCTGAAGGTACGTCATGTAGATGCTCATGTGCCAAAAAGCCGTGCCAATGAAGAACAATGGAATAACCAACAGGTAGATAAAGCTACTAAAATTGAACTAGCTCAGGTAGATCTAGACTGGGAGCGTAAAGGTGAGCTATTTATAGCTCGATGGGCCCATGAAACATCAGGACATCTGGGAAGAGATGCAACATATAGATGGGCTCGTGATCGAGGGGTGGACTTGACCATGGAAGCCATCACACAGGTCACCCATGAATGTGAAACGTGTGCCGCAATCAAGCGAGCCACACGAATCAAGTCTCCCTGGAACAGAGGCCGATGGCTGGGTTTTCAGTATGGTGAGGCCTGGCAAATTGACTATGTTGGACCACTACCACGAACACATCAAGGCAAGCGGTATATACTCACCATGGTGGAAGCAACTACTGGTTGGTTGGAAACATACTCTGTAAACCACGCCACTGCCCGAAATACTGTCTTGGGTCTTGAAAGGCAAGTTTTGTGGCGACACGGCACTCCAGAAAGAATTGAATCAGATAATGGAACTCATTTTCTAAATAATCTCATAAACTCCTGGGCAAAGAAACATGGCATTGAGTGGATATACCACATCCCCTATCACCCTCAAGCCTCTGGAAAGATTGAGAGATATAATGGGTTACTAAAGACCATGTTGAGAGCACTGGGCAATGGGGCATGGAAGCAGTGGGATAAAAATTTAGCAGAAGCCACTTGGCTGGTCAATAGCAGAGGTTCAACTAACCGTCCTGGTCCTGCCCAAACAAAACCACTACATACTGTGGGAGGAGATAAGGTCCCCGTAGTGCACCCAGGGAAATGGCTGGGGAAGGCAGTATGGGTTGCACCTCCCATGGGAAAAGGCAAACCCATTCGTGGGATTGTCTTTGCTCAAGGGCCTGGCTGTACTTGGTGGGTGATGAGAAAGGATGGGGAAACTCGATGTGTACCTCAAGGAGACTTAACCTTGGGGGAAAAATAACCTGTTATGTGAGTTATCTGTTGTAGATGAACTTTGCAAGAAAAACCGGACAAGTGGACAAACCAAGCCGGTGCTGGTGCCCAACACTGAACATACTGTTTCCCCTGGCCTGGATATTCATCTTGATGGATGAGACAGAAGTTATGACCTGCTCCAGTGAACATCTACAGAGGATGAAAGATATAAGAATGTTGTTTGTTTGTTTGATGCAAGATGCAAGAGGGAATACAAGAATGATGTTTGTCTGTTGAAGAGTGGGGGTACTGGTTAATGAGAGTATATAAGAATGTATATGGATTGTTAAGATGGTTTGTCTGAGCATGACATAAATGGTATGGAATAAGGGGTGGAGACTGTAGTGGGTCTGGGACGGTAGTGATTTTCCACAGCAGGTCCTGCAGTGCTGTGCTTACTGTTGATATCAATATTATGACTACCGCTTGCACAACATCGGGGCTGTCCCTCCAGCATTCCTTCCCCCACCTTCACCAATAGCTGTGAGTGGGCATGATCTTGGGAGGGACTATGGCCAGGACAGCTGACCCAGGCTGACCAAGGAGATATTCCATACCATATGACGTCAGCTCAGTAATATAAACTGGGGGAAAGGAGCAGGAAGGGGAGGCGAGATTCATTTCTGGCCTTCCCAAAGCAACCGCTACGCGTACTGAAGCCCTGCTTCTCGGGAGGTGGCCGGACATCGCTGCTGATGGGAAGTAGAGAGTAACAGCTTATCTGCTTCTGCTTTGCTTCCCGCGCGCGCGGCTTTGCTGCTTATTTATTAAACTGCTTTTATCTCAACCCACGAGATTCCCATCTTATTTTCTCCCCTTCCCTGGCTTGCTTCTCGGGAGGTGGGGGGTAAAGCGGTGTGGTGGGCACCTGGCATCCAGCCAGGCTCAAACTACCACAACTTCGTAGGAACTTTTGCCACATAACTCGTGTGCATTGAACTTCATCTGGGTCTGTGGGTGCATAGTCATTATAAATAATCTCCAGCACAGCTAACTCCCTCAAATATTGAATGTCTTTCTCCATGGTGGTCCACTTGCTTGGGGGGCTTGTAATATCTTCCTTGAAGGGGTATCTTTCCTTCACGCCCAACAAAAGTCGCCTCCAGAGGCTGAGGGTTTGTGACGGTTTTCCCATAGCCTTATCAATGCCCCCGTCCCGGGACAAGGAGCCCAATTGCCTGGCTTCCTTGCCCTCTAAGTCCAAACTGTGGGCTCTATTTTCCCAGCATCGGAGCATCCAGGTGATAATGTGCTCACCTGGGTGACGGCTGTAATCTTTCCGCACATCTCGCAGTTCACTCAGGGACAAGGACTGGCTGATTATCTCTGGCTCCAACTCTTCTTCCCTCTGTGATATCCCTTGTTCATCTTCATCCTTAGTGCTGCAAACTGGGTTTTTTTGTGTATTTCTTTTTCTGTACAGGAGCAACTGATACTGGCACAAATTGATACTCTGATTCAACAGCAATTGTATCAGTTGTCTCAGTTTGAGTGGCCGCAGTTGTAACAGCAACAGTCTGGGTTTGAGCATCTACAGTTGTAGCAGCAGTCTGAGTGGACACAACAACAATATTCACAGTCTGGGTATGAGTGTCCACAGTGGTAACAGCAACGGTGTCAGCAGTCTGGGTATGAGTGTTCACAGCTGCAACTGCAACATCCACTGCTGAAGTTGGAACAGCAACTGGTTCTGGCACAGCTGAGTTAGGAATGGGTTGATGTGTTCTCCAAATCTTTACAGGTAAAAAGCTCCCTGGACACCTGTCCATATTCTGTATGCCTCTCCTCACAGCTCTCAAAAAAAAATTTACAATCCAAGCCGAGGTGAAAACAAGGGAAAATAATACAAACATGGTAATTAGAACATTCCAAGTATTATTGTTAGAATCCATTAGAAGCACCTTGAAGAAATGAGGGTAAGTGACATAGTGGGAGGAATTAAACATGTCAGCTTTTCCCATAAATTGAGTGCCATTATTAAGTTCTAGGAGAAAATGTGGAAGAGACAGAAAAGCCATGTACACATTCCAACCCAACTTAATAACCCGTGACAAAATCATATCATAAGCCAATCCCATCCAGTGCAGTAGCATGAGAATTTTCATACATTTTCCACAGACGAGAAACACTATCACAGGACATACATGATGCAGATAAGAGGACACGTAATACCACCATACAAGCATATCAACCAACATTGTGATCAGCAATCAGTTAGTGTCAGGAGTGTACACAAGGATTTTGTTTAAACCCACTCTGTTCTATTTCAACCTCGCGGGCCCCACGTTGGGCGCCAATTAATGTCTTGGTTTTGCCCAGCCGGAGCAAAGGGGAAGAAAACTGCGACTCCTCCCCCTCCCCCTCTCGACGGAATGCAGAGGGGATCGGAGACGGAGAAAAAAAAAGAGCCTGCGTAAGTTGAAATAAGAACAGTTTACTGGGGAAAATTGAAGAAGAACAACTATAACAAAGACAAGGGGATATTACAAAGAAAACTGGTGATACAGTTGCTCACCACCCGCGACCCGACGTGAGCGACCGAGAGT
The DNA here is from genome assembly GCF_028858725.1 of Colius striatus. Classification (NCBI taxonomy): domain Eukaryota; kingdom Metazoa; phylum Chordata; class Aves; order Coliiformes; family Coliidae; genus Colius; species Colius striatus. The sequence goes on along the minus strand of NC_084789.1, from coordinate 22,366,495 downwards.
CCGTGCCCCCTGGAAGAGCTTCTTCCAGCCAGCCCCCACCTATACCCTGGGCATGACGGTTAGGATGGTATCAAATACCTGCTGGCCAGCCTGGGTCAGCTGTTCAGGCTGTGCCCTTTCCTGGTTCCTCACGGGAATTAACTCTGTCCTGGCTCAAACCAGGATAGACCCAACCATTTTCCTCTGTTCTTCCTCCTAAATCCCTAATGGATTTTTGGTCTTCTTTCGAATAGTTAGGAATTTGATTGATTTGGATTTTTCCGTTTGGAATCAAAGACTCTGCCATACCCTTTTCAGACATCCTCTTTGCTTCCCTGTCTGCCATGGAATTGCCTACCTCTTGTGCAGTTGTTCCCTTTTGGTGGGCTTTGCAATGCATAATTGCTACTTTCTCTGGTAACTGTACAGCCATCAACAGTTTGAGAATTTCCTTTGCGTGATTTATATGCTTCCCTTGGGTGCATGAGTCCTCTTTCTCTCCAGACGGCTCCACGGGCATGAACTACTCCAAAGGCATATCTGGAATCTGTCCAAAAGTTAATCTTCCTGTCTTTAGCAAGCTCTAAGGCTATTATTTCTGCCTTTTGTGCAGAGGTGCCTGAGGCAAGGGGCCCAGACTCCATTACCTTGTCTGTAGTGGTACCCTGCTTTGCACTGACCATTTTTGATAAAGCTGCTGCTGTCTGTATACCATGTATCCTCAGCATCCTCCAGTGGTTGTTCCTTCAGGTCCGATTGGCTGGAGTAGACCGCTTCAATGGTTTCCAGGCAATCATGAGCCACTGTTTCCCCTGCAACTCCACTAAGGAAAGATGCTGGATTGACACTGTCCTGTTCTACCATAATGATCTGATATTTGAAGAATCTTTGTGGGGATAACCAGTGCCCCCCTGTTGTAGTTTGGCCCAGCTAGCACAGCAGCACCACCACAGTCTCTGGCTCAGTGTCCCCATTCACTCCCACCCTCATTAGGATGGCAGAGGCCCCAGCAAAATGGGAGGAAAAAGATAAGCAAGATTGTTGTGGATTGAGACAAGGGCAGGGAGGGCTCGCTGCAAATTACAGTTCCAGGCAAAACAGACTCCAGTACTCGACTGAGAGAGGAAAGTAGGAGAGTTTATTCTACAAGAAACAGAACAGAATAAAAGAAAAAAGGGAGTTGGATGATGAGAAAATTACAACCAGCACTTTAAGATCTCCCTCCTTCATCCCTCCTTTCTTCCCAGGCTCAGCTCACTGCTCCCCATATCTCTACCTCCTCCCCCCTCAACGACTCAAGGGGGCAGGGAATGGGGGATGTGCTCAGTCTCTCCCAGATGGGCTCTCCCGCTTCTGTCTTCTCAGATGAGAATGACTCCTGACATTCTTCCCCTGCTCCAACACAGGGTTCCTCCCCTGGGACACAGTCCTTAATGAACTTCTCTGGTGTGGGTTGTTCCCAACAGCTGTGGCTTCTGCCGATACAGGGTCCCTCACACAGGACACAGTCCTTGGTGAATCTCTCTGGCGTGGATTCTTTGCGACAGTCGCAGTTTCCGCAGTTACAGGGTCCCTCTCTCGGGACAAGGCCTCTTCTGGGCATAAGTTTAATGAGCTGCTTTGTCGTGGATTCTTCCCCATAGTTACAGCTGTGGATATTGGGTCCCTTCCTTGGGACACGGCCTGCTCCGGCCATAGTGATAAAGGGCCCCTCCCTCAGGACACGGCCTCTTCCGGCCATAGTTTTAAAGAAGAAAATCACTGCCCCTGGCTTGGGGTCTGCAGTGAAGTGGTTGGCTCCCCCCCACGGGACACGGCCTCTTCCAGCCATAGTCACTGTCCCTGGCTCGGGGCCTCTAATGAAGTGAATCGCTGCCCCTGGTCTGGGGCCAGCTGTAGCAACATGAGTCTCTGCCCCTGATACGGGCTCATTATCAAAATGAATCTCTACCGCTGATGTGGGGTCTTTAAAGAAATGAAAATTAATCTCAGCTTCACCAGTTCTCTCCATAGAATGCAGGGGAGTCTCTGCTCCAGCACACCTCCTCCTCTCTTTCATCACTGACCTTGGAGTCCACATGGTTGTTTCTTTCACTGTTCCTACTCTGTGCACCACCACCAGCCAGAAGGAAAAGAAAGGGCAGAACAAGGAAGAAGATGGAGGAAGAGCAACTTCTTACAGGAGCCATCTTTACAGCCCCTTCCCCCTTACCAGAAAAGGCTGTAATGTCAAACCATGACACCCCCTTTTGTTTCCAATACAGTGGACACTGTATGAGACACTAACAATGTCATCTTTTGGACTATCATGAATTTTCGAGCTTCCTGTTAATTACTACTGCCGCCACTGCCCTCAGGCAGCTAGGCCATCCTCTACTTAGGTCATCCAATTGCTTGGAGAAGTATGCCACTGCCCTCTGGTCCAGGCCAAGGTCCTGAGCCAGTATTCCCAGCGCAGTTCCTTGCTTGTCATGAGAGAATAACCAAAGGATTTCGTAGGGTCTTGTAAGCCTAAGGCCGGTGCCTATATTAGTTCTCACTTTAATTTGTGAAAAGCCTGAATGGCTTCCCCAGTCCAAGCGAGAGTCACTCTTTAAAAGTTCATAGAGTGACTTCACCAAAAGTCCATAATTATAAATCCATAACTGACACCAACCTGTCATTCTCAGGAAAGTATGGAGATCCTCAACTGTTTGTGGTCTGGGAGTCTGGCAGATGGACTCCTTCCGTGCTGCTCCCAGGGTCCCATGTCACTTTTTGCCGGGTTATTTGAGCTTTCTGTGGAGAAACTCGATAACCACTTAGTCCAAGAAAATTCAATAAACTTATAGACCATGTTATACTTTGCTCCTCTCTTTCAGTGGCTATCAAGATGTCATCCACATACTCCAACACTGTTCCAGCCCCAGATGGTCGCTTCCATTGCTCTAAGTCTTTATCCAGCTGGTTGCCTAAGAAAGTTGGGCTGTTTTTAAAGCCTTGTGGGAGTACAGTCCACATAAGTTGTGTCCTTCTCCCTGTCTCAGGATTCTCCCACTCAAAGGCAAATAGCAATTGACTCTCAGGGCTCAAATGTAGGCAGAAGAAAGCATCTTTTAAATCTAGTATGGTAAACCAGACAATTCAGGTTTCAGTTTTAATTTTTACTCCGCATGACACCCACTCTTTAGATATTTGTAAATGTTAATAAGATCTCCCCTCAGTCTCCTCTTCTCTAGACTAAACAGCCCCAGTTCCCGCAGCCTTCCCTCATATGAAAGATGTTCCAGTCCCCTGCCCAGTGGGTGAGTGTAGAATTCCTGTTGTGTGTTGGATGCCCCATTCTTGTAACAATAGTTGTGTGGCTCTTGATATAAATGTAGGCCCACTGTCAGTTTTAATATGCTGTGAGACTCCCATAGATGCAAAAGCAGCAAACCAGTGATGGTGTACGTCATGACTTTTTTCTCCTGTGTATGCAGTAGCAAAAATAAATGTAGAATATGTGTCTACAGTGACATGCACATATTTAAGGCAACTAAATTAAGTAATATGAGTTACATCAGTCTGCCAAATCTGTAAAGGAGAGGTGCCACAAGGACTGACTCCCATTTGAAGCACTGGGGTGAGAGATTGACAATCGGGACAAGCTAAGATTATGATATGAGCTTATTCTGTGGATAATTCATAGAATTATAGAATCATAGAATGGTAGGGTTAGAAGAGACCTTTAGAGATCATGTAGTCCAACCTCCATGAAGAAGCAGGTTCACCTAGGTCAGCTCAGATAGGAACATGTCCAGGCGGGTCTTGAAGACCTCCAAGGAAGGAGACTCCACAACCTCTCTGGGCAGCCTGTGCCACTGCTCTGTCACCCTCACAAGAAATAGTTTTTTCTTATGTTTAAGTGGAACTTTTTGTGTTCCAGCTTCATCCCATTACCCCTTGTCCTGTTGCTAGATACCATAGAAAAAAGGGATGCCCCAACCTCCTGACATTCACCCTTTAGATATTAGTGAATATTAAAAAGATCTCCCCTCAGTCTCCTCTTCTCTAAACAGCCCCAGTTCCCACAGCCTTTCCTTGTATGAAAGATGTTCCAGTCCCCTGATCATCTTGGTGACCCTGCACTGGACTCTCTCCAGCACTTCCCTCTCCCTCTTGAGATGAGGAGCCCAGAACTGGACACAGAACTACAGATGAGGCCTCACCAGGGCAGAGTAGAGGGGGAGAAGAACCTCCCTTGACCTGCTGGCTACACTCATCTTGATGCATCCCAGAATGCTATTGGCCTTCTTGGCCATGAGGGCACATTGCTGGTTCATGCTTAGCTTATTATCAACCAGGACTCCCAGGTCTCTCTCTGCAGAGCTGCTCTCCAGCAGTTCGACCCCCAGCCTATACTGGTGCATGGGGTTGTTCCTTCCCAGATGCAGGACTCTGCACTTGTCCTTCTTGAAGCCGATGAGGTTCCTCTCTACCCAACTCTCAAGCCAGTCGAGATCCCGCTGAATGGCAGCACAGCCTTCTGCGGAATCAGCCAGTCCTCCCAGTTTGATGTCATCAGAGAGCTTGCTGAGGGTAACCTTAGTCCCCTCATCCAGGTCGTTGATGAAGATATTGAAAAAGACTGGCCCCAGAAACTGATCCCAGTGGAAGTCCACTGGCCACAGGCCTCAAACTTGATTCTGTGCCATTGATGACCACCCTCTGGGCTCTGTAATTCAGCCAGCTCTCGATCCACCTCACTGTCCACTCATCCAAGCCATACTGCCTGAGCTTTCTGATGAGGATGTTTTGGGAGACAGTGTGAAAAGTCTTGTTGAAGACAAGGTAGATGACATCTGCTGCTCTCCCCTCATTTAGTCAACCGGTTATGCACTCATAGAAGGATATCAGATTGGTCAGACAGTATTTCTCCTTGGTGAATGGATGTTGACTCCCCCTGATAACCATCTTATCTTTCATATGTTCAGTGATAACATTCAGGATGAGTTGTTCCATCACCTTTCCAGGGATGGAGGAGAGGCTGACCAGCCTGTAGTTTCCTGGGTCATTATACTTGCCTTTTTTGAAGACTGGAGTGACACTGGCCTTTCTCTAGTCCTCAGACACCTCGCCTGTCCTCCATGATTGTTCAAAAATGATGGAGAGAGGCTTAGCAATCACATCAGCCAGCTCCATCAGCAATCTAGGATGCATCTCATCAGGACCCATTGACTTATGAGCCTTAAGCTTGGCCAACAAGTCTTTAACCTCTTCCTCTTCCACCCAGGGCAAGTCCTCTGCTGTCCTGGCCATCCTACTATCCTTGCTGGACTGGGATTCCTGAGGGTCAGACTTGGCCATAAAGAGTGAAGCAAAGAAGGCATTCTGTACTTCGACCTTCTCTGCATCCTCATCCACCAGGGCACCCTCTGTGTTTAGCAGGGGGCCCATATTCCCCGTCATCCTTCTGCTGCTGATGTACTTGAAAAACACCTTATTACTGTCCTTAACTTTCCTGGCTAAATTTAATTCTAGAACATCTGTAGCCTTCCTAGTTGCAGCCCTGCATGCCCTGGCAATGTTCCTATACTCTTCCCAAGAAGACAGCCCCTGTTTCCACCTCTCATAGATAGCTACTTTCTGCCTGAGTTGTCCCAGCAGATCCTTGCTCATCCATGGAGGCCTCCTACCTCCTTTTCCTCCTTTCTTGTGCATTGGGACACGCTGATCCTGGGTTTGGAGAAAGTGGTGCTTGAAGATTGACCAGCTCTCTTGGGCACTTCTATCTTCTAGAATCATATCCCATGAGATCCGTCCAAGTAGATCTTTGAAGAGGCCAAAGTCAGCTCGCCTGAAATCCAGGGTCACGGTCCTGCTTTATATTCTGCCTCTTCCACACAGGATCTTGAACTCTACCATCTCATGGTCACTGCAGTCGAGGTTGCCTCCAACCTTCACATTCCCAACCAGACCCTCCTTATTCATCAGTACCGGGTCCAGCAGCACACCCCTCCTCGTTGGTTCCTCAATCAGGAAGTTGTCGTCAACAATCTGTAGGAACCTCGTGAACTGCATGTGCTTGGCTGTGTAGCTATCACAGCAAATATCAGGGTGGTTGAAGTCCCCCATGAGGACCAGGGATTGTGATCGTAAAGCAGCTCTCAGCTGTTCGTAGAAGGCCTCATCCACATCCTCCTCCTGATCAGGTGGCCTATAGCAAACTCCTACAACAATATCACCTGCCTTGCCCTGTCCATTAAGCATTCTACCTGCTCCTCATCCCCATCCAGGCAGACTTCTGTACATATTAATTGCTCACTCACATAGAGAGCAACTCCACCTCCACGTCTTGTCAATCTATCTTTTCTGAACAATACATAATCCTCCATGGCTGTGCTCCAGTCATGTCAGCTGTCCCACTAAGTCTCTGTGACCACAATGAGGTCGTAGCTCTGCATCCGCACCCACGTCTGCAGTTCCTCCTGCTTATTCCCCAGGATGTGTTCATTGGTGTAGAGGCAGCGCAAGGGCTTACTCAAACACACAAGTTTCCCTGGACAGGTGCAGGAGGTTCCTCCCTGGTTTGGCTCTTTCTCAGGGTGATCAGCCTTCTGTATCTCAGCCCAGTGTGCAGATGAAGGGCACTTACCATTGCATTCCCTGTCCTGCCCTGTTTCCCAGCTAGAGGGGACAGCTCGTTCTATTTTGCTTCTCCCCCCACCCCCCAAGTCCCTTAGTTTAAAGAACTCTTTATTAAGTTTGCAAGCCTACTCCCAAATATTCCAGTGCCCTTACGGGAGAGATGAATCCCATCCTATCCTATGAAGCTGTAGTCCCCAAGGAAGGATCCATTGTCAAAGAACCCAAAGCCTTCCCACTGGCACCAGCCTCTCAGCCAGGAGTTCACTTGGCGTTTTTTTCCATTGTGGACTCCCCCTTTATCTGTAGTGAACAGGATAGAGAAAATAATCTGAGCCCCTTTCATTTGCTCCCCTAAGGTTTTAAAATCCTTCTGGATCCTGGAGATGTCATGCCTCATGACATCGTTCATACTTGCATGGAACACAAGTAAGGGGTAGTAGCCTGCATCCCCAATGAGCCGTGGCACTCTCGGACGCATCCCTGATCTTGGCTCCAGGCAGGCAGCACATCTCTCTTGACTCCCTGCCTGCTCCACAGATGTGTCTCTCAGTGCCCCTTAGCAGCGAGTCACCCTCAGCAAGCACCCTTCACCTCTTCCTGTGATGTCCATTACCTATTCCAGGTGGAGCAGCTGATGGGTTGTTTGATGGGTTTTCCTGTTTTGGAACTTGCTCATCAAAGTCCCTTGTCGCCAGTGCCTCATACTTATTTGTAGTGGGCACTCCAGAAGGAGGGCTTTGAAGACGAGCCTTTGTCCTTTTTTTTGTAACCAGGGTCCATGGCTTGTTAGATTCTCTGGATGCTTGCACCTGATTGATGAAGTCTCCGTCTTTCTCCACTTCTTCCCCTCTAATATTATAGAGTCTACTCACTTTCCTGGAGCTTTTTCACCAGGCGCCGCAGTTCCTGAACTTGAGGGCACCTATGACACATTGTTGCCTCACAAGCATAGGTCCCTATGCAACCTAAACACTCCCTGCACTCCACCTGGACTGAAGCTTCTCTACTAACTGGCTCTGTCTGGGTGGATGCATTGACCTTCACCTGGGTCTTGTCCACCTGAACCTTGGCTTTAGTCCTCAGGTGAGTGTTCACCATTTTGCTAGGTTCAAGCTGGGGCACTTCTCTGACTTTTGTTTCTCTAAGCAGGCTGTGGGGTTGTTCCCTGCCCGTCCTCCCTGCTCTCCCTGCCTGTGCACCTGCTGTGAAAACTGTCGCGCCACATCTGAGTGCCACATTACTCCCTGTTTGCTGCACTCCTGGTCACTCACACTCCCTGGGGGACGATTAAATCCCCTGTGGTTGCTGTGGCTCTGCCTCCCGGCAAGACCGTCCCCCTCACGAGAGCTGCCTGGTCCTGGTGGCTCTCCTCGCTTTTCCTCCACTCTCCGTGCTCCAGGAATCCCTGGATTACCTCAATCGGCCGCACAGTCACGAATAAATGAGATTTGCTGTGTGTCCCGCCCATAAAGTATATCACACAGATGTCTGATTCACTGTCCATAAGCTTAAGAATCTTCTCATCCTCCGAAGTTATCCTTGGAAATAGTCAAGCCAGGCTGGTTTGTAACAGTCTTCACCACTAGAAAATAGCATGGCCTTCAACTTGTATCTTTTCACTAGGAATAATGTCCTGCTACACTCAACCCCATGACTGCAGTCAATCAACTTACCTCATGAAGTTGTAATGCAGCTACCTCTTGCCTCCATGCTATAAAAGCGTCCCATGCTTTATACATCATCATCAAATGTGTTAAGAGATATAACTCTCTATATTTTGGTGTACTTATTTTAATGTGACAGGCCTAGGTGGTGTTAATTGTGTTAAGTCTTGAATCATGTATCACACTTTCAGACAGATGATGATTATCAAGACTAGACATAACATGTTAGTATCAACAAAACTATTTCAGGATGTAGTGTTCTATTAAAGATTCCAGTAGCACTCAGACACCATCCAAACAAAACATCCCACCAGTGATATTCTCCTGTTGTAGTGGTGCAAACAATATTCACTCAAAGACATAGAGATTTGAGGTAACACGCACACAGAGGCAACACAGAGGCAACACAGAGGCAACACAGAGGCAACACAGAGGCAACACAGAGGCAACACAGAGGCAACACAGAGGCAACACAGAGGCAACACAGAGGCAACACAGAGGCAACACAGAGGCAACACAGAGGCAACACAGAGGCAACACAGAGGCAACACAGAGGCAACACAGAGGCAACACAGTAGAACCAACAGAGTTGACTCAATCCACCCTTCCTTTGCTAGCTACCTCCTTATATGCTGCTTCTGCCCATGAGATCACCCAGGGCCCAATTGATTAACTTGCAGCACCTGTTTCTGAAGTAGCATGCCAGCTGCATTAACTTATCCCTACCATCTTTATTCAAGCTGGCTGGTCCAAGCTACATTTGTGCCTACAAATCCCCCCTTTTTCTTTTTTGGACCAGCCAGCCTTTAGCAACACATTTCAAAATTAAAGGTACATGAAGAAAACAAAAATATTTTTACCCATGGCCATGGGTAAAAAGGTCAGTAACAGCTACATCGCTGAACAATATAGTACAGAAATCCATAAACTCAAAATAAACATAATCTGATATTATGTTGCTAGGAGGAACGCACATAGAAAGGAAGAGATGAGTTCTTGGTAACTCGACTGATATTTCTGTTTCCTGAATGTAGTTTCGGACTTTCCTTCAGCTTCTTTAGCATGTTTATCGGTGAGCATTATCTGTAAGTTGGAAGTATCTTTTCATCCATAGAAAACACACCATTTTTGCTTTCAAGTTCCCATTGGTCATCTTGTTAAGTTCTTCAATTCTTTTAATACAATACAGATAGCTGGAGGAATTTACAGCAGCGTACGTGGTGCCACAGTTGCGAGGGTTTATATTTTAATAGGTTGATGGATTGAGGGTGGATCACTTGGTTCTTTCCTCAAGATGGTTCTTTCCATTGCTCTTACAGTCATTAAGTCCTTTCGGTTGATGAGGCTTGATCCATTTTGCCGGAATCCACCGGGGACCTTGATCTGTAATGACACAAGCAGAGCATCTTCCCCATGTTAACAGATCTGCAGGTCCTTGCCACTCTCCACTAATGGGATTCTTATACCAAACTTAAGGTTTGTCAGTAAAATCCAAATCCCGACTCATTTGGGCAAAGTGTGTTAATGCTGGTGGTTCATTCCGGTTTGCACAATTCTGAGATGATTCATTGTATAAAGGGCTTTCATTAGTCTGTCTTGAGGGCTCACCCCCTCTTCCCCCGTTTTCTGTTTTTCTAGCAGGCCTTTTAAGGTTTGATGTGTACGTTCGATAATGGCTTGACCGGTAGAATTTCCTGGGATTCCAGTAGTATGTTTAACACCCCATAAGTTCAGAAACTTACGTGTTTTACTGGCTATGTATCCCGAGCCATTATCAGTTTTTATCTCTCTTGGAACACCAAGGACTGCAAAGCAACTCCTCCAATGTCTTATGACATTTCGAGAACTGTCACTGGTTAAGGCTGTGGCCCAAACCATGGCTGATTGAGTATCAATAGTGACATGTATTCGTTGAAATCGCCCAAAGGGAGCATAGACAGTGATATCCGATTGCCATATTCCTAATGGTGCCAGATCCCTGGGACTGACTCCTAGGCCGATCTGATTCTGGCATGCAGGGCACATGGAAACAATACCCTGAGCGTCTGATATGGTCAGGTCAAACTGCTTTACCAACATTTTCACACTTTGATGAAAAAAATCGTATGATCTTCAGGCTTGAGAAAATTTGTCAATTATTGGCCCCGTAGGTATCAATAAAGGAACTGCCACTATCTTGTCAACAATTTCATTGCCAACTGATAGGCCATCTTTTAAGCCCGAATGGCTTCGGATATGTCCAATATAATAAGCAGTTTGGCATTCATTTATCTGATGCCAGAGCCGCAGAAATAAGTTATACAGATTCTAATTAGAGATTTCTTTCAACAACGCTCTCTCTAATCGAGTGACAGCATCGACCACATAGAGGGAATCAGAGATGATGTTTAATGGGACGTCTGGCCATTTCTCGAAAGTTTTAACTACAGCCATCAGTTCCAGCAGTTGAATTGAGCTGCCTGGGGAGTGAACAGTTAGGTTTTGCCATTTTCCATTCTCCCACCAAACCACTCCTGCTTTGGCTTGGATCTTACTTGCGTCGGTAAAGACAGTCAGGCCTTTAACAGGTTCTGCTGATCTCAACGGCCGGTCTTCCATTTGAAATTTAACAGAAAACAATTGATGGGCCGGATAATGATTATTTATAGTCCCTGGATATGACAATAAGGCCCACTGTAATTCATCAGATTGTTGCAGTGCCCAGTTCAAGAACTCATCTGTGAGAGGAACAAAAATGACATCTGCCTCAATCCCTGCTATTTCCAGCAGATGTTTCCTGGCCTTAACTATTATTTTTGCAATTGCTTCTAGTCTCGTGGTAATTGTTTTTTGCAAATTATATGGCAAAAATATCCACTGCAGGATCCTCAATGGGTCTTTCGCTACTGAATCCCATTGCATCAAGACTGCCATTACATGCTGGTTTTGACTTATCACAGCAATGTTAATTGACAAGTCAGGATCATATCAGTGACTGTAGTTATTGACTATATTGTTTCCTATTTTTTCTGTTGCTTGCATTTGCTGCTGGGACAGTTTTCGCGCACTGTCAGCCTCTACTGAGCCCTTTAACAAAGGCATTAGTGGTGCAAGATCTTCATTCGTGATACCACATATGGTTCGTACCCATTGGATATCACCTATTAGCTTTTGAACATCTGTTAAATTAGCAATTTCTGTTTTAATTGCCACCTTCTGAGGATAAACACGCGCACTGGTGATAATATTACCTAAATATTTCCAAGAGGCGTGCATTTGTACCTTCTCTGGTGCGATCACCAACCCGTAGATGCTCAACTGTCGCTTCACTGCTTGTAGAATCTGATGCTGGTCCAGGTCTTTTCCTGCAATCAGGATATCATCCATATAATGGTAAAATAAAACATGAGGGTATTTTTTGTGCAGAGGTGCTAGCGCCCAGGAAACATAAGTTTGACAAATAGTTGGCGAGTTCTTCATCCCCTAAGGTAAAACAGTCCATTGATATCGTTTTGCTGGCTCTTGTTTGTTAATCGATGGTACTGTAAAAGCAAACTTCTCACTGTCATCCTCATGTAGGGGAATTGTGAAAAAACAGTCCTTTAGGTCAATCACCAACAGGGACCATTCTTTTGGAAGCATTGCAGGAGAGGGTAATCCTGGCTTTAAAGCACCCATGTCCTGCATCTCTGCATTAACAGCTCTTAGATCGTGTAACAGCCTCCACTTCCCTGATTTTTTAGGGATAGTAAAAATTGGTGTGTTCCATGGACTGGTGGATGGCTTAATATGACCTTTCTCTTGTTCATTTACTAATTCATGAATCTGGGTGAGCTTTTCTTTGCTTAGCAGCCATTGATCAATACAAACTGGTTTATCTGTGAGCCAGGTTAACTTCAGGATTGGTCGCCCATCAATGGCTGCCATTAAAAATTTTCATTTGACAAACGAAAGCCCATTTGACTTAAGACGTCTCTACCTAAAAGCCAAACTGAAGTATTTATTGCGTAGGGTCTAATTTGCACACATCTATTCTCTTCGCCCTGTACGCATACCGAAATCAGGTCTGTGCTAATTTTTGTCATCTGTATTCCTCCTACTCCAACAACAGGAGTGTCTAAATTCTCTAAAGGCCAGCTTTTTGGCCAATAGGATAATGGAACAATGGTAACATCTGCTCCTGCATCTAGTAACGTGTTGTACCCAGCCATGTGTTCACCATTTGGATGTTGGAATACAACTGTCTGAGGGGGCTTTCCCTGTGAAAGTGGCATTGCCAGTCTTACCTCAGGTACTCCAGTGGATCCAAAACCACCATCTCGACGCTTACGACTTCCTGCAAATGGAACTTTAGCTCTGAAAGGAACTAATTGAGAGGCCAGTGACCATCCTAAAAGCAGAGAACTTAAACCATAGCCAAGGAGTCCATTAGCGTTGGATGAGATAATCGTTACCTCTGTGTTGTGGATGGTTGCATCTACTGCTGTTTCCACATCCACTCCTGCGCTTCCTGCAGTGGCTGATCTGAGGCCATCCAGGCAGCTGTTGGTGTTGAAGGGCGTTTTTGTGTCATCGCGCTCGCCCTTTTTGTGCTCGTTAACCCGTTTCCCTTAGGTGTTGTATGTCTGGCCACTTGAGAATGGCACTCAGTGGCTCTGTATCCAAATGTGCCACATCTGTAACAATTGCCATGAAATCTGCCACTGGACCCAGATGGTCTGGTGGAGCTGTTTGTCCATACCAATGGTCTGGACCGACATTGATTTTTCACGTGTTCTATTTTTCCACAGTTAAAGCATTTTGGCCTCTGATTTCCTTTGTGAGGTTGAACTAAAGGTTTCAATGCTGTTGCCATAGCTTCAGCTAAATGTGCTGATGATCCTACCCGAGAGCAGGCTTCCATCATGTCGACCAAAGTTGCTGTCCAAGGGAGAGCCTGCAGGATCTTTTTCCAGTCATGGTTAGCGTTAGCAACTGCTAGGTGTAACCCTATTTCTGCTTTTACTTCAGCTGACATGTTTGGTATACGATCCAGAGCTACTCTTAGACGGTCTGAAAAGGTCATAAAAGGCTCATTAGGTTTCTGTATACTAGTTGTATATGAGGGAACTGGCACCCCCATGTCAGGGATGATCTTAAACACTTGACGAGCCAGCGTCTGTGTTTGCTGCAAAATAACTTCATGGAGTCGGGCTTGTACCTGAGGGTCAGCAAATGGTCCTTTTCCTAACATCATATCTGCTGTGACGACTCACCACGGATCTCCCTGTTGTAAGTCTATATTTTCTACTACTGCCACATCAACTCTTTTTTCCCTTTCAGACTCCCACAGTAATACCTGAGTGCGCTTCAGGAAGGTTTCTGCTAGCTTCCGGCAGTCAAATGGAGTCATTTATCCACTGGCCTACATTTGTGGCTACATTCTCCATCCTTTTTCACCTGTTCCAGCACATGATGGTGTCCCGTGTGTCATGGTGAACTGTAATCAGGAGTCTATGAGTTCCCTCCTTCAGTCTTTCTATTAAGTTGTATAGACCAGGATGCTCTAGTAGCTTCTTGACCAACGTGACGTTCATTCCTATAAGAGTTTGTGACAAGGTATCGTATAATACATAGTTGCCCTATATATTCCTGTACACAGTCCTCAGTATATAGTAGTTAAAGTCACTCCCTGAAATGTAAGTAAAATTGCAAATGCCTAGATTTGAATGATTGTTAGGTGGTGCTTCCAGGTTGTCTATTAACAAATTATCACAAGGGATTCTCAGACATACACAACCTCTTCCAACATACTCTAGGACAAACTCTGGATCATTATCAGAATACATTTCAAAATTACAAACACTCTGTTCAGTGTCTAAGCAAACGTCTTGAGCTTTTAAAGTATTGCTTTTCCATATTACCTTTCACAATACAACAACAAATGCATAAACAAAATGTATTCAGTTATAACTATCTCTTATTTCTAAGCAGCAAAGAGCATAAGCAAAGCAATGCACCTAATCATTACTACATGAGAATGGCGATAGTGATTAAGGTACATAACCCATTGCCCTAATACTTTATCATCATCCAGATCAGCAGTCACTGGGGAACCCTGATTGCAGTGAGAGAACCTGTCCCGGCTACTGGGAGGTCCAATTCAGTGCATCCACTTGTAGATGAGGTCTGCCAAGTTGCTGCAAGAGGAACTAGTTTTTTATATTGTTGAATAAATAATCTTGCATAACTTTACTGGTGGAACATCTGGTTTTATTCTCTGTTGAGATGCCACATGAAGCTTGGCCAGGGTCCCAGAAGGAATCGGGGAAGTTTCTTTATCTACTTTGTTCTTCTTCATGTACTTCCAACCAAGGCTGAGCATCTGGTTTTTCAGCCTTAAACACCAGTCTCCATATAAACAGAAATAGATACATCAAAAAAATACATTCTTATAAACATTTTAGCTGCATCCTTCACTAACAATTGGAAACTTTATCCTTGTCAATAATTATATTTTGTCTAAGCTACATCTTCCACTAGTAATCATGCATAATCACTAATGATTAGTTACTACATTATATAATATTTTGTTGGGAAGTCCATCTATAGGTAAACTTTGGTTTGGGACCTGTTGCTCAGGACTCAGCACTTCAATCTGTGACAGTAATCTGGTAACGACCACTACTATTGCTTATTTTATGCCTGAGTTCCAGCTAACAATATGTAGGGATGAGTTGTGCAGATGGTGACCTCGCGATAGATGGCACTATCGTTAAGAAGGCTATAAATTGTGTGGTTCCACATACAATGTTATATTAGTAACATTCAAATGATATGCATCCCAAGGAGGAAGTCAAGCTCCTCCAGTCCACTGTGTGTCATTACTGGCTATTGGTATATTGGGATCCCACCAACTTACCAGGGAAAAATTGGTGGGTCAATGACGTGTGCCCAATATATGTGACCAGTTGCTTCTGGCAAAAACAAAAATAGCAAACTTATACTTACCGCCATGTTGGTTGAAATAAGGGCCAGATAGGTAAGGAAGGTATTTTCTGGCATTGACATTGCTCCTACTTGTGCCATCATATTCTCTACTTTCTGAGACAGTAACAGCTGGAGTCACCAAGTTCCTAGGAAGCCATTGTCTGCACGTCGATTCCTGCATCATCAGTGGGAGGTCTGGGGTATTAGGTTGAAAGGTTGATCCTTCCAGCTCATGATATGGCTTAACTTTTCTTGCCAGTATCCACTGAGGACCTGTGGGTGATAAAACACAAGCACATCCCCTCCTCCACACCAACAGATCTACTGGCCCTTTCCAGGCTGGATCTCCTTCAAGATCCTTGTACAAAACCTGCGGTTTAACTATAAAGTCCATTGTAGTGCTGAAATGGTGTTCTGCCACTGTCAGGGCAAAATTATTTCTGTTTTAAAAAATAAGAGTATATGAAGCCATTGCTAGCTGATTATGTGGTGTGTCCAGAGGTTTCCCCTGTCTTTGTTTTAAAATCAGAGTTTTCAATGTAGCATGTGCACGTTCAACTATTGCCTGTCCTGTAGGGTTATACGGAATACCAGTCTTATGTCAAATCCCTCATTGCTGTAAAAATAGTTGTATATTTCTATCAGTTTAGCCAGAGCCGTTATCAGTTTTAATTTCTTTTGATACTCCCATGTTCTCAAAACAGCTCAACCAATGACTTCATATATATATATGACCTTTTCCCCAGAGGCTGCAGTGGCATGTATCATCCCAGAAAATGTATCAACCACTACATGTGTCCTGATTTGGGCTAGGATAGGGTTAACTTCTATCAGGAACTAGGAAGGGATACAGCCTAGGCAGCTGCCCCAGTCTGGCCAATGAGTATTTGATACCATTCTGATGTCATGCCCAGTATATATAGGTGAGAAGCTAGCCAGAAGGGGCACTTTATATGCTTAAATGGTGTTGGCCAATAATTTCTCATATGCACTATGTATTCTCTATGATAGTGTTTATTGCCTTTGGAAAAGGGACAAAAGCATTCATTCTGAAATACTGGTTGTTATTGGAATTAGAACTATTAGAATTTAGTGACAATAATCACTCTGTCAACAGAGCTGGCCCTGCCCAATCAAAACATTTATATACTGTAAAAGGGGATAAAGTCTCTGCAGTGCACGTAAAAGATCTGTTAGGTAAAGCAGTCTGGGTGAGTCCTACCTCTGGTAAAGGCAAACCCATTCGTGGGATTGTTTTTGTTCATGCACCTGGGTACACTTGGTGGGTGATGTGCAAGGATGGGAAATTCAGTGTCTACCTCAAGGAAATTTGATTTTGGGTGAGAATAGCCCATGAATTCCATGAATTGAATTGTATTATGTTAGTTGTTAAATAACTTTGCTGTTGTATGTCACCATTACCATAGTTGCTCTATGCCATAACACAGACACTGCAGTAAGAACCACCCAGATCACTGAAGGATGGATCTGGACGAGCAAGATACAGAATGGTGGAATGTGAATTGGCTCCCAGTGACATCCTCAAGATCAGTGCCTTCAACTTACAGACAAGACACATCAAATAGACCAGCTGCAAACTCCTGATACTGCATGCAATGATCTATCTCACACACACATCCCATCTGCCCTGCTGCAAAAGATTTATGATGAATAAGACCTGAAGTTATGGACTAAATGGACTCAACGGGAACGTTAGGGTGATGGCCTATAAACTGATGGAATGATATACTTTTCTGTGTGTGCCCATATTTGGGTTTTTTTTTTCAAGAAGATGAATTGTGGTGTTTAGATGTTGTATATTGTGAAACTAGGCATGATGTAGATGGTACAGAATAAGAGGTGGAATGTCCTGATTTGGGCTAGAATAGGGTTGACTTTGATGAGGAAGTAGGGAGAGGTACATCATGGGCAGTTGACCCAGGCTGGCCAACAGATATTCGATACCATACTGACGTCATGCCCAGTACATATAGGCAGGGAGCGTGTCGGGTGCGGGGCTGTGGAACCACAAGATTGGCTGCCCGCCGGGAGGGGTTCTGTCGGGGCCTGGGTGGTGAGCAACTGCAGCACACCCCATTCCTTTTGTATATCACAGAATCATAGAATCATAGAATGGTAGGGGTTGGAAGGGACCTTTAGAGATCATCTAGTCCAACCCCCCTGCAGAAGCAGGGTCACCTAGATCAGGTCGCATAGGAACGTGTCCAGACGGGTCTTGAAAACCTCCAAGGAAGGAGACTCCACAACCCCTCTGGGCAGCCTGTTCCACTGCTCCCTCATCTGAACAGTGAAAGAGTTTTTTCTTATATTTACGTGGAACTTTTTGTATTCCAGTTTCATCCCATTATCCCTTGTCCTGTTGCTAGCTACTATAGAAAAAAGAGTGAGTGAGCACCCTCATGGCTCTTTGTCCCCGACTGGACAAAACCATGACATGTAGCCATGTCTCAGACATAGACTAGAGGCTGTGTCCAGAACATAGGAGAAACCCCAAAACGACAATTCACATGTGTCATGTCTGCATGATCACAATTTAAAACATTTAACACAAATGTAGCTTTCTGGAATCGTTCAGAAGGCTCTAAGGCTTTGTACAGCTGGAGCCACACCGGCAGATTTTGCACAACTTTTTTATCAGTCTCATTGGCTGTATCCCAGAGCTTTTCACCTATTTTAGTCCACATTTCCCTGTCAAAAGTAACTGTAGCAGGGAAGTTAGGCACATTCTTTTGAACTCAATCAAGAAAAGTTACTAAAGACAGAGTAGGCACAGTTCGCTGCTGATTGTACAAGATGTGGCATAACACATCTAGATTTATTTGTTGTTCCCGGGTGACTGAATTCCCTATGACTCTGGTTCCCGACTGCTCACCTTCTGTCCTGCAGAAAGGTGTGGACGCGCATGGTGTGTGATCCTGATCCTCCTGAAGTTCAGTCGGACTGTGCTGCCAGAGAAGACTTCTGAAATACTCTTGTGAAGTCTTTGCCTGAGATCCTTAATGTAAGGATCACCCTGCAGGGACCCTTAATGTAAGGATCGCCCGACGTTGGGCACCATTTGCAGCAAGTGAAGGCACAGACCCTGGTTAAAGAGCAAGCAGAAGCCGAATCAGAATTGTTTATTGTATAAGCATCCTCTTTACTTATACCCCCCTTAGTCTCTTCTAATCAAGATTGGGTTTGTTCAGTGGCCTTCAGAGCAGCTGTCCTGATAATTTGTTTGCTACTTGCAGTGGCTGTTTGCTACTTGCATCTCCTGTTCAGGCAGAGACTCCTCCAATCAGCTACATGTGCACACTGTGTTCATGCACCAGTCCACTTCTTTCTAACACTGTATTGAGTCCTGCATCTTGGTTTCTCACAATTCAACAAGGACAAGTGCAGAGTCCTGCATCTGGGAAGGAACAACCCCAAGCACCAGTACAGGCTGGGAGTTGATCTGCTGGAGAGCAGCTCTTCAGAGAGAGACCTGGGAGTCCTGGTTGATAGCAAATTAAATATGAACCAGCAATGTACCCTCATGGTCAAGAAAGCCAATGTCACTCTGGGATGCATTAAGAAGTGTGGAGGAATGGTTGAGGGAGCATGGACATGGATCCCGGGGTATAATGCTAGGCCCATTGGGGCAAGGCAGCCTGGGCTCTAGTTATATGGATTTGGTGCACAATCAAGACCAGAGTCAGAGCCATGGTTAAAGCAGTTGCTGTCACGTAGACAGCAGGCCGCTTTCTACTCCCTCAAGGTCGGACTGTTCTTGGCTAAAAGTGATAAACAACTTTGAGGAAAAACAAGATGTGAAAATATGAGGGAGTTTGCTTATTGCAGAAACCACAAGTAGGATGAACATGAAAATGTAACCTATCAGCTGCTGTTGCTGAGCTAGCTTGAAGCCTGCAGTGTATATAAGTTAGAGCCTGCTTTTAATAAAGTGAAGATTTCTGCTATCACTCACACTGAGTAGGACTGGATTTCTTCCCACCCAGTTGAGAATTGGACCCTAGGCTGAGAGCCGCATGAAATAGGCTTCGAGCTGGTTGTTAGGCTTCGAGCTGGAAATAGGCTTCGAGCTGGTTAATAGGCTACGAGCTGGTTGTTAGGCCAAGAGCTGGACTTCGCAGCAAAGAAGAGTGTAGCCAGCAGGTCAAGGCAGATTCTCCTCCCTCTCTACTCTGCCCTGGTGTGATGGTTTACCCAGGTGTCCACCAGGTCATAAAAATCACTCCCCCTCCTAAACTGGACAGGAGAGAGAGAGAAATATATCGAGCAGTTTGTGAGTTGAACTAAGGATGGAGAGATCACTCAGCAATTAGCATCACGGGCAAAACAGACTCAACTTGGGGAGAAAAAGGTTTGATTTATTAAAGGAACAATAAGAACAGGGAGATGAGAAATAAAACTGATTCTTAAAACACTTCCCCCCACCCCTCCCTCTTCCCAGGACTCCCCTTCCTTCCCCCCAGCGGCACAGGGGATAGGAGTTGCAATCAGTTCATTACAGATGGACTTTGCCGCTGCTTCTTCTCGGGGAAAAACCTTTTCACACTTCCCACTGCTACAGTGTGAGGTCCCTCCCCACGAGAGACAGTCTGTCATGGTTTGACATGATAGCCTTTTCTGGTAAGGGGGGAAGGGACTGTAAAGATGGCTCCTGTAAGAAGTTGCTCGCAACTCTCCCCAGCTCAGAGCCAGACCCTCTTCTGGGGCTGAGCCAATTAGACGCCTCCACGATCACTTTTTAAGAAGAAGCTGGAAGGGGAGGTTTCTCTCCTCCATCTTCTTTCCTTCTTCTGCCCCTTCCTTCTTCTTCTGGCTGGTGGTGGTGCAAGGAGTAGAAACAGTGGGAGAAATAACCATGTGGACTCCAAGGTCAGTGATGAAAGAGAGGAAGAGGTGTGCTGGAGAAGAGACTCCCCTGCATTCTATGGAGAGAACTGGTGAAGCTGAGATTTATTTTCATTTCTTTAAGGACCCTGCATAGTTGGCAGAGGCTCATTTTCAAAATGAGGGTAGCGGGTTGTTCCCTGCCCGCCCTTCCTGCCCCTTCCTCCTTGCATGAACTGCTGTGCAAACTGCCACGCCCTGGCTACCCTCCCTGGTCACTCGCACTCCCTGGGGGCTATTTAAATCCCCTGTGGTTGCCTTGACTCCGCCTCCCGGCAGGGCTGTCCCCTCAGGAGAGCTGCTGGCTCCTGACGTGTCTCCTCGCTGCTCCTCCGCTTTCGCTGCTCCGGGAACCCCTTACTGTCTCTGATCAGACACTCAGTCGCAAAAACTGAGCCTCGTCATTGCTGTGTGTCTTGCAGACTGAACCAAAAGATACTGAAAAAAGGTACTTTAACTGTAATTGATCCCTCATTTCCCACTGCCTGAGTGGAACTTGTTTATCTTGCTATTGGGCTCAGCCCTTCAGCTTCTCGATATCCCCATGCTGCTGCTTCTGATTCTCCTTCCTCATCTCTCTCGTCCTCCTGACCCCCTCTTGTTCCATCTGAGCTGCTCATCTCATCCTCTCATCGCAATCCCCTGCCCATCCTTTGCCTAGGGGCTACCATCAATTCCAAATCATCCTCTTCCCTAGTCCACTTCAAACACCAATTCTCAATACTACAAGCTGAACAACATCTCTTTAATAATTTTTTATTCTTTTTAGTTTCTAGGACTAATACCATGGGGTCTCTTGGCATCTAACCACAATCTTTTTGCCATCCTAGATGTTCTCTTAAAGCAAAAAACAAATCTACATATGGGACTTCATCCCGTTTTCCTCCTTGTCCACAAAAGAGTATTAATTGCAGAATAACATTATATTTTATGTGATCTGCTCTAGGTGGTCCTGCTCTGACAGAGGGGGTTGGACTAGATGATCTTTCAAGGTCCCTTCCAACCCTTAAGATTCTGTGATTCTTTGGCCATTTTCTTGATCATTGAAGTACTGAGGCCTGTACAATAGGCCCCAAACTAAAGTTGACCTCTAGATGAACCTCTCAACCAAATATTATAGAAAACTACTATCTGATCATTAGTGAAATCTGTATAATCACTACTGAAAGATGTAGCTTAGACAGAAAATATTTATTAGTGAAGATAGATACTGTGAGAATGTACTCCTTTCTCTATCTAGAGGCAGACTGTCAAAGCCATGAAAACCGGTGTCTAGCCTTGTGTGAAAATATATGACCAAAACTAAACAGATATGGAAACTCCCTTGGTTCCTCCCTCAGCCCTGGCCAGGCTTCAGGTGGCATATCAAAGGAGAGTGAAACCAAATGTTCCTGCATTTGAAACAATGTAACCTTGTTTGTTCAACTATATAAAAGCGGGATCCTCTCGCAGTGACTTTGGAGACCTCATCTACAAGTGGACACACTACGTAGGACCTCCCTACGTGAGGTCACGGGACAGGTTCTCCAAAACCTCGCTGCAACCGGGGCTCCCCAGTGACTGCGGAGCTGGATGATGGTAAAATATTAGGGCAAATGGTGATGTATCTTCCTGAATCACTATCACTATTCTCAGGTACTAATGATTAGGTGTATTACCCTGCTTTGCTTTATTCTTGCTGCATTAATAAAGGAACAGCAAAGATCACACGTGTGAAAGCAGAAGAAAACAAAGTTGTTACGTGTTTGATGACACCAAACTGGGAGGACTGCCTGGTTCATCAGAAGGCTGTGCTGCCATTAGGCAAGACCTCAACCGGCTTGAGAGTTGGGCAGAGAGGAAACTCATGAGGTTCAACAAGGGCAAGTGCACAGACCTGCACCTGGGGAGGAACAACCCCATGTACCAGTACAGACTGGGGGTTGACCAGCTGGAGAGCAGCTCTGCGGAGAGAGATCTGGGAGTTCTGGTGGGCAGCAAACTAAACATGAGCCAGCAATGTGCCCTAGTGGCCTGGCCCTGGCTCAGGCTGCCCAGGGAAGGTGTGGAGTCTCCTTCTCTGGAGGTTTTCAAAACCTGCCTGGACGCATTCCTGTGTGACCTGATCTAGGTGCATCTTCTTTAGCAGGGGGGTTGGACCAGATGATCTTCAGAGATCCCTTCCAAACCCTACCATTCTGTGATTCTGTGATTCTCTACTTCCCATCAGCAGGCAATGTCTGGCCACTTCCCGGGCAGCAGGACTTTAGTACGTGTAGTGGTTGTTTTGGAAGACAAATGTAAATCATTAATGCCCTCCCTTCCTCCTCCTCACCTTGAGTTTATATTGCTGAGCTGATGTAATATAGCATGGAATATCTCTTTGGTCAGTTTGAGTCAACTGTCCTGGCCACGCCTCCTCCCAGGATCCTGCCCACCCCCAGTCTACTGGTGAAAGTGGGGGAAGAAATGTTGGAGAGACAGTCTCAATATTGTGCAAGCAGTAGCCAAAACCCTGGTGTGCTATCAACACATTTCTAGCTACCAATAGAAGGCACAGCACTGTGAGGGCTTCTATGGAAAATTACCACTATCTCAGTCAGACCCAATACAATCTCCACCTCTTATTCCATACCATTTTCGTCATGCTCAGATCCTACATAATTTATATTTCCATAAACTAAGTATCCCCTGTCCTTTAACAGATAAATATTACTCTCCCGTTCCATGGGCTTCTTCCATCTTCTCCAGATGTTCATAGGAAAAGGCTATGACTTGGGTCCATCTATCAAGATGGATATTCAGGACAGGGGAAACTGTTCAGTGTTGGACATTAGCATCATCTTGGTTTGGCTCGTTGTACTCGTCCAGTTCCTTGTGAAGCTCACTCTTCATCAGTTCAGGTTGTTCCTGCTACGTTACTTCCTACAACAGAAAACTCACATCATAGTTTTTTTTCTCCAAAGGTTAAATCTCCTTGAGACACACATAAGGTCTCCTCATCCTTTCTCATTACCCATCAAGTATACCCAGGCCCTTGAGCAAAGACAATCCCACGAATGGCTTTATCTTTTCCCATGGGAGGTGCAACCCTCATCACCTTCCCTAGCCATTTCCCTGTGTGCACTACAGGGACCTTATGTCCTCCCACAGTATGTAGGGGTTTTATTTGGGCAGGACCAGGATGGTTAGCAGAGCCTCTGCTGTTAACCAGCTAAGTGGCTTCTGCTAAATTTGTATCCTACTGCTTCCATGTCCCATTGCCCAGGGCTCTCAACAGAGTCCATAACAATCCATTATATCTTTCAATCTTTCCAGAGACTTGTGTGTGATGGGATGTGGTATATCCATATTTCTTTGCCCAGGAGTTTATGAGATTATTTCGAAAATGAGTCCCATTGTCTGATTCAATTCTTTCTGGAGTGCCATGTGGCCACAAAATTTGCTTTTCAAGGCCTAAGATGGTGTTTCGGGCAGTTGCATGGTTTACAGGGTATGTTTTTAACCAACCAGTAGCTGCTTCCACCAGTATAATGATTACTTTGGCATGTTCGCAGAAGTGGTCCAATATAGTCAATTTGCCAGGCCTCACTGTATCTAAAACCCAGTGTAGTGGGTCTGGGATGGTAGTGATTTTCCACAGCAGCTCCTGCAGTGCTGTGCTTACTGTTGATATCAATATTATGACTACCACTTGCACAGCATCAGGGCTGTCCCTCCAGCATTCCTTCCCCCACCTTCACCAATAGCTGTGAGTGGGCATGATCTTGGGAGGGACTATGGCCAGGACAGCTGACCCAGGCTGACCAAGGAGATATTCCATACCATATGACGTCAGCTCAGTAATATAAGCTAGGGGAGAGGAGCAGGAAGGGGAGGCGAGATTCATTTCTGGCCTTCCCAAAGCAACCGCTACGCGTACTGAAGCCCTGCTTCTCGGGAGGTGGCCGGACATCGCTGCTGATGGGAAGTAGAGAGTAACAGCTTTATCTGCTTTTGCTTTGCTTCCCGCGCACGCGGCTTTGCTGCTTATTTATTAAACTGCTTTTATCTCAACCCACGAGACTCCCATCTTATTTTCTCCCCTTCCCTGGCTTGCTGAGGAGGTGGGGGATAAAGCGGTGTGGTGGGCACCTGGCATCCAGCCAGGCTCAAACTACCACAGCCCTTTTGGCGCCCAACGTGGGGCAAGATAATAGCAGTTTTACATTAACTGCATTGCAATTACAGTAAGCCAATGAGTGCAAAGTTCCTGTGCTGGTCACGGAGCCTTGCTGTTATGCAGCTTATCTTACACTTTCTAATGTTTGGGAACACGATGCTACTAACATTGACTCTGTGCTGTGCTTTGACCTTAATAGCTTTGCTAAGTTGGCTATATAATTTTGTGAAAAGGATGAAAGGGCCTGGGAACATGATGGCCCAAATAATAATAGCAAGTCTCATTCTGTTGCTGATGAATTTACTGTGCTGTGGGAGCTATCTTGTGGAGGCCATGGGGCAAAGCACCTCTTTCCCCTCAGCTAGGACTGATCTAGACAATTTTGTTATACAGACTTCCCAGGTCCTTAGTCACCCTTATACGAGAGTTTTAATATTACTAATTAACATGGTTGGTATATTATATATCTTGTGGAATCTGGACTCATCTGGGTATCAGAGAGGACAAATTTGCGATGGAAACATGTTAAAATGCCCCCTGAAACGGCCAGTCCCTGGGTGGCAGGGTGTGTGGATGAATTTAGGCAAATTCCTAGGACGGTTATCACCTCCTGTAACCTGGGATTTTACACCTGAACAGATAAAAAACCCTGCTTTACTGGCACGCTACCTGATAGAAGGGTGTCTTACTTACCCTAATGAGGCCCATCAGGTTCAGGCACTATATTGGGGCCTAGCCTCTGCCTACCGAGCTGCATTCCAGTCCTCTCAGAGAACTATGATTGAAGTGGAAACTCAAACGGTACCTGAGACCAACATGGTTGAGTCAGTTGCAGTCCAGCCCTCTCAGAGAACTATGGCCGAGGTGGAAATTCAAACTATACCTGAGACTACCATGGTTGAGTCAGGGAACCAAACAACAACCACAGTGGATGCCCCAGTAGTGAAAAAGAAGCAGTGGATAAGGAGGTCAAGTCCATATCATCGATTAGTAAGGGCAGAAGAGGAGGAAGAGGAAAGGCTAGAAGAAGAAACTGGTCCTTCGGTAAGGAGATCAGGAGAAGGAGTGAAAGAAATCGAAAAGGAAATGGAAACTACTCGGTCCCTCACCTCAACAGAACTTAGAGATATGCGAAAAGATTACAGTCACCAGCCAGGTGAGCTGATTGATGCCTGGCTGCTCCGATGTTGGGAAAACGGGGCTGACAGTCAGCAATTGGAAGGCAGAGAAGCCCAACAGCTAGGATCGGGGAATTGATAGAGGCATTGGAAAGAAGACCTCAATTTGTAGTCTCTGGAAACGGCTCCTCTCAAGTGTAAGGGCAAGATACCCATTCAAGGAAGACCTTGTAAATGCCCAAGGAAAGTGGACTAGAGCTGATGAAGGGATCCAATATCTAAGGGAATTAGCTGTGTTGGAAGTCATCTATGGTGATCTAGATAATGCCGAGGCCTCCACAGATCCAGACGATGTCCAGTGTACACGGGCCATGTTGAGAAAAGTGATTCAGAGTGCCCCAGCTACATATTCTAATATCCTGGCAATGGTGTCTCATCCAGACATGGATATACCAACAGTGGAGAGGGTATCTTCTTGATTACAGAACTATGAAGAGAGCCTCTGCACCTCCTCATCAGTGTGGGATGATGGTCTGACTGTCAGAACTGCCTCAAGAATTCGGTCATCCACTGTCCCGACCAGGGGAAAAGGAAGTCCCAGACGCAGGAGTACACCGCGAAATGAACTCTGGCTCTTTTTGCGTGGCCAAGGAGAGGATATGAGGAAGTGGGATGGTGAACCCACTTTTAAGCTGGAAGCTCATGTACGTGAAGTAAGGGGGAACAGCTGTTAGAAAAGGACCACCCAAGAGGGCTGTCAGCATAGTAGCTGCCAAAACAAAAGAGGACAATCAACAATCTCCAAGACATAGAAGAACTGCAACTACTTCCTTTGATGCCAATGAGGAGACTTCAGCTCTAAAATTGCAAGGATCAGATAGTGAATACTCTGATGAAGAACAGAAATAGAGGGTCCCTGCCTCCAGCCAGGAGGAGGAAAGGGATGACCAAATCTACTGGACTGTGTGGGTTCGATGGCCTGGCACATCAAACCCACAAAGGTATAAAGCCTTAGTAGACACAGGGGCACAGTGTACATTGATGTCATCAAGGTATAGAGGCACAGATTCTGTCTGGATCTCTGGAGTGACAGGGGGATGTGAAGAATTATCTGTATTAGAGGCTGAAGTGAGCTTAACAGGGGACAAATGGGAAAAACACCCCATTGTGACTGGTCCAGAGGCCCCTTGTATTCTTGGCATAGATTACCTCAGGAGAGGGTACTTCAAAGACCCCAAGGGGTATCGATGGGCTTTTGGTATAGCCACTGTAAATACAGAGAAAATCAAACAACTCTCTAGTTTACCTGGCCTCTCAGAAGACCCTTTTGTTGTGGGATTGCTGTGAGTTCAAGAGCAACAGGTACCAATTGCTACCAGGACGGTGCACCGGAGGCAATATCGCACAAACCGAGATTCCCTGACTCCCATCCGTGAGTCGATTCATCAACTGGAGGCTCAAGGAGTAATTAGCAAAAGCATTCCCCATTTAATAGTCCCATATGGCCTGTGAAAAAATCTGATGGAGGGTGGAGGTTAACAGTAGACTGTCGTGGCCTGAATGAAGTGACACCACCACTGAGTGCTGCTGTACCAGACATGTTAGAGCTCCAGTATGAACTGGAGTCAAAAGCAGCCTAGTGGTATGCTACGATTGACATCGCTAATGCATTTATCTCAATTCCATTGGCAGCAGAGTGCAGGCCACAATTTGCCTTCACATGGAGAGGTGTCCAATATACCTGGAATCGATTGCCCCAGGGGTGGAAACATAGTCCTACTATTTGTCATGGTCTAATCCAAACTGTGCTGGAAATGGGTGATGCCCCTGAACATTTACAGTACATTGATGACATAATTGTATGGGGCAACAAGGCAGAAGAAGTGTTTGAGAAAGGGAAAAGAATAATACAGATTCTCCTAAAAGCTGGTTTTGCTGTAAAAAGAAACAAAGTAAAGGGACCTGCACAAGAGATACAGTTTATGGGCATAAAATGGCAAGATGGGCGTCAGCATGTGCCTATGGATGTTGTGAACAAAATAGCGACTATGTCTCAACCAACTAATAAGAAAGAAACACAAGCTTTCCTGGGCCTTGTGGGATTCTGGAGGATGCATATCCCAGGTTATAGTCAGCTTGTGAGCCCTCTCTTTAGAGTAACCAGAAAGAAGAACTGTTTTGAGTGGGGCCTTGAGCAACAACAAGCTTTTCAACAAATTAAACAGGAAATAGCTCGTGCAGTCGTCCTTGGGCCCATCCATACAGGATCAGATGTGCAGAATATCCTCTACACTGCCGCTGGAGAGCATGGTCTCACCTGGAGCCTCTGGCAGAAAACATCTGGAGAAACCCGAGGTCGACCATTAGGGTTTTGGAGCCGAGGATATCGAGGATCAGAAGCCCACTACACCCCAACTGAAAAAGAAATACTAGCAGCATATGAGGGACTTCGAGCTGCTTCAGAAGTCATTGGCACAGAAGCTCATCTCCTCTTGGCACCACGTCTGCCTGTGTTACACTGGATGTTCAAAGGGAAAACCCCTTCTATACATCATGCAACCAGCGCTACATGGAGTAAGTGGATGGCGTTGATTACACAACGATCTCGGCTGGGGAAATCTAATCGCCCAGGAATCCTGGAAGAAATCATGGACTGGCCAGAAGGCAGAGATTTTGGAGCATTGCCTGAGGAAGTAGTTCGCGCCCAAGAGGCACCACCATATAATGAACTATCAGAAGATGAGAGGCATTATGCTTTGTTTACTGATGGATCCTGCCACGTGGTAGGAAATCATCGTAAGTGGAAAGCTGCTGTGTGGAGTCCCACACGACGAGTTGTTGAAGCCACTGAAGGAGAAGGTGAGTCAAATCAGTTTGCTGAAGTGAAAGCCATCCAACTAGCTGTAAAGATTGCTGAACGAGAGAAGTGGCCAGTACTCTATCTTTATACTGACTCCTGGATGGTGGCTAATGCTCTATGGGGATGGCTACAGCAATGGAAGAAGACCAACTGGCAGCGCAAGTGTAAACCCATCTGGGCTGCTGCATTGTGGCAAGACATTGCTGCTCGGGTGGAAAATATGACTCTGAAAGTACGTCATGTAGATGCTCACGTGCCAAAAAGCCGTGCCAATGAAGAACAATGGAACAACCAACAGGTAGATAAAGCTGCCAAAATTGAAGTAGCTCAGGTAGACCTAGACTGGGAGATGCACTCCAGAAAGAATTGAATCAGATAATGCCTTCCAAAAGCAACCGCTACGCGTACTGAAGCCCTGCTTCTCGGGAGGTGGCCGGACATCACTGCTGATGGGAAGTAGAGAGTAACAGCTTTATCTGCTTTTGCTTTGCTTCCCGCGCACGCGGCTTTGCTGCTTATTTATTAAACTGCTTTTATCTCAACCCACGAGACTCCCATCTTATTTTCTCCCCTTCCCTGGCTTGCTGAGGAGGTGGGGGATAAAGCGGTGTGGTGGGCACCTGGCATCCAGCCAGGCTCAAACTACCACACCCAGCCACCAGCCTCTGTTCCAGGGAGACTTGATTCGTTTGGCTCACTTGATTACAGCACGTTTCACATTCATGAGTGACCTGTGTGATGACCTCCTATGTTATCAACATTCTTTTCAGCATAAACCCAAAACACAACTCTGTACCAACTACTAGGAAGAAAATTAACTCTATCCCAGTCGAAACCAGAATTGCAAATGCAATTTCTGTCTAATGTCATCATATTGGCATTACGTATTTGTGCACGTGGAACACCCTTTGTGCATGTGAGGATGACTACAAAGGATAGAAATGGTAATGACTCAAGCTTGATAAATGCTAGAAGCTAGGCCGTGCTTTATATCAGTTATCTTCAGAGGTGCAGACAAGCTGTTGTCTTCATTTGTAAACGTGATGCTTCTAGATCTTCTTGGATATTGAACATTTTGACCTAGGTAACAATGTCTCGGGAAGGCTGCAGGAAAACTGAGAAATTCAAGGCCAACATTTTCATGAGGGTAGACACCTCATTAGAGCTAGCAGGTAAAACCTACTCTGAATATCTGTTACTGTAATACAAACCATAAAAGATAAAGGCAAATTTTGTTTTACATAGGTCAGGATACTCTACATTTCAGGAACTAGGTAAAAATTAACCTGATCACATATTAAACTGTCAACGAGTGTGACATAATGATGGAAGACTAATGGAGAAGTTTGAATTAAACCAGATAAAAATTGACCAGAGAATGAAATTTAGAGCACCTTTTGGGGGCAACAGTCATGAAAGACCACGAGAAGCCACCAACGACCCTCTTAGAGCATGTGTAGTAGGCATACAGAAGGACACAGCAATATTATAATCATATCTAAAACTTTCACCAAACATGTAATAGAATAACAATAGATATGTATGTTATGTAAATAGTTTGGTGTATAAGAGCTGCACAGAAAGTCCCGTGGGTGTGTTGGATTTATGACTCTCATGGTTTTACATGGATCCATTTCTAGTAATGGGGAAGGGGCTGTAAAGATGGCTCCTGTAAGAAGTTGCTCGAAACACCCTAGCTCTGAGCCAGATCCACTTCTAGGAATGAGACAATTAGGCTTCTCCACAATCACTTTTTAAGAAGCCGGAATAGGAGGCTCCTTCCTGTTCCTTCTTGTTCGGTCCTTCCTTCTTTTCTGGCTGGTGGTGGTGCGAGGAGTTGGAAAAGAGAGAGAAGCTACCACGCGGACCCCAACGCCAGTGAGGGAAGAGAGGAGGTGTAGTGGAGCAGAGAACCCCCTGCATCCTGTGGAGAGGAGTGATTAGATTATAGATAATAGAATGGTAGGGGTTGGAAGGGACCTTTAGAGATCATCTAGTCCAACCCCCCTGCAGAAGCAGGTTCATATAAATCAGGTCGCATAAGAACATGTCCAGGCGGGTCTTGAAGACCTCCAAGGAAGGAGACTCCACAACCTCCCCGGGTAGCCTGTTCCAGTGCTCCGTCACCCTCACAGTAAAATAGTTTTTTCTTGTGTTTAAATGAAACTTTTTGTGTTCCAGCTTCATCCCATTACCCTTGTCCTGTTGCTAGCTACTATAGAAAAGACCCAACCTCCTGACACCCACCATTTAGATATTTGGAATTATTAATGAGATCCCCCCTCAGTCTCCTCTTCTCTAGACTAAACAGTCCCAGTTCCCTCAGCCTTTCCTTGTATGAAAGATGTTCCAGTCCCCTGATCATCTTGGTGGCCCTGCGCTGGACTCTCTCCAGAAGTTCTCTGTCCCTCTTGAGCTGGTGTCATCAGGGAACTTCCTGAGGGTACACTCTGTCCCCTTATCCAGGCTGTTGAAGAAGATGTTGAACAAGACTGGCCCCCGAACCAATCCCTGTGGAACTCCACTGACCACAAGCCTCCAACTCGATTCTGTGCCATTGATCACCACCCTCTGGGCTCTGTCATTCAGTCAGCTCTCGATCCACCTAACTGTCCTCTCATGCAAGCCACACTGCTTGAGCTTTCTGATGAGGATCTAATGGGAGACAGTGTCAAAAGCCTTGCTGAAGTCAAGGCAGATGACATCTGCTGCTCTCAGGTTGTTCAAACAGGATTTCCCCTTGGTGAAGCCATGTTGACTCTCACTGATAACCACCTTTTCCTTCACATGTTTAGTGATGACATTCAGGATTTGTTCCATCACCTTTCCTGGGATGGAGGAGAGGCTGACCGGCCTGTAGATTCCTGCATCGTCCTTCCTGCGTTTTTTGAAGACTGAAGTGACATTGGCCACTCTCCAGTCCTCAGGCACCTCGCCTGTCCTCCATGATTGTTCAAAAATGATGGAGAGAGGCTTAGCAATCACATCAGTCAGCTCCATCAGCACTCTAGGAGGCATCCCATCAGGACCCATTGACTTATGAGCCCTAAGCTTGGCCAAGAAGTCTTTAACCTCTTCCTCTTCCACCCAGGGCAAGTCCTCTGCTGTCCTGGCCATCCTGTTATCCTTGTCGGACTGGGCTTCCCGAGGGTCAGTCTTGGCCATAAAGACTGAAGCAAAGAAGGCATTCAGTACTTTGGCCTTCTCTGCATCCTCAGACACCAGGGCACCTTCTGTGTTTAGTAGCGGGCCTACATTCCCCCTCATCTTCCTTCTGCTGCTGATGTACTTGATAAATGCCTTACTACTGTCCTTACCTTCCCTGGCTAGATTTAATTCTGGAACGTCTGTAGCCTTCCTAGTTGCAGCCCTGCATCCTCTGGCAATGTTCCTATACTCTTCGCAAGAAGTCAGCCCCTGTTTCCACCTCTCATAGATGACTACTTTGTGCCTGTGTTGTCCCAGCAGATCCTTGCTCATCCATGGAGGCTTCCTACCTCCTTTTCCTCCTTTCTTGCATGTTGGGGCACACTGATCCTGGGTTTGGAGAAAGTGGTGCTTGAAGATTGACCAGCTCTCTTGGACACTTCTGCCTTCTAGGATCTTATCCCATACGATCCCTCCAAGTAGGTCTTTGAAGAGGCCTAAGTCGGCTCGCCTGAAATCCAGGGTCACAGTTCTGCTTGGTGTCCTGCCTCTTCCACACAGGATCTTGAACTCTACCATATCATGGTCACTGCAGTCAAGGTTGCCTCCAACCTTCACATCCCCAACCAGACCCTCCTTATTTGTCAGCACTAGATCCAGCAGCACACTCCTCCTTGTTGGTTCCTCAGTCACCTCTGAAACGAAGTTGTCATCAACAATCTGTAGGACCCTCCTGAACTGCATGCGCTTGGCTGTGTGGCTATCCCAGCAAATATCAGGGAGGTTGAAGTCCCCCATGAGGACCAGGGATTGTGATCATGAGGCAGCTCTCAACTGTTCGTAGAAGGCCTCACCCACTTCCTCCTCCTGATTTTCACCTATAAGCACTCAATGTGCCCTTCATCCCCATCCATGCAGATTTCAGTACACATTAATTGCTCCCTCACATAGAGAGCAACTCCATCTCCTCGCCTTGTCAGCCTGTCCTTCCTAAACAATCCATAGTCCTCCATGGCTGTGTTCCAGTCATGGGAGCTGTCTCTGCAACCACAATGAGGTTGTAGGCCCACATCCGCACCCACATCTCCAATTCCTCCTGCTTATTTCCCAGTCTGCATGCATCAGTGTAGAGGCAGTGCAGGAGCTTACTGTGGGTACATGTTTTAATTGAGAAAGAATATGATTTGGACCAGTCAGATATTTCCTTAATTTGAATAAAGGTGGCAGGGACAAGTTGATGCAGCTGGCAAGTTGCATCCAATTATTAGGAATAAGTGCTGTGTCTTAATCAATTGAGCTCTGTAGGATCACATGGGCAGAAATGGCATATATAAGGAAGTAGAAGGCAAACGAGAGGTGACTTTGAGTTAGCCCTGTTGGTTGTGCTACGTTGCCCACGTGCGTCCTTGCATGAACATCCTTTACTTCTCTACATTCTTGTATGAGCATCACTCGCTTCATCACAACAAGTGGTGACCCCGACGTGATCAGTCAAACTTTTTGGACTAAACTCTTTGGAAGAAGTGCTCAGATCACTGCAGCAGAGATATCTGAAAAGGCAGGTGAGCAACCGAGGCCATGAAAATGGGAAAAGCAGTAAGTAAATAAGAAAATCCAATAGACATCCTCCAGAATATTCTCTCTGAGAAAGTGTTAAACTATGCAAGAGAGATATTGCAAAGACTTCTAAGATGGGGACAGGATGTAGGTTTCTTCACCAAAGATTGCCAAAAGATTCTTTGGGGTAGTGACTTTGTAGTACCATCGGCTCCACCTTTATAGGAAGAGAGTATGGACGTGATTCCATCCCCTTAGCCCCAGAACCCCCTAGGTCACCCTTACTGCTGCCAAAAACATCAGAAATAGTACTGTTGCAGGTAACAGGACCGCCGACCCGGGACCGCTGACTTCCCTCCCAGTCCTGTCCCATCCCTTTTGGAGGGAGCACCTGGAAATGAGTGAAAAGTATGCTTTACTGATGAAACAGCATTACCTAGTGCTTCAAGTACTGACATGCCTTTGCCCCTGAGATCACCAACCCCCAATTATCCTCCTCTTCCATCATCACTCCCGACGTCTGGGGAAGGGGACGATCAGTGAAGAGAGCTTTTACAGAAGGAATTGATAAGACAAGGGGAAGAAATGAGACAGATGTTGGCGCGCTTAGATGAACTGGTAGACATACCAAAAGCGACATCTAATCAACTGCTGACTTGGCTTAACAAATTAATCAAACTAGAGGTTAAAGTTTCGGCTCTACCAGTGGTCAGAGATCCCCAGCTGGATGACTATGATCCAACTAAGAAGTGGAGAGGTCTTAAACTCAACGCGGTAATAGAAGGAGAGTTCATCCCGCAAGCCTTCCCAGTAATAACAGTAGGTAATAATCCTGAACAACAACAGTGGATGCCTCTGGATTGGAAGTTAGTCAGGGAAGGGCAAAAAGCAGTAATGTAATATGGTTTGACTAACCCATACGTGCAAACATTATTAGATCATATCTTTTCCAGTGGATTAATGACCTCCTTTGATTGTCAAAAGCTGACAGAAACATTTTTGAAACCAACTCAGGTGTTACTATGGGAATCTGAGTGGGAGGAGAGAGTGGAAGAAGCAAGACTAGAGAATTTGAATTTATGGCAGGGGGATCCATGACAGCTTTCCACAGTTGACATGATATTAGGCAAAGGACAATTTGCTGACCCCCAAGTACAAGCTCAAGTAGACGTGGTTGTTTTGCAATAGACACAAACATTGGCCCGTCAGGGATTTAAGGCCGTCCCTGACATGGGAGTGACAGTTCCCTCATATACAACTGTTATGCATAAACTTGACAAGCACTTTATGACCTTTTTAGACTGCTTGAGAGCAGCAGTGAATTGGGTACCAGGCATGTTAACCGAGGCTAAAGCTGCAATAGGAATGCAGTTGGCAATAACTAATGATAACCCTGACTGTAAGAGGATTTTATAAACTCTTCCACAGACTGCAACTTTAATTAACATGATAGACTGACCCTTGGGAAGCCTAGTCTGACAAGGATAACGGGATGGCCAGGACAGTGGAAGACTTGCCCTGGGTGGAAGAGGAAGAGATTAAAGACTTGTTGGCCAAGCTTAAGGCTCATAAGTCAATGGATCCTGATGGGATGCATCCTAGAGTTCTGAGAGAGCTGGCTGATGTGATTGCTAAGCCTCTCTCCATCATTTTTTAAAAATCATGGAGGACAGGCGAGGTGCCTGAGGACTGGAGAGAGGCCAATGTCACGCCAGTCTTCAAAAAGGGCAAGAAAAATGACCCAGGAAACTATAGGCCAGTCAGCCTCACTTCCATCCCCGGAAAAGTGATGGAACAACTCATCCTGAATGTTATCACTGAACATATGAAAGATAAGATGGTTATCAGGGGGAGTCAACATCCATTCACCAAGGAGAAATACTGTCTGACCAATCTGATATCCTTCTATGAGTGCATAACCGGCTGGCTAGATGAGGGGAGAGCAGCGGATGTCATCTATCTTGACTTCAGCAAGGCTTTTGACACCGTCTCCCAAAACATCCTCACCAGAAAGCTCAGGCAGTGTGGCTTGGATAAGTGGACAGTGAGGTGGATTGAGAGCTGGCTGAATGACAGAGCCCAGAGGGTGGTCATCAGTGGCACAGAATCAAGTTTGAGGCCTGTGGCCAGTGGAGTTCCACAGGGATCGATTCTGGGGCCAGTCTTGTTCAACACCTTCATCAGCGACCTGGATAAGGGGACAGAGTGTACCCTCAGGAAGTTCCCTGATGACACCAAACTGGGAGGACTGGTTGATTCCGCAGAAGGCTGTGCTGCCATTCAGCGGGATCTCGACTGGCTTGAGAGTTGGGCAGACAGGAACCTCATCAGCTTCAACAAGGACAAGTGCAGAGTCATGCATCTGGGAAGGAACAATCCCCTGCACCAGTACAGGCTGGGGGTCGAACTGCTGAAGAGCAACTCTGCAGAGAGAGACCTGGGAGTCCTGATTGATGATAAGCTAAATATGAGTCAGCAATGTGCCCTCATGGACAAGAAGGCCAGTGGCATCCTGGGATGCATCAAGAAGAGTGTGGCCAGCAGCTCAAGGGAGGTTCTTCTCCCTCTCTACTCTTCCCTGGTGAGGCCTCATCTGGAGTCCTGTATCCAGTTCTGGGCTCCTCAACTCAAGAGGGACAGAGAACTTCTGGAGAGAGTCCAGCGCAGGGCCACCAAGATGATCAGGGGTATAGAATATCTTTCATATGAGGAAAGGTTGCAGGATCTACGGCTGTTAGGTCTGGAGAAGAGGAGATTGAGGGGCGATCTTATTAACATTTATAAATATCTAAAGGGTGGGTGTCAGGAGGTTGGGACATCCCTCTGCTATAGTAGATAGTAACAGGACAAAGGGTAATGAGATGAAGCTGGAACACAAAAAGTTCCACTTAAACACAAGAAAAAACTATTTCACTGTGAGGGTGACGGAGCAGTGGAACAGGCTGCCCAGAGGGGTTGTGGAGTCTCCTTCCTTGGTGGTCTTCAAGACCCGTCTGGACATGTCCCTATGCAACCTGATTTATATGAACCTGCTTCTGCAGGGGGATTGGACTAGATGATCTCTAATGGTCCCTTCCAACCCCTACCATTCTATGATTCTATGATTCTATGATAGAAGCCTGCTCTCAATTGAGGAAAAACATCTCATTTGAAAAAACAATGTTGATCTACACCTTTGGTATAGACAAATCACTCTACTAGAACATCAGGATTCAACGACAGGTTCAATGACAATTGCTATAAATGTGGCAAATTTGGACACAGAGCCACTGAGCGCCGCTATCAAGTGGCCAGATACTGCACACCGAAGGGAAACAGATGGATGAGCGCAAAAAGGGTGAGCTCAATGACACAATAACACCCTTCGACACCAGTGGCTGCCTGGATCGCCTCAGCTCAGCCACTGCAGGAAGTGCAGGAGTGGATGTGGAAACAGCAATAGATGT
The DNA here is from genome assembly GCF_028858725.1 of Colius striatus. Lineage (NCBI taxonomy): Eukaryota > Metazoa > Chordata > Aves > Coliiformes > Coliidae > Colius > Colius striatus. The sequence continues at coordinate 22,330,124 of NC_084789.1, read as the reverse complement.
AACTATCAACAATACAGAGGTTACAATAATCCCATCCAATGCTAACGGATCCCTGGGTCATAGTTTAAGTGCCGTAAAGAATGAAGCAAAGAAGGCATTCAGTACTTCGGCCTTCTCTGCATCCTCAGACATCAGGGCATCCTCAGCATTTAGCACTGGGCCCACATTACCCCTCACCATCCTTCTGCTGCTGAGGTACTTGAAAAATGTCTTATTACTGTCCTTAACATCCTCGGCTAAATTTAATTCTGGAAGGGCTCTAGTCTTCCTAGTTGCACCCCTGCATGCCCTGACAATGTTCCTATACTCTTCCCAAGAAGACAGCCCCTGTTTCCACCTCTCATAGATGGCTGCTTTCTGCCTGAGTTGTCCCAGCAGATCCTTGCTCATCCATGGAGGCCTCCTACCTCCTTTTCCTCCTTTCTTGCACATTGGGACACACTGATCCTGGGTTTGGAGGAAATGGTGCTTGAAGATTGACCAGCTCTCATTGGCACTTCTTCTATCTAGAATCATATCCCATGAGATCCGTCCAAGTAGATCTTTGAAGAAGTAAAAGTCTGCCCCTTCCACACAGGATCTTGAACTCTATCATCTCATGGTCACTGCAACCAAGGTTGCCTCCAACCTTCACATCCCCAACCAGGCCCTCTCTATTCGTCAGTACTAGGTCCAGCAGCACACCCCTCCTTGTTGGTTCCTCCATCATCTGCGACAGGAAGTTGTCGTCAACAGTCTGTAGGAACCTCTGGGACTGCGTGTGCTTGGCTGTGTGGCTATCCCAGCAAATATCAGAGTGGTTGAAGTCCCCTATGAGGACCAGGAACTGTGATCGTGAGGCAGCTCTCAGCTGTTTGTAGAAGGCCTCATCCACGTGCTCCTCCTGATCAGGTGGCCTGTAGCAAACTCCTACAACAATATCACCTGTCTTTCGCTGCCCATTAATTTTTACCCATAAGCACTCTGCCCGCTCCTCATCCCCACCCAGGCACATTTCCATACACATTAATTGCTCTCTCACATAGAGAGCAACTCCACCTCCACGCCTTGTCAGTCTGTCTTTCCTGAACAATACATAACCCTCCATGGCTGTGCTCCAGTCATGGCAGCTGTCCCACCACGTCTCTGTGATTGCAATGAGGTCGTAGCCCCGCATCCACACCCACATCTCCAGTTCCTCCTGCTTATTCCCCAGGCTGCATGCATTGGTGTAGAGGCAGTGCAGGGGCTTACTCAAACACACAGGTTTCCCTGGGTGGGTGCAGGAGGTTCCTCCCCGGTTTGGCTCTTTCTCAGGGTGATCAGCCTTCCATATCACAGCCCAGTGTGCAGATGAAGGGCACTTATCATTGAATTCCCTGTCCTGTCCTGCTTCCCAGCTAGACTGGACAGCTTGTTCTGTTTTGCTTCTCCCCCCACCCCACAAGTTTCTTAGTGTCGTGGTTTGGCCCAGCTAGCACAGCAGCACCACCACAGTGTCTCGCTCGGTGCCCCCATTCACCCCCACCCTCGTTAGGATGGCAGAGGCCCCAGCGAAATGGGAGTAAAAAGATAAGCAAGGTTGTTGTGGATTGAGACAAGGGCAGGGAGGGCTCGCTGCCGATTACAGTTCCGGGCAAAACAGACTCCAGTACTTGACTTAGAGAGGAAAGTAGGAAAGTTTATTCTACAAGAAACAGAACAGAATAAAAGAAAAAAGGGAGTAGGATGATGAGAATTACAACCAGCACTTTAAGATCTCCCTCCTCCATCCCTCCTTTCTTCCCGGGCCCAGCTCACTGCTCCTAATATCTCTACCTACTCCCCCCTCAACGACTCAAGGGGGCAGGGAGTGGGGGATGTGGTCAGTCTCTCACAGATGGGCTCTCCCGCTTCTGTCTTCTCAGATGAGGTCGACTGCTGGCATTCTTCCCCTGCTCCAACACAGGGTTCCTCCCCTGGAACACAGTCCTTAAAAAACTTCTCTGGTGTGGGTTGTTCCCAACAGCTGCAGCTTCTGCCCATACAGGTTCCCTCACACGGGACACAGTCCTTGATGAATATCTCTGGCATGGATTCTTCACCATGGTTGCAGTTACAGGGTCCCTCTCTCGGGACAAGGCCTCTTCTGGGCATAAGTTTAATGAGCTGCTTTGTCGTGGATTCCTCCCCACAGTTACAGCTGTGGATATTGGGTCTCTTCCTCAGGACACGGCCTCTTCTGGCCATAGTTTTAAAGAAGAAAATCACTGTCCCTGACTCGGGGTCTGCAGTGAAGTGGTTGGGTCCCCCCCATGGGATACGGCCTCCTCCGGCCATAATCACTGTCCAGCTTTAGCAAAATGAGTCTCTGCCTCTGATATGGGCTCATTATCAAAATGAGTTTCTATCGCTGATGCGGGGTCTTTAAAGAAATGAAAATAAATCTCAGCTTCACCAGTTCTCTCCATAGAATGCAGGGGAGTCTCTGCTCCAGCACACCTCCTCCTCTATTTCATCACTGACCTTGGAGTCCTCATGGTTGTTTCTCTCACTGTTCCTACTCCTTGCACCACCACCAGCCAGAAGGAAAAAAAAAAAAAAGGTCAGAAGAAGGAAGAAGATGGAGGAAGAAAACCTCCTCTTCCGGCTTCTTCTTAAAAAGTGATCGTGGAGGCGTCTAATTGGCTCAGCCCCAGAAGTGGATCTGGCTCAGAGCTGGGGAGAGTTGCGAGCAACTTCTTACAGGAGCCATCTTTACAGCGCCTTCCCCCTTACCAGAAAAGGCTATCATGTCAAACCATGACACTTAATTTAAAGACCTCTTTATTAAATTTGCTAGTCTACTCCCATATAATCCAATGCCTTTACAGGAGAGATTAATCCCATCCCGTCCTATCAAGTTGTAGTCCCCAAGGAAGGATCCATTGTCAAAGTACCCAAAGCCTTCCCGCCGGCACCAGCCTCTCAGTCAGGAGTTCACTTGGCTGATTTTTCCATTACAAACTCCTCCTTTATCAACAGTGAACAGGATAGAGGAGAAAATAACCTGAGTCCCTCTACCTTTTACCTGCTCAAGGAATTAAAATCCATCTGAATCCTGGAGATGTCATGCTTCATTACATCATTCGTACCTACATGGAACACAAGTAGGGGGTACACAAGTAGGGGATACACAAGTAGGTCTGCATCCCTGATGAGCTGTGGCACTCTCTCGGCCACATCCCTGATCTTGGCCCCAGACAGGCAGCACACCTCTCTTGACTCCCTACCTGCTCCACAGATGGGTCTCTCAGTGCCCCTTAGCAGTGAGTCACCCACAACAAGCACCTGTCACCTCTTCCTGCAGGTGGAGCAGCTGGTGGGTTGTTTAGTGGGTTTTCCCCTTTTGGAGTCTGCTCATCAAAGTCCCTTGTCGCCAGTGCCTCATACTTATTTGTAGTGGGCACTCTGGAAGGAGGGCTTTGAAGATGAGCCTTTGCCTTTTTTTTTTTTTGTAACCAGGGTCCATGACTTATTGGATTCACTGGAGGCTTGCACCTGATTGATGAAGTCTCCATCTATCTCCACTTCTTCCCCTCTAATATTACAGAGCCTACTCACAGTTTCCTGCTGCTCTTTCACCAGGCGCTGCAGTTCTTGAACTTGAGGGCACCTATGACACATTTTTGCCTCAGAGGCATAGGTCCCTAAGCAGTCTAAATACTCCCTGCATTCCACCTGGACCAAAGCTTCTCTACTAGCCAGCTCAGTCTGGGTGGATGCATTGACCTTCACCTGGGTTTTGTCCACCTGAGCCCTGGCTTTAGTCCTTAGATGAGTGCTCACCATTTTGCTAGGTTGAAGCTGAAGCTGGGGCACTTCTCTGACTTCTGCTTCTCTAAACAGGCCTTGGGGTTGTTCCATGCCCATTCTCCCTGCTCGCCCTGTCTGTGCAAACTGCCACGCCACTCCTGGGTGCCGCATCACTCCCTGTTTGCCAGCCCTGTTTGCCATACTCCTGGTCACTCACGCTCCCTGGGGGACGATTAAATCCCCCGCGGTTGCTGTGGCTCCGCCTCCCAGCAAGACCGTCCCCCTCACGAGAGCTGTCTGGTCCTGGCGGCTCTCCTTGCTTATCCTCCACTCCCCGTGCTCCAGGAACCCCCGGATTACCTCAATTGGCCGCACAGCCAATAAAAGAGCCTTGCCTCTGCTTTGTTTACCGCTCTTTAAAAATCAGCGTTTAAAAATTGTCGTTTAAAAATTACTGACAAACATTATTAACCGTGTACCGAGTCATGCCTTGACCAGATGGCAACCAGGCCAGCCGTTGGTCGCCTCTATCCATTTGATTCCACGAGGAGTGCATGGATTCCTTGAGCAACTTGATGGTAGTTGTCGTCTCACCATCCTGCATTGGATCTATCAGAGCCACGAAAAGGTGGCCACGCCATTTTGGACTCGAGTATGCGTGGCCATGATTAGATGGGTAAGACAGCGTGCATGGCAACTGTCGGGAATGGACTCAACCATCCTTATGCCCTTTCGTCTAACGGTCTACTGAGTTTCTTTTGCAGGTTGACATGTTCTTCAGAGCGCTTGCCACGACGTAGATCCAGCTGAGGTCACTCAACTATTGGCGAGATTGGGCAGTGAAGTGGAACATGACCAGCACCTGTTTATATCTTCCTGCAATTGGCTCAGGTAGCACGTGTGCTGGGCAGACACATTATGTATCAGCCTGTGTCACATGATGCTGGAGTCCTCAAGCTTAGGGAGGGGGAGATGTTGTAAGCGCCGGGAAGATCTTGGGCTGTAACGTGAGAGGCAGAGAGTACAGAAGAGATGGGTACAGGGTGGAGTGAAAGGAGGTGCTTGTGTTAGCATATGAAAGCACGTGGCACAATCAATTATTTGGAATAAAGCATCATTCTTACTGAGTATGTAGTGGTCTGTGCGGGCGGCCTGGTGATGTTGCCAGTAGCGGCAACAATATCCACTGCCTGCAGTAGCCCTCACAGGGCTTGACGGGGTGGTAACAGAATTGGAAAAAAGAGGCATCACTGAAAGGACTCATTCATCTTGTAATTCACCAGTATGGCCAGTAAAGAAACGCACTGGACAGTGGCGTTTCACAGTAGATTATCGACACTTAAATGCCAATTCAGTTGAGGTCCTGGCAATGATACAAGGAGCTGCCCATTCTTGGATGATTGCCTTAGATATTAAAGATATGTTTTTCACGATCCCACTCCGAGAGCAGGACAAAATGTAGTTCACATTTACATGGAGAGGAACCCAGTATACTTTCAACCAACTTCCACAGTGATACAAGCATTCCCCCACTATTGCTCACAATGCTCTGGCTAAAGTTTTAGCAGAGATTCCTGTTTCCCCTGAATGTGCAGTATACCAATACATTGATGATATCCTGATAGGGGGAGAGGAACAAGAGAGTATAAAAGACACTATGGAAATCATCTGATAAACATTACTTAGAATTTCAGTTGGAAATTCCAGAATCAGAGTGTCAGGGATCTGCACAGGAAGTTAAATTCCCGGGTGTCTGGTGGTTTAAACGAGCTGCTTCTGTGCCTCAGGATACTCTGAAAAGGATTGAAGAGGGGCAAAATCCATTCAGTGTGAAGGAGCTACAAGTCTTGGGAGCTCTAGGTTTATTGGCGTAAACACATCCCTGGCTTTTCCATCATTGCTCGTCTCCTTTACAGCTTGCTCAAAAAAGGAGAATCATGGGAATGGACCGACCAGCATACTAATGCACTAGAGTCATTAATAAAGGAGTTAAGGCTATTCCAACAACTTGGTCCTATACACCCAACCGACCCTATCCATGTAGAATGGGAGTTCAGTGAACATGGTTCTCACTGTAACTTATGGCAGAAGGGACCAGCAGGTCCAGAGAGACCACTGGAATTTAGCTCTCACTCCTTTAATGATACTGAAAAGAGATATTCAGATCTTGAGAAGGGTTTGCTGTCCCTGGTGCGAGCATTGAAACAAGCAGAACAAATAAGGAGACAACAGAGTGTGATCATTCAGGGGCCTTTCCGCATCCTGGATATGGTCTGATGAGACCACTCTGCCTGAAAGGGTAGAATGGCCTTCGAAAGGATTTGCCTGGTAAGGGTTAATCTTTTCTAAGAACCTGCCTGAAAGGGTTGGTTTCATGAGAACAAAGCCCTGGTTTTACCAAGCACATTCTGTGTTTAGAGTAAGCGATAGTAACAGTACCAGATGTCTTGTAGTCACGGAACATGCATTAAAGGTATGTGGTAAACAACATCATAAATTTTGTAAAATAATACTTGATTGTTTTGTAGCATATAGAAACTGCACATATTCATATTGTTTGTTGATGTGAACCGATGATCTTTGCGATATGTACTGACTATAAAAGAGCCTATGAAGAAGTAATAAACTATCACTTGCCCTAAGAGCAGTGGTCCGCCTGTCCTTCATCGTCCTGGAAAGAGCTGGTCTCTGACAAATGGTGCCGAAACCCGGGAAACTCGGTTGCCTTTGACCAGGGTGAGCTGCCTCCGAATCAACAGAACCGCGGTAAGGATAAGGGGAAATAAAGGGGGGCAGAACTACTAGGAAGGTGTAAAATATAAGAAAGTAGAAATTTATCTCAGTAAAATAAAAACAAAAATCCCTTTTGTGTCTTAGATTTTCCGTTGACCAAGTCTGAGACTAAGTCTGGATCCAGCCGCACCTAAGCCCTTTCTATAAGGTGTCTTAGAAAGCAAGGGGGTCCAGACTGAACCTCGTGACTCAACGGTAGGGCTCCCTCATATTCAGCATTTACAATTTAAAATATGGGACATGTACATAGTACGGAAAGACAGCTGTTTGTAGCTATGGTCAAGACATTGTTAAAAAGTCGAAATATATCTGTAACCACCAAGCAAGTGGGTGGATTTTTAGAATTTATAGACACTGTGTGTCCTTGGTTTCCGAATAAAGGCACTATTAATTTAGAAACATGGAATAGGGTCGGTGAAAACATTAAAGGCTATTATGCTGCTAACGGCCCTGATAAGATCCCTATAGATGCTTTTCCTTTATGGACTTTAATTAAAGAATGTTTACAAGGTGATACTGAATATGATAAATGGCAACGACAAACACGTCCTCGATCTCGTTCAGCGGATTCAGGTTTAAAACCTTCTGCTCTTACTAATCCCGGTTCACAACCCTCTGCTCCACCTGAATATCCAGCAATAATCAATAATGAACAAAAAGATATTCAGGAATCTAATTTTAAAAATCCCTTTCTTATGTACTCAAATATGGGAGGTAAAAAATGCCGACCATTAAAACAAAGCAAAAGTACCTTGAAAACTATAGAATTATCTGAAGAATTATCTTCCGATGAGGAAGCTGAATTAGAAAAAGAGGCTGCTCAATATCACCACGATAGTGATGAGATTTTTGTTCAAGCACCTTTTGTGCCTAAAAAACACCAAAAAAGAGAACCTATAGTTTTGCCAGCAATAGAAGCTGGTAAGCGCCCTCCTCCGCCTGATATTTATCATCAATTGTCACCCCATTCTCCTTTACAATTAACTTTGATGCAGGCTAGACAACAAGGAGAAGACGTTGGCGGATTTTCTAAGATGTTGCATGCATATCCTATAACATATACTCCCCATCCTAATCAGGCTAACCTTAGAATTGCTACTCATATTGCTATTCCTTTTTCCAATCTTAAAGAATTAAAAACAGCTGCTGCTCAATATGGTGCAACCGCACCATATACTACTGCTATTTTAGAAACAATTGCAGCTGAGGTCCTTCCTCCTTGGGACTGGAAAGGTTTAGCTAAAGCTACCCTAACAGGAGGAGAATATTTGCTATGGCTCACGGATTTTGTAGATTCTTGTTATGATTATTCTCAAAAAACACATTTTCGCCAGCAAGGAATTACTCATGAAATGTTGGCTGGTACAGGACCGCATGTTGATTTAGCACAACAACTAGCTTATCCTGCCGCAGCATATGATGCCATTAGAGAAATTGGCTTAAAAGCCTGGAAGGGATTACCTAGACATGGAACTTCTAGGGAAGAATTAACTAAAGTCCGACAGGGACCAGACGAACCTTATCATGATTTTGTATCTCGTTTGTTACAAACTTCATCTAGGCTCATACAAGATACTGATTCAGCTATGATTTTAGTTAAAGAATTAGCCTTTGAAAATGCTAATAATATTTGTCAATCTATTTTAAGACCCTGGAAAAATAAAGCAACCTTAAATGACTATATCAAATTATGTTCTGATGTTAGTTCTGGGTATATTCAAGGCATTGTGACTGCTGCAGCACAACAAGGCAAACCTGTTGAACAAGTTTTGGCAGCAATGCAATTTAAGAAAAACAGACGAGTTGCAGGCCCCCCTGGTAGTTGTTTTCATTGCGGTCAAATGGGACATCAAGTACGTCAATGTCCTAATAAAAAGATTCCAAATAATAATGGAAAAAATCCAGGTTTATGTCCGAAATGCGAAAAGGGTAATCATTGGGCTAATGAATGCCGATCTAAATATGATAAGAACGGAAATTCTTTGATACAGCCGGGAAACTTCTCAATGGGCTTGCCCCGGGCCCGTCCAAACAAACAGGGGATGTATCCTGTGCAGGTGCAAACCTCAGAGCACCAGCTAAACAATCCATTTCACAACTCCACCGAGCCACCAGTCACAGTGCCGGACTGGACCTGTGTTCCTCCTCCCACTTCGTATTAACACCTGAGATGGGGGCACAAGCTATCCCAACAGGGATATATGGCCCGTTACCTGCAGGAACATGCGGTTTGGTCTTGGGACGAAGCAGTCTGAGCATGAAAGGATTGCGAGTTATACCAGGCCTAATTGATTGTGATTATGAAGGAGAGTTAAAAGTTATGTTACAATCTGAAACTTCTGTCTTTAATCTACCTGCAGGAACAAAGATTGCACAGTTGCTTTTAATTCCTTATGTTTCATCTATAGGAAAAGCTGATTCCCGCATTCAGGGAACAGGCGGTTTTGGATCTACTGACGTTTATCTTTTACAGCCCATCAATCATCAGAGACCTGAACTTCAGTTAACTATTAACGATAGAGTTTTTACGGGACTCTTGGACACCGGAGCAGATGTATCGGTAATGACTTTAAAACAATGGCCAAAAGAATGGCCTTTACAGCATGCCTCAGCTGATCTAAAAGGAATTGGGGTTGCAAATTTGCCTCTTCAAAGCTGTAAGATTTTAAATTGGACGGATAATGAGGGACACTCTGATACCATTCAACCATATGTACTAGAAAGCTTACCTCTTAACCTCTGGGGCCGAGACATCTTGACACAAATGGGTGCATACCTCTATACGCCTAGCAGTTAGTTTGATAAATTTATCAGTAACTATGTATGCAGATAAAATCTGTTGGAAATCAGATCAACCTGTTTGGGTTGATCAATGGCCTTTAACTAAAGAAAAGTTGCAAGCTGCTCGTCAATTAGTAGCTGAACAATTGCAATTAGGTCATATAGAACCTTCTACATCACCATGGAATTCACCTATTTTTGTTATAAAAAAGAAGTCGGGGAAATGGCGACTTCTCCAGGATTTGAGAGAAGTTAATAAAACAATGTGTACCATGGGAGCGTTACAACCTGGTTTACCCAGTCCTATTGCCATTCCTCAAAATTTTGAAAAAATAATTATTGACTTAAAAGATTGTTTTTACACTATCCCCTTACATCCAGATGACAAATGTCGATTTGCTTTTAGCATTCCATCCATAAATTTTAGTGAACCTATGGAACGCTATCAATGGAAAGTATTGCCCCAAGGAATGGCTAATAGTCCTACTCTTTGTCAAAAATTTGTTCATGAAAGTATAAAAGCGACTAGACAACAATTTCCTGATGTTCTTTGTATCCATTATATGGATGATATTCTTTTAGCAGCCTCATCTATCGATAAGTTGCAACATGCTTATGCTCATATTGGACAGATGTTAACTAAACATGGTTTGAAAATAGCACAAGAAAAAGTACAAAAATCATATCCTTTTCAATATTTGGGGTTTCAACTATATCCTAAATCTTTTATGCCACAAAAAAATTGCCATACGAACAAATTCTTTGACAACTCTGAATGATTTTCAGAAACTTTTGGGAGACATTAATTGGCTCAGATCTTTTCTTAAGTTAACAACAGCCGATTTGCATCCTCTTTTTAAAATACTTGAGGGAAACCCTGATCCTACTTCTCCTCGCAAGTTAACAGAAGAGGGAAAACAAGCTCTTCGATTGGTTGAAAAAGCCATAGAAAATGCTCAATTACAATATGTAGACATCACAAAGTCTTTCTCTTTATATATCTTGCCTACAGTAATGACTCCTACAGGAGTCTTGTATCAAGACGATGTTCTATGTTGGGTACATGGATCTCACTCTGCAAAAGGAGTTCTTGTTTCGTACCCTCAAAAGATAGCAGAACGAATTAAACAAGGACGAAAGTTATGTATTACTCATCTTGGGAGAGAACCAGCAGTAATTGGAATTCCATACACACCTGCTCAAATTACTTGGCTGATCGCCACTGTAGACGATTTTGCTATAGCTTTAGCTGCTTTTCCTGGAGAAATAACACAAAAGTTTCCTTCTGATAAAATTCTTAGTTTTGCTACCTATCATTCTTTAGCTTTTCCTAGGGTTGTTAAAGGAGCTCCTATAACAGGAGCATTGACTGTTTTTACAGATGGATCATCTAATGGACAAGCAGTTTTGTATACCCCTACAGATCATTATGTTTGGAAATTAGAGAATGTTTCTGCACAAATGACTGAGTTGTATGCTATTTATCAAGCACTGTTGAAATTTTCTGAACCTTTGAATATCTATTCTGACAGTCGTTACATTGTCACTTCATTACAATTTTTAGAAACAGTTCCTGTCATAGCTTCTAAAGTTTCTTTTATACAATGATATTTTGGTTTGATTCAATCTCTCTTAATAATAAGAGATGCACCTCTTTTTGTAGGACACATTCGTAGTCACTCTAAATTACCTGGACCTTTGAGTCACGGCAACAATCAGGCTGATTTGTTAACTCGTTTTACTGTTGCTACTGTTGCAGAAGCCCAGCGTTTGCACTCTCTGCATCACTTACCTGCAGCTACTCTACAACGTATGTGCCATATCTCTCGAGAACAAGCCAGAGAAATTGTTCGAACATGTTCTTCGTGTGTTTCTTTTTTACCAATTCCTCATTATGGAGTTAATCCTCGAGGTCTTTTACCTAATGATCTCTGGCAGATGGATGTTACTCATTATCCTTCTTTTGGCCGCCTCTCTTATATCCATGTAACCCTTGATACTTTTTCTCATTTTGCAGTAGCTACTCCTTTATCGGGAGAATCAGCCGCACAAGTGATCTCACACTTATTACACTGCTTTTCAATATTAGGTATACCAAAGACTATCAAGACAGACAATGGCCCAGCATATACTAGTGCTAAATTTGCAAAATTTTGTGCTCATTTTTCTATCATACATAAAACAGGGATTCCTTATAATCCACAGGGTCAAGGCATGATTGAACGCTTTAATCTTACTCTGAAAACACAACTAAAGAAATTAAAAACGGGGACATGGGGGATTAAGGACACTCCTTTGTCTTTGTTAAATCATGCTCTTTTTGTTTTAAACTTTTTTACTCTCGATGCAGCTGGCCTTTCAGCTGCTGATCGTCATTGGCAATCCCCAGCTCAGCAGAAACCTGCAGTGTTGTGGAAAGATCCTATCGATGGATCTATGAGAGGCCCTGACCCAGTTTTTATTATGAGGAAGAGGGTATGTTTGTATTTTCCCAACAGATGAGCCTGTACCTCGGTGGATTCCGGAACGCTGTGTTCGACATGCCAAAAACGAAAATAGGCAAGCTCTGAAAGAGGTTTCAACGCCTAATGCTGACACCACGACAACCTCGACAACAACAACAAAATCTTGATTACTGGTCATCATTGCAAATCTTTGCCTACTGGCTTAGCATAATATGGATGTTACACAAGGGAGTTTCTGCGACACAATATTGGGCATTCATTACATTTCCTCCTTTACTTCATCCTGTAACATGGGATGAACTGATTGATATTCCGGTGTATACAAATGACACTAGTTTTTTAGGACCAGAAGATTTGTCTCATCTTGTTAGATTCTCTGTACCATACAATTATTCTGGTTTGTTTGATTCCACTACCAAACCAATATGTTTCAGTAAAAACGATACCGATGGATGTATTATGGTTACCCAATTAGCCCGGAATGATTTCCAAAACTATAATGGAACACATTGGTCTGCTCAAATGTTATATCCAAATTTTAGTGTAATATATCCAGCACATTTTCCTGCTAACATTCCTCTTTGTAATCGAAAAAGAATAAGCACATCACTCCCTGATTGGAAATTATGTCACGCACTTAATCTTACTTGTAATAATATGACCAATCTATGTGACTGGCGTCCTTCGCAACGACTTGCTGGATTGTATCAAGGAATATGGACAATGAATAACATTACTCTATTTACTCAAATTTGGAAAGCAGTAGGAGCGATGGATCGAGCTGTTTTTCGAGCAGCCAATATAACTTGGCAACCATCCTTATCTGGTATTACAATGCATCGAATTACTAATAATACTGAGATTTGGTTTCAAGCATGTGTACCAGAACCTTATGTATTTTTGAGTGGATTTACACTAATTATAAATACAACAGATCACTCTGTAAATTGTACAAATTGTGTTTTATCTAATTGTGTTAACTCTTCTATTTTGAATTTTGTTATGTTAAAACAACCACCATATGTGTTTTTACCCGTCAATTTAACACATGATTGGTATGCTAATGAAGGCTCTGAAGTGCTAACTATTGTGACTCAAGCACTTATGCGTCAAAAACGAATTGTAGGTATGATAATAGCAGGAGTTCTTGCGATAATAACTGCCATATCAGTTACTACCATGGCTGCCATATCTTTAACTACTAGCATTCAAACTGCGCAATATATAAACAACATTTCTGAAACTATGATTGATACTTTGAAAGAACAAGCATTATGGGATGATAAGATTGAAAGAAAATTAAATGCGTTATATGACACAGTTAATCTTATGGGTCAAGAAATTCAAGCTTTAGCCATCAAAGAATCACTGTCATGTCATGCGGCATATAAAGCCATCTGTGTGACACCAGTTCAATGGAACCAATCTTGTTATGATTGGCCTAAGATACAAAAACATTTGTCAGGAATATGGAATAATGCTAACTCTTCAATTAACCTAAAACAATTGCATGGAGAAATTCTCTCCTTACAAAATGTAGAAAAATTGCAATTACCTCTTGCCCAACGTGCTCACGATTTTGTTAGCATATTAAAGGCTTCTTTTCCATCACTATCTTCATTTTATAAAGGAATCTATGGCCTTATAGGAGCAGCTTTATGTATAGTGGTATTGATTGTAGCGTTGCCTTGCATGTTCCGTACAATATATGATATGTTAAAACAAACAAGTATAAAAATTAAAAAATTACAACTAATGACTACACAACATGTTCCTGCTACAATTCACATGCAATAAAAGAAAAAGGGTGAAATGATGAGACCACTCTGCCTGAAAGGGTAGAATGGCCTTCGAAAGGATTTGCCTGGTAAGGGTTAATCTTTTCTAAGAACCTGCCTGAAAGGGTTGGTTTCATGAGAACAAAGCCCTGGTTTTACCAAGCACATTCTGTGTTTAGAGTAAGCGATAGTAACAGTACCAGATGTCTTGTAGTCACGGAACATGCATTAAAGGTATGTGGTAAACAACATCATAAATTTTGTAAAATAATACTTGTTTTGTAGCATATAGAAACTGCACATATTCATATTGTTTGTTGATGTGAACCGATGATCTTTGCGATATGTACTGACTATAAAAGAGCCTATGAAGAAGTAATAAACTATCACTTGCCCTAAGAGCAGTGGTCCGCCTGTCCTTCATCGTCCTGGAAAGAGCTGGTCTCTGACAATGGTCCATAAAGGAACAGCATCCCCTGCAGACATTGCCCAGAAACCCACAGTTTGGAAGTGGTATGCTTACTTAGAAGGCATTAATGAAATAATGTCAAATCTCTGAAGGCAGTGCTAAAGTATCCAAGCTACAAAAGGGTATAGATAGTACCCTATTGTTCCAATCTCCACCAAACAATCCATCTCCAATTTGAGAAGCATCTTTTCTGAAGAAGGGCAGTGATCTTTAAGGAGTTTGGTTTACAGATGCATCATCTAATTGGGAGAACAATAAGTAAAAATACAAAGCTGTAGCACTGGAAGTAGCTACAGGAGAAAGAGTATCTGAAACAGGTGAAGGTAGTGCACAGGTGGGGGAACTTAGAGCAGTCCTACTGGCTGCACAGCATGGGGCTAGTCACATTTACACTGACTCATATGCTGTTTTTAAAGGAGCCACTGAATGAATAGGTCAGGGTGAACAGGGAGGTTGGTGATGGCAGGTGAACAGGGTCCCAGTCTGGGAAAACAATAGTAGGAAGCAACTACTGGAAATAGGACAACAGAGAGTGTTGCATATTGTTTGGGTAAAATGACATGATCGTTCAAACTCAGTCACTGCTCAGTTCAATCAACAGGTGGATAGCCTCACACAGATGCAACAAATGGACATCGTAGATGATGATCAGGAATGGGAACGCTTACTGGAATGGTTACACATTAAGCATGGCCACACTGGATGGGCAGATTTATATTGGGAAGATCTAGTTCATGGATGGCCTGTGTCAGTTAAACTGTGTGAACAAGTAGTAACTGCCTGTTCACAATGTCGCTTGCGAATCAGTAAAGATCATCCCAGTATGGCATCTCCCTTACACATTCGGGACAAGAAAACATTATGGCATTCCTGGCAAATTGATTATATCGGGCCCTTGAAACCCTCAGGTAAAAAGAGGTATATCCTGGTAGGAGTGGAAACCATCTCTGGCCTCGCCTATGGCCACTAGTGTAGAATCAGCTACAAGGGAGAACACAGTAAAGGCCCTTAAGGGGTGGTTCAGCACACTTCCTCTTCCTGAGGAAATCCAAAGTGATAGTGGTTCACACTGTACAGCTACAGTGGCACCAGATTGGGCCAAGGAGGAAGGGATTTGGTGGGTACTCCACACTCCCTACTATCCCCAGGCTAATGGCATTTTTGAGCGCACCAATGGATTGGTTAAGCGCTTTGCAAAAACTCAAGAGTCTGGATGGCATCTGCAACTGCCCAATGCCATCTATCAGTTAAACAACAGATGGAGTGGAGATGGTTGTCCCAAAATGAAAGCTTTCTGTGAATAAGCTACAATCATTGCTCTGAAAATACATACTAAACTGGGAGAATACCAGGACAGCCTGTGCTGGTAAAAATGCCTCAAATTGGAATGGTACCAATGGTACTAGTTACTCCCCAAAATCCCTATGCATGGGGAGCCAAAGGTTGTTCAGGAAAGATACCCCGAATCAGTATCCGGTGGATCTCACCTTATCTTAACCCCGTCGGTCAAATAAGACCAAACATGTTTCTTTCCTTTTGTGTTCACAGGAGTCCTAGATGAACTGCACATGTAAGGATGCATCGGCTTATGCTGACCTTGAGTGCATCCAGGGAATCTTGCTATTCATCCTAGCCGTAACAGTATTTCTAATGTATATGATTACTTGCAGACCCAAGTTTTGCAATGATTAATTCAAAACTTGAATCCATCCATTATATTGTGTTTGATCTTACCAATACAGTTCCACTTGATTTGTGGTCAAAAAGATCCCAAGCGACCATGATCTCAGTCTTTTATTAGATACAGTACAAGGAAAGGAACATCTGAGGAAAAACTAACTCTGGCCACTGTGGTCATATATGACAACAGGGTGTTTTCAAAACATGAGTGGACCTGGAATGGTTGGTATTCATCCCTGAGAGATAAGGTAGGAAGAGAAATCTATATAGGATGTAGAATGGTCAATGGCTCAACCTATGAGAAAGCCACAAGAATAGGGATATCTCACCCCAGGAACCCACGCCCAATAACAACAAAGTATTGTATCACTGATCAGTGGGATTGCTGACTTAATTTTACTCTCACGGAACCTACTTTTGTAACTTGTCATTGGCAATGGCATAAAATAGCATTGCACTTTGAATTTCAGAGAGACATAATTGAGCCTGACCTGACCATACAGACTCAGTTCCACCCACTGTATTTGAACTGTCTGGCAGTGATCACACTGAAATCCTAAAAAATGGATCTAAGAATGTATCCCTTCACACCACAGTCTTTAATGTTGATTCTTGGAACAAGGCATTGTTAAGATATATTGCAAGCATTGGAACACCACAAAATAAAAGGGATTTCAATCTCTCTACTCTTGTCATACAAGGGGATGAAATATATTCCCCAGAAAAGTGAGGTTAGGATAACTCGCTGCAAATTACTAAGCTTGAAGCCATTCTGGGATGGAATCTAGTTGAAGACCTATAGCCAGTGAAGTTGCACAGGGATCGGTTCTGGGGCCAGTCTTCTTCAACATCTTCATCAGTGACCTGGATGAGGGGACTGAGGGTACCCTCAGCAAGTTCCCTGATGACACCAAACTGGGAGGACTGGTTGATTCCCCAGAAGGCTGTTGCTGCCATTCAGCGGGTTCTTGATTGTCTTGAGAGTTGGGTAGAGAGGAACCTCATCAGCTTCAACAAGGACAAGTGCAAAGTCCTGCATCTGGGAAGGAACAACCCCATGCACCAGTACAGGCTGGGGGTCGAACTGTTGAAGAGCAGCTCTGCAGAGAGAGACCTGGGAGTCCTGATTGATAATAAACTAAATATGAGTCAGCAATGTGCCCTCATGGACAAGAAGGCCAATGGCATCCTGGGATGCATCAAGAAGAGTGTAGCCAACAGGTCAAGGGAGGTTCTTCTCCCTCTCTACTCTGCCCTGGTGAGGCCTCATCTGGAGTCCTGTGTCCAGTTCTGGGCTCCTCAGCTCAAGAGGGACAGGGAAGTGCTGGAGAGAGTCCAGCGCATGGCTACCAAGATGATCAGGGGACTGGAACATCTTTCATATGAGGAAAGGCTGTGGGAACTGGGGCTGTTTAGTCTAGAAAAGAGAAGACTGAGGGGGGATCTTATTAATATTTATAAATATCTAAAGGGTGAATGTCAGGAGGTTGAGGCATCCCTTTTTTCTATTGCAGCTAGCAACAGGACAAGGGGTAATGGGATGAAGCTGGAACACAAAAAGTTCCATTTAAATATCAGAAAAAATTATTTCACCATGAGGGTGACGGAGCAGTGGCACAGGCTGCCCAGGGGGGTTGTGGAGTCTCCTTCCTTGGAAGTCTTGAAGACCCGCCTGGACATGTTCCTATGCGACCTGATCTAGGTGGATCTGCTTCTGCAGGGGGGTTGAACTAGATGATCTCTAAAGGTCCCTTCCAATCCCTACCATTCTATGATTCTATGAATCATTGCACTGGAATTGAATCACAATGGAACTATACTCTATCCAATTGAGCAGAGGGTGTGGGCACAAAAGAATGGGAATAAATGGCAAACTGTTGATGTTGATGCATGCATTACAAGGGAACAACAAGGTTTTATTTGTGAGAGTAATATCCTCAAAGCTCAAGACATTTGTCTTGACAGCAACCAAAATATTATTTTGAGATACATCCTGGTGATACCCCAAACACTGTGCTTGTACATATTTGGAATGGTTGTGTGTGCATGAGATCTTCCTGTATTCTTTTATTCATAGATGGCATAGCAGTAGACATTAATAATCATTGGAATCTTTGTGTTTGTAACTTTACTAACATTCTTGGATGTGATTTCAATTATTCAACTCCTGTTACATCTCACCAACTGCTAAAATGTAACTACACACTGACTCACAATTTACTGATTGTCCCTATTGGAATGAACATTACATTGATTAAAAAGTTGCTACAACATGATGACTTGAAGTGATTGATGAAAGAGGCCCAAGAAAATGGATGAAAGATTCTAATTACTGTCTATCACAATGTCAAAGAGATATATTGAGTGCTGGAAAGAGTCAAGAAAGATGGAGAACATCGATGGTAGATGTAATCGTTTAGGCCCATCAAGGGACAAAAGACCATGATTAGACTCAAATACCAAAGACTTGAGAATTCGTATAGGGCAGAGAGGGCTTAATTGCCGCGTATGGTCCCAGACAAAACAGACCAGGCTACTCGACTTAGAGAAGAAAACAGAAAATAATTTAATCCACTATCAACTAAAACATAACCATAAAACCTCAAAACATAACAAACACAAAACAACACAATGATACAATGTGGTACAGTGATGAAGAGTACTATCAGTCAAGATCACCTTCTTCCCACTCCTCCCTTCTTCCAGGGCTGAAAGTCCTGATCCCGGTGTATTTTTCTCCTCCCCCACTGAACGGCTCATCGGGGGAGGGAATAGGGGTTTCAATCAGTCTATTCCTGATAGCTTCTGCCGTTTGCCTCTCCTCAGGGCAGGTGGGCTCCTCACCGATCCTCTCTGCTCCTCCGCGGGATACCTCACACACCTGGCAGCCCTGCACAGGCCACTCCAACGTGCGTTCATCCCAAAGGCTGCAGCTCCTCTCTGCCTCTCATGTGAGTCTGCTCTGTGGCCTGCGCCATGGCCACCTCTTCACACAGTCTCTTGTCCATCCGGGCGCACTCACCTGGAGCTGCTGATGGCTCTCAGTCCCGCCATTGCCCTCCATGGGTTGCAGGGGCACAGCCTGTGTTCTCACCACGAGTTGCAGAGGAGTCTCCAGTCCAGCTCTCCTCCTTCCTTCTGCCTTCTCTGACTGTGGGTTCCACATGGTCGCCTCCATCTTGTATTGCTCTTACACCTCCTCCCAAGCACTTCAAATTCCCTTCCTTAAATAGTGATCACAGAGGTGCCAGATTGGCCCAGCTGGGCTGGAGGTGGGTCTGAACCCAAGAGCCAGGGGAAAGTCTGAGAACTCTTTACTGGGTCTGCACTGCAGCCCCATCCCCCTGTTACCAAGCGAAAGCTGCTCCTCGCTAAACCATGACAGTGGGACATCCTTTTTGGATGGTCACCAACAGCTACAGGACTCTTTAATAAGATGCTACATCCTGTTGTTTTTTTTGCTAATACTTAATATATTGTGCCTTGTTTTGACAGTTGCTTTGGATCTTAAACTTTGGTTTACGATGAAGAACTTAACTTGCTTGCTAGCTCCCAAAAATTTATTTTTACTTAACAACTCTCACCATGAGAACACCTGTATTATTCCCAATCAGCCTCAAATATAGTGGAGCTTGAGTGACTATAGTCACTGGGTGGAATATGTGGCATAATTACTTAAGTGGCCTGGAAATTAAAACCTATATTAAAACTTCTTATATTAAAAATCAGCATTGTTCACAAATTAAGAAAAGGTATAAAATCAAGAAAGCTTACAGGGTGGATACAGCTGCTGCTGATATGTGAGGAATCCACAACACAGCAATTCCCTGAAAATACCATGGAGCAGAGTGGAGGTTCTGTGGTCAGACTCTGTGATGATACATGGGAACGAGATGGTCCTCTAGAACTGATAAACAGCACTTTTGGTAGCCGGAGCCAATGATCCATCAAATCTTGACAAAATGCTGTCCTTAGTGCGAACTTTGCACATTTTAATGTCATTTTAATACTAAAACACACCTCCATCACAAAGGCTACCTGCCTCCAAGGTGCGACCAGTCCTGAATTGTTTGTAAGCTGTACCTTTAATTTTTAGGCGAGAAAATTTTACACCAAACATAAGAAAAGTATTTATTACTAAAATCACTCAAACTCCACCTTGAAGGTGAAAAAAGGTACAAAATGGTTAAAGAAAAGCACGGTGTTGGGGGAAGACGCCATCACAAACAAGTCAGGTAAGCTCCCTCACAGACTGCCTCTGACCCAGGGGATCAGCCTCTCTTCCTTCCCACCTTGGGACACCTTGAGTGAGACTTAAACTGAGCAATTCCTCTTTAATTTTTTATAGCCAGGCTGTATTTTGTAACTTTGCATGCTGTATTGCTTATATATATATTTTCTGCACGTGCTATCCATTGCAGATAGTCACTATCACCAGCAATCCATAAGAACCTGTATCACTGTTGAATTAATAAAATTGCACTGTTTAAGTAGCCACTCAACATTGTTTCACACTGAACGGGACTGAACCCTGGAGTCTGACTGTGCTAGTTCATGAGCATGACTGGACTGAAGGTGCAGTCCACTATCAGTGAACGCAGAGTCATGATAGTTCACAGGAGGTGAATGTGCCTGAAATGGTCATGGCAAATTGGGCATCACTCAGAATTTAAAATCAGTCGCACCTAACCTCCCACCTCAGTGAGGAGAGTTAGAATGTAAGGGGGGTTATTTTATGCAAAATCACTCTGTCCCCTTTTAATGCAACAGAGCCGAGCAGGCAAAATGCATACGGTTGGAGATAGCTCCCACAAAAAAGTTGTTAGGAATGTATGACTGTGTGGGCTGAAAGGCTACCCTGGGATCTCTCTAACAAAGTAGGAAACCTGGGATGTGTTTTGCTGCAAATCCTACCGTGAACCATATGTCTCTAAGCAGCACCCTCTATTTTCAATAGGAGCTAAGCAGTCCAAATGCATACGGTTGGAGATGCTCCCACAAGAAAGCTGCTAGGAAGATAGCACTATGCTGGCTGATAGGTTACCCTGTAAAATCTCTAATAAAGTAGGAAAACTGGAACTGTGGGCTTTCCTGTAAGTCTCAGGGTGAACCGTATATGTCTGAGCAGCACCCTGTATTTTTCAAAAGGAGCAGGCCAAATGCATACGGTGTGAGATAGCTCTTACAGGAAAACTTTTAGGAAGATAGCACTGTGCTGGCTGATAGACTACCCTGGGAACTGTCTAACAGAGTAGGAAAGCTGGAGATATGGACTTTCCTGTAACTCTCAGGGTGAACCGTATGTCTCTGATCAGCACCCTGTATTTTTCAATAGGAGCAGGCAAAATGCATACAGTTGGAGATAGCTCCTACCAGAAAGCTGCTAGGAAAGTACCAGTGTGCTGGCTGATACACTATCCTGAGACCTGTCTAACAGAGTAGGAAAGCTCTTTCTGCAGGCTTTTGTGTAACTCTCAGGATGAACTGTATGTCCCTGAGCAGCACCCTGCATTTTCAGTAGGAGCCAAGCAGGCAAAATGCATACGGTTGGAGATAGCTCCCACAGGAAAGCTGCTGGGAAGATAGCACTGTGCTGGCTGATAGGCTACCCTGGAACCTATCTAACAGTGTAGGAAAGCTGGGGCTGTGGGCTTTCCCATACCTCTCAGGGTGAACCATGTGTTTCTTAGCAGCACCCTGTATTTTCAATAAGAGCCAAGCAGGCAAAATGCATACAGTTGGAGATACCTCCAAATGGAAAGCTGCTAGGAAGGTAGTGCTGTGCTGGCTGATAGGTTACCCTGGGACCTCTCTAGCAGAGTAGGAAAGCTGGGACTCCGGGCTTTCCTTTAACTCTCACAGTGAACAACAGTCTCTGAGCAGCACCCTGTATTTTCAATAGGAGCCCAGCAGTCAAAAAGCATATGGTTGGAGATAGCTCCCTGTAGTGGTTTTGCCTGAGCCAGGTTCCTTGGTAGCAAGGTGAGCTACAGGGGTAGCTTCTTTAAATGAAGATCTACCTGAATCTTCCCCTATAGCTGATAGGGCTAGGGCAAGTCAATTCTAAGCTGGACCCGGCACCTGACCCCCACCTGGCCAATTAGTGATGGGGGTAATGCCTCTGTGAAAAATGTATTTGAGAAGATGAAGTTGTTGTGCAGTTGGTAAACTGCAGCAGCAACAGGGTGTGAGAAGGTGAAAACATCTAAGGTCAACCGAGAAGGAGGAAGAGGTGGGTGCTTAGGCCCTGAAAGAAAGACTCCCCTGTCACCTGTGGTGAGGGCCATGGTGAGGCAGGTTGACCCCTGCAGTCCATGGAGGAACACTGGGAAGCAGAGATCCACTCACAGCCTGTGGAGGACCCCACACCAGAGCGGGCTGATGCCTGAAGGAGGCTGTGATTTGGTGGGAAGTTCACCCTGGAGCAAGGTCCTGGCAGGACCTGGGAGCCCATGGGAAGAGAGGAACCCACAACAGAGCAGGTTTGTTGTCTGGGTCTGGCTCAGAAATGGGGAGAGTTTGGAGCAACTTCTTACAGAAGCCATCTTTACAGCCCCTTCCCCCTTACCAGAAATGGCTGTCATGTCAAACCATGACAATGTGTCTGAGCAGCACCCTGTATTTTACAAAAGGAGCAGGCAAAAAGAATAAGGTTGGAGATAACTCATACAGGAAAGATGTTTGGAAAGTAGCACTGTGCTGGTTGATAGAATACCCAGGGACTTCTCTAAAAGAGTAGGAATGCTGGGGCTGTGGGCTTTCCTGTAAGTCTCAGGGTGAATCATATATATCTGAGCAGCACCCTGTATTTTTCAATAGGAGCAGCAAAAACACATAAGAATGGAGTTAGGTTGCACAGGATAACTGCTAGGAAGATAGCACTGTGCTGGCTGATAGGCTACCCTGGGACCTCTCTATCAGGTTAGGAAAGCAGGGGATACAGGCGTCAGGAGGTTGGGGCATTCCTTTTTTTCTATGATATCTAGCAACAAGACAAAGGGTAATGGGATGAAGCTGGAACACAAAAAGTTCCATTTAAACATAAGAAAAAAACAGGCTTTTCACAAATTAAAGTGAGAGCTAATACAGGCACTGGTCCTAGGCTTACCAGACCCTACGAAACCCTTTGGTTATTCTCTCATGAGAAGCAAGGAATTGCACTGGGAATACTGGCTCAGGACCTTGGCCTGGACCGGAGGGCAATTTCGAGGTAACAGTAACTAACATTGTCAATCCAGCATCTTTCCTTAGTGGAGTTGCAGGGGAAACAGTGGCTCATGATTGCCTGGAAACCATTGAAGTGGTCTACTCCAGCCAATCGGACCTGAAGGAACAACCGCTGGAGGATGCTGAGGACACATGGTATACAGACAGCAGCAGCTTTGTCAAAAATGGTCAGTGCAAAGCAGGGTACCACTACAGACAAGGTAATAGAGTCTGGGCCCCTTGCCTCAGGCACCTCTGCACAAAAGGCAGAAATAATAGCCTTAGAGCTTGCTAAAGACAAGATTGACTTTTGGACAGATTCCAAATATGCCTTTGGAGTAGTTCACGCCCACAGAGCCATCTGGAGAGAAAGAGGACTCATCCATCCAAGGGAAGCATATAAATCACGCAAAGGAAATTCTCAAACTGTTGGCAGCTGTACAGTTACCAGAGAAAGTAGCAATTATGCATTGCAAAGCTCACCAAAAGGGAACAACTGCACAAGAGGTAGGCAATTCCAAGGCAGACAGGGAAGCAAAGAGGATGTCTGAAAAGGGTATGGCAGAGTCTTTGATTCCAGACGGAAAAATCCAAATCAATCAAATTCCTAACTATTCGAAAGAAGACCAAAAATCTATTAGGGATTTAGAAGGAAAAAATGGTTGAGTTAAAACACCACAAGGGAAATTAGCAGTGCCTAGCACATTACTTTAGGCTAAAATCATGGCTGAACATAGAAAGACTCATTGGGGAGATGAAGCCCTATAGAAGTATATGAGTAAACGCATCATTGCCCATAACTTGGGAGGTAACAGAGACTAGACCATTAAAACTCCAACTCCGGCAAAGGTTTTCATAATTTTAAAAGCTTACTTTAAAAATTATTAATGATAAATTTAAGCTGTTAATATGGTTTAGTATCTTCTCCCTCACCTGCAACCGAGAGCCTAAGGACTCGCCTTGGAATCATGCTCAGAAGAATCGTATTGTGATGATGGGAAATGTGAATTCGAAAACAAGACTAGCTACAGTGGTTTCTCACGGGAATGAGGTATACCAAGAAAATCAGTGGGACAGAGATAACGGAGACGAGATTGCCCGGTTATGGGGAAAAATGGGGAATGAGATATGTGTCAAACATATCATGAGGATGATGAAACCACGGTTTCAGGGGACACTATGATCAGTGTGAGAATGGTGACAAACTTGGAGTGGTGTGCCTAGAGAGCCTAGTGTGTTGGTTTAATTTTAAGCTAACCGAACCAGCCTTGGTCATATGCCTATAGCAAGGATCAGAAGGACAGGCACTGCACTATAAAGTAAAAATTGACATAATGCTAGAAAAAAAGACCTTTGAAACGGGACTGTATGTGATCGAAAATATAAGTCAACAACAAATGTTGTTCAACTCAGAATGGTCTCTTAAACGTGTTGAGATGCTAATGCAAATCAATGTTTCTGGCATTCAGCCAGCATGCTCTCCCTTCCTAAAAATATCTTTTGAGGGCTGGACAACCTGACTGCAAAAAAAAAAGTGCTCTTTAAGGGCCAAATGCGGAGAGACCTAACTGATGTATTAAGGATGGGATTGGGGGTCCTCAATGGAATTGATTTGGAAATATTAATGAATAGATTGGCCACCGCAACTAGTGATTTGACAAGATTATGACAACCTTTGCAATCTTCTCTATCAGCTTTAGGAACTAGCCAGTGGCTTTTATCAAAAGTGTTACCAAAGTGGGAAAAGGTGGAGGAGCAGGACTATGAATTGATAGTGAACACACTTGATGTGGTCCAAGACAACATTTCTTTGACCCTCAGTTGTATACAGGCACAATTATGGATGCAGTCAGTGGCTACCTTTATACGAGAAGGTGGTGAAGGTACTTTCTTCACCGAAATCCGGAAAGTGATTTGGCACAGTGCCACTGACTTAGAGTGAGCTCCAATCCTGGCGGACTCTGGTGAGTTTTACCTATGACCCCATCACTGATACGGCCACAGCCTTTGTGTTGACTATATGTAATGCTTCAATATACATAATCCACCCCATTATTATATTAGGATTAAACCATGATAGAACTGTGCTCTGTCCTTCTGAACACAGAACATGGGCACGAATGGTGAATGGGAAATGGCAAACTGTAAATTTAGAGTCTTGCATTACTTGAGAGCAACAAGGATTTATTTGTGAAAGTAATATAATCGATGCTCAAGACGTCTACCTCAACACCAAGCAAAGCATTTGTCACTTTGAGATCCATCCAGATGCTAAGCAGAAGACCGTACTTGTATATATTGGCCAAGGTTGTGTGTGTTTGAGAACTGCTTGTACCTCCATAGTAATAGATAAGATAATTATGGATAGTAAGAATAATTCTAATTTCTGTATTTATAATTTTAAGATTGTTGGGTGTGACTTTTCTTACTTAGCACCAGTCATATCCCATCAGCTGATAAAATCCAATTATACAGTGTTTCACAAATTATCACCTGTGCCTATCGGAATGGATCTTACATTGGTGAAACAATTAATGAAACATCAGGATTTGATCAAATTTTGAATGAGGTCCACGAAAATGGGAAAAAGACCCCGATAACAGTCCACTATGACAAAGAGGAAATAAACAGGGTCCTGAAACGAGTAAGAGAAGATGCGAACCACCATTGGTGGGATGTGCTGTTTGGATGGTCCCCTACTGTGATTGGCATTCTAAATAAGTTGTGTCACCCCATTATTGTCCTTTTGATGGTAGTTTTAGTTAGCTTTGTTTTCTTTGCTGCGCTGTTTATTTGGAATTGCAGAATGCATCAATGACTAACAATTTTGACTTCCATGTCTAGTGCCCATGAGAATGCACTAAAAAGAAATTTTCAAGTAAAATATCATCCAATTTCACATCGAGAGATAGATATGCATTTGGTAAATTAAAATTAAAAGACAGGGGAATTGATGAGCAAAAGCAGACATATATCAGGAGGGAAAGAAACCTAAGTTAGAAGGACTCAGTTCATTGTAAACCAACACCATAATAAGAAAAACTTAGCTCACTGGAATTCAAACCATTCATCAGGAAAGGCCTTGAAGACCCTGAATGCTGATAACAAAGGAGCTGATGTACAGACATTTGCAGATAAGAAGAAGTTGAGAAACATAAAGCTGGCTCCATCCTGCTCTGTGGCCTAGAAATCAACCAGGATGGAACTGCACCTGTGCACAGATGAAGTTCAGGGGGAGTTCACGGGGAAGATGAGGGTTTCCTCATCCTTGAGATCCCTGCCCATGACCATCAGGAGGAACTGCGCAAGCATAAGCTCGAAGAGAACACATTATAATACGAAGCAGGGATAGGTTACAAATATGTAGTAGGTGCTTCTGTATACTCCTACCTATATACTACAAGTAGCTGCTCGTTAGACAATAGTGTGTGCAAGTTATCTCCCTCGTACCTGTCGGAGTAATACATACCTGCTTTATAACCCTTTAACTGTGTTATAGAGTTTGTTCCGCATATCAACCCAGGCCTGGCCAATTAGTGATGGGGGTAACGCCTCTGTTTATAACATATTTGAGAAGATGAAGTTGTTGTGCAGTTGGTAAACTGCAGCAGCAACAGGGTGTGAGAAGGTGAAAACATCTCTGCAGACACTAAGGTCAGCGGAGAAGGAGGGGGAGGAGGGTGCTTAGGCCCTGAAAGAAAGATTCCCCTGTCACCTGTGGTGAGGACCATGGTGAGCCAGGTTGTCCCCCTGCAGTCCATGGAGTACCACCAGGAAGCAGAGTTCCACTTGCAGCCTGTGGAGGACCCCACGCCAGAGCGGGCTGATGCCTGAAGGAGGCTGTGACTCCGCAGGAAGCTCACTCTGAAGCAAGTTCCTGGTAGGATCTGGAAGCCCGTGGGAAGAGAGGAGCCCATGCCAGAGAGGGTTTGTTGTCAGGACTTGTGATGCTGTGAGGGACCCACGCTGAAGCAGTCTGTATCTGAAAAACAGTTCTCCTTGTGGATGACCCACGTTGGGGCAGTGTATGAGGATATACAACCATGGTAGGCCCAAGTTTGTGGGGGACTGTCTCCCATGGGGAGGGACCCCACACTGTAGCAGTGGGAAGAGTGAGGACATCTCCCTTTGAGAAGAAGCAGCAGCAAAGTCCTTCTGTAATGAAATGACTGAAACCCCCTTCCCCCATCCCCTGCGCCGCTGTGGGGGAAGGAAGGGGAGTCCCAGGAAGAGGAGGGGTTGGCGGAAGGTGTTTTAAAATTCAGTTTTATTTCTCAACTCCCTGTTCCTATTGTTCTTTTTATAAATCAAACCTTTTTTATACCCAAGTTGAGTGTGTTTTGCCCGTGATGCTAATTGCTGAGTGATCTCTCCATCCTTAGTTCAACTCACAAACTGCTCGATATATTTCTCTCTCTCTCCTGTCTAGTTTAGGAGGGGAAGTGACATTATGACTTGGTGGAAGCCTGGAAAAAACACCACAGTCTTTTTGGTGCCAAAAGTGGGGCACGAGGATAGTGAAAAGTTTAAGATAAGGATTTTAATTGGAAGCAGCAATGGGCAAAACATGGACTGAACAATGTTAGAAGGGAATAATTGTAGAGACTCTTGGTTTGTTTTATTGGGATGAAGAGACGAGGGGGTGCTTGTATGTAAATTGTCCACTTTCATTTGGTGTTGTGATTTTATTATTTTTCATTTTGGATGTGGTGAATTCTTTTTTTTGTTGAAAACTGTGGAAGTTGTGTGATAAGTGTGGATCTCTATGATAATTCTTAAAAACATGGTTCAGAGAGGCAAGGGGTGGAATCCAACGGAAAGCAGCTATTAAGGTAGCACTTTGCTGACTGCTAGGCTACCCTGGGAGCTGTCTAACAGTCTTGGAAAGCTCTGGCTGTGGGCTTGCCTGTATTACGGTGAACCGTATATCTCTGAGAAGCACCATGTATTTTCAATAGGAACAGGCAAAATGCATACAGTTAGAGATAGCTCCCACAAGAAAGCTGTTAGGAAGGTAGTACTGTGTAGGCTCATAGGCTACCCTGCGAACTTTCTATCACAGTAGTAAAGCTGTAGCTATGGACCTTCCTTTAATTCTCAGTGAACCATATGTCACAGGAACAGGAGCCGAGCAGGCAAAATAAAACCGGTTGCAGATAGCTCCCACAAGAAAGCTTCTAGTAGGATAGCACTGTGCTGGCTGATAGGCTACAGAGGGATCTGTTTAACACAATAGGAAATATGGGGCTGCAGGATTTACTGTAACTCTCAAGGTGAACCATTGTGGTAGTTTGACCCTGGCTGGATGCCAGGTGCCCACCACATCACTCTATCACCCACCTCCTCAGTAAGCCAGGGAAGGGGAGAAAATAAGATGAGAGTCTTGTGGGTTGAGATAAAAGCAGTTTAATAAAGAAGCCGTGCTCACGAGAAGCGAAGTAAAAGCAAATAAAGATGTTACTCTCTACTTCCCATCAACAGTGATGTCCGGCCACCTCCCAGAAGCAGGGCTTCGGTATGCATAACGGTTGCTTTGGAAGACCAAAAATGAATCATAGAATCATAGAACGGTAAGGGTTGGAAGGGACCTTTAGAGATCATCTAGTCCAACCCCCCTGCAGAAGCGGGTTCATCTAGATTAGGTCGCATAGGAACATATCCAGGTGGGTCTTGAAGACCTCCAAGGAAGGAGACTCCACAACCCCTCTGGGCAGCCTGTTCCACTGCTCTGTCACCCTCACAGTAAAATAGTTTTTTCTTATGTTTAAGTGGAACATTTTGTGTTCCAGCTTCATCCCATTACCCTTTGTCCTGTTATTATCTACTATAGAAAAGAGGGATGTCCCAACCTCCTGACACCCACCCTTTAGATATTTATAAATGTTAATAACATCACCCCTCAATCTCCTCTTTCCTGGACCTAACAGCCCCAGTTCCCGCAGCCTTTCCTCATATGAAAGATGTTCTATACCCCTGATCATCTTGGTGACCCTGCGCTGGAGTCTCTCCAGCACTTCCCTGTCCCTCTTGAACTGAGGAGCCCAGAACTGGACACAGTCCTCCAGATGAGGCCTCACCAGGGAAGAGTAGAGAGGGAGAAGAACCTCCCTCGACCTGCGGGCCACACTCTTCTTGATGCATCCCAGAATGCCATTGGCCTTCTTGGCCACGAGGGCACATTGCTGACTCATATTTAGTTTATTATCAATAAGGCCTCCCAGGTCTCTCTCTGCAGAGCTGCTCTCCAGCAGGTCAACCCCCAGCCTGTACTGGTGCATGGGGTTGTTCCTTTCTAGATGCAGGACTCTGCATTTGTCCTTGTTGAAGCTGATGAGGTTCCTGTCTGCCCAACTCTCAAGCTGGTCGAGATCCCGCTGAATGGCAGCACAGCCTTCAGGGGAATCACCCAGTCCTCCCAGTTTGGTGTCATCAGCGAACTTGCTGAGGGTACCCTCAGTCCCCTCATACAGGTCGCTGATGAAGGTGTTTAATAAGACTGGCCCCAGAATCGATCCCTGTGGAACTCCACTGGCCACAGGCCTCCAACTTGACTCTGTGTCACTGATCACCACCCTCTGGGCTCTGTCATTCAGCCAGCTCTCGATCCACCTCACCGTCCACTGATCCAAGCCACGCTGCCTGAGTTTTCTGATGAGGATGTTGTGGGAGACAGTGTCAAAAGCCTTGCTGAAGTCAAGGTAGATGACATCCACTGCTCTCCCCTCATCTAGCCAGCTGGTTATGCACTCATAGAAGGATATAAAATTAGTCAAACAGGATTTCCCCTTGGTGAAGCCATGTTGACTCCCCCGATAACCATCTTATCCTTCATATGTTCAGTGATAACATTCAGTGTGGGGCGATTTGTGGAGACTTGGCTAGAGGAAAGAGGACATGATAAAATACAGCTGGTTAGGCAGTAAGCATTAAGCGATAAGATATTGGACCCTTGCTCAAGGACATGAGAGTAAGAGAGTTGTATGATAACAGGATGAGAAAACAGGGACTTAGTTTGGGTTGAGTAGCCACAAGCATCCAAAGTATGTTGAAAAAGGGGGGGTTTGCATCTAACTGGGAACCAATGATGAGCTTAGCTTTTGCAATATGTATGAGCCTGATTATTGTATCTATAAAAGAGTTGTATCTTTGCAAATAAAGTTGAGACTTGTTGCACTACAGGGTGGGCTTGTCTCCCGTCGACTCCGACAATTCAGGATGAGTTGTTCCATCACTTTTCCAGGGATGGAGGTGAGGCTGACCGGCCTGTAGTTTCCTGGGTCGTCCTTCCTGCCCTTTTTGAAGACTGGAGTGACATTGGCCTCTCTCCAGTCCTCAGGCACCTCGCCTGTCCTCCATGATTGTTAAAAAATTATGGAGAGAGGCTTAGCAATCACATCAGCCAGCTCTCTCAGCACTCTAGGATGCATCCCATCAGGACCCATTGACTTATGAGCCTTAAGCTTGGCCAACAAGTCTTTAACCTCTTCCTCTTCCACCCAGGGCAAGTCCTCTGCTGTCCTTGCCATCCTGTTATCCTTGCTGGACTGGGCTTCCCGAGGGTCAGCCTTGGCCGTAAAGACTGAAGCAAAGAAGGCATTCAGTACTTCGGCCTTCTCTGCATCCTCAGACACCAGGGCACCCTCAGCATTTAACAGGAGGCCTACATTACCCCTCACCATCCTTCCGCTGCTGATGTATATGAAAAATGCCTTATTGCTGTCCTTAACATCCCTGGCTAAATTTAATTCTAGAAGGGCTCTAGTCTTCCTAATAAGTCAGCCCCTGTTTCCACCTCTCATAGATGGCTGCTTTCTGCCTGAGTTGTCCCAGCAGATCTTTGCTCATCCATGGAGGCCTCCTACCTCCTTTTCCTCCTTTCTTGCACATTGGGACACACTGATCCTGGATTTGGTGGAAGTGGTGCCTGAAGATTGACCAGCTCTCATTGGCACTTCTACCATCTAGAATCATATACCATGAGATCCATCCAAGTAAATCTTTGAAGAGGTCAAAGTCGGCTTGTCTGAAATCCAGGGTCACGGTCCTGCTTTGTGTTCTGCCCCTTCCACACAGGATCTTGAACTCTATCATCTCATGGTCACTGCAACCAAGGTTACCTCCAACCTTCACATCCCCAACCAGGTCCTCTCTATTCGTCAGTACCAGGTCCAGCAGTACACCCCTCCTTGTTCCTCGATCATCTACGACAGGAAGTTGTCGTCAACAGTCTGTAGGAACCTCCTGGACTGCGTGTACTTCGCTGTGTGGCTATCCCAGCAAATATCAGGGTGGTTGAAGACCCCCATGAGGATCAGGGACTGTGATCGTGAGGCAGCTCTCAGCTCTTCGTAGAAGGCCTCATCCACATCCTCCTCCTGATCAGGTGGCCTGTAGCAAACTCCTACAACAATATCACCTGCCTTGCCCTGTCCATTAATTTTTACCCATAAGCAATCTACCTGCTCCTCATCCCCATCCAGGCACAGTTCCATACACATTAATTGCTCTCTCACATAGAGAGCAACTCCACCTCCACGCCTTGTCAGTCTGTCTTTTCTGAACAATACATAATCCTCCATGGCTGTGCTCCAGTCATGGCAGCTGTCCCACCACATCTCTGTGACCACAATGAGGTCAGAGCCCTGCATTCGCACCCACATCTCCAATTCCTCCTGCTTATTCCCCAGGATGCGTGCATTGGTGTAGAGGCAGCGCAGGGGCTTACTCAAACACACAGGTTCCCCTGGGTGGGTGCAGGAGGTTCCTCCCTGGTTTGGCTCTTTCTCAGGGTGATCAGCCTTCTGTATCTCAGCCCAGTGTGCAGATGAAGGGCACTTACCATTGCATTCCCTGTCCTGCCCTGTTTCCCAGCTAGAGGGGACAGCTTGTTGTCTTGCTTCTCCCCCCACCTCCCAAGTCCCTTAGTTTAAAGAACTCTTTATCAAATTTGCAAGCCTACTCCCAAATATTCCAGTGCCCTTATGGGAGAAATGAATCCCATCCTGTCCTGTCAAGCTGTAGTTCCCAAGGAAGGATCCATTGTCAAAGAACCCAAAGCCTTCCCGCCATCACCAGCCTCTCAGTCAGGAGTTCACTTGGCTGATTTTTCCATTACAAACTCCTCCTTTATCTGTAGTGAAGAGGACAGAGTAGAAAATACCTGAGCCCCTCTACATTTTACCTGTTCTCCCGAGGATTTAAAATCCATCTGAATCCTGGAGATGTCATGCCTCATAACATCATTCATACCTACATGGAACACAAGTAGGGGGTACACAAGTAGGCCTGCATCCCTGATGAGCCGTGGCACTCTCTCGGCCACATCCCTGATCTTGGCCCCAGGCAGGCAGCACACCTCTCTTGACTCCCTACCTGCTCCACAGATGGGTCTCTCAGTGCCCCTTAGCAGTGAGTCACTCACAACAAGCACCTGTCACCTCTTCTTGCGATGTCCATTACCTACTGCAGGTGGAGCAACTGATGGATTGTTTAGTGGGTTTTTCCCTTTTGGAGTCTGCTCATCAAAGTCCCTTGTCGCCAGTGCCTCATACTTATTTGTATTGGGCACTCTGGAAGGAGGGCTTTGAAGATGAGCCTTTGCCTTTCTTTTTTTTTGTAACTAGGGTCCATCACTTATTGGATTCACTGGAGGCTTGCACCTGATTGTGGAAGTCTCCATCTATCTCCACTTCTTCCCCTCTAATACTACAGAGTCTACTCACAGTTTCCTGCTGCTCTTTCACCAGGCGCTGCAGTTCTTGAACTTGAGGGCACCTATGACACATTTTTGCCTCAGAGGCATAGGTCTCTAAGCAGTCTAAATACTCCCTGCATTCCACCTGGACCAAAGCTTCTCTACTAGCCAGCTCAGTCTGGGTGGATGCATTGACCTTTACCAGGGTTTTGTCCACCTGAGCCCTGGCTTTAGTCCTTAGGTGAGTGCTCACCATTTTGCTAGGTTGAAGCTGAAGCTGGGGCACTTCTCTGACTTCTGCTTCTCCAAAAGGGCCGCGGGGTTGTTCCCTGTACATCCACCTTGCTCACCCTGCCTGTGCGAACTGCTGCACAAACTGCCGCAGGTGGAGCAGCTGATGGGTTGTTTGGTCGGTCGTTTGATGGGTTTTCCCCTTTTGGAACTTCCTCATCAAAGTCCCTTTTCGCCAGTGCGTCATACTTGTTTGTAGTGGGCACTCCGAAGGAGGGCTTTGAAGACGAGCCTTTGTCCTTTTTTTTTTTTTTTGGTAACCAGGGTCCAAGGCATGTTAGAATCACTGGAGGCTTGCACCTGATTGTGGAATCCTCTGTCTTTCTCCACCTCTGCCCCTCTAATACTACAGAGTCTTCTCACAGTTTCCTGCAGCATCTTTCAAGTCTAACACTGTAAACCAGATCTGATTCTCCCTAACTTTTGTAAGCAGGGTGTAAGCGTTAGGTACCACCAGATGTATGTCTTTAGCAATATTGTTTATTGCTCTGAGATCTCGCAGGACTCAAATTCTGATTGGCATTCTACCAAGAGTCCATGTTTTATAAAATATTTAATTTGATTTTCTATTCCTTTTTGATCTTCCAATCTCAATGGATACTGTTTCTTTCGAACAGGGGTGGCACCTTCCTTAAGCTCAATCACTATCAGGGTATCATTTTTACTCCTTCCTGGAATTCCTGAAGCCCATACTCCTGGATATACCTGATTAGTAGTTTCTTTAAAGACTGTTGTTACTCCAGTAGTTTTAGCAGGAGTTATTTTATTCAGGCTCAGGATATCAATTAGTTGATTTTTTTATTTTAAATAATATCTCCCCTTGTTTAAATTTTATTTAGGCTTCTAATTGTTCTAATAAATCTCATCCCAGCAGGGATTTAGGAGCGTCTGCAACATATAAAAATTTGTGTATTCCAATTTGTTTCCCCAATTTGTATTTGAGAGGTTCACAAAAGAATGTCCTTTTCTGTTGGCCAGTCACTCCCACTATATTTACAAAGTCTTTGCTTATGGGCAATAATTCTCCATAAAATGCTCCTCTATGTTACAAGCAGTGTTATAAGTTGCTGTGATAAAGTTCACAGGCCAATTTAAGTGACTCATAGATCAAACTTATTAAGCAGGCGGCAAATAAGCAAAACAGCACTGGGCGGCCGGGAGACTCTGCTCTCACCGACGGCGAGCGACCCCTCCCCCCCCCCTGTATCAGAGTTCTTTTATACAGTCCTTATCGGTCGGGTGCGTCGCTCCCTGTTGTACTCTGCGCATGTGCCCGTCTTGTTACTAGGGGGTCTTCTTCTGCCTCCTGGTGGTCGTAGGGTGGTCGCTGGGATGAAGTCAGTAGTCTTCCTCTAGCGGCCCACTCATGAACTCTTCTCTTGGCTCTTATCAGCTCATGTGCAACCTATTGTGCCTCCTATAAGCACCTTAGCCAACTGCACCTGTTCACATTGTAGAAACTTTACGGTTAAAGTTTTACAAGACTTTTACAATGACTTTAAACGGTTCCTTGCACAACTATTCTTTCATGATTTGTTTAACGAACATGACCTTTTCCATTACAGCAGTAATTCACAATTAACTCGAATCCTTCTGCCCTTTACAGCCCTTGCACTCACTTTCCACAAACAACTAACTTCTGCCTCATTCAGACCTCCTTAAAACTGTAAACTCCTTAAAAACCCAGGTACAAATGCTGGAGCAAATACATTCACCGTAATGGACCACAATTGTACTTTACCATCACAATCTCCTTTTAAGTTGTGGATGTTTCTTGTTTTCTGTAACTTGGTAATTTTTAACCAGTCCTGCTGTTGAGGAACAAACAAAGTTAGTTTCCCTAAATAACATGGTTTCTAGATCTCTCTCTTGATCTACAGTAAATGCCTCCTCCTGAGCAATGAGGATATCATCCATGTAATGATACACAAGTGCATGTCTAATACTACTTACATCACTAATCAAGCCTTCTAATGTCATTGAGGTTTGGTTACTTTGTTTGCTAAGCCAGCATCCTAATTTGCATAGCTGAGTTAATAAAGCAGATATTCTTACACCTGGAGCAAATATACTAGTTGCTATTATTGCTGAGGGAGACCAAAGGTAACATGGTCATCACATTCACCAGTAAATGTATGCACAAATTGTTTTGGACAATGATGTTTCTAAATCATTGTTTGATTAGGCATCAAGATCGTCAGTTGTCCCAAACTGCGGGGTCCCCTTTGTAATCTCGAGGGTATCCCAGGCCATGCCTGGTCCCCACAGACCAGAAAAATTCCCTTTGGTAACTGTATAAGCACAAGACTAGACCTGGATCTTTTTGGTGAAGTATAATTGCACCAAGATGTTGTGTTCTTATACACGCCCAGGATGGGATCCACATTCTGTCCCAAATGTTTTAGTATTGCTGGTAAAATTAAACATAACACAAAAATCCATCTTTATAGATCCCAATAATTCTAACTCCTGTGGCTCTGTTGTCATTATTGGCAACCATGAAATGATCAAATCCCAGCTGTCAACTTTGCCATTACCCTTAACTAAGGGATTTGTTTTTAATGCATTTGGTATAGGCCATTGTGCCACATCTGATGGAACTCCCACCAAACAGGTAGAAAAAGGATTATCTGGAGTGGCCATTGATAAACATATTGTAGACTGATTGATTGCTTTGGCCAGTGTAACCCACATGTTTTGCTTGGTTTGTTGAAATTGCCTAAAACCATTTACCACAATCATTTGAAGCATCAACAGTATGACAAAATCCTTTTTTTTTTACTTCTGATAAAAAAAAAATCCTTCACCAATGAGTCTAAAACACAAACCACCTTTTAGCTTCTCAATGTCAAAATGTTCTGTTCCTGACACCTAAAACACCTTAGAAAGTTTCCACTGTAAGAAAACCAGTATTCATCATCACATTTACAGCAAAATGCATAACATCACGACCGACAGTTTTTACACTCGTTGAGGCAAGGGACTGAGGATGGAAAGGACGAGCCCAGCGGTCCATGAGGGCTGGGGCCGGTGATGTCGGCGCGCGGTGTGGGGGGGGCTCCGGAGACACTGACCGGGCGCGGGAAGCGGCTGCGCGGCGGCGGCTGCGGATGGAAGGGGCGGGGGGGGTCTGGCTCACTCCGTGCCGTCCCCGGCGCCGGCGGCGCAGTCGGTATTAGTCCCTCCTGTGTTTTCTTTGTCCCCCCTCGCGTGCCCGATGGTGCCCAGTCTAACACGGGGTCGCGCTCCCCCACTCTCCTCTGATCATCCTGCGCTGCACCCCCGCCCGACTCCGCCCACTTGGCATTCCCCTGCAAGTCGTCCCAGGGGTAACTCGGCGGGTTGGGCTCGAATGGGAAGCAGCTGTCCCGCGGGGGCTCTGCTCCGAAGCCCCTTCGCCTCTCTGACTTTGTAAAAACTCTTGTGTAGAGAAGAACTCTTTTTTTTTTTTTTTTTTTTTCTTTTCTTTTTTTTTTTTCTCAGCACGCCCCGCTCAGCGACGGGCTGCGCACCGGGCTGGCTTTCAGTGGCGACAGGCTGTGTCTCGATGGTCCCTTGTCGCTCCAGTTTCTTCAATACTTCCTGCAGGAACCTGTCCGTTCCCTTGTCTGTCTCCTTCAGCCTCGGCGCAACGGTCAACGCCTGGGCTGCAGGCATTTCTTTTAAAGTATTTAGCACGTCTCTCCAAACGAGACCTAAATTTTTACTGATTTTACTATTGTCCTTATCACCACTAATAGTGGCTTCCCAGAGAAGGTTTCCAATTTCTCGCCACTCACCAGAAAACGGAGGTGAGACATAATTAGTCCTGATACCAAACAGTCCAGCTGTTGGCTCGGCTACAGTCTCAGGCATATCAAGCCGCTGAGTTACAGCAGCGGCCAAATCCTTTTCCAACTTATACTTTTTCAAACAGTTAATTACTTCTCTCCATGGTTTCATCGGTTTCCGAGCAGTCTTATCTTCATCTATAATCAAGTCCCAAAGACAAGTCCCATATGCTCTCCACTCCTCCTCATCAAAATATTTCTCAGAGTCTTTAAAAAAGCCTTTACAATTACCATGTACAAGTAGACCAGATAAATTGGTCAATTTTAAGTCCACCCCCCGCTTTTCTAAAAAGCGATGTAAAAGTGAGAGTGCTACCTCCTTTTCCATGTTGTCGGATCCTCGTCTCACCGCAACCTGTAGTCACTCCCCTGGGTACAGCAACCTCTGCTTGGGATCCGGCAGGCTTCCTCCGACGACTGCCTCTGCCTCCGGATTTTCAAGTCTCAGCTCCCCGCAGGCAGGCTCCTTACCCGGTAACACCCAGTGATGGTCCCTGTTTGGGCGCCATATGCCGCGAAGTTTTCGTCTCTTGGCCTGAAAAACCCAGGCTCGAAGCCTGAAACCCAGGCACGAAGCCTGAAAAACCCAGGCTCAAAGCCTGAAACCCAGGCACAAAGCCTGAAACCCAGGCACGAAGCCTGAAACCCAGGCACGAAGCCTGAAAAACCCAGGCACGAAGGCCTGAAACCCAGGCACGAAGCCTGAAACCCAGGCACAAAGCCTGAAACCCAGGCACGAAGCCTGAAAAACCCAGGCACGAAGCCTGAAACCCAGGCACAAAGCCTGAAAAAACCCAGGCTCGAAGCCTACTTCATGTGGCGATCAACCCAGGGTCCGATTCTCAGCTGGGTGGGAAGAAATCAGTCCTACTCAATGTGAGTGATAGCAGAAATCTTCCCTTTATTCAGAGCAGGCTCTAACTTATATCCAGCAGCTTCAAAGCTAGCTCAGCAACAGCAGCTAATAGATTACATTCTTATGTTCATCCTACTTGCAGTTTCTGCGATAAGCAAGCTCCCTCACATTTTCCCATCTTGTTTTTCCCCCCGTAGTTGTTTTCCACCTTGGACTGTTAGCTCGTTAGCTGAAAACAGCCCGACCTTGAGCTATTAGCTCGTTAGCTGAAAACAGCCCGACCTTGAAGGAGCAGAAAGCGGCCTGCTGTCTGCACTGACTACGTGACAGCAACTGTTTTAACCATGGTTCTGACTCTGGTCTTGATTGTGCATTACATTCATATAACTAGAACTCAGATTGCCTTGCCCCGTGGGGCCCAACATTATACCCTGGGGTCCATGTCCATTCTCCCTTAACCACTCCTCCACAGCAAGGGGTAATGGAATGAAACTGAAACACAAAAAGTTTCACTTAAATATAAGAAAAAAATATTTCACTGTTCAGGTGACGGAGCAGTGGAACAAGCTGCCCAGGGAGGTTGTGGAGTCTCCTTCCTTGGAGGTCTTCAAGACCCACATGGACATGTTCCTATGCGATCTGATCTAGGTTGATCTGCTTCTGCAGGGGGGTTGGACTAGATGATCTCTAAAGGTCCCTTGCAACCCTTACGATTCTATGACCTCACACTATCATTTTTATTTGCTGTACTGGGATGAACATGTTGAATTACTAGAAGATATTCTTGCTGGTTTTAGAAAGTTTTGAGAAAAATGTTATACTTAGTTATGCACTGCTGATCAGGATTTATTCCCAAAATTACATGTGCACTTTGAATGCCTATGTCATTTCAAACATTATATGGTGCTGAATGCTTCCCTATTCGGAACTTTCTCTCTGAGTACCGGACGGCGATCACCTCAAGGAAGACGAGAGACCAGCTTGCTGCAAACGCACGAGGTGGCTTTATTTCGGAGCTCCGGGCCACCTCATACCTCACACCGGAGATAGAGGAGGCGACCTCGAGGCCCCGGCGGGAGGGTTTATATAGAAAAGGGGAGGAGAACGGAAAATTCCAGCACATCTGCACATCAATAGTGTGGGGAAGGAGAGTGGAAAATCCCAGCACACCTGCGCAGTTCCATTCGATACAAACCCCAACCATACCAAAACAAACCCCAACATATCCAGACATACCCAAACGAGCCAAAACCCAAACAAGCCCCAACCCAGGTCACCCTGATAGCGTGGGGGGGAGTAATGTCCTCAGTTTTACCCTGCAGTTTCTGACGCCATTTTGGTTCATTTTTTTTCCTTTCTTTCATTGCTTAAGAGCAGCAAAGTGTTAGGGACCCTGCAGTTTATTTGGTCAAGTGCCTTCTGGAAGCCGCTGAGTCTGTAAATGCTGAAGAAGGCCATTCAGTGGGGAAATTAGATTGACTTTCTCTCCTTAATAGTACAACGTGGACTGAAGATGAAAGCTGTGCTGGGGTGAGGGAGGTTGACTGCTGTACACAGCAAAAGCACTGACTCTGCTGCAAGCATTCAGGGATAAAGATGTGGGGAACTACCTTAGGGCAGGGGCCAAGATTTGTTGTGTGATTTTCTTGTGCCTCTTTCGGCAGCTCAAAGACAAGGAAACAAGCTGTATTTGCTCCATGTGCTGTGAGAGAAGGACTAAGCAGCTGGGATTTCCAAAGGTGTCCCCTTCACAGTGTTGTTGGGTTGAAAACTACAGCTGGCAGTATAAAGGCAATATTCTGGTTTTCACTTTGGAGGCAAACAGGTAAAGTTATAATAATTCAATACGTTCCTCCTGTCCTGTTGGCTATAGCTGTGTCCATGATAAAAAGATATTCTCATTTATTTGAACAGCATCCATTTTAGGGAGGTTAAAATGCAGGTAGGCTGTTTCTTTCCTTCTGGCACACAACCAGGGTAAAGCAGTAATACAATTAGTTATTAAAATGCCATAGATCCACCTAGATCAGGTTGCATAGGAACATGTTCAGGTGGGTCTTGAAGACCTCCAAGGAAGAAGATTCCACAACCCCTCTGGGCAGCCTGTTCCACTGCTCCATCACCCTCACAGTGAAATCGTTTTTTCATATATTTAAAAGGAACTTTTTGTGTTCCAGCTTCATCCCATTACCCCTTGTCCCATTGCTAGATATCATAGAAAAAAGAGATGACTTTTTTCTAGTTTTGGGGTTTTTTTGACATGCTATTTGAATATTCTTGATCACTTTGGCTATTGGTGTATAACAGAGAATGACTAAGGATTGATTTCTGTCCTGGTTTAGCAAGGAGCAGCTTTTGGCTTAGTAACAGGGGGAGCGGGTTGCAGTGAAGACCCAGTAAAGAGTTTGTGGACTCTCCCCTGGCTCCTGGGTTCAGACCCACCTCCAGCCCGGCTGGGCCAGTCTGGCGCAATCTGCAATCACTATTTAGGGGACAGGAATTTGAAGTGCTGGCAGGTGTAAGAGTGATACAAGATGGAGGCGACCACGCAGACACTTCAGCCAGAGAAGGAGGACGGAAGGAGAAGCAATAGACCAGAGACCCCTCCACAAGCCGTAGCGAGAATACAAGCTGTACCCCTGCAACCTATGGAGACCCATGGCAGAACTGAGTTACCAGCAGCTCCATGTGAGTGAGCCCGGACGGGCGAGGGACTGTGTGGGGAGATGGCCATGGAGCAGGCCGTGCTGGAGAGCCTGCGTGTCACAGAGCAGACCCACACGAGAGGCAGAGAGGAGCTGCAGCCTTTGGGATAAATGCGCGTCGGAGCAGCCCGTGCAGGGCTGCCGTGTGTGTGAGGTACCCCACAGACTTGCAGGGAGGACAGGTGCGGAGCCCACCTGCCCTGAGGAGGGACAAATGGCAGAAGCTATTGGGAATAGACTGACTGAAACCCCCACTACCTGCCCCCCTGAGCCATTCAGGGGGGAGGAGGTAAAAACACCGGGATCAGGGCTCTGAGCCTGGGAAGAGGGGAGATGTGGCAAGAAGGTATTCTTAAAAAGGCTGGTCGGACTCTTCATTGTTGTACCACTCTGTGTTGTTTTATTTTTGTTATGTTTTGGGATTTTAAGGTTATGTTTTTGTTGATGTTGCATTAAATTATTTTCTGTTTTCTTCCCCAAGCTGAGTAGCCTGGTCTGTTTTGTCCTGAACCTTAAGCGGCAATTAAGCTCTCCCTGCTCTTCCTCTTCGGTACTTGAGACTAATCGTGGTCTTTTGTTCCTTGATGGGCCTAAACCAGACAGTTTCAAAAGCACATGAATTTTATTTCTGCTTTGTAAGTGAACATCATGCATCAGCTGCAACAAGCACAAGACAAGTGTCTTCTTTCCATGCTCCATAGTCCATGGATCTCTTTGAAGCTTGGGAAAAGTAACGTGTTCTTTAAGTGTTGTGCTTTTCTGATCATTAGGTAGAAATGTGGTCTTATTTGTACATATTCAGGGATGGAAGCTTCCTAGACC
The DNA here is from genome assembly GCF_028858725.1 of Colius striatus. Classification (NCBI taxonomy): domain Eukaryota; kingdom Metazoa; phylum Chordata; class Aves; order Coliiformes; family Coliidae; genus Colius; species Colius striatus. The sequence continues at coordinate 22,289,001 of NC_084789.1, read as the reverse complement.
ATCTCCTCCTAGTACACTTAGGTGAAGGATCTGACTTAAAATACTTCACTTGGGAAAGAGAGCTGAGGTTAAACATTAAGAGACTGCTAAGGCTGTAAGAAGTTGCTTGAGACAAATAGCATAAAGAGTGGATGTTGGAGACTTGAAAGTGATAGAAAGACTGGGATATTTCTCAATAAAAAAGAGAAATGTTACACGCTGTGTCGTTGTTCTTATCTCTTCAGAATGGTTGCACTGCCCAGCAGCATGGTATGAACAGGAACCTGTTATGCTCAACAAAATGTATCTAAACAGGCAGAGTCCATCTCAGCATGAAGTAGATGAGCATCTGAGGGACAGGTTCTGCTGGGCTGTTGTGCTTCGGGCAGTACTGTTCACTGGCAAAGGACCCCATAGATGTGATTTAGAGGGTCTCTGAGCAGGATGGCTGTTTAGGGGTGCTGCACCATACCAATGCATTCTTAGTGGAGTGACCATGCTCAGGAGACCTCTGGGGCAAGATGGTTTCTAAAACAAGGTAGTTATACAGGAATAGATGCAGAATTCTCTAGTTTGAAGCAGTGGCATAGTGATTCAAAGTTGGAGTTTCCAAACCCCCTTGCTTTCTAACATTTTACACTGAGATTGGGAAGTTAGGTGCAACTATGTAAGGATTCCAAAATAAAGACTCAATAACAATGGAGTTGTTATTAAGCAGGTATTCTTTAATGCAGCACTGGATGCACAGGGATCCTTCTGCCAGACACGCATGCCATATGGAACAAGATGAGAAGTATATATACAGAAGATATATGATTATGCATTACATTCCTGAGAGGTAGTTCAGATATTCACTAGTTTTCCAAGAAATCATTTACATTTGTGTTCACCTAGTCCTGCATGCATACTAAGTCTATTAGGGTCTTCTGGTATTTGTTTATTTTATCCTTGAGTCTTCACAGTATTCTTTGGTCAACTTCTGGCTCTCCTCTTCCTTGTCTTTGAGAAAGATGTAGAACTGGGGTTTTTTTGCAGGCTTATCTATCTGCCATGGGGACATCTGGCTCCTTTGGTATTCAAGGACCCTAAAACTTCAGATAAGCTTACACAAAAAGTTTCACTCTACAAGCAGACACAGTTTACAAGTTAACTATTTCAGATTAGAGTTTGATTAATGCTTTTTTTTCAGTAGGGGCTCTAATTCTTCATTTCAAGACCTCCTGGCAACCCCTGGGGAAGGCAGAATTGCTGCAGTTTCCAAGTCATACCTCTCCCCTTACCCATCAGGCATCCTGGGGCTTTGACCAGTTCAGTGCTTTATCACTCAAATAGGGCAATTGCACAGGATTTCTGAAGGCAATTAAACTTGAGTTCAAGTATTACAAAATAATGAGGATTTCATTGTCTTGCCTAAAGCTTAATTATTTGCACAATTACAAAGGTTTGTGTAATTTAAGTATCTGTGTTATCGCAATGTAAAATTCAAATCAATACTAAAGAGAATTTTGTTCATGTGCTGTGTATATATACTGATCTTCCCTCATCATTATTTACAGTATAATTTGGTCTCCTTGCTTCTTTGCACCACACTTTTCCTGGTATGATAAAATGAAACAAAGACAAATTAAGAGCCATAACTATGGAGTTCCTTGATCTTATTTATTTATTTTAAAAGTAGAGATTTAGTAAATATTTTAACTGTTTGTCATTCTGTGACTATGACAAAAGGCAACATGCTTAGCTCTAATAAGAGACACTGAAAAGCTTGCATTCCTGCTAAATTTGCATGAACGGGTAGGAGCTCTGATTTAATTTTAGGATCTATTTCTAATAGCTTCCCAACTTGACTCCAGTCAGGAGCCACACCCGAGAGAGCTCAGGCCACTGCTGGATCCCTTGGATCATTAAGAGTGGGGTTTTGAGGTTTTTTCTTGCTTCTCTTTGGTAACAGCTAGTTAAGGGTGATAGGAACTACATGCATGATGTAACTCTTTTAGTCTCATTATTAAGAAATGGGAGCTGAATGCTTTTGTTTAGAAATCAACAGAACCAAAGATATAAAAATCTTTGTTGGATAGTTATCTTTTTTCCCCCTCTCCAAGTTTGCCTTTATTTTGTTGGAGACATCAGCCTATTATGCAGGTTCTTGATAACCTCATCTGGTACCAGGCTGCTTTGCTGTAGAATTTAATATAGTTTTTTATTTTGATATTGTGAGAAATATTGATGTTGCTTTTGCAGAATTAGAAGGAAATTAAGACAAGGAATTTCGACTGGTATCAGACATCCCCTGAGGGGATTGTAGAAGTTGTAAGCCTTTGGAGTACCTAATCAATGGGGAAACGAGGGAGGGACCTTGCGGCCTGGATAGGGAATAAAAAGCCAAACATTGTATCTGTCAGGTGTGCCTACTAGCTAGGACACCCGCTCTTGCAAGAACGCTTAATAAAAGTGCTTCACTGCAGAGTCTGACCTGAGTCTTTCGCGAGAAAGCTTGTTTTGTTTCTCACAGTTGGGGGCTCGTCCGGGATATGAAGATGTCTTCCTGTGGGACCTCTGTCCCTGAAGGACGGGAAGACGCGTCCCGTTGATTTCAACTGTCCCGTGACAGGGGTTCCAGAGGAGACCGACCGGATCCTGAGACCAAGTTTTGAAGGCAGATCCAGTGAACCACAGGGATAGGAATAGTAGGCATGATCATATCGACCAGGAAACTCTGTGCACAGACCAAGGTAAGAAAAGTGACTATTAAGTATTACTTTGGTGGTCGGGTATCCAGGGTAAGAAAATTGACTATTAAGTATTACCTGGATGGGGCATTCTGAGAGACTTTCTGTGTGCATGTGTGTGCTTGAGACGTACCACAGGTACGAAGTGAGTGCGGAGTCTGGATCCGCGGTTCTGTTGTTCCGCGAGGAAAACAAATGGAGAAGGACGAAGCAAAAGCACAGAGTGACAGTAAAAGTCTCGGGAAGTCAGAATGGGAAATAGAAGTGCCAGGCCTGAGGGAAATAAAAGGGACGAGGAAAAGGGTCCTGGGAACATTCCTCCAGATAGTCCTTTGGGAGGATGTTGGAAGCTGAGAAGACGTGTCGGGTACTCAGGATACAGTACTGTTGTTTTATGTGGTCTAAAGAGATGAGGAAACAAGTTTTGGCAGCATGAGTGTTTGTGGACCTTAGATTTTGTTGCCTCCAAGCATCCAATTATTGACATCGAGTGAGCTCACCTGAAAACTTTCATAATATATAAATGATTACGTGTGTTGTTTTGTTTTGTCATTTTGTTTTGTTTGTTGTTGCTGCCCAGAGTGTAATGGGCTTTTTGTGGTGGCTGAATGCATTGTCTTGTTTTCTGTGACATTTTGATGTAGAGAGTAAAGTGGGACTGGTCTTTTTGTTGATGTCTGTGTCTTTCTCATTGTCCCTGTCATTTGACAAAATAAATGTAATGTCACAGAGAGGATTGTTTTATAAACTAAACGTATCAGTTCAACTTAACGTTCCTGAATGAGGAAAAAAAGAAAAATGAAAATTGTCTATTGAAAAAGAAAAGGATTTTGTGGGCTGGGGAAGACAGGAATTGATTTTGTTAACAGCATAGTGAAACCAGCTCCAACAAAAGGAGAAGGTGTTACTAAAACACTCATATAGAATGACAATATGATTTGTAAAGTCAAATTGTAATATTGCAATCTCAAAACAAATTGTTTGCTGATAAGTTAAACACTTATCAGACTGTAGCCAAAAAGGCTGCAGTTCAGGTTGTATACTATAAACATTAGAGGAAAAAGAAAAAAATTAAGCTGCAGCAATTATGTGTGCTCTTAACTAAAGGCACCTGCAGAGTGGTCTCTGCACTGTATGTTTTGCAATCAGTGAGTGAGTTTTTGTGGAAGGTTTTTGACCCCTTGATATGTTATGTGTGTGTGAGGAAGTCAGTGTGTGTTATTTTTTTTTGATGTTCAGGGTATAATCTAAAGTTGATGTTGAAATGTATGTGAAACTTATTTTGTTTGAAGAGAAAGAAAAGATAATTCACAGGAATGTGGGATGAAATTTTAATTTAGCCTCAGAATGACTTTAGGCTGGGATTATGGAAGTTGAGCAAATGGATAGAGTTTGTCGGATAAGGGTTGGAAATTTGATATGTGTGATTGGAATGTGAAGCAAGACAGGAGTGTATTGAATGGAACAAAGAAAGAGGCACGAAAGGAGTCAGGGGAAGAAATGTTGGGGGAAGGTAAAGGACAGCCTGGGCAGGCAATGTACATGTTTCCTCCCCAGCGGGATGTTTTAAGTGTGGGGAAGTGGGGCACTTTGAGAGAGAATGCCCCAAGTCGAAGGAAAAAGAAAAGGTGATGTCATCACTGTCTTTTGAAGATACTGAATGGAGAGCTCTGGAGTTTCATAATTAGAAGTCCCATTGGGAGCCCTTGATAAATCTGAAGGTGGGATCCCAGGAAGAAGAGGTGATCCTCTTGGTTGGCACGGGAGCTGCCAGAATCTCATTAAACTTTATACCCTATGGGACAAAGTTATCAACAAATAAAACTCTCGGGAATTAAAGGAGAGAGATTTTGTTTCCTTATGTTTAAACTGATGTTATTAAGATTAAGAAAGAATATAAGAACAAATAAATCTGAGAGTCCTTCTTCTTATGTTATTTTACTTCAGTATATTGTTGACTTTTTAATTTTGGGCAAAGAAAACAGTGTGGTAAAAGAAGCCACAGATTTTTTGTTTGTTTGTTTGTTTTGTTGATTATTAAACTTTTTAGGAGAGCAAGAAGTATCAAAATCCAAATTGCAATCTGTCAAAAAGGAAGTTAGATATTTTGAACATTTTATTTGTGAAGAGAAACACAGAATGAATTCAGAGAGAATAAAGGGAGTTGTGGAATTGCCCTTCTTGCCAACAAATAAACAAAAAGGAATTAAGAAAATGTTTGTGATTAACTGACTATGGCCCTCTGTGGGTAAACTTTTATGCACAGAAAACAAATGGGTTAGATTCAAAATTGCTAAATGAAGAGCCAAATGTTTTTACTTGGACAGAAGGAGAAGAAAAGCTAATCCAGGAATCAAAACAAAGTGTAATCACCACTCCTGTGTTAGCACTGTCATCCTTAGGTAAACCGCTTGTTTTGTTTGTCACAGTAGATAAGGGAGTGTTAACTCAACAATGGGGGGGTGAATGACAACCAATAGAACATACATATCCAACCTTCTGGATCCCATATTGAGGGAATGACCAGAATGTGTACAGGCAAAAGCTGCCACTGCCCTCTTAGTAGAGGAAAGCAGAAAACTAACGTTTGGAGTGATATTAGTAATAAATACCTCCCAATAAGTGAAAACTATTTGAACTCAAAAAGCTGAAAGGTGGCTAACCCATTTTAGAATATTGATATAAAAGACAGCATTCTCAACTTTAATCTTGATTACCAGCCCATGCCTTAATCCATCCACTTCCCTATGGAAGGGAGTCATGACATGTGAAAACTTTGAACACAATTGTTTAAGATATAATAGAGTGTCAGTGTGACCTGAATTGAAAGAAATACCTTTACATACAGGCCCTTGAGAGTAATTCAAGGCAAAAGGCATAATGGCTATGCAATTATTGAAGAAATGAGTCAAGAGCCAAAAGAAGCAGGGCAACCACCAAATACCTGGTCAGCCCAGACATGTGAATTATATGCTTTAAACAGAACCTTACAACTGTGAGAAGGAAAAGATGAACATAACCCCCGGGAAGGAGAGAACCTGGCCTAAGGCCCTTTAAACCAAAAATGTTTATTAAAAGAATTAGATACTGGGGTTTTATTTTTTCTTTCCTCAGAAAAAAAAAAAAAGGCTTTTGGCCCAAACACCACCTCTTGAGTTTGCAGCCCACACCATCCAGCCTGAAGGGCAGATCTTGATCAAGTCCTGAAAAGGAACCAAACTGCAACCCGAATGGGAAGGCCTGTTCCAGGTGTTACTGACCACTGAGACAGCAGTAAGAACGGCTAAAAAAAGGCTGGACTTATTACATCAGACTCAGAGGACTAATGGGACTCTCCACTCGAGGATGGACAGTGGCACATATGTCAGACTACAAACCCCTTGTGTCTTAAACTAACGAAGCAATAAGAATCCAATGGAAACAAGGACACTCAATAATGTTACTAACTGATGAGGTGGTGGTAGCAGAAATGTCATTAATTGTTGAAAATGAGGGAGATCATTGTAATTATGGGCTATTGTTTGTTGGAAATCCAGGGGACAGCATCATGGGGACAAAGTAGTATTCGGTTAAACTATGGATAAATGTAACTAATGAAAGCCTCCCTATTCGGAACTTTCGCTCTGAGTACTGGACGGCGATCACCCCAAGGAAGACGAGAGACCAGCTTGCTGCAAACGCATGAGGTGGCTTTATTTCGGAGCTCCGGGCCACCTCATACCTCACACAGGAGATAGAGGAGGCGACCACGAGGCCCCGGCGGCGGGGAGGGTTTATATAGAGAGGGGAGGAGAGCGGAAAATTCCAGCACATCTGCACATCAATAGTGTGGGGAAGGAGAGTGGAAAATCCCAGCACACCTGAGCAGTTCCATTCGATACAAGCCCCAGCCATACCAAAACAAACCCCAACATGTCCAGACATGCCCAAACGAGCCAAACAACCCCAAACAAGTCCCAACCCAGGTCACCCTGATAGCGTGGGGGGGAAGTAATGTCCTTAGTTTTACCCTGCAGTTTCTGACGCCATTTTGGTTCAATTTTTTTCCTTTCACTAACAGGGAGGCTCCACAAACTATACAGTTTAATGCTTGTCAAATAGAACCTATGAACTTGGAGCAGATATAAATGGAAGGGATTCAGGATTGTAGTGTAGAAATCAAAGAGGGGACTGAGCCAAAGGATAGCAACTCCTACTAAATTACCTAAAATAAAACCATGAGACCCACCAAATGACCCAAAGATTGTAACTATAACTGAAGTAAAGAATTTAACGTAAACATTTGAGACTGAAGCAGGATATGGAGATGCAAATGCCTGGATTGAATGGGTTTAAATATACAGTGTAAAGCCTGAATCATAGTAATTGCTATGCATGTGCCTCAGGAAGACCTACTGCACAAGTGGTTCCCTTTCCATTAGGATGGAGTAAAGAACCACAGGGAACGAGATGTAGGACTGCCCTATACCAAGAAAAGACTGCATGGGGAAAAGAGAGCTTTTGAGCACTGTTATTCTCTGCTCTGCAGAGTAAAGACATCAAAGTACCTCCTGTTTTCTCTACAGTGACCGGTAACCACACAGCTTGTCTCTCACGACAGGGTGGATGGGCTACCGGGTATCTCGGAGACCTGGAAATGTGCACTGAGTCACTGAACGTGACTGAGGATAAAGCAGGAAATTACTCTTGCTGTGAGTATCCCCAGGGCAGATATGTGGTGGTATTGTGGAGGAAAAATCCTGTGACCCGTGCTCCCTCCAAATTGGAAAAGCACATGTGCCCCTGTTCAATTGACCATTCCATTTACCCTGGCATTTGAAAGAGAATCATGTATTTTGGGGAAAAGAATGAAAAGAAATTTGGGGGTATCATTTGATGACAGGATCTATATTGATTCAGTTTGAGTTCCCAGGGGGGTACCTGATAAATATAAAGCATTAAATCAAATAGCAGCAGGGTTTGAATCCTCCCTATTTTGGTGGGTAAAGATAAATAAGAATGTGGATTGGATAAACTATATTTATTACAATCAGCAGAGGTTTGTAAATTATACCAGAGATGCAATCAGAGGAATCGCAGAACAACTAGATGCCACTAGCAGAATGGCATGGGAGAACAGAATAGCTCTAGATATGATATTGGCAGAAAAATGAGGGGTCTGTGTAATGTTAGGAGACAAATGTTGCACTTTCATACCAAACAATACAGCACCAGATGGAACCATAATGAGAGCATTACAGGGACTTACTACATTAGCAGAGGAATTGACTGAGAATTCAGGGATAGATAACTATTATGGGATGGTTGGAATCATGGTTTGGGAAATGGAAAGAAATGGTAATATTTGTGGTTACCTCTCTGATAGTAGTTGCAGGGATATTAACGGCAGTTGGATGCTGTATAATCCCATGTGTTAGGGGGCTTGTACAAAGATTAATTGAAACAGTGATATCTAAACAAATGCCCTTAGACCCGCCTCCCTACCATGAGACAATGCTTCTCCTTAAGGAGCAGGAAGAATATCAAGAAGAGTTATTGTTAAAAAATAACTGAAATAATGTTGTCTAACCTAGAAGAGTCATTGCAAAAAGCAACAAATGTGTAAAAAAAAAAAAAAAAAAAAAGGGGAATTTGTGAGAAATATTGATGTTGCTTTTGCAGAATTAGAAGGAAATTAAGACAAGGAATTCCGACTGGTATCTGCCTCTGTGTAATGTAAATCAGTGGACTGACCATAAGACTGTTATCTGTTTGTTTGCAATGTTAACTAGAGTTTTAAATCTCAGGACTGTGGGGAATGGGTGATAATATACAAAAATCAGACATCCCCTGAGTTGTAAACCTTGGAGTACCTAATCAATGGGGAAACGAGGGAGGGACCTTGCGGTCTGGATAGGGAATAAAAAGCCAAACATTGTATCTGTCAGGTGTGCCTACTAGCTAGTGATGTAGAGCTTTATACTAACATGTGCTAATAAACCTTATACTAACTTATTGCAATAGTATAAAGCTTACTTTTCAGACAGGACAAAATTCACACAAGCTGTAAAAGGTCACGCTTATCTCCTCACACAATACCTCCGGGGTCCTCCAACTTCCTTGAGGGCAGAAACCGGTTCTGCAAGGGGCCGAGCGATATCTGAAGATCAGGGGTGAGAAAGCCTCAGGACTTATCAGCCTTCATCTCCCAAGGCCCCAAAGACCATCACCGGCCATCACCGGGAGACAGCACGCAAATGAAAGGAAGAAAAGACCTAATTTACATGCGAAATCGGGGACAGGTTGTGTCTTTGTCTAGGCGGATAATGTCATCATATGATTTTGTAACTTTGTAACAAATATAAGTCAAGCAAGTTGCCGAGTCGGGGGCGCACGTTTGTGGTGGAGCGATCCCCCGTGCACCCGGCGCCGAATAAACATAGCTTCTTTATAACTCTTTGAGTTATAGAGTCTGATTCCGCAAGTCATTTTGGCACCCCAGATGGGACGCGCTCTGCTCGACTGCAAGAGCAACTGAGGAACGGACGTCCTAGCCGCGGCCCGAGTCTTTTTCTTCGGAGGAACTCCGCTCCCAGCCGCTCACTGCGGGAGCAGACAACGACCATCTATCCTGCGGACAAGGTATGTGAAAGAGGGAAAGGGACCGCGGTCGGGGCGATCGGTAAGTCGCGCAGAGACGTCTGGCGCACGACAGAATCCCGTGTAGGTGTTAGCATTACTGTATATGGAAAGTTAGAAGTAGTTAGGCTAAGGTAAGGTTAGAAATAAATGGTAAAGAACAGGAATTCACAGTTGATACAGGAGCTACTTATTCAGTTCTCAACAAAAGACTGGGACCAATAAGTGATACCACCGTACAGGTGGTAGGGGCTATGGGTCAGCTGGAAGAAAGACCATTTTTGCAGCCTCTAAATTTGAAATTTGGGGGGAAGGAATTGGATCATCAATTTTTTTATATGCCCAATTGTCCCAAGCCCCTGTTTGGAAGGGATTTATTGTCTTTGTTAAACGTGAAAATAATATTTGAAAATGGGAGAGTAAAATTGGAGATTCCAAATGAAGAAATTGGGAAAATTTTTGTAATAAAGGAAATAGAACCTACTCCCATTCCAGAAGAAATAGATCAGGCAGTTGTACCCTGGGTATGGGAAACAGGGACCCCAGGAAAGTCAAAAGCTGCCCAGCCTGTTGTTGTAGAACAGGAAAAAAAAAAAAAAAAAAAAAAAAAAGGAGCCCAGCCGGTTAGGGTTAGACAATATCCAATTAAGTTGGAGGCTAGGAAAGGAGTGGCTCCACTGATAACCCAATTTGTGATTCAAGGAATTTTACAGGAATGTGAATCTGAGTATAACACTCCTATTTTTCCTGTAAGTAAGCCTAATGGTAAATATAGGCTAGTGCAAGATTTAAGGGCCATAAATGAAATTGTAAAGGACATTCACCCAGTGGTTGCTAACCCTTATACTCTGTTAACATCTGTGTCGGAAAGGTTTAAATGGTTTACAGTAATTGATTTGAAAGATGCCTTCTTCTGCATCCCGCTGACATTACCAAGTAGGAAGTATTTTGCATTTGAATGGGAAGATCCAAATTCGGGAAGGAAGAAGCAACTGACATGGACACGGCTTCCACAGGGTTTCAAAAACAGCCCCACTATTTTCGGAAATCAATTAGCCAAAGAATTGGAGGAATGGAAGACCGAACAGGTAAGAGAATCTCCATTCTCTTATGTGATTTTGCAGTATGTGGATGATATTCTGTTGGCAACTGAGGAAAAGGAAGTTTGCCTGAAGCTTACAATTGCCTTACTGAAAATGCTGGGACAAGCAGGATATCGAGTATCTAAGGAAAAGGCCCAGCTCCTCAAAGAGAGTGTTCTTTATTTGGGATGTGAATTAATGCAAGGTCAGAGACGATTGGGCACAAACAGAATTGAGGCAATATGTGCCATACCCCTTCCAAGGAATCATCAGGAACTGAGATCATTTTTAGGAATGATTGTTTGGTGTAGACTGTGGATTCTAAATTTCGGATTGTTAGCCAAACCCTTGTATGAGGCTTTGAAGGAGCCCCAATTGGAATGGAGTCCACAAAGGAAAAGAGCCTTTCAGGAGCTAAAACAAGCTCTGAAAGCAGCACCTGCCTTAGGGTTGCCGGACTTAAATAAGGATTTTCAGCTTTATGTAAATGAAAGGCAGAATCTGGCTCTGGGAGTGTTGACCCAGAAAATAGGGTCATGGAAACGCCCAGTGGGATATTTTTCAAAACAACTGGACAATGTTAGTGCTGGTTGGCCGTCATGCTTGAGGATAGTTACGGCCACAGTGATCCTCATACAGGAAGCCCGAAAACTGACTTTGGGAAGGAAAATGGAGGTCTTTGTGCCCCATATGGTCTTGGCTGTCTTGGAACAAAAGGGAAGGTCACTGGTTATCATCCAGCAGAATGTTACAATATCAAGCTATATTAAGAGAACAAGATGATGTGGAACTTAAGATAACTAACCATGTCAACCCAGCAGAATTTCTTCACAGCAAACAGGAAGAAGGGGAGCTGGTTCATGATTGTGTAGAAACAATTGAACAGGTGTATGCGAGCCGAGCAGACCTAAAGGACACACCGTTAGAAGATTCAGATTGGGATCTCTTTACCGATGGATCCAGCTTTGTGGAAAATGGAACCAGGTATGCGGGATATGCGGTGGTCACAGCTGCACAAGTGATTGAAGCAAAGGCTTTAGTCCCTGGGACATCTGCTCAAAAGGCAGAGATAATTGGACTTACCAGGGCATTAATTTTGAGTACTGGAAAGAAGGTAAATGTATGGACTGACTCGAAATATGCCTTTGGAGTTGTATATGTTCATGGTGCCTTGTGGAAGGAACGGGGACTGTTAAACTCACAAGGGACTATGATAAAACATAGATCGGAAGTTCTCGCCCTGTTGGATGCGGTACATAAACCAGAAAAGGTAGCAGTAATGCACATCAGGGGACATCGTAAAGAAGAAGAAAAGATATATCGAGGGAATGAACTAGCAGACATCACTGCTAAAGAAGCTGCTCGACAGGTTTGGACTCAGATGGCTTTAATACCAACCAAGGTGAGCCCTGTTTCTCGTTATATGATTCGGGAACCGAGCTATTCTGCCGATGATGAGAAATTGGCGACATATCTAAAGGCCCAGAAGAATGCAATTAGATGGTATGTAACGACAATGGGACAAGTGGTGGTGCCCAAAAATGTTATGAAGTCTATATTAGAGACCGAACACAATAAATGCCATTGGGGAGCAGAGGTGTTGGTAAAATTTTTGAAAAAGGAAATAATTTCCAACCAAATGTTAACGCTGGCGAAAAGGGTGAATGCCATGTGCCCAGTTTGTTTAAAGAATAATCCTATTGTAAGGAAACAGGTGCAGTTGGGACAATTACAAATAGGACCAGAGCCTGGAGATTATTGGCAGGTCGACTTTTCAGAACTTCCAAGGGCTCAGGGACTTAAATACCTGTTGGTGTATGTGTGCACCTTTTCGGGGTGGCCAGAAGCCTTCCCTTGTAGAACAAACCAAGCAAAGGAAGTGGTGAAAACTTTGTTGAAAGAAATAATACCTAGTTTTGGAGTACCACTGGGATTATCATCAGATAGAGGCCCACATTTTGTGGCAGGGATAGTTCAGGAGGTGGCTAGGACGTTAGACATTACCTGGAATTTACACACTCCATGGAGACCCCAGTCTAGTGGTCAAGTAGAAAGGATGAACCAAACATTGAAAAATCAGATCAAAAAGATATGTCAGGAGGCCAAACTTCAGTGGCCCCAAGCTTTGCCGTTAGCGTTACTTAGGATTAGGATAAAACCTAGGGAAAGGATAGGAGTAAGTCCGTATGAGATACTGTACGGCAAGCCTTATCATGCCACTGTGTTAAAAGGAGACCCGCATGTATCGGGAGACCAGGTGATTTTTAACTATGTTATGTCGCTCAATAGAGTTCTCAACGCCTTACGGGGTGCCCTTCAATGGAATTGGCCGCTCCCACTGGAAAATCCAGTGCATGATATTCAACCGGGAGATCAGGTCTATGTGAAGAATTGGTTCACAGACCCACTGAGAGAGACATGGGACGGTCCCCATCAAGTGATCTTGACAACTTTCACAGCCATAAAGGTAGCGGGAATCGACGCTTGGATCCACTACACTCGAGTCAAGAAGGTTCCAACCGAATGGGAAACCCAAGTGGCATCCCCCACTCGAATGATATTTCGAGCCAAACAGCATTCTTAACTATTGTACTGTTGATATTATTGAAAATGGTATTGGTCAATGGATTTGTATTTGTCACTGTTACAGAACCTGTGGTTACTGTTATGGAAGGGATGGATGTCAATTTAACCTGTGACATTACTGATGACCAGGGAGCTGGAGCCAAGGAAATAATTGCGATTTGGAAACTAGGACAAACCAGATTGACTGCAAGTATTGTTACTGTTTGGAATAAGGATACCCAAAAAGGAAGTGTTACCTTGCAATTGACTAATTTAACATTAGGAGAAGCAGGAGTATACATGTGTTTGGTGTTAATTCGGGAAAACTTTGATTATAAGCGAATAGATTTGAGAGTGGTACCTTGGTCCCCGATTCAGTAGGGAGTAGAAGTAATACCAAAATAGCTTCAATGGATATGTGGGATGGCCCACCCTTGAGGATAAAACTGCACTTTTACTTCACAAAGAGAATGTGAAGCCCTGGTTCAAGTTAAATGGTGGAAAATGGGACCTCAAGGATTGTGGGACAGGATCGAGGAAGGAATCAGTTGGTGGAATGTGGGGAACAGAGGGATAGGATGGCTGAATTATACTCAACCTCTGTTGGGTAAGATGGATGGACAATATCTATGTGTAGTTGTATGTGGACCCTACTCTAATAATGGAAAAAGAAATGTGCAGGGCCAACCTCATTTGAATCAAGGAATTAGGGCCACACAAGGGGTGTATCAGGCCAACGAAGGGAAAATAGTTATTTTAACATGTAAAGTGAATCCCAGAATGAGTTTTTCAGATTTTGGGTGGTGGTTTGGAGATAGCAGTATACAGCCTGGAAGGAAATATCGGATAAAGAAGAGGTTAGGCGGCACCATAGTATTAATAATAAATGACATACAGTCAGATGATGAAGGGATGTATTGGTGTTGGATAGCCAAAGATGCGTGGTGGGCCCACTCTAGGATGTTAGTATCATTAATTAGAGGCAAATATAGCCGAAGGAGAGTGCAGGATCTAGGAAATGGGACAATAAACTTCCATCGAGATGAAGGATGGGAAAACTTAGTGGTCGGGTTGATTAGAGATTTTGGAATGATTCAGAATGTATCTAAGATTACAGCATGTTTGCCACTACCTCAGGCTGCAGGTGAACCTATACCCTGGGGAATTATTCCAATAACAACCATGCCAGAAACCTCTGTTAATTTTACTTGGAATTGCAGGCAAGTATCAATAAAGTATGAAGAGTGGATAAATGGGTGTTTAATAAAGGGGGATTTAACGGAAAAAGAGTGTAGATCATTGCCGGGGTATTATAGATGGGTTAGAACAGGTCCTTATGGGAGAGGTGGCAATATTAAAGGTCGCTGTACAGTAGATAGTACTATTCCAATAATTGGATATTGGTGTAGTAGCACAAAAATAAAAGTTGAAAAGATTAGGAATGAAGAGATCTGCCAGAATGGGACAAACTTTGGAGGATGAATGGGACACAGTATGGGGACCTGGTTTGTTGGAATTATATAGTTACCTAGGTCCAGTACAATGGTGTATACAATGGACAGGGGAGAAAGATCAGACTCACGATAGTGTGATGGCTACATACACTTCCGTGAGACCATCCAGAGATCAGAAAGAAATATGGAACTGTACGAAAGTTTTTACTTGTGACTCCCCAGAGAGTCAGATAGGTTTAGTCCCTGTTAGAGTTCTGCTGAAATGGGGGTGTGAATGTCGGGGATACAATCATACGATTAAAGACAAAATAAAGGGAGATGTACATGAGAAAGGGATGTATGGGAAAAGGGTCATTAATTGTAAAATCCATCACAATCAGAAGTCCAGGAAACTTAGTTTGGGTTATGGGTCATGGGCAATGGACCACCCATTTACCAATTGATGGTCCAGTAACTCAAATAACATTGGGAGTTCCCACATTATGCCCATTTTGGAGACAATCTAAATTAGAAACAAGGATAGCTCAGAAGAAAAGGGAAATAGGTGATGATATCAAGGTAGAAGATGAGTGGCATGAACCAAGAGATGGAGTAAAATTTGGCTGGACTTTAGAGTCTTTATAGTGCCCTGGGGGGATGGGGAGAGGATCCCGCCCCAAACAGGAGGATCCGGAGTATATAAATATCAGGGAATATACTTAACTTTTGTGTGTAAATTATACAGCGGAGAAGCAAGAACTCCATCCACTGCCCCCATTAGAAATTCCCTGTTTGAAACGCCCCGTTTGGAACATGCTGGGTGGGTAAAACTGAAGCGTACTTTTTGCTAGAATATATAACTGTAATAGCATTGGAAGGGGTGGTGACTACGATAAGCATTTGTGCTGGTGTCCAGAGTGTGAAGAACACATAGCTGAGATTACAACCGTGTTTTGTGGTTGGGGGTTGGGATTACCTATTTTGAGAAACATTTCAGAGAAAGAGTTACAAAGAGTAATTTGAGAATATAGGAAAATAATGGGAAACTCTCAGAGTGTGAGAGCCGAGAAAAGTCCATTAGGATGCATATTGGCACATTGGAAAGATCTTGTGGGGACTAGGGGTACAGAAAGTAAAAAAACACTTATAAAATACTGCAACCAATGGTGGCCGCTCTATAAATTAGACGATGGGGAGGAGTGGCCTCAAAATGGAACTCTGAATTATAATACCCTCCTACAGTTAATGTTGTTTTTAAGGAGGGAAGGAAAATGGGATGAGGCTTCTTATGTAGATATGTTTTTCACTCTGAGAAATTACCCAGAGTGGCAGCAGGCTTGTGGGTTAACTCCTCCCCAAGATCCCCTGGTACCGGCCCTAGAACAAGAAAACAGGGGAAAACTAAAAAGGTGCTGTTCATCCTGTAGTGTTGGACAACGCTGCACCAATAGAGATAAGGTGTATCAGGCAAATGATTTAGAAAGCCTAGAAGGCTATATACCTCCCTCCATGCCCTCTCCTAATGAAAGGGGGGGCAGAAGTAATAAAAGAGAAAATGAGAATGGAATATACGGGTCCTCAGGGGACAGTGAATATGGGCGTGCCTACTGGCAACCAGGGCCCTCCTCCAACAATGAGTATAAATATGAATGACAGAGGAACTTTATCTGGCCCTGCAATGGGTCCTGGTCCTTCTGTGAGACCAGACAGGACTGTAAATATGGGAACACCACCAGACAAAGGAACAGTGAAAAAAAAGCCACAAGGCCCTGGATTCAGCCCCATTACATCAAGGACTCGGAGTAAAGTGGGTCCAATAATTCAAGCCCCACTGAGACAGGAGATGAGCCCAATGGGGCCCACAAAAATAAAGGTTCCTTTTACCATTAATGACTTAGATTCCTGGAAGGAAACAGTAAGAGATTACCGAGAGGACCCTATAGGCATCACTAAAAGGTTTGATATGATTCTTAAAACTTTAGATCCAGACTGGAGAGACATAGATGCTATGTTGGATGCACTAACCGAAACAGAAAGGCTGTTGGTATTGAATACACAAGTACAGGCCCAAATTACGGAAGGGACATTATTGGGACGGACAGTTGATCAGTGTATACCTTTGACAGACCCAGGGTGGGATCCAAATGATCGTGACGATTATCAGCAGTTGCAACAATATCAACAGTGGATAAAGTATGGGTTGGAAAATGCGATTCCTAAAACTATAAATTGGTCAATGCTATATGCCGTAAGACAAGGCCCTTTTGAAACCCCTTCAGAATTTGACAGAATAAGACTTGCTATGCGTAAATATACTCCTCTGGACCCGTCGGCCGAAGTAGGCCAGCAACAGCTAATATCCTTGTTCATAGGCCAGTCATGTGATGATATCCAAAGAAAACTGCAAAAATTAAGAGGGGCAGACGTGCAGGATATAGAAAGGTTAATCGAAGAAGCATGGAAGGTCTTTGGGAATAGGGAAAGTGACAAGGACAGGAGAATGGAACAAAGAATAATAGCAACTGTGACAGCTCTGGAACAGAGACCACAAAGAAGAGAGACACTGAGATTGGATAGGGATCAGTGTGCGTACTGTAAAAAAAAAGGGACACTGGAAAAAAGAATGCCCCAAGGGGTTCAAGGGGAGCTACGATGGACGAAGAGGGAGACCTGCAATAGCCCACTTAAAGGAGGACGATTGATGGGGACCTGGGGAGTCTACCCTGGCAGATCCACTGGTTACACTAAAGCTAGGGAAAAATGAAAAACAAGTGGAATTCCTAATAGATACAGGGGCGACGTTTTCGGTCTTAAATCAAGAACTGTTGCCGCTAAGTAATGATTATGTTATGGTGATGGGAGCCACTGGCCAATGTGAAAAGTCATACTTTTTTGAACCCGTAAAGTACAAATTGGGAAAGCAAGTAAGAATTCACAGGTTTTTGTATATGCCCAATGCCCCAAAAGCTCTTTTGGGAAGAGATTTGCTGGAGCAGTTGCAAGCCACGATTAAATTTGAAAATGGTCACATTAGCTTGGAGGTGAATGATCAAAATTATATACAAATCATGAGCCTGTTACTAACTAATATCAATACAGAAGGAAACAGTAACGAAGACATCATGAACCAAGTATATCCAGGAGTATGGGCCACAGATGTACCCGGAAGGGCAAAGAATGCCCTACCAGTGGAGGTAAAACTTAAAGGACAACAGCCGGTAAGGACTAAACAGTATCCCTTGAGGAGGGAGGACAGGGAGGGGATTAAACCGATAACAGAAAAATTCTTACAGTTAGGACTTTTAAGAGAGTGTGAGTCCAGCTTTAACACTCCCATATTACCAGTCCGCAAGCCGGATGGGTCTTATTGAATAGTCCAAGATTTGCGGGCATTGAATAGAATAACTGAGGACCTCTACCCCGTGGTAGCAAATCCTTACACCCTGTTAACTGTGTTAACACCCAACTTAACCTGGTTTACTGTTCTAGATTTAAAGGATGCCTTCTTTTGCCTCCCTCTCCATGAAGCCAGCCAGAAAGTATTTGCATTCGAATGGGAAAGTCCTAAAAGTGGACGTAAAACTCAGCTTACTTGGACGGTGCTGCCTCAAGGATTCAAAAATAGTCCCACCATATTTGGCAACCAGCTAGCCAAAGATCTCGAATCATGGGAAGCCCCATCTGAAGAAGGGAAACTCCTGCAGTATGTGGACGATATATTGATCGCTACCAAAACAAAGGATGCCTGTCTAACCTGGACGGTGAGTCTTTTAAATTTTTTGGGGCTCCAGGGGTATCGAGTATCCAAGAAAAAGGCCCAGACAGTCCAATAGAAAGTGATCTATTTGGGCCATGAAATTAGTGCCGGACAAAGGACATTGGGACAAGCTAGGAAAGAAGCCATCTGTCAAACACCCAGGCCACAAACAGTAAAGGAACTGCAAACCTTTTTGGGGATGACTGGGTGGTGTAGGTTGTGGATCTATAATTATGGACTACTGGTTAAGCCTCTATATGCAATGGTAAACACAGAGCAAAAATTTCTACAATGGAATAAAGAAGCTGTACGGACCTTTAATCAGCTAAAGAAGGCTCTGATGTCTGCCCCAGCCTTAGGACTTCCAGATATGAGTAAACCATTTTTTCTCTTCTCACATGAAAGACAAGGGATTGCCCTGGGAATATTGGCTCAGGATTTGGGCCCATATCGTCAGGCAGTTGCTTATTTTTCCAAACAGCTGGATGCAACAGCAAAAGGCTGGCCTGGATGTTTGCGAGCAGTTGCAGCTGTTGTGATAAACATTCAAGAGGCCCGGAAATTTACTCTGGGCCAGAAGATGACAGTGCTGGTGTCTCACACAGTATCGGCAGTTTTAGAAGCAAAAGGGGGTCATTGGCTCTCTCCCCAAAGGTTCCTAAAATATCAAGCCATAATAGTGGAACAGGATGATGTGGAAATTGTGGTTACTAACATTATCAATCCATCTTCCTTTCTTAGTGGAAATTCAGGAGAACCAGTGCAGCATGATTGCTTAGAAACCATCGAAGCAGTATATTCAAGTCGCCTGGACCTGAAGGAGATCCCTCTGGACAACGTGGAAAGCTGATTTACAGATGGAAGCAGCTATGTCCTGCAAGGGAGAAGATACACCAGATATGCAGTCACGACCAGTCAAGATGTAATAGAATCGAGATCACTACCTACAGGAACCTCTGCACAAAAGGCAGAAATAATTGCCCTTACTCGTGCTTTGGAGTTAGCACGAGGCAGAGCTATTAACATTTATACAGACTCCAAGTATGCCTTTGGAGTTGTCCATGCTCATGGAGCAATTTGGAAGGAAAGAGGCCTTTTAACTTCTCAAGGGAAGCACATCAAATACGCGGAAGAAATTTTGAAACTACTTAATGCCATACAACTCCCTGAGAAAGTGACTATTATGCATATGAGGGCGCACCAAAAAGTAAGCTCAGAGTTGGAAAGAGGAAATGAGCTGGCGGACAGAGAGGCGAAACAGGCTGCAAAAGGAGAGGTAAGGTTTGAGGGACAATTCAGATGGACAAATCTCCCTTGAAGGTAAGCCAAACTATACTAAAGAGGATAGGAAATTGATCACAGATCTAGAGGGCACATTTAATGAGGAAGGATGGGCCATTACCCCACAAGGAAAGTTAGTCATTCCCACTTACTTACTATGGCCTTTTGCCGCGAAGTTTTCGGCTCTTGGCCTGAAAAACCAGACTCGAAGTCTGCAACCCAGACTCTAAGTCTGAAAAACCCAGGCTCGAAGCCTGAAACCAGACTCTAAGTCTGAAACCAGACTCTAAGTCTGAAACACCCAGGCTCAAAGCCTGAAACACCAAGGCTCGAAGCCTGAAACACCCAGGCTCGAAGCCTGAACAACCAGCTCCAAGCCTACTTCATGCGGCGATCAACCCAGGGTCCGATTCTCAGCTGGGTGGGAAGAAATCAGTCCTACTCAATGTGAGTGATAGCAGAAATCTTCCCTTTATTCAGAGCAGGCTCTAACTTATATCCAGCAGCTTCAAAGCTAGCTCAGCAACAGCAGCTAATAGATTACATTCTTGTGTTCATCCTACTTGCGGTTTCTGCGATAAGCAAGCTCCCTCACATTTTCCCATCTTGTTTCTCTCCAAAGTTGTTTTCCACCTTGAGCTGTTAGCTGTTAGCTGAAAACAGCCCGACCTTGAAGGAGCAGAAAGCGGCCTGCTGTCTGCGCTGACTACGTGACAGCAACTGCTTTAACCATGGCTCTGACTCTGGTCTTGATTGTACATTAAATTCATATAACTAGAACTCAGATTGCCTTGCCCCATCAGGCCTAACATTATACCCCGGGATCCGTGTCCATTCTCCCTTAACCACTCCTCCACAGCCTTTAGTGAGGGAAGAACACAAAAAGGGACACTGGGGGGCTGAGGCTTTGCACAGACATCTAATCAGGCAAATTATAGCTAGGAATTTATATAGTACTGTAAAACAAGTAACTCGTCAATGCGATCTTTGCCTCCAAACTAATCCAAAGAATACTCCTAAACCGGAAATGGGCCAAATTGGTAGGGGAAATGGGCCTGGGCAGCAATGGCAAATTGATTTTTCAGAACTCCCAAGGAAAGGGGGGTACCGGTACCTGTTGGTGTTAACTGACACCTTTTCAGGTTGGCCAGAGACATTTCCCATGAGGACAGTAAAAGCGCGGGAAGTAACAAGAATATTAACACAAGAAATAATACCACGTTTTGGAGTACCAGCAACCATGTCCTCGGATAGGGGGCCACATTTCATCTCTAAAATAGTGCAGCAAATTAGTCGGTGTTTGGGTATAGATTGGCAGCTCCATACCCCATACCGACCTCAATCAAGTGGACAGGTCGAAAAAATGAATCATTTGATTAAGCAACAAATTGTGAAATTGGGACAAGAGGCCAACTTAACATGGCCTCAGGCCCTACCTTTGGCTCTATTACGTATTCGAACTAAACCAAGAGCCAAGGAAGGACTCAGCCCTTTCGAAATTCTATACGGGCGACCCTATATGATCCAGCGAGGAATATCTGCACAGGCAGGAGATGAAATCATGGCTTCCTACATGATAGCATTGAGCAAACAACTAAACAAAATTGGAAAATATATAGCTGGAACAAGGAGTAGGGGACTTGATGCACCGGTACATAACATTCAACCTGGAGATTATATCTATGTTAAGTCTCTTGCAGAGAAAACTTTGGAGCCTCAGTGGGAAGGTCCGTTCCAAGTTATCCTTACAACATACACTGCGGTTAAAATCACGGAGCAAAATGCATGGATTCATCACTCACGGATAAAGAAAGCTCCAGGAAGACAATGGATATCTGAATCTCAAGGACCATTGAAACCGAAACTGTGGAGACAACAGAATGAGGAGTAAATTTATTCATTTGATCTGTTTAATAGTGTTTTTCCTAGGGACCCTTGCTGCCTGGAAAGACAATGTATATGTGGAGATTTCGCAGGAAACTGGGCAGGCCTTAAACATATCCAGTTGCTGGATATGTACAGCACTTCCCAGGAGTAACATGGAGATGCCCCTTTTTGGCATTCCAGTGGCATATGCGAACTGGAGCTGGCCCTATAGTCCTTTAAATAATTCCACAACGCCTACAGGAGAAAATATTCAATGGAAAGGGGCAAAAGCATGTTTACCTGGTCAAACCCCAGCAAAACTCCCTGATGGACAGACTCTGTGTTGGGGTACAGCTATTATGATGTCAAACATTCCGACTCAATTACATAGCTGCAAAGATAATATAATTGATGATAATAGCAATCTTAAGTTTGAAATACAGAGTCTGGGGAAGGCCATAATTATTTCCAGAAGTGATGCGGGTGCCCCAGACTTAGGAAACTTCAATATAAATTACACAGCTTCAGATTGGAGTCTATGTTTTAACACTTGTAAGGGAAACCACTGCAAGAATTATACAATTCCACGAGGATGCCCACCACCAGTAATCGCAGGATTAGTAGGAAACTATACATTTGATTGCATCCCAAAGGGACTATGGTGGTTGTGTGGAGATGGGAAAGCTAGAAAGGCGCTACCAAGAAGGTGGACTGGAGAATGCACTCTGGGATATTTAATACCCCAAAGCCAGGTATTCAAATACTCAAACCCACCCCCAGGCATATTGAGAACTTCCTGGAGGAGACATACAAGGGAACCAAATCCCTTGGTTGAAAGACCAACCGCCTTTCACAGCTTTGCTCGATGGTTAGGGGTAAGTGAATTAGAAAAGGCTATAATCAATATATCAGCTATCATAGAGGCATTCCAAAATGATACCAGGGATGCCATTCAAAGGATACAGACGGAAGTCTCTTCCTTAAGCAATGTGGTCCAACAGAACCGCATGGCACTAGACCTAATACTGGCTAAAGAAGGAGGAGTGTGCATGGTAATAAACCAGAGCTGCTGTGCATATATTAATCAAGAAAAGGAAATTGAAACAGATTTAGAAGATATGTGGAAGCAAATAAGAATTTTTCACCAGGTAACTCAAGATGATACATCAACTTTTCGTGGCAACAATTCTGGTAATAATTACAATTTTACTATTCACCATCAGTATCAAATGTTTTCTCCAGTGCTGTCAGAGCACTGGAGATACTTACTCAAGCTGGAAGAAACACCAGCTAAGACATAAGCTTGAGTCGAACAAGTACTTTGATAGAGTGCCCGATAAGGAATCTCTGCACGAATAGTAAAAGAATTTACTAATTTTATAGAAAAAGGGGGGATTGATGTAGAGCTTTACACTAACATGTGCTAATAAACCTTATACTAACTTATCACAATAGTATAAAGCTTATTTTTCAGACAGGACAAAATTCACACAAGCTGTAAAAGGTCACGCTTATCTCTCGCACAATACCTCCGGGGTCCTCCAACTTCCTTGAGGGCAGAAACTGGTTCTGCGAGGGGCC
The DNA here is from genome assembly GCF_028858725.1 of Colius striatus. Lineage (NCBI taxonomy): Eukaryota > Metazoa > Chordata > Aves > Coliiformes > Coliidae > Colius > Colius striatus. Next base: position 22,266,110 of record NC_084789.1, on the reverse strand, counting down.
AAGCGATATCTGAAGATCAGGGGTGAGAAAGCCTCAGGACTTATCAGCCTTCATCTCCCAAGGCCCCAAAGGCCATCACCGGGAGACATCACACAAATGAAAGGAAGAAAAGACCTAATTTACATGCGAAATCGGGGACAGGTTGTGTCTTTGTCTAGGCGATAATGTCATCATATGACATGGGGGGGGGGGGGGGGGGGCACGAGTCGGGGGGGGGGGGGGGCCCACGTTTGTGGTGGAGCGATCCACCCCCCCCCCCCCCCGTGCGCCCGGCGCCGAATAAACATACCTTCTTTATAACTCTTTGAGTTATAGAGTTTGATTCCGCAAGTCACAGTCACTTCGGTACTCGAGGCTAATCGTGGTCTTTGTTCTCTGATGGGCCTAAACCACGACACATCTATAAATATCCAAAGGGTGAGTGTCAGGAGGTTGGGACATCCCTCTCTTCTATAGTAGATAGTAACAGGACAAGGGGTAATGGGATGAAGCTGGAACACAAAAAGTTCCACTTAAACATAAGAAAAAACTATTTCACCGTGAAAGTGACAGAGCAGTGGAACAGGCTGCCCGGGGGATTTGTGGAGTCTCCTTCCTTGGAGGTCTTCATGACCTGCCTGGACATGTTCCTATGTGACCTGATCTAGGTGAACCTGCTTCTGCAGGGGGGTTGGACTAGATGATCTCTAAAGGTCCCTTCCAACTCCTACCATTCTATGATTCTATGATTACAGTACAGTATGTAATTGTAGTGGTTTTGCTTCGGCCAGTTTTTTTGTTAGCGGGGGCAGCTACAGGGGTAGCTTCTTTAAACAAAAGACCTGGCAGAAGCTTCCCCTGTAGCTGACAGAGAGGAGCCCATGCCAGAGCAGGTTTGCTGTCGGGACTTGTGATCCTGTGAGGGACTCACACAGGTGATCACGTGATCCTGTGAGGGACTCACTTCTCCTGATGGATGACCCACGCTGGGGCAGTGTGTGAGGAGCTGCCCCTGTGGGAGGCCCCATGCTGGAGAAGTTCATGAGCGACTGTAGCCCATGGGAAGGACCCACACTAGAGAAGTTTGTGAGGGACTGTCTCCCATGGGGAAGGACCCCACACTGTAGCAGTGAAAAATGTGAGGAGACCTCCCCCTGAGAAGAAGCAGTGGCAAAGTGCATCTGTAATGAACTGACCATCCCCCATGATGTAACCCCCATCCCCCATGCTGCTGGGGAGGGAGGGAAGGAGAGTCCTGGGAAGAAGGGGGGTAGGGAGAGATGTTTTAAGAATCAGTTTTATTTCTCATCTCCCTGTTCTCATTGTTCCTTTAATAAATCAAACCTTTTTCTTCCCCAAGTTGAGTTTGTTTTGCCCGTGACACTAATTGCTGAGCGATCTCTCCATCCTTAACTCACAAATCATCATATTTCTCTCTTTCTCCTGTCCAGTTTAAGAGGGGGAGTGATATGATGAATTGATGGATACCTGGCAAAACAACCACAGTAATAAACAGAATGAACACTGAAGAAAGGCAAAAAAAACCCAAAGCTATAAAAAATAGGTATGGTTTGGTGCTCAAAAAGCCCCTCCTCCTGTGAAATCAGAAGTAAGAGAGATCTTTGCTGAAGACGACGGGAGACAAGCCCACCCTGTAGTGCAACAAGTCTCAACTTTATTTGCAAAGATACAACTCTTTTATAGATACAATAATCAGGCTCATACATATTGCAAAAGCTAAGCTCATCATTGGTTCCCAGTTAGGTGCAAATCTCGCCCTTGTTTCAACAAACTCCAGATACTTGTGGCTGCTTAACCCAAACTAAGCTCCTGCTTTTTCATCCTGTTATCATACAGCTCTCTTGCTCTCACGGCCTTGAGCAGGAGTCCAATAGCTTATCGCTTAGTGCTTACTGCCTAACCAGCTGTATTCTATCATGTCCTCTTTTCTCTAGCCAAGTCTCCACAAAACTCCCGACAGATCTTAACCAGAACAAATGTTTTGGTATTCTCTAAGGAAAAAACTACAAGAAAATATGATAGTTTTCATAACAAAGGTGCAGGTTACTCGTGGTGATTTGACCCTGGCTGGATGCCAGGTGCCCACCATGCCGCTCTATCATGCCTGTCCTCAGCAAGCCAGGGAAGGGAAGAAAATAAGATGAGAGTCTCGTGGGTTTAGATAAAAGCGGTTTAATAAAGAAGCAGCAAAGCCACACACGTGAGAAACGAAGCAAAAGCAAAGAAAGATGTTACTCTCTACTTCCCATCAGCAGAGATGTCCGGCCATCTCCTGAGAAGGAGGGGGTTAGTACATGTAACGGTTGCTTTTGGAAGGCCAGAAATGAATCTTGTCCCCCCTTCCTGCTCCTCTCCCCGTTTAAATTACTGAGCTGACATCATATGGTATGGAATATCGCCTTGGTCAGCCTGGGTCAGTTGTCCTGGCCATGGTCCCTCCCAAGATCGTGCCCACCCACAGCTATTGGTGAAGGTGGGGGAAGGAATGCTGGAGGGACAGCCCTGATGATGTGCAAGCAGTAGTCATAACACTGATGTGCTATCAATACCAACAGTAAGCACAACACTGCAAGAGCTGCTGTGGAAAATCACCACCACCCCAGACCCACTACACTACATTATATGCCTTAAGGGCAAACACTTTTGGCAGCTCTTCAACATTGTGGGACCAGAATAAATCTTGACAGTTTCATTGATTAATTTTACTTTGATTCTTTAAAACTGTTCACCATCTCCAAGAATTGCAATGACACCACTTCAGGCAGCAAGATATAGTTAGTCTAACATACAGTTTGTAAGAAACTATGAATTAAGGTATTGTTTATTGAGATTTATGTTAAGCTCAATGTAAAAGGTCAGACAACAAAAGACAGGAAAATTGCATATGCAAACAGCTGCCAGACATCACTTGTGTGTAGCTGCCTTTACATACCAATACCACCTATGCAAGCAAAAGAGATACTGCTCAAAGATAACTACAGGATGTTCTGAGGAACAAAAGAGGAAGACTCCTCACTCAACAACCACAGGAAGGCAGAAAACGACCCCCTTCACAGCAACTAAAGAATGCGCAGAGTACCTACAGTGCTTCACGGCCACGGACTAAAATGTATAAAAAAGGGACTGTTTGAACTGATCAGTACGGCAGTTGGCGGAGCGCAGACTCCCCTGTCGTCCAGCGCTGTCTTTGCTCATATTCTACTTGCTACAATTAATAAAATTATAATTGGATTATGATCCGTTGTGGTCTCAATTTATGACAATTTCTTGGTGCCGTGACTCGGATAAGGAACGGTGAGCTTCAGTCCTCCGGGGAGGCGCCCTGCGGCAATCCGCGGCCCCGCGACTGACAGCCTACCTCAACCTTACCGACGAACCTAAATTCTAGAATAATGAGCAAAGGGGAAACCGGTAAAATCCCATAAAAATTCTGTGCACGGGAGTCCGGACGAAGACGCAGGGACGCGTAAGTATATTGCGAAAATTGGTTCGCGGGTTATCCGTTCGGGCGGGATTGGGTATCCTGGATTATAACGAATGAGAGGTTCGATATACTGAACCAAGCGAGTGTGGACCTTTAAGTACTGCGTTTCCCATCTCCCGCGAGGGACTGGGCCAGGAACAAGGGGAGTGAGTGAGTGTGTGTTTGTGGATAATCCAGAAGATGGGGGCGAAGGGCAGCAAGCCTTCGACACCCATGGGAAGGGTACCTGCTGTACCTAAGAATACCTCTCTGGCATATATCTTAGATAATTGGAGATATTTCCCTGGAACCTTAGGGAAAGATAAGCAAAAAAATGATAGAATACTGTACTAAGATATGGGGAGGGAAGAAGATTTCTGAAAATGCCTTTTGGCTAGTCTGCGGGCCAGAAGAAGATTGGATAAGACAACAATTAAATCTCTGGGTTAATAATAAAAAACCCCTTAACCCGGAAGAAAGTCAATATGCGGAAGTGTGGCTAAAAAGACCGGGAGCTAGACTTTACCTCCTGCTCCCACAGCCCCTCCAAAGGTCCTCAGGGCGTCCACTCCCCCACTGGAGCTGGCAACATGCCCAGGGACCTAAAGCAAATATTAAATGGCCACTCCAAGGCCAGAATATCAATAAAGCATTTAATGAAATGCAAAAGAAAAATGAGAGCCCTACTGAGTGGTTAGAACAACTGAGGAAAGCCCTTCAGCTGTATTCCAGGGTAAATCCTGACGAAGGGCAAGCACTCCTCAAAACTCAGTTTGCAGCAAAATCATGGGAAGATATCAGAAAGAAGATTGAAAAGTTAGAAGACTGGCAAGTGAGAGGGTTGGATGAATTATTGAGGGAAGCCCAGAAAGTCTATGTAAGGCGAGAGGAGGAGAGCAGCAAGCGGCAAGTGAAAATGATGGTAGCAGCGGTCAGAGAGGATCGTAAAAGACAAACTGCTGCTGGAACGAAACAAGGGAATGTAGTAGTAAAGAAGGAACAGAGATGTTGTTTTTATTGTGGAAAGAAGGGACATATAAAGAGGAATTGCAGAGAAAGGATTAGGGATGAGGAAATATCGAAAGCGGAATAGGAGAGTCAGGGGCTCTATATTTTAGGGGACCAGAGTCATCATGAGCCCTTGATAAAATTAAAAATAGGTCCCCATAAACAAGAGTTCACCTTTTTAGTAGACACTGGGGCTGAGAAATCGACTATTAGACAAATACCTGAGGGATGTAAAGTTTCCCCTGAAAAAGTACAAGTAATTGGGGCAAAAGGAGAACCCTTTAAAGTAAGTAAAATCAAAAAAAAAAATGTGGTATTCGAAACTGAAAATAAATTTGGAATGGGTGAACTCTTACTCGTCCCTGAAGCAGAATTTAATCTGCTAGGACGAGATTTAATTGTTGAATTGCAATTAGAAATTAAAGTAAAAAATCAAGAGCTAACAGTGTCTGCTTATCCTTTGACCATGGATGATCAAAAACAAATTAACCCCGATGTCTGGTACTCTCCGGACACAATTAGTAGATTGGAAATCCCACCGATTAAAATCCAAATTTCTGAACCCCACATACCTGTGAGGGTAAAACAATATCCCATATCCCTAGAAGGACGGAGAGGATTAAAACCAGAAATTGATCGATTATTAGCACAAGGAATCTTAGAGCCTTGTATGTCACCCTTTAACACCCCCATTCTGCCTGTAAAGAAACCTAATGGGAAATATCGGCTCTTACATGATTTAAGGGAAATAAACAAAAGAACTATCACCCGGTTCCCTGTAGTAGCAAATCCATATACATTGCTAAGCAAGCTAGGACCCCATAACTCCTGGTATAGTGTGGTTGATTCAAAGGATGCCTTTTGGGCCTGTCCACTGGCAGAAGAATGCCGTGATTATTTTGCCTTCGAATGGGAAGACATAGAAACAGGCCGTAGACAGCAATTGAGATGGACCGTGCTCCCCCAAGGGTTCACTGAGTCTCCTAATCTGTTTGGACAGGCCCTGGAAGAGCTCTTAAAGGAATACCAGGTAAAAACAGGAAACGTGCTGTTACAATATGTAGATGATCTGCTCATAGCAGGGAATAATAAGGAAGATGTAAGAAAAGAAAGCATTCGACTCCTAAACTTTCTTGCACAAAAGGGACTACGGGTATCACGAGAAAAGTTACAATTTGTGGAGGAAAAAGTGAAATATTTGGGACATTATTTGTTTAACGGAAAAAAGATACTGGATCCAGAGCGCATTAAAGGAATTCTGGAATTACCTATGCCTGTTACTAAGAGACAAATTCAACAGGCATTAGGGCTATTTGGGTATTGTAGGCAATGGATAGAGAACTATAGCTTTAAAGTTAAATTCTTATATGAACAACTGTCTAAAGACAGAATACCTAAATGGACCCCTCAGGATCAAGAGCAGTTTGCCAGCCTCAAAAGGGAGCTAAGTCAAGCACCGGTTTTAAGCCTACCAGATTTAAAGCGGCCGTTCCATTTATTTGTTAACATACATGAAGGAACAGCATTCGGAGTATTAACTCAGGAATGGGCCGGACAAAAGAAACCGGTGGCATACCTATCAAAGCTGTTAGACCCTGTGAGCAGGGGTTGGCCGAGCTGCTTACAAATCATTGTTGCTGCTGCCTTATTACTTGAGGAAACAAATCGCATTACCTTTAATGGAGAAGTTGTCCTATATGCGCCTCATAACATCAGGGGAGTGTTACAACAAAAAGCAGAGAAATGGCTTACAGATAGCCGATTATTAAAGTATGAGGGGATACTTATAGAATCCCCTAAACTATCTTTGAAAACTATTGGAGTGGTTAACCCTGCGGAATTTTTGTACCCAGGAGAAGGTAATGAACTATTGCACAATTGTTTTCAAACAATTGAACAGCAAACACGCATTAGGCCAGACTTAGAAGATGAAGAACTACAATATGGAGAAGTATTATTTATAGATGGGTCATCACGAATAGTGGAAGGTAAACGATTGTCCGGATATGCCATCGTTAAGTTGGAAAAAGGAGAATTTAAGACAATAGAATCAGGCCCCCTGAGTGCCAGCTGGTCGGCTCAAGCCTGTGAGCTGTATGCATTGTGGAAAGCGTTAGTGTCACTGAAGGAAAAGGATGGAACTATATATACAGACTCACGCTATGCGTTCGGAGTAGTACACACTTTTGGAAAAATATGGGAGGAAAGAGGATTTGTTAACTCACAGGGAAAAGAATTGATACACCCGGAATTGATTCGGCAAGTTCTGGGGGCATTGAAAATGCCAAATAAAATAGCAGTTGTACATATAAAGGGACACCAGCGAGATACAAATTATCAGGTTAGGGGAAATAATGCAGCTGATACAGAAGCAAAATGAGTGGCAGGCAATTATAATACGATTTTGACTATGCAACAAGTACTTGTTAGTAAAAATTTGAGTTTTGAACCTGTAGAAAAGGAAAAACTAGAACAAATGGGAGCTAAGGAACAGGATGGCAAGTATATATTGCCAGATGGGAGAGAAGTCTTGCCAAAGGGCATAGCACTTGAAATATTTTCAAAAATACACAATAAAACACACTGGGGAACCCAGGCGTTAGTTGATCATTTCAATCGGCAATTTGCATGTATAGGTGTATATAACATAGCAAAAACGGTCACAGAAGCCTGCGAGATCTGTCAAAGGGTTAATCGAAACAACATGAGACGAAAACCTCTTGGAGGACGTTCCCCAACATATAGACCCTTCTCACATATACAAGTGGATTTTACTGAACTACCTAGGGTAGGGCGTTATAAATATTTATTAGTAATGGTGGATCATTTAACACATTATGTTGAGGCTTTTCCTACCTCCAAGGCAACTGCTAACCAAGTTACTAAGATATTACTTGAACACATTACACCTCGATATGGAGTACCTGATGTAATTGATTCGGATAGAGGAACACACTTCGTGTCAAAAATTGTTAGGGATCTAACAGAAAACTTGGGTATTAAGTGGGAATACCATACACCATGGCATCCACAAAGTTTGGGAAAGGTTGAAAGGATGAACGGAGAAATCAAAACTACCTTGACTAAAATTAATGATAGAAACCAAATTATCATGGATTAAGTGCCTACCTATGGCACTATTAATTCTCAGAACTAGGCCCCGAGCAGATATAGGAATATCAGCGTTTGAAATGGTGTATGGAATGTCCTATAGGATTGAAAGTCCACAAACAAATGTTTTAATTCGAGATCGTGTGATTAATGAATATGTTTCACAATTAGCAGAGCATCGTAACAAGCTTTGGGAACGTGGACTGATTGTACAGCGACCCCCGTTGGATTTAAAAATTCACAATGTTAAACCTGGAGATTGGATATTGATTAAAGTGTGGAAGGAAGAAACTCTAAAGCCCAGTTGGGAGGGACCTTATCTTGTTTTGCTTACAACAGAAACAGCTGTCCGGACTGCTGAGCGTGGATGGACTCATGCCAGTCATATTAAAGGCCCGGTAACAAGACCCCACTGGAAAGTAATCAGTACTCCAGGTGACACCAAGATAACCCTGAAAAGATAACGTAATGACAGAGACTTTATTTGATTATTTTGTTGTGTTACCTTTTGGTATAAAGTGTGTATTGTTGTTTACATTTGCAATAATTATTTCTTTGTTTATCTATTATATATGGAAGCGTACAAAGTGTGCTGAAGTAAATTACTAAACTTATGCAACTATAAAATATTGAATATAGAGGATATACCGATGTAAATAATATATGCACTCAGAGTATATGAATTGGGCTTAATGATTTGAATTATAATCTTTGAACTGTAATCGTTATCCATTTACTTGTTTTAGGAGTAAGGTATGCCAGGATAAATGGTGGACCCACTGTGAATGTGAACACCCTCCAATAGGAGTTTGTACACAGTGTTAATGAATCCAAAGAACTCTCACTGAGTGGAAATTAAAACAATTAGAGTCTAAACAAGAAATTACTCAAAAATCCCATGAGTGGTGGGAAATCTTTGCCACTCTCAATATTATTGTTACCATTTCAACGAATCAGTCCCCTCTGTAGCTGAAATCCTAGCTATAAAGTGCAGAAGGGAAGTGCTAACTGTGTCTTGCTTTGTCCCATTAGTTAAAGCTGCGAAGTGGGAAGCCTATGTAAACAGGCAGAAAGCCCAAAACAGCTGTTCTCCTGAAGAGTTCCCTTGCTGCCGAGAAGATGGTACACCCCGTGGCTCGAAGCAACCGAGTCGACGGGCGAGGCAGAGGAGGAACAAACTGTGGAGAAAAGAACCAGAACAGTGGGACGCAAAAGCAGCAATGGTCAAACTTCCCCAGGACTGGTAAAAACATACTTAAATTAGCAAAATTGATAAATACCCTTTATCTTGGTATACCGTTAGTGTTGTTCTTAGTAATAATCCAAGTAAATGGAAACCCTCATGAACCGATGCTCTGGAAAATATATTATCTGGAAGAGAGTAAGATCATACAAAATCTAAGCGCTTTGGGAGGAAAATTGGAATTTTACTGTACATTTATTTTCACTAATACCTTTTGAAATGGGTTGTCGAGGGACTATATGTGACACCCCTGATAGACAAATAGCTAGAAAACAAGCACAATGCAAGGCATGGTTCGTATGCCCAGCATCAAACCCTGGAAAAAGTTATTGTAACTACCCTGGGCATTATTACTGTGGTTATTGGGGATGTGAAACCATAGCTTCAGACTGGGAAACCGGCTCAGATAAGAATTTAGAAATCACTTGGGGACCCCCTGGATGTAATAAACCTAAACATGAATATAACGGAGGAGTATACGGGGATTGTGGACCCCCGAAAACGTGTTGGAGACTAGAAATAAAAGTTAAAGATCCCCAAGATGACACATGGTTAACTGGCCGTATCTGGGGAATTAGATATTGGGAACCAGGAACAGATGGGGGAAGTTTCTTTAGGATAACCAAAGAAAAGCTTCCTCATGACCCTTTGCCAGTAGGACCAAATCTGGCCCTGAATCCACTCACTTTCTCTGAAGAAAAGGTTGCCCCCATAAGCGTTGCAACCACTTCTCTAAACTCTTTTTTGGAAACAACTATGACACGGTGACTGAATTTTCCTTATCCAGGGATGCAGGGTTGTCAGAATCCAAGGACCCCTTATGGGACCTAATGCAAGCCTCTTATCGTGCCCTTAATGAAAGCAAACCAAATTTAACTAAGGAATGTTGGTTATGTTATAATGTCAGACCACCGTATTTTGAAGCAATTGGAAAACCAGGTAGGATTCAATGGTCTAATGGTTCAAACCCACGAGAATGTCCATGGGATGACCAGAGGAACCATACGCAAGGGATTACTATTCAATTCATAACAGGTCAAGGAAAATGTATAGGTACAGTGCCCGAAAAGTATCAGCCTCTGTGCAACCAAACAGTCACTAACACCAATATAGAGAGACACAAGGATCAAAATGACAAATGGGCTATCCCAACACCAGGAGCTAAATGGGTTTGTTCAGACATCGGAGTAACGCCTTGTCTATCCCTAAATGTGTTTAATCAATCTCAGTTTTGCGTACAGGTGATTATAGTTCCTCGTCTGATCTATCACACTTCTGAGGAGGTGCTACGCCACTTTGAAGGAGACCTGAACAGACAAAAACGAGAGCCAATTGCAGTAGTAACCTTAGCTACACTGCTGATAGCTGGCGGAGTTGGAGCAGGTACAGGTATAGCTTCCCTAGTAAAAGGTCAGGAATTACAAAGTTTGCAAATGGCTGTAGATGAGGATTTAGCAAAAAATAGAACAACCTATTCAAAGTTTAGCCACCTCAGTAAAGTCTTTATCAGAAGTAATGTTGCAAAACAGAAGAGGATTAGACCTATTGTTCTTAAAGGAAGGAGGGCTATGTGTAGCTCTCAATGAAGAATGCTGTTCTTTTGCTGACCATACGGGAGTCGTCCAAGACACAATGTCTGAACTTCGGAAAAGGTTAGATCAACGTAAAAAAGATCGTGAGGCGGGCAGATCATGGTATGAAAACTGGTTTAACGTTTCACCTTGGCTAACCACTTTGTTGTCTGCTTTAGCAGGACCGTTTATTATGTTGATCCTGGGGCTTATATTTGGACCATGCATATTATGCTATATTTTACATTTTGTTAAGGAGTGATTTGACATAGCTAAACTACTCATTCTAACTACGAGAGCTGAGACAAATTATATACTAATGAAGATGAAGATGACGAGAATTACTGTGAATGTGATATGCCACGTGAAAACTATGATTGTAACTGTAAGGGATTGTATTGCGAGTGTTATGATAAGTGTCGAAATTGTGAAAAAAGGTTTACCTGCAGTGCCGAAAATGAAAATAGCGTCTAATAAACAATAATAGGATAAAAGAAAAAGGGGGGATTGTAAGAAACTATGAATTAAGGTATTGTTTATTGAGATTTATGTTAAGCTCAATGTAAAAGGTCAGACAACAAAAGACAGGAAAATTGCATATGCAAACAGCTGCCAGACATCACTTGTGTGTAGCTGCCTTTACATACCAATACCACCTATGCAAGCAAAAGAGATACTGCTCAAAGATAACTACAGGATGTTCTGAGGAACAAAAGAGGAAGACTCCTCACTCAACAACCACAGGAAGGCAGAAAATGACCCCCTTCACAGCAACTAAAGAATGCGCAGAGTACCTACAGTGCTTCACGGCCACGGACTAAAATGTATAAAAAAGGGACTGTTTGAACTGATCAGTACGGCAGTTGGCGGAGCGCAGACTCCCCTGTCGTCCAGCGCTGTCTTTGCTCATATTCTACTTGCTACAATTAATAAAATTATAATTGGATTATGATCCATTGTGGTCTCAATTTATGACACAGTTTTAAACTACTCCCTTACCCACTCTCTTCAGCTCTTCTAATAAGCCTTAATTCACCATTTGACTTATGGTAGACACACAGACAAGAGTCACCAGCACAACCATCGGTCATGGTTGGAATTCAGGGATCATCTCTCCATGATGATATCTCACATCTGTCCAACAGCATCAACCCTCCAACTAAAATGTCTACCAATGTACACAGCTTTTCAACAAATGTGGAGAGATGATGTTTCTAACGTGAATGGAGTGATTCCTGTCCTCCAGGAGGACAATGGATATCTGAATCTCAAGGACCATTGAAACCGAAACTGCGGAGACAACAGAATGAGGAGTAACTTTATTCATTTGATCTGTTTAATAGTGTTTTTCCTAGGGACCCTTGCTGCCTGGAAAGACAATGTATATGTGCAGATTTCGCAGGAAACTGGGCAGGCCTTAAACATATCCAACTGCTGGATATGTACAGCACTTCCCAGGAGTAACATGGAGATGCCCCTTTTTGGCATTCCAGTGGCATATGCGAACTGGAGCTGGCCCTATAGTCCTTTAAATAATTCCACAACGCCTACAGGAGAAAATATTCAATGGAAAGGGGCAAAAGCATGTTTACCTGGTCAAACCCCAGTAAAACTCCCTGATGGACAGACTCTGTGTTGGGGTACAGCTATTATGATGTCAAACATTCCGACTCAATTACATAGCTGCAAAGATAATATAATTGATGATAATAGCAATCTTAAGTTTGAAATACAGAGTCTGGGGAAGGCCATAATTATTTCCAGAAGTGATGCGGGTGCCCCAGACTTAGGAAACTTCAATATAAATTACACAGCTTCAGATTGGAGTCTATGTTTTAACACTTGTAAGGGAAACCACTGCAAGAATTATACAATTCCACGAGGATGCCCACCACCAGTAATCACAGGATTAGTAGGAAACTATACATTTGATTGCATCCCAAAGGGACTATGGTGGTTGTGTGGAGATGGGAAAGCTAGAAAGGCGCTACCAAGAAGGTGGACTGGAGAATGCACTCTGGGATATTTAATACCCCAAAGCCAGGTATTCAAATACTCAAACCCACCCCCAGGCATATTGAGAACTTCCTGGAGGAGACATACAAGGGAACCAAATCCCTTGGTTGAAAGACCAACCGCCTTTCACAGCTTTGCTCGATGGTTAGGGGTAAGTGAATTAGAAAAGGCTATAATCAATATATCAGCTATCATAGAGGCATTCCAAAATGATACCAGGGATGCCATTCAAAGGATACAGACGAAGTCTCTTCCTTAAGCAATGTGGTCCGACAGAACCGCATGGCACTAGACCTAATACTGGCTAAAGAAGGAGGAGTGTGCATGGTAATAAACCAGAACTGCTGTGCATATATTAATCAAGAAAAGGAAATTGAAACAGATTTAGAAGATATGTGGAAGCAAATAAGAATTTTTCACCAGGTAACTCAAGATGATACATCAACTTTTCGTGGCAACAATTCTGATAATAATTACAATTTTACTATTCACCATCAGTATCAAATGTTTTCTCCAGTGCTGTCAGAGCACTGGAGATACTTACTCAAGCTGGAAGAAACACCAGCTAAGACATAAGCTTGAGTCGAACAAGTACTTTGATAGAGTGCCCGATAAGGAATCTCTGCACGAATAGTAAAAGAATTTACTAATTTTATAGAAAAAGAGGGGATTGATGTAGAGCTTTACACTAACATGTGCTAATAAACCTTAGACTAACTTATCGCAATAGTATAAAGCTTATTTTTCAGACAGGACAAAATTCACACAAGCTGTAAAAGGTCACGCTTATCTCCTCACACAATACCTCCGGGGTCCTCCAACTTCCTCCAACAAAATTCACACAAGCTGTAAAAGGTCACGCTTATCTCCTCACACAATACCTCCGGGGTCCTCCAACTTCCTTGAGGGCAGAAACCGGTTCTGCAAGGGGCCAAGCAATATCTGAAGATAAGATCTAACCTGGACTCACCGTCCAGGTTAGACAGGCATCCTTTGTTTTGGTAGCGATCAATATATCGTCCACATGCTGCAGGAGTTTCCCTTCTTCAGATGGGGCTTCCCATGATTCGAGATCTTTGGCTAGCTGGTTGCCAAATATGGTGGGACTATTTTTGAATCACCGGCCATCACAAGAGCAAGAGCGGGTGTCCTAGTGACTTGCGGAATCAAACTCTATAACTCAAAGAGTTATAAAGAAGGTATGTTTATTCGGTGCCGGGCGCACGGGGGATCGCTCCACCACAAACGTGCGCCCCCCCCCCCCCCCCCCCCCCCCCGACTCGGCAACTTGCTTGACTTATATTTGTCATACATATGTCTTATATGATGACATATGTGCCTAGACAAAGACACAACCTGTCCCCGATTTCGCATGTAAATTAGGTCTTTTCTTCCTTTCTTTTGCATGCTGTCTCCCGGTGATAGTCGGTGATGGTCTTTGGGGCCTTGGGAGATGAAGGCTGATAAGTCCTGAGGCTTTCTCACCCCTGATCTTTGCACAACTTCAGATATCACTTGTCCCCTCGCAGAACGGGATTCTGCCTTCTAGGAAGTTGGAGGACCCCGGGGGTATTGTGTAAGGAGATAAGCACGACTTTTTTTCAGCTTGTGTGTGAATTTTGTCCCGTCTGAAAAATAAGCTTTATACTATTGTGATAAGTTGGTATAAGGTTTATTAGCATATGTTAGTATAAAGCTCTACATCATGTTGAAAGATGATAAATGATTTTCTGGTGTATAGAAAAAACAAAAAGAAGGGGGGAAAGCTAGAGGAAAGACAGGAAGAAGGAAGCAGATAGCCATGGTGCTGTTAAAAAAATGAACTATCAATGAAATGTCAAAGCAGTAAGGCATTGAGTAAAGACTTAATTGGACAGGTCAAGTCCGTGCCTCCAATTAAACTCGCTGGCCTAAATTTGAGCATTGGAGTGGAAGATGTAAACACTCACAACTTAGATTTTCTTCAGAACAGTCTGCTGAGTGCTCAGTGCTTTTGGAAATCAGGACAAATTCTTCAAAAATTCCTGACATTTGATCCCTGTCAGAATTTCTCACTCGGAGTTGGACTTGCATTCATGTGAAAACCAGGTAGATCTTGTGAGGATGACAGGGTTTCCTCTTTGTATTCAAAAAGGAATGTATAAATATCTTGTACTTTGTGGAAATTAGCTTCGTATAGAGTCACCGCCACTATGCTGTGCTCACAGGGTGCAAAAAAACACAAAAGTGTAAGTTATTCTCTTCTAGAATTTTTTGAAGTTAGAGATTGAGACTTAATCCTTTTCCTGGGCACATGGCAGTGCTTGAGATACAAAGAAGTTGAGCAACCAACCGTAATTATTTGTGATTTGTTTCTATGAAAATTTTACTTTTTTAATTTTGCTTTCAATCATAAAAGGGGAATTTCTAAGATTACAATAACTGTCTTGAATGGTTCTAAATAAGAAGCAACTCTGACTGTTGTTCTGCCTTTTGCAGATTCACAGGCAGGAATGGACCTAAGTAATTCTCAGGAACAGCCCTTGGGTGCAGGTACTGTGCTGCTCATGTCATGTTCTTTCACTCTTTCTTGAAATTTTAAATTTAAATGGAGAAAAGCATAAGAATTGCAGCATCCTCAGATTCATGGGACACTGAATATCAGTCACAAAGATGGGCATTAAAAGCAAAAAATAAATTCTAGAATTGAAATAAAACTATGGCACTTCAATATAATATTGGAAAATGATGCTAAAAGCTAAAAAAAAGACTGTATGAGAGGAAAGGAAATGTTTTCAGAAGAAAGCCGAATGTCTTGATTAGGGAAGCAAGAATAATGTGATTCTTTTGCTTGATTGCATTTCTGAAATTATGAAAACGAACCCCTTGTGTGAGTTGGATGAGTGTTTTACTTTATTGATAAAGCAAAAATGCCCCAATTTTTTCAGATACAGTGTAATGTTTAACTTGAGAAAGATTGGGTTTTTTACTATCCAACCGTTAATAAGTTAAACAATTCTATCAGCAATGGTACAATGTTGCTGTGAACTTTAAAACTTCACAGGATTGTTGAAAGAAAACACTGGTAGTTTTTAAAACAAAATATTGATCTGACACATACAGAAATATGTATTATGGGTTTTATGAAAGAGGATTTATCTGAAAAACTTACCTAAATAAATGTCATTGTACTTAAAAATGGAGCTTTAATTCAGAGAAGAGAGGCCTGGATTTCTGCTACATACTGCTGGGACGGAAAACTTTCTGATAATGTTGATGTTTAAAAAGCTGTGTGTGAAATAAGCAGAGAAGTGCAACAGGGTTCAGAGAGGCTCCGATTAAATGTGCTTGAGTAGTTTCCTGGCTAGGGGCCAGGGTGATTACTATTTTGCCCAAATGAACAAAGTAGAGCTGTGGTTCCTTTTCCAAGCTCTGAAGAGCTGACTTGCCCACCTGTGAGCTGCAGTTAAAATATATGAGATACAAAGTTACGTATTCTGGGGTTTATTCCTGTATCGTTGGCATTTAGAACAACTTCCAAAAGACCTAAATCTGAGCAAAACCATAAGATTTAATGAAAGGTGTGTGCCCCTGCCTGAGAGCTTGTCTGTGACTTTGGGAAAAAAATCCATTCAACCAAACTGCAACAGGTGCAACTCTAGGAAGAACATTGGGGACATTGTGAGTAACATTGAGGGTCTGCAGATGCTTTGAGCTAATCACCTGGAAATATTCTTGGAGCATAAATAGTTTAGGTTGGTTTGTTTTCAGAAAGACAGGAGGTTTTGACAGATTGTAACCTGAACAAATCCCAGGAAATGGAAAGTGTGGATAATGAGAAAGATATGAAGGAACACAATCAGTCTAATGAAGAAGCAGGAGGTAACATGGAGTCTGAATCAGTTATATTGGGTTTTTATTCCCCTGATTATGCTACAAGAGTGATTAGAAAGTTTATTCTGGATTATGGTTTGTCTGTAAAAGGAATACTGATATCATTACAGTTTAGAATATTTCACCCTGCTCTAAAGGAGGAGCAACTGTTTTCTGTCAGGGAACCTCACATGCATTTTATGAAATATGAACAGCAAGATGAAAAAGCATTTGCACAGGGTGAGCTCTTTTAATGTGTATGGTGGCATACAAACTCTTCAAAGTAGCTTGTGTATGACAAATGCAGGTGTTAGGACTGCACTTTTAATTAATGTTGTTAAGCTACTCTGACACCTGAAAAACAACTTGGCAATTTTAAAGATTTTTTTGAAAGGACAAATTACCTCAAATTCATATGATAACTCAGCCCTGTAGAATTTAGACTGTAGCAGTAATACTGTACTTTAAACTGTGGGTGAACAGAAGGTTGGTCAGTTTACCATGTTTATTGTTTAATTTAAATAGCAAACCCTTTCTACACAACTCTGAAAGAAGACACAGGTATGAATAAAATATTTAAACAATATGTACTAATTTCTATTTAAGAGGTCCTACATAAAATGCATATTTCTGGATATTTTTAAAAACTAGTAGACCCTCTTCATAGATTAAAAAAGCAGCTCCTGGACTTGTCAGTCTTACAGGCCCTCAGAGTTCAGGAATTGTATATGTGTGTATGACATAGGGGCAGAGCAAGAGATTTTTAATTTCTTCCTTGATTTAGAAGCTCATCAACTGAAATCACAGCATTAATAAACATTCCTGCCAGTGAGCTGAGCCTGTTCATTTATGCCAGCTCTCAA
The DNA here is from genome assembly GCF_028858725.1 of Colius striatus. NCBI lineage: Eukaryota > Metazoa > Chordata > Aves > Coliiformes > Coliidae > Colius > Colius striatus. The sequence goes on along the minus strand of NC_084789.1, from coordinate 22,248,983 downwards.
CCACAAACAGTGAAAAATGCTGCCTAGTGGAGGATGTGGTATATGTACACTGGGGAAGAGACATACAGTGTTTTACCAGTTTCATGTTGCCTCAAGTACTGCATGTCCATGGCAGTACAGCAGTGTCAAGACAAATTATGCCTGTAGCTTTGGTTAGTAATTCTGAGGTAGCATTTACATATCACAGGAATCAAGTAAATCACTAAAGAATTGTCTATTTTGGTTGCCCGAGTAGCGTCTGATGTTCCCTGTAACATAAATGTGATGACTTTATTTTGGGCTAAAATGAAACGTTCAGATGTTTAACTTTTGCATTATTGATGATTAAACTTAAATCTGTTTATTAACAAAGTACAAATCAACATAAAACCCTCAAGGGAGTGCTGCATTAGCAAAAAAGTCCATGAGGAGGGGGAATTAATCTCACTTAGGTATCTATAGCACCTGTATCTAGAGCTGTACTGGTGTCTGACCTTTCTTGACTGTGTTGAGCTGGTGAAGCTGAGATTTGTTTGTATTTCTTTAAAGATCCCACATCAGCAGTAGAGACTCATTTTAATAATGACCCCGTATCAGGGGCAGAGACTCATTTTGCTGGAAATCCCATATCGGGGCGGAGGCTCATTTTGCTAAGAACCCTGAGCCAGGGGCAGTAACTATGGCTGCAGGAGGCTGTCCCCCGAGGGAGAGACTCTGTATCACTATGGCCAGAGGAGGCTGTGTCCCATGGAAGAGACACAATATTCACAGAAGCTGTAACTGTGAGGAGGAACCCACGACAAAGCAGCTCTCATTAAACTTATGCCCAGAAGAGGCCTTGTCCCGAGGGAGGGACCCTGTAACTGCAGAAACTGCAACCATGGCAAAGAATCCACACCAGAGATATTCACTAAGGACTGCGTCCCGTGTGAGGGACCCTGTATGGGCAGATGCTGCAGCTGATGGGAAGAACTCACACCAGAGAAGTTCGTTAAGGATTGTGTCCTGGGGGAGGGACCCCATGTCGGAGCAGGGGAAGAATGCCAGGTGTCTTCCTCATTTGAGAAGAGAGAAGTGGCAGAGCCCATCTGTGAGAGACTGGCCACATCTCCCATTCCCTGCCCCCCTGAGAGGGGAGGAGGTAGAGATATTGGGAGCAGTGAACTGAGCCTGGGAAGAAAGGAGGGATGGGGTAGGGAGATCTTAAAGTGCTGGTTGTAATTTTCTCATCATCCTACTCCCTTTTTGCTTTTATTCCATTCTGTTTCTTGTAGGTAGTAAAATAAACTTTCCTACTTTCCTCTCTAAGTCGAGTACTAGAGTCTGTTTTTGCCTGGAACCGTAATTGGCAGCGAGCCCTCCCTGCCCTTGTCTCAATCCACAACAACCTTGCTTATCTTTTTCCTGTCATTTCTCTGGGGCCTCTGCCATCCTAATGAGACTGTCATGGTGCTTCTGTGCTAGCTGGGCCAAACCACAACACAGTGGATGGAGAGAGCATGCAGGTTTTCTGACCAAATTTGGGTGTCTGGCTTAGAATGAAATGCCTCATGTCCCCAGAGGAGCTGCTTCTTAGCAGGACTCCATTTATAGTCGGTAGAGAGTAGGTTAGTATAGATGCCTGTGGTTTAGATGCTAGCTTAAGCACGAGTTCTGCTCTGCTTACCCTAAAAAGAGAAGTTTAAGATTTTTCTCCACAGAACATATGAAGCACTTGAGCCTCTTCTACATCCAAGGCATCTGATCTCTCTTTCAGATCCCATAGCACATAAAATATTCACAACCACATTTCAGCTATATATGCAGCCCTTATGCCATTTCCGCTCACACTCGCTCTGCTTTCCTGACATCCCTGCACTTCTCTCCTCCTAGTCAAGCTGTGGCTACCAGAAGCCAGGACAGGGTTTCTTTCACAAACCACTTCATACTGATCATCCAAGAGGACTTATTCTAGCTTCCCACCTTCCCACAGGGTCATGGCATTGAGCAAGTCTTTCTTTTCCATTCCTTGACTGTCCTTCAGCTTCAGTGCCATTTCTCAGACACTTTCCATACATTTAAGTCAGGTACAACTTAAATGCTTGTGAGACAACATTTCCATTGATATTGCTCTACTACATCATTAATTTTTTTATATTGCTACTGATAACTTAAAGTCTCTTTACAATTTTTTCTGGAGTGCAAATACTGAAAATTTACATTGCAAAGATAATTCCATAAATATCAATAAATCATTATTTCACTCTGATATGCTGGCTTACCATTAGAGAGTTCATTCATTATAAAGTGAGTACTCAGTAGCACAGTGCTCTAGTCTTTGATTTTCACTGTAGATGTCCTTTAGGCCCATCAGGGAACAAAAGATCACGATTAGCCTCAAGTACCTGAGGATTGCCAAAGGGCAGGGAAACCTTAATTGCTGCTTAAGGTTCAGGACAAAACAGACCAGGCTACTCGCCTTGGAGAATGTGATAAATGAAGTATCCTCAAACAGGATTCCAATTAAATTTTGGAATTTATTGAATGAATAAGAGCAAGCAAACAGTGCTGGGTGTGCTGAGAGCCTCTGCTTTATCAAGATGCACACCCCGTCACATCCCGAGTTCACATTAAGTAGGATAGGCCTTATACGTATTCATGACTTTTCCTCGAAGGGGCTGTGAAATGTTAATCATTTCTGGGAAGGGGTTGTCTCCTTCTTGCACATGCTTTGTTCCATCTTGGGGGTCTTTTTCACCCTCTTTAGATGGTCGTTGGAGGAAGTCAGTAGTCTTCACATGGAGGTCCCCCAGGCGACCTCTATGTGTATATCTTCGCAAAACTGGTTCAAGCTAATCTCACCAAAACACCTGCCAAGCTGCCATTACAAGAAGCAGAAACACCCTCCTTATCAAAACCTGGTTCAAGCTAGTCTTCCAAGACACCTGTCAAGCTGCTCTTATGAAAAGCAAGAACAAGTTACACAAGAACAAATAAAGCTACTAAAAATTACCATCCATATTCATTGATCCACATTGACACTAATCAGGGGAACACATTTCACAATCCCCCATTTTCTTTTTGATACTATTGATTCGTGTTTTAGCTTCTAACTGAATGAATACTTGTTTGATCAATACCAATTTTGGATCTTCCTTTAATTTTAATATCATCAAAGGATTGGTTTTACCGCTTGTTGCTTTTTCAGGATCTATGGGCATAGCAGTAATTTGCATGCCTTGGACTATAGAGTGGATCAGTCTAATCAAACACGGGATCATACAAGGTAAAAACGATAAGCTTAACATTGAACACAATATCATAAATCCTAATTTCTTCCACCAAGCACCGCCAAATAAATTATCCCACCAGTCATTTTTTAAAATCGAGTCCCATCGTTGTACAGGTACATGTGCGATTTGTTTAATGCCACTTGTTGGTAGCATTTGGAGCACGAATCGGCTGAAACTCCATGTAGGATTAGGTTGATCCATACAAACAAAATCAAACCCCACCTTTTTACTCCTCTGCCTCCACCGCCTACTGGGATGCTTCCAGCAGCAGGGTTATTCATCTTCATGGCAGCAGGGATATTCTTCAGGGGTCTCGTATGGATAATGCTAAACGAGTCTCATATGGATTTTACCAAACTTCAGTATTAAAGGGGTTTCCTAGTTTTATTTAGTTCAGTTTCTAACATGTGGCCTAACAATCCTTTAAACTTGTGTGGAGTTTCTCCCTACCTTATTGTAATAGCACTCTATCTTCAAAGTGTACTTAGGTGTTGAGGGAGGGAATTTTTCACAAAATGATCTTACCACCACTCTCAGTTACTTTCACAAAGTCTCCTTTGTTGCATGCTCTTTCGAGATTGTCTGAGGGTCAATTTAGTCTCTCCAGGCTCAGATGCGACTTTCCATTCTTTCACTGGACCTTTTACTCGCAAAACGTGGTTCCATTCCTTTTCAACAGTTCTCACAGCCATCTCTGTAGTTAATAAAACAAGAAAAGGTCCCTCCCAGAGAGGAGATAAGGTTTCTTCCTTCCATGCTTTTATTAGAACTTAATAAAGTTCTAATTGGTGAATTGCAAATCCAAGCGGTGGAGTCTGGGCTAACATTCCAATTTCTCTTAATTATTTTAATCTTTTTCCAATGGTTGCCACATATTTCTGGATAGTTTGATCCTCAATTACATTGTTCTCTAGAGGCATCCCTTGGGAATAGGGCATGCCATATAACATTTCATATGGTGATAATACAGTTTCACTGTGGGGTTTAGTTCTTATGTTCAAAAGTGCCAATGGCGAGCACTTTGTCCAGGACATTTGGGTGTCAATCATCAATTTAGCTAACTGTTGTTTTATTGTTTGATTCATCCTTTCTACTTTTCCCAAACTCTGTGGGTGCCAAGGAGTATGGTATTCCCACTGGATACCTAATGATTGGCATAAATTTTTACTACCATCTGTGCCGTGGCTCGTGCCACAGGGTAAGCCTCTACCCATTGTGTTTATTGATCCACTATTACTAGTAAGTATTTTACCCTTCTCACCTTGGGTAATTCTGTAAAATCAACTTGTACTCTTTCAAAAGGTCTATAACTGGTTTTCTTCCTCCAGTTGCTACTTGTTGAAATATTTTCTTATTTATCTTTTGACACGTTAAGCAACCCCATGTAATTTGCTTTGTTATTTCAAAAATTCCAATACAGCCAAATTGTTTAAGAAAGTGATCACTTAACGCTTTTGTACCCCAATGCGTTTATGCATGTAAGCATTCCATAATCTGTCTAGCAAGGGCTTTTGACAACATTTCTTGCTCATCAGGTAACATCCATTTCCCTTGTTCTAATTTGGCCCCTATTTTCTCTAACTTATTTAATTCCTCAGGGGTAAATTTCTTTTCTCTTTGTTCTTGTTCCTTTTCATTGTTGCCTCTCTTAGTTTGTACTACACAGACTTTAATCGTCTGAGTCCTGAGAGCTGCTTCCTGAGCCTCCTTATCTGCTAAGTTATTTCCTCTGGTTCGGTAATCTAATCTTTTTTGGTGTCCTCTTACTATGGCTATTTCCTTTGGTTCCCTTAAAGTTTTTAGGATTTTTATTATTAATTCTTGATGTATTAAATTCTTCCCTTGGATATTAATTAAGCCTCTTTCTTCCCAAATTTTTCCAAAAGTATTTACTATCCCATATGCATATTTAGAGTCTGTGAATATAGTCCCACTCTTTCCTTTCAATAATTCTAAGGCCCTATAAAGGGCATACAATTCACAAGCTTGAGCTGACCATGTTGGGCTCAAGGGTCCTGACTTTACTATGTCTAACCCTTTATTTTCTCTTTCCCTCCACCATTCGAGAAGATCGGTCAATGAACAGTATTTCCCCTTCTTTTAGTTCAGTATCTCTTAAGTCAGGTCTAACTTTTGTTTGGGTCTCAATTATTTCTAAACAATTGTGTTGTAGTTCCTCCAATGGTTCTCCAAATAAAAATTATGCTTGACTCTGTGCAGATGTTACTTTTAATTCTAGGTCAGGGGAATCTATTAATATTGCTTCATATTTTAAAATCTGACAATCCGTTAACCATTTTTCTGCTTTTTGTTGTAAAACTGTCCTAACATTATGTGGGGTGTACACCTTTAAGGGTGCACTAAAGGTAATTTTCCTGGCTTCTTCTATTAATAAAGCCGTCGCGACTAGGGCTTGGAGACAAGCGAGCCATCCTCTGCTTACCAGGTCAAGTAGTTTAGAGCAATATCCCACAGGCTTTTTGGTTCCTGCCCAGTCCTGAGTGAAGACTCCATATGCTGTTTGATTTGAGGTATTTACAAAAAGATAAAAAGATTTCTCCAAGTCTGGGAGACTCAGTACAGGTGCTTGTATTAATGCACTTTTTATTTCCTCAAATCTCTGGTCATCTTCTGCAAGCCACTTAAGTTGTTTGTTAGTTAATTTGTTATATAAAAATTTTACTTTCTCACTATAATTTTCAAGCCATGGTCTGCAATATCCTAACAATCCTAATATCTGCTGAATTTCTATTTTGTTTTTGGTGCTCTTAAAGATAAAATTCCAGATACTCGTTCAGGGTCTAATTTTTTTCTTCCTCTACTTAGCCAATGTCCTAGGTATTTTACTTCTTGTTCTACAAATTGTAATTTTTACCTGGACACTTTCAATCCTCTCTCTCCCAAAAAGTTTAATCACTTTATGGTTGTCGTGGTTTGGCCCAGCTAGCACAGCAGCACCACAACAGTCTCTCGCTTGGTGCCCCCATTCACCCCCACCCTCGTTAGGATGGCGGAGGCCCCAGCAAAATGGGAGTAAAAAAAGATAAGCAAGGTTGTTGTGGATTGAGACAAGGGCAGGGAGGGCTCACTGCCAATTATGATTCTGGGCAAAACAGACTCTAGTACTCGACTTAGAGAGGAAAGTAGGAAAGTTTATTCTACAAGAAACAGAACAGAATAAAATCAAAAAAAAAAAAAAAGGGAGTAGGATGATGAGAAAATTACAACCAGCACTTTAAGATCTCCCTCCCCCATCCCTCCTTTCTTCCCGGGCCCAGCTCACTGCTCCCGATATCTCTACCTCCTCCCCCCACAACGGCTCAGGGGGGCAGGGAGTGGGGAATGTGGTCAGTCTCTCACAGATGGGCTCTGCCGCTTCTGTCTTCTCAGATGAGGTCGACTCCTGGCATTCTTCCCCTGCTCCAACACGTGGTTCCTCCCCCGGAACACAGTCCTTAACAAACTTCTCTGGTGTGGGTTGTTCCCAGTAGCTGCAGCTTCTGCCGATACAGGGTCCCTCACACGGGACACAGTCCTTGGTGAATATCTCTGGCTTGGATTCTTCACTACAGTTGCAGTTTCTGCATTTGCAGGGTCCCTCTCTCGGGACAAGGCCTGCTCCGGCCATAGTCACTGTCCCTGGCTCGGGGCCTTTAATGAAGTGAATCACTGCCCCTGGTCCGGGGTCAGCTTTAGCAAAATGAGTCTCTACCGCTGATGCGGGGTCTTTAAAGAAATGAAAATAAATCTCAGCTTCACCAGTTCTCTCCATAGAATGCAGGGGAGTCTCTGTTCCAGCACATCTCCTCCTCTCTTTCATCACTGACCTTGGAGTCCGCATGGTTGTTTCTCTCATCGTTCCTACTCCTTGCACCACCACCAGCCAGAAGAAGGAAGAAGGGGCAGAAGAAAGAAAGAAGATGGAGGAAGAAACCTCCCCTTCCGGCTTCTTCTCAAAAAAGTGATCGTGGAGGCGTCTAATTGGCTCAGCCCCAGAAGTGGGTCTGGCTCAGAGCTGGGGAGAATTGCGAGCAACTTCTTACAGGAGCCATCTTTACAGCCCCTTCCCCCTTACCAGAAAAGGCTATCATGTCAAACCATGACAATGGTAGCCTTTCGGGTCTCTTCCTCAGTTTCCCCTGCCACTAATAGATCATCTACATACTGCAATAATTTACGGTGATTCCGTAAACCCCTGTGGCAGCACGGTCCATCTTATTTGTTGCTTTCGTCCTCTCTCAGGATCCTCCCATTCAAAAGCAAACTAATCTCTGGACCCCTCGTCCAAAGGAGAAGCCCAAAATGCATCTTTTAAATCTATCACACTATACCAAGTATATTTTGGAGAAATATTACTCAACAGAGTATAAGGATTTGCCACCACAGGGAATATATCTATTTCTACATCTTTTAGAATGGACACTTTAAAGGGTTCTCCTTTTGCCCCAATTACTGACATATCATTTTTCTCTTTTTCTATCCCTTTTGGGAGCTTTTGGATGGTTGACTTTTCAGCACCCATATCAACTAAAAATAAAACTTCTTCCTTATGGGGACCTATTAGTAATTTTATCAAGGGCTCTGTTGATGTTGAAGTCCCCAACAAATATAGCCCCTGACTCCCCTATTCTTCTTTAAACATTTTTTCATCTTGTTCCCGTTTTCTACAGTTCTTCTGAATATGCCCCTTCTTGTTACAGTAGTAACAGATGGGAATACCAGACCTCTCTCTAGAAGGTCATCCCCGGGATGTCATCTCTATTTTCTTTTTCCCTTTCTCCCCAGATGAGATTTCAGTTTCCTTACTCTCTCTTATGGCTGCTACAAAGATTTTTGCTTTTGCTTTTTGCTTTTCTTCGTCCCTCCTTATGTAGACTTTTTGAGCTTCTCTAAGTAATTCCTCTAACCCTCTATTTTGCCAGTCCTCTAATTTTTCCAATTTTCTTCTTATATCCCCCCAAGATTTTGCTACAAATTGTGTTCTAAGGAGGGCAGTCCCAGCCACTGTATTTGGATCTATTCCAGAATACATTTGTAAACTTTTTCTTAACCTTTCTAACCATTCCGTTGGTGATTCATCTTTCCCTTGTTCCTCATTAAATGCTTTATTAATGTTTTGTCCTCGGGGGACTGCTTCTGTCTGTTTAAAAGAGAAATCATGAAAAATGTTTGTGTGCTTCTCATAAATGCTAATCGTGGTATTCTCATGATCTGCCCCTTTTGCAAGTGAGCAGTTCCTCTTCGGTATATGCACAATACACCAATGATGATAACCTTCATCACAGGAAATTCCTTTTCCTTAATCCTTAATCCCTGCATGATCCGATCCAAGCCCATGGTATCTGTGCTGTCTGCTGAAAACCACTGTAGGAACATGCAGCCACTGACTCATAAAGGGAGATTCAACAATTGATAGTCTGCTTTCCACTGCCTTCATATGTCTGTAATGTGTTTTGCTTCAGTACAATTATGTCTGTTTTTTCCATGTTTCCTCAAGCATTCATAGTAAGTAGTAATCTTCTAGTTTCTTGGACTATATGTTTTTCTGTGCATCTTGCATGATTAAGGGGTGACGCTCATCGTGGGGACTTATTCTGAGCCTTTGAGCTGAAGTTCAAGCCTGGTCCAAACTAAATGGTGGCTAACTCTAGTTTGGTGGAGCCTTTTATATTTGGTCTGCAGAAAGTAACACTCATAGAATCATAGAATCATAGAATGGTAGGGTTGGAAGGGACCTTTATAGATCATTTAGCCCACCCCCCCTGCAGAAGCAGGTCAACCTAGATCAGATCGCATAGGAACATGTCCAGGCAGGTCTTACTGGCACTTGTCAACCAGCACTCTGATTGATTATAAACTAACCATGAGCCAGCAATGTGCCCTTCTGGCCAAGAAGGCTAATGGCATCCTGGGATGCATCAAGAAGAGTGTGGCCAGTAGGTCAAGGGAGGTTCTTCTCCCCCTCTGCTCTGCCATATCTGCTGAGGCCTCATCTGGAGTACTGTGTCCAGTTCTGGGCTCCTCAGCTCAAGAGGGACAGAGAACTTCTGGAGAGAGTCCAGCGCAGGGCCACCAAGATGATCAGGGGACTGGAACATCTTTCATACGAGGAAAGGCTACGGGAACTGGGGCTGTTGTAGCTAGCAACAGGACAAGGGGTAATGGGATGAAGCTGGAACACAAAAAGTTCCACTTAAACATAGGAAAAAACTATTTCACTGTGAGGGTGACGGAGCAGTGGAACAGGCTGCCCAGAGGGGTTGTGGAGTCTCCTTCCTTGGAGGTCTTCAAGACCCACCTGGACATGTTCCTGTGTGACCTGATCTAGGTGGGACCTGCTTCTGCAGAGGGATTGGACTAGATGATCTCTAAAGGTCGTTTCCAATCCCTACCATTCTATGATTCTATGATATTATTCTATTTTCTCTTCATATTTTTCTAGTATCATACACAGGAACATATTGCCTTGTAAGAATGACTTTTGGGGGATGCATTAAGAAAGGCTAAATGAAAGTATATGTTCAGCTTCCCAGATCTGGAATTCATTTAAAGAAGCAGTTGACCAGAGATGCTTGTGCCTGAGTGGTCATATTAGTAATGGGTCCACTGATAGACCTAATGAAGGCGATTATCTGAATTTAACATGTGGCCTTTTTCAGTCTGACTGTTGGTCCAGATGTTCTCTGATTAACCATCTAATTGAAGTCTGATTTAACGGTTGTGATGGTATCTGGCTTTCTGGACTTTAGGAATTGTAATTTTAGAAATGGTTTCTGCGAGTGATGTTATCTTAACTGTAATGGAATGGAAGAACTCAGACAGTTTCATATTTTTCTGTTTTGTTGTTTGATTGATTTCTTTTTAAGAGGAAGACTAAAAATATTAAGATTGGAAAGGATAATGTTAGCAGGTGTCATAAATAACACAAAATTCACCTGAGACAGACTTTGCATGGGGATGAACATCTTTATAAGAAAAACCCTTGTATTTGGATGAGGTGCTTTAAGAACCAGTTATGTACTTCAAGTTTCCTGGCTCATATGAGCTTGGAGATGGTATGTGTCGTTTGATTTTGTAATGGTGTTGTAATTAATTGTACAACTAGATAAATTATACTTTGTTTTAATAATAGAAAGACACTGGTATTAATGAAGTAGAAAATACACATCTGAGTACTTGGAAAATGATGCCTAGGTTTTGGGGTTTTTTTTAGTTGAAACACAACTAATTCCTTTCCAATTCTCAGTGCTGCATTTAAATTTGTTTCTATTTTTGTTTAAAGTCACAATAAAAACAAGGCAGCTTATTACCATAGAGCATGCACTCCACAAAGGGGAATTGTGAAAGTTTCTTTCCTATTTTAAGTTCATTTAGGAATTACCACTTAAGCATGCTTTATGTAGTATCTAAACAAAGTAGGTGCTTGTTTTTTTGTACAAAGATGGATACCGAACAACAGTACTGAGAAAATACTGAAAGATAAAATAAAAGATAAAATAAAATCAATGCCAATATGTCCAAATAATAATTTTCAGTAAGTGAAATCTCTGGATTTCCAAGGCATTATAGAATGAAAGTGCTGAATGTGGTACTTGGGATTTTTAGTGACAAAGAATCTGGTTTGGCCTGTAGTTACACAAAAAGGGCACCTCGGCCATGGGGACACCCAAGTGGGACAAGTCTTGTAGCATAGGCACAGTAGGAGGGAGCGCATGGTATTGGCCACTGTTGCCATTGCTGTCTGACTGAAAGCTGATGCTGCTTCCAGGTGACTGCTTCTTCCTTTGTTGGCAAACAATGATCTCATAAAAGCATCCCTGCTGTAGGATGCAGGGCTGTAGAAGACAGAGAACAAGAAAAATTGTCTGATCTCTGACTGTGTTGCCTATGTTATAAAATAAATATAATTTTGCTGTTGTGTCACTTCACATTTTATAATCCCCCATTACTTACAGTCTCCAGACTTTTCATATATATTTATGTATGTTGTGTGTAATTGTTTTCTTCTTGTTATTTAAGGAAAAATCTTAGGTTTAGCATTGATTTTTTTTAAAAAAAACCACACCTTTTTCCTCAGTTTATAATTTACTGCAAACTTCCCTTTCTTCACCAGGGAATATGGATTTTTTTTTAATTCATGGCCTATCTTCCCCTACAGTGCATTAATTCCATTGTAGAGGAGTTTTTCATAAACATGCAGGATTCTGACTTTAACTTGGAAACTCCACTGACGTTCTCTATTCTGTTTCAGGTAAAGGAATCTCGCATTCTGAGAGGGGACCAACTCTAGTATGCATGTTCTAGGTTTTAGGTTTAGGCTGCTTTTTCTGGGGATAGTCGTGGAGATCTCGGTGATGAATCATCAGTTAATACCTGTCAAAGTCCAGGTAGTCACAAGAACCCTGATATACTCACACATATTGACTCCTTTCTTGTTCTTTGGCATTAACAGCTGTCAAAACCTGGTAAACTATATGCTTTCACAATTTGTTTAATTGGATAGTTAGGAAATGGCATACAAGAAAAGCTTTTCTTTTTAATTTTTTTTCTTTAGTCTGGCTGAACATCTGTAGTATTAGGGGCTCATTATCTCTGAATTGGCATAGCAAATCAGCAGCATCATTAAAACGCCACATTAAGATGATTAAGTTTCTTTGTTACCCAGTTGACTTTTTGCATGTGCTGAGGATTTCAAGATTATGACCCCACTCCTTGTAAAACACTTGAGCAACATCACCCTTCTGTACTGTTGTCTTTAATAGCTTCTGGCTTTTATTCTTTGTGCTTTTCATAACACTACTGAGAAACTTTGCTTAACAACATTACAAAACTTATGTTCTTTTCTTTCTCTTTGATGCTGAGGTCTTGGATTAAATATAGCAACTAGGGGCTTTTCCTCCTGAGACTTCCTCTTGGAGAAAATCACTAAGATAACACTCAACTTGTTTTAATTGTTTGTTACCATTTTTATTCATGCCTTTTCTAAGAACAGCTACAAGCACTGTTCATATGGTGACTCAGTCTGAAGTTACCACCACAGCTTTATTTTGGATATTTTCCAGAACCCATTGTTTTTAGAGTATTTCAGGTGAAACAAAAATATTGCTCTGGAGTATGTCTTTCATCTTGTAATCATCTCCCCAGGAAATGAAACCATGTGCATCAGCCTTAACGCATCACACGGGTACTTTGTTGTGTAAAATTGACAACATTTTTTTCTGCAGTGTATATTACCTTCATGAACTTCCTCAAGAAAAAATAGTTACCTGAGCTGGACATCATGTATTCTTTTTTCCTCTTACAATCCCTTTATGTTTCGAAGTATAGAAGAGATGGTAGCACTTCTTTTTTCAACTTTGTTAGTGTTGTTAGGGATAATCATGGCTTTCCTCTGATAAATTTCCCTCTTCTACTTGAAGTTACATCTGCCTTCCTCTTGGTTAATGCCTGGAGACTCCCTAATCTCATTAAAATATATTAATATGATTTTTAAGTGACAGCTATAAATTTTTCCACACGGCTGCCAATTTCCTGATCTCACAGTGTTCCCTGTGTGTGCCAGTATGCAGAGCAAAAACTGGAGCTGAAAAAGGACTTTGTTTGCCTCAAACCTCTGCAACTACTTGGTTAACTTCAAGTTGACCTGCCCTAAGACATCTTTTCCTCAGCCTGCTTTGTACCAAAGCTTTCTTCTGTATTGCTGTCAGGAAGGCAGATTAGACTCTGAGCAATAACAGGTGTGTGTTAGGACAGAAAAAAATCCAAACCTCCTAACACTTATTTGGTTAAAAAATAAGAGTCTCTTCTGTAGTGCCTTCTGCTGTCTGTTGTTCTCAAGCATCAGAAGGTGAACTTTTCCATTGAGGTTCTTCAGATGCCTACATGCAAACAGAAGAGCACCCAAGCTTTGGTGGGACATCGCTGGCAAGCTGGAGTGGAGGGATGTTTGTTGGGGGGAGGCAATGGTGGAAAAGCCTTGATCAGAATTTGTGTGCATCCTTCTTTCTTAGTGGAGGAAAACAGAAGCAGTCAGCATGCAATATGGAAAATGCACAGGTAATTATTTTCCACCATGGAACCATAGGATGGTTTGCCCAGTTTGTGCCAGTCAGCAAGTGCATGAAGAACTCAAACCAGTGTTCATGCTACACTCCATTAACACTGACGTAACTCCATAAGAGCGAAAAGCTGTGAGCCATGAACTTGTGCTGAGAAACAGTAGAAAACAATAGAGAAGTCTCAGTTGGAAGGTTACTAGTCCTCCACTGCTCAGCAATTGCATTTGATGCATACAAAAGGTGAGACATTAAGTAGAAAGTGGGAATTAAAATTGTATCTGAAAGTACCAACAAGGTGCAGCTGCAATGTGTACTTCCTTTTACCATGCTGTACAGAGTGTAACACATTATTTTGGAACTGCCTCCTTCTGAGAAGGGAAAAAACCCAACTAACCAACCAGCCAACCAAAAAACTCCCTTTTTTTTTGGAAGAGAGTTTCTGTTGAAAGCTGCTTTCAGCAACTGGTAATATTTTTTTCTGATTGAAGGAATCTTGATAGCAGGGTCACTATTGCACCCTCAGACATGAAGCTAGCAGCAGAAGGTCCCTGCAGGGGAAACTGTTTCAGTGAGAGTAGGAATCCCCAGGATGTGAAGCAGAGCACCAGTAGTCCCACAGGAAGATAAGTGTCCCACAATGTGAGGAAACAAACCATCCTTCTGTGGATATCATCATGCTGGGAGACCACCAGAAGAACTCAATTTTCCACACTGCTGTGGATTCTTGCGTAGGATAAGGAAATTGTCACCCACTTGTTTCTTCCACCTTACTTCAACTGGAAGAAAGATAGATTGGCTGGGCTTAGTGCAAACACTTGGGATAGAGAAGGGCTTTTCTCACTAAAATATAGTTGAACATTTTGATTTCATGAAAATATTGGTTGCCAGATCTTTATTTTTCAGTGCTGCTTTTATGTTGCCACCTCATTTTTGCTGTCACCCATTGTTTGTTCTCGGCATTTGATGTGGTTTATTACTCAGAAGCAGAGCTAATACATATTCAGCAGTCCATGTTCTGTACTTTGGAGAAAGGACAAGTGATTCAGTGCCATATTTAACTGTCTGACCTTCAGTTTCAGGGAGGAGCGGGTGGCAATGAAAATAATACTTTAAAACAGGAAACTATGTCTTTTACCTCTTTAATACTTTTTTCACTTGGCAGCTTGAGGTGTAACTCAGGTGTCAGCCATAGCCTATCTCTTGTCTAGATAAAAAAGTCAGCTTTAAGCAGAAAGAAGCTATCCTGTCCATCCAGAAGGACTTTCATGCAAGTGCTGGTAATGCTGGAGTTAAGAGTGGAAAGGAAATGCAACAACACATAATTTGATTTAAATCATCAGCTGTTTATGTAGTATGACCAATTTGCTTATCTTTTTACATGGGAGAATTATTGTTATTACATTTTTAGCTACTTGTTACCTTCTCCTCTTGCTGTGAAATGATATTTATTTAAGGCGATCTCTTTGCTTTCCTCTGGACATGGCTGCAGGTCCAGGGACCTACATAAAGGCTGTGAATGCTGATCTTCAGGAGTCATTGGGTACTAGCAACATGATTTTGGACAAAGCTTTTAACATTTCTAGGATACAGTTACAGGAAATCTTTACCCTGCCTCTCATACTTTTACTCACATAGTAACCTTATGATACAGGTATCAAGATTACCAGATGCTCCTCACATATTTGAGATCTTTGGATAAAAATCACAACTTGCAAGTGAAAATTAGGATTATTGATTAGGCTGAACTGTAGAGTATCTATGCCATGGGAGCACTGGAAGTCTTATACTGGATCAGACATATTTTTTAAGCAGATTTCAAGCACCAGCAGTCTCACGGGAAGATATAAGTTTCCTTTTTCATTTGAGTCTTTCTGTGTTTTCAATTCACAGGAGTAGCCTGAGGCACTAATTTCTACAGGCTAATTGTGAGTTGTGGGAATAAGTCTTTTCTTTTGAATCCTGAATAGTACACTGTAATTTCAGGAGAAATTTTTACTGTATTATACTTTTATAAACCATAGAAGGAAACTATCCATCAAAGGTAATTAGCAGGCAGGTGAATATTTTTAAAAGTTATCTCACTGTGAGTATCTTAATGATACATGACCCGTGAGGATTCATGTCTGAACTGCATTTCTTCATCTTTGGGTGTTTAAGTAAAACTTTTAGGAAGATTGCTAATGGAACTTTGTGTAATTTTTTGTGAGTTTTTTTCCTAAGATAAAAATTGTGCCCCAAATGAGCAATTTTTTTCACTTCTGTGCATTTTTTTACCTGCAGATGATGTGGTTAAAGTGAAAGGTGAATACATTGAAAGAGAGGAGAGTGCTTTAAATTCAGAGCCTGTGGAAAGCCCAGAAGAATCTGAAATGCTTTACATCTGTCCTAGAGAATATAACAAATACGAAATCATTAAACTGGAAAGACATCCTGGTTCATATGACGACGTCAGGCCAGCTAGTGGAAAAATGAACTGTGATGTCTATGCATTAGCCTGCATTAGCCTCAATGTCTTGATGGTTCATAAGCATAGCCCTATATTATATCCCTATATTATGCTTGTAAGAGCTGAATACTGAAAGGATAATAATTTGTGACCTAGACTACTCATTTTTAAAAAAGGGTTCCAGAATCAGGATTTGTGTGTTCTGTCGTTGACGTCACATGTGATCTATAGCAAGTTGCTCACTTTTCTGTGCCTCACTTTACCCACCTTATTATCAGGATTGAATGTTAGTAAAAAATATGTTTGTCAGGCATTTTAAGAATTTTGGATGAAAAGCACTATATAATTTAAGTATTTCAACCACAAAACACAAGTTAGATTAGTTTTGTGCTGCCATTTTCACTCTATGTATGTATTTCTCTCTGTGCTATCCTTTGGCAATCAACCAATGAGCATCTTAGCTTTCGACTTGCCTTAAAATCAGTCTTTATTTTTTTTCCTAAAAGTTACTAGCTCATTGGAATCAACCTCTTCCAGAACACTTATTTCCATGGAAAAACTATGTAGTGTTTTCCATAGTTGTGCATGTGTTACAAGAAGCTCTGACACCAGGGCTGTGTGTAACTCCCACTGAAGTCAACGGAAGGGCTGCCTGTGTTTCTATAGAAAGACATCGATCCACTATCTCATTCTTTCCTCTTCCAAAAAGGGAAGGGCACGAGGGTAGCATGATACCCACATAACCATTAAATATCCTTTCTTATGTCATTTTAAGGTGAACGACCATTCCAGTGTAATCAGTGTGGAGCTTCCTTTATTCAGAAGGGTAACCTCCTCCGCCACATTAAACTACATACTACATGCCTGCCAAAGGAGGAATGCGCTAACAGATCACTTAAGGACACATTCTGGTAAGTGACTTCAAAGACACTTCATGTCTTTTAGATATGTGTCATTAGGACACTAGATGTGGAAAATAGTCAGAAAAGTTTGCTCAGCTGATCTAGTTGTGAAGAGTTGACAGAGAGCAGTGACCACTCACTCTGCCTGCCGTGCTGATGGGACCATCTCTGTTCTCGGTGCAGAAGGAGGGCACAGGGAAACCCACCGTCACAGATGCATGCTCTCAGAAACTGCCAGCCTCTATACCTGCTTGTACAAACCAGCTCCTTGGTATTCTCCAGTGAGTTGAGACAGCTATGCCAGCAGGCTCTGAATTCAAGTGGTAGTGTGAAGATGTGCTTTGCTGGGACTTGCTCCCATTCCTGTCCTGAGCTGTTGGGACAGCTCGAGGAGCAGAATCCAGGGGAGCATGATACTATTGCCAGTTAACACCTCTCTGTCATGCAGTGCCTTTCATCTGAATGTATTAACATGCTCAACAAACACCAATTTGTTTTCTTGTGGCTTTTCTCAAGACTGATAGGGTGCTCATCCATTTTATAGATGGAAGGAATGGAGGCACATGCTGAAGACGATGGGAGACAAGCCCACCCTGTAGTGCAACAAGTCTCAACTTTATTTGCAAAGATACAACTCTTTTATAGATACAATAATCAGGCTCATACATATTGCAAAAGCTAAGCTCATCATTGGTTCCCAGTTAGATGCAACCCCCCCCCCCCCCCCGTTTCAACATACTTCGGATGCTTGTGGCTGCTCAACCCAAACTAAGTTCCTGTTTTCTCATCCTGTTATCATACAACTCTCTTACTCTCACGTCCTTGAGCAAGGGTCCAATATCTTATCGCTTAATGCTTACTGCCTAACCAGCTGTATTCTATCATGTCCTCTTTCCTCTAGCCAAGTCTCCACAAAACTCTCTACAGGCACAGAGCTGAGGTGACTTGAACAAGAAGCCAGGTATAAATTGATTAATCTTAGTTCCCCTGGTTCTACAAGAGCCAGAGTGTGCTCAATCTCTGATTGACCTCACCGTCCACTCATCCAAGCCACACTGCCTGAGCTTTCTGATGAGGTTGTTATCGGAGACAGTGTCAAAAGTCTTGCTGTAGTCAAGGTAGATGACATCTACTGCTCTCTCCTCATCTAGCCAGTCGGTTATGCACTCATAGAAGGCTATCAGGTTGGTCAGACAGAATTTCCCCTTGGTGAATCCATGTTGACTCCCCCTGATAACCATCTTTTCCTTCATATTTTTAGTGATGACATTGAGGATGAGTTGTTCCATCACCTTTCCAGGGATGGAGGTGAGGCTGACCAGCCTGTAGTTTTCTGGCTTCTTTATTTCCTACATTGATGCTATTATGTGGCTTATTTTATTAGATGAATGGATACTCATGGTTGTGGACAACAGTTGTTCACATGTCTTAGTCCGTTTGGTGCTTCCTTTTTTTTAGAATAAAAAGTGTTGGTCAGAATCAGAATTTGCAAAGTGGCATGAATCTAGAGCATGGAATGGGAGTGACATCCCAAAGATCCCCAGTAGATCAGCTAAGGAGGTAGTGAGAGTTAAGAGACTTCTCTAAGTATAGGACTGTCTTTGAAAAAGGCTAAAGGTAAAAATGGATCAAAACAGAGTTGTTCTCAGTTTCCTTTTTGCGGTCTCAGTGCTGCAGTTCTGAACACACTTTGGTGAAAAACATAACTGCCATAATCTCTGAGCTTGCTTCACCTGAATGTTTCAAATCCTGAAATGAACTTGTGTGATTTATGTCACACAGTACACCAGTAAGTCAGGAAAGAATTACTGCTCCCATTCAGAGTCAGGGAATCCCAAAGGATTATAC
This sequence comes from Colius striatus, assembly GCF_028858725.1. NCBI lineage: Eukaryota > Metazoa > Chordata > Aves > Coliiformes > Coliidae > Colius > Colius striatus. The sequence continues at coordinate 22,230,478 of NC_084789.1, read as the reverse complement.
AATGAATTTGTAGCAGAGCTGAGGCTACAGTCTCAGAATTCAGGTTCCCATTCTTTTTCTATGAAGCCTTAAAAAACCCAAACAAACAATATTTTTTTTAAGACCTAGAGCTTCCTAGTCTTGATTGTGAATTCCAAATTGATTTTTTTTTCATAGAAAAGGCTAAACTGAGTTTTCAGAGATGAAAACTAAAATGTAGAATTATCTTTAGAGGTGACAATGTTAACCAAAGCCCTTTAATAATTGCATTTAGCAATATGATTATGATGCAGAGATCCTACAGACATGATCACAAGCCAGGCCTGCAAACCAGAGTGAAGACCTGTTGATACATGATGACAACTGTGTGGGTAAGAGAGTCCTTACTCTGTTGTGCAGTGAGCAGGCTGATGTAACAGGCTTTATGACATATGCATACACAAAAGCATCTGTCATGTTTAACTCTGAGAGTTAAACAGAAGTTCTGAAATTAAAAATCTCGTAAAATTATGCTCAAGAATTAACTTGAGCGGATGTCCTGCCTGTCTAACTTTCCCTTAGAGTTTCAACATAATCTGATGTTTTGTCACTCTATGTAAACTGTTAGGTAGTGTCTTGGTATTCTGTGTTGGAAGCAGGTGCATTTGAGCAGTCAGTGACTACATTTATGTGAGTCTCTATACATACTAATTTGGAATAAAAATCAGCCTAGAAAAGCCATATGTTATTGCCTTTAAGGCTGTGGATCTGATTATCATGTATGTCACAGGGTTGCAGCCTGATGAAACAGCACTAGGGTAGTGCTGAGGTGAACCCCACTGTCCCATCTACCCTGAGTCATACTCATAGCAGGTATTTGTGACATTGAGTGCTTCTGAGGCACTTCACATTTTCAAAGTGCTGAACAAACAGTAACAAATAGTTCTGGCTGAGGTTTGGTGAGTCATGGTTGGTGCTGACTGAAACTCCTATGGTATCAATAACTGCAATAATAAAAAAGTAAGGAGTGACTGACGTTTGCATGTGTAGGGAAATGCTGCACGCTAAGCTATGGAAGGATGATGCTGCATTTTTATCACCTGCTGTATTAGCAAACTGTAGTTTAAGTCCAGTGCTTAATAAAATTTCATTTGACGGGACCAGAGAGCTACTGGAGTGCTTGATCATTTGCCTCTAGCACTACTTCTCTCTTATGTAGCTTATATTTCCTGTTTTAGGTATGCTAGTGCTATGATACAATAATACAACAGCTAGGATTCTGGCATGGTGAAAGCAAATCACCCTTCCTTGTCTTCATTTTACTTGAATATCAACTCATGAGCAGTCTCTTAAAATGCACCCCTGTGGTCCCTATTGCTGAAACTTTGAGTGCCACATTTTAGTACACAAGCCCCACTATTGATACTTGTTCTTCAGGCGAGAGCAAATTGGGAGGGAGGGGTAAGTCACAGCAGTTATATTCAGTATTAGTCTGGCAGTAGTGATATGAGGTGACAGTCCTTCAATGTGGCTGATCCAGCTTGAAAGCCTGTGCAGCCTCAACGAGGTGAGAGCCCACAGCCATTTCCGTGAAACAGTGGGGTAGCACGGACAGGGGAGAGCTCTGGAGAGTGCTGAGATCCTCCAAACAGCCAGTGGCCTGGTCTCAAGGGAGTAGCTGTAAGGCACATGTACTTTTCCTAAAATTAGAAATTCTAGAGGTTGTAATGAGCTTTAAAACACCTAATGCTAATGCCAAAGAAAAAACATTCTTAATTAATTTTAACTGTAGCATTTAGGAAAAAAAATGAAGTGATAATGATGTGGGAAAAAATGAGTTAGAAGTGTTAGAATCTTGCAAGGCAGTATTATGTTGATTTTAAGGAGACACTTCTATATTTTTCAGTGAATAGTTCAGAAGACATGATGTCTGATTGATCCCTAAAACAATGTAGCAAGAGGGCCTGATGTCTTACACTGGAGACTGGAAGCATTGTGTCAGTCTGCAGGTGTCGCACAGTCTTACTCAGTATCAAAAAGACAGGTGCACAGAGATTCTGTCTCCATTGACATTTTGTAACCTGACCTTCCAGCCAGTTTATTTTACACTTCCTCTTGCTAATAAAGATACTGGGTTTGTATGGTTTGTGCTCTCCTTGCATGAGTTCAGGACTGCAAGATCAGTGTGTGTTTTTCTGCTTAGTTCCACTGACCGTAGCTGGTGCCCAAGATGCAAAGAACAAGAATGACAGAAAAAGCAAAACAAGTTTACAGCAGCTCTCCAAACTGTTTCTTCCCAATTAGTGTGGCAAACTCCAGAGATTAAACCATTCATCTCTTTGGGGTTTTTTTTTCTTTTTTATCTTTTTTTTTCCCTTTTCACCTACATGTTGTTTTTGTTGGGTTTTTTTTTCCTTTTCACATTTTTCAAACTAGCAAGCGTGGAGGCAAGGCACATCAAGGCAGAGATGAAGAGTGAAAGAGCCTTTGTGCTGGACAGGCTAGCAAGCAACATGTCAAAACAAAAAAGCTCAATGCCTCAGAAATTTATTAGTAAGAACAAAAACCCTTTTCATCTACAACAGTTAAATATGTGCAAGTTGGTAACCTATAGTACAATACCTTTGCTTATTTGAAACATCCGTCTCAAGCTGATAACATAAAACTAAAGATTATCAATGTCATGGTTTGGCACAGCTAGCACAGCAGCACCATGACAGTCTCTCGCTCGGTGCCCCCATTCACCCCCACCCTTGTTAGGATGGCGGAGGCCCAGAGAAATGGGAGTAAAAAGATAAGCAAGGTTGTTGTGGATTGAGACAAGGGCAGGGAGGGCTCACTGTCAATTACGGTTCTGGGCAAAACAGACTCCAGTATTTGACTGAGAGAGGAAAGTAGGAAAGTTTATTCTACAAGAAACAGAACAGAATAAAAGCAAAAAGGGAGTAGGATGATAAGAAAATTACAACCAGAACTTTAAGATCTCCCTCCTCCATCCCTCCTTTCTTCCTGAGCCCAGCTCACTGCTTCTTTGCTAGCTGGGCCAAACCACGACATTAAGTAATGTGTGAAAGAATTACTCACTCGGTCTCTTTCATCCCTGGGAAGTATGTTTGTGAGAGCAGTCTGTCCAACTTTGATTTGACTTCTGTGACTGGATGTGTAGGAGTACAGATCTGCCAGGGCAGCTTGGTGATTTCTTGGGAAACAATGTTTGCACAACAGCCGCTGATTTTTCATTTTGTTGGGTAAAAGGTATAGAGATGTCTGCTAACAAAGCATCTTTGTTTGCCTCATTTCTGTGAATGGAGTCTATTGATTAGGGGAAAGAAAAAAAAAACAACCTTCATTATTATTTGAGGAGTTCACAGAGATTCATACAAGCACCAGGAGTCTGCCTCGCTTTCTTTTTTCACATTTTAATTTCCAGTAGCTAGTCGTGTGCACAGCCCTGGGTCTCAAACAAGGCTGTAGATCAGCAAGCTATATAGTTGAATTTTAACCTCTGCACCAGACCCCCCTTCAAAGCTTCTCCTTTTTCAATAATTTGGTGGCACTTTGCCTGATACCAATAGCAGAGGAACTCAGAAGGATCTGATAGTGCCTGCAGAGAGAATGGCATGGTCTATCTTACCCATCCCTGCTCCTCATAGGCTCTTTTCCCTTTTTCTAAATCCTTGATACCAATTTTTTTCCTGCCTGATTGCTGCTTATTTTGAATGAAGTAATCTGTAAATCTTTCATGGAAAGTTTTACTGCACTTAACTGAGGAGGAAAAAACTCAAACAATCAATGCAACGCAGGGCCATAGCTCAGTGTTCTGGATATATCTATAAATGCAAGCATCAGATTTGGACATGTGCTTTCCTTGGGGTGTCAACTGGGACCATGGGGAGAGAGAAGTCACTCTTTCTGCAATACCTGTTCCTCCCAAAGTATCTTAGAAATGTCACACTCTGTTTTGCAGCCTGTTTTCCTGCCCTCTCGTATAAGGAGTCCGCATCTGATGTGGCTTTTTCAAACTGTGCAGCAATGTGACATGTTCATGTGTGTCAGAAGAGCATTTGGACATTTGCATTCCATGGGACAGAGCTGCTCTTTTCAGAGCTAAAAAGCCACCAGAATGATGAACACCGTGACAGCCTCAGCAATCATAGATTACATTTTTTGTGCCTCACCTTGTGACAGTGAATCCTGATCCAACATTTAGAGGGGGTCACTGGCTATTTGTGTTTTCATTGCTTTTATTTCTTTTTAGTGTCAAATTTGTTCAGATTTTTTGATTGTCTGAGCTTTTGTGAGTCATACAAATGTGCTATGTTGTATTGTTTCCTTCTGTGTGAAGCTGGATAGTGAGTTTTGCTGAGGGTTGGAAGCAGTTACATTCTTGTGGTTCGCTAACTTTTGGGGTGTTTTAAAAGAGAAATATGCCTCTGCAGTTTCATACACATTGAGTCATGGTGTTGACAGGTGACTGATAAACATCTGCACTATCCAAGTTACTGTAAGTAAGAGATGAGTGGATCTATGTTTCCAAGTCACTTGCACATGAAAATTTTGGCTTGGTCCATTATTTTTTTTTTAAAGCTATGAATGATTTTGTGCTTTATGTAATTAAACACGAGCCAGCAATGTGCCCTCATGACCAAGAAGGCCAATGGTGTCCTGGGGTGCTTTAAAAAGAGTGTGTCCAGCAAGTCGAGGGAGGTTCTACTCCCCCTCTACTCTGCCCTGGTGAGGCCTCATCCAGAGTCCTGTGTCCAATTCTGGGCTCCCCAGCTCAAGAGAGACAAGGAACTACTGGAGAGAGGACAACACGGGGCTACCAAGATGATCAGAGGACTCGAGCATCTTCCTTAGGAGGACAGGCTGCGGGAACTGGGACTGTTCACCCTGGAGAAAAGAAGGCTGAGGGGGTATCTCATTAACACTTACAAGTACCTAAAGGGTGAATGTCAGAAGGATGGGGCCAATCTTTTTTCTGTGGTGACCAGTGACAGGACAAGGGATAACAGGCACAAGCTGGAACACAGGGATTTCCACTTGAACAGGAGGAAAAACTCGTTTGATGTTGAGGTGAGGGACCCTGGCACAGGCTGCCCAGGGAGGGTATGGAGGCTCCTTCTCAGGAGGTTTCCAAACCCATCTGGACATGTTCCTGTGCCCCCTGATTGAGGGGAATCTGCTTTAGCAGGGGGTTGGGCTGGATGAGCTCTGGAGGGCCTTTCCAACCTCCATTATTCGGTGATTCTGTAATTCTGTAAACACAGAATTCAGTTACTTATTTCTAGATACTCACAAAAAAAAGCAACTTTAGGCCTTTTGGGGGATGGTTTTCTTTCTTCCCTGTTCCTGGCATAGAGGTTCTGTCTAGTTTCAAGCTTTCCAAGCCCCAGCACACCAAGTAAGGAATATGCCTCACTCCTATTTTACTATCCCTGTATCTAGTGACCCTAAATGTTTCTTCTCAACATCCATACCTAGCTGGCCGCCTTAGGTCATCTGAAATCCTGTGTAGACTTCCAAGAAACCAGGCTTGGTGGGGAGGAAGCTGTAGTTGTCAGAGGACAGTGGGGAAAATTGACTTTGGTGGCTTAGGACATACAAAAGACTTTCTCAGATAGGTCAAAGTGATGACCAGTGCATCAGATCTCAGCCAGCACTCCTCTGTTGCCGCTACCGGCAACATCACCAGGCCGCCCGCACGGATCACTCAGCCCACCCCCGCTGAGGGGACAAGATCACTTACATACACAGTATGGATGATGCTTTATTCCAACTAATTGTTTACACCATGTGCTTTTATCTGCTAACACAAGCACCTCCTTTCACTCCACCCCGTGCCCACCTCTTCTGTACCCTCCACCTCTTGCGTTACAACCCGGATGTCTACAACACTCCTCTGCTTTTTCTATTGAAGAGGGGTATGTTTCTTGGGGGACATGTCCAGAATGAAGGGTTGCAGTCTTGGTACTAAACATGGAGGATTTTGCTTCATTATCCAGTAGCTCTTTTACAAGTATTTTCATTAATGATTATTTACCTTTTCATAGGAAAAAAAGATGAGAGAAGTGAATCTATGGAAGCTTTGACAATATTTTTCCCCTTGCATCCTAGAATAACTTAAAAAAAATAATGATAATTTGTCCACTAAGTATCCTCACCATCTCCTATATAACATTCTTGCTTCCAAGGCTGGACTTTGAAAAGTAAATAACAGCCTCCTCCCAAAACCGCACCCAAAATCTTATTGTGTATATGAACAGCCTCTTTCTGCACAGAATATTTCACATCTCTTGATTTTCCAGAGACTACTGCCATTTAGCAAAGGCATGGCAGAGTTTAAGTACTTTTGTACTCACTCAGGTAATTGAACACCTCTCCTCTCTTGCAGGTGAGAAACAACATAGTTTTGATGTTAATTACAACTCCAACTTTCTGTATGAAAAGGTGAGCGACATAATGCAAGGGCACATGATGGACCAGGCCATAAACAACACCATCACCTACCTCAGGGCTGAGGCCTTGCGCCCTCTTGTGCAGACACCACTGGCTCTTACCTCTGAAATGGTGCCGGTCGGCAGCAGCCTGTACCCCATCCCACTGACCCACACCAACGTGGTGCCCAACGGCACCTCGCAGGATGCCAACAAGAGCCACGGCCACCTCAGGGACAAAAGTCTGTCTTCCAACTGAGGCCTTTCCCCCAACAACAGCGGCCAAGACTCCACAGACACTGACAGCAACCACAAGGAGCATCAGAATCCCATCTTCCAGCAGAGCCAACCCATCCCCACTCCAGCCCACAACGGCCTCCAGGCCCTGAAGGATTTCCCCAGGCCCTATGACATAATCAAGCCCCCGCCATATGCCCCAGGATGCCTTCAAGGTAATCAACAAGGAAGGGGAAACCATTGCGATCTATCGTTGCAACCATTGTTGTGTCCACTTCTTGGATTACGTGATGTTCACCATCCACATGGGCTGCCACGGCTTCCACAACCCCTTTGAGTGTAACATCTGCAGGTACCACAGCCACGATCGATACGAGTTCTCCTTGCACATAGCACGAGGAGAGCACAGAGTGATCCTCAAATAAAAGGACTAAGGGATTCCGAGGTCAGAGGGGGAGGCTTGGTTTGGTTTTAATTAGTATCAAGAAATTTCTTGCCTATTTTTCTACGCCAGTTTTCAGACACTCAGCCTCATTTCCCAGGCCTGTAGCTCCATGCCAGAGGGCTTAGGCACAGCTGCCCCCACCCCCCCGCCTTGTTGCTCCCTGCCCCTTGGAGTGGAGAAAGTTAGTCAAATCTGCAGAAACTGCAGCAAAGGAGGAGGCTGCATCTCTGATGTCACTCCTGCATGTCCCACAGGTGCTGCGCTGTTGCCACAGCCCCACTGTGCCATTAACTCATGCAAGAAGTGGGGATAACACAAAAATATTTCCTCTCCCCCCCAACACCCCATCCTGTCCCCAAGGTGCCTGGAAACAGCTGGGCCCAGGGGAGAGGGCCCACGTGTTGCACAGGCATCTGCATGTTGCTGTGGCTGCCATCCAGCCCCTCACACATGGGGCTGGGAGGTCCTGGCAGGGGCTTGAGGGGGGAGCTGCACTGGGGCTCCCCCATCCCTGCCACATGTGCATCCCTGCAGCCACTGTCTTGGGCCTCCTTGGCAGCATGAAGCAAGGTGGGAGCCAGGAAGGCTTCTGAGAAATGGCCTTGGGGGTTGAATCATGCCAGGCCTCCTGTGGTTCCCCCTGCTCTCACCTCCTGGGTGCAGTCACGCCAGGTGCCCACACACCAGCACCCTGGTCCCAGCCCAGGGGAGCATGTGCTGCCCCCTCCTCCCTGCCATCACCCCCCTGAGCTGGAGGGAAACTCCTGGGGCAGCACAGGCTGTTGGGGTCCTCTCAGCATGCCAGCACCTGCACCCACCATGAGCCCTGTACCCAGTAGCCCTGCACCCAGCCTGCACCATGCAACCCACGAGCACTGCACTGCTCCCTGCAGCCCCTCTGCACTCCCCAAACACACCATGCACCCCTTGCACCCTGCTCCTGTCCCTGCATCACCTCCTGCACCCTGCACTGCAGCTGGACATAGTGCCCTAAAATCAGAATCCCAGAATGGTAGGGGTTGGAAGGGACCTCCAAAGCTCATCCAGCCCAACTCCCTGCTAAAGCAGGTTCCCCTTGATCAGGGGGCACAGGAATGTGTCCAGATGGGTTTGGAAACATCCCAAGGAGACTCCACACCTTCCCTGGGCAACCTGTGCTGGGGTCCCTCACCTCAACAACAAACAAGTTTCTCCTCCCGTTCAAGTGGAACAACCTATGTTCCAGCTTGTGCCTGTTACCCCTTGTCCTGTCACTGGCCACCACAGAAAAAAGATTGGCCCCATCCTTCTGACATTCACCCTTTAGGTACTTGTAAGTGTTAACGAGATCCCCCTCTCAGCCTTCTTTTCTCCAGGCTGAACAGGCCCAGCTCCCTGCAGCCCACCAGTGCCATGAGGCTCCATGCCAAGAGTGGGATTGCCACTGTCCATTGTGCCAAAGCCCCCCACCACGTGGCATTTCCAAGCCCACAGCAGTGGGACAACTGGGACCAGAGCCTTGGAGTGCCACGTGCCGGGGTGGGGAAGTGGGCTGGGTGCCCCTAAGGAGTGGGGGGCAGGCAGGCACAGGAGCAGCTGCCAGCTTTTCCCAGTTTTGTCATGGATGCTGCACTCTCGGAAGAAGTCGCTCAGCTTTTTCACCTGGGGCTGCTTAAAAAATACCACTCCCAATTTTAATACAGCAGTGACAGTTGCTATTTCAGGCTGGGAGCAGGAAGCGAAACCCCACTTGGATCTCAGCTCCACTCACCCCCCCCTCCTCACACACCCCTCTGATCTCCCCCCGAGCTGAGTCAGTGTCTGGGCTGTGGTGTGGGGGGGCCACGGGGGCTTATTTGAAGCCCAGGAGCCGAGCATCCACCTTCATCTTCCGCGCCTTCCAGCAGAGCAGGTGGATGGCACGGAGGCTGAGCTGCAGCACCGTGTCGTACTTGAACAACAGCTTGTAGAAGGCATTGGTGAGCAGGGCCCCACTGGGGTCCGCATGTTTCAGGGCGGTCATCGGCATGTGGGCCGTGTAGGTGTCGGAAGGGTGGCCGTGCTGCCTCGATCACCCGTAGTGTGTGCTGCACCAGGCAGAGGGATGACACTGTCCCCTTCCTGTCCTCATCCTCACACTCATCTCCTTTCCATCCTGTCTGCAGCCCATCTGTATCTCCATCCCCAATTCCATCTCCATCTGTCCCAGCCCCATCTCCATTCCCATTCTCATCCCACCTCCTTACCATTCTCATCCTATCTTCAGCCAGTCCCAAACCCTTCCCATCCCATCTCATCCCCATTCTCATCCCTGTCTCCATCCCATCCCCACCCTATCCCCACTCCATATCCATTTCCATCCTATCCCCTCTCCATCCCATCCTCACCTCATCCCCACCTCATTTCCATCCCATCCCCTCTCCACCCCATTCCCATCCCATCCCATCCCATCCCATCCCATCCCATCCCATCCCATCCCATGCTCACCCCATCTCCATCCCATTTCCATCCCATCTCCATTCCCATCCATTCCCCGTTCCCATTCCAACTTATTCCATACCTATCATACCTCATTCCATCCCCTCCCCATCCATCCCCAACCCTGTTCCCACCCAGGCTGAGCTCCATCAGGATGGAGCTCAGGGAGAAAGGTGCTGTCAGAGCAGGACCTGGGGGAGCACTGCTTCTCCTTAGGCCTAATTGAAGCTTCTCCAGGTAGCTCAGGGGCTACCAAGGGGGTGAAGAGGTTGAGGAGAGGCCACCCCTACATCCTCAGGGGTCTGTCCCTGGCTGGCGAAGACGTCCCTGGAGTTGCGCACGTAGAGGTTGGTGAAGATGTTGGCCGTCTTGGGGTCAGTCCACGAGTAGTCGGTGCGTTTGGCCTCCTCATACAGCTTTGTCTCAGACTCCGTCATCACCGGCCCCGGCTCCACCAGGCTGATCCTGCCCCAGGAGACAGGGTGCTGGGGACCCCCGGCACCCCCCAACTCCGTCTGGCCCAAGGGGGGACACCAGCCAGTAGCCCCTCCAGCCATGTTGAAGCACAATGCCTGCACCACCAGACTCTTGCAGAAACCCTCCACTGCGAACTTGGAAGTGGTGTATTGAAGACGATGCCTGGGTGGGTGGGGGAGTCTCAGTCAGGGCTGGGGGAGCGAGGGCTGGTCCCACTGAGGTGCCCCATCCCCCCTCCTCATACCCTGCAGGTCCATGATGCTGATGATGATCATGATGTGGCCCCCACAGCAGCACTTCATGTGAGGCAGAATCTCCTTTGATTCATAGGTAGAAAAGTTTAGGTTACGGAAGCTTGCTTATCAAAACTTGCAATATTAGTTAGAAAATCACACATATAGTTCTATGAAATTGCTAGTCTTGTAAGCCCACAAACAGAGCTGTTAGAAAGACACAGCTATTTCTTGTAACAAAATTATTATTGCTCAGCACTGATAGTTTCAAGACTGGTATGTGCATAAACAAAATTATTATGGTGAAGCTATTGCGTTAGTTCTACACTTGAACATTTGGACATTGTACATCACTGATAATTACAAGGCCTGCCTAGCCCTAAACAAAACTGTTATCTGGGATGGCAGAGCTTTTAGGCCAGTTTTCATCTTGTCCAAGGACCCAGGAGTAAAGATACATCGCAAGGAAAGTTTGGATCTTAATCCAACAGCGATCCCTAATGACCACTGAAGGAAGCGAGAGGACACCGAAAGAAATAAGACAGAGGCGTAACTTGGGTGGACCGAGACAGGACTATGGGCGGGCCCTTTCCTGGAAATGTGATGAATATTCATGTTTTCTGTAAATATAAGCTGAAAATCCAAAGGCTGATGTGGGCACGTTTGGTGGAGAAAGCCCCCGTGTTCCCCAGTGCTGCAATAAAGAATACCTGCTTAATAGTCACATTGGCTATTGAGTCCTGACTGGCTTCTTCACGGCATCACCTTGACCAGGCAGACGAGGCCAAAGAAGTTGGTGTCCACGATGTTCTGCATGGCTGCCAGGCCCCAGTACTCCAGGGGCTCCACCATGCCCACCTCGGCATTGCTGACTGCAGGCACGGGGCATCAGTGGGCATCCCTTGGGGGGGGGGGCTCACATGCCCTCTGCTCAGAGGGTCCCCGATGCTCGGAGGGTCTCCAGTGTGGCATACCCCAGAAGTGGGCTGTCCCTGGTACACAGGGTGCCCCCAGTCTTGGTGTGGGATGTCCCTGGCATGGAAGGTCCCTGGTGCATGTGGTCAGGGGTTCCTGGTGCAGAGGTGGCCCTGGCATAGAGGGTTCCCAGCATGGGACAGGCTTGACATAGACAGTCCCCAGTTCTCAGGGTGTCCCAAGCCCTGGTGTAGGATGACCCTGGCATGGAGTGTCCCCAGTGCATGTGGTCAGGGAATCTCTAGTTGTGGTGATTTAGCCCTGGCTGGGTGTCAGGTGGCCACCAAGTTGTTCTATCATTCCCCCTTTTAAAATGGACAGGGGAGAGAGAAATATAATGAGAGGTTTGTGTGTTGAGATAAGGACAGAGAGATCACTCAGCAATTAGCATCACGGGCAAAACAGACTCAAGTTGGAGAGAAAAAAGGTTTGATTTATTAATGAATCATCAGAATAGAACAGGGAAATGAGAAATAAAACCAAACCTTAAAACACCTACCCCTCCCTCTTCCCTTCCTTCCCTCCCAGCAGCACAGGGGATGGGGGTTATGGTCAGTTCATTACAGATGGACTTTGACACTGCTTCTTCTCAGGGAGAGGCCTCCTCACACTGCCCACTGCTACAGTGTGGGGTCCCTCCCCATGGGAGACAGTCCCTCACCAACTTCTCCAGCCTGGGTCCTTCCCATGGGTTGCAGCTCCTCATGAACTGCTCTGACATGGGTCATCCACTGGGAGAACAGTCCTTCAGGTACCAACTGCTCCAGCCTGGGCCCCCCACAGGATCACAAGTCCTGACAGCAAACCTGCTCTGGTATGGGCTCCTCTCTCCCCACAGACTCCCAGGTCCTGCCAGGAACTTTCTCCAGGGTGAGCTTCCCATGGAGTCACAGCCTCCTTCAGGCATCCACCCTCTCTGGCGTGGGGTCCTCCACAGGCTGCAAGTGGGTCTCTGCTCCCCACTGGCCTCCATAAGCTGCAGGGGCACAGCTGCCTCACCATGGACTGCACCACAGGTCACAGGGGAGCCTTTCTGTCAGGGCCTAAGCACCCTCCTCCCCCTCCTTCTCCACTGACCTTGGTGTCTGCGGCAATATTTTCACATTCTCACTCCTTGTAGCTGCTGCAGTTTAACAACTGCACAGCAACTTCTTCCCGTTCTCAAATACATTAATCACAGGGGTGTTACCTCAGTCACTAATTGGCCAGGCCTGGATCAGCTGTGGGTCCATCTTAGAATTGTCTGGCATTAGCCCTGTCAGCTACAGGGGAAGCTTCTGGCAGATCTTTGTTTAAAGAAGTGCACATTCCCCCCCCCCCCGCCCCGGCTACCAAAACCTGGCCCAGGCAAAATCACTGTTGCAAGAGGTGGCCCTGGTATGGAGGGTCCCCAGTTCTCACTCAGGGTTTCCCTAGGAGCTCCCAAGGCTCACCCAGGATGTTGACAATGGCACCTGGGGATACTGTCAAGGCAGGCCCAGACCGAGCCCTTGTCACACACATCCAGTTCCTTATCTCCAGCATCCAGCCCAGCACTGGCCCCACCGCCACCACCAGCATCCTGCTCCTGCCCACGTTCCTCATGGTGGCAATGGCTGTGGGTGGAGGTAGCTCAGCCCCACCCCTCCCCAGGGTTTCCCCCGGGAATTGGGAGTGGGGGATAACCCTCCCCCCTCACCTCAGAAGCAGCACTGCTTGTCCAGCACCAGCTGGATGACCAGTGCCAGACCAAGAAGCAGCCAGTGACCAGCACCACCTTGGGAGCCATGGCATAGCTACAGCCTCCCTCCCTGGCCCCCTGCTTTTAATAGCAGCTCACCCAGCCCCAGCCTCCCAAATCCAGGCTTTTAATCCCCCCTCCCCCTCACTGTTAATCCCACCCCACTCCCGCGGGGATTTGCCGAGGCCACGTGGCTGAGCCGCACGTGGTACCGCTGCTCACAGGGTGGCCTTTGTGTCACCCACAGGGCACTGCAGGGACACAGCAGGATGTGGGGATGCTGCGGAGGGGGAAACTGTGGGACCAGCCCCTCCCCTCCCCACTGTCTCTTTAGAGGCAGCTCTGCAGGAGCTCTGAAAAATAACCTTTATTTGCACAGTATAAAACAGGTCACAGTTGAACTGGCCTTGTGGGGAACCATGGCGGTGGGTGCCCCCCTCACCCCTCTCCCCCCGGGGTCCTGGAGACCTCCTCTCCCAAGCTTGCCTGGCCTGGGAGTGAGGAGTGCCAACCACCCCAGGGACACTGGGGGCTGGGGGAGAAAGTGCTTGAGTGTGGGGACCCTGGGGGTAGAGACAGCACCTGGGGCACAGAGCAGGTGGTGGAGGCCAAACAGTGCTGGTGATGCCAGGCTGTGCCAAGCCATGCTATTTTAGCATTGACAGGCTGTGCTAAGCTAACCTGTGCTGATGGTGCTGGGCTGTGCAAAGTTGTGCCGTGCTAGTCATGCTGGCTGTGTTGAGCCATGCCATATTGGCAGTGCCAGGCTTTGCCAAACCACACCAGTGGTGCCATTTGTGCTGTATCAGCTGTGCTAGTCATGCTGGGCTGTTCTGAGCTATGCTGTACCAGCTGTGCCAGGCTGCGCCAAACTCTGTCAGTGGTGCCAGGCTGCACTGAGCCATGCCATGTCAGGCTGTGCCAGGCTCAGAGTGCCACGCAGGTGCAGTAGTGTCGCAGCTTGCAGGGCAAGATGCCACGGTTGATCTGGTGGAACTCCACGAGCTGGATGAGGTCAGCGAAGCGAGTTTGCCCATCGTCCATGGTGAAGTAGAGGTGACCCTCCTCCTCACTCTGCCAAGGGGATGCGGGTCACCTCTGGCACCCCCTGGCATCCCCCCCCAGCACCCTCCTGTACCCCCAGTACTCACGGGCAAGATGAGATAGTGTTTGACTCTCTGCAGATGGCACAGGGACAGGACGAAGCCTTTGGGGTTGCGCTGACTCTCTCGCACCAGGAAGACTCTGAGAGCCCCAGGGGATGGGGGAGCAGTCACTACTGGCCCTGGGCCCCCTCTGACCCCCCTGAGGTGCCAAGTACCCCTCCATGTGCATCAGGGACCACACCCCCCCACCACCGCCACCCCCCCAGGGTCCCATATCCCCCCCATGTGCTCCAGGGACCCCATTCCCCACCCTGCCAGGGTCCCGTACCCATCCACCAGGCCCTGACGGCCGATGAGCTGCTGTGTCTCCTCCCGGGAGATGCACCCGTGGAACCAGGGCTGAGTGCAATGGATGTCTGTGGGGAGGGAGTGGGGTCAGGATTGGGGACGAAGACCCCCTACGCAGTGTAGAGTGATCCTCCCACCCTTGGTCCTTGGTATAGGGACTCCCCTCATCCTCACCAGTGCTGAGCAGGGAGCTGTGGCAGGCGGCTGGCAAGCTGTACCGGTGTGTTGGCTTCTTCTGGTCATGTAAAGCAAGGAGAAGAGGGGTTAGGATGGGTTTTGGGGAAGTGGTCAGATCCTCTCCCCAGCATCTCATCTCCCCCAACTCACCTTCCAGGCCTGTGCCTCCTCCAGCGCCACACTCAGCACCTCGCTGGGGTTCTCAATCACCCGTCCCATGCACCCTGAGAAGTCCATGGCCACCAGCGTGTTGTCAAAGATGCTTCGCTGAGGGGGATTGGAGGCTGACTGAGGAGTCCTCCATGGGACAGGGGGGTTGCAGAGGGGTTGGGGGCTGAGGGGGTACTCACCAGGGGGATGGGGCCGATCCAGGGGGGCTGGTTCAACCACGCTTGTGTTTGCTGGTAGTTGCGGTAGAGCTGCATTCCATACTGAGGGGGACAGATCGGCAGCTGGGTAGGCCTCTGTCCCACATGGGGTGGGGGAGCACCCACCTGGCATGGGGACAGGGATCCCTACATCCACCTCACATGGATACAGGGACACCCATCCAATGGCTTTTCCAGCAGAGGGATGGAGACATTCCCCCAGCGTCACCCAGTATCCTTCAACACCACCAAGTATCCCCACACACCACCCAGCATCCCCCTCCATCTCCCCATTATCCACCCCATTCCCTCACCTTGAAGAGGCGAAATGCCGCCATCCAGCAGCTCAGGCTCTGCTCATCCTCACTACAGAGCAGCTTCAGGCCCTTTGTGCCACTCTGTGCCTTGGAGGGCTGCAGGGATAGGCCGGAGCCTTCATGGGGCAGCCCTGGGTGGCATTTGGGGGGCAAAGACTCCCCCCTTGGTGTGGGGAGGGGAGACAGAGGGATCATCTTCCCCATCCCCCAAACCAGGCAGGGCCATCCCCACCTTGATGCAGAACCCAAATTCAGTGGGTGTCCCATAGAGCTTCTTGCCCTGCATCACGTAGTAGATGTTGGACTCGGTGAGGTCAGCAAAGTACTGGAGGTGCCGGGGGTCCTGGAGGGATATGGGCAGGCATCAGGGGGAGAGCTGGAGGGAGTGGGCAGACAATGGGGGGGAGCCTGGGGCACCCCATGCCGTGTACCCACGTCCCTCACCTTGGAGGTGCCCTTGGTAGAATAGTAGAGGCCTGAGCGGCGCAGGGAGAAGTGGAAGCGCTTCCAGAGCTTGTGCCCGGGCTCCTGCAGCTGCAGGAAGCCCTGGACCTCAGGGCAGCTCCCAGAGTTGAGGAAGTTCTGGGGGAGGAGGGGTTGAGGGGCACAGAGGGATCCCCGTGGCACGGTGGGTCCCCATGACATGGCAGAACCCCACAGCATGGTGGGGATGCCATGGCCCAATGGCATAGTGCGATCTCCACAGCACAATAGGGACCTCACAGCATATTGGGATCCCCATGGCACAGCAGGATCCCCACAGCACAGCCAGGCATGGTGACCCCATACCTGGATGAGCTCGGAGTGTGCCATGCTCTTATTCACATCCAGGCAGCTGGACACCATCATCTCGGGGAAGAGGGACTGCTGGGGTGGGGGGAAGAAGGGGGGTCAGGGGAGACCCATGGCATACTCAGGGACCCTATAGTCCACCCAGGTCCCTGTGGGCCATCCCCTTGGCAGTCACGTACTGCGCTGCTCTTGAAGAGCTCATACTTGGCAAAGTTCTTGCGGAAGACGAAGCAGCTGTCGGCACTGGGAGGCCAAGAGCTCTGCACCTCCACCACCAATTCATGGTCCTCCAGACACCGCTCTGCAGGGGTAGGGGGGCATGGGAGGGCTCAGCAGGGTGGCCCCGGGGGAGGCTGGTAGCCACGCTACACCATGCCAAGCTGGCAGCTCACCCAGGGCCAGGTGCTGGTGCAGCTCAACCAGGGCCCAGCTGTGATCCGCCAGCACCCGCATGCGCCACACCAGCATCTTGCAGAGCTCCCGCGCCGTCGTCCCTGCCAAGGCCTCCAGCAGGTGGCACATGCCGTCCTCGCCAAACACCTTCACCACCTGCCGATGGGCACCAGGGTGGGAGTCGGGGCCCCTCACCCATCCCCGGAACTCCTTTGTCATGTCCTCCCATCTCCCTGACTCACGTGAGAGGTGCCTTCGCAGGCCCCCTGGCCTAGGGCTGGGCTGCTGAGGATGGGCGAGTTGGAGGGGCTGCAGAGCTCGGGGAAGGGGTTGGGGATGGTGGGCAGTGACAAGGAGTGCGGTTCCTTCTCCAGCACCAGTTGGCTGTGGGCAGAGAGGAGCTCAGACCCCCAGCACCAGGGCCCCACGCCTCTGCCCCCTCCCTCCAATCCACTGGAACCTCGCCACAAACCTCTGAGACCCTCAGCACCCAGACTCCTACCTACCTGCTACCGTGGATGAAGAGGGGTTGGGAGTGCTTGACCTCAGGTGGTCCCTCGCCCCCATCCTGCTCGCTGGGAACCCTGTCCTTTTCTGGTCTGGGGGGCTCCCGGAGGCTGCTCTGCTGAGCTCCCCTGTCCATGGTGTCATCTGGAGGGGGGAAAAAAGTAGATCCTGAACCCCTCGAGGCTCTGGATCCTCATCCCTGGGGCTAGCGAGGCCAGGGGGGCTGTGGCCATATGTGGGGAGCACCCATAGGATGCTGTTCCAGGCTCCACGTGGGCCACAGGCCACCAGCCACCAACATGGTGGCGCAAGCAGCCAGTTCCAGGGCACTGCTGGGAGCTGCCCACCCTTGGCACCATCCCCAATGGTGTTTTGCTGGCACCCAGACAAGTGGTGAGTCAGCGTCTGGTGGCATGACTCAGCACCGGCCCACCTGGGCTACCAAGGTGGCTACCAAGGGGCAGGGGGCCTGGGAGGCCCCATCCCCAATGCAGGAGCTGAGGGGCAGGAGCACAGCCCCCTACAAGACATCTGAGAATCCCTCAGTGCAAACATGACCCAGTTTGCACTTCCAGCAGGAGCAGGAAGCGGAGCGTGGTGGAGTATGGCGGGGGCTCAGCCCAGACATTTCCTCAGGTCCGGCCAAACCAGTTCTGGTGGCCACTCCCAGCTCCACCTCATCGCACTGGCATCCAGGGCGGCCACACCAGCAGGCCAGGGGCAAGAGAGCTGGCACCCACTATGGGAACCGCCATTAGTCCACCTGCTGGCACAGCCACCCCCCATGCCACCGATTCCCCCTCTCGCCCTGCTGTGGCTACTGGGGCACGGGACCAGGGGCCACGTAGTGTCACGGGGCTCACAGGGCATAGGGCTCTGGTTTTAGCCCCAAAATAGTTAATGAGAGGGATGAGGGATGTGCACAGCACTGAGACAGCCTTACTATGGCATGGCACAGTTCAGTCCCCTGGGCCGGGCCAGGACAGGGTACATGGCACACATAACATGCACATCACGCCTGTTGGCCCTTCCATTCCCAGGCCCAGGTTAATCATTCATCCACTGGCCCCAACTTTGGGCCAGCTCAGGGTCTAAGTCCATGGCCAGGCAGGACCAATGCCACCATATGATGGCTGCCACCACCCTCCCCATCTCATTCCTGTCCTTACCCTGTCTGTCCCACCACTGTGGACCCAGTTGTGCCCGAGGGACTAGGGCCCTGGACAAGCTGGTGGACACAGAAGATGGCCATGGGGCACAGGGGTGATGCTGCTCACGGTGCAGGGCCACCGCAACCCATGCAGGGGACACTGGAGGGGGTTGATGAGGACCCCCTGGGGCCATAGGATGGTAGCACAGCCCTGCCACCAACCTGCAGTCCCACTACCATGGCCTCAGGTCACCCCAGTGCCAGCCCTATTGTGGTGGCCACAATGAGAGATGAGACAGGGTGTCCCTGGGGTCTGAGACAGAGGGACCAAGGCCTCAGAGTTATGGGGCCCTGGGACAAGGGGGCAAGGGCCACCAGGGTCATGGAACAGGGGGACTGGAGCTACTGGGTTTAGGGGACACAGTCCCAGGGCCACCAGAGCTATAGGATGGGGTCCCAGGACCACCAGGATTAGGAGACAGGATCATAGGGCCATCAGGGATAAAGGACAGGGTCCCAGGGCAATCAGAACTATAGGACAGGATCCTAGACTGACCAGGGCTACAAGATGGGGTCACAGGGCTACCAGGGCTAAGGGATGGGTTCCCAGGGCCTCCAGCTGTGGGCAGGGGTCCCAGTGGGCACCAAAGTGTTGGGCTGAGGCTCCCGGGGCCATGGTGGCCACAGGGCCAGGGGTGTGGTGGTGAGGCTGAGCCATGGCAGGACAGCAGAGGAGGAGGAGGAAGAGCTAGGAGGAAGGGAAAAGGCACAAGGGCAGCTGTGAGGGGTCTCAAGGTCCCGTCAGTAGGATGGTAACCCCCCAGCACGAGGAAGCCCGTGGCCCAGCCCAGTTCCTACCTGGAGACGCCTGCTGCATCCCGCCGGACAGACCAGGGATTCCTGTTCTCCCCGCCTTTATCTACCCGTACCTGCCCCCGCCCCCATCTGACATCATGGCAGGACAGCACCCCCAAAACCCCAGTCCATCAACTCAGAGGGGGTGATGGGGAGTCTTCCACAATGCACTGGGGTGACCCCAGGACTGGACAAAGTTGGGGGGCAGAGGTGGGGAGTGACTGAGGGCCTCCCACGGTGGTCCTGGGGGTGGAGGTCCGGCACACAACCCCACATCAGCGTGGGTTGTTGTGGGGTTTGGGTTTAGGCTCTCCTAGGAAACCCCTCCACGTCAGGGGGATGGGGCCATAACCCCTGGGTCTGGAGTGACATGAGAATCCCCTGGGGGGAAGGGGGGGGCTGTGGGATGGAGGGCCTCAGTAGGACATGTGGGAGTCCCTTGGAGGACAGAGGGTGGAGTCCCAGGTGAACATCCCCAGGGGGTGCTTGCCATCCCATAAGGCCATAAAGTCTCCAGAGGGATTGTGGGTGATCCCCTGGGGTCTGGGGAGAACCCAAGGCCCTATGGGACTCCCATGAGGGCATTAGGGGTGGTCAGCGGGGGTCTGTGGGGATCCTCAGAGAACTATAGAACTGCTGCAGGGGTCAGGATGTAGCCCCACAGAGCTCGGTGCGAGTCCTGTGGGGGCCAGTATGGGTCCTACGGGTCCCACGGGGGTTGGTACGAGTGCTGCCCGTTCCCGAAGGAAAACACAAAACAACCGAGGTCGTTTTATGCGGTGCTTTATTGAGGGCCCTAGGGACCTGAGGACTAGTGTCCAAAGTCAGAGCCCCCACTAACAGAAAATTTCACAGAGTTTATATACTTTCCACAAATGATTACTTCATCAGGTCCCCGTGATGTTTACCAGTTTTCTTAGACTTTAGGATTATGTTGTGCTCTTTCATGTAGTTACTTGAGACTATGCTTATCTGAATCCACAACAAGAAATTTCCATAGATAACAAACAGGTAAACATTCGAGATAACGATTTCTTTGAGAAAAACAAGATTCAGCCTTCAGTATTCTTCACTAATCTCTTTGCTTTGTTTAAGCAAGAATGCACAAGCTCAGCATGCCCCACTAGTTCCCTAGACTGCTAGGTTACATCAACATCCCACACTGCTCACTAGGCCTCGATACAGACCTTAGCCTAACTACTTCTAACTTTCCATATACAGTAATGCTAACAAGTCCCCCCTTTTGAGCATTCTTCTATCTTGCAAGGATGCTCAACATCATCTGTCTTTATTGTCCGTGTCTCAAGTAGTGGTTTCCTTATATGATGGAGGAGGAGACCCATTTCCAGTTCCATTTCTGGTCATCGCATTCATTAATCTGCAGGTGTTGAGCTTTTCTCTGGTAATGGTTCCTAAAATACACTTGTAAACTATATAAATTATCATCAATAGTATAACAAACATAATTATATATTGGATGACTGAGGAAATCCACCCAGAGACCTGGAGCCCCAATGAATCAAATATTGCTCCTATCCAATTATGTTGAGCTTCTTTTTCAATTTCTTTGGCTTCGGTTTCAACCTTTTCCAATTTTAAAATATCTTTTTCTACTTCGATTGTCATGTTTGGAATATGGATACAGCAGTGATCAATTCTTTTGCTCAGGTAACCACAGACCCCATGTTCCCGCAGCAGCAACATATCTAAGGCCATTCTATTCTGCAAAGTCATTCTGCTAGTTGCCTGTAGCTGCAAATTCATATCCTTAAACCCTTTCTTGGTGGCTGCTGCTAATCTTTTAGTCTGGCCCAGTAGCTTATACAACATTTCCCTATTACGGTAAGATGCAACCTGTGCAAACAAAGACTCTAAAGCCCAGCCAAATTTTACTCCATCACTTGGTTCATGCCACTCATCTTCTACCTTGATATCATCACCTATTTCCCTTTTCTTCCGAGCTATAATTGTCTCCAAAATGGGCATAATGTGGGAACTCCCAATGTTATTTGAGTTACTGGACCATCAACTGGTAAATGGGTGGTCCATTGCCCATGACCCATAACCCAAACTAAGTTTCCTGGACTTCTGATTGTAGTGGATTTGCAACTAATGACCCTTTTTCCATACATCCCTTTCTCATGTACATCTCCCTTTATTTAGTCTTTAATCGTATGATTGTATCCCCGACATTCACACCCCCATTTCAGCAGAACTCTAACAGGGACTAAACCTATCTGACTCTCTGGAGAGTCACAAGTAAAAACTTTCGTACAGTTCCATATTTCTTTCTGATCTCTGGATGGTCTCACGGAAGTGTATGTAGCCATCACACTATCGTGAGTCTGATCTTTCTCCCCTGTCCATTGTATACACCATTGTACTGGACCTAGGTAACTATATAATTCCAACAAACCAGGTCCCCATACTGTGTCCCATTCATCCTCGAAAGTTTGTTGTTGTGTAACATTCTGGCAGATCTCTTCATTCCTAATCTTTTCAACTTTTATTTTTGTGCTACTACACCAATATCCAATTATTGGAAGAGTACTATCTACTGTACAGCGACCTTTAATATTGCCACCTCTCCCATAAGGACCTGTTCTAACCCATCTATAATACTCCGGCAATGATCTACACTCTTTTTCCGTTAAATCCCCCTTTATTAAACACCCATTTATCCACTCTTCATACTTTATTGATACTTGCTTGCAGTTCCAAGTAAAATTAACAGAGGTTTCTGGCATGGTTGTTATTGGAATAATTCCCCAGGGTATAGGTTCACCTGCAGCCTAAGCTAGTGGCAAACATGCTGTAATCTTAGATACATTCTGAATCATTCCAAAATCTCTAATCAACCCGACCACTAAGTTTTCCTGTCCTTCATCTCGATGGAAGTTTATTGTCCCATTTCCTAGATCCCGTATTCTCCTTCGGCTATATTTGCCTCTAATTAATGATACTAACATCCTAGAGTGGGCCCACCACGCATCTTTGGCTATCCAACACCAATACATCCCTTCATCATCTGACTGTACGTCATTTATTATTAATACTATGGTGCCGCCTAACCTCTTCTCTATCCGATATTTCCTTCCAGGCTGTATACTGCTATCTCCAAACCGCCACCCAAAATCTGAAAAACTCATTCTGGGATTCACTTTACATGTTAAAATAACTATTTTCCCTTCGTTGGCCTGATACACCCCTTGTGTGGCCCTAATTCCTTGATTCAAATGAGGTCGGCCCTGCACATTTCTTTTTCCATAATTAGAGTAGGGTCCACATACAACTACACATAGATATTGTCCATCCACCTTACCCAACAGAGGTTGAGTATAATTCAGCCATCCTATCCCTCTGTTCCCCACATTCCACCAACTGATTCCTTGCTCGATCCTGTCCCACAATCCTTGAGGTCCCATTTTCCACCATTTAACTTGAACCGGGGCTTCACATTCTCTTTGTGAAGTAAAAGTGCAGTTTTATCCTCAAGGGTGGGCCATCCCACATATCCATTGAAGCTATTTTGGTATTACTTCTACTCCCCACTGAATCGGGGACCAAGGTACCACTCTCAAATCTATTCGCTTATAATCAAAATTTCCCGAATTAACACCAAACACATGTATACTCCTGCTTCTCCTAACGTTAAATTAGTCAATTGCAAGGTAACACTTCCTTTTTTGGGTATCCTTATTCCAAACAGTAACAATACTTGCAGTCAATCTGGTTTGTCCTTGTTTCCAAATCGCAATTATTTCCTCGGCTCCAGCTCCTTGGTCATCAGTAATGTCACAGGTTAAATTGACATCCATCCCTTCCATAACAGTAACCACAGGCTCTGTAACAGTGACAAATACAAATCCATTGACCGATACCATTTTCAATAATATCAACAGTACAACAGTTAAGAATGCTGTTTGGCTCGAAATATCATTCGAGTGGGGGATACCACTTGGGTTTCCCATTCGGTTGGAACCTTCTTGACTCGAGTGTAGTGGATCCAAGCGTCGATTCCCACTACCTTTATGGCTGTGAAAGTTGTCAAGATCACTTGATGGGGACCGTCCCATGTCTCTCTCAGTGAGTCTGTGAACCAATTCTTCACATAGACCTGATCTCCCGGTTGAATATCATGCACTGGATTTTCCAGCAGGAGCAGCCAATTCCATTGAAGGGCACCCCGTAAGGCGTTGAGAACTCTATTGAGCAACATAACATAGTTAAAATCACCTGGTCTCCCAATACATGCGGGTCTCCTTTTAACACGGTGGCATGATAAGGCTTGCCGTACAGTATCTCGTACGCACCTACTCCTATCCTTTCCCTAGGTTTTATCCTAATCCTAAGTAACACTAACGGCAAAGCTTGGGGCCACTGAAGTTTGGCTTCCTGACATATCTTTTTGATCTGATTTTTCAATGTTTGATTCATCCTTTCTACTTGACCACTAGACTGGGGTCTCCATGGAGTGTGTAAATTCCAGGTAATGTCTAACGTCCTAGCCACCTCCTGAACTATCCCTGCCACAAAATGTGGGCCTCTATCTGATGATAATCCCAGTGGTACTCCAAATCTAGGTATTATTTCTTTCAACAATGTTTTCACCACTTCCTTTGCTTGGTTTGTTCTACAAGGGAAGGCTTCTGGCCACCCCGAAAAGGTGCACACATACACCAACAGGTATTTAAGTCCCTGAGCCCTTGGAAGATCTGAAAAGTCAACCTGCCAATAATCTCCAGGCTCTGGTCCTATTTGTAATTTTCCCAACTGCACCTGTTTCCTTACAATAGGATTATTCTTTAAACAAACTGGGCACATGGCATTCACCCTTTTCGCCAGCATTAACATTTGGTTGGAAATTATTTCCTTTTTCAAAAATTTTACCAACACCTCTGCTCCCCAATGGCATTTATTGTGTTCAGTCTCTAATATGGACTTCATAACATTTTTGGGCACCACCACTTGTCCCATTGTCGTTACATACCATCCAATTGCATTCTTCTGGGCCTTTAGATATGTCGCCAATTTCTCATCATCAGCAGAATAGCTCGGTCCCCGAATCATATAACAAGAAACAGGGCTCACCTTGGTTGGTATTAAAGCCATCTGAGTCCAAACCTGTCGAGCAGCTTCTTTAGCAGTGATGTCTGCTAGTTCATTCCCTCGATATATCTTTCCTTCTTCTTTACGATGTCCCCTGATGTGCATTACTGCTACCTTTTCTGGTTTATGTACCGCATCCAACAGGGTGAGAACTTCCGATCTGGTTCCATTTTCCACAAAGCTGGATCCATCGGTAAAGAGATCCCAATCTGAATCTTCTAACGGTGTGTCCTTTAGGTCTGCTCGGCTCGCATACACCTGTTCAATTGTTTCTACACAATCATGAACCAGCTCCCCTTCTTCCTGTTTGCTGTGAAGAAATTCTGCTGGGTTGATATGGTTAGTTATCTTAAATTCCACATCATCTTGTTCTCTTAATATAGCTTGATATTGTAACATTCTGCTGGATGATAACCAGTGACCCCCCTTTTGTTCCAGGACAGCCAAGACCATATGGGGCACAAAGACCTCCATTTTCCTTCCCAAAGTCAGTTTTCGGGCTTCCTGTATGAGGATCACTGTGGCCGTAACTGCCCTCAAGCATGACGGCCAACCAGCACTAACATTGTCCAGTTGTTTTGAAAAATATCCCACTGGGCGTTTCCATGACCCTATTTTCTGGGTCAACACTCCCAGAGCCAGATTCTGCCTTTCATTTACATAAAGCTGAAAATCCTTATTTAAGTCCGGCAAGCCTAAGGCAGGCGCTTCTTTCAGAGCTTGTTTTAGCTCCTGAAAGGCTCTTTTCCTTTGTGGACTCCATTCCAATTGGGGCTCCTTCAAAGCCTCATACAAGGGTTTGGCTAACAATCCAAAATTTAGAATCCACAGTCTACATCAACCAGTCATTCCTAAAAATGATCTCAGTTCCTGATGATTCCTTGGAAGGGGTATGGCACATATTGCCTCAATTCTGTTTGTGCCCAATCGTCTCTGACCTTGCATTAATTCACATCCCAAATAAAGAACACTCTCTTTGAGGAGCTGGGCCTTTTCCTTAGATACTCGATATCCTGCTTGTCCCAGCATATTCAGTAAGGCAATTGTAAGCTTCAGGCAAACTTCCTTTTCCTCAGTTGCCAACAGAATATCATCCACATACTGCAAAATCACATAAGAGAATGGAGATTCTCTTACCTGTTCGGTCTTCCATTCCTCCAACTCTTTGGCTAATTGATTTCCAAAAATAGTGGGGCTGTTTTTGAAACCCTGCGGAAGCCATGTCCATGTCAGTTGTTTCTTCCTTCCCGAATTTGGATCTTCCCATTCAAATGCAAAATACTTCCTACTTGGTAATGCCAGCGGGATGCAGAAGAAGGCATCTTTCAAATCAATTACTGTAAACCATTTAAACCTTTCCAACACAGATGTTAACAGAGTATAAGGGTTAGCAACCACTGGGTGAATGTCCTTTACAATTTCATTTATGGCCCTTAAATCTTGCACTAGCCTATATTTACCATTAGGCTTACTTACAGGAAAAATAGGAGTGTTATACTCAGATTCACATTCCTGTAAAATTCCTTGAATCACAAATTGGGTGATCAGTGGAGCCACTCCTTTCCTAGCCTCCAACTTAATTGGATATTGTCTAACCCTAACCGGCTGGGCTCCTTTTTTTTTTTTTTTTCTTTCTTTTTTTTTTTTCTCCTGTTCTACAACAACAGGCTGGGCAGCTTTTGACTTTCCTGGGGTCCCTGTTTCCCATACCCAGGGTACAACTGCCTGATCTATTTCTTCTGGAATGGGAGTAAGTTCTATTTCCTTTATTACAAAAATTTTCCCAATTTCTTCATTTGGAATCTCCAATTTTACTCTCCCATTTTCAAATATTATTTTCACGTTTAACAAAGACAATAAATCCCTTCCAAACAGGGGCTTGGGACAATTGGGCATATACAAAAAATTGATGATCCAATTCCTTTCCCCCAAATTTCAAATTTAGAGGCTGCAAAAATGGTCTTTCTTCCAGCTGACCCACAGCCCCTACCACCTGTACGGTGGTATCACTTATTGTTCCCAGTCTTTTGTTGAGAACTGAATAAGTAGCTCCTGTATCAACTGTGAATTCCTGTTCTTTACCATTTATTTCTAACCTTACCTTTAACCCTTGCTCTAGTCAGCTCTGATTTTGGTAATTCCCCAAAACCAGGGCTTAGGCGACATCTGCCTGAGGCATAGGATAACTACCCATTGTCCCGGTGCCACCCCCCATTCCATTTTTCACAGGACATTCATTTTTCCAATGTCCTATCTGTCGACAAAAAGCACACTGATTAGAACCTAGCTTTCCTTGGTTAAGGTTTCCCATTCGAAATCCCCCTCTTCCCTGACCATAACCACCTCTTCCTTGGGCAGAGCCTCCCCTACCAGGACCTCGGCCCCTTTGTCCTCCTGATTGTTGAATTACAGCCAGTATACCTGCTTGTTGCCGCTTAGCTGATTCTTTTTCCCCTACTATTATAAACCTTCCACGCAACTTCTAACATTTTATCCAAGTTCCTGGTGTCCTCATCTTCATCCTCTTCTTCCTCCTCATTATCATCGTCCTCACTATCCTGTTCCATCTGAGGTGGAACATAGGGTGGAGCAGAGGGACCCTGTCCACTATGAGCAACTAATAACGATAAATCTTCCTCTGGACCAGAGGAGGCAGCTAAACACTTAACACACATAGATCTCTTCTTACATTCACTACACCCTAATTCCTTTGTTTCCAAAACTAAAATACCACATTCCTTCTGCCAATCCAGTTTTCGCCCTAAATAATAAAACAAATCCAAATACGGGATCTCATCCCATTTCTCATTGTCCCGTAAATACTGCATCAAAGGCGATATAATACCCGGATCGACCGTACCGTTTAGGGGCCACGCAGGTCCCCCTTCTGACTCATATAAAGGCCACCAATGATTACAATAGTTTATCGTTTTACCCTTATTCAAATCCTGATAAAATCCAGCACTCCTCCATCTTCCCAGCAAACATCCTAATGGGGTGTTTCCTGGGATTTTACTATTAGACTGAACTAACGGCTTAAAAGTTTTAAGCGGCATCATTTCAAGTATTCACGAAACAAAATAACAGCAGACAAAATAACAGCAAACACAAACACTGTAACGATACAAACAAAAACCACAAAACCAATAACCAGTACCAAACCAACTTGCCACTTCTCGACGCCGCGAGGGGCAAGTGCCGGACCTGCACAGCTTTCGCCGCGTCTTACAGCCGGCGCCTAGGCATCCACCAAGACGTCTTAGCCCAACTCAGCGAGGATCGCTGCCTCGTCTTATGAGCAGGCACCCATACCAGAAAATAAAGCACCTATGAGCTTACCTTATAGCAGTCGTCCGCCAGGTGCGGGGGTCGGGCACGAACCGATGACTCCCCGAGAATCTCTCGGTGCCGGCGTGGAGTAAATCAGCACGCGAACCGCCCCAGCCACCTTCGGAGTCCTGCCGCGGTCGCCAGAAAACTGCTGCCCGTTCCCGAAGGAAAACACAAAACAACCGAGGTCGTTTTATGCGGTGCTTTATTGAGGGCCCTAGGGACCTGAGGACTAGTGTCCAAAGTCAGAGCCCCCACTAACAGAAAATTTCACAGAGTTTATATACTTTCCACAAATGATTACTTCATCAGGTCCCCGTGATGTTTACCAGTTTTCTTAGACTTTAGGATTATGTTGTGCTCTTTCATGTAGTTACTTGAGACTATGCTTATCTGAATCCACAACAAGAAATTTCCATAGATAACAAACAGGTAAACATTCGAGATAACGATTTCTTTGAGAAAAACAAGATTCAGCCTTCAGTATTCTTCACTAATCTCTTTGCTTTGTTTAAGCAAGAATGCACAAGCTCAGCATGCCCCACTAGTTCCCTAGACTGCTAGGTTACATCAACATCCCACACTGCTCACTAGGCCTCGATACAGACCTTAGCCTAACTACTTCTAACTTTCCATATACAGTAATGCTAACACGAGTACGTGGGAGTTTGTGCAGGTCCATGGGGGGTCAGTGCGGGTCCCATGGGTATCGGTGCGGGTACCTCGGGAATCGGTACGGTTCTGTGGGGGTCGATGCGGGTCCCACGGGGGTAGGTGCCTGTCCGCGGGGGTCGGTACGGATTCCACGGCGGTGGGCGCAGGTTCGCGGGGGTCGGTGCGGATCCGTTGGGACACGACAGGCGAAGGCCATCCCAGCAGCTTGTACGGTCCTCCCGCCACAAGGTGACACCGCGCGGCCCGTCCGGAGCAGACAAGAGGCGCGGGCGGAAGTGCCGTGTTACGTGGCCGTACCTGGAAGTGGCAGCGAGTGGTGGCACCGGTGGTCATGCGTGGCGGCACTGGGATCGTGGTGATGAAGCTGAGACCCAGCAGAGGGTCCGCATCGTGGTGGACTACTGGTGAGGCCCAGGATCCTTTCCCGGGTGCCGTTCCGCCGCCTGCGAGGCATCGCGGCGGGGACGGAGACGAAGAATCCGGGTGAATGGGGCGGGGGGCGAGGGGCCCTTCTGGACTGGGAGGGACCGGGGGAGTGTGAGAGACCGAGGAGGGGGTGGGAGGGATCTAGAGGATGTGGGAGGGTGCTAGGCAGAAGTAGTGGGGTGCCGGGGGCAGAAACTGGGGGAACTGGGATGGGGTGTACGGGGCACTCAAGGGGCTTTCAGGTGCCTGGGGAGGGATGGAGGGGTGGGCTGAGGAGTGAAGGGGTCGTAGGGGAATGGGCTAGAGAGGGGCTGGGGTAACATAGGAGCCGGGGAGCTTGTGGGGAGGAGTGCGAGTGGGTTAGGAGGATTTTGGGGATGGGGGGCTGTTGTGAGGGATGTGGAGGTACAGCCAGCAGCGGGGGGGGGGGGGGGGAAATGAGTGCTGGGGGGTTCCTCACCTTGAGACAGATTTGAGGGAGGGGAGGAAGGGTGTGTGGACTCAGGGTGCTGCTGGGGGCTTTCCCCTCTCCTAACACAGACTCAGCACTCACTCTTTCTCCCCCACCACCCCCCAGTGAGCCCTGTGGCTTTGAGCCCACGTACCAGGAGTTGGCGAGCGCTGTGAAGGAGTACCTCGAGATCGAGTCCAGGCCAAGGGGCATGGGTAAGGGCCTGGGTGTGCTTTGTGCAGGGGTGAAGAGCCTAGGGGTGGGGGATCTACCAGGTTTCCGCCTCCTCGATGCTTGGGGGGAGTTGGGGGCAGCCTGTGGGGTGGGGGCACAGCTCAGCCCCATATGCTTTTAAGGTGCTTTTGAGATCGAGATCAATGGGCAGCTGGTCTTCTCCAAGCTGGAGAATGGAGGTTTTCCCTATGAGAAGGATGTGAGTACAAGGCCCCCTGGGGAGGTTCATTTACCCTCTGAGCTTCTCTGGGAGTGACTTTTTTCCCTCAACATCTCCATTTCACACCCCTCACCTGTGTCTGAGCACCAGCACAGCCTCACACTCCCCTCTTCCTCCTAAATCCCATGAGCTGGTGGGGAGTTCCTGGACTTGCAGCCATGATGTGGCCATGATTCAGGCCTGTGGTTCTGCTTGGAGGAGATTCCTGGAGCTGTGGCTGTGATTTATGCCCATAACTGGCTGCCCTGGCTTGGATGGACAGACTTTGCGTCAGAGTGAGGAGCACTGGCTGATGGCTGGGCCCAGAGTGGTGGAGAATGAAGTTAACTCCAGTTGGTGGACAGTCACCAGTGGTGTTCCTAGGGCTCAGTGTTTTATTTAACACCTCCATCAATGGTCTGGATGAGGGAATTGAGTGCACCCTCAGTAAATTTGCAGATGACACCAAGCTGGGTGGGTGTGTAGATCTGTGTGAAGACAGGAAGGCTCTTCAAAGGGACCTGGACAGGCTGAGGGCAACAGAATGAGGTTTAACAAGGGCAAGGGCTGGGGCCTGCTCTTGGGCCACATCAACCCCATGTAATGCTACAGGCTTGTGTGGCTGGAAAATTGCTTGGAGGGAAAGGGCCTGGGAGTGTTGGTCAACAGTGTCTGAACATGAGCCAGCAGTGTGCCCAGGTGGCCAAGAAGGCCAAGGGCATCCTGGCCTGTGTCAGCCCCAGTGTGGCAGCAGGCCCAGGGCAGTGAGTGTCCCCCTGTACTGGGCCCTGGTGAGGCTGCAGCTCAAGGGTTGTGTTCAGTGTTGGGCCCCTCACTGCCAGAGGGACACTGAAGGGCTGGAGCCTGGCCAGAGCCGGGCAGTGGAGCTGGGGAAGGGGCTGGAGCACAAGTCTGATGGGGAACAGCTGAGGGAATGGGAGTGTTCAGCCTGGAGAAGAGGCTGAGGGGAGACATGAGCATTCTGCAACTCCGTGACAGGAGGTTGTGGTGAGGTGGGGCTTGGTCTCTGCTCCCTGGTAACTAGTGACAGGACAAGAGGAAATGGGCTCAAGTTGCCCCAGGGGAGGTTTAGATCGGAGCTGAGGAAGAACTTTTTCCTTGAGAGGGTTGTCAGCCCTTGTCCCAGGCTGCCCAGGGAGGTGGGGGAGTCCCCATCCCTGGAGCTATTGCAAAGCCATGGAGCTATTGCAAAGCCATGGAGCTATTGCAAAGCCATGGAGCTGCGGTGCTGAGGGCCATGGGTTAGTGGTGGGCTGGGCACTGTGAGGGCAGGGAGTGGACTTGGTAATTTTAAAGGTCTTTTCCAACCAAATGATTCTGTGATTCCTTGATTCTAATGGCACAGAATTGAGTTGAAGGCCTGTGGCCAGTGGAGTTCCATAGGAGTTGGTTCTTGGGCATCTTATTTGCCATATTCATCAACCACATGGATGAGGGGACTGAGGATACCCTCAGCAAGTTCACCGATGACACCAAACTGGGAGGACTGGTTGATTCCCCAGAAGGTTGTGCTGCCATTCAGCAGGATCTTGACTGGCTTGAGAGTTGGGCAGAAAGGAACCTCATGAGGTTCAACAAGGTGTCATGGTGTGACATGAAGCTGTTTCTGGTAAGGGAGAAGGGGCTGTAAAGATGGCTCCTGTAAGAAGTTGCTCCACACTCTCCCCAGCTCTGAGCCAGACTCACTTCTGGGGCTGAGCCAATTAGATGCCTCCACTATCACTTTTTAAGAAGCTGGAAGAGGAGGCTTCTTCCTTGTCCTGGTTTAGGCCCATCAGGGAACAAAATACCACGATTAGCCTCAAGTACCAATGACCTGAGGATTGCCAAAGGGCAGGGAGAGCTTAATTGCCGCTTAAGGTTCAGGACAAAACAGACCAGGCTACTCAGCTTGGGGAAGAAAACAGAAAATAATTTAATGGAACACCAACTCAAACATAACCTTAAAACCCCAAAACATAACAAAAATAAAACAACACAGAGTGGTACAACAATGAAGAGTCCGACCATCCTTTTTAAGAACATCTTCTTGCCACTCCTCTCCTCTTCCCGGGCTCAGAGCCCTGATCCCGGTGTTTTTTACCTCCTCCCCCCTGAACAGCCCAGAGGGTCAGGGAGTGGGGGTTTCAGTCAGTCTATTCCCATTAGCTTCTGCCATTTGTCCCTCCTCAGGGCAGGTGGGCTCCGCACCCATCCTCCCTGCAAGTCCGTGGGGTACCTCACACACACGGCAGCCCTGCACGGGCTGCTCCGATGCGCATTTATCCCAAAGGCTGCAGCTCCTCTCTGCCTCTCGTGTGGGGCTGCTCTGCGGCGCGCAGGCTCTCCAGCACGGCCTGCGCCATGGCTGCCTCCCCACACGATCCCTCGCCCGTCCGGGCTCACTCACACGGAGCTGCTGGTAACTCTCGGTCCTGCCGTGGGTCTCCATAGGTTGCAGGGGCACAGCTTGCATTCTCGCTACGGCTTGCAGAGGGGTCTCTGGTCTACTGCTTCTCCTTCCTTCCTCCTTCTCTGACTGTAGGGTCTGCGTGGTCACCTCCATCTTGTATCACTCATACACCTCCTGCCAGCACTTCAAATTCCTGTCCCCTAAATAGTGATCGCAGAGGCGCCAGATTGGCCCAGCTGGGCTGGAGGTGGGTCTGAACCCAGGAGCCAGGGGAGAGTCCAAAAACTCTTTACCGGGTCTTCACTGCAACCCACTCCCTCTGTTACCAAGCAAAAGCTGCTCCTTGCTAAACCAGAACATTCCTGTTCCTTCCTTCTTCCATCCCTTCTTCTCTGGCTGGTGGTGGTGCAAGTAGTGGGAAGAGTGAGAGAAACAACCATGCGGACTCCAAGGTCAGTGGGGAAAGAGAGGAGGAGGTGTGCTGGAGCAGAGACTCCCCTGCATTCTATGGAGAGAACTGGTGAAGCTGAGATTTGTTTGCATTTTGCTAAAGACCCCACATCAAGAGCAGAGACTTATTTTGCTAAGAACCCTGAGCCAGGGGCAGTGACTATGGCCAGAGGAGGCCGTGGCCGGAGGAAGGGACCCAATCACTTCGTTAATAGGCCCTGAGTCAGGGGCAGTGATTTTCTTCATTAAAACTATGGCCAGAGGAGGCAGTGTCCTGATGGAGGGACCCCATGCCCACAGAGGCTGTAACTGTGGGAAGGAACCCATGACAAAGCAGCTCATTAAACTTATGCCCAGAAGAGGTCTTGTCCTGAGAGGGACCCTCTAACTGCAGAAACTGCAACCATGGCAAAGAATCCACACCAGAGATGTTCACCAAGGACTGTGTCCCGTGTGAGGGACCCTGTATAGGCAGAAGCTGCAGCTACTGGGAAGAACCCACACCAGAGAAGTTCGTTAAGGACTGTGTCCCGGGGGAGGAACACCGTGTTGGAGCAGGGGAAGAATGCCAGGAGTCGTCCTCATCTGAGAAGACAGAAGCAGCAGAGCCCATCTGTGAGAGACTGACCACATTCCCCATTCCCTGCCCCCCTGAGCCGTTGAGGGGGGAGGAGGTAGAGATATGGGGAGCAGTGAGCTGGGCCCGGGAAGAAAGGAGGGATGAGGGAGGTAGATCTTAAAGTGCTAGTTGTCATTTTCTCATCATCCTGCTCTCTTTTTGCTTTTATTCCGTTCTGTTTCTTGTAGAATAAACTTTCCTACTTTCCTCTCTCAGTCGAGTACTGGAGTCTGTTTTGCCTGGAACCGTAATTGGTAGCGAGCCCTCCCTGCCCTTGTCTCAATCCACAACAACCTTGCTTATCTTTTTCCTCCCATTTTGCTGGGGCCTCTGCCATCCTAACGAGGGTGGGGGTGGATAAGGGGCACCGAGCGAGAGACTGTCATGGTGCTTCTGTGCTAGCTGGGCCAAACCATGACACAAGGACAAGTGCAGAGTCCTGCACCTGGGGAGGAACAACCCCACGCAGCAGTACAGGCTGGGGGTTGAACTGCTGGAGAGCAGCTCTGCAGAGAGAGACCTGGGAGTGCTGGTTGATAATAAACTAATCTTGAGGGAGCAGTGTGCCCTCGTGGCACAAAAAAGCCAATGGCATCCTGGGATGCATCAAGAAGAGTGTGGCCAGCAGGTTGAGGGAGATTCTCATCCCCCTCTACTCTGCCCTGGTGAGGCCTCATCTGGAGTCCTGTGTCCAGTTCTGGGCTCTCCAGCTCAAGAGGGACAGGGAAGTGCTGGAGAGAGGCCAGCGCAGAGCCACCAAGATGATCAGGGGACTGGAGCATCTTCCTTATGAGGAAAAGCTGCGGGACGTGGGGCTGTTTAGTCTGGAGAAGGCTGAGGGGGGATCTTATCAGTGCTGAGAAATCCCTAAAGGGTGGGTGCCCAGAGGATGGGGCCAGTGTTTGTTCTGTGGTGGCCAGCGACAGGACAAGGGGTAACAGGCCCAAGCTGGAACACAAAAATTTTCACTTAAACTGGTTTGATGCTGTGGTGAGGGACCCTGGCCCAGGCTGCCCAGGGAGGATGTGGAGGCTCCTTCTCGGGAGGTTTCCAAACCCACCTAGACATGTTCCTGTGCCCCCTGATCAAGGAGAACCTGCTTTGGCAGGCGGTTGGGATGCAGAAGCTTTGGAAGGTCCTTCCAACCCCCACCAGTCTGGGATTCTGGGATGGGGCATCTCACACCAACCTTCCCCCTCCAGGCATGCCTGAACTTCAACCCCAGTGGGATCTGTGAGCTGCACTGTTTCCCCTTTGTCATCTACAACTCTGACATCTTCAAGTCGGTGCCCAACTGCGATGGCCGTTAGACTTTCAGTGCCAGCTGCATCAGCCAGTGCTCCTGTGAGCACTCGCTGAGGGAGGGGGATGAGCCACTGTGGCCCTGACTCTCCCTTTGCCCCCCCCTCAGATAACTACCTTGCTACGGAGGTGGGGTCCAGCACCCTTGTCTGCCCTCAGAACCGCCAAGAAGTCACAGTTCACAATGTCCAGAAGTTTGAGAAGTGCACCAAGCCCTGCCCAGAGGGTTAGTGGCCCTCCCAGCACCTGGGGGGGGTGGGGGAGTGGCATCTGGGGATTCCAGGGGTGTGTGGGGGAGGGGACTTGTTACCCCTGGGTGGAGGGGAGTGTTGGTTATCCCCTGGTTGTGAGGTCCGATCCTTCTGTAACTGGCAGGGTGAAGGCAGCAAGTGTTTCTGGGGGAAGATGGAGGAGTCCTGGCAGAGCCCCCCAGTCCTGCTATCCACCCTCCCCCCGCAGTATGCTATGGGCTTGGAGTGGATTTCCTGAAGGATGTCCATGCAGTGAATGCCACCAACATCCAGCATTTTGCTAGCTGTACAAGATCTTCGGCAGCTTAGCCTTCCTGCCCAAGACCTTTGCAGGGTAAGTGCCTTATTTTCCCCCCTCCAGAATGTGGGTGGGTACTGGAACTCCCCCCTAAACCCCTTCCTCCTGTCCCTGGCAGAGATCCCAGCACCAACACACTGCCCTTGGACCTCAAACTGCTGTGGATATTTGAGAGCCTGGAGGAGCTGACAGGTGTGGGAAGGGGGAGATGAGGGACTGGGGGGAAGAAGGGGGGAAAGGGGGGGCTGGGGGCTTTGGGTGAGGTGGGGGAACACGAGGTGGTGACACTGGGGTTGCCACAGGCTACCTGTACATTGCTGCATGGCCACCTGGCTACCAGGGACCTGGGAGTCTTCCAGAACCTGCGGGTCATCCGGGGCCGTGTGCTGCACAAGTGAGAGGGGACGGGGACATGGAGAAGACACAAGGACATGGGAGGGGATGACACAGGGACATGAGGGGGGTCTGGGGTCATCCAGGGCCATGTGCTGCACAAGTGAGAAGGGACGGGGTCATGGAGGGGGGACACATGCAGGGACATAGAGTGGGACACAGGGACATGAGGGAGGTCTGGGGTTATCTGGGGCTGTGTTACACAAGTGAGCGGGGATAGGGACATGAGGGAGATGTGGGGGGGGAATGAGACACAGAGAGATATGTGGGGACATGGGGGGGGCATAAGGATATGGGGAGGGTGTGGGAATACAGAGGAGGGACATAGGGACATGGAGGGGAGACATGGGGGATCATCCAGGGCTGTGTGCTGCACAAGTGAGTGGGGATGGGGACATGAAGGAGCATGTGGGGACATGGAAGGGGATGTGGGGACACAGACAGGGACACAGGGACATAGGGGGTACATAGGGACATGGAGGAGGAACATGGAGACATGAAGGGGGACACAGGGATGTGAGGAGCATCTCAGATAATCTGGAGCTGTGTGCTGCACAAGTGAGTGGAGATAGGGACATGGAAGAGGACACGGGGGGGATGTGGGGACATGGAGGAGGACACAAGTTGGGGAGGGGGGACGGGATGATCTGGAGGGGGCCGTAAGGGGGTGTCTCGACAGCAGTGCCTACTCGCTGACGCTGCAAGAGCTGTCAGTGCGGGCACTGGGGCTGCAGACACTGCAGATCAGCAGTGAGATGTCGGAGAGAGCACCACCGGAGAAATGACAGACACCAATATGGTTAGGTCATAACTCCAATTTTACTAACAAGCATCAGAGTTTTATAATCAGCAGCAAAGCTAGCATGTTTACACTACTTCTAATTGGTCCTTTCTCTAAAAGCCAGCTGCACTTTTCTATGATAAGCCTTGTGGTTTCACATACTGCTTCAGCCTCCTCCTTGCTCGAGCTTGTTATCATGTAGGCATTCTTTCTTCTTCTTTTCTCACAGTCCAGAGCTGCTCAAGGACAATCCACACGTTAGTTCTCAAAGCATGGGTTATTCACTGTTCACAGGTGTCAAAGCATGGGTTGTTCGCTGTTACCAGGCTGTGGCCTTTATCAGTTAGAAATTCCTCCACAGTGGGATGATGCCAGTGCACCACAACCCCCAGCTCTGCTTCCTCCAGAAGGTGCCCTGGGGCAGCATCTTCTGTAACCTCCGCCAGCGCCTCTTCCAGACCCACAACAAACCCTATGAGCAGTGCGATAAGGGGTATCTGGTGTGGGGAGGGTGAGGGGGAACATGGAGGTGGTGGGACTCAATTATTGCTGATTGGACCCCCTGTTGTTCATGGGACCTCCCCCCAGAGAGTGAGGGACTGGTCTGCTTCCACCTCTGCACCCAAGGGCACTGCTGGGGCCCCAGCCTGACCCAGTGAGGACCTGCGAGCAGTTCCTGCGTGGTCAGGAGTTCGTCGCCTCCTGCAACCTCCTGGAGGGGTGAGCAGAGAGCCCCGGGGATGACGGACAGAGTCCACCCACCCGTTGTGGGGGGTGGATCCCAGGCAACACTGTGCTCCTGTTGCTGCCCTCCCTCCCTCCTCCACCCTGGACAGGCACTAAGCAGATGGGCTCCTCTCACAGCCATCTCCCACACCCAGATGTATAGTTGATACTTGTACATGGGGGTTTGGTTTTTTTGTTTTTTTTGGGGGGGGGGGGTTGTTTTTGTTTTCTGCTCCCTTTGTCTTCTGTATGGTTTCCTCCTCTTTGGTACTGCCCCAGGGGACACTAGCATATCCCTCTGTCCCTCCTGGCTTCAGCTGCCATGGTATAAGGGGCAGGAGCTGCTTATAGGGAGGGTAAAAATGCAAGATTCACAGAATGGTGGGGGTTGGAAGGAACCTCCAGAGCTCATCCAGCCCAACTCCCTGCTAAAGCAGGTTCCCCTCGATCAGGGGGCACAGGAACATGTCCAGGTGGGTTTGGAAACTATTTCACTGAAAAACTATTTCACTGTGATGGTGAGGGACCCTGGCCCAGGCTGCCCAGGGAGAATGTGGAGGCTCCTTCTCAGGAGGTTTCCAAACCCGCCTGGACACATTCCTATGTGACCTGATCTAGGTTGACCTGCTTCTCAGGGGATTGGACTAGATGATCTCTAAAGGTCCCTTCCAACCCTACCATTCTATGATTCTGTGAAGTGCAGGACCTAGCACTTGCCCTTGGGCAACCTCATAATTGGCCTTGGCCCAATGCCCATCACTCTCTGGGCTGTCCTCCTGCCCTGTTTCCTCCCGGGGTGACCCCCCCCTCCCCATGCCCGGGGTGCACCAGGCAGTCAGAGTGCTTGGGGCCAGCTCGTGGCAACAGTCCGTGGGCTGCCCTTGCAGCGTGGGCACCCGTGGAAGATGCTCTTGGTCACTGCAGGGGATGAGTGGGGAGAGAGGGACACCGTGGGGATGGGGACCCCGACAGCTTCTGACCGAGGAGTCGGGGCCTGGAGGGGGGGGCGGAAGCAGTAGATCGCAGTTGGAAAACCAGGGCAAACTAAACGGGCGAGACGGACCGGTAGGAACACACGATCCCGTCACTTTCAACCGAGCAGCCCCCGTCGGGGCACACTGAACCCCATAGCCTGGTGCCCCCTCGGGTCTCCTCTCCCCGGTCCCCTACCAGTGTTTCCCCTCCCCCCTCGTTCGCGCCTCCTCTTCCCCGGTGTCCCCCGCTCCCCTCCAGTGCCGGTCACTCCCGTACAAAACTGCGCAAAGTCCCACCGCCGCCGAGGGGGCGTTCCTTGGGCCCGGTGTCCTCCCGGTTGCCGGTGTTTCCCCGCGCCGTACCGGTCCGCTCCGACTTACCTTCGGAGGCGACAGGGGAGCAGAGGGTGGCGAGCAGCAGGCCGGAGCAGAGGCAGCCTCTGGCGGGGATCATGGTGCTCAGCGCGGGCCGCGGTCCATGGCCCCGCCAGACGCTCCGACGAAGTTTGCGGTGCGGAGTCTCCGCTTTCCGCCTCTCCTGGGCTCCACCTCGCGGGGACGCGCCGCGTTCCCGGCCGGCACTGGCCCCGGGGGGAGGGCGTACCGCCGCTCCCCCCACACCCCCCTCCCCGCGCGCTCCCGCCTCCCCAGTGCTCCCAGTCTGAGCGCTCCCCAAGTCTCTATCTCTCTCCTGCTCCAGTACTCCCCTGTCCTAGTGCTTCCCCCCACGGTGCTCCCAGTCCCAGTGCTCCCCCAGTCCCCCTCCTGACCCGGTTCTCCCTCGTCCCGGTGCTCTCCCCTCCACGGTGTTCATAGAATCATAGAATGGTGGAGGTTGGAAGGGACCTTTAGAGATCATCTAGTCCAACCCCCCTGCAGAAGCAGCTCCCACCTACATCAGGTCACACAGGAACATGTCCAGGCGGGTCTTGAAGCCCTCCAAGGAAGGAGCCTCCACACCCTCCCTGGGCAGCCTGGTCCAGGGCTCCTTCACCTGAACAGTGAAATAGTTTTTTCTTATGTTTAAATGGAACTTTTTGTATTCCAGCTTCATCCCATTATCCCTTGTCCTGTTGCTAGATACAATAGAAAAAAGGGATGTCCCAACCTCCTGACATCCACCATTGTAGTGGGTCTCGGATGGTAGTAATTTTCCACAGCAGCTCTTGCAGTGCTGTGCTTACTGTTGGTATCAATATTAGGATGACTGCTCACACAGCATCAGGGCTGTCCCTCCAGCATTCCTTCCCCCACCTTCACCAATAGCTCTGGGTGGGCACAATCTTGGGAGGGACCATGGCCAGAATAGCTGACCCAGGCTGACCAAGGAGATATTCCATAACATATGACGTCAGTTCAGTAATATAAACTGGGGGAGAGGAGCAGGAAGGGGAGGCGAGATTCATTTCTGGCCTTCCCAAAGCAACCGCTACGTGTACTGAAGCCCTGCTTCTCGGGAGGTGGCCGGACATCGCTGCTGATGGGAAGTAGAGAGTAACAACTTTATCTGCTTTTTGCTTCGCTTCCTGCGTGCGTGGCTTTGCTGCTTCTTTATTAAACTGCTTTTATCTCAACCCACGAGACTCCCATCTTATTTTCTCCCCTTCCCTGGCTTGCTGAGGAGGTGGGGGATAGAGCGGTGTGGTGGGCACCTGGCATCCAGCCAGGCTCAAACTACCACAACCATTTATATACTTGTAAATATTAATGAGATCCTCCCTCAGTCTCCTCTTCTCCAGACTAAACAGCCTCAGGTCCCGCAGTTATAACATAGTTCCCATGTTATCCCCTCTCCTGTGCTCCCCCTCCCCGGTGGCCCCCACTCCCTGGTGTTCCCCCGTCCTGGTGCTCCCCCTGTTTCAGAGTTCCCCTGTCCCTCTCCTGCCCCAGTGCTCCCCCACCCTGGTGCTCTCCCACACTGCCCCCAGTCCCTCTCCTACCCCAGTGCTCCCCCACCCTGGTGCCCCAGTCCCGGTCCATCTCCTGCCCTGGTGCTCCCCCACTACAGTGCTCCCTCCTCCCTGATGCTCCCAGTCCCAGTGTTCCCCCATCCCGGTGCTTTCACCTCTCCAGTGCTCCTTCCCACAGTGCTCCCCCCTCTCCCCTATCCCAGGGGGGCTGCACTGGCTGCTGGGGAGGGGGTTGCAGATGCTCTGCTGTGGGGTCACCTGGTTGAGGGGGGGAAGGAACTCCCATCCCCTCACCCCCTGGGACTGGGACTGTCACTGGGATGGTGATGCCCCTCTGGGGTCTGGGGACACAGGGGACAGTTGCAGGAGGGTACATGACACAAGTGAGGTCCTGGGGTATGAGGACAGCCTTGGGGCATGGGGACAGGCTGGCAACATTCAGTGGTTCCTCAACAAGGTGGCCCACGGCTGGCATTTGTCCCACAGCCTGGGCACAAACTACAGGTGCACTTTCATCTGCCATCCTGGGTGCACAGACAGGTTGAAACGTGGGGTCCCCCAGAAGCATCCAGCCCCTGACAGTGACCCCCCCAGCTAAACAGAACAGGAGCTGTGGGACCAGGACAAGATCCCTGCGTGAGGCTAGTCCCCCCCACCACAGATCCATCCACTCGTGCCACCATGGCTACCCACAGCTCCCCAGGGGGAGTGGGGAAGGGACCCCCAGTGCTGGAGGGGGACTCATGTTTGCATAGGGGTGATGGCTCCATGGGGACAGGAGCAGGTAACCAGCCCATCACTGCCACCCCAAGCCAAGACGATGGCCACCCTAGGGGAAAGCCCAGAGGGACTGGACCACCACATGCCCCCCATACCCTGGCTTTGGCCACCTCGAGGTGCTCATCGCATGGCCCCAGACCAGACTCCCGCATGACCGAGGTGGAGGCAGGCCAGGCCATGCTGGCTCCGGGCCCCACTGCACGCCGGGGTCGCCACATGTCCATCCCCAAGGACCGGCAGGCCCCCGGGCTATGATGTGCACAGAGGAGGGGATATATCCTGCCAATGTGGTAAGGGGAATATACCCCACGAACCTCTACAGAGGGTGCTCGGTAAAGGAATATATCCCATGAGTCTCTGCGTAGGGCCTGTCGCAGGGGGACATATGCCATGAGCCTCCAGCACTGGGGGACTGTATCACATCATCCCCACGGCCGGCGGAGGCGCTGTATCTCATAATGCCCTTTGCGCGCCCCCCCCCCCCCCCTCCGTTTCCGGGGTGTGTCGGAAGTGGCGGGGCCGGGCAGCGATGGCGGCTGGCGGGGCGGCGCGGACCGCACTGCTGCTGGGGGCGGCAGCGGCGCCGGGCCCGGCCCGAGGCTCTCAGGGAGACCGGGAGCCGCTGTACTGGGAGTGCCTAAGCCACTACGAGCACCAGAACTACTCAGGAGCAGCACTACAGCACTTCTAGGCCTAACAGCCGCTCTACGTGGGCCTAACAGATACCGCCCTCCCGCGCCCATTGGCTGCAGCGACGGACCCGCCCAATCAGAGGCCTCGCCCATCCCTGAGGCCCCGCCCACGCAGCGGAGGAGCTGTTTAGGGAAGGGATGGGGCCTGACTGGGGAAGAGATAAGGAGGGACTGGAGAGACGCTGGGAGGGAATGAGGATGGACTGGGATGCACTGGAAGGGATTGGGGAAGCACTAGGGCTGGGTTGGGAGAGACTGGAGATGGACTGGGAGGTACTAAAAAGCACTGAGGCTGTGCTGGGAGGGGATGGAGAGAGAGAGAGACACTGCGAGGAACTGGGGCCAGAGTGGGAAGGGATGAGGAGGGATTGGAATCAACTGGGGTGGACTGGGAGGGGATGGGGAGGCACTGGGAAGACTTGCAACCAGACTGGGAGGCAAAGAGGATGGCCAGAGGGGTACTGGGAGACACTAGGGCAGTTAGTACCCTCCCAGGCTGGACTTGCCATGACAACTGCGCCTGAGTGCATGTGGGTGACTGTGTGGCTCTATGCCTGTGGTGGGCATGATGTGTCCCAGTTCCATGGCAAGTGGGCACTGCCATGGGGCACAGGGGGATGGAGGTGGCTATGGGGGCTGGGAGTGGCCATGGGATGCCCAGGGTGGGCACTGCATGCCCCAGTTCCACAGCAAGGTGGGCACCACCATTGGGCATGGGGTGAGTATGGGGATGGGGGTGGCTACAGGGGCCCATGGGGGCCTTACAGTGGCCACAGAGGGCCAGAGTGGCCATGGGATGCCCAGTGTGGGCATGGGGGTGGCCATGGGATGACTGTGGGTGGCTGTGGGTAACCATGGGGGCCATGGAGGGAGGCTATGGGTGGCCATTGGGTGGCTGGGAGGTTGCCACAAGGTGCT
Source organism: Colius striatus (assembly GCF_028858725.1). Taxonomy (NCBI): domain Eukaryota; kingdom Metazoa; phylum Chordata; class Aves; order Coliiformes; family Coliidae; genus Colius; species Colius striatus. Next base: position 22,188,595 of record NC_084789.1, on the reverse strand, counting down.
ATGCCCCACAGTGGCCCTTCTGGTGGATGAGGGAGGGGCCCCGAAGTTGGGCACTTTCTACCCCCCAGAACTGTCCCAGGGGAGCTTGTGGGGGCACCTCACGCTGCCTAATGCCCCCCCCCCCCCCCCCATCTCCTTCACCTCACAGAAACTGGACTATTTCTGCACCTCAGCTGTTATCCTGCACTCCCTCTACTTGTGCTGTGTCAGGTGAGGCAGCACTGTGGGGATGTGAGCTGTGGGGTAGAACACCATGGGGCTGAGAGTTATGGGGCACCTGTCCCTATACCCACGAGTGCCCTCCCACCCACAGGACGCTGGGGCTGTAGCGCCCAACCTTAATTGGGGTGCTGCAGACGCTGCTGCTGCTGGTGCTCGCCGCCCACATCTCCTACCTGAGCCTCGTGCGCTTTGACTACGGCTACAACATGGCAACCAACGTGGCCATGGGTGGGGGAGGGGGCTTGAGAGGGCACCCCAGGAGTGGGGGGCTCACTCCATGCCAATGCAGCCATGAGTGAGGCAGAGCCCAAGGGGAGTTGAGGGGCTGGCCCCATGGGTGGAGGGCTCTTCCCACGGGTTGGGGGAACTCACCCTATAGTTGGGGGCCTTTCCTCATGGGTGGAGGGGCTCACTTAATGGGTTTGGGGCTTGCCCTATGCTGATGTGGCCATGGATGAGGTGAGGGTTGGAGAACTCACCCCATGGGTGAGAGCTTGGCCCCATGGGTAGGGGGCCTCTCCTCATGGCTGAGGGCTTTCTCTATAGGGGGGGGGGTCTCTCCCCAAGGGTGAGGGCCTGTCCCCATGTTCAGGGACTCACCCCATGAGTAGTGGGGAGTTGGCCCCACAGGTTAGGGGCTCACCCCATTGTTGGGATTGTCTCCCCACAGGTGGGGGAACTGTCCCTATGGGTAAGAGGCTCAGCCCATGGATGGGAGTCTCTCAGGGGCTCACTCCACCAGTCAGGGGCTGACCCCATACCTGGGTGCTCTCCCCATGGGCAGCTACTCTCTCCACACTCCAGGGTTTCTCCCCACTCCTGCGGGGCTCACCTTACACCCGTGGGTCCCTGCCCCCCCCCCCCCAAGATACCGAACATGGGCTGCTGGCTGCACTGATGCCTGCACTGCTGCCTGCTCCATGCCCAGGGGGTCACTCCCCACTCCTGAGGGACTTCACCCCACCCCTGTGTCCCACCCCTGCATGTCCCCTCCCCGCAGGGCTGCTGAACACAGATTGCTGGCTGCGCTGGTGCCTGCGCTGCCTCCTGCCCCACTGCCTGCCCCACGCGTGGAAGTACAGTGTGGGCGTGGGGCTGCTGCAAGCGCTGGCGCTGCTTGAGCTGCTTGACTTCCCACCACTGCTCTGGGTGCTGGATGCCCACACGCTCTGGCACCTGGGCACCATGCCCCTCACCGTGCTCTTCTACAGGTCTGTGCCCTCCCAAAAAACAGGGCTGGGAGCAGGGAGGGGCAAAATCAGTGGGTGCTGAGTGCCTCCATCATCCCTGTGGGCTTCTGGGTACTCCCTTCTCTATCTCCTGTGGCATGCTGGAACCTCCCCACACACCTTGTCCATGCGGTGCTGGGATCCCTCTCCTTGAAATGGGGGGTGCTGGGGGTCCCCCCAAAAAATCTGTGGGTGCTGAGTGCTCTCCATCTCCCATGGAGTGATAGATTCTCTCCTTACTGTTTCCCATGGGGTACTGGACTCCCTCCCATTTGAAATTAGGGGACTTAGGGCCCCCCATCTTGAAACTGGGGGTTTTAGGTCCCTCTCCCAAAAATCTATGGATGTTGGGTGCCCCCTCTGTTTCCCATGGGATGCTGGAACTTCCCCTTCCCCTTGAAATCTGGATGCTCAAGGCCCCTCTTTGTTCCCTGCTGTGCTCAGTGCCTCCCCCCATCTTAAAACAGGGGGGTTGGGAGTCCTCCCTCCAAAATCTGTGGGTGCTGGGTACCCCCATCATCCTCCTCAGGTGCTTGGGTGTCCCTTTCTCTGTTTCCCATGGGATGCTGGGTCCCCCCCCTTGAAGTCAAGGTTCTCAGGGACACTCAACGCATGGGTGCTGGGGATTTCCCCTCCTTAAAATCAATGGGTGCTAGGTGCCCCCATCAAGGTGCTGGGTGAACCCCTCTCCATTTCCCATGGGGTGTTGGGTGCCTCTCCTTTAAATGAGGGTGCTCAGTGCCCCCCCCCCCCCCGAAATTGGAGGTGCCAGCATCTCCCCTCTTGAAATGGGGGAGCTGGGGGCTCCTTGCCATGTCACTCTCCTCACTCCTTGAGCCCCTCTGGACCCCTCCGCGTGCCCTTGGACTCCCCCTCCATCATGGGTTGTCCCCATTTCCCCTCCCCCTCGGTTGCCTTCAGAGGTTTGCGCTTCTCTCCCTTCCGGGGAGGGGAGGGGTCAAGGATACCCAAGCGCCCCCCTCTGCGGGTGCTGGTGCTACAGGGGGGAATGGGAGAATGTTCCTTGGAGCTGCTGAGGGGCAGAGGGGGGGGGAATGTGTGGGACTGGAGCAGTGCCTTGGAGCTGGGGGTGCTCCTTCCCCGAGGTGCAGCCCCCATTCCCCCCTCCGGTCCCCTAAGTGTCTTGTGAGATGTGAATAATGCTGAGTTCAACCTGTGTTCAACCTGTGCCCCTGAGCTCTGTGCCCCCCCTCACCCCCATGGGCACCCTGTGCCCCACACACTCCCCCTCCCCACTGCCTCCCCCACCTCTGTGTCTCTCCCCAGCCCCCCATGTCTGCCTGGCTATGCCATTCCTGCACACTCTCCCCCCCCACCTCCATGTGCCCCGTGGCACACCCCATGTCTGCACTGTGCTGCCCCCCATTTCTCACTCTGTGTGCCCCTAACCCCCTCATGTACCCCCAAATCCCACCCGTGCCCCAACCCTCTCATGTGCTCCCCCATTGCACCCCCATCCTCCTTTTGTCCCCCCTCCCCAAGTCCCTGACCCTCTCCCCCCCCCCCCCCCCCCAAAGACCCCCACACTGCTCCGGGCACCACGGGTTTTATTGGGGGCTTTGTAGGGTTGGTGCCGTGGGGCTCGCGGACACACGGTCTGGGTTTTGGGGTGACGGCGGCAGCTCGTGGTCCCCCCCGTCCCTCCCGGGGGGGGGAATTTAGGGGTCCCTCAGACCTCCGGCGGTTTCTGCGCGTGGGCGAAGAAGACCCCATCGACGTCGTTGACCCCGGTGCGCAGCGCAGGCGGCATCGCGTAGGCGCGGAAATCGCGCAGCAGGAACCCCGCACCACTCAGAGCCCCGCGCACGTCGGCCTCGGCCAGAAGCACCACGGGCAGCCGCACCGGCCCTGCCAGATAAAACGACTCGCCCAGGGCTCCCAGCAGCACGGCATGGCCACCGGGCCCACGTGGGCCACCGCCCGGGTGAAGGTGGCGCGGTCCGGCCTGACGGCTTCCAGGCACAAGGCAGAGAGCAGCGCGTCGGCGGGCGGCCGCAGCGGCCGGCCCAGCGGCTCCGCTCGGTGCACATCGATCGGCAGGATCCGGCGCAGCCGCAACCGCAGCCGACGCTGCTTCTCCTGCCACAGCTCCCTGCGGGGGGGAAAAGGGGGGTCAGCGGGGAGGGATCCGGCGGGATAGCACGGAGACGGAGGGGAGAAATTCCCCAGATTCCTCAACCCTGGGATCAGCCCAAGGTCGGCAGGGACCCCCGGGATCAGCCTGGAGTCAGTGGAGACAGGAACCCCCGGGATCAGGACAGGGTCAGCAGGAACAGGATCCCTCCAAGATCAGCCCAGGAACAGCTAGGAAAGATCCCCCAGATTCCCCAAGGATTAGCCTGGGGTCAGTGGGAAGGGATCCCGCAGGATCAGCCCAGAGACAGAGGGGGAAGTCCCCCAGATCTCCTGCGGGATCAGCCCAAGGTCGACAGGGACCCCTGGGATCAGCCTGGAGTCAGTGGAGACTGGAACCCCCAGGATTGGGACAGGATCAGCAGGAGCAGGATCCCTCCAAGATCAGCGGAGGAGCAGCTGGGAGGAATCATCAAGATCAGGGTCAGTGGGGAGGGATCCCTCAGGATCTGGATGGGATCAGCCCAGGTGCAGCAGGAAGAGGATCCCCCAGGACTGGCCTGAGTTTAGCAGGGAAAGATCCCCAGGGATCAGCCTGGGGTCAATGGGGACGAGATCTCCTGGGATCAGGACAGGGCTAGGAGGGATAGGATCCCCTGGGATCAGCCCAGTACCCACAGGGATGTGGGGATGGGATCCAGTAGAGAGCAAGGGCACATCTATGGGGAGATGGGGCTGGGAGTCTGCAGGGATGTGGGGCCAGGGACCCACAGGGATTGATTTGGTACCCTCAGAGACAGGATCCCATGGGCATGTGGGGCTGGGATCCTGCAGGGATCAACCTGATGTCCACAGGGACACAGGAACAGGATCCTACAGGGATCGGCCCTGTGTGAGGAAGCATGATCCTGGAGGGATCAGTCCAGTATCCCCAGCACTGTGGGGCTGTGATCCCATGGGATTTGGGGACACACTCCTGCAGGGACCAGCCCAGTATCTGCATGGATGTGGGGACAGGATCCCACAAGGATTGATCCAACACCCACAGGGACAGGATCTCACAGGCATATGAGGCTGGGATTCTGCAGGGATCAACCCAACGTTCACAGGGACATGGGGCTATAATCCCATGGGCCACAATCCCACCAGGTCCAGCCCAGCATCACCCCCCTCCTCCCAAGCACCCTGTGCCCCCCTACCCGCGTCCCTAAATCTTGCAGATGTGCTGGATGAAGGGGCTCCAGTCGAAGGTGCCGGGCTCCCTCCGTGCCCAGTGCCCCAGCTCCTCCCGGTTCACTGCCAGGTAGTCGGTGGCCATGATCTCGAAGTGGTTGCAGGCGCTCAGTAGTTGGTAGATGGTGGGGCCCGAGCTCACGTCGATCAGTGTGTGCCCAGTGTGTGGATCTCACCTGGGAGTGGAGTGAGGGAGCAGGATATGGAGGGAGGGGTCCCACACTGAGCCAGGCACTGGCGGGGGGACTGGGGGCAAGGGGGGAACAGGGCAGGGTGGGTGCCGAGGTGCTCTCCCGCCCCGTGCCTCAGTTTCCCCGTCTCCCCTCACTGCTAGCGAAGGTCTCGGCCAGGCATCGCAGCTTCCAAGAGACCATGAACTCCTCGGAGAAGTCAGCGCGGGGGGGTAAGTAGTTGTTCTCCAGGTAGGTGCAGGGGTCGAAGTGCTCGTAGCCCTCCTGGAGGGCGGCCAAACTGCTCATGGAGAAGGGCTGCGGCGATGGCATCTGCCCGTCGGACCCCAAACTGGCTTTATATCCCCGGCTGGGCTTTGGGGGGCTAGCCATGGCGAGCGATGGCGGCGGCGGCCGCGGCCATCCATCGTGGCTAACGAAGTTACCCGGGACCGGGGGCCGCGGCTGGGCGGCAGCGCAGCCGGATCCGGATTCGGCCCCGCGCCGAGCGACAACGGTGGCTGTCCTCCCCCCCCCCCCCACCACCAACATGTGCTGCCCCGGCACCTGGTATGCTCGGGAGTGTCCCATGGGATGGGGCTGGGGAGAGATTGGGATGGGGAGGGAGGATGGGGACGGGGATGAAGCTGAGGGTGGGATGGAGAGAGGATGGGAATGGGATAGGGAGAGGATGGGGCTGGGGTTGGGCTGAGGCTGGGACTGGGACGGGGAGGGGATGGGGAGAAGCTGGGAATGGGGATTGGGAGATGATGAGGATAGGATGGGACTGGGGCTGGGAGTGAGATGGGATTGGAGTCGGTCTGAGCTCTCCCCGGTGCCTCCATCAGCAATGAGCTGAGTGTGCTGGACCTCAGCCCAGCCCCTGGCAGGAGCCGGCACCACCAACTCCCAGTACCCTGGGATAAGGGGCAGGATGGGAACCCGCTTATGAGGCTGAGAAGCGGGGAGGCGAGGTTAAAGATCCTAAATCCTGTCTGTGCTAGAGTTGTAGGTGGACAAAAGCGTCGAAGCCGGGCTCATGGGGAGGATGGGGACGGGGAGGGGACAAGAGGGGCCGAGGACTGGCAGTGGCCCAGGGACAGCGGGATCCAACCCGGCGGGAACAGCTAATCTTGGCGCTGGCGCTGGGATCATCCCGGACCCTGGCACCAGCTGGTGGGGGGGGGGGGGAGGGAGTCCAGCCCCCTTGCCCACCCACCCCCTCCAACCCTGCAGGATTCCTGGGTGGCTGTTGACAAGGCTCCGTGCTTTAGTTTCCCCAAAATGATGCCGCCGGCTCAGGCGGGGCATTTTATTGCCGTACAAAGACCATAGTCCGCAAAGCCCCGCAGAGCGACCCGCCACAGCCCCTCAACTCTCCACGCCCCCCTCCCCCCCTCGGGCCCCCCTCGGCCCCAGGACGTTCGGGATTCGGTTCTTTATTCTCGCACCCTCTTCTCTTCGCCAAGGAATCTGTTATGCCTCTGCCCTCTCCTCACCACCTTCCATGAGGTGGAGGTCCCAGGCAAGCAGGGCACACACACGCACCTGCCCCCACCCTCCTGCGCTGCCTGTTCGGGGCGGCCGAGCGGACCCAGGGCTCTGGGACTCTCCGCCCCCCCCAGTATCACCTCCCAGCTCCCATCCCAACTCCAAGCCCCTCCCGACATCTTCAGCCCCGCTGAGCCTCGTGGGAGAGGGAGCGGGACAGCGTGCGGCGGACCCCCGCCTTGGCCCCGCGGAGGTCCGGGGGGACGAAGAGGGGCAGAGGCAGGGTGCGGGCGTAGGGCAGGAGGTGCTGGGCCAGGGGTTGCCCCAGGACCCCCACTCGCAGCAGCCCCCAGGGTGAGTGCTGCTCCACCACCCGCGTCTCCCCGCGCTGCTCATCTTTCTCCCGCCGGCACCACCTGCGCACAGGGTTATCATGGAGGTGGGAGAGGAATCCCCAAAGCCCCACGGGGACCCTCAAGTCCCTCTCTGCCCCACTGGGACCACCTCACCCTGCAGGGAGCTGTGGAGACTCCCACCTCACTCCACAGGGAGCCGTGGAGACCCCCAAGTCCCGTCCCATCCCACAAGAAGCCCTGAGACCTCTGTGTCCCACCCCATCCTGTGAGAAGCTCTGGAGACCCACATGTCCTACCCCACCCCGGGGGGACCAGGACTTGTCCAGCCCCACAGGGCTCAGGCTACCCCATGGGGACCCTCACATCCTTCATGGCCCCACATGGATGCCCAGCCTCATGAAAACCCCCTTGAGATGCTCTGAACTCCTCTTGGATTCCCACCTCCCTGGAGCCCCCATGACCTCACAGGGACCCTCAGAGCCCCTAGAAAACCCTCTTCCATCCCCAGCAGAATCCTTAGAGCCCCCTCCACCACCCCAAAACCCCCTAGAAACCCCATGACCCTTAAAGACCTGGTACTCGATGAACTTTCCCCCCCCCAAAAAAATCAGTGGTGCCCCTCACCCCTCCTCAGGCCGGGTGCTGAGCTCCAGGTCCAGCCACTCTGTGCTGAAGGTCTCGTGCTGCCCCACATCCTCCTCCCGCAGGTGACAGCCCAGTCAGGCGCCCGACAGCAGCCCCCCACTGCGGACCACCATGCTGGGCCCCCACATTGCCACCTTTCCGCTTCCTCACTCCCCTCCCCAACCCCCTTATATCAGCCCGCCAGGGCTATTTTGGGCTGTGTTGTTGTCACGGCAGAGCTGGGAAGGTGCCAACCCCCCACCTTGGGGGTGGCACCAGGGACACTTGTGTCACCTTGTGTGTCTGTTTGGCCATGCTGAGCTCCGTGTGCTTGCTGGGTCTAGGGGCACACTGGCCCTGGGCTCGGTGGCCATCGGTCCCCCGGCATGTGGCCAGGGCACAGCTGGCCTTTCAATGGTGGTCACCATGCCAGCACGGCCACTGGCCAATGCAATGGTGCCCGTTGGTGTCTGTGACTTCATGGACAAACACGGTGGCTGTGCTACCCTGGGCTATCCTGGTGGCCATGTGGCTGCTGTTGGGGTCCCATCCCTGTGTTCCCCCACCCCCTCACAAAGGACAGGCTGGGGGTGTGCTGGCTCCCTTCAGCACTCCCCTAGATGGGCTATTTGTAGGCCCAAAAGCTGGGGGCTGTGAACAGATGGGTGCCAGGGGCTGGGGCTCACGTGGTCTCCAGCCCCTCTGAGCCACCCCACAGACATGGTGGTCCCACTCCTGGGGCAACAACCCAGGGCAAGGGACAAGTTGGGGAAAGCAGTGCCCAGGGTGACTGGTGCAGATGTGGCTGCTCCATGCTGATGCCACCCCAGGATGGGGCAGTGACCCTTGTGGCCAGGAGCCAAAGGAGCCTGCAGGAGCCAGTCCTTGAGCCTAGGGGGAGGTTGAACTAGTCTCATGCCCACATCCCATGCAGGGTACAGGGAGGACATGGGGCTGCAAACAATGCAAAGGCTTTTAATTGTGACTGGAGGTGTCAACCCTCACAGGCACAGGGGAGGGAAGACTCCCAGAACAGGGGGCAGGGAGCCCGGGAGGCCTGGCATGGGCACTGCCCCCCACTCCCCCTGTGTGTGGGGATGGCTGTGCAGAGTTTCCATCTCTAGTGCAGAAGTGGCCCCAGGGCTCACAGGTAGGATGGAGCTGCAACTGCGCCTCCCTCCCCCACCAAAAAAACCCCCAAAACCCAAACACTCCAGGCAAATGAAGCTCTGCCTCTGCCTGCAGCTGCAGGTCAGAGGGATGAGCTCACAGCCATGGCTCTGGGCAGGGAGTCAGGGGCAGCCCTAAGGACTAGGAACAGCACTCAAAGGATCCTGGAGAGGGGAAACTGTGGTAGGAGAAGGGGCTGAGATCCCCTGGCCTCATCTCAGTGACATTAGTAGGGGGTGGCCTCTCCTGGGGAGGCCCTGGGGGCCACAGGGTGCTTGTCCCTGGTTGTCCCCCCTACCCCAGAGGAGAGAGGGGGCAGAGGAATGTCTGGTGAGGGCAGGTCTCCAGTGCTCAGGGCTTGCCCAAGAGCTCACTGACCCACTGCTGCAGGTGGAAGGCAAACTTGAACATGGTGGCAGCCAGGCTCTGGTGGATCAGGTACTGAGGCAGGTGACCTTGGGGGGAGAGAGAAGGGGGTCAGGGGCAGCACCAAGGCCCTATGAGGTTAGAAGGAGTGGTGTTTGGGGCTGAGCTCTATCCCAAGCCAACAGTATCAGCCCAGGCTGAGGGATCTCACACTGCCTCCGGGGGAGGAACTAAAAAGGCAGGGGACGTGATTTCTCTTTAAAAAAAAATGCAATGATTTCTAAAAAAAAAGCCCTACATGACTCAATCCCAATGGCTCAGCCTTGGGAAAGGAACTAGGGGCAGGACTGGGATGGTCAGGCTGGCAATGGGGGGTGGGGAGGGGGGCACAGGAGGAAGCCTCCTGCCCTGTCTTGAGGCATTTCCAGGGCAGGAGGCAGAGAAGCTTTTTCCTGGAGCAGTTTTTCTCTGTGATGTGGGGGACAGGAGACAGTGAGACTGTTGGTCCAGGGACCATTTCAGCCATGAAAGCTCCAGCACGGACCCACACACACACAAAAATTCTCGCCTTTGGATGCAGGAAGGGATGAGCCAGAGGCAACAGCAAGGAGAGGGCTCTGGGCAGGAGCAGAGCCCTTCAGGAAGATGGAGACTGTGGCCAGGCGGGTTATTAATAGCTCAGCATTTCTTGCAGCAGCAGGGGCCGGTGGGTGGATGAGTGCTCCCTGGCTTGGGAAGCACAAGAAGTGTCTTTCCTTTCTCAGCCTCATTTTGCACAACACCAAAGGGGTTGGTTACCCTCCCAGCTCGGGAGGTGAAGCAGCACAGGAACTGAAGCCACCAAGGAAAAAGGCATTCCTGGTGCCAAGGCTAGGAGGGAAAAAGCATTTGGGGAGGGAAACTGGAGCTGCTGGAGTTGGTGGGGAGGGAGGGATGTGGGAGGGAGCAGAGCAGATGAACGGAGCCTTTGTGCTCACTGCTGCAGTGTTGCCGCTACCGGCAACACCACCAGGCCTCCCGCATGGATCACTCAGCCCACCCCGCTGAGGGGGCAAAGATCACCACACACTCAGCATGGATGATACTTTATTCCAATCCCTTGTTTACACCATGTGCCTTTATCTGCTAGCACCAGCATCTCCTCCCACTCCACCCCGTGACCGCCTCTTCTGTACCTTCCACCTCTCGCGTTACAACCCGAGATCTTCCAGATGACTACTACACTGCAGTTTCCAAGTCAACCTTCAGTGGAAGAAGGGATGGGGGACAGTTCTGCTCCCTCCCCCTGCCTCCTCTCCCCCGGCCACCCGTCCCCGGGGTCCTTTGTGAGGCCACCAGCAAAGAGCTTCATCTCTGAGTCCTCTCCCTGGGGTGGCATGTTGACTGCTCCCAATGACCCTCTTGTCCTTTAAATGCCTGGAGGCAGCACCCAGGATAAGCTGTTCCATCACCTTTCCAGGGATGGAGGCGCGGCTGACCGGTCTGTAGTTACCCAGGTCCTCCTTCTTGCCCTTTTTGAAGGCTGGAGTGACATTTGCTTTTCTCCAGCCCTCAGGCACCTCTCCTGTTCTCCATGACTTACTGAAGATGATGGAGAGTGGTTTAGCAATGACTTCTGCCAGCTCCCTCAGCACCTCCAGGTGCATCCCATCAGGGTCCATGGATTTATGTACATCCAGACTGCTCAACTGATCCTTAATCCAGTCCTCATTAACCAAACAAAAATCCTCATTTAACCCAACTTCCTCTGGAGTCTGGGGCTCCTGAGGACAGTCTCCATCAGTATAGACAGAGGCAAAGAAGGCACTCAGTAACTCTGCCTTCTCTGTATCCTCTGTCACCAGGGCACCCACCTCATTCAACATCAGGCCTACATTGCCTCTAGCATTAGTTTTGTCTGCAATGTATTTGAAGAAGCCCCTTCTTGTCCTTGACCTCCCTTGCAAGGCACAACTCCAACAAGGCTTTAGCTTTCCTAGTTGCCTCCCTACATCCTCTGCTGTAGCTAGCAACAGGACAAGGGGTAATGGGATGAAGCTGGAACACAAAAAGTTCCACTTAAATATAAGAAAAAACTATGTCACCGTTCAGGTGAGGGAGCAGTGGAACAGGCTGCCCAGGGAGGGTGTGGAGGCTCCTTCCTTGGAGGTCTTCAAGACCTGCCTGGACATGTTCCTATGCAACCTGATCTAGGTGAACCTGCTTCTGCAGGGGGATTGGGCTAGTTGATCTCTAAAGGTCCCTTCCAACCCCTACCATTCTATGATAACAGTCTTATATTCATCCCAAGTGGCCATCCCTTCCTTCCATGATCTATAGACTCACTTCTTCCGCTTGAGTTTGCCCAAGAGTTCCCTGTTAACCATGCAGGTCTCCTGGCTCCCTTGCTTGATTTCTTAACTGCTGGGATGTTCTGGTCCTGAGCCTGGAAAAGGTGATCCTTGAAGAGAAACCAACTATTTTGGGCCCCTTTATCCTCTAATACCCTGTCCCATGAGATGTCCCCTAGTAATTGCTTGAAAAGGCCAAAGTTGGCCCTGCTAAAGTCCAGGGTTGTGATCCTGCTTGGTATTCTGTTCCTACCACACAAGATCCTGAACTTCACCATCACGTGGTCGCTGCAGCCAAGGCTGCCCTCAACCCCCACCACTTCAACCAGACTCTGTTTGTTCGTGAGTACAAGATCCAGTAGTGCTCCTCTCCTAGTTGGCACATCCACCATTTGCATCAAGAAGTTATCGTTGATGCACTGAAGGAACTTCCTGGACTAGTGGCTAGCCGTGTAGGTCTTCCAGCAGATGTCTGGGTAGTTGAAATTCCCCATGAGAACCAGGGCCTGTGATTTTGAGGTTGCTCCCAGCTACCTGTAGAAGGCCTCATCAGCTTCCCCATCCTGATCAGGTGGCCTGTAATAGACACCCACAACAGTGTCACACATGCTAGCCTGCCCCTTAATTCTCACCCACAAACTCTCAACTTACTCCTCATCCTCTCCTGGACAGAATTCAGTACATTCCAGCTTCTCTTTCACATAAAGAGCAACTCCACCACCTTGCCTGGCTGTCCTGTCTTTCCTAAAAAGGACATAGCTATCGATGATCACATTCCAGTCATTTGAGCTGTCCCATCATGTCTCTGCAATTGCCTCTAGATCATAACTTCTTGCCCATACACAGTCTTCCAGCTCCTCCTGTTTATTCCCCATGCTGTGTGCATTGGTCTACAGGCATTTCAAGAAGGAAGCCAATCACTTAGGATTCACCCCTGGCACTGGCTTGCCACTCTTAGGCTCAACTCCAGTGGGCCTGGTTTTATCCCCTTCCCCCTTCAAAATTAGTTTAAAGCCCTTCCTATGAGCCCCACTAACTTGTTTGCAAGGATCCTTCTCCCCCTTTGAGACAGGTGAACTCTACCTGTCACCAGATCTGGCATCATAAAAATGTCACCATGGTCAAAAAACCCAAAGTTGTGTTGGTGGCACCAGTCTCTGAGCCACCTGTTAATCAGATGGGTTTTCTTTATTCGTTCAGTGTTCCCCCCTACCATGAGAGGGATGGAGGAGAACACTACTTGTGTTCCCAAGCCATCTAGCATTCTCCCCAGTGCCCTGAAGTCCTTTTTAATAGCTTTTGAATGCCTCTCCGTAACCTCATCAGTACCAACCTGCATTACCAACAGCAGGTAGTAGTCAGTTGGCTGCACCAGACCAGGAAGGCTCCTGGCAACATCTCTAATCCAGGCCCCAGGGAGGCAGCAGACCTCTCTGTGGGATGGGCCCGGTCAACATATGGGGCCTTCAGTTCCCTTCAGAAGGGAATCACCTACTACTACAACCTTCCTTTTCTTTTTAATTGAGGTAGTCCTAAGGCATGATTGCGACTGACTCACCCTGGGCGACTCCTTTTCATCTTCCATTGCCTGGCCCTCAACTTCCAAAGCCCCATACTTGTTACACAAAGGCAACTGAGGAGGCATGGGAGGCTGGGAAGGAACCTGTACCCATTCCCCTCCATCTCTTAGGTCCCCTGTTAATCCAGCTACAAGACAGTAGGGGATGCTGTACTTCTTGTGAAGCCTTACCTTGCTGCTTACACCTCAGAGATCGTAGATTCTCAGTCCATCAATCTCTCTCTCTTGCACTCCCCAACACTCCTGAGCCTTTCCATCTCCTCCTTCAGTTCAGAAAAAAAAAGGAGGAAAAACTCCTTTGGTTGAGGTGAGGGACCGTGGCCCAGGCAGGGTGTGGAGGCTCCTTCTCAGAAGGTTTCCAAACCCACCTGGACACATTCCTGTGCCCCCTGATCGAGGGGAACCTGCTTTAGCAGGGGGTTGGGCTACAGGAGCTCTGGAGGGCCCTTTTAACCCCCACCATTTGGAGATTCAAGTAGCCCTACATCTTCATCCTCCATTGCCTGGTTCTCAATTTCCAAAGGCCCTGTTACACAAGGGCAACTGGGGAGGAGCAGGTGGCTGGGAAGAGATTCACCCGCCTCCCCGAGAAAGGACCTGTATCCATTCCCCTCCATCTCTTAGGTCCCCTCTGTTAACCTGGCTACAAGACAGTAGGGGATCCTGTACTACTTGTGAAGGCTCAGCTTGTAGCTTACACCTCAGAGACTGTAGATTCTCTGCCTACCAATTTATCTCTCTCTCACACTCCCTGATGCTCCCAAGTCATAGAATCATAGAATGGTAGGGGTTGGAAGGGACCTAGTCCAACCCCCCTGCAGAAGCAGGTTCACCTAGATCAGGTCGCATAGGAACATGACAAGGTGGGTCTTGAAGACCTCCAAGGAAGGAGACTCCACAAACCCTCTGGGCAGCCTGTTCCACTGCTCCCTCACCTGAACAGTGAAAGAGTTTTTTCTTATATTTAAGTGGAACTTTTTGTGTTCCGGCTTCATCCCATTACCCCTTGTCCTGTTGCTAGCTACTATAGAAAAAAGGGATGTCCCAACCTCCTGACACCTACCATTTAGATATTTATAAATGTTAATAAGACCTCCTCTCAGTCTCCTCTTCTCCAGACTAAACAGCCCCAGGTCCCACAGCCTTTCCTCATATAAAAGATGTTCCAGTCTCCTTATCATCTTGGTGGCCCTATTATACAGAAACCTAATGAGCCTTTTATGACCTTTTTAGACCGTCTAAGAGCAGCTCTGGATCATATACCAAACATGTCAGCTGAAGTAAAAGCGGAAATAGGGTTACACTTAGCAGTTGCTAACGCTAACCATGACTGGAAAAAGATCCTGCAGGCTCTCCCTCGGACAGCAACTTTGGTCGACATGATAGAAGCCTGCTCTCAGGTAGGATCATCAGCACATTTAGCTGAAGCTATGGCAACAGCATTGAAACCATTAGTTCAACCTCACAAAGGAAATCAGAGGCCAAAATGCTTTAACTGTGGAAAAATAGGACATGTGAAAAATAGGACATGTGAAGCAATGGCAACAGCATTGAAACCATTGAAACAGCATTGAGACACTGAGTGCTGCTCTCTAGTGGCCAGACACGTAATGCCTAAGGGAAATAGGTTAAGGAGCGCAAAAAGGGTGAGGGCAATGACACAAAAACGCCCTTCAACACCAATGACTGCCTGGATGGCCTCAGATCAGCCACTGCACGAAGTGCAGGAGTGGATGTGGAAAGAGCAATAGATGTAACCATCCACAATACAGATGTAATGGTTATCTCATCCAATCCTAATGGACTCCTTGGCTATGGTTTAAGTGCTCTGCTTTTAAGATGGTCATCGGCCTCTCAACAGGGTATTTTTGTGCTCCCTGGTGTTATGCGTATTATGAAGGAAATATTGGAATAATGGTTAAAGTTTGGCAGCCACCAGTTCATATACCTAAAGGAACTAAAATAGCTCAATTAGTTCCTTTCAGAGCTAAAGTTCCATTTGCAGGTAGTCGTAAGCGTCGAGACTGTGGTTTTGGATCCACTGGAGTACCTGAGGTAAGACTGGCAATGCCACTTTCACAGGGGAAGCCCACTCAGACGGTTGTATTCCAACATCCAAATGGTGAACACATGGTTGGGTACAATATGTTACTGGATACGGGAGCAGATGTTACCATTGTTCCATTATCCTATTGGCCAAAAAGCTGGCCTTTAGAGAATTTAGACACCCCTGTTGTTGGAGTAGGAGGAATACAGATGACAAAAATTAGCAGAGACCTGATTTCGGTATGGATACAGGATGAAGAGAAAAAATGTGTACAAATTAAACCCTATGTAATGAATACTTCAGTTTGGCTTTTAGGTAGAGACGCCTTAAGTCAAATGGGCTTTCATTTGTTGAATGAAAATTTTTAATGGCGGCCATTGATGGGCGACCAATCCTGAAGTTAACCTGGCTCACAGATAAACCAGTTTGGATTGATCAATGGCCACTAAGCAAAGAAAAGCTCACCCAGATTCATGAATTAGTAAATGAACAATTAGAGAAAGGTCATATTAAGCCATCCCCTAGTCCATGGAATACACCAATTTTTACTATCCCTAAAAAATCAGGGAAATGGAGGCTGTTACACGATCTAAGAGCTGTTAATGCAGTGATGCAGGACATGGGTGCTTTACAGCCAGGATTACCCTCTCCTGCAATGCTTCCAAAAGAATGGTCCCTGTTGGTGATTGACCTAAAGGACTGTTTTTTCACAATTCCCCTACATGAGGATGACAGCAAGAAGTTTGCTTTTACAGTAACATCTATTAACAAACGAGCCAGCAAAACAATACCAATGGACTGTTTTACCTTGGGGAATGAAGAACTCGCCAACTATTCGTCAAACTTATGTTTCCTGGGCGCTAGCACCTCTGTGCAAAAAATACCCTCATGTTTTATTTTACCATTATATGGATGTATCTTGATTACAGGAAAAGACCTGGATCAGCATCAGATTCTATAAGAAGTGAAGCGACAGTTGGGCATCTCCAGGTTGGTGATCGTGCCAGAGAAGGTACAAATGCACACCTCTTGGAAGTATTTAGGTGATATTATCACTGATGCGCGCATTTATCCTCAGAAGGTGGCAATTAAAACAGAAATTACTAATTTAACAGACGTTCAAAAGCTAATAGGTGATATCCAATGGGTACGAACCATATGTGGTATCACGAATGAGGATCTTGCGCCACTAATGCCTTTGCTAAAAGGGTCAGTAGAGGCTGACAGTGCGCAAAAACTGTCCCGGCAGCAAATACAAGCAATAGAAAAGATAGGAAACAAGATAGTCAATAACTACAGTCATCGATATGATCCTGACTTGTGTCATGGTTTGACATGATAGCCTTTTCTGGTAAGGAGGAAGGGGCTGTAAAGATGGCTCCTGTAAGAAGTTGCTCGCAACTCTCCCCAGCTCAGAGCCAGACCCACTTCTGGGGCTGAGCCAATTAGACACCTCCACGATCACTTTTTTGAGAAGAAGCCGGAAGGGGAGGTTTCTTCCTCCATCTTCTTTCCTTCTTCTGCCCCTTCTTTCTTCTGGCTGGTGGTGGTGCACGGAGTAGGAACAGTGAGAGAAACAACCATGCGGACTCCAAGGTCAGTAATGAAAGAGAGGAGGAAGTGTGCTGGAGCAGAGACTCCCCTGCATTCTGAGAAGCTGAGATTTATTTTAATTTCTTTAAAGACCCCGCATCAGCAGTAGAGACTTATTTTGCTATAGCTGACCCCGGACCAGGGGCAGCGATTCACTTCATTAAAGGCCCCGAGCCAGGGACAGTGATTTTGGCCGGAGGAGGCCGTATCCCGAAGAAGGGACCCAATATCCACAGCTGCAACTGTGGGGAGGAACCCACGACAAAGCAGCTCATTAAACTTATGCCCAGAAGAGGCCTTGTCCTGAGAGAGGGACCCTGCAACTGCAGAAACTGCAACCATGGTGAAGAATCCACGCCAAGGACTGCATCCCGTGTGAGGGACCCTGTATCGGCAGAAGCCACAGCTGCTGAGAACAACCCACACCAGAGAAGTTTGTTAAGGACTGTGTTCCAGGGGAGGAACCCCGTGTTGGAGCAGGGGAAGAATGCCAGGAGTCGTCCTCATCTGAGAAGACAGAAGCGGCAGAGCCCATCTGTGAGAGACTGACCACATTCCCCACTCCCTGCCCCCCTGAGCCATTGTGGGGGGAGGAGGTAGAGATATCGGGAGCAGTGAGCTGGGCCCGGGAAGAAAGGAGGGATGGGGGAGGGAGATCTTAAAGTGCTGGTTGTAATTTTCTCATCGTCCTACTCCCTTTTTTCTGCTTTTATTCTGTTCTGTTTCTTGTAGAATAAACTTTCCTACTTTCCTCTCTAAGTCGAGTACTAGAGTCTGTTTTGCCCAGAACCATAATTGGCAGTGAGCCCTCCCTGCCCTTGTCTCAATCCACAACAATCTTGATTATCTTTTTACTCCCATTTTGCTGGGGCCTCTGCCATCCTAACAAGGGTGGGGGTGAATGGGGGCATCGAGCGAGAGACTGTCATGGTGCTGCTCTGCTAGCTGGGCCAAACCACGACAACTTGTCAATTAACATTGCTGTGATAAGTCAAAACCAGCATGTAATGGCAGTCTTGATACAATGGGATTCAGTAGCAAAAGACCCATTGAGGATCCTGGAGTGGATATTTTTGCCATATAATTTGCAAAAAACAATTACCATGAGACTAGAAGCAATTGTGAAAATAATAGTTAAGGCCAGGAAATGTCTGCTGGAAATAACAGGGATTGAGGCAGACGTCATTTTCGTTCCTCTCGCAGATGAATTCTTGAACTGGGCACTGCAACAATCTGATGAATTACAGTGGGCTTTATTGTCATATCCAGGGACTATAAATAATCATTATCCAGCCCATAAATTGTCTTCTGTTAAGTATCAAATGGAAGACCGGCCGTTGAGATCAGCAGTACACATTAAAGGCCTGACTCTTTTTACTGATGCAAGTCAGATCCAAGCCAAAGCAGGAGTGGTTTGGTGGGAGAATGGAAAATGTCAAAACCTAACTGTTCACTCCCCAGGCAGCTCAATTCAACTGCTGGAACTGATGGCTGTAGTTAAAACTTTCGAGAAATGGCCAGACGTCCCATTAAACATCATCTCTGATTCCCTCTATGTGGTCGATGCCGTCACTCGATTACAGAGTGCTTTGTTGAAAGAAATCTCTAATCAGAATCTGTATAACTTATTTCTGCGGCTCTGGCATCAGATAAATGAACAACAAACTGCTTATTATAGTGGACTTATTGGAAGCCATTAAGGCTTAAAAGATGGCCTATCAGTTGGCAATGAAATTGTTGACAAGATAGTGGCAGCTCCTTTATTGATACCTATGGGGCCAATAATTGACAAATTTTCTCAAGCCTGAAGATCACACAACTTTTTTCACCAAAGTGCGAAAATGCTGGCAAAGCAGTTTGACCTGAACTTATTGGATGCTCAGGGTATTGTTTCCATGTGCCCTGCATGACAGAATCAAATCGGCCTAGGAGTAGGAGTCAATCCCAGGGGTCTGGCACCATTAGGAATATGGCAATCGGATATCACTGTCTATGCTCCCTTTGGACGATTTAAACGTATACATGTCACTATTGATACTTATTCAGCCATGGTTTGGGCCACAGCCTTAACCAGTGACAGTTCTCGAGACGTCATAAGACATTGGAGGAGTTGCTTTGCAGTCCTTGGTGTTCCAAGAAAGATAAAAACTGATAATGGCTTGGGATATATAGCCAGTAGAACATGTAAGTTTCTGAACTTATGGGGTGTTAAACATACTACTGGAATCCCAGGAAATTCTACCGGTCAAGTCATTATCAAACGTACTCATCAAACCTTAAAAGGACTGCTAGAAAAACAAAAAAATAGAGGAAGAGGGGGTGAGCCCTCAAGATAGACTAATGAAAGCCCTTTATACAATGAATCATCTCAGAATTGTGGCAAACCAGAATGAACCACCAGCATTAACACACTTTGCCCAAATGAGTCGGGATTTGGATTTTACTGACAAACCTTAAGTTTGGTATAAGAATCCCACTACTGGAGAGTGGCAAGGACCTGCAGATCTGTTAACGTGGGGAAGAGGCTATGCTTGTGTCATTACAGATCAAGGTCCTCGGTGGATTCCAGCAAAATGGATCAAGTCTCATCAACCGAAAGGACTTAATGACTGTAAGACCGATGGAAAAAACAATCTTGAGGAAAGAACCAAGTGACCCACCCTCAATCCATCACCCTATTAAAATGTAAATCCTGTAAACTGTGGCACCACGTATGCTGCTGTAAATTCCTCCAGCAATCTGTATCGCATTAAAAGAATTGAAGAACTTAACAAGACAGCCAATGGAAACTTTAAAGCAAAAATGGTGTGTTTTCTACGGATGAAGAGATACTTCCATCTTACAGATAATGCTCACAGATCAATATGCTAAAGGAGTTGAAGAAAAGTCCGAAACTACATTCAGGAAACAGAAACATCAGTGGAGTTACAGAGAACTCATCCCTTCGTGCCAGTATGCGTCCCTCCTAGCAACAGATATCAGATTATGTTTATTTTGAGTTTATGGATTTTTGTGTTATATTGTTCAGCAATGTAGCTGTTATTGACCTGTTGTTGTAAACCCGTGGCCATGGGTAAAAATATTTATATTTTCTTCATGTGCCTTTAATTTTGAAATGTGTTGCTGAAGGCTGGCTGGTCCAAAAAAGAAAAAGGGGGGAATTGTAGGCACAAATGTGGCTTGGACCAGCCAGCTTGAATAAAGATGGCAGGGAAAAGTTAATGCAGCTGGCAAGTTACTTCCAATTATCAGGAACTGGTGCTGCAAGTTAATCAATGGGGCCCTGTGTGATCACATGGGCAGAAGCAGCGTATAAGGAAGTAGCTAGCAAAGGAAGGGTGGCTTTGAGTCAACTCTATTGGTTGTACTATGTTGCCTGTGGATGTCTCTGCATGTGCATTACCTACATTCTCTACATCTTTGAATGAATATTGCTTGCACCACTACAACATGCAGGACTCTGCACTTGTCCTTGTTGAACCTCATGAGGTTCCTCTCTGCCCAACTCTCAAGTCAATCAAGATCCCGCTGAATGGCAGCACAGCCTTCTGGGGAATCAGCCAGTCCTCCCAGTTTGGTGTCATCAGCAAACTTGCTGAGGTGCACTCTGTCCCCTCATCCAGGTCGTTGATGAAGATGTTGAAGAGTCCTTCCACCTCCTCCTTCAGTTTAACCACCAGGCTAAGGAGGTCATTCACCTGGTCACATCGAATACAGATGTTGACTTTTACATCACCTGCTAAGAGTGCCAGACCCCAGCACTCCCTGCAGCCAGAGACCTGGCCACCTACATGTTTACAAGGGACCTCTGTCTGGGTCACCACGTCTCTTTGAAAAATACGTTTCACCTGGGTTGCTACCATAGCTGCTCACCCCACCAATAGCTCACAGCAACTCCTCTCCCCTGGATGACTCACCAGCTGCGCCCCTGTGCTCGATTTTGCGTTTAAATCTCCCACTGTGGCTGTGGCCTCAGCTGGCCCCTCCTCCCTCGCAAGGGACACTGGATCAGTGAAGGGGTCATGCCACTGACCCCGTGTTGCTGCTACCGGCAACATCACCAGGCCACCCGCATGGATCACTCAGCCCACCCCCACTGAGGGGACAAGACACTACATACTCAGTATGGATGATGCTTTATTCCAACTAATTGTTTACACCATGTGCTTTTATCTGCTAACACAAGCACCTCCTTTCACTCCACTCCCTGCCCACCTCTTCTGTACTCTCAACCTCTCGCGTTACAGCCCGAGATCTTCCGGATTCCTACAACACCCCGTGTAGCCCAGCCCAAGTAAAATGAACCCCTCCACCTCTGTTTGGCTGCTCCACTGACTGCCTGGGGACAGTCCGCTCTGGCTCTGAAGGCTGATCACAGGGAGTGATCAGGGAGGCAATTCTGTGATTCACCTGTTTCCTGCCAGAAATATCTGGAGGAGACTTGGGAGGCTCCTGACCTTTGGGTGTATCACCCACATGGCCAGTCCTGCCTCCCTCTATGTTTTAGAAGAGTGTTTAGGGGCTCAGTATAAATCAGAGAGCAGAAGAAACCCACCTTGGGGAAACAACCCCTCCTGCAACCCCAGCTGCCACATCGTAGGAGACAATTGTGCTATCTTCAATCCACTGCAAGATCTGGATGGGGAGGGATATAAAAACAGGAGAGAGATTTCCACTGTGTGCCTGAAGATCATATAATGGTGGGAGTTGGAAAGAACCTCTAGAACTCATCCAGCCCAACCCCCCTGCTAAAGCAGGTTCCCCTTGATCAGGGGGCACAGGAACATGTCCAGTTGGGTTTGGAAACCTCCCAAGAAGGAGCCTCCACACCCTCCCTGGGCAGCCTGGGACAGGGTCCCTCACCTCAACACCAAACAAGTTTCTCCGTGTGTTTAAGTAGAACATTTTGCTCCACTGTCACTGGTGACAATGGACCATTCCAAAAAAAGGAGCAGGATTCAAAGCAATCAGAGGAAGAACTTTTTCCCTGAGAGGGCTGTCAGCCCCTGTCCCAGGCTGCCCAGGGAGGTGGGGGAGTCCCCATTCCTGGAGCTATTGCAAAGCCGTGGAGCAGAGGTGCTGAAGGCCATGGGTTAGTGGTGGGCTGGGCACTGTGAGGGCAGGGGATGGACTCCAGGAGCTTAAAGGGCTTTTCCAACCAAAATAATTCTGTGATTCAGAGGCCCTTCAGCAGCTGACCCAAGGTTGAGGGGGCTGAGGGCTTTGGCATAGGACACACAGGTTTGGCTCCTGCTCTGGGTCCCTCTCATTTCGGGGAGCGAGGGGACACACACAGTCATTACATCACCAGCACAAAACGTCCCAATCCTCTCAAGCAAAAGCAGGCAGTTGGCCCGAATCCCTGCCCATCTCCTGGGCTCTTGGGTGGGCACATGTGTGCAGCTGCCCACCACAGTGCCCTCAGACCCCCTGGCTGTGTCTGAACGCCTCGGTGCCCTGGAAGGGCCTGGGCAGCTCCCGCAGCCGCTCTTGGATCCAGAAGCTCTGACTCCGCTCCAAGAAGCTCCTGTGATTAAGCCATCTTTGTCCAGCACGCTCACCTGGCAAGCTGCCACTGTTCTGTTCCACAGGATCATCTTCTCAGGCTGAAGAATAAGCTCCTGGTAAACTGTTTCAGCAGAGCACTGGAGGAAAGCCTGAGGAGAGAGGCAGAGCACTCAGCCTGGCCCTCGCTCCCCTCGGGGAGGGTTGTTTTTAAGGAACACAGGGCAGATGACAAAGAAAGAGGGCGATAAGGTGGAAGAGGAGCAGAGGTGGTAAAACCAGGGGCTGTCACCCCTCTGCCACTGTGGGACCCTGAGGGCACACGTTGAGGCCCAGAGGATAGCCCAGGCCTCTGGTTTCAGCAGCCACTGTGCGCTGAGGGCCATGTGAGAGAGGGCAAGTGTCTGTCTGTCTGCAACATGGACAGGCCTTGGCTCCTCTCCCCTTGCTTGGATTGCTTCAGGAAGCGCCTGACAAGCTCTTCTGAGCTCCAGCACAAGCCAACCATCATTGCTTGGTTCCCTTGGGATGGGAGGGGGGGGAATCTTTGGAGGCAAACAGTTCAGGCAGGAAAGCAGGACCCATCCAGCTTTCCCTCTCCAACGTGGAGCTGCCCTGGTTCCTGCCAATGAGGCAACATATGCACTGGAACAAAGAAAAGGCACCGCAGCAGTGATGCTTTATTAAAGCATGGGCTGCAGCCAAGGAGCTCCAGTGAGAGAGCAGGGAGTGTGGCACTCCCCCCAGCAGCTCTGCTCCATGCCAAGGCAGCAGCAGACGTACGCTCAGCCCTGGTCTTGCTGGCAATTAGTTCCAATTAGCCTCCTTGGTCAGATTAGTTTCTAGATGCTGAGGTTGGAAGGAAGGTTTGGAGTCACCTGCTCCCACTTCTACCAGCAGAAACTGGGGCTCAGTCTATTTACTGGGGAGTTTGCCAGCTAAGGGGCTTTCATGGAGAGATTGCCCAGAGCGTGTGGTGCAGTTCATCTCTCTCAGGTAAAGAGAGAGTGTTTGGCAGCCTGACCCAGGTGCCAGCAGAGCACTGGCTCTTTGTACCACACAGGCTAAAGGAAGAGACCAGGGAACGGTTCTTACCTTTAAAATAAAGGTCTTGCCATGGAAAGGGATTTCGAAAATGTAAACAACATCCCCAAAGTCCTATTCAAGGAATTAAAAAAAAGTCAATTTTAGGTTAGTGAAAAGAATGGTGGGGGTTGGAAGGAACCTCCAGAGCTCCTCCAGTCCAAGCCCCTGCTAAAGCAGGTTCCCCTCGATCAGGGGGCACAGGAACGTGTCCAGGTGGGTTTGGAAACCTCCTGAGAAGGAACGTCCACACCCTCCCTGGGCAGCCTGGGCCAGGATTCCTCACCCTTACAGTAAAGAAGATTTTCCTCCTGATCCAGTGGAACTTCCTGTGTTCCAGTTTGTGCCAGTTACCCCTTGTCCTGTCACTGGCCCCATCCTCTCAATATCCACCCTTTAGGGATTTCTCAGCATTGATGAGGTCCTCTCTCAGCCTTCTCTTCTCCAGGCTGAACAGCCCAGGTCTCACAGCCTTTCCTCATCAGAGAGATGCTCTATCTATGGTTTGTATCTAGGGTAGATTCTGCAGAGGCCATAGGAGCAGTCCTGCCCTGTCCCAAATTACCCTCTCAGCCTCAAAACATCCCCCACCCCAGCAGTGACTCTGGCTCAGGAACCCCCAGCCCGTTTCAGATGCTTGTGCCCAAATCCCCATCAGCAAAACAAGCTCCAGAGCAGCAGCAGTGAGGAGACAGAAAAAGAATCCACTCCATGCCAGGCTGCAAACTCCTCGTCAAGGTCAAATTCCCTTTGTAGCAAAGCTACAAACATCCAGGGAAGAGGAGAGGGGTTTGTTTGCCAACACTGCTGTTGCTACCTACATCTGAGAAGAGCCTCCCTGGAGGGGCTGGAGATGGACAGATGATAACCTTTCATCATTAGCCCTGTGTTAAACTCTAGTCTATTTAAATCTATCCCCCTTTGGATAAAGAAAACAATCTGCCCAGCTAGTTCGGCATCAGACAATTGATCACTTGACAGGGGAATGTTGAACACCAGATGAGACTGCAGTTTGTAGGACACCCTAGTTGTGTTGTAAGCCCACAAGTAGAAAACAAAGTTGGTTTTTGGAGGACAGAGACCCTGCCTCTTTCTGTCCAGTCTCTGGGGACAGAAAGGAGCTCTAAGTAGCCCAGAAAACTGCTGCAGGGCGGGGAGAGAACCATTGTGCTGAGGAGAGAGGCAGGGCAGGGCCTAGAAGTGCCCCTGCAGACAGACCCTTCGGCCAGGCTGCAGTGGAAGGACGTAGAGCAGAGACACATCCCTGGTTTCCACACCAGCACCCACAAAGACCCTGTCCTGGGGACACAAACAGCCTTGGGGTGGGAGGAACAGCTCGTGCCCCACTCTCTCTCTTGGCCAGAAAGGCCAAGCTCCACCGTGGCTCAGTCTTCCCAGGATGCTCAAAGGCTGTGGGGCAAGAAGCTACATTCTCAAATTGCCCCAGGGGAGGTTTAGATTGGAGCTGAGGAAGAACTTTTTCCCCGAGAGGGTTGTCAGCCACTGTCCCAGGCTGCCCAGGGAGGTGGGGGAGTTCCCAGCCCTGGAGAGCTTGAAGGTCTTTTCCAATCAAGCCTATGACTCTAAGCTGTGACAATGGGGCCCTTGAGCTCAGCCACGGGGCCTTTGGGTCCCCACTCCTCTCCACCCCAACATGAGCCCCCCGCACCCACCATCTAAAGGGAGGAGCCAGGGGCTGTCTCCTGTAAAACAGGAAGGCAATTAAACGTCTAAATAAGAGGGCATTTTACATTTAACTGAACTGGACGAGACTCCTAATTCAATCAGGTAATTGTAACACTCATTAATTTTTCCTGTCACAAGGAGGTTTCCAAAGACTCGTCTCTCCTCCTGCTTCTGAAGCCATCCATGCTCTCTGCAGCAGCACTGCCTGGCAGAAGGGGTTTTGGGGGGAGGGAGGAAGACACAGACACTTGCATTGTTTTTCTCAAACTTCCAGTTCTCCTCCTGGGCAAAGATTTGGTCCATGACCTCCATTGCTTCTTTGCCTTGTTGGACATATTCTTTCTCCTAGGAGAGAGAAGAGGATTTCATTAGCTGGCTTGCTACCCCCCACTCCCAGGGCTAGCAGAGAGAAAGGGGAGAACTCCCATCACCACACTGCAGCAATCTCTTAATTTGGGTCACAGAGGCCTCATTTTGGAGCTCAAAGTCATGCTCCTCACCCTGACTCATGACCACACACACCAGCTGCATCTACCAGTGAGCCCTCCTGCCTTAAATGTAAGGGTTTCCAGCAGGCAAAGGGCTTCCTTCTGTGGGGGTGCCAGGCCTGGGAGGGCTGGGGCTAAACAGCAGCAGAACCACTTGGAGAAAGGGCTTGGAGTGGCCTGTGGCCAGTCAGGCTTGGGGGAGGCAAAGGATGGCCCCATGCGGCCATGGCTCAGGGGGAAGGGATGAGGCAATGCCCAGCGTGTGGGTGAGGAGGGAAGGGGAGAGAGGAACAGAGGGGAGGCAGAATCACATCTCTATGGGGAACACACAGCCTTGAAGTGGGAGGTAGTGTCAGGCCTTACCCAGAGGCCCCATCCTGGGGTGGTCACGATGCCACCGTGCTCATGGCAACGGGGAGAGGAATGTGGGCAGAGCTCCTCAGCCAGTGTCCCCAGTACAGAAGGCTGTGAACTGGGGGATGGCAGCCCCTGGGGCTCTGCAGGTACAGCATCCTGATAGGGCTGCAGGACTGTCAGGGGCTCCCACAGCCCTGAATTGGCCCAAAGCCACTGGGCAGGTACAGCTGGCCACGGGCCACAGAGCCTCTGCTTACCTGAGCTGTCACTGCCTTCCTCCCTGCACCCTCCTCATCTGACTCGTTGTCTGATCCTGAGGGGAAGCACAGAATTAACATACAGCTGACAAAGAGCCTACATAGAATGGTTTTGGTTTGAAAAGATCTTAAAGATCAAGTCTACCCCCTACCCTCACAGTGCCCAGCCCACCACTAACCCATGGCCCTCAGCACCTCAGCGCCACGGTTTTGCAATAGCTCCAGGGCTGGGGACTCCCCCACCTCCCTGGGCAGCCTGTGCCACAGTAACACTGCCCTGAGATCAAGACTGATCCCCATGCCTTGTCTGACAGGAAGAGATGTCAGTGGGGATGGAGGGAAAGGGGGAATGAGTCTGACAGAGCCTGAGCTGGGCCTCCCTGAAGGCCCCACTCTGCTCTGGGGAAGGCTGAGCACAAAGTGGGTGTTGGCTGCACCCACATAACTGCACAGGCTGATGTCCTCTTACTCCCGAGCAAGGGAGGTCCCCAGAGATAAGTGTCACAGGGCAGCTCTTCTCCTCAGAATCTCAAAATGTTGGGGGTTGGAAGAGCCCTCCAGAGCTCCTCCAGTCCAAGCCCCTGCTAAAGCAGGTTCCCCTCGATCAGGGGGCACAGGAACATGTCCAGGTGGGTTTGGAAACCTCCTGAAAAGGAGACTCCACACCCTCCCTGGGCAGCCTGGGCCAGGGTCCCTCACCCTTTTATACAGTAAAGAAGTTTTTCTTCCTGTTTCAGTGGAACTTCCTGTGTTCCAGCTCATGCCCATTACCCCTTGTCCTGTCACTGGCCACCACAGAACAAACACTGGTCCCATCCTCCCGACACCCACCCTTTCAGGATTTCTCAGCATTGATAAGGGCCCCTCACCTGCTTGTGGCAACCCAGGAGAAATGCCACGAGGGAAGCAGGGCGGGTTGAAGGGCAAGAGAGGACATCTCACCTGCGAAGGACTCCAGTGGGGAGTAGAACTGCCCCTCAGAAAGGGCTCCAGGATAGAGCAGGGGCCCATGAGAGGCTGCAGCCTGGGCTGCCAGGCACCCTGTGAGCCAAAGCACCAGGTTTTGCATTGAAACAGCACCCACTGCTTCAACACAAAGGATGCTGAGGCCCTCACCACATCCAGCACTGCTCAACCACCCTCCCAGTCACTTCTTTCCTGACACAGCTCCTCTTTTCGAGCTGACACCAGCCAGCCCACAAGCTTTTCAGCTCCTATTGCCTCATCTTTTGTTTTGAGACATTTTATCTGCATGGAGATCAATGGGCTCTTCTGCCTGTCAAATCCAAAGGTGATTAAGCATCTAATTAAATAAGAGCTTTCCCTGTGGAAGCAATTTGGGACCTTAGCCTAATCCAATAGAGGCATTAAACACTTGATCACTTTTCATCTTAAAGCTTCCTTGCAAGACCCAAATATCCTCTGATGATTTCTGATCAGTCAGTGGCTTTCTGATCAAGCTCCACTTGACAAATACCTCTTCAGTTCTGTGCAATTTCCCAGTCCCCTTTTGTCAAAGTCTGGGAGAGTGACAAACTCCTGCTGCTGCTTTAGGAACGGGGCAGCCTGTGACAGTCCAGGCTGAGCATCCAGCTTCCTAGAAGAATCCCTGGAAGTTATGGGTGCCCAGAAGTGCAGGGGAATTTTTCATGCTTTAGGTCAGATTCAATCTCCATAGAGTTTGACCTCAGTGACTGTAAAATTTCACACCCTGTAACACACACTGCACCACTGGAATGTGGCTGGGACCAAAAGGTCTCCATCTTGGACCTAAACACAGATATCCAGGGAGGGAGGAGAGCCCAACAGTTACCCCTTGGCATTCGTTCCACTGTTTCAAAACATTCTCTCTGCTGCAGAGGTGAGTTCCGTTTCCAATATGTCTGGCTTCAGGATCCAGACACTGGGGAATTTAGCATGTTTTTTTCTCCACCCAATAAAAAGTTGGTTTTTATAAGCTGGTATTTTCCCCCCCTGAAGGGACTTGTATACCATAACAGAATTGAGTCAGGCACTTACCATCACGGCCAGCCTGGAGATCACTTCTCCATAAATGTCATATCTGTCAAGGTGCTGCCAAGACAGCAGAAACCCCAGGCCTGGGAAACTCATCTGCCAAACTCCTACCAGAGAGGAGCAAAATACTCACAGTGTTCCTCTTCTGCTTCCTGAGTTAGGACTTTAAAATCTAGGAACCAAGTCTCCAGCCAAGCGATGACAAACGAGACAATGGGGAGTAAATAGCCAAAAGCTCCTTTGGTCAGAAGCTGTGTGGAAAAAAAAACCAAAAGGCAGAAACCAGAGGGAGCTTAAACAAAGGGGAAAACAGCAGCATCACAAAGTAATCCCCTGTGAGCCGAAGGGAACTGACCTTGGAGAGGATAACCTTCACAATCAGGAAGGCACTGGACACCAGGGTAGTGATCTGAAAAAGAAAACACAATGTCTCTCAGATCCCTGAGAACCCCAATCAGAGGGTGAAAACTGAAAACAGGAAAGCAGAAACAACCTCCTTACCGCTATGACCCACCAGTGACGCAGCCTGACGGCATAGGTTAACAGCAGCACAAAGAAACGAAAGAAAGCCAAGACCTGTGAAAAAAAAACAAACCAAAAAGCCACCAACACTTAGTTACTGCCCTGGGCCCTCTGCCAGGTGCTGGGAGAGGTGTTGGTGAGCCCAGATCCCCTGGACCTCAGCATCGAGATGGATGGGGTCAAGGCTGCAAGACTGTGACCTGTCCTGTTTCACCCAGCCCCACCATCCTGAGCACCAAAGCTGTTTCCTCCCCTGTGGCATTTTGGGATACTCACAAATATATCAAAGAATGAGGTCTTAAATTTGTACTAAATTATTTCATTCTACAGGTTCTTCTGAATGCCATCCTTGGTCTGAAGGGGAGACAGGAGAGCAGAAAGTTACTGAGTGCCCTAAGAAGAAAGGAATGGTAGGGAGAAGGTGGCTGAGGGGTTGTAGTGGGTCTGGGATGGTAGTGATTTTCCACAGCAGCTCCTGCAGTGCTGTGCTTACTGTTGATATCAATATTATGACTACCGCTCACACAGCATCAGGGCTGTCCCTCCAGCATTCCTTCCCCCACCTTCACCAATAGCTGTGGGTGGGCATGATCTTGGGAGGGACTATGGCCAGGACAGCTGACCCAGGCTGACCAAGGAGATATTCCATACCATATGACGTCAGCTCAGTAATATAAACTGGGGGAGAGGAGCAGGAAGGGGAGGCGAGATTCATTTCTGGCCTTCCAAAAGCAACCGCTACGCGTACTGAAGCCCTGCTTCTCGGGAGGTGGCCGGACATCGCTGCTGATGGGAAGTAGAGAGGAACAGCTTTATCTGCTTCTGCTTTGCTTCCCGCGCGCGCGGCTTTGCTGCTTATTTATTAAACTGCTTTTATCTCAACCCACGAGATTCCCATCTTATTTTCTCCCCTTCCCTGGCTTGCTGAGGAGGTGGGGGATAAAGCGGTGTGGTGGGCACCTGGCATCCAGCCAGGCTCAAACTACCACAGGGGTGAGCAGAGGTTCCCGGTGGGTTGGGTTGTGCATTGGGCACATGAACACTTGTGTGGGCTCAGCTGCCAGGACAGGACCGTGGGAGGATGCAATGGCCCCTTTCACCCAGGGTTCCCACCCAGAACTTTGTAACACCAAAAAGCTGCTCCTTTGGCTCAGCACATCCAGCACCACCGGATCACGACCCTCACAGCCTGAAGGCCTGTTGGACACCTCTGGCTTGTGCCCACTGTTTCACAGAATCCCAGACTGGTGGGGGTTGGAAGGGCCCTCCAGAGCTCATCCAGCCCAACCCCCTGCTAAAGCACAGGAATGTGTCCAGGTGGGTTTGGAAACCTCCTGAGAAGGAACCTCCACACCCTCCCTGGGCAGCCTGGGCCAGGGTCCCTCACCTCAACACCAAACAAGTTTCTCCTCCTCCTGTTCAAGTGGAACTTCCTGTGTTCCAGCTTGTGCCTTTGTCCTGTCACTGGCCACCACAGAACAAACACTGGTCCCATCCCCTGGGCACCCACCCTTTAGGGATTTCTCAGCATTGATAAGATCCTCCCTCAGCCTTCTCTTCTCCAGACTAAACAGCCCCACGTCCTGCAGCCTTTCCTCATAAGGAAGATGCTCCAGTCCCCTGATCATCTTGGTGTCCCTGTGCTGGACTCTCTCCAGAAGTTCTCTGTCCCTCTTGAGCTGGGAAGCCCAGAACTGGACACAGGAATCCAGATGAGACCTCACCAGGGCAGAGTAGAGAGGCAGGAAAATCTCCTTTGACAGATTTCAGCTGTATTGGAGAAGGCACAGAAAAAAAATGGAAAACCACAGGAAACTGCTTCTCCAGCACCTTCAGTAACACACTGAACAAAACATCTCCCACAGCTGGGCCAACAAAACATGTGAGGGTTCTTGGGGGTCACTCAGCAACCTGATGGAATCTCAGCTGCAAAGCACTGAGGGGATCCTTTTCCTCCCCTCCATGACTCGTGGGAGTGAGGAGCTGCCCTCCAAGAAATCCCAGGGAGGAAGTCACCTGTCTGGTTCAAATGTGCAAAGGGGAAGAGGGAGGAGAGTAGGATGAGGGACATGCATAGACACAGAGAGGCTGCAAGGGAATCTGAAAGAGACAAAACCACTTGCTGGGGTATTGTGTGGGGGTGTGGAAAAAGCCCACAGGAGAGCTCTTGTGCCTCACCCCAAGGTGATGTGGGGCCAGACAGCCCTGTTTCTTTTGACACTGTAAATCCTGGTCTCGAGAGCCTGGAAGGGGAGGAATAGGATGGCTCAGGTAACTGGAACAAATGCTTTACCTTTAGGCTATTGGTTTGAATGCAGCCCAGCTGGCCTGGTCGCTGGTATGGGCTGACAGCTGTTTGATGAGCTGGGAGAAACAAGTTGGTGGATCTCAGGCCAGTTCTTGGCAGCCTGGTGTCCTGGCACCCTCTTGTCAGACAGGCCAAGGACAGAAGAGGCAGCCATCGGGAAACGGTCCCTCTAAGTCAGGGCTGGTGCTGAACATTCAGGGAGGGGAGAGGAGGAGAGGGGGGTGGCAAAGCTTGATCTGAGCTATAGCTCCAGGCCTTGTGCCAGGCAGCTTTGCTGAGCCACCACTGAAAGCTTCTTCTCCACCCCATGACTCCACTGCAGGAGGAACGGGACGCAGGGAAAGCTTTGGAGGATGATTTTTGGGAGGTGGGTTTTTTTCAGTTTAAATACAGGCCACTGCTGTGAACGAGGGAGAAGAACCATCTGAGGCATCTTCTCTGCCTTTGGTTACAGCTTGCAGGCAACAGACATTTAACAAGGGCCAATTTGCTCAGCTTATCTCACAGCAAAGAAAACTGTTTGATAAAAAAACATTAGTCATGATATAAAAAATTGTTGCTCTTCATAACTAAGAAAATAAGCTCTCCTAATAGCTTTAAATATGCAGCATCTCATCTCGGGCCCCAAATATCAGCAGTTAGTCACTTATTAATGGCTACCTGCAAGACCTAAGCTCAGAATCTCCCTGGTGAACGCGCTGGGGGATTACGTCCCTGGGGGCTGGAGGGTTTGATTTGTAGACAGTACCTCTCCAGAGAGCACAGAGAAGAGGGACAGGAGCAGGAGGCCAGGGTACAAACTGAGTGTGAGGGCCACCATTGGCATGGCTGGAATGCTGGCTGGAAGAGGCTTTTTCCTAAGCAGCAGGAGGGGGGACTGGGGTCTCTTCAGGCTCTAGAGACCATGCAGGGTGAGGGAGCTGCTGGCTGAGACAATCTGTTAAGTGCAGACACCCAGGAGATAAACAGGGTAGAGATAAGAGCTGCTAAGTGAGGGCAGGATTCAGTGGTGATAAATAAAAGCCAGACACTGTCAGGGCTACAGGCAGGAGCTCTGAGGTCTATCTCTTCATCTGGTCTCTCTGCTCAGGTTGTTCCCTGGGAGGACATGTAGTGCCCAAAACCTGTCATCGGCACAGTTGAAACCAGTCGGGACCAGTTCAGGCAAAAATACAATCAAAATAAAGCCCAGGGAGTAACTTTGATCGGAGGGCATTGAAATAAATGAACTGGATTTCCCTGGTCCTTGAGTGAGCAAACAAAGCTATGACAGCGCTGTGGGGAGGGCCAACCCCCTTGTGTTCCCCTTCATGAGAGGAGCAGCATCCCTCCTGCTTTGAGAAGCTGGGATTAGAGTGTTGGGAGCAAATCTCAAAGGCCCTTTTGTCTCTGCTGGGTGGGTGAGAGGAGGGTTTACACATCCTACCCAGCTCCTCCAGCACAGCAGCAAAGGCGGCAGCTGCTTTTCCTTCTAAGGCAAAGGGGAGCAGGAGAGAAATGCTTGACCTGGGGATTCCACAAGTCCCAGATCTTGTTATGCTCCAACACAGGGAGCTACAAAACATGGTGATAATGACCCTGAGCAGCCACAACAGAGGCTGGCTGCAGGAAACTGAGCTGGACTTTAGTTTACATTGCCTTAGCAGAGGCTTCTCAGCCAGCAACAGATCAGCAGAGCGCTGGGAAGAACAAAGACTTGGCCCAAGACTTCTGAAAGGCAGCGATTAAGGCAGAGGGAGCTGAACTGTAAAAGCACTTAAAAAGGGCAAAGTCTCCAGGGATTTGTTTCCCTCAACTTACATTCAATTCGATTATCCACAACAAAGAGATAAAGAGCAGGTCGAAGGTGACGAAGAGGCAGAAGGTTCTCCTCACATCCGAGACGGCTTTCCTCTTCTCTGGAGAGAAGTAGCAGTAGGGGGAGAAGCCCTGGCTGTGGGAGAGTGAGGTGCTGATGGAGGTAATGGCTGGGAGGCTTCGTTCCAGGTCTGTGGGCTTGCTCATCCTTGTAGACTTGGGGTCTACATCAGTTGGGGCAACATTTGCCAAGTCGGTGCATCACCTGCAGGGAGACACAAAGGGAACCCTCAGGTCTCTGGATTCTCCTTCTAAAGGCAAATATTCCATTACTACATCAGATCCTGCCCGTTTTGGACAGTTCCTGTGGGAAAAGGTTAATAATGCTGGGCTGCCAGTGAGCCTCCCCCTCTGAAGCAAAGACATCCAGGGCCCACCCCATGGTCACCTTCCTTCCCTCTCCTCACTGCAGGGAAGGAGAAATCAGCTGCTAAAGGCTCAGAGGTGCAGTGGGTCTATAGAGCCACCAGCAAGTGTCACTGGGACCTAGAGGCAGCCACCCAGAAGATGCTGGCAGCAGAATGAGCCAAGCTGGAGGCTACAGACAGCGTCCAGAGCAGCAGATGGCAAGCCCCACAGAGATCCCACAATCCCAGAATGGTGGGGACTGGAAGGGCCCTCCAGAGCTCATCCAGCCCAACCCCCTGCTAAAGCAGGTTCCCCTCAATCAGGGGGCATAGGAACATGTCCAGATGGGTTTGGAAACCTCCAGAGAAGGAGCCTCCACACCCTCCCTGAGCAGCCTGTGCCAGGGTCCGTCACCTCAACATCAAACAAGTTTTTCCTTGTATTTAAGCGGAACTTTTTGTGTTCCAGCTTGTGCCCGTTACCCCTTGTCGTGTCACTGGCCATCACAGAACAAACACTGGTCCCATCCTCTCAACACTTACCCTTTAGGGATTTCTCAGCATTGATGAGATCTCCCCTCAATCTTCTCTTCTCCAGGCTGAATAGCCCCAGGTCCTGCAGCCTTTCCTCATCAGAGAGATGTTCCAGTTCCCTGATTTCATGTTCCAGTTCCTGGGGTCACACACCCGACCCCAGCCTAGTGCAGCAGCAGGAAGGCAGGCAGGGGAAAGTTCTGCTCTCCAGCCTGGCCACACAAACCCTGGCAGCCCCTGGGTACAAGATCCTGGCAGGGCTGTTTTCACCCAGCCCATGCCAACCATTTTACGACCATTTTTTCCTCTCCGTCAGTGCCACACAAAGAGGCCACTGTGCTAAGGACGCGCAACCAAGCACATATGCTGGAGACAAACAAGGGAAGAGGTTGTCAAAACAGGTCAGGCCAGGGAGCTGTCAGTCCCCAGCCTCACCACCTCCCAGTCACCCATGGCAAACTCCTCTGCAAAATCCTCCTGCTCAAGGACGTTCTGCCTCAAAAAAAAAGAGCTTCTTTCCTGCACTAGCTGCTATCGAGGAGGTGCTGCACCCTCTGGAACCCGAGGGAGTTTTGTTTGCTTGCAGCAGGTCCATGTTTGCAACAACCAGGAGGCTGCAGCCAGACTGAGGTAAAAAAAGCCACAGGAGCTGTGGGAAGGGTCAATCCACAAAGCAGGCAAAGCCAGAGTTGCTGCTGAGCCCCACTGAGAACTGGAACAACTGCAAGAGCTGAGCACAGCCTGATTTTGGACCATTTTGGGTCCCTGCAGCAGTGTTTTTTGCCTCCCATTTCCTGGGGAGTGGCAAGGCTGAGGAGGGAACAAAGCTGGCCTCCTGTCAAGTCCCTAGAGTCTCTCTTGGAGGCACTTCGGTAGGAGCTGGAATGTCACTTAGGATCAGCCGCGACCACCCGCGCCCTTGGCTGTGCCGAGCGAGGGGCTGTCATGGTTTGACATGACAGCCTTTTCTGGTATGGGGGAAGGGGCTGCAAAGATGACTCCTGCAAGAAGTTGCTCACAACTCTCCCCAGCTCAGAAAAGGCTCACTTCTGGGGCTGAGCCAATTAGACGCCTCCACGATCACTTTTTAAGAAGAAGCCGGAAGGGGAGGTGTCTTCCTCCATCTTCTTTCTTTCTTCTGCCCCTTCTTCTCTTCTTCTGGCTGGTGGTGGTGCAAGGAGTAGGAACGGTGAGAGAAACAACCATGCGGACTCCAAGGTCAGTGATGAAAGGGAGGAGGTGTACTGTAGCAGAGACTCCCCTGCATTCTATGGAGAGAACTGGTGAAGCTGAGATTTATTTTCATTTCTTTAAAGACCCCGAGCCAGGGACAGTGATTTTGGCCAGAGGAGGCCTTGTCCCGAAGGAGGGGCCCTTTATCACTATGGCCGGAGCAGGCCCTGTCCCGAGGAAGGGACCTTGCAAGTGCAGAAACTGCAACCGCGGTGAAGAATCCACGTCAGAGATATTCACCAAGGACTGTGTCCCGTGTGAGGGACCCTGTATGGGCAGAAGCTGCAGCTGCTGGGAACAACCCACACCAGAGAAGTTTGTTAAGGACTGTGTTCCGGGGGAGGAACCCCGTGTTGGAGCAGGGGAAGAATGCCAGGAGTCGTCCTCATCTGAGAAGACAGAAGCGGCAGAGCCCATCTGTGAGAGACTGACCACATCCACTGACCACATCCCCCACTCCTTGCCCCCCTGAGCCGTTGTGGGGGGAGGAGGTAGAGATATGGGGAGCAGTGAGCTGGGCCCGGGAAGAAAGGAGGGATGGGGGAGGGAGATCTTAAAGTGCTGGTTGTAATTTTCTCATCATCCTACTCCCTTTTTGCTTTTATTCTGTTCTGTTTCTTGTAGAATAAACTTTCCTACTTTCCTCTCTAAGTCGAGTACTAGAGTCTGTTTTGCCCAGAACCATAATTGGCAGTGAGCCCTCCCTGCCCTTGTCTCAATCCACAACAATCTTGATTATCTTTTTACTCCCATTTCGCTGGGTCCTCCGCCATCTTAACGAGGGTAGGGGTGAATGGGGGCATCGAGCGAGAAACTGTCGTGGTGCCCACCTTGGACTGAGCAAAGTTACAGACAGCTGTGAGCCCTAAATAATACATCACCTCACACACTGGCTGCCTCCTCCTCCACGGCACGACTTCCTCGACTCCTTCTCTCCGACACCACTTTGAACAGGCAGCCCTTCCCCCCGAACTTTCACAGCGGTTTAAAATCACCCTGCGAAAGACTCGCTGTCAGCTCTGCTCTTCCCCTCCCCCTATGCCAAGCACGCCCTGGGGCCACTCTGCAGTGCCAGGGACAGAGACAGCCTTTCCTCATCAGAGCTCCTCTGATCATCTTGGTAGCCTTGGTGCTGGCCTCTCTCCAGCAGTTCCCTCTCTTGAACTGGGGAGCCCAGACCTGGACACCATAGCAGCAGGAAAAGGAACCTCAGGGTATTTCTGTGGAGGCCTGAAAAGGAGTAATCCCCAGGATACCAGAGCCTCTGTGAGCAGATGCAAAGCATCTGATGCAAATCACAGAATGGGTAGGGGTTGGAAGGGACCTTTAGAGATCATCTAGTCCAACCCCCCTGCAGAAGCAGGTTCACCTAGATCAGGTCGCATAGGAACATGTCCAGGCGGGTCTTGAAGACCTCCAAGGAAGGAGGCTCCACAACCCCTCTGGGCAGCCTGTGCCACTGCTCCCTCACACGAAATAGTTTTTTCTTATGTTTAAGTGGAACATGTGTTCCAGCTTCATCCCATTATCCCATTATCCCTTGTCCTGTTGCTAGCTACTATAGAAAA
The DNA here is from genome assembly GCF_028858725.1 of Colius striatus. Classification (NCBI taxonomy): domain Eukaryota; kingdom Metazoa; phylum Chordata; class Aves; order Coliiformes; family Coliidae; genus Colius; species Colius striatus. The sequence continues at coordinate 22,152,330 of NC_084789.1, read as the reverse complement.
AAGGGATGTCCCAACCTCCTGACACCCACCATTTAGATATTTATAAATGTTAATAAGACCTCCCCTCAGTCTCCTCTTCTCCAGACTAAACAGCCCAGTTCCCGCAGCCTTTCCTCGTATGAAAGACGTTCCATTCCCCTGATCATCTTGGTGGCCTTGCACTGGACTCTCTCCAGCACTTCCCTGTCCCTCTTGAGCTGAGGAGCCCAGAACTGGACACAGTACTCCGGATGAGGCCTCACCAGGGCAGAGTAGAGGGGGAGCAGAACCTCCCTTGACCTGCTGCCCACACTCTTCTTGATGCATCCCAGGATGCCATTGGCCTTCTTGGCCACAAGGGCACATTGCTGGCTCACGGTTAGTTTATTATCAATCAATTACTATTCAACTGCCCGTATCTCCGCTCCCGATCGATGCTCACCCGCACCGGGGCTGCGTCGGCCCCCAAAACCCCGAGCTCCCATCTCCTTCCCCCCCACCCGGTACCTATCACCGCACGGTTCCGGGCCCTGCCGGAAAGAGACGCCGACACCTCTGACCCCGGAAGAGAAACGTCTGAACGAGGCTGCGGCGGCGCCGACCATCGCTCGGCCGCGGGGGGAGAACCATTCCCGGGGGGGTCAATGGGGTGGGAGGGACCATTCCCTGTGGGAAGGGGTGGCAGTGAGGTGAAAAGGACCGTTCCTCTTGGCGAAGAGTGTGTGTCCATAGTGTCCTGACCCCGTAGCTCTGCCCCACAGCTCTCGCCCCCCTGATGCCCAGACCACCCCTCCTCGGAGACGAGGGTCAGGACTGTGTGTCCCCCCCGCTGGCTGCAGCCCCAATCCCTTCAAGCCGTCTCCAGCAGCCTCTGTACAGCCGTTTATTGCGGGCGGGGTGCTCAGCTCGATGAGGGGGCAGGAGCTGGGGGGTGAGTCCCGTTCCCGGCTCCTGCCCCGGCAGCCGTGGGGAGTGAGGGGGGGGAGCGTGAGTCCTCGCTGGCCCTTCCCATGAGGTTCCCAGCACCGGGGATGGCACCCGCAGCACTGGGGAGAGGGTGGCCATGGCCCTGGGGGGGGCCCCTGTCACGGCGGGCGAAGTGCAGGCAGAGCGGACAGTGGGCGAGGAGGGGGGCACAGGCGAAGCTGCTGCGGGCCGGGGAGGGGGCAGCCGGGGTGGCCGGTGGGCCAGTGGTGGCTAACTGGTGCCCAACGGGAAGGTGGGCGAGTGGCGCTCGGTGCCGATGGGGCGCGACAGCACCTCCGCGAAGCCGACGTGTCTCCGCTCTGGGGAGGGGGGGAAAAGGCGTCGGGGTCAGGCCCTGGAGCCGTGGTGGGGACGAGAGGGGATGGATGGCAGCCCGCGTACCCCCGGTGCCGCCGTCCTCCTGCTCCCGTTCGGGCTGCGCCTCCTCCGCTCCTTCGGAGTCCTCGGGGATCTCGGACACAGTCAGCGATTTGAGATCTTCCCCGCGCTCGTCTATGCCGCCGGCGAAGGAAACCTTCTGTCCCCCTGCGGGCAACCAGCCCGGTGGCCTCTGGGCACCCCCAGCTCCGAGACTCCCACATCCGCCTGCGTCCTGACCCGGGCAGCGTGGGGGCACTGGACTCTGAGCCCCAGCACCCTCCCTGGGGCGAGGGGCCTGCGGCGGGCGGGTGGACAGCCGTGTCCTCTCATTCCCCCTCCCCCCCGTCCTACCATCCCGTTACCTTTCCGCTTGTGCGCTTTGAGGCCGACGGGGAAGTAGCTCCGCTCGGCTCTGGCCTGGCTCCCCGGGGCTTCGCGGGCAGGCAGCGATGAGCCGAGGGCAGAGGAAGGCACGCGTGGCACCGGGGCACCGCCGGAGCCGGCAGCCGCCACGTCAGCCGAGCGGCCAGGGGTCCGGCTGGCGTCAGCGCGGGCGCGATGGGGGACGGGAACACTGCCCGGCGGGGGGACGTGGTGGCCCCCGAGGGCTCTGCCCAGCCCGGGGCTAGTAGGCAGCACCGGTAGGAGCCAGCCTGTCTGTTCTCCCGGGGCACCCACCCTGTCCCCGAGTGCTACAGGGGGCAGTGACGCCCATCTCTGCATCCCTGGGCTCCAGCAGCCCCATTCCCATTTCCTTGTGTCTCCAGGCTTCAGCAATCCTGTCCTCATGTACCTTGAGCTCCATCGGTCCCATCCCCATATCCCCGCATCCTCTGGGCTCCAGCATCCCTGTCCCCGTGTCCCCATGTCTTCTGGGCTTGGCATCTCCCTGTCTCCATATCCCCTGGGTTCTAGCATCCCTGTCCCCATGTCCCTGGACTCTGGCATCCCCATCTCCCTGTGTCCTCAGACTCCAGCAATCCTGTCCCCATGTCCCCTAGGTGCCATCAGTCCCATCCACACGTCCTTGCATCCCCTGGGCTCCAGCATCCCTATCCCCATCTCCCCATGTCCCCCATGCTGCAGCATCCCTGTCCCCACGTCCCCTGAATTCCAACAGTCCCATCCCCACATCCCTGCCCCACATCATCTGGGCTGCAGCATCCCTCTCCCGATGTCCCCAGCCCTCCCCAAGCTCTTGCAGCCCCATCCCCCTCACCAGTCTCGAGGCCACTGTCGGGGTCGCAGGCGCGGGCCAGCTCATGCTCCCCATCGTCAGGCTCCCCATCAGAGCTGTCACTCCCAGCCAGGCCACTCTCCAGGTGGGACTGCACGATGCGCTGTACCGCTGGGGAGATGCTGGCCTCAGAACCCTTCTCCGGGCACTGCAAGCACTGGGATCTCCCCATGGAGCCAGGCGTGGGGGTCTGGCATACCTGGGTGCCCCCCAACCCACCCTGCTAAGCCCCCGTGCCTCAGTTTCCCCGGTACCTTTGAGCGAGGGTGGTGTGTAGGCACACGGGTTGGTCCTCTTTGGTTTTAGCAGGCAGCCCTCGACGGAGGATTGCTACAGGAGGGAGTGGCATCGGAGAGGGGATTCCAGTATCCCCACCCCACACTGAGGGTCACCACAGCCCTGAGGGTCACTGCAGCCCCAGGGCAGCCTGGGTGCTGTGCCGGGAGGGGGGGGAATGGAGGGTCTCATGATGGGGACCCCAGAATGAGGATGCTGCGATGAGAGTCCTGCAATGGGGACCCAGGGCTGACCCCTCCCCCCAGACAAGGACCCCACCACAGGGATCAGGTGTTGGGGACCCCATGGTGTCCCCATGATGGTCATGAGGCGGTTTGGCTCTGTGTGCCTGTCCTCATGGTGCCAGTGCCAGGCAGCGAAGTGATAAGCACTGAGGCCTGGCCAGGCCAGACCAGGGCAGCAGGTGCTGGGGCTGAGTTCCAATAACACCCCTGGTGCCCTGGGAGCCGCGGGATGGGACAGCAAGGCTGCCATGGAGGTCCTGGCACTCACTCACCTGGTAGGGCAGAGACTCATCCTCTGGATTGGCAGCGCCGGGGAGAGAGGGGTGAGCAAGAGGGAGGCTGCTGGCACCCAAGGGAACCAGGCAGGTCCCTGCCCACCCCTGAAATCCTGCTCCAGGGGGTTACCCTGCCTGCCAGGGACCTGCCGCTGTCTCCTGTCCCACCACCATGGCCTGTCCTTGCTAACCCCTTCCATGTGTGACACCCTGTTCCCTCTCTGACACAACATCCCATTCTGTATAGCCCATACCATAGGTGGCACCATGCCCTGTCCCACCACCAGGTCCCCTCTCCCCCACCACATCCCCTCCCTGTCACTGCCACCATGTCCCATCCCCACCACCACCACTCATCATGGACATCCCATACCATACATGACACCACATCCCCTCCCTGCCACCACATCCCCTACTCACCACCATGTCCCCTTCCTGCTACCACATCCCATTGAGGACATCTCATATAGTACATGACACTGCATCCCCTCCCTGCCACCTCATCTTCTCAGTGACACCATGTCCCATCCCTGCCACCACCTCCTGTCTCTGGACCAGATGTTCTCCACCACCACATCTATCCCTGCCCTGTGTCCCACCCCCGGCTGGTGCTGCTCTCTGTCCCACTCACCTGGGGAGGAGTGCTCAGAGAGCTGGAACAGCATGGCTGGTGTGGGCCTCCGCCGACGGATCTGGGTGTCAGTGGGGTGTCACCACTCGGGGACACCCAAGCTCCCCTGTCCCTTGCCCTGTGTCCCAGCACTGAGGCCCCATGCAAATGCCTGTGTGCGTGTGAGTGCATGGATGCATGTGAGTAGGCAGGGAGTGTGCGAGGCCATGCACCCGCCCGGCATGGGGAGGGGAGCACCCAGCCCAGGGCCACCAGTGGGGAAGAGGGGATGTGGGCACCTAGCTTGGGATAGGACGGGAGTCCCACCAGCATTGCCATGGCCCCATCCTCCCAGCATCCCAGGTCCCTCCCAGCTCCACGAGAGCCCCAGTTCCTGTCTGGCCCCTCCATGGAGGTTCTGGGTCCTGTGTGTCCTGGGGACATTCCCTTGAGCCAGGCACAACTGGTTGGATCCTGTCCCCTTTGTCCCATCTCTTCCCTCCTGTCACATCCCTGTCCTTATCCTGTCCCCTCTATCTCATCCCTGTCCCCCTGCACAACTCTCCTCTGTGGATTGACAGCTCACACATGGACCTCAGAGCTCTCTCATCTCTCCCTGTCTCCCACCCATCCCATCCTGTCCCCTCCGTCCCTCCCATCCTGTGCTCTGTCCCTTCTGATCCCCTTTGTCTCACTTCCATCCCTCCTGTCCCACCAGCCCCATCCCATCTGGCCCCATCCCTCTCCCACCAACACTTTGGGGCTCTCCTGTACCCCCCCTCAAGTTACACTAGGGGTCCCTCATCACCCTGAGGTCACCAGCAGCGCTGAGTGCTGCTGGTGACCTTGGGGTGATGAAGGTTCCCCCAAAGCGATCCTGTACCCTGATTCCCACCCTCACCATCTCGACGGCACGGGGGTCCAGCTGACTGGGAGGGGCTGGCACTGAGAACTGGATCTTCTTGTGGTCCTTGGGGTCCATGGCCTTGACCGTCACAGAGCTGGAAGGCTTGAAGGGGGGGATGGGTAGGAGGGGAGATCTCCTCTGTCACTGGTGCCGAGCAGAGTTCAGTAGCACCCGGGACTGGGTACAGTGAGAACTGAGAGCGGCAGGAGGTGGAGAAGGCAGAGCCGGCAAGGAGGAGGAGGAAGGAGAGGGAGGGAGGACATGTCTCCTACCAGGCGCTGAATTATTCATCCCCCCCACACACACACATACACACACCGGGTAGGGGGGCTGAGGCCTAGGTAATGAGCCCTTGGGGAGCCCCTGAGGGGGTTCAGCCAACTCGGGGAGGTGGGGGAGCTTAACCCCTTCCTTGCCAAGGAGGATGTCCCCTGAATGTGGTGGCCAGTTGGGATGGGATGAGGGTGGGAACAGGTGATTCCATGTGAGTCCTCATCCCTCGTGCCTCAGTTTCGCCACAGAACCACTGGTGTGTGAGGGGCACCAGCCACTCTCCCCACTCCCCTTGGATGGGCAAAGGGGAAAATCCTCCTCAGCTGCCCTGTGCCACATGAGACAGAGACCATGCTCCAGCAGGAACAGGAGCCCCGGGGGAATATGGCCAAGGGAGACATGAGACCCCTAAAATACCCCAACATTCATGTGCCAGGGATCTCCTGCCACCACCAGTCATAACCCTGGTGACACTGGGGTGTGCCAGAAGAAGGGGACTGTGCCCTTGCCCAGTGCTGTGCCCTATGCCCCTGTCCTCGGTGATTTTCCTGGTGGAAAATTCCAGCAAACCTGAAGTTTTCCCCAGGAAAACAGGGGCTCTCCCCCCCCAGGCACTGCATGTGCCAGCCAGCACCTGATTGTCGAAGGGCACCTCTCACAGCCCCATCAGAGGGGCACAGATGAGGGGGCATCCCCATGCAGGAGGACAGTGAGGTGGCACTCGTCCCCTCATGGGGTGTCCTGCCAGGGGACTGGGATGGTGTCACGGGGAGCTGGGGCTGAGGAAGCTGCCTCTGAGGAAAGAGGAAAGGGGAGTCAGGAGCTGATTCTGACCCCCGGATCTCCTGGTGCTCCAACGGTTGCGAGTGGCCGCGGGCCAGCAGCCACCGCTCCAGCAAAATATTTACCCGAGTGGCACCATGCCATGGACCAGCCTCCTGACCACCCAGCCCTGTGTGGCACAACGCGGCAGAGCTTGGCTCTGCACAGCAAAACATGGCAAAGCTCAGCTCTGCGTGGCAAAACCAGGCTCTGGGCAGCCAAGCTTGGCCCTGTGGCACAGTACAATCCACACAGCAGTGCCCACCCCAGGTGAGGACAGCCCAGGGCTGGGTACCCACAGAGCCCATGTGCCTGTGGAAGGGACTAAGGGCTGAGCTGTGGGGGGACACAGGGTCCCTTGATGACTCCATGGCCAAGCTGGTCCTGTGCCAGGTTGCCTATGTCAGGGTGCCCATGTCAGGCTCTGAGCATCATCCCTGTCCCCATCCCAAGTTGTTATGGCAACAGGTTCAGGCTCCTTCCCACTGCCTTTTTTGTTCCCCTGCCTGTGAAGGCACCGTGTGAGGGGGTGGCCCGTCCCCCCTCCCCTCCCTGCACTGCAGTAACAGCAGCACCCACAGCCCCTTGTGAACGGCACGCACCGCCCGCACTGGCACCCACGCAGCTCAGTGCAGGGGGTACCGCACTGTGCCAGGAAGGGGACACAGTGCCCGAGCCCCATCTCTGCCATGCAGCTCCAGGCTCATGTGTGCCATGCATGGCTCTGCTCCTCACTGGGTCAGTCCTATCCTGGCACCATGGGCATGCGCTGGCACTCTCCATGGCATGCAGGTGCAGAGGCACCAGTGTTTGTGTCATGGCCATGGCATGCCGTGCTGTGCCATGCTGTGCCATGTGGTGGGGGCTGCAGCTCTGCACAGCAGTGAATCCTCCTGCAGAGAGAGCAAAAGTAGTAGGTTGGGGAAAGCAGTGCTCAGCTCTTCGCCCCCTGGCAGTGGGCACCAGCGAGGCCAAGGGAGTGGGCACGGAGGGGCCATGGGGCTGGGGCATCGAGGTGGAGGGAGAGTGCATGGGGAGACAGGGAATCATGGGGACGGGGTGTCGTTGGGACAGGGTGTTGTGGAGATGGGGCATCATGGGGATGGGATGCCGTGGGGACAGGGCATTGTGGAGAGGAGGTGCCACAGGAATGGGGCATTATGGGGACAGAGTGCCATGAGGATGGGGTGCTGTGGGGATGAGGTACCACAGAGATGGGCATCGTGGGGCTGGGATGCCATGGGGATGGGTCATTGTGAGGACAGAGCACCCTGGGGACAAGACACACTGGGGATAGGGTGCCAAGGGGACAGGGTGCCATGAAAATGGTTCATCATGGGGATAGAGTACATCAGGGATGAAGTGTCTTGGGGATGGGGCACACTGAGGACGAGGCATCGTGGGGACAGGGGGACACCAGGGAGGGAGCACGGTGGGGACGGGGTGCCATGGGGACAGGGCATCGTGAGGACGGGGCATGGCGGGGACAAGAGGACAGTAGGACGTCCGCTCACAAAGGTGGGGGGGCTGGGCCATGGAGGGGGAGGGGCTCAGCAGGGGAGGGGGGCTGTGGGTACCGGGACCCCTCCAGTGCCCCTCACTCTGGCTGTCCACCTCCACGCCTCTTCCCCCCCGCCACGGTGTCTTCTCTCCCCCCCCCCCCGCCGCTCCCCCGGAGCTGTGCACCCCGAGCCCTAACGCACCCCGGGACTCAGGTAACCCCCCCAACCCGGAGCTGCAGCGGAGGCGGACGATGCTCCCCTGGGCGCAGAGGAGGTGTGGAAGTGAGAACATGTGTGGGAACGCACGTGGGAGCCCGAGGGGGCGGCGGGAGGCAGGGGGGTGGCGCTCGGGGACCTTAACCCCTTCCCTGCTGGGAGCACCCCCCATCCAGCGACAAACCTGGGGTGCTGCAGAGGAGAAGGAAGAGTGACCTGGGGTCGGCCCCCTCCCCAAATAGGGCTGCATGAGGAGAGCTGGGGACGTGCCACCTCATAGTGGCATCCCCACTGGCAGTAGCATTGTTCTGGGCAGCACTGCGGCATGGTGGCTGGGGAGGGTGCCGTGTGGAAACTGAAGCAATGGCAGGACTTCGGGGGGCTGCAAGCCCATAAGCCCACCACGGCCGGGGGAGGGGGGGGGAGAGGGCTACAACCCCACATCCCCAGCACAAGGGGGATGCAACTCCCATATCCCTGGGGGCTTCAACCCCAGGATGAGGAGAGGACATGTCCCCACATCTCCAGTGGGACAGGGTGGGGGGGCTTTGACTCCCCCCCCTCACCCCCAGGAATGCACCAGGAATGCTGGTGTCCTGGCAGGATGAGGAGGAGTGGGGTGGGCAGGGGGCTGTGTCCAGCCTTGGTGCCCTTGCCAGCCTGGTGGTGTCCGTCGGTGCTGCAGCATGCTGCCAGCTGATACCATCCATTTTGATCACGATGCTGTCATGGTGGTGCCCGATGCTGGCAAGGCCGGGCTGGCACAGCCACCCTCAGGTTGGCACAGCTGCATGGCGAGCTCAGGCCTGAGCATAGGCTTAAGAGCTTGGCACAGGGTGACCAGAGCCATCCCAGTTGGCAGTCCCTGACCTCTGGCCCACACCAAGCCTTGTGCCCACATCCAGCTGGGGGGGGGGGAGTGGGGGCTGCCACCGGGGCTGGGGGCACTGAGGGGTCCTGGGACATCACCCCCTGGGGTGGGCATCCCACCCAGCACCCATAGGGGGGACAACAACTTGAGGTGAGGGTCCTTGTGCTTGGGAGTGGGGATGTGCATACGGGGTCTGTCTGTCCCAGGGAGGATGAAAACCTTGGGGGGGGATACAGGGGGGGATATAGGGGAGGTACAAGCCCAGAGGTTCTGGGGAGGGAGGAGACACAGCAGTGAGATCGGGGGAGGCAGCCAGGGGCAAGGATGTGTCTCCTCTTCTTGGGGGGACATCAGTGATGGATGTGGTGTTTACTCACCTATATCACAGGCCCTCCATGGCTTAAGCCCCCTTCCTCAGGGACCTGTGACTTCAGGGACCCAAAAGCCCATCCTGGAGCCCTGCTCTGACCTTCCCCAATCACTGAGATCCTCCCTGGGAGGGGGCCTGGATACCAGCACAGCCCAGTTTGCTGTCTCCATTTCCAGAAGAAAAAGTAAAGTTAAAACATTTGTTAATTTATAAACCAATTTAACCATAACTGGTTAATAAATAGCTACCAGCTGCCAGCCCCCGCCTGGGTGAGGGGCATGGGGGAGTGGGCATGTGCAGTTGGCTGGGCTCACCTGCCCTCCTAGTGATCCCACAGTGTCATTGTCACTGGTCCCAGTGACAGTGGAGGCCCCAGGGGGTGTGGCTGCCCAAAGGGATGGAGTTTGTTGGGGAGACCCTAGTGCTCATGGGGAGGATGGCACAGCCATGCCATCTGGCAATGGGGATGTGGGAGTGTGCATGGGTAGGAGAGGTGGAGACATGGGGGTCTGCCATGCCAAGGGGAGAATTGGAGGGGGTGCTGCTGTAGGGGGAACCAGGGTGCAGGGGGGGCGGGGTGCATGTATGTGCCAGGGCTCTGCAGGTGTGTACATCCATGTGTGCATGTGTGTAAGTGCATGTCTGTGCATTAATGTATATATGTGCCATGGATGTGTGTGCATGTGCCAGGGCTGTGCATGGGTGCCCAGGAATGTGTGTGTGCCAGGACTGTGCATGTGTGTGCATACATGTGTGTGCACAGGTGTGTTTGTGCATATGTGCCATGGATGTGTGTATATGTGCTAGGACTTTGTGTGTGTATGCATGTGTATGTCAGGGCTGAGCATGTGCATGTGCCAGGGCTCTGTATGTGTCTGCAGGGATAGGAATGTGTGTTCATCCATATGTGTGTGTGTATGGGGGGGGTGGGGGGGTTGCTTGCACGGATGTGCCAGGAGTATGCACAGGACTCTGTGTGTGTATGTGCATATGTCCAAGAGCATACCAGATGCATGTGCTTGTGCCCAACCCCTTTGTGTGTGTCCCTCCCGACAGAAGCCCCCTCCTGGGGGTGCTGCTGTGGAACATCCTCCTCACCCAGCTGGGATGGATGCAGACAGAGAGGGCCCTGGAGAGCAGGACCAGGTGGGGGGACCCCACTCCCACACCTCCCCACATCCCCTCTCCATGGGGCCAGAGCACCTTCCCAGCCATGTGCCCCAACATGTCATGATAGGGGTATAATTTGTCCGTTAACAACGGGCAACTTCAGGTTTATATTTAATTGCGTTTGCATCAACCTGAACTCACCCTTATTCATCAATAATGCATGGTTTTGTGTTTATTGCTGCTTAATTAATCTGTGCTTATGACAAATCCCCAAAGGTGGTGGCAGGGAGCGGTTGTGTGGGGCTGGCGTGCTCACTGGGGTGATGTGGGCCAGTAGGATCTGGAGCAGCCGCAAATCAGAGTGCCCTGGGTGTACCCCATCTTTGGGGCTCTCTCCCTGCAGCCTTTCCTCATAAGGAAGAGTCCCCTGATCATATTGGTGACTCTGTGCTGGACTCTCTCCAGAAGTTCCCTATCCCTCTTGAGTTGAGGAGCCCGGAACTGGACACAGGACACCAAATGAGGCCTCACCAGGGCAGAGTAGAGGGGGAGCAGAACCTCCCTTGACCTACTGGCCACACTCTTCTTGATGCATCCCAGGATGCCATTGGCCTTCTTGGCCACAAGGGCACATTGCTCCCTCAAGATTAGTTTATTATCAATGAGCACTCCCAGGTCTCTCTCTTTGCAGAGCTGCTCTCCAGCAGGTCAACCCCCAGCCTGTACTGGTGCATGGGGTTGTTCCTACCCAGATGCAGGAATCTGCACTTGTTCTTGTTGAACCTCATGAAGTTCCTCTCTGCCCAACTCTCAAGCTGGTCAAGATCCTGCTTAATGGCAGCACATGCCTCAGTTTCTCCAGGAGGAGATCGCTGAAGCTACTGTAGCCACCGGGCATAGAACCATCATGCCACTCCTGCCCCTCCTCCCCACAGCCATTTTCTTCTCCACTTCTGGGCCTCTCACTACAAAATCTACACTGAGGGGCTGGAGTGTGTCCAGAGACAGGCAATGGAGCTGGGGAAGGGGCTGGAGCACAAGTCTGATTGGGAGCAGCTGAGGGAATGGGAGTGTTCAGCCTGGGGAAGAGGCTGAGGGGACATATGAGCACTCTGCAACTCCCTGACAGGAGGCTGTGGTGAGGTGAGGGTTGGTCTCTGCTCCCTGGTAACTAGTGACAGGACAAGAGGAAATGGGCTCAAGTTGCCCCAGGGGAGGTTTAGATTGGAGCTGAGGCAGAACTGTTTCCCTGAGAGGGTTGTCAGCCCCTGTCCCAGGCTGCCCAGGGAGGTGGGGGAGTCCCCATCCCTGGAGCTATTGCAAAGCCGTGGAGCTGAGGTGCTGAGGGCCATGGGTTAGTGATGGGCTGGGCACTGTGAGGGCAAGGAGTGGACTCCATAAGCTTAAAGGGCTTTTCCAATCAAAGTGATTTGATTCTATTCCATTCCCTTCTTCCCTTTTCCCTCCCTATTTCTCTTTCCCTTCACCCTCTCCCAGACCCCAGGGCCAGGGAGGCCAGTGCCTCCTGAGCTGGGCAGCGTGGCCAGATCATGGCACGGCAGCTCTGTGCCTTTAAGCTGAAGCTGCCCTGGATCAGCCAGAGCTCCTATTAAAATTTTATGCGAAGTGTAAATGGGCCAGGTCTCCAGCTTCCCGCTCCCCTCCAAATGATTTATTACTCACAAATACCACAGAACTAATTAGTATAGTAATTAATTAATATGAATTTGCATATTTGCATGTGCAATTAGTGCAGTGGAGTGATTACTCTGAAAATGAGAAGTTGGGCTTGTCAGATGGTAGTGTGAACTGGAGTGGAAAAGCCTCGTGCAAATGAATCCGGGTGGCAGCATCAGGCAAGCAGCGGCACTGATCCCACTCGACGCTAGGAGGGCACCAGGCTCTACGCGTGGGAGTTTCAGGGAGCTCATCCCTCCCCCCAGGGACCCCCACATACCCCTAGCAAAAGGCCTAACCTGGCCCTAGGCCTCAACCATGGGGGCTGCTCCATCCATCCATCCAGCCAGCCAGCCAGCCAGCCAGCCATCCCTCTCTTGACCATCTCCATGACGACTCGCTGTGCCAGGCGCATCACCATGGCAACGGGCCAGGCTATGCAGCCTCACCATGGCGACTGTCGTCATCAGCACCCTGTCACCACGGAGACTCCCCCATCCACCCCAAATCCACTCCCTGCTGGATTCCCCCAACCCCTCCATGGTTCTGGGTGTTGGGGTGGGGATGCTGCTCCCCAGTCTGAGGGTCCCCAAAGTCCCCAAGGATGAGACCTCCCCTCAGAGCACCCCAGGATGAGAGCGAGGGCCTAAGGGTGCCTGATGCTGGTAGTCCCCCCAGCCTGATGAAGCTGGCAAGGACAGCCAAGCCCTGCAACAGGCTGAATCAGCCTTTGAGAGCCAGGTACTCAAGTCTCTCACAGGTCAGAGATCTGTCCCCTCCAGCCCCAAATCCAGCCCTGGTGCCATCCTGGTCCCCTCTCACCCATGACTCCTGTGCCCACCTTCCCTGCTGAGGCCTGACACCACTCGGTACATATCTGGGAGAGACACTGGCTGCCTTCCCCCAGCTTTGGGGACATCAACGCTGAAGGGTGCAGGCAAGAGGGGCAGTGGGGAGGTGATGGAAGAAGATCTGGCTTCAGGCAGCCCCAACATCCCACATCCCCCCCACCAGATCCCACTGAAATGAGCCCAAGTGGCCGCCATCTGCCATGGGAGGGCTGGGGGCCAGTGCCAACAGCACTCCTTCATCTGCACCGTGCCTGTGCTGGTGGCACCACCACGCTGCATGCCGCCCCCCCATGCCCCCCCGACCCAGCTAGGGCAGCCATAGGGAGGGATACTGTGACCATGGGAGATTTCCCGTCCACTCCTGGGGCCTTGTGACATCAAAAGCCAGTGGTTGTGATGTCATAGCCCATTGTGGCCTCACCAGAGCAGCCTTCTTACCTCACTGGCAGGAATGGCAGTCCCCTCCAGCCATGCATCCTGGGCTTGGGCCCCCGTCCCACCCACTCCACTGTCCCCAAAAAGCATTTGACCCCGACAGGGATGAACCCAGTGACTGTGGAGTGATGGAGGAGCACGAGGAGGGGGACACAAGTCCCCTGGGACCACCCAGGGACCACTCATCTTCAGCTGCCCACATGCCACTGCAGCTCCATCAGTTTCCCACTGGCCAATTCCCAGGGCATTGTTTGCCTAAATGGGGCTTAAAATCCACTTGCTAAGCCCCCAGTCTGCAAGCAGTAGTGGACAGGGGGAGCACAGGTTGGGGGGCACAAGAAGAGTGTCTGCTTGCCCCACGGCTGCAATCTGGGGGCTTTGCTTGGCACTGGCACCTGAGTCTTGAGGCTGGCACAACATCTACCCATCCTCCAGCAAAAGAAGAGGGGCTTTGATAAAGCTCCCCCCATTCAAGCTGCGTCAGGACCGCCCCTTTCCTCCCTCCCTCCGTGCCTCAGTTTCTCTCCACCATCAACTTCCTCCCCCCAGGCTCTTCAACCCACCCATGACCTCGCATTCCTCATTGCAGGGACCTTTAGGGACACATCCACATCCCCATCCCTGTCCCCCCGAGTCCCACGCAGATGGGGCCCTGCTCACCCGATGACTCACCCCGGGAGATGCCCGGGGACGGGTCCCATAAGCGGATGCTACCCCGGGGACCCGCCCCACGGCCGCTCCATCCCCGCAGGCAGTGGGGACGGGGCCAGAGATGGGCTGCGCTCCCGCTGCTCTCTTCCCCTCGGCTGACATTCCCGGCGGTGGCTCCGCCGCGCGTTGCGCATCCATCTCTCCCCAGCCTTCACCTCCCAGAAATATTGCAGCCGGCTCCATCTGGCAGCGCGGCCCCCGCCTCCCCCTGCCGCCACTCGCGGGGAGACACCGCCGCCGGCTCCTCCGCACGGGCCCTGCGTGGTTCGACCCCACAAAGGTGGCACGGGGGAGGGGGACAGTTCGAGTATCCCTGTCCCATGCCAGGGAGGGACGGTGCGGCCGGGCGGAGGCAGGAGGCTGCAATGCCACGCACCAGCCCCACGCTGGGGATGCGGCAGTCGGTTGAGCCATGGCAAACTCTTCCCACACAAGGCTCCCGGGAGCCACCTCGGGCCCAGCTGGCTCCCAGCCGGGTCCCCACACCATCCAGCACCCAGCTCTCATCCCCGGCTCTGCCAGCGCCGACCCAGTTCTGTGCCCCTGTCATGTCCCTCCGGATGCCACATGTGCCCTGGGCACCCACCTCTGCGATGCAGTGGCCACTATTCCAGACAGGGTCCTCATCCCTATCCATCATCTCCTGTTAGACAGAGGGGAAGGGGCATGAAAGATGGATTTTGGAGGAGGAAAGCACCAGCCAAATGCACCAGCCAAATGCACTGTGGCACCCACTGGGCAGCAAGATCCCAGGGGACATGGCTGGGGTGGCCAGGGAGTGGAGGTGGCAGTGCTGGGAAAACTGGTCCCTGCACGCAAGGACCAGCAGCAGGATGGGGACCAGAGATGAGGTCGGGCCCAGCTGCCTCAACCCCGACCTGCTGGGGACGGAGGAACCTGCTGACCCAGCCCTGCACCCAAAGAACCAGCACCCAGCCCTGCCTCTGTTCCCCTGCCCCGCCCCCCCCCCCCCCTCCAGCTGTGCCTAGTCCTGAATTCACATCAAACTCACTTCCTCCTACTGCCCAGGGTCACGCCATCTCCCCTGAGGCCAGATCCTGCTCCTCCAGCCCCCGTGCCATGATGCTGGAAGCCCCACTCACCACCTCAGATGAACCCTCCAACTCCAAAGGCACCCAGAGACCAGGGTGCCTCTGCTCTGTACCATCATCAGCTGCGGCAGAGGGGACGGCACCAGGACTGGCACCAGCATCCCTCCTGCCTGCACCACAGGCCCTGTCCCGGCACAGGTCGGCTATGCCTGCCCTGCCCCAGCACAATGCAGCCGTTTGGGTTTTCATCTCCCTGCTCCCCTTTCATCTCCAGTCCTCGTTTCATGTCTCCACTTTCTTCTCCCTCCAAGCGCTGTGCATGCTGGTGAGTCTCACACCGGCGCCCACCCTCGCCGCTCGCCGGCTGCTAATTAAGCTGGAATGGATGCACCAGGCCAGGGGCTTGTGGCTACCTCCTGTCCCCATCCCTGTCCCCACACCAGCCAGCCTAGCTGTGGCATCTCCTCAGCCTCAGGCAGCCCTGGTGTCCCTGCACCTCCCGCATGATGTCAGGAACTGGGGCACCGCTGGTTTTTCTGCCCAGATGTCAGGGGTGCAGTCAGGCTGGAGCTGGGCCGTGTAACCTGCCAAGGGTTGGGGGATACCCTGATTTGGGGACTGAGAACAGCAGAGTGGGAACTTACCCAGAGCTGGCAGGAACAGGCAGCACTGATGCACCATGGTCACCAGGCAAGGGTGGGCTCCGAGGGCATGGTGATGCTCACTCAGCACCCACCTGCTAAATGAAGATGGCAGCAACAGAAGGAGCTGAACAGTGCTGCAGGGAAGGCCTGCGCTGTGCCAGGAGGGCTGCCCAGGAATTGGTGCCCTAGCATGACACCAGCACCAGCAAGGGCTGGGGTGAGCCCTGCAGCCATCCCTGGGGGCCGTCCCCAGCCCAGGTGCCATCTGCTCAACTGCAGCCATGAGTGACAGTTGGAGGGTTCAGCAGCAGGAGTGTAGGGGGGGGGGATGCTTGCTGCCAGTGGAGGCCCCTCTATCACATGCCAGCCCTGGCACCTGCACTGGGGGAGTTAGGCGACACCAACACCACTGGCACAGACCTGACAGCTGGGCATGGCCAGCCCCCAGCCATCACTGCCACCACGTCCCAGCCGTGCCCACACCGTGGCCACATTGCCTTTGCCTGTGATCTATGGCCAGCATGTGCTGGGCAGGTCCCGGCCCTATCAGGCTTGTGGGGACAGAGGATATCCTGGGAATGTCCCACGGCTCAGTCCCAACGGCTGTAGCCAGGGGGTCGAGATCCAGCTCTCAGGAGCACAACACCCCTGTGATGACCTCCCTGGCCTTGCTGCTGCCTGCCACCAGTTTCAAGCACAAGGGAAAGGGCTGCAGCAATTTTTTTCCACACACACTTTGGTGGGGACAGATTTGGAGGCCAGGGGGTGATAATGCCTCTGCCAGGCAGGTGATGATGCCTCTGCACAGGGCCACAGCAGGTGAGGAGGTGCCATCACACAAAGGCCTCACTGGCTGTGCCATGGCATGGCCAGACCTCCGCCACCATGAGACTGTCATCCACAGAGGGCTTCGGCCCTGTGTGCACAGGGGAGGGCATGAGTGTGCACATGTGTGTGCATGCCTGTATGTGCGTGTAGGGTGTGTGTGCCAAGGATTGGCTGTGTCTATGCACACCAGGCTCTGCAGTTGAGGCTGGCACAGCTCTATGGCTGAGGAGGGTGTCAGTGGGGGCCATGGGGCAGCAGGAAGCCAGAGGAGCCATATGCCACCTGTGTGGGACCCACAGCCCTGCAGTCACCAGCCCTGCCCATACCCACACCTGCAGTCCCCTGTCCATGCCAGTGTGACCAAACTGGGCACTGCCACCACCACCACCTCCCCCTCAGTCCCTGCCTAGCCACAGCCTGCAGCCCATGCCAAGCCCTCGGCACCACAGCCATCCCTGTTCCGCTAGTGGCTGAGGGTGGGGATGGACCCAGGTGAGTCTATTTTGCGGCCAACCGCAGATGCCAGCTCCCAGTGAGGGTCCCTGTAGCATCTCCCGCCTCGCCCTGGTGCCTATCCGCCACCCCAAACACGCTTGGCCCAGACAGGATGGTTGATCTCCCCTGCCACCCTCCCGCTGGATCCATTGTTCAGCATGGCCCCGCCATCGCCTGCATCTCGCCCGGGTCCCATTTTGCGGCGTGTAGGCAGAGATGGAGATTTGGAAGAGGGGTTTTTTTTTTTGAGAACAGAGTGACAGATGGCGAGTCCTCCTTCCCCAGAGAGACAAATCTCCCTGAATGCAAGCGCATGTCAATCATTAGCTCTCATGTGATAGCTCTCGCGCATGACGTGCCAACCATATGGCACTGGCAGCAGAGCTGGTACCCCCTTTGCTGGGTAGAGATGCCACTCTCGCCTCCTTTTGGATAGAGGACTGCAGGAGGCTGGAGCACCTCAAGGAGCCGCGTCCCAGTACCAGAAGATGCTGGGAACAATGAAATAAGAATTCCTCCGGTCCGCCCAAAGGTGAGTTGTGTAAGAAGTGGAGGGCTGGGAGGGCAGCGAGGAAACTTGCATGGAGAAAAGGCAACTTCCATGTTGATTGTGTTTCTCCTCCACATCTTTTTTTCCCCCCATCTTTCATTCTCCCTCGGCCCTCGCTTCTCCTGCTCCCCGCCGACCCCGTCGATGGGGGTTCGCCCCATCCCACCCCCGAAGCACTCTCCCCTCCCCGAGGTGAGAGGATTGTTGGGGCTTCGACCCCCTCTCCTCCTCGCTCCCCTCCCAGGCCCCCTCCTCGCGGCTGGGCGCGTCCGGGGCGGTGCGATCCCGGCGGGACGGAGTGGGCAGTGGTGGCCCAGCGGCATCAACGAAATCGGCACGGAGCCGCCGCGCCGCCACTCCCGGGTCCCAGGTCCGGCAGGGCCACGTCCCCACTTCCCCGCTGCGCACGTGGCCTCCGCCCCGGGCGTCCTCCCCTGGCTCCCCAGCTCCGACCCCGCCGCGCCCACCGGTCCCGGAGGCGACCCCGGCAGTGTCGCTGCTCGACACTTCCGCGCTGACCCCGGGGATGGGGGGGGGGGACTGGCCGCGGCTGCTCCCGCCGCGTCGCCGTTTGATGCCGCCGCATTTTACGGGCCACGCTCCGGTGGCCGGGAGGAGCCCCGGGGCGAGGGGCCCCCGGGCGGGGCTGACCGGGCCGGAGAGCGTATGGGGCCGGCTGGGGGGTAAAGGCGGCGGCCGCGCCTTGACGCGCCGGCCCCGGGACGGTGGTGACTGAGCCGTGGAGAGGGCCGCTCCGCGCCCGCGGCGAGGAAAAGTTCGAGGCGTCAAAGAGTGGCCGGCGGCACCGGGCCCGGCCCGTGGGGCACCGGGGGTGGGGAGAGCACCGACTGGGCCGGGGGGACGCCACCGCGGCGGGCGCCGGGTCCGGGGAGCGGGACGCGGGCGGCGGCCGCCGGGAGCCCCGGCGAGGAGGGTGGATATCGGGGCACGGGAGTCGTTGCTGCGCCCAAAGGGAGATCCGGTGTCCCCGGGGTTGGATGGCTGAGGTGGGCGGTGGCAGCGGGCGTCCCCACACCCAATTCGTTTTCGCCTGTCTCGGTTCCACGGAGCCGCTCCCGGAGAGCGCGGGGTGGTGGAGGAGGCGAGGAAGGCGCGGAAGGAGGGGGGACGGCGAGACTACCGGTAACGCCTGGCTCTTTGCCCCCCGCTGCAGCCACCATGTTGACGCGACTTTTCAGCGAGCCCAGCCTGGTCCCCGAAGTCCCGAAATTCGCCGGTTGGGCCGAGGACTGCGAGGAGGATGCCCGCAGCGAGAAGGAGGCGCGGGTGGGGAAGGGCTGCTCCCTCCCCGAGGAACCGCACGAGGGTTCTCTTGGGGAGAGCAAGGAGGAAGGGGAGTTAGGCGGGGACGAAGAGGAGGAGGAGGAAGAGGAGGAGGAGGAAGGTTTGGAGGAGGCGGAGGGCGAGCGGCCCAAGAAACGCGGCCCCAAGAAGCGTAAGATGACCAAGGCGCGGCTGGAGCGCTCCAAGCTGCGGCGGCAGAAGGCGAACGCCCGGGAGCGGAATCGAATGCACGACCTGAACGCGGCCCTGGACAACCTTCGGAAGGTGGTTCCCTGCTATTCCAAAACCCAAAAGCTCTCTAAAATCGAGACCCTTCGTTTGGCCAAGAACTACATCTGGGCTCTTTCCGAGATCCTACGTTCGGGCAAACGGCCCGACCTGGTCTCCTACGTGCAGACTCTGTGCAAGGGGCTCTCCCAGCCCACCACCAATCTGGTGGCCGGTTGCTTGCAGCTCAATTCCCGCAATTTCCTGACGGAGCAGGGTCAGGAGGGAGGCCGTTTCCACGGCCCCAACGCCTCCTTCGCCGTCCACCCCTACTCCTACCCCTGCTCGCGGCTGGCCGCGGCGCAGTGCCCGCCCGCCGCCGGTCCCGGTTCCCACGGGCTGAGGACACACAGCTACTGCGCCGCCGCCTACGAGAGCCTCTACGGCAACGCGTCCCCCGACTACAACAGCTCGGAGTACGACGGTGGGCTCAGTCCCCCGCTCTGCATCAATGGTAACTTCTCCCTCAAGCAGGACTCTTCTTCCCCCGACCACGAGAAAAGCTATCACTACTCTATGCACTACTCGGCGCTGCCCGGTTCCCGGCCCGCCGCCCACAACCTGGTCTTCGGTTCGGCGGGGATGCGCGGGGGGGTCCACTCCGAGAACATCTTCCCCTATGACATGCACCTCCCGCACGAGCGGGGCCCCATGTACGAGGAGCTCAATACCTTCTTCCACAACTGACTGACCCCCCATCTCTACACCTAACCCCCCCATGCCCCGAGCCCACTCCCCTCCCAGCCGCCCCATCCCTGGAGGTGGTGGCGGGGCACACGGGGGACACCCGCGGCTGTCCCGCGGACCGGTCCCAGGGATTCTGCCACGAGTTTTGGTGCAATATGGGGACTCGTCTCCGGTGGCGGGTCTCTGCACCCCGTGGGGTCAAAGTGCTTTTTTGGGAGTATTTCCCTTTCCCCTTAAATGATTATTATAATTTAAATAATAATTTATAATAGTTTTTATTATTGTTGTTATTAGTTTTATTTAATACATTATTACTATTAATAATAATAATTATTATTATCATTATCCCTGAGGAGTGAGCCGCTCGTCCCACTGGCTCGAGCCGCCTCCTTTCCTTTTCACTTCGTTTTATTTTTTTTTTCCTTCCTCTCCCCACACCGATTTTGAGCTGTTTCTCCCCTCCACCGCCGTCCCCATCCCACTCACCCCCCCCGACATCGGACCCCCGCCGCCCCGGCCCGTGGGAGTGAGAGGAGCGAACCTTTCCGAAGCAATAACGAGGCGAAGGGAGGATCCCACGTTTCTATCTATGCAAGCGGGCCCGCCCGGCGGACGCTCCGGGATGCACTTTGCTTTGGGGGGGGTCCCGGCCCCGCTCCCGCCCCCCGACAGCCTCCTCTCGCAGCGCCTGTGTCAGGACGGTTTTTTACCTGTTTTAAAGACTTGAAACAGAAAACGAACAAACAAACAAAATAAGAAAATTTAAAGAAAAAAAAGAAAAAAAAGAAAAAAAGAAAAAAAAAGAAAAAAAATGAAATGCCCCGCCCCGCGGAGCCGTCGCGGTTTTCCCGAGCTGGCCGCAGTCGGGCAGCCCGCAGCTATGCAAGCGGGGGCCGGGGAGGCTGGCGGGGCCAATTCTCCCCCATCGTGGGTCTTCGCCCCGATTCACTGTATCTCCTCGGTCAGGAGACGCCGCACAGCGAGAGAGAACACGCGATTTCTGTTCTTTTTCCTTTTTTTGGAACTTGCCCGCGCCACCTTCGAGAAACCAGCATTTTTAGAGACCAGGGAGGAGGAGGAGGAGGATTTCTGATAAATGTTTTCAAAACGAAAAAAGAAACCCACAAAACCCTAAAACAAACAAACAAATTTTGAAAAAAAAAAAAAAAGCCGGGAAAAAAAGAAAACAAAAAAACAACCAAAAAAAAAAAAGAGAAAGAAGCCACAAACCGTTGTAGCAAAGGGGACTTGCCTGCCTGACACCAGAAGTGCTTTCGTGTTTCTGTTCTGTTTCGTTTCGATTAATAAATATTTATGACTAACGATATGCAAGATCGCCCCGCGCCGGAAGCCGCTTCCCGCTCCCCGGTCCCGCCGCCGCGGACACTTTGCTTTGGCGGCGGAAGAGCGCGGGGGCGGGGGGCCGCGGGATCTGGCGATACTGCATGCACCGTCTCCCCCCCCTCCCCCGGGGCGCACTCCCAGCCTCCTTCCAGGCTTCCCCTCTCGCCTCGCCGGACGCTTGCAGCCCGGTCCCCGGCGGGGTGGCCCCGCCAAGGACTCGTCGGCCGTGACGAGCTGCCGCCGGTGCGATTCGCGGCCAACCTGTAATTACCAAGCGTCCTCCGACGGCGATTAATAAATATTCAATGTTGATTCCGAGGTTTTCTTTCTCCACTTTCTTTTCGCCCCGGGATATGGTGGGGCACCGGCCCGACCCCCGTCGCCACTGCCGGGGCAGCCCTCGGTGCCTTTCGGCCGGTGCCTGGACCTTCACTGCTCCCGCCGAGCGAGTGAGCGGCCCGCGGTGGGGCGGCGCTGATATAACGCGGCTCTGCCCCACGGGTCTCCCCCTTGAGACCGGGGAGGCAGTGTGTCCCCCCCACTCCCCCGCCAAGCGACAGCCCGGCTAGGCCCCGGCTCCGCCGTCACGGGCGAGCCGCGGCGGTGACACTGCTCCGGTTCCCCTAGGATCGGTAGCTCGGAGACTGGTGCCCGGAGCTGGCACCGGGCCGCCGTGACAGTGTCTTCGGCGAGAGTGCGCGCTGGCCAAGGCCGAGTTCCTCGGAGGCAGCCCCGGTACCCGGTCGGCTTCCGGCACAGTTCCCGCTGCCAGTTCCCGTTGGAGCCCCGGAAGCCCCGGCGCCGCGCCTGGTCTCGGTGCCTATGTCGGTCTCTGTTGGAGCTCCGGCGCGGTGTCCAAGTATCGGTGCTCGGTTCCCGGTGCCCGTTGGAGCCCGAGCGCAGTGCCTGGTTCCCGGTGCCGGTTGCCTGGGCCCGGTGTGGAGCTGTCCGCTGCGCCAGTGCTGAACGAACGCCCGGGCCCCGTCGACTCCCCAGGACCACGGGTGTTGGTTTATCTACCATCCCCGCCACCGGGGCTCATCACCGCCCGACGGCACCGAGCTCCGGGCAGGGTCGGGACCAGGCTCCCGATCGCACGGTGTTGCTGCCCACGTACACACGGGTCGCGGCGGGACGGTTCCTCGCGGGAGGCAGCGGGAGTCGGGGCAGCACTGGGGCCGAGAGGACAGAGTCCCCGGTTACCTCCCAGAAGAGGTCGTGAGTACCCGCACCCTTTTCGGGAAAATCTGGACAGATTTGGGGTCTGCCCGGGACCCCCTAGCCTGGCCGGACCCGGGGCTGGAAACTTCTGAAAATGGGAAATGGCTCCAGCAAAGCCCCGACGTGACGGGCCCAGCCCGGGAAAGGGGCCAGCGGGAAACTGACCGTCTGAGCTGCTACAGCGGAGCGCGGCCCCCGAGGCCCCACGGAGACCTCCCGGCCGAGCCCCGGTGATCGCCGCTCTTCATGGAGGAGAGAAGCCTCTTCCGACGGCCCCGGCCCGAGCGTTCTTCCTGGAAGGGAGGGCCTCGTTTTTCCTGAAAAAAAAAAGCCCCTGGAGGAAGCCCGGGCCGGCGTTCCGTGGGGCCCGGGGCGGGATGCGCGGCCGTTGGGCCGTCACCTGCAACCGACGGCACTGGGGCCGCGTCCCGGAGATGCGGTGGCGAAGGGCGGATGCCTCAACTGAAGGGAAGGGGACGCGGGGTCCCGGGGGCTGCGGGAGGGCCGCCAAAATCTGTTCCCGGGAAGGGCTCGAGGCCGGCTGTGCCGGGGGTACTGGTCCCGGTGGCGAGGCTGCTGTTTGCCTTCAATTCACCATATTTTTGTTTCCCCGGCCCCGACAAGAAGAAGGGATGCGGGAATACTCCCAGTTACTCCATCACGGAACGGCCCTGCAATGTAGCCCCGCACTCGATGCACGGTCCTGGTGCAAAGCTCAGGAGAAAAACGATCCCGGTGCATGGCTTCGTTGCAAAGCTCCGGTGCACGTTCCTGTGCAGAGCTCTGGTGCATGGCCTCGGTAAAAGGCTCCAATACTTGTCTCCGACGCTCGACCCCAGTGCTTGGTCGGCCCAGACCGCGGCTTCGATGTTCTGAGGCGGTGACCAGCCGCTCCCGAGGAGAGAGGCAGGAGGTGGGGAGCTGCCGCCGCGACCCGCCGCGACCCGCCGGGCTCTGCGAGGGTTTTGCGTGATCGTCGGATCAAAATCACCTCGGGAAAGGGGTTGGGGGTGTTACCGGGGACCTCACACGTCTCGGTCGGGGAGGACCGGAGCGGGGTCAGCACCGGGAAGGAATCCGAGTTCACCCGGGCTCAGCTCCCCTATTTTCAGGCATGATTAGATGGGGAGGTGGGTTTCACCTCCCCCGTCCCCCCGTCCCCCCGCCCCTGGTGCCCCCGGTGCCCCCGGCTCGGCCCGGCGGAACGCGGCGAGGGCATGGGGCGAGCGCCAGCTCTGGGTCGCCGCTGCCACTGGCGAGTGCCAGCCGCGGGGGGAGGGAGGAGTCATTGCTTTAGTTTAAATTTCATGGCATCTGTTCATTATTATACAGTGCGGATTTTTATATGGACGGCTAAATTAAAGACAGATTTCTGCCAAAATTGCAGATGCCATAAAAAAAAAAAAAAAAACACTAAAAAAAACCCAAAAACAATAGCCAACAAAAAAAAAAGGAGGCTCCTGGCGCCGGGCGCTCGTCGCGCTGAGAGGGCGGCCCCGGTGGCCCCACTCAGGGGTCCGGGGGCTGCCCGGGGAGGCAGGGGGTGGGGGCCCAGGAGTTCGAAGGGCGGGGGGGCTGACCCCGGGTTTGTGCCATGGGGAAACCGGAGGGCTGGGGTCCCCGGAGCCGTGGCCGGGGTGGGCTGGGTTGGCAGCGGTCCCCGTCGCTCCGGGGGCGGTCGAGCCGCCCCCTCCCCCCGCCCGGCCTGCCAGGCTCCATCACCGAGGAGTTAAAACAAGAACATCTGTGCCTGGAATCGCTGCAAAGCTCCAAACCTGCCAACGCCTGCTGGCACCGGCCGCCAGCGAATGCTGGTTCTCCGGAATGTGGCACCGCCTGCAGCCCAGTCCGGCCCGGTGCCCCTGGTCCCGACTCCCCCCCTGCCCTACGACCCAGCCCGGCCTGGCTTGGCACGAGGGCTAGGGGGCCAGGGGATGTTTGGCCCGGCTGGGCAGCGAGGGTGGCTGCTCAACACCTGGGCCCACACGTGTGCACAGCGTGAAGGAGACGTGTGTGCCCCCCTCAGTGTCTTGACACAGCAGGTGCACAGAGCTGCACATATCCCCGTTGAACCCCAGTGTAGTGACTCCTGAACCTCCCCTGCTGAGGTTAGATTCCCTCCCAATTTACCCACTGCCAGCATGGTGCCAAGTCCCAAGCCCTGTCCCTAACCCCACCTGGGGTGGAGGATGGTGGTGATGGGAGATGCTGGGAGTCAGGAGAGGCCTCCCTGCCCCGGTGGGGCATGGACGGCCTGAGAGTGGGGAGAGCAATGAGAAGGCAAGTGATACCAAATGGAAGGGGTCACCCAGGGTCAGGGGCACCCAAGCAGCTGTGGCTCTGCTGAGCAGTCCAGGGATCTGTAGCCTCAAGCCCCACAGAAAGGGGTGAACCTGCCCCCAGTTTCCCCCTGTGGTGGTTTAGCCAGGTGTCCACCAAGTCATAATATCACTCCCCCTCCCAAACTGGACAAGAGAGGGAGAGAAATATAACAAGCGGTTTGTGAGTCAAGATAAAGATGGAGAGATCACTCAGCAATTAGTGTCACGGGCAAAACAGACTCAGGGAGAAAAAGGTTTGATTTATTAAAGAAACAATAAGAGCAGGGAGATGAGAAATAAAAAAAACGAAAACATCTCCCCCCACCCCTCCTCTTCCCGGGACTCCCCTTCCTTCCCCCCATCGGTGCAGGGGATGGAGGATGGGAGTTGTGGTCAGTTCATTACAGATGGACTTTGACACTGCTTCTTCTCAGGGAGAGGCCTCTTCACACTTCCCACTGCTACACTGTGGGGTCCCTCCCACAGGAGACAGTCCCTCACCAACATCTCCAGCGTGGGGCCTTCCCATGGGCTATAGTTCTTCATGAACTGCTCCAGCATCGGGCCTTCCACAGGGGCAGCTCCTCACACTCTGCCCCAGCATGGGTCATTCACCAGGAGAACCAGGTACCAACTGCTCCAGCCTGAGTCCCTCACAGAATCACAAGTCCTGACAGCAAACCTGCTCTGGTGTGGGCACCTCCCCCACGGACTCCCAGGTCCTGCCAGGAACTTGCTCCAGGGTGAGCTTCCCATGGAGTCACAGCCTCCTTCAGGCATCCACCCTCTCTGGCGTGGGCTCCTCAATGGGCTGCGAGTAGGTCTTTGTTCCCCGCTGACCTCCATGGGCTGCAGGGGCACAGGTGCCTCACCATGGGCTGCACCACAGGTCACAGGGGAGCCTTTCTGTCCGGGCCTAAGCACCCTCCTCCCCCTCCTTCTCCACTGACCTTGGTGTCTGCGGCAATATTTTCACATTCTCACTCCTTGTAGCTGCTGCAGTTTAGCAACTGCACAGCAACTTCTTCCCGTTCTCAAATACATTAATCACAGGGGTGTTACCTCAGTCACTAATTGGCCAGGCCTGGATCAGCTGTGGGTCCATCTTAGAATTGTCTGGCATTAGCCCTGTCAGCTACAGGGGAAGCTTCTGGCAGATCTTTGTTTAAAGAAGCCGCCTCTGTAGCTCCCCCTGCTACCAGAAAATCTGGCCCAGGCAAAACCACTACACCTCCTACAACCCCCCAACAGGCCCCAGGAGGAGAAAAGGGGTGAAATCCAAGCAGGGGCAGAGGTTGGATCCAGCAGATGCGAGGCTGGCCCTGGCTGGGAGCTCTGGAGAGCAGGTGGTGTCCACCTGAGCATCCTACAACAGCCAGGTCCTTTCCCTTCCCTTCCCTTCCCTTCCCTTCCCTTCCCTTCCCTTCCCTTCCCTTCCCTTCCCTTCCCTTCCCTTCCCTTCCCTTCCCTTCCCTTCCCTTCCCTTTGTTACCCCCATCCTGGGCTCAAGCCCTGCAGCCCCTCTGGAGCCTCCAGAGCAGGGGGTATCACCCTGCCCATGCCCACCTTGGTGCCCCCAGGCCCTCACCCTGGGCTAGTCTCTCTTCTTCCCCCTCTCCATGGCAGGTGGTGGCTCATTTCATATGGGAAATGTCCATTTTGTTGCTACTTAAAAGCTGATTTACAGCAGCTGCATCCCAGCCCTGCCTTGGCCTGTGTTCATTCCATAATCTGCCCATTTCTCTTGGCAGCTCCAGCTCGGCTGGATTTACTGGAGCTCTGTGCCGGGTGGCAGGAGCACCCAGGCCCTGGCCCTGCTCCCACCTCAGCAGCCTGGTCCTCATCCTGCTGCTCCCAGCTGGATCCCATCTGCTTCAAGTGAATCCCGATGGTCCCAAGTCAGCAGTGTGGTGGGATAGAAGGGACCCAACATCCTCAAAACACGTACCTGGGGCTATGGGGCTGGAAGGGACATAGGCAGAGGATGGGGAGCACATGGGTGGCTTCTCATCACCCTGGCACAGCCAAAACCCCTCCTCCATCCCACAATGGGGCTGATGTGATCCAACCATACACCTGGTAGCACAGGGA
The DNA here is from genome assembly GCF_028858725.1 of Colius striatus. Taxonomy (NCBI): domain Eukaryota; kingdom Metazoa; phylum Chordata; class Aves; order Coliiformes; family Coliidae; genus Colius; species Colius striatus. The sequence continues at coordinate 22,125,811 of NC_084789.1, read as the reverse complement.
GCAGACATGCCCAGACAGACCCCGTGGTGCTGGGGACATGGGGACAGCACCAGGGGCCTGAGCCGAGGTCCTGGCCCGGCAGCTGCTGGCAGCGAGTAGCATCCTGACTGACCCAGTCATCCTGCACACTCCTAATTAAATTTTACTCCACTATAAATCTTTTTGTTAAAAGTAATTGAAAAGCACACCTTTGGAATCATCACATTAACCCGGCATCCGCTTTATTAGAGTAATTAAAACCCTTCTCAAGTTAGCGGCAGGCGGATTGGCTGGATTGTGCCGTAATCCCGGCAAAGCAAACAACTTCAGAGCAAAACTAATTACATTTAGAGCAGCTGTGATAATAATCCTAATTCAACCCCATTTGGTGCCTAAAATCCAGTGATCTGGCAGCAAAAGCCGGGGGTGGTGTAGGGGGGAGCTGCTGCAGCCCACCTCTGCCCTCCACCTTGTCCCCTGCCAGGGCTGGCAGCAGCCCTGGGGTTGCCCTGGGTTGTCCCAATGCCTGGGGAAGCCTCAGAACCTGAAAGGGAGAGTCCCTCAGGGTTAGGGGGTTCCCTGTCCCTGAAATCCACCCTCTCCATCACCCTGTCTGATCCCATTATCTTTTGACAGGCTCTGCCCAGGTGCCTGGGTGGTGGCACAGTGCCCAGCCACCTCCCCACCCCACCACAGCCTCTCCAGGGACTGGGGGGATCGGACAGGTGCAGCTGGCATGCACAGCCGTAATGGCCACGGCTGGGCTGGCACAGCGGCCCGCGCCTGCAGGCACACGCAGGCAGGAGCAGCTTATGCATGGTTTGTCCTTGACTAGTCCCCTGCGTGGCTGCCCCTGCCTGGCGCTGCCTGCCTCGGCACAAAGCCCACCCCACTCTGTCACCAAGACCTCCCAGCTCATCATGTGTGATGCTAGAGCTTTGCCAGGTCTATCCATCAAAAAATAGGGGCAGGGCAGCCAGATCTATCCGCACCACACCTCCTTTCCAAAGTAGGGGCAGGGCAACTACATCTACCCTGGAAAAGTCAAGCAGGGCAGAGCAATCCCATTGCTTTGCTCCAGAGGGATGAAAATGCTCTGGAGGGAAGAAAATCCTCCACTGGCATCTTTCAGTGCTGGAGATGGTGGGTACATTGTTGGCACTGCAGCCAGGCAGGACATGGGAAGTTATTTCCATCCTCACCATTACCTTGAGGAACATTTGCTCCAAATGCATATTGGAGCTTTCAAAATTTTTATTATTATTATTGTTTTTATTTCATAGAATCATAGAATGGTAGGGGTTGGAAGGGAAAAATTTTCTTTTATTAAAGTTGCCAAAAAATTGTGTTAGATAATGGCTTCTTAATTCTACCTAAAATGAGAGAAGGAAAATGATGCCATTCATCTTGTATTGGTTTGAAATTACATCTGACAACTAATCGATCATACTGTGGGACATTAACTCCTTTGGATGGGGGCCCAAACCAGCTCCTTGCTCCCACAACGGATCCATTTAAGTACTTTACTGCTGGTATTTTGGCACGTGTCTCAGCGGGCTGATTCCTATCCGGTTGGTGCTGCTGAATGATTTGCCTTTCTCCGGATATAGCTGGCACCGTGTGCCGCCTCAGCCTCCGCCCCATCGCCTGCAGATGCCCTTCACCCAACCTTCGCCCTGCTGGGGGTCCAGCCCTCTCCTTCCCCCCTCCTTTCCCATGGGTCTCCCCTATTTTGGCCACTAACTGGGGTATTTTTGCTTGAGATGGGAGCACAGCCACGGGGACAAAGGGAGACAGCCACAGGACTTGGCTTTGCTCCCTAGCCCCACAGAAGCCCCAGGTGACCCGTGCCTCAGTTTCCCCATTGCCTCGTGCGGAAGGACACAGCTTTTGCCTGCCTGCGTGGTCACTGGGATAAAGAGGTCCCCAGGGCAAGTAGAGGGCTGCGGTGGCACCTCGAAGCCACAAACAGAGGCAGGTTGGCCTCATCCCCTATGACCCCCTCCCCAACAAACACTAGTGACCCCCTCACCACTATCACTGCTATGCCCCAGTAGCCCGAGGGGCCAGCAGAGATCTATAATGCCGGGGAGAGTGGCTGGGGCTGCAATCACCTCCCCCATGCAGGGACCCCTGGGGCGCAGCTGACGGTGCTCTGGGCACCTCCACCCCCTCAGCCAAGAGGAGTCGGATCTTGCCCCCCCCCCCCCCATCCATTGCCGTGGGGAGGGCGGGGGGAAGGACCCGGAGGGGACCCCGGGGACCCTCCGAGCATCCCCCGGGACGTCCCGAATCTCCGAGCATGCCGGGTTCTGTACCCAGGGTAGGCGGGGCCAGGAGCAGGGGCGGCTATGATTGGTCAACAGCACAAGGTTTGGCAAGCGGATTGGCTGAAGGCGTGAATCCTGGATGGAGATTGACTGAGGTCTGTCCCCATCCCTGGGACCGAGGATGGGTCACCTGCTGCTGACGTCGTCGGTGTACCAGGGACCCACTGCCACTGGCCTCATGTACCCCGATGGTTCCCGGTCCCTCCTCAGCCAGTGGGTGACACAGAGCAGGGGTTGTGTTCCCTCCCCCTCCCCAAAGTGGAGGATACCATGATCAAGTCCATGCACTGGGCTCTTCAGATGGGTCCTGGTCAAGGAAAGGCACCCACTCATCCCTCCATCCATCCCTTTATCTTTCCATCCACTCATCCATCCATCCCTTCATCTTTCCATCCACTCATCCATCCATCCCTCCACCCAGACACCGTGTCCCCTCCTGCCTGGGTTACCCAGACCTGTGCACATCCCACCTGGTTGGGTGACCTGGCACCCATCCCCAGGTCACCCGGAGACCTTCCTGGGGTCACCTCCCCCTTTTGGGATCCAGAACTCTCTCTGTGACCTGGAACCCCCCAACTGCTGACCAGGATCCTCGTGTGCCCCCCCAGTGGGTCGGGTGTAGCACCATGGGTAGGACCAATCAGGGCGTGGCGCGTGTGGGTGGAGCCAGAGTGTGGCAGAGATGGGTGGAGCCAGGGGGGCAGTGGGGGGCTGTATCCACTCAATGCTCCCATCAGCCCCATCACCCCCTTCATCCCCATCATCCTCATCACTCCCATCTCCCCCTTCAGCTCCTTCATCCCCATCATCCTCATTGTCCCCATCACTCCTTTCACCCCCTTCATCCCCATCACCCTCTTCACCCCCTCCACCCTTTCCCCACCCTCTCCCACCCCAGCCGCAGACCTCGAGCGTATGTCAGGAATCAGTCGCCTGTCGCAGGCACCTTAATCTGTTTTTCTAAGCCGCCCACGAGCAACGGCAGGAGCCGAATTAGGCCGACAGCTGCTCCGGGTCCTCTCCCCCTCCGCGCCCGCTCCTCGGTGCCCGCCGCAGCTGCTGAGCGCTCGGCTGCCACCGCCCGCCTCGCACCTCCCGCCGCCACGCGGGCACCGGCCGCTTGATGCCCTCCCCGGGCCCCGATCCCACAAGATGAGAGGGGCAACAACATCCCTCCCCTTCTCTTCCCCCCCCCCCCCTTATAGTTTTTTTGGATGGCAGTAGAATGTAATATGCAAATGAGATGGTTATTACCGCAATGTTCATCAAGCTGAGCTGAGAAGACATTAATAGCCTGATGAATATGCATGTGAATTTGTTAATTAAGTTAATTATTCTGCTGAAAATGCATTCGTCTTCCAAGGACATTTTCCCAATGATTTTTACATGCTTCATTCCTGCTGTATTTTATCAGGGAAATGGGTTTGCTTAAGTTGTAAAAAAAAAAAAAAAAGGAAGAAAGAAAGAGAGAGGAAAAAGGGAAGAAGGAGAAAAATTCAAAGAGAAAAGAAAAGGGAAAATAAAGAGCAGAGCTGGGCACAGGGGGAACTTTGGGGCTGCAGGTGGGTACAGGTGGGTGTGGGGACCCTCCTCCCCCTCTTTTCCCTCTGCTGACAAACTTTTGTGGTTTTCTCTTTTTTTGGTTTTTCTTTTTTTTTTTTTTTCCCAGTGCCAAATTTCCAACACATTAATTAATTGTTGTAGCCAATTAACTGTAGTTGTGCAAATGAGTTTAGCAAATTAACATGCAGTGCCTGTAATCACATAAAAAACTTGCTGAGAGGTGGGAGGAGGAGGGGGGAGTGGCAGCAGAGGCATGGGGCGGGAGGCGGCTGCTTGGCACAGGTGCCACCCCCATGGGGACTGCCGTGTCCCCAGGGCTCAGGTCATGCCAGGGCAGGCAGGGCTGAGCTCCATGGGGCTGATGGCCTCAGGCACTGTGCCAAGCTGTGCTGTGGGGTGCCACACTGTGTCATGATACTCTGCACCATGCCAAGCTGTGCCATGCTGTGCCATGCCACTCTGTGCCATGCTGCACCATTCCATGCTCTGCAGAGTCATGCTGTGCTGTGCCACACCATGGCATGAGAAGGGAGAAGGACATATGGCACCAAGTGGATGCCCACAGTGAAATCCCATTTCACCCAGCCCCCTATGGGCAGAGCCTCCACAGCCCCTCAGTGCCTGGAAGCCCCTCTGCCCACCCAGGGACAAAGTGAGGAACATTGGCAGGGCTAGGCTGGCATCTCCCAGTGAGGGGCAACCAGAGCAGAGGGCAGCCAGGGTCACGTCCCCTCACCAGGCAGCAGGCAGGCACCTGGGGTGGGCTGGCATCCTGCCTGGCTGTGGGATTAGCTGTGACATGGATACAGACTCCCCAGAGGCTGCATTGCTGCCAGCCTGGGGCTCTGGTGGCATGGCATGGCACGCATGGCTTGGCATGGCACAGTATGTGATGGTTCAGTACAGCATGGCACATTTCAGGGCAGCTTGGCCTCACATGAGGTAGCACATCCCAACGCGGCATCACCTGGCCCGGTCCGGCACAGCCACCATCCCCGGCCCAGGCAGGGTTAGTGCCCCTCCCCCGCCCCCCACCCGGCAGGCAGAGGGTTAAAGCGGCCCCGCTGAGCCATCAATTTTGCATGGTGGGGCCAGGGGGGGTGGGGGGGGGGGGAGCTGGACAAGAGCCAGGGGCTGTCTCTGGGTAACAGTAAACACCCTGGCTGGAGCAGCTGCCACTGTGTTCCCTGCATCACAATGCCCGAATCACGCTAATAACACCCCCCCCCCCCACGTCCCCTCCATGATGGCCAGGGGTGGGGTGGGAGGCAGGGGATGGCTGGAGGGGCAAAGGCTGGCCATGGTCTGGCTGTGGGGCCAAGGTCCAGCTGGGGGTGAGGGTCTGGCTGTGGTAAAGGTCCAGCTAAGGAGGTAGAGTCCAACTATGGGGCCGGGATGCGGTAATGGCCAGGATGTGTCTGTGGGGTCAGAGTCTGGTTGTGGGTCCACTGTCAGGCCATGATGAGAGTCTATCTGTGGGGCCAGAATCCAGTTATGTGGCTATAGTCCAGCCACAGCAAGGGTCTGGCCATGGAGTGAAGGTCTGGCCATGGCAAAGCTCCAGCTGTGGGGCTAGAGTTTGGCCATGGAGTGAGCACATCTGGACACGGTGAGGGTCTGGTCATGGGTCACAGCATCCCAGTGCCATTCACAAGGGAGTGGGGACAGTGATTCAGGGCCCCGGCTGCTCCCGGCGGAGCATCCCGGGATGCTGGTACAAAAGGGTCTGGCCCCCCGGCCACCCCCAGCATCGCTGCTCAGTGAAAGGCCCAGTCTGGTGACACCATGTTCCTCTGCAAGATGCCAAAGCTGGCATGTGGTGGCTGCTGTCCCCGTGTGACGTGCCACTGGCCGTCCTCATTGTCCCAATGCAGAGGCAGCATAGTAGCTCATAACCTGAACATCAGGTAGCAGCATCGTGGCACAGTGGGGCTGGGTATCATCTTCCTGTCCCCCAACATGTGGCCAGGGGCTTCGAGGGGCAGAGGTTTGGCCACCATCATGTTTATCACCTCCCACATGCCTGGAGCAGGGACTAGGTGCCTCAGGTTGTGTCCCCCCCATCTGCAATGTGCCCCCCACTTCTCCAGGCAGGCAGGAGGAGGCTGTAGGGGTCCAGCAGTGGTGGCAGTGGCCATCCCCACAAGCTGCAGTTCGCATTCCAGCAAAGGAGCCAGCTGTGCCCAACCCCACCACCCACATAGCCCTCCCCCCCGTCACTAAATATTAATGTCTGCCCTACATTGAGCTGTGGTACCTGCCATGGGAAAAGCCCCCCTGGCTCCCCCAGCCGGCCCGGCCCTCCCAGGGCTGTGCCAGAAGGTGTGGGGGGGATGTGCCTGAACTAGCTGTGCCCCCCATCCTGCCCGGGGCCCGGCAGGAGGGACAAAGCGAGAATGGGGGCACAGGGAGGTACGGGGGGCACTGAGAGGGAGGTACAGGGGACAGAGGGACTGCTGACACGGGATGGGGCTGGGGGCTGTCCCGGGGTTCCAGGAGCTACCCTCTCCAGACCCTCACCCTGACCCGGGGGGATCCCAGCAAGGCGAACGGGACAGCAGATTGGGAGGGGGATTTACAGGCAAATGCTGTGGCGAGAATGGCTCTGTGCACTCGGCACAAACCCCTCCCCACCACTGTCAATCACAGCTGAGGACGTGCCACTCATCACACGTGTGCCAGGCAGCACCGGAGTGGGAGCAGCTGCAGCCCTGGTGCCTGCCTTGAGCCCAAGCCAAAAGTCCAGAGCTGAAAAGTAGGGGGTGATTGATGGCAGTGTTTGGCAGGTAAGAGCACCCTGCGGCCCAATCTGCCCACCGTCCCCAATTCCTCCCTTGCCCCTCTTCAGAGATCATGTTGTCTCATGTCGGTCCCAGAGGCACTATTAATTAAAAATACATCCAATTAAATGGCAGGTGAAAAGCGTGCAGGCGCAGGCTCTCCCCTGGCCTCCTCCCCTCTCCTCAGCTCGGCTCGGCTCAGCTGTGCCGGTAGTGGGTTGGGGTGTGGTGCTGGGCCCCGGTCCTATGGCCACTGGGTGCATTTGGATGCTCTGTCCCCGTACAGGCACCCGCTGTGGTCCCTGAGGTGTGTGAGTCACGCTGTTCATGCCCTCCTCCTGCACGTGGGGCAGAGCAGGTGGCAATGGGAACAATGGCCGGGGAGTGAATGACCCCAAAAATGAGATGTGCTCAGCCCTGGCACGACCACCACCGCCTCGACGTGGGGACAGAAGCAACGGCGGGTGGCCACCAGCTACAGCCCGGCTCGGCTGCGGCATCCCTAGGAGGTGGCACCCGGGGTATACGTGGGAGCTGGGGAACCCCTCGGGCTGCGGTGGCTTCTTTTTCCCGTTAATTGGAGATGTTAATCTTGGGCGCCTTTCAGCTCGGGGTGCTGGCAGTAGGCACCAGCTTGTGCCGCGCCGCCTTTTTAATCAAGCTGCCGGTGTGGTGGGGCAGGGGCTTGCTGGGCCAGGAGTGGGGACAGGGCAGGACCCTTCCCAAAGAACCTCACCGAGGCAACCATGCCAAAGGGCATGGGAGGAGCGACAGCCTGGTAATGACACCCAAAATGCCAGTGCAACATCCTTGTCCCATGGGATGGAAAACGCCAAACCCCATGGGGTGGGAAGTACTGGGGCTCACAACCTCACCCCCAAAACCCACCCTCAACCCCCACCACTGGGTCTCCAACATCTCCACATTTTCTTTGATGGTTTTATCCCTTCCCTCAAGTTTGGTTTTGGTTTTTCCCAAACACCAAGGAAAGGTGTGAAGGGATTTTTTTTTTTTAAAGGAAACGTCAAAATTGCAAAGAAAAAAAAAATCCCACAACCCCTTTAATGACGACAGCGACACCTAGTGACTGGCACCCACGGACACGCGTGTTCACAAGCCTCCAGGTGCGCGCACACGCATGAACACGCCTGAGCGCACCTGGGGCTCGTGCACACGCATGAGCGTGGAGACAGACACGCTATTTACCGTGCTCGAATCTGTGGCTCATCCTGCCATCTGTATCAGACACGACCGCTGGCACCGTGGCGGGATCCCCACGGTGATCCTTCTGCAGTGGGAAGAGCTCCTGTTCCTCCTCCTCTCCAAGCCTTCACCCGTCCATCACCACCGCAAAGAAGCACCGAGTATGCCCACCCATGGAGTCCGGCAACGACCCCCCGTGTCGGGATCAGCAGAATTTCCCACAAGGAAGATCGTGGGGGATCCCACGAGGATCCCGGGAGGAGCTGGAACCTGTGGGATTGAGCAGGCGGGAGAGCCACAGCTCCGCCGATCGTAACCCATCAGGGGAAGGAAGGGAAGAGCGGAGGAGATTTACAGCGCCGGCTCCGAACGTCGCGCAGCCCCTGGGGTCATTTGGCCCGGCAGCTGCTGCCGGGGAAGTTCAACGCAAGAAAAAAGGAGAAACGAAATGGAATAAAACGCCCTGAACAGTTTTGGAAGGCAAAGGAGATGCCGCAGGAGCCTGCCCGTGGCAGGAAGGTGGAATGAAGTGAAGCCGTGCATGGGTGATGCCCCAGAGCGGAGCGGAGCGTCCCGGGCAACTCGCCGCCCCGGGCAGGGACCGGGAGGATGGATCAGCTGCCCAGCCGACTGCACGGCTCCCAGCTGCCCCGCTCATAAATCAGGGCGGCCGGGTGGCCAGGTTCGGCTGCTTCAAGGCTCGTTCCTGCTTTCAAAGGCTGAGGGAAGCACCCGGCGCCGAGGTCGTCCCCGCCCCCCTCCTTCCCCCCCCCAAACCATCTGCACAGAGATATATTTTAAGACGTGTCAGCGGCAGGGATGCTAAACCAGGCGAAAGGAGAGCGAGAAAGCCAGGGCCGGAACGAGAGATGACGGCCAGACTCTACCGTGAAGCGCGGCTGCGGTGCGGGGCCCCAATCTCATGGGGCACCCCGGATCGAGACCTGCAGCACCCCAGAAGCACTCCCTTCTTAGCCCTTGTTCTCTTCCCTCCCCCCGCGGGGGCTGCCCGGCCGGGGGTCACCTAAGGAAGGAAGTGAAGGTCTGTTCGAGGCTTAGCCCAGCTGAAGTAGCTGATGCTAGGGAGCAAACTGAGCCCCGGGAGCAGGACCATCCCCCCCGCCCCCTCCCCAGCCCCTGACACCCTGGTCCTTCCCCTTTGCCTTCCCTTGGATGAGAGCTGGGGCAAATTCGAGAAAGAGGGATGGATGGATGACATAGACCCACTGACCCGGCCACAGCTCCATCCCCTCAGGGCTAAAGCAGAATCCGTCCCCCAAGCTGCCCCAAGGTCCTCTCCAGCACCCAAGGAACTGCCCAGAGCAGAGGTGAGGTTTGGACACAAACCCTTTCTGACCCTCACAGCCCCATCTCCTCTCCTAACGCTGTTTCAGCTCCACATTTCCTCCTCCCTACTCCCACTGTAACCGAAGCCACCCCTGTGCTCCAGTTTGGGCGTTGCCCACCCAGCCAGGGACCAGCGCTGAGCTGGGGCACATGAGGGCTCAGTCCCACTCTCAATTCACCGAGTGGAATTTGGGGGTTACAGGGTAATTAGCAAAGGAATTCAGGGTGAGGGAGCATGAGGCAGTACATTAACAGGAAATATTTAATCTTCCAATCTCCACTTTCCATTTTTATAAACTGAAAAGAGAAAATATATTACAAAATATCTGTACAGAGATAAAGGTACAACCGAAAGAAACCCAAGACGCACTCAGTCTTGGAATGAAATTCGGAGAAGAGGTACAGGGAGAGTCTGACTGGATGCTTCTCTGCGAGGGAACTGGATACACACAAAACCCGGCCCATGGGGAGGAGGAAAGGAGGGGGAAACCACCATGGGAGGGCGTGCCTGCGACCTGCACCACCTTTTAAATCCTTTTAAACACATGGATTCTTGTCTCCCTTTCCTGCCCCCAGTAAATCCTTTTGTCTTGTGGAGACCCCTTTGGAAAAGCGAAAAAAGAAAAAAATACCCCAAGAGCTGTTGGGAGGGGGTTAGTGTCTCCCCCCTCCACCCCAGACTGGTCCCCCTTTGCTTCCCCAGCAGGGACTGAAGGCCTCTTGCTGGGACTAGGTCAGAAAAACCACTGGAGATAGAGCAAGTGGTCCCTGCCAAAGTCATGGCTCTGACAAACCTCCTCAGGGTGGGCAGTGGGCTTGGACCAGAGTGGGGAAAACCAGCTTGTGTGGGATCCCAGAAGCACCTCTTGACACAGGCTGGCCTGTGGGGACAGATGGTAGGTGCCTCAGACACCTCAAACCAACAAATTTACACTTGAAAGTTTGCACTCCCAGGTGCTGACTCAATGCTCCATAAGCCATTCCTCCCTCACTCAGCACCAGACACTTATTTTCTCCCCCTGCTCTGTCCTGCCACTTGGGCAAGGCAGGTCCTCCTCCTCTAGAGAAGAACCACCCATTCGGGTGCTGGGTTTTTTAAATTTCTCTCTCTGTGTAAAAAGGAATTATATCAAATTCTGGTGGTAGCAAGAGCTCTCTCAGCCCCCCACTCATTTAACATCTCAGAACCCTCATCTCTAAAATCAAAAGCCCCATCTGGTTTCTACAGGAAAGGCCTACTCAGAAAAAAAAAAAAAAAGCTCATCAATAAGTACCTTTGTTTTATTTCAGCTCTTTTGTTTAAGTCTCATTGAAATAGACAACATGGCAATGTCTGCAGGAGAAAATTCATTGTCAATACTCCCTTGGCAACAACAAAAAATAGATATGCTTAGATAAATGAGAGAGGAAGGGCTGGGAAGGCTCCAAGGAGCAAGGAGCTGCCTCTGAGACCAGCTGACCCTGATAGGACACACAAGCCCTAACCCTGGGGGGATGAAAGATTCTCCTACAGGTTGGGTGGGGTTTTTGTGTGGGTTTTGTTTTGTTTTTTTTTCCCCTTTCTTTTAATTCTTAAAGTGTTTGGGAAGTTAGGAATGACAAAGGAATACAGATTTTTAAGTGAGGTATTCTCTTTGACTCTTCAAAATAAGAAGAGACTAAAGAAACCTCAAAAACCCAAGACAATTGTCCCTGTAAAATTCTGGTGGGAGAGCTTCAACCCCCACAGAGATCCTTTACCAACTCACTAAGGCAAGATGGAGGAGCTGGCCCAGGGCTGCCTGGGCAGGGCTGGCAGCAGAGGAGAGGGTTGGCCTGACATCAGGATAAACAGGGTATGAGCCACAGTACAGGGCTGCACAGCCAGGACAACTGATCCAGGTGCTTGTGCAGCAATATATTCCCATTTCTTTCATTTTTTTTTTTAAAATGGATTAGGAAAAAAAAACCAAACCCAAAAAACAGCAAAACAACAAACCAAAAGCCAACACCCTCAAAAAGATTGCTTTGGGAAGCAGGCTCTTCCACCCCAGCCCTACCTGCACACCACCTACACTTCCCCCTCCAAGAAGCACTGCTGCCCAAAACACTTCTTCCTTATTTCCTTCTTTCCTCTGTGGTTGGGTTTGTTTCATTCCTCCTGATTTTTTAGGCTCAGGGTAGAAAGCTCACTGCCTGTTACAGTAGAGTTTTATTTCATTGGGGTGTTTTTTTTGTCTCTGTCACTAACCAAGCGAGACAGCGAGACACCCAAGTAGGGACTCTCATGGTGAGGCAGCCTAGCAAGGGATACAACGGGGAGCTCTGCAGCAGCTGAAATGTGGATGAGACCTTGCTCTGGCAAAAAAAAACCCAAACCAACAAATGTAAAGAAAAGAAACTGGCATGTGGCTAAAGGGAGAAAGACGAGGGAGGGGAGGGCCGGCGCGAGAGGCGCAGCTCAGTACGGAACCCCTCTCCCCCGTCCCCCCCGCGGAGGCACTCGGCCAGGACCACGGTATGTCTTCCTGTAAGAAGTGGCCTGTGTTGGGGCCCCCCAGCTGGGAGTTGTTCCTGCCCCGCTGGAACCTGCTGTCCCGGAGCCCAGCTCGCTGTAAATTTGGATTTTGGCCTCTGGATGTCCCAGTGTGGTGGTGGTGTTGCTCCCCTCGGCTTTTGTAAAAGATTGCCCAACCGAGTGTACGGTGATGGGGACTCTGGCGAAACGGAGGTCCTGGTCCCCTGGAAACTGGACAGATCCTGTGCCCTGGTAATTGCTTGTCTCCCCGAGGTGGCTCACAGAGCCCATGAAGGTCCTGCTTTTCCCCAGAGGTTGGGCAGAGGGTTCTAGTAATGTCTGGCCCAAATTCAGCTCCTCAGTACCAAATCCCCCCTCGGAGCCCTCGGTGCTGTATGTCCTAGAGGAGTGGGACCTGCCGTAGTCCAGGGCTCTGGAGGTTTGGTGTTCCTGCGTGGCGTGGCCCAGGGATTCCGTCTCTTGCTGGGAAAAGAGATGGAGCAGAGCAGCCGTCACGGCCGGGTTCAGCTCTTGAGCCGCACTGGAGAGATTCCCCTCGGAGAGAGGCGGCAGCGGTGGTCTGGGGGGCTCGGGGGATCTTTTCTCTGGTGGACGAATGCAAGGAGGACACGCTGTGGAAGGGTTACTTCTTTTAAACACCATCTCAATTAAAACATCATGCAAAACAAGATATAAGAAAACAAACACCAACAACCTCCAAACCAGCCTACTGTGACAATCCGCACTCTAGGCCGTGCTGGGAAAGAGGCTGAGGGTTTTAAAAGCTGACATCAAGGCACGTTGTCATCACCACTCCCCCTGCACCCAAGGAGGCTGTAACAGCTGTCCTAACACATAGGCACCTGAGGGAATTCCTGCTCCTGCAGCAAAGGCCTCCACCAGCACACATTTCCTGAAAGCAGAGGACCTCACCAGGTACTGCCTGAGACTGGCCCTGAACTGGTGGTGGGTTAAAGAGAAAAAACAAACCCCACCAAAACCAACCCCAAACACACAGGTATGACTGTGCTCATGCATGACGGAGGGGAGGGGGCACACCTCAGCACAGCAGGGCCCTGCTGTGCCTGCCTTTTGACCTCTTTACAAAGCACATTTCTAGCACACAGTGCAAATATCAACCCACAGATATTTGCATGTAACATACAGACTTCTCTGGAGCTTGAAAAAAGTCCTTTGGACCTCCCACCCCTTTCATTCCCAGCCCCTATCCCCCAAATCAGACCTAAACTCACATGGATTTTGATTTCCAAAGGACCCCTCCTAGCCATAACAAAAGCACCCTTCATCTCCCCACCATGACCATGCTTGCCCTACTTTGCATTTCTGTTTTTGAGACAGTAGGAAGAGCAAAGCAGCCTGGTTGAGGGTAGGAAAAGTGAGGGCAGAGCTCTGGCCCTCCCCCTGCCAAAGCAGTACCAAGGTTAGAAGGGCCACCACAGAGGGGAGGATGCAGTGTGCCAGCTGGGCCCTCAAAACCAGTCCTGACTCCTGCAGAGCAACACACAACTCAAACTCAACTGACTCCAGCTCCTTCATCCACAAAAAGGGTGAGCTACAAGATGATTCAAGTGATTGCTGGCGATGACATGAGAGGCCATGAACACCTTGTTTGAATCAGATCCTCAAACCATGGGCAAAAATGGTTATTAAAAAGGTCAAACTTTATTGTGAAAACCAGTAGTCTTCCAGGACCACTCCTCCACCCGTTATCAGTCAGTCCACTTGAAAACTCGATTGTATTGAAATCCAGAGGAACAATCTTCAGGTAATTTGAAAGCCAAGCTGATTTGAGGACATCATTTAAAGATTAATCATCATTTAAAATCACTATCAACAGAGAACAATGTTATTGAAATCAAAGCTGCTCTACAATAACCTAGTTATCTTCCAGTGCTAGGGCACAAAAAAAAGAAACCCAAACCCAAGCCATCCCCAAAAAAGCACAATCACAAATGGCTTGTGGTGGGTGAGTGTATTGAAGGCACAAGAACACAGCACGTTCAGCTACATTGCAGAGGAGTTGGGTATCGGGCTAAAAGAGGCTCCCCGTAGAGTCTGAGACATTACTCAGGAGGTGCTTCTAGAATTTGGTGAGGTCGTCACAGGATGTTGCTAATAGTTCAAAAAAACCCAAAAATAGAATCAAAGAGAAACAAAAAGAGACATGGAGATATTTACACTCACCTTTGAAAAGGACAAGCCAGGAGTTCAGCCAGACAATGGGGTCTGTTAGACACATCTTGTGTTTCTCTACCAGAACCAGCCATTAGGCTCTGGTTTGGAAGGTACTGAATTTCAGGACTCAAAAAAAAAAACCAAACCAAAAAAAACCTACCAGGCACAGCAAAGCTGGCTGCACAAGCTGTCACCATCCCTCCCGTTCCAGCATTCTCCAGGATTGCAGTTCTCATGGTCTTTAAAATCATCTCTGCATCTCTCTTATTTTATTTGGGTGGATTTTTTTGAGAGGGTAGGAAGGAAATAGTGAAAACAAGAACTGGGACAAACAGTAAGATGGGAAAACCTGCAGAGATTCAACATCCTGTGCAAAAGAACTACCTGGATGTGTTAACTGATTACTGGGGGTATTGGGAAAAAGATGAGCCTCCAAAGTTTTTTTTTCTTTGGCTTTTGGGTGAAACAAATCCTTGATCTTCACTGACCCATTCACAGTGGATTTTACATGCTTTGGGAGTGTGAAGCAGAGCATTAAGTATTTCTATGTTTTGGCTTTTTGTGAAAATCTCCTGAGCAGTCCAGCACTTACTACAGTGAGGGAGTCAGCTGCTTTCTCAGGCTTGATCACATTCTAGCACTCAGCACCTCCCATCCACACCCCATCACACCACTCAAAGGTGTCTGGCTTCCTCCTGGCCACAGTTAAACCAGAGGCACTCTGATGGAACACTTGAACTGTTCAACCAAGTGCATGGCAGCCAGTTTGCACAGGCAATGGCCGTGATTATTTACCTGTACTTTCCTCTGGCCCCCGTTGCTCTTGCTCGCTACTCTTCTCCCCATTGCTCTCCTGCAGGGTTATTGTGGGCTCCTGGCTCTCCATCAGCTGACTCAGCAGAACTGCCAGCACATTCTGCATATCTCCCTGAACACTGGCTGCTTCTGGAGTCACTGTTTCCTCTGGTAGCTGGGTCTCTGTGGGTGGCTCTTCTATGGCTTCCTCTGCCGCTATCGCTGCCCGAGACTCGTGCTGCTGAGTTGTGGCTTCTGTCAGGGCGTTGATGGACTGGTTGAGAGCCTCCAACTGCTGCTGCATCTCTGGGTTAGAGTGTATGTTCAACAGCTGAGCCATCTGTGGGATGGTCAGATCAGTCTGGCTCTGCAGCAAATTCAGTAAGACAGCTAGTTCGCTCTGATTCAGCTGCTGGGTGATTTCTCCAAGGCCTGCAGGACACACAAGAAGCATCACAGGAAGGTCAGGCAAAGCTACATCACATTGCTTTGTCATCATGACAATGCACATCCTAAAAAAACCACTTTTCCCTGTCCCTAGGGCCAGTGGAATCAGAGAATCAGAAAACTGTTTGCTTGGAAAAGACCTTTAAGCTCAGGAAGTCCACCCCCTGCGCTCACAGTGCCCAGCCCACCACTAACCCATTGCCCTCAGCTCCATGGCTTTTCAATAGCTCCAGAGCTGGGGATTCCCCCACCTCCCTGGGCAGCCTGGGACAGGGGCTGACAACCCTCTCAGGGAAAAAGTTCTTCCTCAGCTCCAATCTAAACCTCCCCTGGGGCAACTTGAGCCCATTTCCTCTTGTCCTGTCACTTGTTACCAGGGAGCAGAGACCAAGCCCCATCTCACCACAACCTCCTGTCAGGGAGTTGCAGAGTGCTCTTCTCCAGGCTGAACACTCCCATTCCCTCAGCTGCTCCCCATCAGACTTGTGCTCCAGCCCCTTCCCCAGCTCTGCTGCCTGGCTCTGGTCACGCTCCAGCCCTTCAGTGTCCCTCTGGCAATGAGGGGCCCAACACTGAACACAGCCCTCAAGCTGCAGCCTCACCAGGGCTCAGCATAGGGGGACACTCACTGCCCTGGTCCTGCTGGTCACACCATTTCTGACACAAGCCAGGATGCCATTGGTCTTCCTGGCTACCTGGGCACACTGATGGCTCATGTTCAGCCACTGATGACCAACACCCCCAGGTCCTTTTCTGCTGGAAAGCACAGAGGCTCCAGGAGGAGTATTCCATGAGAGTTGGCTCAGATTTCCACCATCAGCTTGCCCCCTCTAGACTGTGATGAGCTCTGAGAAGCTCTGCAGCAGCACCCCGTGGCACCACACACACACTGCACTCACCCAGGGCTACAGCTGGTTCCTGCTCTGTCAGCCACCACCCCTGCAAACCTTTCAACAGAACCGCTTAAACCAGCCCAGCCACCAGGACACCACCAGTTATGGCAGCAAGTCTGTAGATCATAAAATTGTTGGAAAATTGTTGGAAAAGCCCTTTAAGCTCCTGGAGTCCAACCCCTGCCCTCACAGTGCCCAGTCCACCACTAACCCATGGCCCTCAGCACCTCAGCTCCACAGCTTTGCAATAGCTCCAGGGATGGGGACTCCCTCACCTCCCTGGGCAGCCTGGGACAGGGGCTGATAACCCTCTCAGGGAAAAAATTCTCCCTAATCTCCAATCTGGCCCCCCTCAGCCCGAGGCCATTTCCTCTTGTCCTATCACTTGTCACTTGGGAGCCTCCTCCTCTCCAGGCTGAACACCCTCATGCCCTCAGCTGCTCCCCATCAGACTTGTGCTCCAGCCCCTTCCCCAGCTCCACTGCCCGGCTCTGGCCACGCTCCAACTCCTCAGTGTCTGTCTCATAGTCAGAGGCCCAAAACTATGAAGATGGGAACCCTCAGTCCACTTCAGCCTTGCTGTTCTGACCCAGCAGTGTAGCCCTGAGTGAGACCCCTGAGGCACCAGAGCAGGTTTTCCCAGGATGCTGCTGTTTGGGATGGAGGAAGGGTATGTTCCACTGACACAGCACAATAAATTAGGCCCAGCAGAAGGTAATTCCTTGCTGAAAGCTGTCCTGGGATCACAGAAGAGACTGTCCTGATCTGCAAGTATCCATGTTAGCTTAAAATACAACTCGAGTGACATCGTCTCCCTTTACATCATGCTGGAGCAGAGCTTCCGGAGTGACAAGTGGCAGGGGTGTCCCTTCACACTGACATGATAAGTCAAACTTTTGGGGAAGAAGGGTACAAAAGTTTGGTTTTAGAAGCTTAAAATTAAGCTCTTCTTGCTGGTAGGCAACTAAGAACACTACATTCACTTTATTCAGCTGCTTGTTAATCCAACCACCACCTTTTGTCCATCTGCTATGTTTGTTTCCTTGGACACATGGATTGCACATTCCCTGGAGCAAGAACTCTCTTCCTCTTTACTTGTCAGCACATTTGACACAAAGGAAGCTTTAGTCCATATCCGTGTTTTTTATAAGGCTCCTACAGAACAATCAGTGTGGTCTGGGCAGCTTTGTACCTCTCTGTACTCACAGGAATCAAAGTACCTCCCCTCCAACTAATTTCTAGAGGCAGGAAGATTGGTCACAGTGTTGGAAACAGTGTACAAGTCCTGGTCCTGTAAATCTTTATGACCAACTGATCAACAAGTAAAGCACAATAATGTACACTTTTGCCCACCAGACACCAGCCTGTCACATTCCACACCTCACCTTTACATTATGCAATCAATAAAATCAAACTTCAGCTGATTTGCACACCCTTTACATACTGTACCTTCCAGCCTCTTAACTGTTACTCCTCTGGCCTACCAGTGACTCCTCTCATTGTCCTCTGTGAACTCACAGAACATACTCATTGTCAGCTCATCACTGAGTGTCTTCTGAAGACTGGTCAGAATGTTCTGCAGACAATAGTTTTCACAGCAGAGGTGAAAAAAAGGTGTGTGTGGGGGGAAGGTCAGAATAGTAGGACTTTGAAATATCCTTTCTGTAGAGATGGAGGCAAAAGAGACAGAATGGCTTGGAAACAGACATGAGCCTCCCACACCCAGAGTAGTGAGAGCAGAGAAATAACACATCAAGAGGAGCCTTTTACAGACCAGAGTGGGCACTGACCTACTGGATCTCCAGCACCAGCCTCTGTTTTGAGCTGGGCAGGCTGTGGGTGCACAGGATTACTGTTGTTTTTGACAGTGTCTGTGCTTGTAACAGAGGTAGTTTCTTTCCTAGAAACTTTTGATACGGGTGGCTCCTCCACTGCAATCCCACTTTGCCGCTGTCGTCGGCGTTTCTTGCTCCACAGCTCATGGCAATCCTGCCAGTGGGGAAGGCTGGAAAAGAACAACACTTGGCAGTTAAAAAACAAAGCAACAAAACCAATTTGATCCCCAAAGACCACAGAAAGTCATTGGTGCCAGAAAAGATGCACAGATGTTCCTCTGACTGCAACCAAGAACGGGTAAGGCTTAGCATCAGGAAAAGCAGCCTAACTGCATGAGAATAATTTAATTTGCACTGGATTCTCACCCCTCAATTGGATTGGGTTAGCTACAATGTTACACAAGCTCCCAAGAGCTTAAGTCTGTCAAGCATTGAGTGTCTCGTGGCTTTCAGAAAGCTGCTGCCTTCAGTAACTCTAAATGAAACAGAAATCTCACAAGCTACTGCTGTACTGGCACACAAAGCAGATAGAGAGGGGCTTTATAATCTGCTGATTAGAGGAGGAGAAGAGAGCTGCAGCGTGAGACTGCTCAACAGGCACTTTCTAGGCAATTAAAAAGCAGCACAAACAAGGCCTGAACAGTCCTCCATGGCACAGAGGACAGGGATAAGCTACAAGCTACTCCTGCATGTCTTATAACAAGAGTTTCACCTTACTAGCATTAAACTGAGCTTTATAAAACCAGCATGTTTTCTGGCAGAAAGTCAACAGCACAGGAAGAGCTATCTGCTCAGCCATATGACAAAATACAAGGGCAGTTGAGAAAAGAACCTAGAAATCGTAACTTAATTCTGACTGAAAAAACCCCAAGGCCAAGGCAGTGGCTCCTTCCCAAAGCTCATTAGCAGAGCCCACTGCAGTGGGAGATGCCAGCTGGAACTTACTCTGGAGGTGCCATTTTGCTGAGGTCAACGTCCTTAAGGAAGTCACTCTGCAGGGCCTGTTCTGCCGTGCAGCGCTTGCCGGGGTCGAGCGTCAGCATGTGGTCCAGCAGGTCGAGAGCAGACGAAGGAATGCTGCGCAGAGAGTTGGAAACAGGGCTGAGATAAGGGGCTGCTCTGAGCAGGGGGAGAAGGCTGCTTTCAGAGAAACAGCTCAGGCATAAGAGAAATCCCTGCAGTCAACATTGATTACTCTGTGATGCTGCAGCTCAAAGACATTGACAGAACAGGCCTCAGACAGGTGATTTTTCAGTCTGATTTTGGCCATTTATGAAGAGCAACTCTGCTACAAACCCCACAGGATTATCACACAATCATACTCTCCCTCCAGAGAGTGTGTACAAAGGGTAACAAGCACAAGCTGGAACACAGGAAGTTCCACTGGGACACAAGGAGAAACATCTTTGGTGTTGAGGTGAGGGATCCTGGCCCAGGCTGCCCAGGGAAGGTGTGGAGTCTCTTTCTTGGGAGGTTTCCAAACCCACTTGGACATGTTCCTGTGCCCCCTGATCGAGGGGAACCTGCTTTAGCAGGGAATTGGGCTGGATGAGCTCTGGAGGGCACTTCCAACCCCCACCATTCTGGGATTCTCTGTCTCTGAGGTCAGATAGTCTCACACTGAAGTGTGCTTCCCAAGTGCGTGAGCATGCAGAGGCAGGGAACCCCTCCAACAAGCATCTGTGGCAGATCAGATATTTCAGAAAAAGGGACAATGACCCCATTCCAGCCTTCCTCAGATGGGAGAAGCCCTCCTGGAGAGGGCTGCCTGAGGGCAGGAGGTAAGCAGGGGAAGTACTGCTTTATCCTGCCAGTAAACAAGAACCAAAGGATAGCAGATAAGTCACACAACCAAACAGAAGGCCATAACTCCCATGCAGTCACTTAACTCCTCTTCTACCAACTCACAAGGAGAACTCCTCACGCAGGCGCCTGCGGTATTGCTTCTTGGGTTTCATAGTGTTGAAGTAGGGCAACTTGATGACATCAGGCCACACCGCTGGACAAGGGCTCCCACAGAGCCGGCTGAGAACCAGAAAAGCAGAGGTTGATCAGCAGTTGAACAGAGCTAGGAGAACAGCCAGGGTGAAAAAAACTCCCTTCTGAGCAACTCACCGTACCCCAATAACCTAGGTCTGGACACACTTCAATGGAGATTAAATACGTCTTCTTTAAGATGAGGGTTATCAGGAAGAGGAAAAAAACCTACCTTAAGTTTATAAACTATCCAACATGACGAATTTTCAGTGAGATGTAATTTAGGTTTACTAACAACAACAAAGTTTACTGAAGGTGCATATATTAGCAGTCATATCCTTGACATTAGTTAGGTGTCCATGCCCATTCACATTTACAGTTACAGTCCCTTGCTGGTCTAATTTTGCAGACAGGTTACAGGAGAGCTCTTAAACACAGAGATCGTGTGCACGAGCAGTTTCTGCAGTACCTCTTCTCATAGGCATGTACGTACAATGCTTTACCTGATTAATTCAAGTTGAGCCAGTTCCAGATTAGCTTGAAAAATAGGCTTCTTGGTAAACAGTTCCCCGAGGATGCAGCTGGAAAGAGGAAAAGCAAGAGGTCATGAGAGTAAATCCTTGGGATGAGCATTTCTGTTCAGAAACAGGTTTGCCTGAGGAGAATTATTTGCATCAGGGCTTGTAGTTGGGAACTGACAAACTAACAACAATCAACAATTTTGAACAATCATGAAGGACAGGCGAGGTTCCTGAGGACTGGAGAAAGGCCAATGTCACTCCAGTCTTCAAAAAGGGCAGGAAGAACGACCTAGGAAACTACAGTCAGCCTCACCTCCATCCCTGAAAAGATGATGGAACAATTAATCCTGAATGTTATAACTGAACATATGAAGGAAAAGGTGGTTATCAGGGGAGTCAACATGGATTCACCAAAGGGAAATCCTGTTTGACTAACCTGATAGCCTTCTATGAGTGCGTAACCAGCTGGCTAGATGAGGGGGGAGCAGCAGATGTCATCTACCTTGACTTCAGCAAGGCTTTTGACACTGTCTCCCATAACATCCTCATCAGAAAGCTCAGGCAGTGTGGCTTGGATGAGTGGACAGTGAGGTGGATCGAGAGCTGGCTGAATGGAGTACTGTGTCCAGTTCTGGACTTCTCAACTGAAGAGGGACAGAGAACACTGGAACATCTTTAATATGAGGAAAGGTTGCAGGAACTGGGGCTGTTTAGTCTGGAAAAGAGGAGACTGAGGGGAGATCTTATTAACATTTATAAATATCTAAAGGGTGGGTGTCAGGAGGTTGGGACATCCCTTTTTTCTATGGTATCTAGCAACAGGACAAGGAATAATAGGATGAAGTTGGAACACAAAAAATTCCATATAAACATAAGGAAAAACTATTTCACTGTGAGAGTGACGGAGCCCTGGCACAGGCTGCCCAGGGAGGGCGTGGAGTCTCCTTTCTTGGAGGTCTTCAAGATCCACCTGAACACATTCCTGATGCTAAGTGGACCTGCTTCTGCAGGGGGGGTGGACTAGATGATCTCTAAAGGTCCCTTCCAACCCTACCATTCTATGAAATTAACCTATGTGTACAGAGTCACCAACTCTAGGCAGTTGGGAAATAACATTCACTGGGCTGGGTAACATCACAGGCTTCACACTTCAACTCTTTGCAGTGAAAGGAGGATGTGTCAACAGCATGACAGGAAAAACACCCAGGCATCTCATTTTCCTCCAGCTTCAGACCATTTATCATTTCCAATTTAGTGGGGGATATTTACTGGCCCAAGTTATCCTCAGCTACCAGTAGCTGACTGTCATTGCCAAGCAGAGGATATTGCTCTGTAAACACACACACACATACCAGTTATACAGCTGGAAGAGAAGGAGGGAGGGGACAAGTCTGACTCATTCAGTTCTTAACACCTACCTTTAAGCCTTCTGACAGGGATGACAGTCAGTGCCACATATAGCTGTGTGCTGATAGAGGCACCTGTCTGCTGGGACTGGGCTAACCCCACTCATTTAGCACGTGACAGCAAATAGCAAACAGACCTCAAGAGTTTCCAGAAGTAATTATCAGTGCTTGTCATGGTTTGACATGACAGCCTTTTCTGGTAAGGGGGAAGGGGCTGTAAAGATGGCTCCTGTAAGGAGTTGCTCGCAACTCTCCCCAGCTCAGAGCCAGACCCACTTCTGGGGCTGAGCCAATTAGACGCCTCCACGATCACTTTTTAAGAAGACGCCTGAAGGGGAGGTTTTCTTCCTCCATCTTCTTTCCTTCTTCTGCCCCTTCTTTTTCTGGCTGGTGGTGGTGCAAGGAGTAGGAACAGTGAGAGAAACAACCATGTGGACTCCAAGGTCAGTGATGAAAGAGAGGAGGAGGTGTGCTGGAGCAGAGACTCCCCTGCATTCTATGGAGAGAACTGCTGAAGCTGAGATTTATTTTCATTTCTTTAAAGACCCTGCATCGGCGGTAGAGACTCATCTTGATAATGAGCCCGCATCAGGGGCAGAGACTCATTTTGCTAAAGCTGGCCCCAGACCAGGGGCAGCGATTCACTTCATTAAAGGCCCCGAGTCAGGGACAGTGATTTTGGCTGGAGGAGTCCGTGTCCCGAGGGAGGGACCCTTTATCACTATGGCCGGAGCAGGCCGTGTCCCGAGGAAGAGACCCAATATCCACAGCTGTAACTGTGGGGAGGAACCCACGACAAAGCAGCTCATTAAACTTATGCCCAGAAGAGGCCTTGTCCCGAGAGAGGGACCCTGCAACTGCAGAAACTGCAACCGTGGTGAAGAATCCACGTCAGAGATATTCATCAAGGACTGCGTCCCGTATGAGGGAACCTGTATTGGCAGAAGCCGCAGCTGTTGGGAACAACCCATGCCAGAGAAGTTCGTTAAGGACTGTGTCCCGGGGGAGGAACACCGTGTTGGAGCAGGGGAAGAATGCCAGGAGTCATCCTCATCTGAGAAGGCAGAAGCGGCAGAGCCCATCTGTGAGAGACTGACCACATTCCCCATTCCCTGCCCCCCTGAGCAGCTGAGGGGGGAGGAGGTAGAGATATCGGGAGCAGTGAGCTGGGCCCAGGAAGAAAGGAGGGATGGGGGAGGGAGATCTTAAAGTGCTGGTTGCAATTGTCTCATCGTCCTACTCCCTATTTGCTTTTATTCCGTTCTGTTTCTTGTAGAATAAACTTTCCTACTTTCTTCTCTAAGTCGAGTACTGGAGTCTGTTTTGTCCATAACCATAATTGGCAGCGAGCCCTCCCTGCCCTTGTCTCAATCCACAACAACCTTGCTTATCTTTTTCCTCCCATTTTGCTGGGGCCTCTGCCATCCTAACGAGGGTGGGGGTGAATGGGGACACTGAGCGAGAGACTGTCGTGGTGCTGCTGTGCTAAACCACAACAGTGCTCAACTTCTACAAACTTTTGTTGTTTGTGTACTAAGCTGTGCTGAAAGTTTACCTGGGAATATCACAATGGGAACTACATACTTTGGGAGATTCCCACTTCTGAACACTGAACCCTCAAGTCTCTGGTTCTAAACAACCACTTGTGTACAATCTTTGTGGCTAAACTGCCTAGACTCCTCCCAATCATAAGGCTCCTTCCACTATCGGAAACTTGAACTCCCTACTTTAAAATGTTTCCCAGGTTAAGCTGAAAAAAAAAAAATCAGGTGACAAACAGATCAATCTGAAAAGCTTACAGAAAAACTGTATTAGGTTGTTAAAACTGTACACTGAAGTCATGACCAGCACAGACTAAGCTTGTCACTTCTGATCTTAGTACATGGTTAGCAAAGGTTGGTTACAAAGAATACTTTCAATGTTTTCACATGTTTATACCAAGAAAAGCCTCATTCTAGGAGTTTTTACTAAATGGTATAGTTTTAGTGAGGTGACATTGTCATAATTTGACATGACAGCCATTTCTGGTAAGGGAGAAGGGGCTGTAAAGATGGCTCCTGTAAGAAGTTGCTCACACCTCCCACCAGCTCTGAGCCAGACCCACTTCTGGGGCTGAGCCAATTAGATGCCTCCACGATCACTTTTTAAGAAGCAGCAGCAACTGAAAGAGGAGGCTTCTTCCTGGGCCCGGGAAGAAAGGAGGGATAGGGGAGGGAGATCTTAAAGTGCTGGTTGTCATTTTCTCATCATCCTGCCCTGTTTTTGTTTTGTTCTGTTTCTTGTAGGTAGTAGAATAAACCTTCCTACTTTCCTCTCTCAGTTGAGTACTGGAGTCTGTTTTGCCCAGAACCGTAATTGACAGCGAGCCCTCCCTGCCCTTGTCTCAATCCACAACAACCTTGCTTATCTTTTTCCTCCCATTTTGTTGGGGCCTCTGCCATCCTAATGAGGGTGGAGGTGGATAAGTGGGGGCAGTGAGGAAGAGACTTTCGTGGTGCTTCTTTGCTAGCTGGGCCAAACCACAACAGACACACATCAATTTCCTCAAATCACAGAATTCTGAAAGTTTTCCTAACACTCTGCCTAGCTGGAACAGATACAGCTTCAGAAAGTAGCACAAATCAGAGACAATTTTCCATTAGAACTTCTCTGTTCACCTGCTGTTGGTCACAGCCCAAACAGGACAAGAGATCCAAGCCAGGCACTTACCCACAGCTCCACACATCTATGGCTGGCGTGTAACGCTCCTCACCTAGCAGCAATTCTGGTGGTCGATACCATAATGTAATGACTTTATTGGTGTACGGACGGCTGGAATACAAGACACAAATATAAACTGATGCCAAGGGCCACAAAACCCTTACAAACTGTAATTTTCACTTCCCAATGTCAGAAATGTAAATAGGAGTGAGCTTTCAAGTGCCTAGACTTCCATAGCACCTGCCCAAGTTAAAGAAAGCTGGTATCACAGATTTTACTGGTTTGTCTGTGTGCACAAGATAGCAAGTTGTAGGTACCCAAGACTGAAAAATCCTGACTTGCAACAGTGTGGCATAATGTAGTGGGTCTGGGATGGTAGTGATTTTCCACAGCAGCTCCTGCAGTGCTGTGCTTACTGTTGATATCAATATTATGACTACCGCTCACACAGCATCAGGGCTGTCCCTCCAGCATTCCTTCCCCCACCTTCACCAATAGCTGTGGGTGGGCATGATCTTGGGAGGGACTATGGCCAGGACAGCTGACCTAGGCTGACCAAGGAGATATTCCATACCATATGACCTCAGCTCAGTAATATAAACTGGGGGAGAGGAGCAGGAAGGGGAGGTGAGATTCATTTCTGGCCTTCCCAAAGCAACCGCTACGTGTACTGAAGCCCTGCTTCTCGGGAGGTGGCTGGACATCGCTGCTGATGGGAAGTAGAGAGTAACAGTTTTATCTGCTTTTGCTTTGCTTCCCGCGCGCGCGGCTTTGCTGCTTCTTTATTAAACTGCTTTTATCTCAACCCACGAGACTCCCATCTTATTTTCTCCCCTTCCCTGGCTTGCTGAGGAGGTGGGGGATAAAGCAGTGTGGTGGGCACCTGGCATCCAGCCAGGCTCAAACTACCACACATAATTACTTAAGTGGCCTGGAAATTAAAGCTTACATTAAAACTTATATTAGAAATCAGCACTGTTTGCCATTTAAGGAAAGGTATAAAATCAAGAAAGCTTACAAGGTGGATACAGCTGCTGCTGCTATGTGAGGAATCCACAACACAGCAATTCCCTGAAAATACCATGGAGCAGAGTGGAGGTTCTGTGGTCAGACTCTGTGATGATACGAGGGAACGAGATGGTCCTCTAGAACTGATCAGCAGCACTTTTGGTACCCTAAGCCAATGGTCTACTAAATCTTGACAAAATTCTACCCTTTGTGTGAACTTTGCTCATTTTAATGTCATTATAATACCAAAACACACCTCCATCCCAAAGGCTACCCAAAGGCCTCCAAGGTGTGACCACTCCTTGAGTCTGCGCCCTGAATTGTTTGTAAGCTGTACCTTTAAATGTGAGGCAAGATAATTTTACACCAATCGTAATAAAGGTATTTATGACTAAAGCCACTCAAACGCCACCTTGAAGGTAAAAAAAAGGTATAAAAGGGTTAAAGAAAAGGGGGATGTTGAGGAGGACACCATCGTGAACAAGTCAGGGAAGCTCTATCACAGACTATCTCTGACTCCTGGGATCAGTCAATGGGCTGAGCCTCTCTTCCCCTCCTTAGGATGCCTTGGGTGAGACAAACCAAGCACTTCTGCAGGAAACTTAGAAATCTCTATAGAGAGTTACTCTTTAACTTTTTATAGCCAGACTGTATTTCATAACTTTGCATGCTGTATTACTTATAGAGCTATTTTTGCCCGTGCTTTCTTTTGCAGACAGTCTCTATCACCGACAATCCATAAGAACCTGTATATCAGTTGCATGAATAAAACTGCACTGTTTCAGTCATCACAGGTTCTCACTGAATGCGACCAAACCCTGGAGTGTGGCTCTGATAGTTCATGAGCACAAATGGACTGAAGGTGCAGTCCACTATCAGTGAATCCAGAATGGTGATAGTTCACAGGAGGTGAAAGTGCCTGGACTGATTGAGGTAAATTGGGCATCACTCAGAATTTAAACCTAGTTGCACCTAACCTCCCACCTTGGTGAGGAGAGGTAGAACACAAGGGGGATTATTTTCTGCCAAACCACTCTGTTCCCTTTTAATGCGACAAATAGGCAGCAGCAGGCTGTCATGACCAAAAAATGACAGATCTCAGAGCAAAACATGCCCCATGGCAGGTCCATGGCAAACAGAGATATTTTGGTTCCTTCTCAGTTGGTTTATCTAATTAAAAGTTATTAATACCAGCCAGGAGTACAATTTTCCAACAGTTGGATCTTAACACTTGAAAACATTTCTCAGGCAATGCCAAGACTTCCAAGCAAAGGGACAATGTGGATATAAAGGAGCTCATCCCACCTATGCAAGCCATCTCCCCCTTCTTCCATCCTACTATGCCTCACCTCTCCTCTGAGCTGTAGAGTCGGGCAAGTCCAAAATCTGCAAGTTTGATTTGCCCACTGAAAGACAAAAAACAGTCACTGGTTTGAATCACAGCTGTGCTCACAGGCTGCAAACAGGAAAAGAAAATCCCCCCACACGGTAGCAAGGCCTAACAAAGCAATGTTTTCAGTAATTATTTTTGGATATACCAGTTTTACTTTTCCAGATCCTATTTAACACTTCCAAGAAATTAAAAAAAAAAACCAACCACCCCACAATAATTCAGTCTTATCCAATCACAAATCCTTTCCAATGGGCCAACTGTCCCAGACAAATTTTTAGATGTATATCCAGACATGTGGATGCAATTATGCACAGTATTACCCTCATAGGCTTTAAGTTTTCTTATGGGTATCCAGATAAAGACTTGAGAATTAACAGCAGATGAATAATTGTTATGTACTTTGTGACGATTTACCTTAGTGCCAAACACTGCTATCTAGAGAAGAGAGAGCATCCATGGAGAATGCTGCTTCCTACATTAACCCTCAGTGGTTTCTCTGCATACAAGTACTTCTAATAAACAGTATTTTTGCCAAAATACCATGGAGACCCAGGTGTAAACTGAGACCCATTTACTTCAAGTCAACATGTAAGGAAGTCAACTGTGAGAAGCTGCAAAGCAGTGAGCTGAGGGCCTCACATAGAGAGGCAGCTACCCAACTGCCAGTGAAGCAGGTTTGTTAGGGCTGCTCATCCTCACAGCAGGAGTTGTGCTCTCAGCCAGCAGCAGCACCCAGGAAAGCCACAGCTTCCCTCTAACCCCTTGTCACACTACAGGTGGAAACCTGCAGAGCTGTATTCCCAGGGTGTATCGATATCTCCTGTTCCTAAGCACGCTCAAGGTGAAGACAACTGTGTGCTCTCAGCTAGGGAGAGAGCAGGGAAGAGCTTGGAGAGTAGCATATCTACTCCCAGGTTACCTGTTGTTCAGTAAGATGTTAGAGCACTTAATATCTCGATGAAGGAAGTTCTTTTTGTGACAATAATCCAGACCCTCCATTAACTGTTTCATGAAAGACTTGATATGGTCCTCTGAGAAATGTACCAAGCCAGATTCTAGCAGCCCCATTAAGTCATGGTCCATGTACTCAAACACAAGGTAAAAGGCACCTGGTATAATAGAGAAATGATTAAGACAAGGGAGAAGAGACAAAGAAAAAGCAGGAACAAGAGCAGATTCAGTGTTGAAATATTCCTATTTGTGCACTGTTGAGTGTATTCAGTTGGTGCTTTCTTTAATGTACTCTTGGGATATTTAGGGACATCCTTGAAGATTTTTTCCCCTCAAGTGGAGATAAAACCCAAAACAACTAAGTAGCCCCTCTAATGCATCAATCTGATATCTGAAATCAAAATTCGCCCCAGAAATAAATTCCTTTTAAATCCTGGTCATGTGTACCTATCTGTTTTGTTTCTCATTTCAAGCTAGTTTGTTGAAGAGACTACTGTTATACAAGCCTTGAACTGATGCTTGTGGTGTTCCCTTCATTCTCATGCAAGAGAAGGTCCCAAACAAAAACTAGTGGGATGCTAGAACATCATTCTTGCACAGAGTTCAGAAGGCTTTTCACACTATCAGCAAGTTTGTTGCCACTAAAGTGTTAAAAGTGACCCTGTAAAGGCTTTTAATTATTTTTTTAAAGACTGCTCTTTTGTGACTCTACAGGAATGCAATGTATCCTTTTAAGTCTGCAACTACTTCTGCTCTGCAGTGCAACAACTCATCTTAACTGGAATCTATCCTTTGATGTATGGCCAAACACGGGTGCCAAATTTGCTGGAACAATGTATCAAGGAGAAACACATAAAAAAAGACAAATCTACACCAGATTTTTAGTTTTACACTACAAATAAACAACTGGAGCTGCATCACCTCTTTGGCTAATCAAAACCACACACTACAGTAAATACTACCTTTGTCCTTCTTAAAATCCACTGCATCTTGTTTGTCCGTGACAATTTCCTTCATGTTAACAACGCTGCGGTGGATCAACTGCCGAAGGATTTTGATCTCGCGGATGGCCGTGATGGGGAAACCTTCCTTCTCATTGTCCAGTCGCACCTTCTTGAGAGCCACCAGTTCACCTGTCAAAACAAGCCAGTGTCAAAGCATCTGCACACATCATTTTCAATAGCTCTGTGGGTTTCCAGGGGAAAGCTGAAAGTAGTCATGAGCACAGTCAATATCCACCAAGAAACAGCAGAGGCGGCTTTAGTTACCACCCTAATGTTTGTTAAGTTGTTCTGTCAGAAGTTACCACATCAACAAATCAAGACAGACTACAGTGCTCCTCCTAATGTGCTTCAACAGGTCACACATAGGAACATAAATTTATCCTGGACACCACTCCAGTCACTTTCACAAGCTCTGCTACAATCAAGTCAGGCAAAGGCACATTTAAAAAGCAGGGCTTCAGTTGGCATCTGTGGCCACCGTAGCTCTACCTCCCACCACCTGACCACACATGCACAGCATTTCAGAAGCAGAGGGGGCAGCTGGGCACTAGCACTCAGTTACCAGGATTTCAGCCCTTCTGTTCTTTTGCCCCTTTTGAAAATACCTGATGTAAATGGTTATTCCAGGGTTGGAGCCATTTCTAGTTCTACAGGTACTCATCATTAACCAGTAACATGGATAATGCTGGAATGGGTTTTAAGCACATCCACAGTAACAAGGCCTTAAAGTAATGTGAGTCTGAAGGCACTTGATAGCCTTACCTGTATCCTTATCCTTGGCTTTGTACACCTGCCCGTACGTCCCTTCTCCAATAATCCCAATGATATCAAACTTGTCCACGCACCGCTTCCCCCAGTCACTTTCCGTCTGTCTCCTTTCCCCATACCGAGGACAACAGATTCTGAAAGAGGGAGGAGGACTGTCAAGACCCCCACGTGCTCCATCTCACCCAGCACCCCACAAACAAATGCCCCTTAGACTGTTTTACACTGTATCGTAAAAAAAAAAACAAACCAACCACGAAATCAAACAACCAAATCAAACCAAACCCCATCCCACAAAGCTCAGGCACCCTGTCCTTACATTCCCAGCAACTAAGCGTTCAGTAGAATTTAATGAATTATGTCATATAATCTCAGCTACTGCAGGTACAGGCCCTGCTGTAGAGGAACATCACCCTTCTGTTTCATTCAGGTACTAATATACCCCAGTCAGGACACTGCCACTAACACTTTTCACTTCAGTTATGCATTTATCAGCTACATACAGCTAACAAGCAACACATTGCTCCTCCTATGGAAATATGGAGTGCAAAGAGTGGGGAAGAAGAAAATGGGTATCATGGCACTTCAATTCTACAGACTTTGAGGGAGCAGAACCATTCTGCTATAGTCTGCCTGGGGTATGCAGTGAGCTACATGGATTTCTACAAAGATCTCATTATATACTTTTAATTGAGAGTAGCCTG
Organism: Colius striatus; assembly: GCF_028858725.1. Taxonomy (NCBI): domain Eukaryota; kingdom Metazoa; phylum Chordata; class Aves; order Coliiformes; family Coliidae; genus Colius; species Colius striatus. Next base: position 22,095,517 of record NC_084789.1, on the reverse strand, counting down.
AAGGAGAAGCCAACTAGTATCTTTAAATAATACCAAATAATTATGCTGCAGGAGAATATGAATCAGTGTTTGGATTCTTTTGCAGAAAGACGACATTTGATTTTTATTTAAAACAAAGTGTAGCTGGTGCTCTGTGTACAAAACACATATTGCATAAATTTAATTATCAGGGGAAGTTGTATACACCATGCAACACGATCAATATTTCAATTGTGCATGAAAAGTTGTTTGTCTCCTATTTGGAATAACGAATTCCTAGAAGCAACATGAGCTTTCTAGAGAGAGACTCATCAGGAAGTTTCTTTGGCCTGCAGGCTATAGGCTAAAGCAGAAAATGAGAGACACCTTTCAGTGTAGATGTGGCCATTGAAAGGGTCAAAGGAGAAGACAACAGAATCCATCACATCTCCAGGACAAGGTCTGAACCGTAGTCTCCATTTGGTGCAACAATTACACTACCTTCCTCCCAAACTGTTGTACTGTTAATTCTCAAAAACCACACAGAAACATGAACTTGTTTTTATCCATATTACACTTCCCTTGATGAAGACAGCATTCCAGTGAGTTTGGGGACAAAAGAATTGCAATCCAATTGAACTAAAACTGCCTAAAGTTTTATAAACAAGGGCACATTAAGTGTTCTCCCTGTCCAATAATGGGTGAGGAGGCTGCTGAGAGCTGGAAAAGTAGCTGCCAGGTGTCATTTCCAAAGTGACTGCACTTCCCACAATGCTGTCTCCACATAGAGCACAGGGCATGCAGTTAGCTCTTCCAGGAGCGCTGGGGTATACGTCAAGACTTAAAGCTTTGGAAACCTAAACTGACATCTGTGTGAAGAAACAGAAAAACGAACAACTCAAAAAAGTTGAAAAAAAAAAAAAGAAAAAGAAAGCCAGCCTTACTTTGGTCTCTTTTTGAACGGTTGCTGAGGTGGTGTGGTTGCCTTTGGTTCCGGGGAGTCAGGAAGAGATGGGTCCCCTCCTGGGAGCTCTGGAGGGAGCGGGAGGTCCGTGAGTAAGTGTCGTGGTCTCTGCTCTCTATCTTTCTTCATAGGTTTTGGAGGAAGAATCTCTTTTGGACTAAACTCCAAAAAGTTAATACAATACAAATATCAGACTTAAAAGCCAATTAACAAACAAAAAAACCCCCTACTGTAGGACGATAGGTCTCTATTTGAGAACATACAGTTAGAAGCCCAAGTTTAAGTGCCAAAGTTAGCATAGCCAAGTATAAACCAAAACAGCCTTCAATTTCACAGTGATAATACATCAGGAAAGGGTTAGGTTTGAACCACTGTCTTCAAATAAACACACAGCTCTCCAAATAGCTCAATTTCTACAAATAAGGAGTTATTCTGAGTTTCCTGTGACAGTTCAGGTTTTCAGCCAACACTCACTTTCTGACCCAAACTTCCTCTATTTAGTCCATTTATGAAATTCAATGCATGGCTTGCTAAAGACCACTATAAATACAAACCCAGAATTAAATCTCTCTACATAAGTAACTTCTAAGCAAGGGTTGACATGTGGCTCTAACTTGGGAAAATTACTGAGAAAACAAAAGATGACTTTTTTTTTAAAAATCAAATTATCAATGGCATCAGAAGTTTGCTTTAGACTGGCTAGAGTCCCATAAGCAGAATCTAATTTCTCTCTCATGTATGCAGCAAGAATTCCTAGGTCTGAATAGTCAGGAGTCCTTCAAACAGATCTCTGCTTCACCAGGAAGAGATTAAGAGACATGAACAACCTTCTCTGGTTTGCTTTTAGGGGAGCCAGCAGGAGGTCTGCTGTTTGTCAGCATCACCAGGTCTAATGCTTTAGCACAGAGTACTCTGTGTAAATGAGTTGAGGTCATTCTTCTGATTTTTTAATTAGACACTGCCTAATCTGCATGACAATCTCTTGTGAAATAAAGTTAAGAAACAAACAAGACAAAGGAGGATTCTATTCTGGCACTGAGCTCTGACATTTGCAAAAGATAGGGGAACAATCTTATCCCATTGCTATGAAGTCACCAGGCAGCTGCAGTGTCACGTTAGCCTAGACCTCCAGAGGAAAGCACTCACTGACGGGCACCGTCACCAGTGGTACAGCCTAGAAATGGGAGAGCTGCAAATCCCTAACATGCAAAATGACACCCATCTGGGTCACTGCACCAAAGCAGAATCCATGTTACACCTCAGAAGAGGTTCTTAAAGGAGGATCTGGACATCCAGGGCCTGCCACCATGGGTAGGAGGCAAGAAGCTTTGTATCAACAGAGTAGATCAACAAGGTTTTGCTTTCTTTACAGCTTACATGTGTGTATTTGAATCACTGACCTAACGTCCAGTTCTTACAGACTGAATGCACACAGGAACAAAAATGTAGTTGTTTCACTTTGTGTTTAATCCACTTCTAATTGGCAATTCCTTTGTCCCTGACAGCATTTAAATATCCAATATCCTGTCAGATTCAGCCTTTTTCCAGACACACACCAAAAGTCAATCTCTTTGCACATCTCCAGAAGGGTGAAGGAGGAGTTGTAGGTTGAACCTGCAGGTGCCCAGCCTCCCAGGAGGTCCCTTCTCTCTTCAATTACCCACCCACTTCCTCAGAACACTGGGGCATTTCACCAGGCATTACTTTCAATGCAAGAAAGTCAAACAGATCCTTCAAAGTTGCCCAAGCAGAAAAATGATCAAGTTCAAAGGCCAACTGCCTAACAAAGGCTCCTAGAAGCTACCTCCCTTCTTCCCCTCCCCTAAAATATCAGAAATGCAATCAGTCAGGTCTGCATAAGTTCTGTAAACAGTCAGCCAGATGTTCCCAGACACCTATGCAATTTCTAGGTGCAGCATCAAGCACGTACAAAGTTTGCACCACTTGTTTCTAAACAGCTTTTCCTCTCCTCCTGCTAGGTGAAGCGATCCATGGCCAACCTCAACTGCTATAAAGTCTAATAATGTTATAGAGAGTCTTGAGAGCTCAATGAGCATCATTGAGATAAAGAGTTTCTAATTGAATGAGGTGTGTTTTGTACTTGGACATTTCAAAGCACATTTCCAAATCCTATGCTTGCCATGGTCTCAGAACTGAAGCATTCTTCCAGTTTCAGCACATGAACACAAAAGTCTCTCTAAAAAAAGTTTTGTTCATTGGTACAAAGGCAGTTGATCAAGAGTACACTTCTGCACTCAGTGCCATATGCAACTGCCACCAGACTCAGCAAAATGAAGAGGGATTTCTCACCCTTTTATTGGGGAAAAAGTCACTATAAATCTATTTACTGAGCTTAGCAACCAGCTGCATTATCACCAGCACTCCTAAGTTCCTAGTGATGGCAGAGATAAACTCCACTTTTAGAAAACTGAGCCCCACCTGAGTGATTAAAAAACAGCTCTAGGTACAAGTGGCTAAAAAAATATTTGCATCACCATTTGCAGTATTTGCATCACAAGTTTTGTGTTCAGAATTAAGTCTGTTAAAAGTTCATCACAGATACACTTGTGATATATATCAATACCAGGACAAACCATGAAAATCAATGAATCCGAATATGTAATGTACTGTGTTTACTTCAACCACAGGGTAATTGTATCAGGTCATAACCCTTGTGTAACACACGATTAAAAATCTCGCTTTACTAACCAATGAGATACTTAGTACATCTTAAACAATGGCTGGAAAGACACAGAAGTTGCTCAGGAACTACAGGCTTAGCAGATCAAGTAGGAAAAAAAACCATATCAGTGATGACCTGATGTTAAGAGCACTACAACATACTAACAACTACCAAAAGGAAAAAAAAAAAAAGTTGTTTTTTCTTCTTCTCCACCTTCACTTTGGATATTCTGTTAGGTTCCTCTCTTCCCCCACCAAAAGAAACCTCACTATATGGTGTCAAGTAGGTGTCATTTTGCTCTTTTCTTTTCAAACAATACCTACTTCTTAAGCAATAAGGATTGTATTAATTATTCAATAATTAAGACTAAGTCAACTAAATCGATGCCATTTTTTACACGTGTGCACAGCCTACACGTTCAATGAATTTGGAACAGAAATGGCCCTGGTTTGTGTTCTTGTCCTGGAATTGTTAAGCTTTTTCCTGTTACTTAAGCACAGGCTTTAGAGGGATTAAAAAAAACAGTTTCAAATTAAGCCTGTGCAAATGGCTGCAAGGCAAAGGGATATGCAGTTCTCCATCTATTACTGTAATAAATATGAACAAAGAGCTGTGTGAAACCTTTACTAGTCAGCGTTAAAGCAGCAATCAAACCTCTCTTTCTCGCTGAGATAAGACCTAACTACCTGCACAGGGCTATAAAACTCTCCACATAAACCTGATGAGGTCAAACCCAGGAATGGATGTGCAATAATAGATTTACACCAGTAGCATAGTCCTCAGCATGCTCTACGGGATAAGCCATCAACTGTCAAACCAATCCAAAGAACCTGCTTATTTCAATGGTTTGTTTTTAAATGCTAATGGGAGGCTCACGTGACCTTACCTATCCAAGTCATCTTCCCCAACTAAAACAGGGGGGAGTGGAAGCGGAGGCAACGTTGAAGTTTTCAGGTGTGGGATAGGAGCCATCACAGACACTTGTGTTTTTGTAGCAACTTGGACAGAGGACTGAGAGTTCACCTGAGAGGATAAAGTAGATGTCCTTGGGTGGGAAGAAGATGGCGAAGACGTTGGGGCTGAAGTAGGGACCTGAATGGGAGTCGGGTGGGATGGTGGCAAAGGTGGAACAACAGGTGATGGAGGCAAAGGTGGCAACGGTGGAGTTGGAGGTGGTGGTGTGGTTGTCGGCAGTGGTGGAAGAGGTGATTTTATGGAGGGTAGTGGGGGTGGGATCTCCTTCTCTACTGTGTCTGTCTCTTTTGGAGATAGGAGGTCCTCTATCACTGCTACAGGCTTCAAGTCTTTTGTTCCTATCTGTTTCAAATCTCTAACTGGAACAGGATGTTTCCTCTCAGAGTTCTCCTCTGCCTTGATTTTTGTCGTCTCTGCAGGGGCTTTAGTCTCTGCATTTGTATACAGTAAATTAACTAACTCTGTATCTGAAGATAATTTTTCAGATTTAACAGTTTTGATGACCTTTTTAGATTCTGTTCCAGGCTCCTTAAGTTCAGCTAAGCTGTTCTCCTTTCTAGACAGGAAAACAGGCGAGCCCTTTGCCTCCTTCCCATCCACCTTGGCTGCAGCTGCTGCCGCTGCTGCTCGTTCTTTCTTCTTCCGGCTGAGTTCTGCCCCCAGGCTGGAGTTCAGCGGGAGCCTTGTGGGTGATATACTGGAATGGCGACTGCGTGACCCAGACCTCTGCTTCTTACTGTGAGATGATGAGTGTCTTGGATACCCAGGGCTTCGGCTACGGGACTTCACAGACTTCCTGTGGAGAGAACAAGAAGAGAAATGAAATGAAGCATCTCTCGACCTCAGAGCTCTTCAACAGCATCAATAGCTCTCTTAGAGAATGATTCAAATCCATTACTTGTCAACTAAGACTGTAACACCTGTTAGGAGAGACTAAAGCTACTGAAACCAGTTTCTTGACTAAAGCAGTAAAAGTTTCAGGTCATCATCCGGCCTTCCAATATCAGGACTACCTTCCCAATCATACTGTCAAGACAGAAATGAAGGATCAAGACCAGACAAGTGTCAAGGTAAGGCAAGATCACGGATGGCCACGATAAACAGAAGACTTCAGAACAGCAGACTTCAGTTGAGAGGACAAGCTGGCAGTTTACAAACCTTTCACAGTAATTATGTACTACTTTAAAGGAAACAATGGATAAAATACAGCTGTCCTCACAGGAAAACTGCCTCAGGAAACATCTCACTTCAAGCTAATTTTTCCCCCTGCTTCTTTTACTCAAGTTTGCATACTGCGATTCAGAAGGGGGAAAAATAAGCCAGGAATTTTAGTTCTGTTTAAGGTATTTCCAGAGGGTCTCAGTCTTCCTCTATAGTAAGAGGACTCTAAGGTATATATACAGAAATTGAAGAAAAAAATATATTAAAAAAAACCCCAAACACAGAAAGACTGTGATGTGATGTGATGTGATGTGATGTGATGTGATGTGATGTGATAAAAGCAACAAGTGAGGAAGGAAACACCTCACACTATCAGGGGATGTACTGTGAGGATGAAGTGAACTGGTCAGTAGCCAGCAGTAACCACAAGCTCACTGGAGAGTGATGGGGAAATGAAGATAAAAAAAAAAAACCTGGTACTTCCAGTGTCCATGTCAAAAGACATAACTGTTTCCTCCACTCAAGGAAGAATTAGGATTTTGCAGCTTATGAGACAGCATACTTGAGCTGCATGGGTGGTAGGCTCTGTGTGAGCCACCAGGGAAGCGAGAAATTCTGATCAGATCCTGTAATAGAAACTATGCTCCAAGTTTACTTTTATTTTGTGATTTATTACTCAGAACATATCTAATTTTGAAAAAACAGATCTCTCTCAAAACATCATTCCACACTAATTATAAAAAACAGATAGTGTTTACTGCCTTTAAACCTGCTATCTTGCTTATAATCGCTGACAGAATGTAATTAACAACAAGGTCTAAACTCTTGATCACAACTATTAACAATGTTACACAAATTAATATTATTCTGAGACAACAAAGGGTGTCACTGCACAGTGGTGTGGAGTTTAACAGACTCCTCTTCCCTGGATAGTCCAAGCATAAGTATTCTGCCCTCTCCCAAACCTTGTGCTAACAGCAGTCAAATAACACTGAGTGTAGGTAGTCTTTACCTTTAGACTTACAAAATAAAAATACAATCAGAAAGAGAAAAAAAAAGGTGTAATCTAAAGTCACTCAACTATTTTCCTCTTTAACACATTGCTCTGGAACAGGACTGCTGCTGCAGGATCATCTCTTTTTTCAAAATTTCTGGTCCCTAATGAAATAACCATCTTGGATTCAACTTACCCTTTGGACAGCAGCTCACCTGCCACATCCCAGGGCAAAGCTGCCCAGAGCTGAAAAAGTCATTACACTTTCTTTATGCTCCAAGACATTCTCAGGCTATGGAAAACACTCCTAATGAATCCTGAAGGATGTAGTTTACTGCAACCATAAACAGTTTTGGGGTTAGCATTCCCTAGGATGATTCTTTCAGGATAGATGAAGATGCTGCAATACTTAGTTTTCTGCTCCTTGTCTTCCATCCTCCCCCATGATTACCCTGCAACAGTTACTCCAATTTAACTGGTTGCAGAGCAACAGTCTCAGTAAGATCACTCAGTAGGTCTGATGCAAAGTAAACATTTCTGAAAGTCTCACTTGCCCTTATTTTTCACAGCATGACACTAGAAATGCAGCCAAAGACACCTGCACAGACACAAGGGAACAGGGAGGCTGGAGGCAGCAGTGGGGTGTTCAGACAGGATCCCCTTACCACAGGCTGCTGCGAGAGGAGTTGTGCTGCAGACCCGGCACATCCAAGAGCTGAGAATGACTCCCTGACCTTCCACCAGAAAACATATGTGCTCCTCTGTTCCACCAGGACTAAACCCACTTATTCCCTCCCAATAGTCTTCCCTGCTCTACAGACACCACTTGCACTTCTCTTCAGCTATCTAACGTATAAATAGCTATAGGTAATTATCAAAGAGCTGTGGTTCCTAAGCCCATTTTCCAGCTTGGTGTATGTGGCTTCTTTGTAAGACCTGAAAAAGGCACTGCAGCCAGAACCTTGTCCACTTCCCCAGCGATACCAACACAACCGGTAATAGATCACTCTACAGTAAACCTTACCTCATATCACCAGACCAACAGCCCCAGCACAGTGCTTGCCATGGGGCAGTTCTCTACAGCAACACTTGCTTTTATCGCTGCTGGGTATCTCAAAAGAGATGTAAGGCAAAAGATGCACAGATAGACTTTGGTTTTTGAAAACATCCTTTCCATCCTCTGGAACAATCTTTTTAAGGCTTTGCTGCAGCCAGTTAGTTAGCACTTTTACCCCCTTCACCCTTAACACATGTTAAGGCAATGCTCTACAGCTTACTTGCTTTGCTCAGATTATCAAGAACAGGTAGGGGGTGATCCAGTCTCACACTTTGTTCTTTATTCTGGATAAAAGTGCTCTGGGGTTAAAAAAAACCCCCACCTTATGGTCTCCCTAGCACTGGAAACTAGAAATACAAGATACTAACTATGACAACTGTAAATTAATATTAAAAAAAATCAGAGATGATGGCTCACCTAAAAAAATCCAAATAAAAAAGCATAATGAGATTAATTTAATCTCACTCCTCAATAAGAATATGAGAATGGTCTTTAGAAGAAGGAGAACTAGAACGCCCCAGACCTCCTTGTGCTGAAAACAACCATAGCTAATAGCCATTAGTAGAGGTGACCCTGCACCAGCTGGTAGACCAAAGCCCCACATCTACATATTTCCACATTACTCACCTCACAAACTCTGAGGAACATTGACACACATTAAAATATTTCACTTCCTCCAAGCCACAACAGAAGTTAAGAGTAAAGTGAAAACTAGTATCTGGAAAGCCTGACCACATGCCCCATGCTGTCACTGCTCAGGAAACAAGCTCAAACAGAAGGGCAGCATTTCTTATTTATGAATGCTGGATGACCTTTTGCCATGGCAAGGATTTGCCCAACAGTGGCCACTACTACAGCCCATGCACACACTCATGACTTTGCTGCTATACTTAATAGGGAGCACAACCCACCTTCAGCAAGCTGAAGGACTCTGGAATTTCTTCTTCTAGTTTTAGCTGCAATGACAACAGTTGTTGCTACAAGGAACTGCACATTGATTCAGTTTCCTAACACTTTATTTTGGAAGGGGAGACTAAAGAAAACAGAGCACACTAAAAAACTCACCCATGTATCATCAGTCACTGGAAATAATTCAGTGTCCCAGAAAAGCCTGAATTACTTCCTCTGAAGAATTTAAGTCAGATGTTCCCTGCATAGGTGAGTGAGCAAATTAAAGACATTTTCTCTCCCAAACCGTTCCTGCCCCTCACAGGGAACAACAGAAGTGATCACATAGTCACTCCCTGGCTACTCTGGTGCAAAGTCACCTGCCTCCATTTACACACTCATCTGCAGCAGATCAACCCAAGCTGGCTTTAGTGGAGCTGGCAAGGAAGGCTTGGCTCATCCCCTCTCCTTCAGGTGAGCTCCTGAAGAGCTGCCAGCAGAGGGGCAAGCCCCATCTTTGGCTTCTGGAGCAGACACTTGACTATAAACCCACACTGATTGCCTCCCTGTACAGGCTGCAAGCTCAGTGAAGCAAAACCAACAACAAATTACAACTTACAATTTGCCTAACATATGGGAAACACGTTAGTGCCCTCTGTCTCTACCAGAATCCCTTCAAGTGGGTGTTTTCTGGAGGTATAATCCATATTTTTTTTGTTTTGCTTTAAAAGTACATACAGTATGTTATCTGCCCAGAAAAGAGAGGAGAGTAGCAGGTTATCAACTAAAGTCAGAGATTCAAAGAATTCAGTACAAGCTGAGTGCAAACAGTAAGTAACCTTTGGAATCTATTTTGATTTGGGGGTCTAGCATTTTGTCAGCGAGACAAAGATGCCCTTAACAAGTTTCTTAGGTGAATATGTAAGTTCAGGGAAGCAGCACAAAGTGCTTCAGAGTTGCTCCCATAATTAAGATCAGGAAAAGATAACCACTTGATTTCTCAATTCAAAAGCAACTAGCCATTTAAAGAAAGAGTAAGTTTCAGGTTCTCCTGAGAATTGGAGTAACCTGAGGGGGAAAATTACCTCTTCGTATACCACTCCAGCTTCCAGATGGTTCCTCCTTGGTTAGGGCCAAACAAGGACATTGAACAGGTGCCATAACACATGATTATATCATGAAGTATACATACATCTGCTACTGCTGTATTCATATTATTCCAAAAGCATTAGCAAACATGTAAGAGCAGTGACATCAGGGCAAAAAAGGATTGAGGGGAAGGAGAAAAAACATCAAGGACTGTCCCTCAGAACCTCTCAGGTGTACACAGAGAAAACAGAACAAAGGATAAACAATTTTCACTATGTAAAATCACAACAGAGTAGATTTTATCTCACAGCTTCCATGGTGCTAAAACCAATTCACCTCTCTCAAAGCAAGGACAAAGGCACCATTTCAAGCCGAAGATGGAAGACAGTATTTCTGAAGTTAAGAGAAGATCTCCAAGCACAAAGGGCAAATTCCAAAAAACCCAGTTTTTTTGGAAACTGCTGATCACATAAATGTGCTCTGGAGGCAGCCTCTTCACTCAAAGCTTGTTTGGACCAGAGGATGCAGTACAGCTAACAGCACAGAACACTTCTATAGCCATTACATTCCAGGTCACATCTTAATTGCCATGGAGCCACAACCAAAGCTCTGCAGCACCCATGGTGACAAGTGGAAATTCACTTAACATAAGCTGAAGCTAGAAAAAACAAGAATCAACATTAGATTATGTATTTGTGCACATAACAGGGCAATTAACAAACATTTGAAATAAAACACACAGAACTACCTTCAAATAATAGTTTCCTTCTGTAGCAAAGGTTATTGACTAAACAACAAAAAACCCCAGAAAATTGTAGTTAAGCTAGAATCCAGCTGGTTCCTACTTACTCTTCCAGAATGCCCTGATTTCAGAAGCAAGAAACTCTAGTAACAAGAAAAGAAAGTTAAGGCTAGAAAGAGGGAGTTTATGTGTGGTCATCTTTAGTTCAAAGAAAAAGAAAAGACGAGTCAGTTCAGAAAGAGCAAAATACCTTCAAAACAAGCCACCCTCCAGAAAAGGTGGTCAAGTTTCCACACATAATAAACAGATAAAGGCTTCTAGAAATAGGTGAAGCCCTTCTGCAGGGGCTACCTCCAGAGTGGGTGTAATTTAATCCCAGGAGCTCATTCAGCCCTGGGCCTTTCTGCTGAGAGCCAACATGGATGCTGCCTGCCACCCCTCAGGGAGGTATTTTCCAAAGTGTGAACACCATTTCAAAAGGGAATTGCCACAAACCTGACCAAAGCAATTCCACACAGATCACTCTGTGGCCAAATTAGGCAGCTGATGACCTGAGTCTCACTGAGACAAAGGAGGGGGTTAAACCCTCCCATGCCCAGAGTCAGCCCCAGCCAGTCCCCCATCCCCCAGGGTAATGCAGGGAGCACTCACCTGGAAACAGGGCTTCGGCTCACAGATCGTTTTGTGGTGAAAGGGCTGCTTGAGCGTCGTCGGGTGTAAGGGCTGGGTGACCTCCCACTGTACGAGCCGCTGCCTCTCTCATAGCTCGAGGAGCGCCGCCGGTTGTAGGGGCTTATGGACCTCTGGCGCCGGCTGTACGGGCTAGGGGAGCGCGTGTTTGACTGGTAGGCCACGGGCTCCTTGTAGGGTGGGCTGATGGACGGCCGGTGCGAGGAGCCACCAGGACTCTTCCTGTAGGGATCGTAGTTACTGGATGTGTGAGAGCGGGGAGGGCTGAGGTCGTATTCCTGGATGTAGGAAGCTCCTGAAGGGCTGTCGTCCAATTTCGGGCTATCAGACCATTTTCTGTGAGGGCTTCTGGATTTCCGCTTCAGGCTGTCAATTGCTTTGTAACTTTTTGGAGCATCCCTTTTCCGATGGCTTTTACTGCGCTCTTTGTGGCTGGACTTGAGCTCCCGGTCCTTCCTGGATTTCTCCTTGTGCGCTTTGGCTGAGCGGGACTCCTTGTTGCTACTCTTTGAGGACAGTGACTTGAGGTGCTCCTCACTCTCCAGAAGTCTCTTGGAGGATCCCGATATCCTCTCCTTGGTGGACCCGGACCTGCTGGATGCCTCCAGGCTCTTTTCCAACTTCCTCTCTTTTTCTGCCTGCTTGTTTTTCATCAGCTCACGAATGCGCTTGTGCTGGTGGTGCCGGTGCTTCTGTATCCTCTCACTCCTGTCCACTTTCCTTTCCTCATTCTCCCTCCTGTCCAGCTTGAGGGCCACATCATCCGAGAAGGTATCTGAATCTGAACTGATATCATCATACTCCACCAGCGGCTTGATCATTGCACCCAAGGGTGCCATTGTCTCCTGGGCTGCCATCGGTGACTCCTTGGAGTGCCTAGACTTATGCCTCTTGTGCCTGGAGGCCAGCCGGTGCCTCTCCTTGCTATTTGAACTCCTGCTGCCAGGTGCGTGCTGCGAGGACCCACCACCACCCCCATCCTTCTTGCCCCCATGTCTCTCTGGATTTGGCATTCCTTCTCCACTGTACTCGGGGGAGGAGGGGGGAAATCCTCCAAAATTCTCAAACTTCCTCAGCACCCGCTCCTCGCACCATTCACGCCAGCCTCAGCCCTCCCTGCTGCCAACAACCCCTCCTACATGGGGAGCGGGACAGGGAGCACGGCCCCAGAAGAGGTGAAAGAGGGGCCGGGGACAAGAACCAGGAGGGGAAAGGGCACCGGCCTCACCACCTCATCCGAGGGGCCCAGGACCAGAGGGTAGCGCCACCGTGGGGGTGCCCCGGGAAGGCGGGGCCTGTGCCCACGATCCCTCCCCACCCCTTCAGCACCGGGCGCCTGGGTCCCGCCACTTGGGATCCCTCAGCCAGAAGGCCCCCAGGGCACCGCCGCCACCCGCACCCCCCTGACCAGCCCGTCGCAACCTTCCGCTCACTTCCCAAAGCGAAACGGCTTCGCGTCCAAGGGGGGAGGGAGAGTCACTCGCCAACTCTCGCGAGACCGCTACTGCCGCCCCACTGGCTGTCCGTCAATCCCGCGAGACTTCGACAGTGGATGCGAGGGGAAGCGGGGAGGAGAAAGTGGCGCGTGTACGCCCTCTCGCGAGAGCTGGGCCACTTTTGTGCACACCGCTGGATGCTGCTCTCACCGACAGCTTCGAGTAAGATTTTTTGGGGGCGGGGGAAGCGGGTGTGCGTCAGCCTGCCCGTTCTTCAGCGCCGCAAAGCTTCTCACAGCACACCAACTCCGACTCCCCCCTGTTCTTCCTCTGGGATGAGTTTTAAAGCTGTTCGCGGAGTCGCTATTTGCCCTCACCCAAGTGGAACACGTTCACCGAAGCGGCCGGTACAGGGTCCTTGAAGGAAGGGGGGGGGGGGGGGAAGTGGATTCTGCCGGCAGTGCAGCCATGACTGGAGAGATGGCGATAGTTGGGATGGCGGCTGTTGGTGTTGCCACTGTTGTATGAGGCCACGCCCCAGACCACCGGTCTGCTGCTCAGACCACCAACTGGACCCGACGCCGGTACTGCGGGCCGCCCGTCCTCGCCAGCGGTATGAAGGCGGCACCGGGTGGTACTGAGGGTGAGTGCTGCCGGAGGAGTGCAGCTGGCGCTCGGGCTTCCCGCAGGCCCCATGAGGAGATGCGGGCTTGGTGTCGGGCCAGGGCTGAGGTGATATCCCGAAAAGTGATAGTAGGGCTGTGGCTTGGCTGGAGGGAGAGGTTCCCGTGGCCGGTGGGGCCATGCTGGGCTTTTTCTGAGACTGTGACTTGCTTACCCGGCCGGGCCTTGGAGTCTTCATGCTGTCTGTGGGGTGGTTGCATTTTTTTGAGGGAAATAAAAGCAAATATTTCTTAGAGGCTCCAACTTTGCTGAGAGTTGGAAGAACTGTCCCTGGTCTTAACGGGACCTTATCGATGTATGTAAATATCTGGAGGGAGGATGTAAAGCAAGGGGAGCTGCCTCGTTTCAGGTGTGACCCAGAGGCCATGGGCACAGAGGCTGTGGAGAAGTTTCTTGCTGAAAAAGGACATAAGAGTTTTGTTAGAAGCATGTTTGCACAATCCAAGCTTTCACACAGCTAGGTCAGCTTGACCTTGGGTGCATGCCAGGAGGAGACTGCCTGAAAACAGTGAGCAGTTGAGAAGAAGTAAAAGCAGGATATTTTTAACCACAGCTGTACTGAGATTTTGCTTAAACTTAAGAGTGTGAGCTTTAGCAATTAAGCAATTAGCTTGTGCCAAGTAGCATATTGCTTTGCAGATGCAACCAATTAATGTTATGTTACTATCACCTGCATTCTGTACTAATGTATAAATATCAGTGTGTATTACTAATAAATGAAAATTGACTCTACCTCAATGAGGATACGTCTTTGACTCCAGAAGCTCCTGCGCATCAGGAGGCTCCTCAGGAGCATCAGGAAATACTTTGGTTCTGAGGGTGTCCCAGCACTGATACAATGCCTAGGGCAGCGGTGGAGTTTCCTTCTTTGGAGAGGTACAAAAGCAACCCAGAAAACCTGTTGGTGTCCCTTCTTGAGCCAGGTGCCCTGCTGAGGCTCCAGCCTCCACTCTTCTGTGATTTAAATGCAGTTGAGAGGTTGTTGTCTTTTGGCCCAGCTAGCACAGCAGCACCACAACAGTCTCTCACTCTGTGCCCCCATTCACCCCCACCCTCGTTAGGATGGCAGAGGCCCCAGCAAAATGAGAGGAAAAAGATAAGCAAGGTTGTTGTGGATTGAGACAAGGGCAGGGAGGGCTCGCTGCCAATTACAGTTCTGGGCAAAACAGACTCCAGTACTCGACTGAGAGAGGAAAGTAGGAAAGTTTATTCTACAAGAAACAGAATGGAAGCAAAAAGAGAGCAGGATTATGAGAAAATGACAACTAGCACTTTAAGATCTCCCTCCCCCATCCCTCCTTTCTTCCTGGGCCCAGCTCACTGCTCCCCATATCTCTACCTCCTCCACAATCAATGGCTTGAGGGGGCAGGGAATGTGGTCAGTCTCTCACAGATGGGCTCTGCTGCTTCTCTCTTCTCAGATGAGGATGACTCCTGGCATTCTTCCCCTGCTCTGATATGGGGTCCCTTCCCCGGGACACAGTCCTTAATGAACTTCTCTGGTGTGGGTTCTTCCCAGCAGCTGCAGCTTCTGCCCATACAGGGTCCCTCACATGGGACACAGCCCTTGGTGAACATCTCTGACATGGATTCTTTGCCATGGTTGCAGTTTCTGCAGTTAGAGGGGGTCCCTCTCCCGGGACGTGGCCTCTTCTGGGCTGCCAATTATGGTTCTGGGCAAAACACTCCAGTACTCAACTGAGACAGGAAAGTTTATTCTACTGCCTACAAGAAACAGAACAGAACAAAATGCAAAGAGAGAGCAGGATGATGAGAAAATGACAACCGGCACTTTAAGATCTCCCTCCCCCATCCCTCCTTTCTTCCTGGGCTCAGTTCACTGCTCCCCATATCTCTACCTCCTCCCCAATCAATGGTTTGGGGGGGGGCAGGGAATGGGGGATATGCTCAGTCTCTCACAGATGGACTCTGCTGCTTCTCTCTTCTCAGATGAGGATAACACCTGGCATTCTTCCCCTGCTCCAACACGGGGTTCCCTCCCCTGGGACACAGTCCTTAATGAACTTCTCTGGTGTGGGTTCTTCCCAGCAGCTGCAGCTTCTGCCCATACAGGGTGCCTCACATGGGACATAGTCCTTGGTGAACACCTCTGGCATGGATTCTTTGCCACGGTTGCAGTTTCTGTAGATACAGGGTCCATCTCTCAGGCCAAGGCCTCTTCTGGGCATAAGTTTAATGAGCTGCTTTGTCATGGGTTCCTCTCCACAGTTACAGCCTCTGTGAACATGGGGTCCCTCCATTGGTACATGGCCTCCTCCAGCCATAGTCACTCTCCCCTGGCACGGGGTCTTTATCAAAATGAGTCACTGCCCTTGGTCCGGGGTTTTTAGCAAAATGAGTCTCTGCTGCTGATGCAGGGTCTTTAGCAAAATGCAAACAAATCTCAGCTTCACCAGTCCTCTCTGTAGAATGCAGGGGAGTCTCTGCTCCAGCACACCTCCTCCTCTCTTTAATCACTGACCTTGGAGTCTGCATGGTTGTTTCTCTCACTCTTCCCACTCCTTCTACCACCACCAGCCAGAGAAGAAGGAAGAAACAGGAAGAAGCCTCCTCTTCTGACTTCTTCTTAAAAAGTGATTATGGAGGCATCTAATTTGCTTAACCCCAGAAGTGGGCCTGGCTCAGAGCTGGGGAGAGCAACTTCTTACAGGAGCCATCTTTACAGCCCCTTCCCAGAAACAGTTTCATGTCAAACCATGACGGAGGTATAAAGTGTCTGACAATGTCTAGCAAACATTTCTTTCTTCTGCTTGGATTCATTCAGGTCAGTTTTAGGTCTGTGAACTGTACATATATAAAAAACAAAAACTCATGAAATCTGCAGGAGGGGGCTTAAAGGGTTGTGTGCCATGGCAATTGAAATGTCATAGATATCTGTTTGCTTTGGACTTACAGTGCCAGTGGTGAGGTTTGTTTTGGCAGTGGTGTTCGCTGGGCTTTGACAAATGCAAGTGTAGAAAAAGCTATCTCTTAGCAAAACCAGACAAAATTATAGTATTCCCGAAACCTGCGTTCTCTTTGGGCATGTGTCTGACTAGAGAGTAGGGGGAAAAAATTAACCATTTCACTTTCAAACTTTTTGGGCTAGACTATGTAACACTAGTTTTCTTCTTTGTCACTGTTCATGTATCCCACCTTTTCTTTCTTCAGGAAGATATCATTCCTAGCAGTGGAACCTCCTAAAATATATACAAAGCTTGTATAATCACAGGTAGTAAATGGGAGTCTATGGGATCTGAGAGGTGTTTTGCAAAGGCTCAAGAGTTTCCAAGTTGGTAGAGATCCATTACCCTTTTTGTCATCTACTGCTTTGTTATCTCCCAGTGCAGAGCTGTACCCTGGTTCTAGAGCAGCACCAAGGAGACACCAGCCCTTGGGTTTCAAGCTAGCATAAGGTCAGAGTATGTCTGTTTAGAGAGTTTGTGACAACTGGCAACTGGACCATTTGGTTGAGTTTTTCAGTGGTAGAAGAGTCTGTGAAGATCTTTATTGTACAAGAGGTTGCATAGTTGGAAGGGGAATCCAGGAAACAAAGCTTGACCTCACTTCTTTAGCACGATGTTTTCAACACTCTTTGTTTCCTGTCCTGGGGAAAGTTCATCTCCTGACCATGCTGTTGGATCTTCAGAAAGTGTCCTGATGTATTCCTGTCATGGCAGAACTTAACCTGATAGGGCCACGTGATTCAGAGTCCACGCAGAAAGGGAGCTCAGCTTTTCCCAACCCTTAAGCATAAAATGCCCTTAAGCATTTTATGTCTCTTTAAGGATTTGATAGCTTGTGATATGTCCTTAACATTTCTTAAAGTTAAGATCTAGGTCACAGGGATAAATCATCAGCAAAAATGGTTTCTGAAATCATGTTTAGCTTAAAGGTGGAAAGAGTTCTTGTTACAACTGCTAAGCTGTTTTATTTATAAAACTGCAAATATAATCTCATTCTTGTTTCTGAATATTCCCCTGTCTTATGGAAGCAGAGAAGCTGAATGAGTACCCTCTTAGAAAGACTTCATGCAAAGTACAACCAAAACAGACCTTGGGCAGAAACCATGAAGTTAGTCTGTCAAGTCATGGTAAGAATTGTTATAATCTCAGCAGGAGGGTTTCTGAAGTTTCTTTATTCGTGATTTTGTTGGTGATTTGTTAGATGTGAGGCATGCTGTTTCTCACACCCTACAGTGTGCAGAAGGGGAGTGATGTCTGTACCACTTCTGTCTGGTGTGCCTTTACCTTCCCCAATTACAGCCTCTCCCTCTACAGCCGAATTGATGTGGGGCAGCTGTCAGCTCAGTGCCAGCAAAATGGTCAAACTTGTGGTTTCAGCCAGTGCTGAGAAGCCCAAACCATTCTGCCACTTGCTGTTTCAAGGTGTTGTGTTTTGTAAAGCAATTTCAGTGATGCTCAAAACTTCATGTGGCTTAGTCAAATGTGGGATTGAAATAGTGGTCTCTGGGTCTGTGGAAGGAGGAACAAGAAGTGTGGGAAGATACATCAAAGGCTTCTGCATATCTTCTGGTGTTAAAAGTTTGCCGGTCTCATTATTTCTCTGTTGTCTCTTTTATAACTCTTAGCTTATGCCTATTAAAAGTTGCTACAGTCTGTTCTTCCAGATGAGCAAGTTGCTTAAAAGAAAATAAATCAGTTTCAGGCCTGCCTTTGTTACCTGCTTCCAAAAGGGATACTGTTCTCCTATATGAATCAAACTGAGGATGTAATTTTGGGATGAAATCTAATCTGCTTTTAATTACCTCAGTAAACTTCGCTTGGATGAACAAAAGTTGCAATAATTCCCTCTTACTGAGTGATACGCAAAAATGATGTTTTTCTTCTTTTCTCTGCCTAAGGAAAAGCAAGTTGGGATGAACTCGGGGACACCAACATCTCGTAAGCTGTTTGGAGACTTTGCAGAAGACATTAAAAGGTTGGTACAGTCCGAGTGTTGCTTTATGAACTGCTTAACAGTGATGTGCAGTGGAAATACTCCAAATCATAAAAGCAAGCAAGGTTGTTGCTAGTACCTTTCACTGTGTTCCTAGCACACATGTGCTCACGTTTACAGAATCCCAGACTGGTGGGGTTGGAAGGGCCCTCCAGAGCTCATCCAGCCCAACTCCCTGCTAAAGCAGGTTCCCCTCGATCAGGGGGCACAGGAACGTGTCCAGGTAGGTTTGGAAACCTCCCAAGAAGGAGACTCTACACCCTCCCTGGGCAGCCTGTACCAGGATCCCTCACCTCAACACCAAAAAAGTTTCTCCTCACGTTCTAGTGGAGATTCCCGTGTTCTCCAGCTCACGTCAGTTACCCTTTGTCGTGTCACTGGCCACTACAGAACAAACACTGACCCCATCCTCTCAACACCCACCCTTTAGGGGTTTCTCAGCATTGATGAGGTCCTCTCAGCCTTCTCCAGGTTAAACAGCCACAGATCCCGCAGCCTTTCCTCCTCAGAGAGATGTTCCAGTGCTCTGATCAGCCCTTTGCTGACCTTCCTCCACTTCCCTGTCTCTCTTGAGCTGGGAGCCCAGAACTGGACACAGGACTCCAGA
This sequence comes from Colius striatus, assembly GCF_028858725.1. Lineage (NCBI taxonomy): Eukaryota > Metazoa > Chordata > Aves > Coliiformes > Coliidae > Colius > Colius striatus. Next base: position 22,076,630 of record NC_084789.1, on the reverse strand, counting down.
TGAGGACTCACCAGGGCAGAGTAGAGAGGGAGAACTTCCCTTGACCTGCTGCCCACACTCTTCTTACACACTTTAATCTCTGTGCCAGTCAGGACCATTCCAGACTGCCTGTGTTAACTTTATCCTAAGTGCCTAATACCTGAATTCCCTTTGCAGAAGAAAATCCATTCTCTGCACTTCTGAGAACATTTTTTTTTCTCTGTGCAAATTGTTCTGCCTGTATTTTGAGTGCAGATGATGTGTATAGTTGCACGTGTAAAGGTGTGAGCAGACGTAGGAGGGAGTAATGAGTTGAGATTGGTTTTAATACTGATGTCTTATTCCTGGAGAAATGTAGAATCATTTCACTAAGCCATGTTTTTTATTCTCCATCAAGTATCTTCTCTGCCTGCCATGACAGATCGCTTGGAATCTATAGCTAGACAAAATGGATAGGTCTTCTGTATCTTATGGCCTTTTCCTGCTTATCTGTATATGTCATAATCTCAGTGCTGGGTTTTGTGTGCATCTCATAGCAAGTTCTATTTTGTTTTGTATGTAAGCCTTGGATCTCATCTTAGTGCAAATGGCACTGAATGTTACATCACCTCAGACATGTTCTATGTGGAAGTCCAGCTAAACCCCACATGGCTGCTGTGTGATGTCAAGGTGGCTCACCATGGAGAAAACCCTGTGGTATGTATTACCAACAACATTGAAGGCAATGCCTTTGTGGTTTTGGAATTGCCGTTTTGACTCCCTTTTGTTTGAGCAGAGGAAATGGATTATATGGAATGTTCTGCCAGATTTAGTAGCCCATTCTCATGGGTTAATCTGATTGATGCAGTGTATGTGTGCAAGGACCGTTTTACTAATTGTGTGAGCCGACACAGGCAGGACACAGGAACAATCAGAGAACCACAGATAAAATGCCAAGAGCAAATCTCTAAAGGTCCCTTACAACCCCTACCATTCTATGACTCTATTCTCATTACCTCACAGTCCAGGGGTTCTCTGAAACTGCACTCAGGCAGAGGCACGTAAGTGGGGATGCAGCACCGCAGAGATCGGACCTGCCAGCAGCAGAGCAGAAAAGCAAAGACCTCAAATCTGATGCTTTTCTCCTATAAATCAGGGTTTGGTTTTCAGGTGTAATTTTCCACTGTGCTTTGATCCTTCCCCCAGCAAGGCAGGAATCTCGAGAATGTCTGATAGGTGCCTTTGAGTCCATCGCAGGCCTGTGTTATCTAAACAAGGATGTTCTACTTGCCAAGCACACAGGGCTAAGCAACAGTTAGCATTGTTGATACCTGTGTTTTTGACACTTCTCATGGTTTGACATGACAGCCTTTTCTGATAAGGGGGAAGGGGCTGTAAAGATGGCTCCTGTAAGAAGTTGCTCACAACTCTCACCAGCTCTGAGCCAGACCCACTTCTGGGGCTGAGCCAATTAGACACCTCCACGATCACTTTTTAAGAAGAAGCAGCAACTGAAAGAGGAGGCTTCTTCCTGTTTCTTCCTTCTTCTGTCCCTTCTTCTTCTGCTGGTGGTGGTGGAAGGAGTGGGAAGAGTGAAACAACCATGCGGACTCCAAGGTCAGTGATGAAAGAGAGGAGGAGGTGTGCTGGAGCAGAGACTCCCCTGCATTCTACAGAGAGAACTGGTGTAGCTGAGATTTGTTTGCATTTTGTTAAAGATGCCACATCAAGGGCAGAGACTCATTTTGATAAAGAAGACCCCGTGCCAGGGGCAGTGACTGGCCGGAAGAGGCCATGTCCCGTGGGGGAGACCCAATATCCACAACTGTAACTGTGGGGAGGAACCCATGACAAAGCAGCTCATTAAACTTATGCCCAGAAGAGGCCTTGGCCTGAGAGATGGACCCTGTATCTGCAGAAACTGCAACCGTGGCGAAGAATCCACATCAGAGATGTTCACCAAGGACTATGTCCCATGTGAGGCACCCTGTATGGGCAGAAGCTGCAGCTGCTGGGAAGAACCCACACCAGAGAAGTTCATTAAGGACTGTGTCCCGGGGGAGGGAACCCCGTGTTGGAGCAGGGGAAGAATGCCAGGTGTTATCCTCATCTGAGAAGAGAGAAGCAGCAGAGTCCATCTGTGAGAGACTGAGCACATCCCCCATTCCCTGCCCCCCCCCAAACCATTGATTGGGGAGGAGGTAGAGATATGGGGAGCAGTGAGCTGGGCCCAGGAAGAAAGGAGGGATGGGGGAGGGAGATCTTAAAGTGCTGGTTGTCATTTTCTCATAATCCTGCTCTCTTTTTGCTTCCATTCTGTTTCTTGTAGAATAAACTTTCCTACTTTCCTCTCTCAGTCGAGTACTGGAGTCTGTTTTGCCCAGAACTGTAATTGGCAGCGAGCCCTCCCTGCCCTTGTCTCAGTCCACAACAACCTTGCTTATCTTTTTCCTCCCATTTTGCTGGGGCCTCTGCCATCCTAACAAGGGTGGGGATGGATGGGGAGCACGAAGCGAGGGACTGTTGTGGTGCTTCTGTGCTAGCTGGGCCAAACCATGACAACACTCCAGCTGCAGGTCAGTTGAGCACGTTTACAGTCCTACTGGCCAACCTGCCGTTATGTTCCCACACTAATCTCTCTTTTTCTCTTGAAAACAATGTTATTTGAGGAAGTTATTGCTGTGTTTCTGAAAATCTTAATTCTTGTGGAAGGATGGAGAAATTAATCTTATAGAATTTAGATCTGTGCATGGAAAATACTAAATGCTGAAAGAAAATGCCTTCTCTTCTGCACATGCATGAGTTTGAGCTTTGTATTTACATTGGCCTAGCCCCTCTTTTGAAACTAGACCATCTTAAATAACTCTATATATGATCATAGATTCAGCCTAAGGCTTCACAATTTGAAAAGTTTTATTTCAAAAAAGTTATTTAAGTGGAAATATCATTGCTTGAATTATTCTCAGAGAGGTTTCATGAGCAGAACTAGAACCAGAGCAGTGTGTAGTTGTGAGCATTGTGTTGCTTCTCCAGAAAAGCTGATTCTCAGAAATTTTATTGTCCTAATATTTTACAGTTACTGTGCTGCACAAAGTCTGAAATTGCTGCATTCAACATTGATATCATTGTATGTTATTTCCTTTTCAGAGTTGTCCAGAACTGGTGCAACATCTGAGGTGAGCAGCAAGAGGTTTTTTGTAGTATTTTTTGACAGGCCTCTTTTGGAGTATTGGTCTGATGCTATTTTTATGTATGGAAATGCAAAATATTTCATACTTGTTCCTTCCCCACAAAGTCTCTCTACTTCTCCAAGGCATTTTCTTGCTTGGTTCAGATACTTGTGATGCTGATTGCTGTGCGTGGTGTCTTGGAAGCCATACCACAGCATCCTTCAGAATCATTAAAGGTGGATCATTTGAAGAACACATTTTTGTAGCTTTCATGTAGCAGAAGTATTTTCTTAAGTGGCTTAGTGTCTGTATGAATAGAATTTTTAAAAACAAAACCTCACCTCTTACAAATTTGAGTACATCACCTTTTCTCCCTCTTCTTTTCAGAGAGAAAAATTTTGATGAATTTTCTAAGCATTTAAGGAGGCTTGTGAACCTGTATAAATTGCCAGGAGATAAGTAAGTCTAGATTATATTTATTTACATCATCATATGTAAAATTAAACAAATCTCCAAGCCTTTTAGCTCTGTGCTTAAGTTTTCTTGGTGTGTGATCCTACTGACTTCATCACTATGGCTTGCATGTGTGCATAGTGGGTAGGGAGGATTTAATGTGAAGTAGTAACACAGAATGAAAAGTTACAATTTCTCAATACTTGATCTGAAGGGAAGTGCTGCAGCTTGTAAGCTAGCAGTTGTGAGAATTGTATTTCATTGCACGGTTCTTTTCAGTGTTTCTTACATTGTTTTGTTGTGGGTTTTTTTTTCCCTAGCAAACTTAAAATGAAAATGTACTTAGCTCTGCAGTCCTTAGAGCTGGATCTCTCAAAAATGGTAAGGAAGTATTGGTAAGGACCTCTTCATGATTTGTTGTTGGTTTGTTTTTACTCAGTAAATCTGTACCATGTTGACTGATTCTGATCATGCCAAGTACTGTATATCCAGGAGTGTCACATTGATGCCTGTATAGTCTGATGTTATTGCTAAGAAGTACAATGCTGAGGCTATAGAAGGCCTGTCCTAGCAGAGGAATTATATAGATATAAAAAATATATAATTATAATATATGTTCTTAATAGAAACTATACATAATAAATAATATATACATTATATGTTATGATAGATATATATTAAAATTGCTTGGAGCTTTCTGAGCAATTTTATTTTTAATTGCAGAATTCAACTGAAAGTTGAGTTGGGAAGGTAAAAAGTTTGTAACGAGATAAATTAGTGGGAACGTGTTTTACAGTAAGAAACATTTGTCAGTTTTTCACTGCTGCGGATTCAGTGGATGAACCATCTGTGCTGTAGAGTGTAAAGTAGCTTTTGTTTTGCCAATAACAATGTGAATCTTTAGATTGCTGCCTCCGTGTGACTGAGAAGTGTATATGTTGAGCTGAAATCTTAAAGTGCCATCAGTACTTGCATTTTGGCTCCAGGTGTGACTCTGACTTGTTACAGACCTATGATTGCCTCTCTTGCAGGCAAGCCACCAATGCAAATCCCCTCAACAAGATTCTTCATGACAGTGTTGTCTATCTCACCCCCAGGAGTGGAGGTATCTTTGATTAACAGTTAAGAAAAACCAAACAAACCCTTTCTTTCTTCCTCTTTATGGACATTATTTTGCCATCAACTGATGACAGTAATGGAAAATACTAATCAGACTGAAAGAGAGATAAGGTGGTTGAGTAGTTGTGAGTCCCACGTGATTCAGAGAGTCAACTTTTCTTTCCAAAGCCACACACTTTTATGTCAGATGACCATGTCTGTGTCTTTTGACAGCAGAGAAACAACTCATTCAAGGTGCACTGGTAACTGCACAGGATGTGCTGTGTTACAGTGCAAATATTGTGTGATTCCAGGGATTAGGAGTGATCAAGTTAACTTCTGTTGTGAGGGTACCTGTTCAAAAGCTTCTCTCCCACGGGTTTCCTGATGAATCTCAAGTATTACATCTCACCTTATGATTTATATGAAGATGGCACTGGAGCCTCTGTTATTTTGCATGAGAAGAATGGTAGGTCAACTTTAGAAGCTAGTGTGGACTACTGCTGCTTGAAGGAGAGGAGAAAGCAGAATTCCAACAGTCTGTCTCCCCTCTGCTGTTGCCCTTGTAATACAGGAATCACAAGTTGGCTTGCAGAGGACAGGTTTTGTAAGCCCATGTGCAAATGCTGGCTCAGTTGACCATTTTCTCAAACCTTGTGGCTTTTCTGGAGTCTGAAGTGAACTGCTACCAGGGGTGACAGTCTGCAGACAGAGCCTTTTTCCTTAGATTGAATTTCATTGTTAACATGGGATTTACTTTATTGTGGAAAGGCTTGCGTCTCTGTCATCTTACTGGAAGATTGGTTTTTATGCACGTAGACATCTGTCTCTCCCTAAAATGAGAAAACCCAAGCAAAATTGAGGCAGGTCTCGGGGAAGAAGAGGGTGAAATTCTCCAAAATCATTATTTGTTTTGCTTTGTAAAGAGTATGCTACAAATTTGCAAATGCATTTGGAATGTGTTTTAATGATTATGCAATCAGTCTACCTTGCAAGAAAAAAACAGTGTTAGGCAGCACAACTAGTTTGGCTGTTGGTCATTTAGTGATAAAGGTGAATGCTGTGACAACTGCCTTGTGTAAACTGTTTCCACCATAGTGATATTTAATTCATAAAACTTGCCTTGTTTTTTTTCATCAGCTTATGTTGTTGGGGTTTTCTTCCTTTCCTCCTCTTGCAGTTCCTCGGTCTTTGGGTATGAATGTGTTGGTAACAATTGAGGGAACTATGGCGATGTACAAACTTCCGATTGCACCGCTGATTATAGGCTCTCATCCAGTTGACAGCAAAGGGTAAGGCATGTGCCTGCCAGGCCTTTCTCAGCAGCCTTGTTTAGACACAAATTCAACACAGTCCTGCACTGAAGTCAGCATGGGGAGATGGCTGCAAGATATCATGGCATTATATAAAGCATTTATGTACTGTCTTTAGACCAAGATATACCTATGTCAGGCATGTGACATGGAACAACTCATCCTGACTGTTATCACTGAACATATGAAGGATAAGATGGTTATCAGGGAGAGTCAACATGGCTTCACCAAGGGGAAATCCTGTTTGACTAACCTGATAGCCTTCTATGAGGGCATAACCGGCTGGCTAGATGAGGGGAGAGCAGCAGATGTCATCTACCTTGACTTCAGCAAGGCTTTTGACACTGTCTCCCATAACATCCTCATCAGAAAGCTCAGGCAGTGTGGCTTGGATGAGTGGACAGTGAGGTGGATCGAGAGCTGACTGAATGACAGAGCCCAGAGGGTGGTGATCAATGTCACAGAATCGAGTTGGAGACCTGTGGCCAGTGGAGTTCCACAGGGATCGGTTCTGGGGCCAGTCTTGTTCAACATCTTCATCAACGACCTGGATGAGGGGACAGAGTGTACCCTCAGCAAATTCACTGATGACACCAAACTGGGAGGACTGGCTGATTCCCCTGAAGGCTGTGCTGCCATTCAGTGAGATCTCAACCGCCTTGAGAGTTGGGCAGAGAGGAACCTCATGAGGTTCAACAAGGACAAGGGCAGAGTCATGCATCTGGGAAGGAACAACCCCATGCACCAGTACAGGCTGGGGGTCGAACTGCTGAAGAGAAGCTCTGCAGAGAGAGACCTGGGAGTCCTGATTGATAATAAACTAAATATGAGCCAGCAATGTGCCCTCGTGGCCAAGAAGGCCAATGGCATCCTGGGATGCATCAAGAAGGGTGTAGCCAGCAGGTTGAGGGAGGTTCTTCTCCCCCTCTACTCTGCCCTGGTGAGGCCTCATCTGGTGTCCTGTGTCCAGTTCTGGGCTCCTCAGCTCAAGAGGGACAGGGAACTTCTGGAGAGAGTCCAGCACAGGGCCACCAAGATGATCAGGGGACTGGAACATCTTTCATATGAGGAAAGACTGTGGGAACTGGGGCTGTTTAGTCTGGAGAAGAGGAGACTGAGGGGAGATCTTATTAACATTTATAAATATCTAAAGGGTGGGTGTCAGGAGGTTGGGACATCCATTTTTTCTATAGTATATAGTAACAGGACAAGGGGTAATGGGATGAAGCTGGAACACAAAAAGTTCCACTTAAACATAAGAAAAAACTCTTTCACTGTTCAGGTGAGGGAGCAGTGGCACAGGCTGCCCAGAGGGGTTGTGGAGTCTCCTTCCTTGGAGGTCTTCAAGACCCGCCTGAACATGTTCCTATGCAACCTGATCTAGGTGAACCTGCTTCTGCAGGGGATTGGACTAGATGATCTCTAAAGGTCCCTTCCAACCCCTACCATTCTATGATTCAAGAAGGTACAACGATCTGTTTGTATTTGAGCAAACTGTAAATCCTGTGTCTGGCGCTCATAGCAGAAGCCAGAGTCATTCACTGCATCTAATAAGATCTTCTATCAACCCAATGTTTCAGAACTCCATCTTTCTCGTCAGTCACCAGTGCCAACAGCGTGGACTTACCAGCTTGTTTCTTCCTGAAGTTCCCACATCCCATTCCAGTGTCTCAAACTTTCATTCAGAAACTTCAGGCCTGCACAGGTGGGTGGCAGATCTGTCAGACAGGTACTCCCCAGGTTTTAAACAAACTGCCTCTGAGTTAAAAGGTGCCAGAGAAGTTATTAAAGGTTTTGTGCTATTTTCAGTAAAACCTGGATAGATTTCTTTTACTGCCCCACCATCTCTTCCTGGCTCCCTGGTGCTCCCGTTCTGGGCCATCTTCTTCCCTCAGGTATTCCACTGTTTGTCACCCCACCAATGTTTGTACCCTTGTATGAGCTGATCACACAGTTTGAATTATCCAAGGAGGCTGATCCTCTACCTTTAAACCACAATATGCACTTCTATGCAGTAAGTACATTGTTACAACCAGGGTGTTGTAGATGAGAAGTTTGGGATTTTTCATATGTTCCGAGTATCTTTCAAGTGGGATAAAGGAAACTGGTACAACATTTCTTCACAGGCAAAAACTAGTCTATCTGAGCATTGGAATTCAGAATATAGGTAATGAAAAATCTGTTGCTGTTGGGAGTGCAGCTGCAGGAGTGACAGCAGAGGTATGGGACTGAGCCTTCCCAGATTCTGGCCCTTCCTCTTGTTCAGGCTGCAATATGTGACTGAACAAATCACATTGCTTTGTGAGAAATCCTTCTTAAATGTGTCAATGACAGATCTCCTGTTCATGTCAGAGGGTTTGTCTTTGCCTCAGAAGTGATGCCATACTGTGTGAAACTGTTTTAGTGGGGACAGTGAATGCTGTTTGGCAGTACTACTTCTGAGGAGCTGAAATAATGATTTACTTGTTCAGATTGAAAGGAATATGTCTTTGTTTTTTGTCATTTTCAGCCAGAAGGGTGACTGGATATCACTTGGATCTGGGGCCTGCTTTTTCCTTCCTAGATGTCTGTTATTGCCTTGTACCCAGCAGTAACTAAAGTAAAGCAGAAATTGTTTTGTCGGGCTCTTCCAGGACAGCAGCACTGTTACTTTCTGAACAAAGATGCTCCTCTGCCAGATGGAAGAAGCCTTCAAGGAACTATGATTAGCAAAATTGCCTTCCAGCACCCTGGATAGGTTCCCCTCGTCCTCAATTTGATCAGACATCAGGTGGCCTACAACATGCTGATTGGCAGCTGTGTCAAGCGAACATTTTTAAAAGAAGGTGGGTCTCTCATCAAGTGGGATATAATGTGTGGATAATTAGAAACCCTGGGTGATTTTCCATGTGTAGAAATAAGAAATGAGGCCCATGCTTCTCCCCTGTTGTGTTTTTTGTGGGTTGGTTTGTTTGTTTTCCTTCTATATGGGGGCACTGAGCTGGTGCCTCTGGTTCATCTCCTGTGTTCCCTGATTTAACAGTTCCCATGTCTTTCAGATTCTCCTGGGATCCTGCAGTTTGAAGTTTGTCCTCTCTCTGACTCCTGTTTTAGCATCTCCTTTCAGCATCCTGTGAATGACTCCCTGGTGTGTGAATGACTCCCTGGTGTGTGAATGACTCCCTGGTGTGTGGTAAGTGGACTCAGTAAAAGCACAACCATGTTTCTGGGAAGGAATACGGGCAGGGTTTTTTTCCACTGGAACCAGGTTTTTGATCTCTTCCAAATGCCTTCTCTCTTTTAGTGGTAATAGATGTGCAAGACACTAGTCATGTGAACTGCAAACTGTACAAAGGGCTGTCTGATGCTCTTATCTGCACAGATGACTTCATTGCTGTTCTGGTTTAGCAAGGAGCAGCTTTTGGCTTAGTAACAGGGGGAGCGGATTGCAGTGAAGACTCGGTAAAGAGTTTGCGGACTCTCCCCTGGCTCCTGGGTTCACACCCACCTCCGGCCCGGCTGGGCCAATCTGGCGCCTCTGCGATCACTATTTAGGGGACGGGAATTTGAAATGCGAGGCAGGAGGTGTAAGAGTGATACAAGATGGAGGCGACCACGCGGACCCTTCAGCCAGAGAAGGAGGAAGGAAGGAGAAGCAATAGACCAGAGACTCTTCGGCAAGCTGTGGCGAGAATGCAAGCTGTGCCCCTGCAACCTATGGAGATCCATGGCAGGACTGAGAGTTACCAGCAGCTCCATGTGAGTGAACCCGGACGGACGAGGGACTGTGTGGGGAGACGGCCATGGCCCAGGCCGTGTTGGAGAGCCTGCACGTCACAGAGCAGCCCCACACGAGAGGCAGAGAGGAGCTGCAGCCTTTGGAATAAGTGCGTGTCGGAGCAGCCCGTGCTGTGTGTGTGAGTTACCCCACGGACTTGCAGGGAGGACTGGTGTGGAGTTCACCCATCCTGAGGAGGGACAAATGGCAGAAGCTATGGGGAACAGACTAACTGAAACCCCCACTGCCTGCCCCCCCCCCCCCCCCCCGAACCGTTGGGGGAGGGAGGGACAGGCTCTGAGCCCGGGAAGAGGGGAGGTGTGGCAAGAAGGTGTTCTTAAAAAGGCTGGTTGGACTCTTCATTGATGTATTACTCTGTGTTGTTTCATTTTGGTTATGTTTTGGGTTTTTGGGGGTATGTTTTAGTTGATGTTGCATTAAATTATTTTTCTGTTTTCTTCCCCAAACCAAGTAGCCCTGGTCTGTTTTGTCCTGAACGTTAAGCGGCAATTAAGCTCTCCCTGCCCTTGAGCAATTCTCAGCCTCTTCTGTACTTTGGACAGGTCTTTGTTCCCTGATGGGCCTAAACCACGACAATTGCCAAAGTTGTTCAAAGGTAAGCTGGATTGGTTTTGTGCTACCATACACTCCAAATCATACAGGTGAACACTGTGTCTAGCTCACATTTATCCTAGTGGCTTTGGAGCCCTTATGTCTGTGGGTGAGTTTTGGTAGGGGTTGTTTGGAGGAGGGGGAAAGCTCAGAGCCTTGTTGAAGATTCCATTCCAGATGTTGAACCATAGCTATTTATTTTTGGGTGTATGTTTTTTCTGCCTTCTCCTGTGGTTGGTTGCTTTCTGTGTCTGGTAAAATGTGGAAGTGCTCCCCTGCAGTTTGCCATGTACACACAGGCCTTTCATCAAGGTTCCTCTGCCCCAGCCACCATTCAGAACAGCAGAGTGTTCAGAGGACACAGCACAGACCTTTTGAGTGAGAATAGCTGTGTGTTTTTTTTCTTTCAGAACATTACCAGCATGTCATCCTTGAATAGAATGTGGCATTATCAGTTTTGCAGAGTCAGAGTAACAACCAGATTGCATCCTGTGCTTTAACTACAAGATCGTGATCTGTCAGCTAATAGTTATTAGTGTTAATTGATTGATTAATTCTTCCTTTGTGATTGCGGGACAATGCATAAAGGCATGGTTGTCTTGTGGCTGGATAAGTGTGAAATCAAGCAGAACAGCAGGGCATTTAAAGAGCCTGGACCTGTTGTTCTCTTGTGCCTGAGAGCCTTATTGCTTGCTTTATGTCCAATGGGAATCATTAAAACTTCATCTTCAGTGAATGTTACTGTAGGGCAGCAGAATGCAGGATAGCCTCTTTGCCTTGTGTCTTGCAGATGTATGTCCATTCCTGTCACCATGAGAGCAATTTGTAGAAAAGCAGAAACGATTCAAGCAGACACACCAGCCTTATCCCTCATTGCAGAGACAGTAGAAGACATGGTGAAGAAAAATCTTCCCCCAGCCAGCAGCCCAGGGTATGGCATGACCACAGGCAGCAACCCAATGAGTGGTGCCACTACCCCAACAAACACTTTTTCTGGGGGGCCCATCACTACTTTGTTTAACATGAGCATAAGCATGAAAGAGAGGCATGACTCAGTGGGCCATGGGGAGGACTTCAACAAAGTGTCTCAGAACCCTATTCTCACTAGTTTGTTGCAGATCACAGGGAATGTGGGATCAACCCTTGGCTCAAGTCCAACCCTTCCCCATCAGACACCACCACCAGTATCCTCACCAGCATGCAACACCAAGAACCACCCCATGCTCGTGAACCTTCTTAAAGAGAATCCTCCTCAGGATTTCTCCACTCTGTATGGGAGCAGCCCTCTCGAAAAGCAGAACTCTTCCTCTGACTCCTCTAGAATGGAAATGGGCCCTGGGGGGAATAAGCAAAAGAAAAAAAAAATCCTGCCTGCCGACAAGCCCAAACATCAGACTAAGGATGATTTCCAGAGGGAGCTCTTTTCAGTGGATGTTGACTCCCAGAACCCCATTTTTGATGTGAACGTGACCGCTGATACTCTGGACACCCCCCATATTACTCCAGCGCCCAGCCAGTGCAGCACTCCTCCCACTACCTACCCACAGCCCTGTCCTGGTTTGAGGCAGGACACAGTTAATTCCCGTGAGGAACCAGGAAAGGGCACAGCCTGAACAGTTGACCCAGACTGGCCAGCAGGTATTCGATACCATCCTAACATCATGCCCAGTGTATAGGTGGGGGCTGGCCGGAAGAAGCTCTCTTCCGGGGTCGCGGGCTCTCGGTCGCCGGTCCGGAGCGGTCGCTTACGTCGGGTCCCGGGTGGTGAGCAAGTGCATCACTCACCAGTTTTCTTTGTAATATTCCCTTGTCTTTGTTATAGTTGTTCCTCTTCAATTTTCCCCAGTAAACTGTTATTATTTCAACTTACGCGGGCTCTTTTACTTTTTTTTTTCTCCCTCTCCGATCCCCTCCACATTCTGTCTGGAGGGGGAGGAGTCGCGGTTTTCTTCCCCTTTGCTCTGGCTGGGCAAAACCACGACATTAATTGGTGCTACTGCACTGGATGGGATTGGCTTATGATATGATTTTGTCACGGGTTATTAAGTTGGGTTGGAATGTGTACATGGCTTTTCTGTCTCTTCCACATTTTCTCCTAGAACTTAATAATGGCACTCAATTTATGGGAAAACCTGACATGTTTAATTCCTCCCACTGTGTTACTTACCCTCATTTCTTCAAGGTGCTTCTAATGGATTCTAACAATAATACTTGGAATGTTCTAATTACCATGTTCATATTATTTTCCCTTGTTTTCACCTCGGCTTGGATTGTAATTTTTTTTTTTTGAGAGCTGTGAGGAGAGGCATACAGAATATGGACAGGTGTCCAGGGAGCTTTTTACCTGTAAAGATTTGGAGAACACATCAACCCATTCCTAACTCAGCTGTGCCAGAACCAGTTGCTGTTCCAACTTCAGCAGTGGATGTTGCAGTTGCAGCTGTGAACACTCATACCCAGACTGCTGACACCGTTGCTGTTACCACTGTGGACACTCATACCCAGACTGTGAATATTGTTGTTGTGTCCACTCAGACTGCTGCTACAACTGTGGATGCTCAAACCCAGACTGTTGCTGTTACAACTGCGGCCACTCAAACTGAGGCAACTGATACAATTGCTGTTGAATCAGAGTATCAATTTGTGCCAGTATCAGTTGCTCCTGTACAGAAAAAGAAATACACAAAAAAACCCAGTTTGCAGCACTAAGGATGAAGATGAACAAGGGATATCACAGAGGGAAGAAGAGTTGGAGCCAGAGATAATCAGCCGGTCCTTGTCCCTGAGTGAACTGCGAGATGTGTGGAAAGACTACAGCCGTCGCCCAGGTGAGCACATTATCACCTGGATGCTCCGATGCTGGGAAAATGGAGCCCACAGTTTGGACTTAGAGGGCAAGGAAGCCAGGGAATTGGGCTCCTTGTCCCGGGACGGGGGCACTGATAAGAATCCATTTGTATTTCTGGAGTGACAGGGGGATCTCAACAGCTATCTGTATTAGAAGCTGAAGTGAGTCTGACTGGGACAAATTGGCACAAGCATCCCATTGCGACAGGCCCCAAAGCTCCATGCATCTTAGGCATAGATTATCTTAAGAGAGGGTATTTTAAGGACCTAAAAGGATACAGGTGGGCCTTTGGTGTGGCTGCAGTGGAGGCAGAAGAGATTGAACAATTATCCAGCATGCCTGGCCTTTCAGAGGACCCATCTGTTGTGGGGTTGCTGAAGGTTGAGGAGCAACAGGTACCAATTGCAACCACAACAGTGCACCGTCGGCAATACCGCACCAACAGGGACTCTGTGATTCCCATTCATAAGTTGATTTGCCAACTGGAGAGCCAAGGGGTGATCAGCAAAACTCACTCACCCTTTAACAGCCCTATATGGCCAGTACAAAAGTCTACTGGAGAGTGGAGACTGACAGTAGACTATCGTGGCCTGAATGAAGTCACGCCACCGCTGAGCGCAGCTGTGCCAGACATGTTGGAACTCCAATATGAACTGGAGTCCAAGGCAACCAAATGGTATGCCACCATTGATATTGCCAATGCATTCTTCTCAATCCCTTTAGCAAAAGAGTGCAGGCCTCAGTTTGCTTTCACTTGGAGAGGGGTGCAGTATACTTGGAATCGACTGCCCCAGGGGTGGAAACACAGCCCCACCATTTGCCATGGACTGATCCAGGCCACACTGGAGGAGGGTGAGGCCCCAGAACATCTGCAATACATTGATGATATTGTGGTGTGGGGTGACTCAGCAGTGGAAGTCCTTGATAAAGAAAATAATTAAAATCCTTCTAAAGGCTGGCTTTGCCATTAAACGCAGTAAAGTCAAAGGACCTGCACAGGAGATCCAGTTTTTAGGAGTAAAATGGCAGGATGGACGTCGTCATATTCCAATAGAGGTGATAAACAAGATTGCAGCCATGTCTCCACCAACTAACAAAAAGGAAACACAAGCTTTCCTAGGTGTTGTGGGTTTTTGGAGAATGCATGTTCCAAATTATAGTATGATTGTTAGCCCCCTCTACCGTGTGACACGGAAGAAGAATGATTTTGAATGGGGTCCTGAGCAGCAACAAAGTTTTGAACAAATTAAACAGGAGATCGTTCATGCGATGGCGCTTGGGCCAGTCCGGACAGGACCAGATGTTAAAAATGTGCTCTACACTGCAGCTGGGAAGAATGGCCCTACTTGGAGTCTTTGGCAGAGAGCACCTGGGGAGGGTCGAGGCCGACCCCTCGGGTTCTGGAGTCAGGGATACAGAGGATCCGAGGCCCGATACACTCCAACCGAGAAGGAGATACTGGCAGCATATGAAGGGGTTCAAGCTGCATCAGAAGTGATTGGCACAGAAACACAACTCTTCCTGGCACCTCGACTGCCAGTGCTGGGCTGGATGTTCAAGGGGAAGGCATTCCCTACGTATCATGCAACTGAAGCTACATGGAGTAAGTGGATCGCACTGATCACACAACGAGCTCGCATAGGGAAGCCTAGTCGCCCTGGGATCCTGGAGGTGATCACAAACTGGCCAGAGTGCGAAGATGCTGAAATATCACCAGAGAAGGTGACACGTGTTGACGAGGCCCTATCGTATGATGAACTGTCAGAAGATAAGCGGTATGCCCTGTTTACCAATGGGTCCTGTTGCCCTGTGGGAAGGCATCGGAGATGGAAGGCAGCTGTATGGAGTCCCCTACACAAAGTTTCAGAAGTTGTAGAAGGAGAGGGTGAATCCAGTCAGTTTGCAGAGGTAAAAGCCATCCAGTTGGCTTTAGACATTGCTGAACGGGAAAAATGGCCAAGGATCTACCTCTACACTGATTCGTGGATGGTGGCAAACGCTCTGTGGGGATGGCTACAGCAATGGAGACAGAACAACTGGCAACGACAGGGCAAACCTGTCTGGGCTGCTCCACTATGGTAGGACATTGCTGCTTGAATGGAGAAACTAGTTGTGAAGGTGCGCCATGTAGATGCTCACGTACCCAAAAAGCGGGTCACGGAAGAACATCTGCATAACCAGCAAGTTGACAAGGCTGCTAAGATTTCTCAGATAGATCTGGATTGGCAACATAAGGGGGAGTTATTTTTAGCTCGATGGGCCCATGATACCTCAGGTCATCAAGGCAGAGATGCTACCTATAAATGGGCTCGCGATCGAGGGGTGGACCTAACCTTGGACACTATTGCACAGGTTATCCATGAGTGTGAGACGTGTGCTACAATTAAACAAGCCAAACGGTGGAAGCTCATATGGTATGGAGGATGATGGCAGAAATATAAATACAGAGAGGCCTGGCAGATTGATTACATCACACTGTCACAGACTCGCCAAGACAAATGCCATGTGCTCACAATGGTGGAGGCAACCACAGGATGGTTGGAAACATATCCTGTGGTTCCTGCCACTGCCTGGAACACTATTCAGGGCCTTGAAAGGAAAGCCCTCTGGCGATGTGGCACCCCAGAAAGAATCGAGTCAGACAATGGGACACACTTCAGAAACAACCTCATAGATGCCTGGGCCAAAGAGCATGGCATTGAATGGGTTTATCATATTCCCTATCATGCATCAGCCTCAGGAAAAGTTGAGAGATACAATGGGTTATTGAAAACCACACTGAAAGCAATGGGAGGTGGAACTTTCAAGCATTGGGATACACACTTGGAAAAGGACACCTGGTTAGTCAACTCTAGAGGATCTGTCAATCGAGCTGGCCCTGCCCAATCAGAACCCTTACATATTGTAGAAGGGGACAAAGTCCCTGTGGTACATATAGAAGACATGTTAGGGAAGGCAGTCTGGGTGTGTCCTACCTCAGGTAAAGGCAAACCCCTCCGTGGGATTATTTTTGCTCAGGGACCTGGGTGTACTTGGTGGGAGATGTGCAAGGATGGGGAGATTCAATGTGTGCCTCAAGGGAATTTGATTCTGGGTGAGAATAACCCGTGAATTAAATTGTATAATGATAGCTGTTGAATGTCATGATTCCTATAGTTGCTCTATGTTATGTATGTGTAGATGATTATGATGTGTAAGCCTAGACATGATGTGTAGATGATATAGAATAAGGGGTGGAATGTCCTGGTTTGAGCTAGGATAGAGTTAATTCCCGTGAGGAACCAGGAAAGGGCACAGCCTGAACAGCTGACCCAGGCTGGCCAGCAAGTATTAGATACCATACTAACCAGTCATGCCCAGGGTATAGGTGGGGGCTGACCGGAAGAAGCTCTTCCAGGGGTCGCACGCTCTCAGTCGCCGGTGTGGAGCGGTCGCTTACGTCGGGTCCCGGGTGGTGAGCAACTGTATCACTCACCAGTTTTCTTTGTAATATCCCCTTGTCTTTGTTATAGTTGTTCCTCTTCAGTTTTCCCCAGTAAACTGTTCTTCAACCTGCGCAGGCTCTTTTACTTTTTTTTTTTTCTCCCTTTCTGATCCCCTCTGTGTTCTGTCTGGAGGGGGAGGAGTCACGGTTTTCTTCCCCTTTGCTCCGACTGGGCAAAACCACGACAAGCCCATACCTCACTCGCAGCCCAGTATTCAGAGAATGGTTCGGCTCTTGAGTTCGGACAGCATCGGAGCCAACGTTACTGACATCCTTTCAGACATAGCAGAGGAGGCTTCCAAGCTACCCACCACTAACAAGGACTGCCCACCCATTGGTACACCAGAGACTCTTATAGTTCAGGACATTCACAAAGTGCCCTCTTTGACCCCAATGATCCAGCAGACCTGATAGCAGATGCTGCTGTGAGCCCCAACAGTGATTCTTCAAACCATTTTTTTTCAGATAGGGTAGATTTCAATCCTGACTTACTGAACAGTCAGAGTCAAAGTGGCTTTGAGGAGGAGTACTTTGATGAGAGTAGTCAGAGTGGAGACACTGATGATTTCAAGGGCTATGCGTCCCAGGCTCTGACCACTTTGGGGGTGCAAGTCTTGGGGGCTGATGGGGGGGGAGAATAAATTTAAGGGAGGCAATCAGTCTGATACGGTAGATTTTAGTATTATTGCAGCTGCCAGCAAAGCACTGGGGTCCTCTGACATGATGGAGCATCACAGTGGAGGCCAGAGCCCTTTATTGAATATGGGGGATTTAGGCAAAGAAAAGTCTCAGAAACAGATAAAGGAAGGCAATGGGTCTGGAAGTAACATGGCAGGGCCCGGGATAGACGGGAAGCGCAGCCGGATGCTGTCCAGCGATGGTAAAAGCAAAGAGAAACTTCTGAAGCGGAAGAAGCAGGAGACAGATGGGAAACCTCCATCTCACAGTTCATCAGACAGGCCTTTCATACCACCAGCAAGCATGGGTGGGTCCAAATCTGGGAGTTCAGGCAAGTCTCAGACTCCTCCTGGCATGGCTACTCCTCCTATTCCAAAAATCACCATTCAGATCCCAAAAGGAACAGTGACTGTTGGCAAACCGTCTTCACACGGCCAGTATACAAGTAGCGGTTCTGTCACCTCCTCCAGCAGCAAAAGTCATCATAGCCATTCTTCCTCTTCCTTCTCCTCAATCTCAGGCAAAATTAAAAGCAGCAAATCAGAAGGGTCTTCTGGCTCAAAGATGAGCAGCAGCCTCTACTCAAGCCAAGGCGGCTCCAGTTCAGGTCTGTCCAAGAGCTCAGCTCAGTCAGTGGCAAAGCCTGGGTTCTCCCCCATCACCAAACATGACCTCAACAGTGGTTCTGGAAGCACGAAGATGAAACCTCAAGGAAAGCCATCATCCCTCACGAACCCTTCCATGAGTAAACCAAACATCTCTCCATTTCATTCAAGACCCTCCAGAGGTTCTGACAAACTCACTTCTCCCATGAAACCTGTCCCAGGTACTCCCCCATCATCTAAAGCAAAGTCACCCAGTGGATTTGGGAAGGTGGTAGAATTCTGCTGAATGTTGTGAATTTCTGGCCCGTGTCGGAGCAACTCTAAATGGAAAAAGAACTTTTCATTACTAAACCACTCTCCATCATCTTCAGTAAGTCATGGAGAACAGGAGAGGTGCCTGAGGGCTGGAGAAAAGCAAATGTCACTCCAGCCTTCAAAAAGGGCAAGAAGGAGGACCTGGGTAACTACAGACAGGTCAGCCGCGCCTCCATCCCTGGAAAGGTGATGGAACAGCTTATCCTGGGTGCTGTCTCCAGGCATTTAAAAGACAAGAGGGTCATTGGGAGCAGTCAACATGGCTTTACCAAAGGGAAGTCATGTTTGACCAACCTGGCAGCCTTTTGTGAAGATGTAACCAGGTGGATAGATGGTGGTAGTGCAGTGGATGTGGTTTATCTTGATTTCAGTAAAGCATTTGACACCATCTCCCACAGCATCCTCACAGCAAAACTGAGAAGGTGTGGGCTGGATGATCAGGTAGTGAGGTGGATTGTTAACTGGTTGAAGGGAAGAAGGCAGAGAGTTGTGATCAATGGGGCAGGGTCTAGTTGGAGGCCTGTGTCTAGTGGAGTTCCTCAGGTGTTGGTGCTGGGACTGGTTCTGTTCTGTATATTCATTAATGACCTTGATGAGGGAACAGAGGCACTGTCAGCGAGTTTGCTGATGATACTAAACTGGGGGGAATGGCTGACACACCAGAAGGCTGTGTTGACATTCAAGGAGACTTGGACAGGCTGGAGAGTTGGGTGGGGAGAAATCTACTGACATTCAACAAGGGCAAGTGTGGAGTCTTGCATCTGGGAAAGAACAACCCCATGTAGCAGTACAGGCTGGGGAATGAACTGTTAGAGAGTAGTGTAGGGGAAAGGGAGCTGGGGGTCTTGGTAGACAGCAGGATGAGCATGAGCCGGCAATGTGCCCTCATGGCCAAGAAGGCCAATGGCATCCTGGGGTGTATTAGCAGGGGTGTGGGTAGTAGATCAAGAGAAGTTCTCCTCCCCCTGACCACATCTGGAATATTGTGTCCAGTTCTGGGCCCCTCAGTTCAAGAAGCTGTTGGAGAGAGTTCAGCACAGGGCCACAAAGATGATCAAGGGAGTGGAGCATCTCCATTCTGATGAAAGGCTGAGGGAGCTGGGGCTCTTCAGCTTGGAGAAGAGGAGACTGAGGGGTGACCTCATTAATGTTTACAAATACCTAAAGGGTGGGTGTCAGGAGGCTGGAGCCAGGCTGTTCTCAGTGATGTCCAAAGATAGGACAAGGGATTATGGGTACAAGTTGGAACAGAAGAGGTTCCAAAGAAACACAAGGATTAATTTCTTCCTTGTGAGCATGTTGGGGCACTGGAAGGGGCTGCTCAGATGGAGTGTGGGTCTCCTTGTCTGGGGACACTCCAAACCCACCTGGATGAGTTTCTGTGTGACCTACTCTAGGTGGTCCTGCTCTGGCAGGGGGCTTGGACTGGTTGATCTCTCGAGGTCCCTTCCAACCCTTGAGATTCTGTGGCTTCTCTGTGTTTGCCTGAGTGTTGCTTCTGTGTCAGCCCAGCAAAGGGACTCCCTGTACTCAAGGAGTGAGAGACTGTGAGCTACGCATATCCCAGTTCCAGTCCAGTTAGACTTCATATATCCACTGCAAACACTTCACTGATGTCGATGAAACAGCCAGTGTGCTGTCAGGGTTTAAAAATGGGCCTTGTTTTCACAATCTGTCATTGTTTTGCCCAGCTAGCACAGAAGCACCATGACAGTCTCTTGCTCACTGCCCCCCATCCACCCCCACCCTCGTTAGGATGGCAGAGGCCCCAGCAAAATGGGAGGAAGAAGATAAGCAAGGTTGTTGTGGATTGAGACAAGGGCAGAGAGGGCTTGCTGCCAATTACAGTTCTGGGCAAAACAGACTCCAGTACTCGACTGAGTAGGAAAAGTAGGAAAGTAGGAAAGTTTATTCTACAAGAAACAGAATGTATGAATAAAAGCATAAAGAGCAGGATGATGAGAAAATGACAACCAGCACTTTAAAGTCTCCCTCCCCCATCCCTTCTTTCTTCCTGGGCCCAGCTCACTTCTCCCC
Organism: Colius striatus; assembly: GCF_028858725.1. Lineage (NCBI taxonomy): Eukaryota > Metazoa > Chordata > Aves > Coliiformes > Coliidae > Colius > Colius striatus. The sequence goes on along the minus strand of NC_084789.1, from coordinate 22,056,302 downwards.
ATATCTCTACCTCCTCCCCCCTCAACGGCTCAGAGGGGCAGGGAATGGGGAATGTGGTCAGTCTCTCACAGATGGGCTCTGCTGCTTCTCTCTTCTCAGATGACAACGATTCCTGGCATTCTTCCCTTGCTCCGATACAGAGTCCCTCTCCTGGGACACAGGCCTTAATGAACTTCTATGGTGTGAGTTCTTCCTCACAGTTACAGCTTCTTCAGATACAGGGTCACTGAATCTTAAGGGTTGGAAGGGACCTTTAGAGATCATCCAGTCCAATCCCCCTGCCAGAGCAGGACCACCTAGGTCACACAGGAACTCATCCAGGTGGGTTTGGAATGTCTCCAGAGAAGGAGATTCAACAACCCATCTGGGCAGCCCATTCCAGTGCTCCCTCACCCTCACAGTGAAGAAATTCTTCCTTGTATTTCCTTGGAATCTCTTGTGTTCCAGTTTATACCTATTGCCCCTTGTCCTATCATTGGTCCCTCCCATGGGATGCGGCCTCTTCTGGGCATAATTTTATTGAGCTTTTTTGGCGTGGGTTCCTCCCCACAGTTACAGCTTCTGTGTATATGGGGTCCATCACACAGGACACTGCCTCCTCTGGCTATAGTCACTGCCCTTGGCACAGGGTCTTTAATGAAGAGAATCACCACCCCCAATGTGGGGTCATTATCAAAATGAGTCTCTGCTGCTGGTGCGGGTTCTTTAACAAAATGCAAACAAATCTCTGCTTCATCAGTTCTCTCCATAGAATGCAGGGGAGTCTCTGCTCCAGCACCTCCTCCTCTCTTTCCCCACTGACCTTGGAGTCCACATGGTTGTATCTCTTCTCCACTCCTTGCACCACCACCAGCCGGAGAAGGGACAGAAGAAGGAAGAAAGAGGAAGAAACCTCCTCTTCCAGCTTCTTCTTAAAAAGTGATCGTGGAGGCATCTAATTGGCTCAGCCCCAGAAGTGGATCTGGCTCAGAGCTGGGGAAAGTTTTGAGCAACTTCTTACAGGAGCCATCTTTACAGCCCCTTCCCCCTTACCAGAAACAGTTTCATATCAAACCATGACACAATCTCTTTTGGTTTCTGAGCTCTTTGGGGATTTTGCTTTATTTATTTTTTCCCTTTGCAGTACGCCTCCCCACTAGCAATTTTGGTGATACACAAGCGTCACCTTCTCTCTCAGGTAGGCGTTGGCCTGGCCACACCTTGTTTGTGTCCTGGTGTCAGCACTGAAAAACAGCCCTGAGGAGAAGCAATTTCCTTAAGAGATGGATTTTCCCTTTTTGGCTGAAATTAAGAGCATGACTCAGGCATCCTGTCCAGTCTTTTCCTGAAAGGAAAAGAGATTTGGGAGAAAGTGTTTTCTTTTTAAAAGCAATGAAATCTGATTCACTGAAGAGGAATGTGGGAAATCAGGAGCTCTGCAACATGTCTCCTTTTGAATTACATACTGAATCCTGCTCCCATGGGATTTTGCTGTTGATTCCTAGAGGCTGAGATTTCCCTCGTTGGAATGAGATCATGCTGTGTGTTTTGGGATGCAGTTTGAAAAGATGTCAAGGATTTTGGTTTCTTTTAAAACATGGAGACCAGCTTATGGTCTGACTCTAGGCAAGCTGTTTCTTTTCCAGTTCATTCAAAGCTGTACCAAGGCCGATGTCGGTTAATTACAGGATTTTTTTGCCTTTTCTTCCTACCTTCAGCTTAATTCCAGAGCTCCTGCACAATGTAGAGCTGTGAGTTTCCCCAATGTCCCCCTCCCCAGCTCTGGAGAGCTCTCCCCTCTTGTATTTTTCACCCTTCATCCTTTGCTCATGATCTGCATCACGTCACTTCCCCCTTCCCCAACACTCCCATCCTGATGGGCCAAGATGATAGAAACATGGTAAATAAAAGTCTAAACTTGGAGCCAATGCTCCACACCTCACACAGCATCAGAATGGTGTCATCACGGTGGCTGTGAAGAGGATGTCAGAAACCCAGCACTGGAGGAATTGCTCTCATGATTCTACCGTTGTGGCTGCCTCTAGGGGCTGAGGCCCATCCCAGCTCTCACAGCTTTTCACTGCCCCTCTCATTTATGTTTTTGAAGTTATTTTATTTTGCTAAAGGCCTTGGGATTCCATTGAGAATGGTGTGAGGGTGTAAAAAGTGCTCTTTGAATTGAATGAGGGCTGGGGGAGTTTCACTGGACTTGACAGTGATGGGAGTCAACGTTTTACTGGTGGGAAGCACAGTTGGAACAAAACGCTGCTCAGCTCTGTCACCAACACAATTGTTTCTTAAAGGAACGAGCTGCATGTGTTTCCTTGCTGCTCACTCAAGACCAAAGTTTGAAATTCCTAAAATTCCTCCTGTAGAGGGCAACCATCAAAGCCCTAGCAGAGAAAAAAAATAAGAAAAAGGCTCCTTCTGACCCCTCACCCCACGAGGTGCAACCTCCACTGTGGGACGGCAGTTTGACACTTTTTGCCCCATTTTCTCTTGACATATATTGTATCTTTTTCAAATACTTTTTTTTACTTATTTTCGAAGGTGAATTGACATTTTTCAGTATTGGAAAGAGAAAAGGTGTAAAATGAAATGGAAGCCAAACCTTTTAACCTCAGCTGGCAACGTGGAGGTGGAGATTAAAAGAAAATAATTCTTTGCTAAGCAGTGGTGTTGTAAATAACTGGCTAGAAATTGGAAGTTTTTTCTGTAAATATCTGCCTGTGTTCCTGCGGGAGGCCGAGTGTCCTTCCGAAATTTTTTGAAACATCGCAAAGATAATGTTTATTTACATGTAAATGAATCTGTTTGGTACAAAGAAGTCTCGAGTCTGGTGCGGGTAAGGGGAGAGGTGGGAGGCGGGGATCCCCGTTTGATTTTTCCCACGGGAATGACATCATTGTGACGTCACGCCAGCTCGGCCCATGATTGGCTGAGCTTCACGGCCTTTCTTCTTCCGGGAGGGCAGGGTGCACCTGGGCTTCGCGATAGCACCAGGAGGCGAAGAGTACCTCCCCGGATGTTGGGGGTAGGATCCTCGCGGCCCCCAGATATGGGGGGTGGTGGGGCTGTCTTGAAGCTCCCCCGTGCGGCGGGGCGGGCACTCGTAACCTCCAGCGTCGCGAGGGGGGAGGGAAGAGCCTCTCACAACCTCCCCATCTCTCCGATCGCCCCGGGAGGGGCGGAAGGACGGCTGCTGCAGAGGCGCGAGCAGCTCCCCCATCTTCCCTCTCCTTCCCGCTGCCCCGGGGGCTCCCCGCCACAGCGCGCCCTGCACCCTCCCCTTCCGCCGTCCCCGTTCCCCCCCTCCCCTGCCGTGCGTCGGGCCCAGCGCTGCCCAATGAGCGCGCGCGTTGCTGGCAGGTCCAGAGTGTTATGGTTTTGGGTTGAAGTTGAAGCTGGAGGAGACGTGGTGGTGGCAGCAGCGAGAGGAGGTCGTGGAGCTCCGGCACCCCTTTGTCTTTTTCACTCCCTCTGTCGGCCTTTCCTCCCTTCTTTTCTTCCTCTCCTTTGCTCCGCTTGGCTCTGCCATGCGGAGGGAGATGAACGGGGTCACTAAGAGCCGCTTTGAGGTGAGGCTCCGGGGATGAGGTCTCTCGGGGTGGAGGTGAGCGGTCAGGATGCAGTGTACGTGTCCCCCACAGTGTTCGGGTGTGGGGTGAGGGCAGATTCCCCAACCCGGGACAACTGGTCAACGCGGCCCGGAGGGGACTGTACGAATGGGGCCTGGGAGGGGGTTATCATAGTTCTGCAGCTGTGGATGGGGGGAATGTAAGGCGGGGACTCGAGCCTGTGACCTATAGCGGGGGGGGGTATTGGTGTGAAGTTTCTTCCCCCCATCCGCCTATTTTGGGGGATGTGTGTTCCCTCCTTCCCATGTAAGCTCCCTTAGGGGGGCTGCGGGGGGTAGGGGTGCGGGGCTGCTGTTAATGTGTTGCTGAGGGTGTGAACTAAGTGTAGCTAAGTTGGTCATGGAGATAGGGGAAATAGAGCCTGGAAAATACGATAGTCTGGGCTGGGCCGGGGGGGGGGCAGCTTGGAGAGGTGAAGATCTTTCCGATGCGTCTTTTTGGGGTAGGAACCAGGAAAAAACTTGATTACGGGGAGGTGGGGGATGGCGAGAAGGGAAGGAGTAGAGAGTAAACAATAGGATCCGTTCAAAGGATACGGCATAAAGGCAGGTGATGGAGCCAGCGCTGCTCCCAGTTCTGCATTGTTATCACAGCTGCCCTCCCGAGAGCGGGGGGAGGGGGGAATGGGGAGCAGGGGGAGGTCGGGATTAGGAGGGAGAGCGGCAGTCGGGGTTAATTTTTCCTCGCTGTAAGAGACTATTGTGGAGAATGAAAATACCTGCCCATTCCATCTCCTGGCTGCATGGCTTGTGTTCTGTATGAGGACAAGATGACAGGAAAATAGCCCGGAATGATAAAGATCTGTCTGTGTCTCTGCTTTATAGAGAGAGGATGGGAAGGATATCAAGGGAAAATACTGGTTAATGGTAAGCTGAAGCATGTCTGGTTCCACAGAGATCAGCATTGAATCCCACAGGAAACCGGCCCTGGAGTTGAGAAAGGTGCAGAAAATAATGGTTTTGTAATATTGCATGTGAAACTTGTTGCCTTCTACTCCCAAATCTGTATCAGGTGCTGTAAATGAATAACTGTGTCTGTTTCAAATGGTTTTGGGGTAAATAGTGTTAAAATATTTATGTTTCTATGGCATCCAGATGATAAAAACACTAAACTAAACCGCAGAAAGAGAAGGCTGCATGTGCAATATGTTTGATCCAGGGTGATTGTATTTAGTGTTCTAGTGTGTTCTTGGCTGCACAGATTTATTCCCTCCCCCCCCCCCCAAGAGGTTTTTTTATCACGGCGGAGTGGCTGGTTACAGAGTAGGATGAAGAATAAAAACATGTTGGTAAGAGTTTTCTGTGGGGAAGCATCTTCTCATATGGCAACAACCTTTCTTGCTTGCTTAGCCCTTGTCTTGAAATATTATCCCAGTGTTGGGAGAGCTTTTCCTCAGTGTTGTACTGAAACAAGATAAACCCAATTCATTGGGGAAGAGCTTTGTTTGGTTTGGGTGGAGGTTTTTTTGCTGGAATTGTGTTAGTTTCTTCCCTTAGTAAAAAATGGACAAGTTGGAAATAAGCAAAATGCTTCAGGAGTTTTTGAGGTCTAAATTGTTTATTTTTTTTTATTTTGAGCAATGAAGGCTGTGTGAACAGTCAGACATGAATAAAGCAGGCAGGGAGCATCCAGAACCCTCTGTATCTCTGCTCCTACTCTAGCAGAGGAATTCAATGAGACTTGGAAGCAAAAGTCAAATTGTTTTCAACAGGGAGGCAGCTTTTTGTTGGAGGAGGGGGCAATGAGGGGAAATCTTAGTTGCTCTAAATTTCTCCTTTGCAATCCACATGCTGTACAGTTGATGTACAGATAAGTTGCCAAAAGCTCAAGAAGGCATGATGTGGGGAAAGAAGTTAATTATCAAACTGATTGATAAAGAGATCTCAGAAATAATTTCTGATTGCTTTTCTTCTGCATCTCTTTGTTCAGTTGGCACTGGGGGATGTTGGGGGTGGTTTTGGTCTCTTGGCTCTCTGACCCTATAGGCTTTGTGCTGGACAGCACATCCCTGCTATAATTATGTAAAGTGATAGCTTTGCAAGTATTGGATTATGTCTGTGACCTTAGCCCATGTCACCTGAGAGACCAAGCTTGTGTCGCACATAGTATTGTTCTTTGTCCCAAGTTGGATCCTCCTCTTCCTCCTGTCTCTGCAAGGAGTTGTGTTCTCAAGTTGGGCAGCAGTAGAAGTGTTTGCTCTGTCAAACAGTCATTTTGGCAGAAAATAGAAGCAGAAATGCCAGAAAAATCTGTATTTCTTCCCTATGCCTTGCTGACATTTGTGTGATATTGGGCCAATGCCACCTTGGTGGCAAAACAGGGGTTCCTCAGGATGATTCCACTGGAACAGCCACTGTGAACGATGGCTCCAGGAGCACGTGAGGTCCAAGAAGGGTACTCGACTGCTTGGGCTGCGTCCGTCTTGCATCGTAACTTGCGTTAGCAGGAAAGGGAGTTAAAGCCAGCGTGCATGGGGATATCTCATTTTATTTTAGATACCATTATTGACTGAGGCCTGAGATGGATCAGATAATTGTTGTTTTCATGGTTGGATTACCTTGGTGTGTATTTCATCTGACTCATGCCATTATGAAAGTCAGCCTGATGTTTCAGCCTTATTGGTACGGTGTGAGACACTGAACCACAGGGCTGAGTGGAGCAGTCCGAGTCTGTGTGTGGCTGGCTGCCTATGCCTGACTGATCCATCAGTTTTGTTTCCAGATCAACCATCCCTTTATGTGTGTCAAACTCACCCAATGCCCTTCACACCTCATCTCTGGTAGTTTATTTTGAGACACCGTTGTCTGACTTTATTTCCAAGCATAAATACCAATAATACCATTGTCTTCTCTCAGCTAATAGCTGAATACAGATCCAACAGTTAAAAAAAAAGTATCACCAGTAAATGTAGAACTGTAAGCTTTGGAGAGGGGCAGAATTATCAGAAATTTATTTATCAAAGAAGCTTATTTTAATTGTGATAAGCCTTGGTATATGCTTTGTGAGCTAGAGTGGTCCCAGTTTTGGCCTGAAAATATCTCTTGTTTTGGATTTGAGTGTGTGGGGTTTCTTTTAATCCATTCAAAAAGTATCTGTAGTAAACTGCTACCCTGCCAAAACGAGCTTCTAAAAAGGTGATAGTGAGTGGTTTATAGGCTGTGTTCCTGTGAAATCAGGAAGTCTGTTGTCTTATTCTCTCTTCCTTTCTCGTCTCTGATGTTGCGTTTATGGGCAAATGGTGTGTACTTAAAACTTTGAACAGTGTGTGTATGAGAAAGTGGCATTCATTTTAAATCAAATATCTGTAATAGGTCATAAAACACCCAGGTGACCACTTGTAGAATGCTGAGGTTTTTAATGGAGCTAAAAAAAAAGTAGACACCCAGAGCCAACTTTGCTGACAGCATCTGTTGTGTCTGCTGCTTGCCCCATTTATTTAACATGCGATGCCAACTCGCTGACCTCTGCAGCTCTTGGCCCTATGAGCCATTGCTGACATTTTCAGAGAGTGTTTTTCATTCACCAGTTAGAACTTCTGGTAAAGACAAAGCCAATTAGGTGCAAGCTTCTGCCTCTCCAATCTGTCATCAGGCTGCTCCAGGTTCTGCCCTGTGTTCCTGTCAGCACTGTGTGCTGGAAACCTATGTTCTCTTAAAAATGCAGCCAGTAACTTAAGAACTGCTTACAGAGAATAATTTTTGAGTGTTTAGGGTAATGTAAAATATTTTGTATTCTGTATGTTAATATTCCTAATTACTTCCAGTAAACTGTAAATGCTGAAATAATAACTCATTTAGAGACTTCTCAAGTGTATTTTTCCAAACACAAAAAAAGTGAAAGACAAGCCTTGGGGAAGTGCTGGAGGAGTGCTCCTCCAACAATAAAATCAAACCCCTGCCAGATGTGACAGTTACAGGAAGGCATTGCCCCATCCCTCTGTCAGCCCAGGCAACAGAGCTCTGCAGCCCAGAGCCTACTTGGAGCCAGAATCAGGAGCGGCCCTTGTGGAGTTTGTCCAGCTCTCTGTAAGCTGGGAAAGACAACTTTGTGCCAATGTGAGACTTTCTGTGGATGTAGGGGTATGGGGAGTGTAACTACTCTGGAAGCTAAGATGTAAATTTTGCAGAAACTGATGAATAAACACTCTTTTCACTGGAGAAGCTTTTACTTGTTGCTGTGGACCAAGTCAATCAACCCAATATGGACACCTCCATGTTAATAGAGCAACTTTTCCTCAGATGGGAACTGGTGAAATACATATATTGAGCATAGATTTCCTGAGAGGAAGCTATAGGTGTTGGCTGTGCTGCCTTCTGTCTTAGCAGTTACCAGTAATACCTTTGTGTCATGTGATAGGGAGGAGTTGTGCAGTCTCTCTGTGCACACAGCTGCTGAATCGGTCCTGCCTGTGGACACCTAATTTAAATGCTAAATATTGACCATATCTGTTTGCTCAGGGCAGGATGGAGTGTGTAGCACCAGACCTGAAGGAGAGAACCAAGATGAGTCCTCCATGCTCTTGTAGCCTGATCCATTGTAATGTGAGACTTGCTCAAAAGCTAAATGAGCAACTGCAATAACAATACAATGCTCTACTTTTTTTTAACTCAAATAATACATGCCTCCTAAGGATTACTTCACGTACAGAGCTTGCATCAACTGTTGTTCACATCCCTTTTCACATGTGTGATGAGTACAGTATGTATGTAGGTGTTCCTTGTGCAGGGATGCTCATAATTACATGCTGTTATCCCCTGCATGCTTGGTTGCAAAGCTCTGTCACCTTGCTCCTGTGTTCATGTTATGCATGTGACCCAGTTTGGGTTGCTGTGCCCTGTAATGAACATCCAACACAACCAATGCCTGAATAGCAACTCTGTCTTCTATGCTGCTAGCCATGTCTTGCAGCAGATCAATCTATTAGCCCCACAGAACACCCTTGCAGACTGCTGCAGGACTAGACCAGCTGAATTGAGCCACTTGGCAAAACTTTTAATACTCAGGCAAAGAAAGGGTTATTAAAACAAATGAACAATTCCACATTGTGTGACTTGGACATGTCCACAAGAACTTTATCTTTTGATTGCTTTTGTCTATTTGTTTTCATAAAATAACTTTCTTTTAATGCTTCTGGGTGATAGTGCTCTGGAGAGATGCACAGCAGTGCCCAAAATTATACCCTGGGAAATACCAGGTTTCTGTCTTCTGGGTTATCTCTGGGCTTCCAGTTAGTGTGAGAGAGTGGAGGAAAGAGTTCCTGAATTTGGGGGCACCTGGCAAGTTCCTATGGGTGACTGAAGGATGGATTGTCCTTGCCTTCTTTGCTAGCTCCTGTGGCCATCCACTCTCAAAAACCCTTGCCAGAACAGGCCCCTCTGGGTGTGCCTGCCAAGCACTGAACACACTGAACTTTTCTAAACTGGGGGCCAGTTATAGTTCTACTCTTACTGAATACTAAACAGTGTATCAATATTTAAATTGCTTTGCAAGAGAAAGGATTGATTTATGGAATAAGTTGTCATGTCCCTCTCCCCGGTTTTGCCATTTTTGGGTTGCAAAGTTGGTGCTGACCACTGGACTTGTAATTAGGTAGATCCTCTTCGTTTTTCCCTTTTGAGCTGCTGTTGGAATAGGGGAAGTATTTCCACATGCAGCACTGCTGATGACGTGTCTATGCGCAAAATGTCTCATGTTGTAAGATATTCTTCTGTGGGAAGTAATAAATTGCTAGCAGGCATAAATGCCCTGGAGAACTCTGCAGGTTCTGATCATTTTCTAGCTTTGGTAGAAGAGCTGGGCAATGCAATATTTGCAGGAAAATTAAATCATCTTAAATGAGCAATGACCAAATCCTATGTGTGCTCTGGCACTGGACATCTGAGGCTATCATTTCCACTCTCTGTAGATGATGATCTGAAGACCCAGTAAGAGATTTTTTTTTTTTTTTTTTTTTTTTTTTTTTGTAAAATGACCATGAAATGCAGTGTGCTCTGCTCTAAACTTTGTCTCTGGTGTTTTTACAGGAAATGTTTTCCTTCACCTTGCAGCAGATGGTAGCAATCCATACTAATTTAATATAAGTTTTGAAGTCTAGTATCTGCTTCCATAATGTTTGTTCTAGATTTATCCCTTCTGCTCTAGCCAGAAAAGGCTGTTTGAAAGGCAAGTGATGTACTGTTGGTCTGCATTTGCCTGGATGGTTGGAAGCGTAAGAGGGATTTCATCCTCTTCCCCTTTTCTTCTATGTCAGGGATGTGGCTTCTCACAGCAGCAAACATGATGCTTTGTGGAAGATTCTGGTTTATACAGACTGCAAAATGTGCATACAAAAAAGATACATTTTTCTGTATGCTGTTAAGAATAATTTATTCTACTGAATGACACCTGATATTAAAAGGAAGTTGAGAGAAATGTTAGGAAATGCAGACTTAGGCCATTTAGTTTTTATCCCTAAATATCAAAAGTCTAGAAGTCAGAAATAGCCTCTGAAATAACCTTTTTTTTCAGACTAGTTTTATTCTTGTATGAACTTGCCAGAAACTCAAAATGTCCATTGGTATATTTAACTAGCAATACATGCTGCCGTGACATACAAAATATCCCAATCCAGCCTGTTTTCACCCAGCCTCTGTCATCTCAGCACCAAGTTTTTGCAGGAAGGCTGGAGAAAACAGGTCTGGTGATGGATCCTGGCCCTTCACAGCCTTCCAATGGAGGGGAAATTCCAGAGCGGAGATTCTCCGCCCCCCCCAGGTGCACATCCTGCCCTGTCAAGTTCAAGGCAAGGACTTCTGAAGTAAGATGAAAGCAAAACATTCCTCCAGTGTAGTACTGATCAAAGGTTGACTTCTACAGAGAGGCAGTTTCAGGCTTTGACTTGCACTGGGGTGCAGGTAAGCTTTGTCTATGGAGCAAAATGATGGACAGAAGTCAAGAAGTTACCTGTGTTTTGCACAAAGCTGTTTGAGTGTCTGTGATGTACAATCTCAGCTGGCAACAGGCAGTGACTGTTGTCTGCATCCTCACAGTAAAATTCAGATTCAAAGCTGTGTGGCTGGTACAGATGAGACAGAAAAGACTGGATGGCTGCATCTGGAATCTCTATTTTAATACTTCCTGCCCCTTGCCTCTCTTCTGGTCTGATTCCTTTTCGGAAGTCACCTGCTACTATCTGATTTGCTTCTTTAATTTCTCTCGCCCTTTTTTGTGACGGAGGGGTGGAAGGAGGGTTCTGACTCACATGTGAAATTCTGGCCCGGACAATAATGGGGAAAAAGGGATAGATCTGCATGTTTTACTGTTCTTGTAAGTGGGGAAGAAAAATCATCGTCTCGTTTTCCTGTGAATAATTACTCTGTGTTTCTCCTTCATTAGAGCATTCCCCAGAATTCCCTTAATTTCCCTGCTGATCAGGTAAGCCACCTAATTAGATGATCCAGTCCCAGACTGCCCACACACGTTAATTCCTTACGCAGCCTCAGCAGCATCTGTCCCGACCTGCTGTGGCACTCAGCAGTTACCGACAGGCATCAGATAGCATTTGTGACCAAGACTGAATGCAGTCCTGGACTTGAGGAGGTGTTTCTCTGTCCCATCTGCTGAAGGAACAGACTTCACAGAATTTGTGTTAGCTGGGGAAATTGGAAAACATCCATTTGAATTATCTGCAAAAGGGGCTGAGTTGCCTGTCTAGTAGAACGTTTAGGACTTGCTATACTTGTGATGTCTTCTGGTGGGAAGTGATAAGTGTCTATGGGGGGGAAACAACACTTTTTTTTTTTTTTTTTTTTTTTTCTCTCTGCATGACATTTGGGGAAAGAATGCTGAAGAGTTCATGTCCCAGTTCAGCATTATGATTCAGTACCTTGAGATAATTAAAAACTAAGCTGCAATCTAGAAACTCGGCTTTTAAGTTTGCCTGGCCCTCAGAGCATTTGGTTTAGTGTTCTCCTGCAATCACAGAGTTATTTTGTTATTGGTTTGTTATCATTGGTTGGGGCATACAAAAAAGCTCCTTGGGAGCAGCACATTAGCTTTTCACTTGAAGCAGTGATCTTTGATAGTTGATGGGGCTGGGGTGATGCTCAGGTACAGAACATTTGCTGCTTAAAGAAGCTGCTGTCTGTCAGGGAGGCCTAGCATACAGCTCCTTAAGCCACCAAGATCATAGAATGGTAGGGGTTGGAAGGGATCTTTAGAGATCATCTAGTCCAACCCCTCTGCAGAAGCAGGTCCACCTAGATCAGGTCACATAGGAACATGTCCAGGCTGGTCTTGAAGACCTCCAAGGAAGGAGGCTCCACAACCCCTCTGGGCGGCCTGTGCCACTGCTCCCTCATCCTCACAGTAAAATAGCTTTTTCTTAGATTTAAGTGGAACTTTTTGTGTTCCAGCTTCATCCCATTACCCCTTGTCCTGTTGCCAACTGCTATAGAAAAAAAGGATGTCCCAATCTCCTGACACCCACCCTTTAGATATTTGTAGATGTTAATAAGATCTCCCCTCAATCTCCTCTTCTCCAGACTAAACAGCCCCAGTTCCCGCAGCCTTTCCTTGTATGAAAGATGTTCCAGTCCCCTGATCATCTTGGTGGCCCTGCGCTGGACTCTCTCCAGCACTTCCCTGTCCCTCTTGAGCTGAGGAGCCCAGAACTGGGCACAGGACACCAGATGAGACCTCACCAGGGCAGAGTAGAGAGGGAGAAGAACCTCCCTCAACCTGCTGGCCACACTCTTCTTGATGCATCCCAGGATGCCGTTGGCCTTCTTGGCCACAAGGGCACATTGCTGGCTCATATTTAGTTTATTATCAATCAGGACTCCCAGGTCTCTCTCTGCAGAGCTGCTCTCCAGCAGGTCAATCTCCAGCCTGTCCTGGTGCATGGGGTTGTTCCTTCCCAGATGCAGGACTCTGCCCTTGTCCTTGTTGAACCTCATGAGGTTCCTCTCTGCCCAACTCTCAAGCCGGTCGAGATCCCGCTGAATGGCAGCGCAGCCTTCTAGGGAATCAGCCAGTCCTCCCAGTTTGGTGTCATCAGCAAACTTGCTGAGGGTACACTCTGTCCCCTCATCCAGGTCGTTGATGAAGATGTTGAACCTTACTTTCCTTTTTTTTTTAACTCTTAATCTGATCCTCTGCTGCTCAAGTGACCTAGCTGATGCTGGCTTTATTTATTTTGCATACACACAACTAAATCGATTCAGAGAACTTAAACTATTAGAATTGTCTCTTTTGGGTAATTCTAAAATTCTAATCTTTCTGTACTGTCAGCAGCAGTTTTTACCAGGTATGTAGCTTAAGAAAATGGATCCTTCCTTGGGGACTATAGCTTGATAGGATGGGATGGAATTCATCTCTCCCGTAAGGACACTGGGATATTTGGGAGTAGACTAGCAAACTTAATAAAGATGTCTTTAAACTAAGGGACTTGGGGGGTGGGGGGAGAAGCAAAACAGAACAAGCTGCCCCCTCTAGCTGGGAAACAGGGCAGGACAGGGAATGCAATGGTAAGTGCCCTTCATCTGCACACTGGGCTGAGATACGGAAGTCTGACCACCCTGAGAAAGAGTCAAACCAGGGAGGAACCTCCTGCACCCGTCCAGGGAAACTTGTGTGTTTGAGTAAGCCCCTGCGCTGCCTCTACACCAATGCACACAGCCTGGGGAATAAGCAGGAGGAACTGGAGATGTGGGTGCGGATGCGGGGCTATGACCTCATAGCAGTCACAGAGACGTGGTGGGACAGCTGCCATGACTGGAGCACAGCCATGGAGGGTTATGTATTGTTCAGGAAAGACAGACTGACAAGGCGTGGAGGTGGAGTTGCTCTCTATATGAGAGAGCAATTAATGTGTACTGAACTGTGCCTGGGTGGGAATGAGGAGAGAGTAGAGTGCTTATGGGTAAAAATTAATGGCCAGGGCAAGGCAGGTGATGTTGTAGGAGTCTCCTACAGGCCACCTGATCAGGAGGAGGATGTGGATGAGGCCTTCTACGAAGAGCTGAGAGCTGCCTCACAATCAAAGTCCCTGGTCCTCATGGGGGTCTTCAACCACCCTGATATTTGCTGGCAAAGCCACACAGCCAAGCACATGCAGTCCAGGAGGTTCCTACAGATTGCTGATGACAACTTCCTGTCACAGGTGACTGAGGAACCAGCAAGGAGGGTTGTGCTGCTGGACGTGGTACTGACGAATAGAGAGGGCCTGGTTGGGGATGTGAAGGTTGGAGGCAACTTCGACTGCAGTGACCACGAGATAGTAGAGTTCAGGATCCTGTGTGGAAGAGGCAGAACACAAAGCAAGACTGTGACCCTGGATTTCAGGCGAGCCGACTTTGGCCTCTTCAAAGACCTACTTGGACGGATCTCATGGGATATGATTCTAGAAGACAGAAGTGCCCATGAGAGCTGGTCAATATTCAAGCACCACTTCCTCCAAGCCCAGGATCAGTGTGTCCCCATGCACAAGAAAGGAGGAAAAGGAGGCAGGAGGCCTCCATGGATGAGCAAGGATCTGCTGGGACAACTCAGGCAGAAAGCAGCCATCTATGAGAGGTGGAAACAGGGGCTGGAAGAGTATAGGAACATTGCCAGGGCATGCAGGGCTGCAACTAAGAAGGCTAGAGCCCTTCTAGAATTAAATTTAGCCAGGGATGTTAAGGACAGTAATGAGGCATTTTTCAAGTACATCAGCAGAAGGAGGAAGATGAGGGGGAATGTGATCCTGCTACTAACCAGAGAGGGTGCCCTGCTGACCGAGGATGCAGAGAAGGCCGAAGTACGGAATGCTTTCTTTGCTTCAGTCTTTACAGCCAAGGCTGGCCCTTGGGAAGCCCAGTCCAGCAAGGATAGTAGGATGGCCTGGACAGCAGAGGACTTGCCCTGGGTGGAAGAGGAAGAGGTTAAAGACTTGTTGGCCAAGCTTAAGGCTCATAAGTCAATGTGAGGAAGTGGTGAGGAAGCTGGCTGATGTAATTGCTAAACCTCTCTCCATCATTTTTGAACAATCATGGAGGACAGACGAGGTGCCTGAGGACTGGAGAAAGGCCAATATCACGCCAGTCTTCAAAAAGGGCAAGAAGGACAACCCAGGAAACTACAGGCCGGTCAGCCTCACCTCCATCCCTGGAAAGGTGATGGAACAACTCATCCTGAACGTTGTCACTGAACATATGGAGGATAAGATGGTTATCAAGGGGAGTCAACATGGATTCACCAAGGGGAAATCCTGTCTGACCAACCTGATATCCTTCTATGAGGGCATAACTGACTGGCTAGATGAGGGGAGAGCAGCAGATGTCATCTACCTTGACTTCAGCAAGACTTTTGACACTGTCTCCCATAACATCCTCATCAGAAAGCTCAGGCAGTGTGGCTTGGATGAGTGGACAGTGAGGTGGATCGAGAGCTGGCTGAATGACAGAGCCCAGAGGGTGGTGATCAATGGCACAGAATCGAGTTGGAGGCCTGTGGCCAGTGGAGTTCCACAGGGGTCGGTTCTGGGGCCAGTCTTGTTCAACATCAAGAAGAGTGTGGCCAGTAGGTCAAGGGAGGTTCCCCCTCTACTCTACCCTGATGAGGCCTCATCTGGAGTCCTGTGTCCAGTTCTGGGCTCCTCAGCTCAAGAGGGCCAGGGAAGTGCTGGAGAGAGTCCAGCACAGGGCCACCAAGATGATCAGGGGAATGGAACATCTTCCTTATGAGGAAAGGCTGCAGGAACTGGGACTGTTTAGTCTGTAGAAGAGGAGATTGAGGGGAGATCTTATTAACATTTATAAATATCTAAGGTATGGGTGTTTCTAAAAGGAGATTGGGACATCCGTTTTTTCTATAGTAGCTATCAACAGGACAAGGGGTAATGGGATGAAGCTGGAACACAAAAAATTCCACTTAAATATAAGAAAATACTATTTCATTATGAGGGTGAGGGAGCAATGGCACAGGCTGCCCAGGGAGGATGTGGAGTCTCCTTCCTTGGAGGTCTTCAAGACCCGCCTGGACATGTTCCTATGCGACCTGATCTAGGTAAACCTTCTTCTGCAGGGGGGTTGGACTAGATCTCTCAAGGTCCCTTCCAACCTCTACTATTCTATGATTCTATGTTTAAGAAAATTTACTCTAAATTGTTCCAGAGATTAAAGAGAAACTCTTATTAATTAAATTAAATTGTTCTCATTTTTCCCTGATTTGTTTTTTGAAATTTTGAAAGCATGCTGCGAAATGGAATGAGACATCACTGCCCAGCAGTCTTGGTTTGCAGATCACTCTATTTGTTCCTCCACTGGCATAAATGTGTGGAGGTTGTTTGTTTGTTTGTTCACCAAGGCTTTTAATAAATATATGTAGATACTTCTCAAGAAGCACATGAGGCTTTGCTATCTGTTTTTCTTAGGACTCATTTGGAAAGAGAAATGTGTGTCTTTCCTGCAGCTAGTGAGATCATTTTAGCTGGTCCAAAAGACCATTTTCGATTTGTAAGTTGTTGGCCACTGTGGTAGTGGTTTGCACAGATAAAACAAACAGCTCTGACTTTCTCACCATGGAAGAGTGCAGTGCTTTGCCAGAATCATCTCTACCCCTGCTGTAGCACCAAAGATCATGTCTCCCTTTTAAAATTATGCTTCATGATTTTAAAAACATATATGTATTCCTCATAGCTCCTAAGGACTGCCCTCAATTTACTGTGAGAATGATATGAGTAGTGTAATACTTTTTCTTTAGGCTCCTGTTCATCTGCACTCTGTGCCCTTCTCTGTTATGGAAACCCACCCTGCTAACACCTGTGCCTTCAGCCTCCATTTGCTGGGTGTCAGAGCTGCTCTTGTCGTAGTCCTTCCCTCCCACCCATATGCTGTATTCTTGTTTGAGGTGTAGTTACACTTTACTGTACTTTAGTGTACCTCCACAGAGCTGACACACAGATGGAAGCCTGTTGTAATGCTGTAGGTGACGCCTTCCTGTAGTCAGCTGATAAATACACACTAATTGTTAGTGATTTCAATAGACAAATTAAAAACCTCACTTTCTATTTGATCTGTCAATCTGCAGAGCATTCTTGGACCATTTTTTAAACTATATTGGATGTCATATTCTGTCCAACTGTGGTCCAGCCTGGGAGTTTGCAAGCTTGAAGGCAAAGTTTATCCTTTGAGAATGTATCAGAACAGATGTCTCTCTTGAAATGGCCTCATTCACCAGCATCTTCTTCCCTAAAGTGAGTTCCTTAATGAAAATATACAGCTAAATTCTTTCAATTGTTTTTGTTTACAGATGTTCTCAAACAATGATGAAGCTGTGATCAACAAAAAACTTCCAAAAGAGCTGCTGCTTCGGTAAGCCTTCTCCCAGTTTGTGAGTTTGGAGTCTGTGTGGTGTGTGTTGTCCTTTGCAGACAGGAGTTGATTTGACTGGTGTGCTTGTAAGTCATGAGCTTGGATTGGGCCATAGGCAAACAGAAGCAGATCATCAGCAGCAGATTATGCTAAATATTCTTAGGTTTGTTTTTTAAAATGCTACATTAATTTTCTGCTTGCCCGTTTTGTAGGTGGAAGAGTCATAGGACTAAACAAGTCCTTAATGGAAATGAAAGCTAAGTATGAGCTAACATGTAGAGCAGGATTCTGTGTCTCTGAAGTGTTCTATTTTAGAAAAGTTAGTTCCTCTGCTCCAGTTACACTCAAGCAGGCTTTTTCCTGTTCCTCATCCATAAGACACAGATGTTCAGCACCTGGCATGGATGGTCCTGTTGACAAAGATCAAACAGAATAGACTTTGTAGATCTCAGCAGACAGCTCTGCCCTCTCCTTCTGCTCCTTTCTGCCTGCACACATGCATGTGCCTTCTGAAGTTTGCCTTCCCCAGTGCATGAATAGTGTGATGTGTGTAGGGGCAAGATTACAGAATCCCAGAATGGTGTGGGCTGGAAGGGCCCTCCAGAGCTCATCCTGCCCAATCTCCTGCTAAAGCAGGTTCCTCTTGATCAGGGGGCATAGAAACGTGTCTAGGTGGGTTTGGAAACCTCCCGAGAAGGAGCCTCCACACCCTCCCTAGGCAGCTTGTGCCAGGGTCCCTCACCTCAACACCAAACCAGTTTCTCCTTGTGTTTAAGTAGAACATTTTGTGTTCCAGCTTATGTCCATTACCCCTTGTCCCGTCGCTTGAGACAGCAGAAAAAAAGTGCCACCCCATCCTCTTGACATTCACCTTTTAAATACTTGTGTTAATGAGATCCTCCCTCAGCCTTCTCTTCTCCAGGCTGAACAGCCCCAATTCCTGCAGCCTTTCCTCATAAGGAAGATGCTTCAGTCCCCTGATCATCTTGGTGCCCCTGTGCTGGCCTCTCTCCAGCAGTTCTCTGTCCCTCTTGAGCTGAGGAGCCCAGAACTGGACACAGGACTCCAGATGAGGCCTCACCAGGGCAGAGTAGAGAATGTACCTTGGTTTTCGTAGCTTGCCATCATGAAGCAAAGTGGTGTTCATCAGTGTTTAAGCTGAGATACCAGACTGTAAATGGTGAAGGCAATGCAGATGACATCTTGAATTAACACAAACAAAATTCTTACCCTGCAAGAAACTGTGTAATGTTGTCAACACTCAGTGGCAATAAAAAGTCTAGGGAGAGGAGCTCTGACACAGGAAACTGCTTCTAGCTTGCTTGTGAAATAAAACAAATAGGAAAATAACCCTGGCTGTCTCTTCTTTTGACTGTACTGCCTCCTCTGTTCTCTGAAATGGTATCTCAAATCTGATCTAGTTTCTTTTATTCTAGTATTATTCATCCAAAAGCAAGATGTATGGCTTCTGCAGTCTTCCTCGCTAATAGTGTAGATATTTGGGTTTTGAGATGGATGTACAGACAAACGATTGTCTGTGCTGTGCAGAGACTGCAGTGTAAAAATTGGCATCCAGTACCTGGAAGAGGCCAACAACCCGTGGGAGATGCAGGGTGGAGTAACAAACACAATAGGATGCCCTAGCCTGGATGAGCTTTTTTGCAGGTGACAACAGTTGTCTTCACCTAGCACTTGTCTCTATTGATGTGGATGTGTTGCAGCAAAAGGGGAATGTGAAGAGTGGGGAAAAATGGCTCTGGATTTTCTGAGAGGAGGATTCTTTTTCTGATGGGAGCAGTAGGTACTGATATTGCAGATGCAACAAAACCAGGATTTGCCCTTGTGGTAAGGTGACAAGACAGAAGTAGGCTAGGGACAAGTTGTGAAGAGCACTGGTGAGTGAGGCAAGGAGCTGTGTGGCATGAGGAAAGTAGGGAGAAAAAGGTCAGGGGATGGAATTTAACTGACATTTAGCATGGCTTTCAGAGGGAGAGATGTATCGCTTGGCTCCCAAGGAGCAGGACCTTGATTAGAGCATGGGTGAGTTTTCTGGTGGATGGGTCAAAGTGGGATGATCCTGAGTGGGAGCAATAAGCACATCTTGGTCCATAAGGAAGTAGCTGATGTTGAGGAACCTTACTATACAACTGGAGAAGGATTTGAGGTAAGTGGGAGGGAAGGCCATGCACCAAGCAGGGGCCTTTGTTAGTACAAGCTGCACTGTGGCTGAGTTCTCAGCAGTTTGCCCACTTCTGCCCTGTGGAAGTGTTTTTGTCTTTTGTGTCTTGATATCATTAATCATCCTAACCTGCTGTAGAACAAAGCAAGTGTTCAGGATTGTCTGGAACCTAGGACTGAGTTTATAAACATTAAAGTTCATAAGTAATGGTTTTGAGAGTTGGAATTAACTGTTAGCATACTGTGAAAATTAATTACTGTGGATTGACAGTGCAACCTTTGAAAGAGAAACTTGGATGCATTTATCTGCAGGAATCTCCTGTAAATGAGTGTTACTGTCTACAAGACAGACTGATGTGTTTAAGCAGTGCTACTATGTAATGTTTTATTCTCTGATTTGTTCATTCTGTAGATGGCATTGATGTCTCATGTATGTGACTGCAAAGTGGAAAGCTATATACTTGAGCAAAATAAAGAGTGGGAGGATACAAAAGGGGTGAACAACAGTCTTTGTCACACCCCAAGATACAGAAATGTGCAACTCCAGTAATGCTTTTGTCTGGGAGGATGAGGTGGAGGTGTGAAGTGTCCTGGAGGGCTGTCTTCAGACATCTCTTCTTTAACCATGTCCATGCTTCAGCTGTCATGTTGTGTTCTGTCCTAACACAGTGCTGGTAATGGTGACATTTGTCCTGTGTTTCCCCAAGAGCAAGACTCCAAACAAAACTGTCTGGCAGCATGTGAGTAAGAGATCAGCTGATGGGTCACAAATCCTTCTCCTGATACTGCTGTACCAGTTTCAGCTTTGTCTCCTGCCAACTGAGCTTCTAGCACCTTACACCTTTATATGTGAATATTCTGTTACACACGTAAAATGAGCTGTGGTAGTTTGAGCCTGGCTGGATACCAGGTGCCCACCACACCGCTCTATCCCCCACCTCCTCAGCAAGCCAGGGAAGGGGAGAAAATAAGATGGGAGTCTCGTGGGTTGAGATAAAAGCAGTTTAATAAAGAAACAGCAAAGCCACGCACGCGGGAAGCAAAGCAAAAGCAGATAAGCTGTTACTCTCTACTTCCCATCAGCAGCGATGTCCGGCCACCTCCCGAGAAGCAGGGCTTTGGTACCCGTAGTGGTTGCTTTTGGAAGGCCAGAAATGAATCTTGCCTCCCCTTCCTGCTCCTCTCCCCCAGTTTATATTACTGAGCTGATGTCATATGGTATGGAATATCTCCTTGGTCAGCCTGGGGCAGCTGTCCTGGCCATGGTCCCTCCCAAGATCATGCCCACCCACAGCTATTGGTGAAGGTGGGGGAAGGAATGCTGGAGGGACAGCCCTGATGCTGTGTGAGCAGCAGTCATAATATTGATATCAACAGTAAGCACAGCACTGCAAGAGCTGCTGTGGAAAATCACTACCATCCCAGACCCACTACGTGAGCCAAACAAACAAAAAGCAGAGTATCCTTTCTACCTTCATTCCTTAACTTCTGCCAGCTGCATTTTGGGCCCAGTGGCTCTCAACAGTCAATTCATGGTCCATGTCAGCTCTGGCTAATTATTTCCCTGGAAGGGGGCATCATGTCCCTGTTTCCCTGTGCTGGCATAAATGATGCCTGGCTTTTCTGTGGCAATGGTGGTCTCTGCTGCCTTCCTGAAGGTTTCCTCTCAGCATGATGTGGGGCTGCTAAACAGCTTACCTTTGGCAGAGTTTGTCTCTTCCTTGTTGGTTCATGAGCAGGTCAAACAGTTTTCAATTCTCTCCTGGTGTAGGCAACTTTCACTCTGTGCCACCTCCTGCTGCCAGCTAGCCTGTTTTCAGCACATCTAGTCTCTGGCACTGGCTTTGCTATCTGACCTTCAAGCCCCATGTTGATTTATTCCTTGGGAGCTTGAATTCTGCTCAGGACAAGGAAGGGACAAGGGAGACGGGACACACACAAAATGGACACACAGGACTGGTGGATTGGCAGCAGCATTATCGTTTCTCTTGTCCTGGCCAGCACATGGGCATCAAATGAGTACAGAGCAAAATTTACTTTGAGTGGTGGGTCACTGACAGAAATTGGTGTTGATAATTTGTGGTGGTTTAGCCTGACATCCACCCAGTCATAAAATCACTCCCCCTCCTAAACTGGACGGGAGAGAGAGAAATATAACAAAGGGCTTGTGAGTTGAGATAAGGACTGAGAGATCACTTGGCAATTAGTGTCATGGGCAAAACAAACTCAACTTAGGGAGAAAAAGGTTTGATATATTAAAGAAACAATAAGAGCAGGGAGATAAGAAATAAAACTGTCTTAAAAACACCTCCCCCACCCCTCTTCCTGGGGTTCTCCTTCCTTCCCCCCCAGCAGCACAGGAGATGGGGATTGGGGTCAGTTCATTACAGATGGACTTTGCCTCTGCTTCTTCTCAGGGGGAGGCCTCCTCACCCTTCCCACTGCTACACTGTGGGGTCCCTCCCATGGGAGACAGTCCCTCACCAACTTCTCCAGCCTGGGTCCTTCCCATGGGCTGCAGCTCCTCATGAACTGCTCTGACATGGGGCCTCCCACGGGGGCAGCTCCTCACACACTGCTCCAGCGTGGGTCACCCATGGGAGAACAGTCCTTTGGCTACCAACTGCTCCAGCCTGAGTCCCTCACAGGATCACAAGTCCTGGCAGCAAACCTGCTCTGGTGTGGGCACCTCCCCCATGGACTCCTAGGTCCTTCCAGGAACTTGCTCCAGGGTAAGCTTCCCACATAGTCACAGCCTCCTTCAGGCATTCACCCGCTCCGGCGTGGGCTCCTCCATGGGCTGCGAGTGGGTCTCTGCTTCTCAGCCCTCCATGGGCTGCAGGGGCACAGCCACCTCACCATGGACTGTACCACAGATCACAGGGGAGCCTTTTCAGTACCTAAGCACCCTCCTCCCCCTCCTTCTCCACTGACCTTGGTGTCTACGGAGATGTTTTCACATTCTCCCTCCCTGTTGCTGCTGCAGTTTTGCAACTATGCAACAACTTCTTCTCCTTCTCAAATATGTTATTCACAGAGGCGTTACCTCCATCACTAGTTGGCCAGGCCTGGGTCAGGTGCAGGGTCCAGCTTAGAATTGACTGGCCCTAACCCTGTGAGCTACAGGGGAAGCTTTTGGCAATTCTGTTTAAAGAAGCCAACCCTGTAGCCCCCCTGCTACCAAAAAAAATGGCCCAGGCAAAAGCACTACATAATTTTAAAAGACTTAAGGTCTAAGCTAGCTTTTTTTTTTTTTCTTTTCGTGCTTTTTTTTTTTTTTTTTAAGGGTAGGGGTTGGAAGGGACCTTTAGAGATCATCTAGTCCAACCCCCCTGCAGAAGCAGGTCCACCTAGATCAGGTCGCATAGGAACATGTCCAGGCAGGTCTTGAAGACCTCCAAGGAAGGAGACTCCACACCCTCCCTGGTCAGCCTGTTCCACTGTTCCCTCACCTGAACAGTGAAATATTTTTTCTTAGATTTAAGTGGAACTTTTTGTGTTTCAGCTACATCCCATTACCCCTTGTCTTGTTGCTAGCTGCTATAGAAAAAAAGGGATGTTCCAACCTCCTGACACCCACCATTTAGATATTTGTAAATGTTAATAAGATCTCCCCTCAGTCTCCTCTTTTCTTGACTAAACAGCCCCAATTCCTGCAGCCTTTCCTCATAAGGAAGATGCTTCAGTCCCCTGATCATCTTGGTGGCCCTGTGCTGGACTCTCCAGCAGTTCCCTGTCACACTCTTCTTGATGCATCCCAGGATGCCATTGGCCTTCTTGGCCACAAGGGCACATTGCTGGCTCACATTTAGTTTATTATCACCCAGCACTCCCAGGTCTCTCTCTGCAGAGCTACTCTCAAGCAGATCAACCCACAGCCTGTACTGGTGCATGGGATTGTTCCTTCCCAGATGCAGGACTCTGCCCTTGTCCTTGTTGAATCATGTGGTTCCTCTCTGCCCAACTCTCAAGCCGGTCAAGATCCCACTGAATGACTTACCTCGAAGCCTGCAGCATCCAGGGATTTCATCAGTCTTGACCCTAATCTAATTAGAGTGGCAGTGGGAAAGTGAGTCCTAAAAAACCCTGAGTGGATTAAGAGGTTGAAACCTGGAAAATGCTTTAACTGCAGTGTGTTTTGGCTGGACTGTTGAGGCAAAGCCCTGGACATAGGGAGTTACTTTGCACTGAAACAATTTCATCTGCTACAATACCAGATGTGGTTTCATTCCTGTTTGGAATATTCAGCCTGCCTTCACCTGTGATCTCTGTTTGATAAAGTTATTGATGTGGACTCTTTTCTTACTGTCAACTCTGAAGAGTAAAAACGCAAATGTAAGAGTACAACAGTCAGCTGTGAGCAACACAGAGATCTCATATGTTGGATGTGAAAATAAACATCCCAGCTATGTGCCTTTCCATCTATTAAGGCAGAATTGGACTAACCATTATTCAAGTAGTACTGTTCACTCTGCTGATACCTGCTCTTCTCTACTTCCTTTCACCAGATAAACCAAATCTGATCAGAGCAACAGATATTTTCTAAGGGTTTGATGCTTTGGATGACCCCCCTCTAGCCTTCCTCTATTACCGAGAGAGAGTCTGGAGCTGACTAACTCGGTTGTATCTACATCTCCTATCAGCACAGTATGTTTCCCCACTGTCATGTCCAGTTTTAACTGAGCTGGAGGGTGTTGGCAGGAATGTGCATTATTTCAAGTGAGCATCTAGGTTACCTTTGCTTTATTTTATACTGTGCAGATTGCTGAATAGAGACTCAGTGTTTATGACCTGTTGTCTTGTTCCACAACCACGGAGGAGAAAAGTTTTGTCTTTCACACCCATATTGTGCTCCTTTTGGAAGACAACGACTGCTCAGTCATTGCTGAGCCCTGTGGGCAACTTGTTTGTGGGGTTTTGGGTTGGTTTGTTTTTTTTCATGTTTCTTCAGCAGCTACTTGCAGAAGAAAAAGCCCATCCTTAGGGCTGCATTAGAAAATGTAGCTCAGGTCATTGTGCCTGCAAGTCTTTACTGTGCTCCTGCTCTTCTCTCCAGCTTGTGTGAATCACAGAATCTCAAGGGTTGAAAGGGACCTTGGAAGATCATCTAGTCCAACCCCCCTGCCAGAGCAGGACCACCTAGAGTAGGTCACACAGGAACTCGTCCAGGTGGGTTTGGAATGTCTCCAGAGAAGGAGACTCCACACTCCATCTGGGCAGCCCCTTCCAGTGCTCCCTCACCTCAACAGGGAAGAAATTCTTCCTCGTGTTTCTTTGGAACATCTTATGTTCCAGCTTGTACCCGTTGTCCCTTGTCCTATCATTGGACATCACTGAGAACAGCCTGGCTCCAGCCTCCTGACACCCATCCTTTAGGTATTTGTAAACATTAATGAGGTCACCCCTCAGTCTCCTCCAAGCTGAAGAGCCCCAGCTCCCTCAGCCTTTCATCAGAAGGGAGATGCTCCACTCCATCATTGTGACCCTGTGCTGAACTCTATCCAGCAGCTCCCTGTCCTTGAACTGAGGGGCCCAGAACTGGACACAATATTCCAGATGCGGTCTCATGAGGGCAGAGTAGAGGGGGAGGAGAAGGATTGTAGTTGGAGCCAATTCTGAAATGACCAAAATGCACAGCAGTCACTGCTGCTTCAAGAGTGATATTCCCCCCCCACAATCTGATTCAGCTGAATCACTGGCCAATGTCCATGAACAAATGCACTTCAGAAAACACTAAAAAAAGTCTCTGAAGCTTTTCAGAGCCAAAGCCTTTGAGTTAGATGAGGAAACTCCTGGCAAAGCTCAGCAGTGTTCATCTCAGAGGTGAGAGCAGCTAGTGTTTTTCTGTATTGACATCCTTTTGCTGTGTGGATAGGCTGGGAAGGGAGGAGCAGGAAGTAGAAAAGAATTTGACCAAAACCTAATAACCCTGATAGAGGGATGAGATGGTTATTAATAGCCTGAGATTTCCATGGAGAAAGCAATTTTAATGAAAATATAGAAAGTTTGTGTAGTTATTGGCCCAGCCACCGTTCTCATGGAAGTGGATTTTTTAGGTTTTTTTTTCTTCTCTCCTACAAATGGGAATATAAGGTGAAAGTAAGAATTTTCGCTAGCTTCTTTCATTTCCCCAGGCTTTCCTTGTATTGTTGTACATTGACATTATGCTAAATAAATCTTCAGTGCTCACATACATGCATAAATAAATGACACTGAATTCAAGGAAACAACTTGTCTCTAAGCGGTGAATATGGAACTGCTTCTGGAATCCAGGAGTGGGTTCCCAAACAATATAACAGTAAAGTGCACAATAGCAGTTTTCCAGACCTTTGGCCTGAGTATATCTCAGCATGTCACTAAATTTTGTCTCGCAATGAGATGCACAAGGAACAGATGACAAATATCTTGAACCAAACTCCTTGAATCTGTGAGTATCTTTGGGCACTGCAGAAACACAGGAGAACATTTATTCTGCCATATCATGACCTAACTGAACATTTGACTGTTAAGCCATGTGATACCT
Organism: Colius striatus; assembly: GCF_028858725.1. NCBI lineage: Eukaryota > Metazoa > Chordata > Aves > Coliiformes > Coliidae > Colius > Colius striatus. Next base: position 22,030,653 of record NC_084789.1, on the reverse strand, counting down.
CTAAGCATCTGTGTTTTAATAAGTAATCTGCATTCATCCTCTGTCACTGACATCCTTTTCTCTTCCACCAACACTGATATTTCTAAAGTGCTTTTTATATACCTGCAGGTCAAGAAGGCTTGATCAGACAATTGTTGTGTCCAGTTATATCACCTCAGCTTTGCTTGTGTCCTCTCCTAAATCTTGAAAAGCCAGGATTTGCTGTTTGTATATAGCAATATCCAAGTACACAGTGTCTGGTGTCATGGTTTGACATGACAACCTTTTCTGGTAAGGGGGAAGGGGCTGTAAAGATGGCTCCTGTAAGAAGTTGCTCACAACTCTCCCCAGCTCTGAGCCAGACCCAATTCTGGGGCTGAGCCAATTAGAAGCCTCCACGATCACTTTTTAAGAAGAAGCCGGAAGAAGAGGTTTCTTCCTCCATCTTTTTCCTTCTTCTGTCCCTTCTTTTTCTTCTGGCTGGTGGTGGTGCAAGGAGTAGGAACAGTGAGAGAAACAACCATGTGGACTCCAAGGTCAGTGATAAAAGAGAGGAGGAGATGTGCTGGAGCAGAGACTCCCCTGCATTCTATGGAGAGAACTGCTGAAGCTGAGATTTATTTTCATTTCTTTAAAGACCCCGCATCAGCGGTAGAGACTCACTTTGATAATGAGCCCATATCAGGGGCAGAGACTCATGTTGCTACAGCTGGCCCCAGACCAGGGGCAGCGATTCACTTCATTAAAGGCCCCAAACCAGGGAGAGTGACTATGGCCGGAGCAGGCCGTGTCCCATGAGAGGGACCCAATATCCACAGCTGTAACTGTGGGGAGGAACCCACGACAAAGCAGCTCATTAAACTTACGCCCAGAAGAGGCCTTGTCCTGAGAGAGGGACCCTGTAACTGCAGAAACTGCAACTGTGGCAAAGAATCCACACCAGAGATATTCACCAAGGACTGTGTCCCGTGTGAGGGACCCTGTATGGGCAGAAGCCGCAGCTGCTGGGAACCCTGTATTGGAGCAGGGGAAGAATGCCAGGAATCGTCCTCATCTGAGAAGACAGAAGCAGCAGAACCCATCTGTGAGAGACTGACCCCATCCCCCATTCCCTGCCCCCCTGAGCCACTGAGGGGGGAGGAGGTAGAGATATGGGGAGCAGTGAGCTGGGCCCGGGAAGAAAGGAGGGATGGGGGAGGGAGATCTTAAAGTGCTGGTTGTCATTTTCTCATCATCCTACTCCCTTTTTGCTTTTATTCCATTCTATGTCTTGTAGAATAAACTTTCCTACTTTCCTCTCTGTCGAGTACTGGAGTCTGTTTTGCCCAGAACCGTAATTGGCAGCGAGCCCTCCCTGCCCTTGTCTCAATCCACAACAACCTTGCTTATCTTTTTACTCCCATTTCGCTGGGGCCTCCGCCATCCTAACGAGGGTGGGGGTGAATGGGGGCACCGAGCAAGAGACTGTCGTGGTGCTGCTGTGCTAGCTGGGCTAAACCACGACATCTGGGAAGGTGAGCAGCACCTACCAACCTGCCTACAAAACTTGGATGGCCCCTCATTGTTTTGGACAAAGTGCAGTTCATCTGTGTGCACACCATGTTTGTTCCTTGTTCTCAGCACTTCTTCCCCCAGCTTTATCAGTACCTCTGCTATTGATTCAAATGTATTCTTTGTACTTCTCTGGGGAGATGAGTACATCATACAGCTTTCTTAAGGTTATAGGAGAGTTTTGGTAACGTATTGGTACAGGGTGTTCGAGTTCATAACAAAAAGGACATTCACACGAAAAGAATGTGCTGTCAGCAACATCTGCTTGTTTCTGGGTGTCTTCCAGCACAAGCAGGTCTGCTGAGAATATAGGAAAGCACATGTATGGCCCCTCAAGCCCCTAGTCTTGTGGGGAGATGACTCAAGTGTTGCTAGTATCCAAATGACTGCTAATCTGGATATGCAATGTTCTCTGGAGAAAGTCTGGAGACTTTTGGAGCAGTGGAGTTTTGTTTGCTCTCAGAATTTCTCCTGGACAACTGTATAAAATAATCTTGTCAGATAAACTAAAATAGCATATAGCACTGGAACAAAATTACTTGCCCATACCTCTAACACTTGTGTCTGGTAACGTTTGCCTTCTCTTTCTGGTGATCTTCAAAATATTAAAGCACATGTGCAAGTGTTCTCTTGTATTATCGTTGCAAAAGCATTTAATCCTATGGTTTTATAGTCACTATCAAAAATAAGGACACCTTACTATCTTTCTACTGTTCACTTGACCTTTGTTTCATGGCATATGATTGTTTGGAGAACCATTAACCATATAATAATCCTATTGATCTGTTGGCACAGATTGGGGAGCTTTCAAGGGGCTTTCCTTCATTCACAGATGGGTTGTATATGTGCCTGGGATCAAAGCATGGCTGTCTTAGCCTAGTATGGCATTGCAAAGTATTACTGCCTAATTCCTTATCCCAGTAAATAGGACAGCCTGAGTGCTTGGGTGTGCTGGGGTAGAGCAGTGACTACAGCAGTGTCATCCTGAGCGTGTCTCCTGGCTCTGCAATTTGCTTTGCAGTGTTGCAGAGCAAAATAACTCCTCCTGCCTCTGTGTTAGCAATGCTTCGGCTTGAGCACACCTGTGTGAAGACTGTGAAATAATCCATCTGCCAAAATCAGGCCATGGCAGGGCTTTGATCCATTCACTGTTAGTTTTGACACTGCTGCCTTTGGGAAAGCTGTTGCTGAAGGGGTTGTTTCAGATGAGCCATAGAATCATGGAATCATTTTGCTTGGAAAAGCCCTTTAAGCTCCTGAAGTCCACCCCCTGCCCTCACAGTGCCCAGCCCACCACTAACCCACAGCCCTCAGCACCTCAGCTCCACAGCTTTGCAATAGCTCCAGGGCGGGGGACTCCCCCACCTCCCTGGGCAGCCTGGGAACAGGGGTTGACAACTCTCTCAGGGAAAAAGTTCTTCCTCAGCTCCAATCTAAACCTCCCCTGGGGCAACTTTAGGCTGTTTCCTCTTCTGTCACTCCTTTCATAGAAGAGACCAACCCCCACCTCATCACAACCTCCTGTCGGGGAGTTGAAGAGTGCTCATGTCTCCCCTCAGCCTCTTCTCCAGGCTGAACACTCCCATTCCCTCAGCTGCTCCCCATCAGACTTGTGCTCCAGCCCCTTCTCCAGCTCTGCTGCCTGGCTCTGGCCACGCTCCAGCCCCTCAGTGTCCCTCTGGCAGTGAGGGGCCCAACGCTGAACACAGCCCTCGAGCTTCAGCCTCACCAGGGCCCAGTACAGGAGGACACTCACCGCCTTGGGCCTGCTGACACACTGGTGCTGATACAAGCCAGGATGCCCTTGGCCTTCCTGCCTGCCTGGGCACACTGCTGGCTCATGTTCAGCAGAGGCACTGGACACAGAGATGCTTCTGCATCTCACAGGAGCCATAACAGCCCAACATGATTGTTCCTGACTGAACTCAGTGTTTGTCTATGAAGCGACACAATACCTGATAAATAATCATTGAGCTTTCTGTCAGTAAGTACTACAAGGTGTGAGATGAATGGTTCACGGTGGCTCTGGTCCTGGTCCTCATGGGGGACTTCAACCTCCCTGATATTTGCTGGCAAAGCCACACAGCCAAGCACATGCAGTCCAGGAGGTTCCTACAGATTGTTGACGACAACTTCCTGTCACGGGTGACTGAGGAACCATCAAGGAGGGTTGTGCTGCTGGACGTGGTACTGACGAATAGAGAGGGCCTGGTTGGGGATGTGAAGGTTGGAGGCAACCTCGGATGCAGTGACCATGAGATGGTAGAGTTCAAGATCCTGTGTGGAAGAGGCAAGTCATAAAGCAGGACCGTGACCCTGGATTTCAGGCGAGCCGACTTTGGCCTCTTCAAAGACCTACTTGGACGGATCTCATGGGATATGATTCTAGAAGACAGAAGTGCCCATGAGAGCTGGTCAATATTCAAGCACCACTTCCTCCAAGCCCAGGATCAGTGTGTCCCCATGCACAAGAAAGGAGGAAAAGGAGGCAGGAGGCCTCCATGGATGAGCAAGGATCTGCTGGGACAACTCAGGCAGAAAGCAGCCATCTATGAGAGGTGGAAACAGGGGCTGGAAGAGTATAGGAACATTGCCAGGGCATGCAGGGCTGCAACTAAGAAGGCTAGAGCCCTTCTAGAATTAGACCTACTCAGGAAAGTAAAGGAAAACAAGAAGGGTTTCTTTGCTTCAGTCTTTACAGCCAAGGCTGGCCCTTGGGAAGCCCAGTCCAGCAAGGATAGTAGGATGGCCTGGACAGCAGAGGACTTGCCCTGGGTGGAAGAGGAAGAGGTTAAAGACTTGTTGGCCAAGCTTAAGGCTCATAAGTCAATGTGAGGAAGTGGTGAGGAAGCTGGCTGATGTAATTGCTAAACCTCTCTCCATCATTTTTGAACAATCATGGAGGACAGACGAGGTGCCTGAGGACTGGAGAAAGGCCAATATCACGCCAGTCTTCAAAAAGGGCAAGAAGGACAACCCAGGAAACTACAGGCCGGTCAGCCTCACCTCCATCCCTGGAAAGGTGATGGAACAACTCATCCTGAACGTTGTCACTGAACATATGGAGGATAAGATGGTTATCAAGGGGAGTCAACATGGATTCACCAAGGGGAAATCCTGTCTGACCAACCTGATATCCTTCTATGAGGGCATAACTGACTGGCTAGATGAGGGGAGAGCAGCAGATGTCATCTACCTTGACTTCAGCAAGACTTTTGACACTGTCTCCCATAACATCCTCATCAGAAAGCTCAGGCAGTGTGGCTTGGATGAGTGGACAGTGAGGTGGATCGAGAGCTGACTGAATGACAGAACCCAGAGGGTGGTGATCAATGGCACAGAATCGAGTTGGAGGCCTGTGGCCAGTGGAGTTCCACAGGGATCGATTCTGGGGCCAGTCTTGTTCAACATCTTCATCAACAGCCTGGATCAGGGGACAGAGTGACCCTCAGTAAGATCAATGATGGCACCAAGCTGGGAGGACTGGCTGATTCCCCAGAAGTCTGTGCTGCCATTCAGCAGGATCTCGACCGGCTTGAGAGTTGGGCAGAGAGGAAGCTCATGAGGTTCAACAAGGACAAGTGCAGTGTCCTGCATCTGGGAAGGAACAACCCCATGCACCAGTATAGGCTGGGGGTCAAACTGCTGAAGAGCAGCTCTGCAGAGAGAGACCTGGGAGTCCTGATTGATAATAAACTAACCATGAGCCAGCAATGTGCCTTTGTGGCCAAGAAGGCCAATGGCATCCTGGGATGCATCAAGAAGAGTGTGGGCAGCATGTGGAGGGAGGTTCTTCTCCCCCTCTACTCTGCCCTGGTGAGGCCTCATCTGGAGTCCTGTGTCCAGTTCTGGGCTCCTCAGCTCAAGAGGGACAGGGAAGTGCTGGTGAGAGTCCAGCACAGGGCCACCAAGATGATCAGGGGACTGAAGCATCTTCCTTATGAGGAAAGGCTACAGGAATTGGGGCTGTTTAATCTAGAAAAGAGGAGACTGAGGGGAGATCTTATTAACATTTACAAATATCTAAATGGTGGGTGTCAGGAGGTCGAGGCATCCCTTTTTTCTATGGTATCTAGCAACAGGACAAGGGGTAATGGGATGAATCTGGAACAGAAAAAGTTCCATTTAAACATAAGAAAATCTATTTCACTGTTCAGGTGAGGGAGGGTGTGGAGGCTTCTTCCTTGGAGGTCTTCAAGACCCACCTGGACATGTTCCTATGAGACTTGATCTAGGTGGACCTGCTTCTGCAGTGGGATTGGACTAGATGATCTCTAAGGTCCCTTCCAACTCCTACCATTCTATGATTCTTTCTGTGGTTTGCTTTCAGTTGTGAAATGCTAAATCTGTGCTTCTTTTCACAGTTCAGCTTCCAATTGAATTACAAAGAAGTTTTACTGTCTCCAATCCTTTTTTTTCCCTTTGTTTTCCTTATTCTCTTTGTTTAAAATGTAGATAACCAAGAAGATATCTTTTATTTCTGTTACAGAATTTTCTCTTTCCTGGATTTGGTCACTCTGTGTCGTTGTGCTCAAGTTTCCAGGGTAAGAACCTTCCCCCTTGCTGGTGGTTTTAACAGTTGATTGCATTTGGGTGAGAATCCCCTTGCTCCAGCCTTCCCTAGCATGTCAAACCAGCAGGATTTGTACTTAGGAGCTTTCTGCAACTCACCTATTGTTATTTAGCATCATATCACAATACCAGAAACTTGTGATGGCACCAGTAAAGGGGAGACTCAAAGCAGGAATACCATTTTGCTGATGTCTTGGGCCCTGAACAGGTTACAAAGTCAAGGTGACTGACTTTTTGCCCAAGGACTTTCTAGTCAGCCTGGGTTTGTACAGGAGACCTGGACTGATGAAAATACCAAAATTTCATCTTTCTAAAATAGTATCTTGTGGGTTTTGGTGGAGCTATTGACATTTTGATTTGCAAAGTAGCTGCAGTGTCAGTGAAAGCTTACTGCCCTATGTGGAGGTAGTTGAAGTAAGCATGGAAGGAAAAAAAAAAAGAGCGTCTGCTTTGTTTAGTATTGTTTTTTTTCCTTAAGTAGTTCCTAGTTTTTTGGGCTTTATCTATGGGAATCCAGCTTGGATTATGATTATTTGCTTGGGAAAATTCCTCCAACTGCAGACCCAGTAATCTAGAGCAACCAGATTTGTCAGATACTTCATCCTGCCAGTATCTAATAACGCACACAGAGGAAACATTACTACAGCAGGAGTGGCAAGTCAGTGACGGGGACACTGTTTGTAGTGGTGTGTTCACTATGCTGGCAAAGCTGGTGCTGAGTGACACCTGTACAAAACTGATCCATCGTGAGTTCAAACAGGAGCCATAACTTGTTTCATTGTTCAGAGTGTATAAGAATAAAAAAATTACTGTGCTGAATAATTTCAAATCCCATTAGAAGATATCCTGTGTGATGTCTGTGCAGTATCATCTCCTGTTCCCTCGATAACGTAGGTCTTCCAGCTGAAATTCACTGCTCCAGCAGAACAATATTGACCAAAATGGGCTGTCAAAGATACTTGCCAATGTCAAGATGTACTCCCATTTTGACACTTGCTCCTGTTTACGCAGTCCACAGGGCATCAGGGAACATATTAGTCATGATGTGTCACAGACTGTATTGTAAAAGGCTAGAGTATCTCCACGGGGCTGCAGAAAGGCTGTGTGCAGGGTTCCATGCATTACCTGTGAACATACACCGTGTTACAGCTTCCATCCACTGGTGCATTTCTTTATCACTGGAGCTCTTACTTTTCCCATGGTGACAACTAGACCTTAAAACAAATATCAGCAATGAGATATAAATTACAGAAAATCAGTTAATGCTTACAGTTTTGTCGGCTGTTTTAAGTTTATATGTGATTTGCACAAGAACTAGTATATTGTGATGGAGATGGAGCTTAGTGCACATGATGCATGGGATATAAAAATGTGCCTATATACATATACATGCACTTTTCAGTTCCTAGTTCTCATTTGTAGCATGAACCACATGAGATTTGTTTGTTTAAAAAAACCCAAAAAAACAAAAAAACCCACTTAGGTCAGATAGTGAGCCCCGTCACTCCTTCAGCAGTGTGTAGCTCTCAGGTAAGAGCTGGCTGCTTTATCTGAACAGCTTACAACACCTTGAATTTCTCCATCTGTGGGACACAGCACCTCATTGCACTGAGCTGTGGAAGTGTCTTGGACACCTTTCTGCTGGCAAGAGAAAAGGCGTATGAGATGTCAGCCTCACCCACTGCGTAGGGGATCTCACCACACAGTCCTCTGTCCCAGTACCGCCATGCCCTCAGACTAACCTCACAGAATCCCAAAATCCCTGAGTGATGGGGTTTGGAAGGGACCTCTGGAACTCCTCCATCCCAACCCCCTGCTAAAGCGGGTTCCCCTCGATCAGGGGGCACAGGAACATGTCCAGGAGTGTTTGGAAACGTCCCGAGAAGGAGCCTCCACACCCTCCCTGGGCAGCCTGTGCCAGGGTCCCTCACCTCAACATCAAAGAAGTTTTCCCTTATGTTTAAGTGGAGCTTTTTGTGTTCCAGCTTATGTCCATTACCTCTTGTCCTGTCACTTGAGAGAGCAGAAAAAGCACTGCTCCATCCTCTTGACATCCACCTTTTAAATACTTGTGTTAATGAGGACCCCTCTTAGCCTGTGCCAGGGCTTCCTCACCTGAATACCAAAGAAGTTTCTCCTCGTGTTCCAGTGGAACTTCCTGTGTTCCAGCGGAACTTCCTGTGTTCCAGCTTGTGCCCATTACCCCTTGTCCTGGTACTGGCCACTACAGAAAAAAAACTGGCCCCATCCTCTCGACACCCACCCTTTAGGGATTTATCAACACTGATAAGATTCCCCCCTCAGCTTTCTCCTCAGTGTAGATGCCCAGTGTAGGGTCTGCTCTGAGACTCTCCCACATCCTGCTATCCTCCATCTTCATGCTGGTCCTGCTAACACCCTCTAAAGGTGCTGGGGTAGCTGGTGGTGCTGCAGAGGGGATTAGATACCAGCCAGGATGGAAGATGCCTACGCTGCCTCCTGTCCCAGAGCAGCCCCGCCAGTGATGCCTTGTTGGGAGCCGACGCCAAGGGGGCACTGAGGGTTTGCCTCTTTGAGGAACTTGTGGAGAGCGCAACGCCTAGGTGAGGGGACTCTTGTAACTGCATTGTTTTCCTCATGCTGCTTTTACCTCTGAGGCAGAATGTTGTTTCTAAAAGGAATAAACTGTAACTAGATCTCCACTGGCTCTTTTTTTCATATTAACAACACGTTTACATTTTTTCCCCCGATAAAGGCATGGAATATTCTGGCCCTGGATGGCAGTAACTGGCAGCGAATTGACCTGTTTGATTTCCAGAGGGATATTGAGGTATAATTAAGTGACATACAAACCCATTTTTTCTTGTTAAAATGTAATTACAGCCTAGAATGGATTAATACTCCCAACATAACTCTTTTTACCTTCCCTGGAGAGAGAAATCATTAATTTCAGTTCCTCTTAGTTTCAGGGAGTCTTAAAAGTCTTGGCAATCCATTCAGCTTTTGAAAATGGACAGAATTATATATCTGTATCAAAACTTATAGGTAGTAATAGCAGGAAAGTATTTTTCTGTGTGTTCTGAAAACAGAAATAAGTAGAGTGAGTTCTTGTGGAAAACTACTGCCACTGTCTAGCAGAATTTAGGCTCCTTTTCCTTTCACCCAAATGCTAACACAGCACTGACTTAGACCATTAAGACTGAATACCTTTTGAAACATGTCCTGCAATATATCTGTCTTTTCCTGTCTATCGTTAATGTCATAAGTGGAAATGGAAGTGAAGGTGATTTGGGGACAGAAGGTCAAAATCATTCCTAAAAGATGCAGCTTTGGAGATGCTTCACTGTAGCTGTTCTAAATCTGTTAGCAGTGGACTTGGCACTGTTAGGAATGGATGCTGTTGTCATGCTGTTCTTAAAATGAAAATTGCATTAATGAGGAAAAAAAATGAGAAAAAAAACCCCAATTCCTGAATTTTCCCATCAGAATGTTATATCCTCTTTAAAACATGTTGAAGGAGGGAGGTACAGAGTGTATAATTTTAACTTGTTAAAATAGACAGAGGCGTAAACCAGATGATGACTGAAGTCACACCTTGTGGGAGCTGGTGGGAAATACATTATTTGTGGAGGAAAGAGTTAAAATAATCTCTTTCTACCAGCTGTGTACCTAAGCAGTTGGATAAAAGAACAGGCCTGTGATGTAGTGATTTCAGGGATCTCACAGGGCTCTCAGTGGCCAGAGACTTCTTGAAGGAAGTAAACAGTGTGATGTTTGCTCTTGATAGTGCTTTATCTTTTAACATGCCTTGAAAGTTCTGGACCCATATAATTATTTACTTTCATGGAGGCAGAGCAAAGTTATTGGTGGTGCTTGGTCTCTAGAGGTAGGAGCTGCTCAGCCTTGCTGCTGCTGTTAGTCTGTGGGAGGGAGGCAGGAGTGCTGTGAATACAAATGAGGTTTTTCTCATTCTTCAGTGGTTTTGCATGATTTTAATGTTTCTTTGTACTCTTAACTGCCACTCTATACATCAAACACATGTTCTTGCATAAGCATGGACTGCCCCTTTTTAAACAAAAAGCTTGAATGTGTTGTACCTAACCTAGGCTTCCGATGTCACAGAATCTTAAGGGTTGGAAGGGACCTTGAAAGATCATCCAGTCCAACCCCCCTGCCAGAGCAGGACCACCTAGAGTAGGTCACACAGAAACTCGTCCAGGTGGGTTTGGAATGTCTCCAGAGAAGGAGACTCCACACTCCATCTGGGCAGCCCCTTCCAGTGCTCCCTCACCTCAACAGGGAAGAAATTCTTCCTCGTGTTTCTTTGGAACATCTTGTGTTCCAGCTTATACCCATTGCCCCTTGTCCTATCATTGACATCATTGAGAACAGCCTGGCTCCATCCTCCTGACACCCACCTTTTACATATTTGTAAACATTAATGAGGTCACCCCTTGTCGTGGTTTTGTCCAGCCGGGAACAAATAGCCACGAAGGTGCTCGCTCACTCCTCCCCCTCCCGGCGGGGCGGGGAGGGGAACCAGACAAAAAGGGGAAAAACCCGCGTAGGTTGAAATAAGAACGGTTTAATAGAACAACAATACGAAGAAACAAGTTCAGGAAAAAAACCAATTTTAACAGTAAATGAGGGAATATACAAAAGGAATGGCGCGTGCCGCAGCTGCTCACCCCCCGGGACCCGACACGACCGCTCCCGATCGGCAGCCCAGCCCGTGCTCCCGAAGCTCCGCCCCCGACTAGCTCCCTGCCTATATGTACTGGGCATGATGTCAGTATGGTATCGAATACCTGTTGGCCAGCAGGGTCAGCTGCCCATGTTGTGCCCCTTCCTACTTCCTCATCAAAGTTAACTCTATCCTAGCCCAAACCAGGACACCCCTCAGTCTCCTCCAAGCTGAAGAGCCCCAGCTCCCTCAGCCTTTCATCAGAAGGGAGATGCTCCACTCCCTTGATCATCTTTGTGGCCCTGTGCTGAACTCTCTCCAACAGCTTCTTGAACTGAGGGGCCCAGAACTGGACACAATATTCCAGATGTGGTCTCATGAGGGCAGAGTAGAGGGGGAGGAGAGCCTCTCTCGATTTACTGCCCACACCCCTGCTAATACACCCCAGGATGCCATTGGCCTTCTTGGCCACGAGGGCACATTGCTGGCTCATGCTCATCCTGCTGTCTACCAAGACCCCCAGCTCCCTTTCCCCTACACTACTCTCTAACAGTTGTACAGGTTCATGGGGTTATTCTTTCCCAGATGTAAGACTCCACACTTACCCTTGTTGAATGTCAGTAGATTTCTCCCTGCCCAACTCTCCAGCCTGTCCAAGTCTCCTTGAATGTCAACACAGCCTTCTGGTGTCAGTCACTCTCCCCAGTTTAGTATCATCAGCAAACTCGCTGACAGTGCCTCTGTTCCCTCATCAAGGTCATTAATGAATATACAGAACAGAACCAACCCCTGAGGGACTCCACTAGACACAGGCCTCCAACTAGACCCTGCCCCATTGATCACAACTCTCTGCCTTCTTCCCTTCAACCAGTTAACAATCCACCTCACTACCTGATAATCCAGCCCACACCTTCTCAGTTTTGTTGTGAGGATGCTGTGGGAGATGGTGTCAAATGCTTTACTGAAATCAAGATAAACCACATCCACTGCACTACCACCATCTATCCACCTGGTTACATCTTCACAAAAGGCTGCCAGGTTGGTCAAACATGACTTCCCTTTGGTAAAGCCATGTTGACTGCTCCCAATGACCCTCTTGTCCTTTAAATGCCTGGAGACAGCACCCAGGATAAGCTGTTCCATCACCTTTCCAGGGATGGAGGCGCGGCTGACCTGTCTGTAGTTACCCAGGTCCTCCTTCTTGCCCTTTTTGAAGGCTGGAGTGACATTTGCTTTTCTCCAGCCCTCAGGCACCTCTCCTGTTCTCCATGACTTACTGAAGATGATGGAGAGTGGTTTAGCAATGACTTCCACCAGCTCCCTCAGCACCTGCAGGTGCATCCCATCAAGGCCCATGGATTTATGTCCATCCAGACTGCTCAACTGATCCTTAATCCAGTCCTCATTAACCAAACAAAAATCCTCATTTAACCCGACTTCCTCTGGAGTCTGGGGCTCCTGAGGACAGTCTCCATCAGTATAGACAGAGGCAAAGAAGGCACTCAGTAACTCTGCCTTCTCTGTATCCTCTGTCACCAGGGCACCCACCTCATTCAACATCAGGCCTACATTGCCTCTAGCATTAGTTTTGTCTGCAATGTATTTGAAGAAGCCCCTTCTTGTCCTTGACCTCCCTTGCAAGGCACAACTCCAACAAGGCTTTAGCTTTCCTAGTTACCTCTCTACATCCTCTGATAACAGTCTTATATTCATCCCAAGTGGCCATCCCTTCCTTCCATCATCTATAGACTCGGTTCTTCCACTTGAGTTTGCCCAACAGTTCTCTGTTTAACCATGCAGGTCTCCTGGCTCCCTTGCTTGATTTCTTACCTGCTGGGATGCTCTGATCCTGAGCCTGGAAAGGGTGATCCTTGAAGAGAGACCTTGGGCCCTTTTATCCTCTAATACCCTGTCCCATGAGATGTCCCCTAGCAATTGCTTGAAAAGGCCAAAGTTGGCCCTGCTAAAGTCCAGGGTTATGATCCTGCTTGGTATTCTGCTCCTACCACATATGATCCTAAATGCCCTTTGCTTTAAAGGAGTGTAAAGCCACCAGTTGCTGCAATTCTATAAGGCATTGGAATCCTCTATTTCAAGCCTATGAATTCATAGGCTTGCTAGAGGAATTGCAGAAACACAGGGGCTTTTCTGGATTTTCCAACCCTTCCACACGGACATGCAGGTCGAGCTTCAGTGCCATCAGCCAGGGTAGAGGTCCAGCAGTGCTCTGGGGCTCCTGAAAGCTGCCTGCCAGATGTCACCACAATCTCATGCAGAGGTCCAGTTAAGCTGCTGTCCCTTTTTTTGATTATGGTATTACATTGTACCAAGTCTGATGCTTGATTTTTTTTTTTAATGGAAAAATATTATAGAAGAAATATCTTCATCCTTATAGAGATCTTAAATGCTAACTTGTACTTGAAGAACCAAGTGATGTTCCTGTTCTGTGATGAACAACCATGTAGACTGAAGTAGAGGGAAAGGTTTTTGAATTGCTGGATGTAAGAAACAAATAAATTTTCTCATGGAAGACTCAGGTCAGACTCTGCAGTGAAGCACTTTTATTAAGCGTTCTTGCAAGAGCGGATGTCCTAGCTAGCAGGCACACCTGATAGATACAATATTCAGCTTTTTATTCCCTATCCCATCCCCAAGATCCCTCCTTTGTTTCCCCATTGATTAGATATTGCAAGGTTTACAACTTCCCAGGCACCTAGGGGATGTGCTGTAGAGCAGGGAATAGCAGTGAGAGACTTGCCGCTCTCATTTCCCCATGCAGTCCTTTCTTGGTATAGGGCAGTCATACATCTCATTCCCTGTGGTTCTTTACTCCATCCTAATGGAAAGGGAACCACTTGTGCAGTGGGTCTCCCTGAAGCACATGCATAGCAATTACTGTGATTCAGGCTTTGCACTTTATATTTAACCCATTCAATCCAGGCATTTGTATCTCCATATCTTTTTTTAATTTCAAATGTTTTTTTCAAATCTTTTATATTAATTATTTTTATTACCCTTGGGTCATTTGGTAGGCTTTGTTGTTTTATTTTGGGAAAGACAATAGCCTCATTTGTTTCCCTTTTTGTTTTATTTTTCTGATTTCTATATTTTTATCCTGCATTTGCTTACTGGATCTCATCCAGGAATGTTTGGTTTTAACTCATAAGTTTGTTTCACTACTAAATCAGCTTTTTTTACAGTAAGTAATACAATATTCTATTTTAAATTTTAACATTCAGGCCTTGTCAAGCCTTTATTCAAATGGATTTGTCCTTCTAACAGAGACCACCCTACACTGGTTCATACATTAGACTGGGGAGTCCACCAAAGTGCTCCGGAGAAGGACAAGATTTTCCTTTGTTGCTGTTGCCTTCAGGACACATGTATTTATCTTTATTTTTCAGCCTCTTTTGATTCCCCAAACTTCCACACTAAAATATTTGACAAGCATCAATTGAAATAATTTATAAAGTTTTCCTTTCAGTCACGTTTATCCATAGCTTAATTGGATATACATTAATTCAATCAGAAACAAAATCTTTTCTACCACCACTCCATCAGTTAATAACATTTAAGAGTGTTCATTTTTCTGTTATGTTCTGTTTCTTGATTTTAAGGCACAAGGGGTTTTGGGCTGGATATATGTGCCACTGTCCATCCTTTAGTGGAGAGTCCACTGGTTCTCTGAGTCTGGTGTAAATGAGTTCAGTCTTTCTCAGCCGTTCTTACTGACGTCTCAGTGGTCAGTAACACCTGGCATAAGCCTTCCCATTCAGGTTGCAGTTCGGTTTCTTTTCCAGGACTTGATCAGGACCCGCTCTCCAGGCTGGAAGGTATGGACTGCAAACTCAAGAGGTGGTGTTTGGGCCAAAAGCCCTTTTTCCTGAGGAAAGCCAAAACAAAAGAAGACAACCCCAGTATCTAATTCTTTTAACAAATATCTTTGGTTTAAAGGGCCTCAGACCAGGTTTCTCTCCTTCCTGGGGGCTATTTCCTCAGGACCTTTTTATTTATCTTCTTACAAATCACACATCGTTCACAAATCTGTTTGGCCACTGTATACATTCCTATACATACATATTTTCTTAAAACTAAATCACACATTACTCGTGTCCCCCATTGACTTCCTTGATGTAAAATAGCCATTATTTCCCTCATAGCTTGTTCATTTAACATTTCCATCTGGGAGAATCCACCTTCCTTCTATCTCAACAGCTCCCAATTCCCTTAATGTTTCTTTTTCTGTAACTACTAGAGTTAACTTGGATGTAGATACATGTGGGGTGAGATTATACATACTCACAATTTCATGACCTAATACTGCCTCTTTGATTGCTTCATTGGCCAATCTGTTTCCCCTGGCCGTAAAAGAATTCCATTTTTGATGCCCATTCACATGGACCACAGCAATCTCATTTGGAACTGATAAATTCTTCAATACCTGTTTAATTACTTCTCCATGTACTAATACTTTTCCCTTGCTATTGAGTAAACCTCTTCTCATCTTTTCCAAAAGTTTATACCGCTTTAGAGGCATACCTTGAATCAATATAAAATGTTCATCTTTTCCTTCTAACAATTGTAAGGTTCTGTTTAAAGCATATAATTCACATGTCTGGGCTGACCAGGTATTTGGTAATTGGCCTGCTTCCTTTGTCTCTTGACTCATTCCTTCAATAATTGCATAGCCATTATGCCTTTTGCCTTGAATTACTCTCAAGGCCTGTATGTAAAGGTATTTCTTTCAATTCAGGTCACACTGACACTCTATTATATCTAAAGAATTGCATTCAAAGTTCTCACATTCCATGTCTCCCCTCCATAGGGAGGTGGATGGATTAAGGCATGGGCTGGTAGTCAAAATTAAAGTTAAGATTTTTATTTTTGTTTAACATTGCCCCATATTTCAATATTCTAGAATGGGTTAGCCATCTTTCAGCCTTCTGGGTTAAAATAGTTTTCACTTATTGGGAGGTATTTATTACTAATACTCCACCAAACGTTAGTTTTCTGCTTTCTTTTACCACAAAATTGCCAAGTGTTTGGACAAGTATGCTATTGGTTGGTGTTTTGGAGTGTTTTTTTGTTGAGTTTTTTTTGGGGGGAGGGGAGTGTCCTATTCTTTAAGGAGATTATATTTAATCTTCCTTGATTACCTTCTTTTACCTATACTATCAGATTTATTTGTTCTTCATTCCTTTTCTGTTAATAAATTAATATTAATTTATTCTGTTAATAAATTCATGGAGATTACAATCTGTCCCAGTCTCCAACCTCAATTATATACTTAAATCCCTTCCCAATAGATTATTTTTAACTTTGGTAATATACAATACTTGTTCTTATATTCTTTCTTTTCTTATTCTTAATGACATTAGTTTAAACATAAGGAAAGAAAATCTCTCTCCTTTAACTCCTGAGACTGTTATTTATTGATTTGATAACTTTGCCCCTCAGGGTATAAAGTTTAATGAGATTCTGGCAAGCAAGCCAAGCAAGATGACAACCTCTTCTTCCTGGAATCCCACCTTTAGATGTATCAAGGGTTCTCAGTGGAACCTTAAATTAAGAATCCCCTGACCTCCCTATTCAATATTTTCAAAAGTCATTAATGACACCATCCTTTTCTCTTTCTTCAACTCAGGGCATTCTCTCTTAAACTCACACATATTACCTCCCGCTGGGAAAGAAATAACCTGTGTAGCTTGTCAGGATTGCCCTCTACCTTGTCCAACACCTTCTCCCCTGGCTCTTCTTGTGCCTTTTTTCCCCTCTCCCTCTCATCTATGTTCCTCTTCCTTGGTTCCATTCTTTCCACTCCTGTCTCCCTTCAGATTCCAATCACACACATCAAATTTCCAGACATTATCCAACAAACTACACTCATTCACTCAACTACTGTAATCCCAGTCTAAAGTCATCCTGAGGCTAAATTAAAATTTCATCCCACATTCCTATCAGTTATCTTTTCTTTCTCTTCAGACAAAATAAGTTTCACGTACATTTTAACATCAACTTCAGATTACATCCTGAGCAAAAAAAAAAGGATATCAACACACAGTGATTTCCTCACACATATATAGCACATCAAAGGGTTAAAACCCTCCATGAACACTCACTCACTGGTTACACACCATTTCACACAAACACACTGGTCATACAACAAAAACTAAGGTCCACAAACACATTTACTGCCAATTCATTATTAAAATTTTAAAAACTCATTTCCTCATATATTGACAAAATTTGTTATCTTTCCCCATAGCTACTGGAGTGTTTCTTTAGTCTCCCACTATACCTACCCAACATGAAGCATAGTC
Source organism: Colius striatus (assembly GCF_028858725.1). Classification (NCBI taxonomy): domain Eukaryota; kingdom Metazoa; phylum Chordata; class Aves; order Coliiformes; family Coliidae; genus Colius; species Colius striatus. The sequence goes on along the minus strand of NC_084789.1, from coordinate 22,013,568 downwards.
TGAAATTCAATGCCTGACAGGTCTTCCCTTGGTCCAGATGAAACAACAATATTGTATCATCTTTTTCTTGTCCATGTTCCTTATACAAGACATGTCTTCCCAAATTCCCAACATACTCCCCAAGGACTATCTGGAAGAATGTTCCCGGGACTTTTCCCATCATCCCTTTTATTTTCCCTAGGCCTAGCACTTTTATTTCTGTTGTGGTTTGGCCCAGCTAGCACAGAAGCACCACAACAGTCTCTCACTCTGTGCCCCCATTCACCCCCACCCTCGTTAGGATGGCAGAGGCCCCAGCAAAATGGGAGGAAAAAGATAAGCAAGGTTGTTGTGGATTGAGACAAGGGCAGGGAGGGCTCGCTGCCAATTACAGTTCTGGGCAAAACAGACTCCAGTACTCGACTGAGAGAGGAAAGTAGGAAAGTTTATTCTACAAGAAACAGAACAGAATAAAAGCAAAAAGAGAGCAGGATGATGAGAAAATTACAACCAGCACTTTAAGATCTCCCTCCCCCTTCCCTCCTTTCTTCCTGGGCCCAGCTCACTTCTCCCCATATCTCTACCTCCTCCCCCTTCAATGGTTGGGATGGGGGGGCGGGTAGGGAATGGGGAATGTGGTCAGTCTCTCACAGATGAGCTCTGCTGCTTCTGTCTTCTCAGAGGAGGATGACTCCTGGCATTCTTCCTTTGCTGTGACTCAGGGTTCCTCCCCCGGGAAACAGTCCTTAACGAACTTCTCTGGTGCGGGTTGCTCCCAACAGCTGCGGCTTCTGCCCATACAGGGTCCCTCACACAGGACACGGTCCTTGGTGAATATCTCTGGCGTGGATTCTTCTCCACGGTTCATAGACCTTTAGAGATCATCTAGTCCAACCCCTAGTCCAACTAGTCCATCTAGTCCAACGGTTGCAGTTTCTGCAGATACAGGGTCCATCCTTTGGGACAAGGTCTCTTCTGGGCATAATTTTAATGAGCCGCTTCGGTATGGGTTCTTCCCCACAGTTACAGCTTTTGTGAATATTGGGTCCCTCCAATGGGACATGGCCTCCTCCAGCTATAGTCACTGCCCCTGGCATAGGGTCTTTAATGAAGAGAATCACTGCCCCTGGCTCAGGGTCTGTAACAAAGTGATTGGGTTCCTCCCATGGGACACGGCCTCCTCTGGCCATAGTCACTGCCCCTGGCTCAGGGTCTTCTTTAGCAGAATGAGTCTCTGCCCTTGATGTGGCTTCTTTAGCAAAATGCAAACAACTCTCAGCTTCACCAGTCCTCTCTGTAGAATGCAGGGGAGTCTCTGCTCCAGCACACCTCCTCCTCTCTTTCATCACTGACCTTGGAGTCTGCATGGTTGTTTCTCTCTCTCTTCCTACTCCTTGTACCACCACCAGGTGGAAAAAAAGAAGGTACAGAAGGTGGAAGGAACAGGAAGAAGCCTCCTCTTCCGGCTTCTCAAAAAGTGATCATGGAGGCATCTAATTGTCTTAGCCCCAGAAGTGGGTCTGGCTTAGAGCTGGGAAGAGTTTTGAGCAACTTTTTATAGGAGCCATCTTTACATCCCCTTTCCCCTTACCAGAAAAGGCTGTCATGTCAAACCATGACAATTTCCCATTCTGATTCCCCGAGACTTTCTGTCACTCTGTGCTTTCATCTCATCCTTCTCCAGCTGTTTTCCTCGCGGAACGACAGAACCGTGGATTCGGACTCCACACTCGCTTTGTACCCATTGTACGTCTCAATCCCTCACACCTAGAAAGTCTCTCAGAGTGCCCCGACCACCAAGGTAATACTTAATAGTCCATTTTCTTACCTTGGTCCGTGCACAGAGTTGCCTGGTCAATACAATCATGCCTACTATTCCTATCCTACTGCTTGTGGTTCACTGGGTCTGCCTTCAAACTTGGTCTCAGGATCCGGTTGGTCTCCTCCAGAGACCCTGCCGATGATCCACGAGGGCATTGAAATCAACAGGACGCGACTTCCCATCCTGCAGTGACAAAGGCTCCCCAGGAAGACGACTTAGGATCCCAGATGGGGCCCCCATGTGTGAGAAACAAACAAGTTTGAAGCACTTTTATTTAGAATTCTTCAAGAGTCGGTGTCCTAGCTAGTAGGCACACCTGATCCCAAGGTCCCTCCCTTGTTTCCCATTGATCAGGTACTCCAAAATTTACAACTTGTCCCAGACATTTACAATCCCCTCAGGGGATGGCTAGTTCCTGTCCACAATTCTTATCTTAATGCCCCATCCCCCCTTTCCCTGTTTGTCCCCTTTTATTTTAAGATTTCAAAAATATCTGGTAGTTACTTAGCAATACAAAGAAACTGATTTCAGCTGAGGTTCTTTTGTCTTAGTTTCCATTGGCTCCAAACTGCAAAAACAACATTAACATTTTCTAGGTGGACAGGGATAGCGAGATTATCTCCATGGTTTTGGCAACTCTTTCACATTGCTGGGTAAACATTAGCTCCAAGTGGGGTCTTCTGAGGCTTCACAGAATCACAGAAGGGTAGGAGATGAAAGGGACGTCTAGAGATCATTGATTACAAAATTGAAATTAAAAAACCCTTTTTCTAGATCTCTTGAACACAAATGCTTGAATCTTTTTTTTTTTTTATGAGAATAAAACTCATAGGCTGGTTTCTGTCTCATCTCTATTTTGAACAGAAATTTCAGTATATCTGTCTATAGTACATGGGCTTTACTTTTTTTTAAATCTTGCTAGCCATGGCATTGCTGCTTTCATCTTTCTTGGGCAGTCTGTATATCAAAGTCCCAGAGCTCTGAGCTGGAGGTTCCTCAGTCATTAGCTTGAATGGCTTTGGTGATTGTTCTTTGTCTCTCCATCTTCAGAAGCTGAATAAATCTCCCTCTCCCTGCCTTAGATTATTAACATGGATTCTTTTTTGTTTTCTTAGCACTATTTTCACTAGAATAACAAAACTATTTTTAGCCTGAAAAATTTTGAAGTCAACTTTTTGAAGGCTGGGGTGGCTTTTGGATTTTAATGTCATTCTTTCTGTCTTCAACAGGGCCGAGTAGTTGAGAACATTTCTAAAAGATGTGGGGGTTTCTTGCGGAAGCTGAGCCTGCGTGGCTGCCAGGGAGTGGGAGACAATGCATTAAGGTAGTGATATGGCTTCTTTCTGCCCTTAAATGTGACATAAAGAACGAGTCCCTTTCTAAAGCCACAGAGGATTGGCATAATTTATTAACTCTTTGGATCTTTAGCCCTGTGTGTCTGACTTTACGCATTGAGAGTGATAATATCTAAGCCACTATCATTTATCATTTTTTAACTTCACATACTAGCTGGGAAATCCTAAAGCAAGATGCAGGGCAACATAAATTATTTATTTACTTATTTTCTTTGAGAACTGTTATGATTTAGCAAGGAGCCACCGTTGCTTGGTAACAGGGGGAGCGGGTTGCAGTGAAGACCCGGTGAAGTGTTCTCAGACTTTCCCCTGGCTCTTGGATTCAGACCCACCTCGGGCCCGGCTGGGCCAATCTGGCACCTCTGTGATCACTATTTAAGGACGGGACTTTGAAGTGCTTGGGAGGAGGTGTAAGAGTGATACAAGATGGAGGCGACCACGCGAACCCTACAGTCAGAGAAGGAGGAAGGAAGGGGGAGCACCAGACCAGAGACCCCTCTGCAACCCGTGGCAAGGATACAGGCTGTATCCCTGCAACCCATGGAGGGCCATGCCAGGACTGAGAGCCACCAGCAGCTCCATGTGAGTGCGCCCAGACAGGCAGGAGACTGTGAGGAGGCAGCCATGGCACAGGCCATGCTGGAGAGCCTGCGGGCCACAGAGCAGACCCACACGAGAGGCAGAGAGGAGTTGCAGACAGGAGCCCCTGGGATGAAAAGACATTGGAACTGCCCATGCAGAGCTGCCAGGTGTGTGAGGTACCCCATGGACGTGCAGGGAGGACTGGTGCGGAGCCCGCCTGCCCTGAGGAGAAACAAACAGCAGAAGCTATCGGGAATAGACTGACTGAAACCCCCATTCTCTGCCCCCCTGAGCCGTTCAGGGAGGGAGGAGATAAAGACATGGGGAACAGGGCTCTGAGCCCGGGAAGAGGGGAGAGATGGGGAGAAGGTGGTCTTAAAGGGCTGGTTGTGCTCTTCATCACTGTACCACTCTGTGTTGTTTTATTTTGGTTATGTTTTGGGGTTTTAAGGTTATGTTTTAGTTGGTTTTGCATTAAATTATTTTCTGTTTTCTTCCCCAAGCTGAGTAGCCTGGTCTGTTCTGTCCTGAACCTTAAGCGGCAATTAAGCTCTCCCTGCCCTTTGGCAATCCTCAGGTCTTTGGTACTTGAGGCTAATCGTGGTCTTTTGTCCCCTGATGGACCTAAACCATGACAAGAACATTTAACAAAATTGTATCTGATGCATTACAGTTAAAACAAATGCTGTAAAACATCTGGAAGTCTACTGCCTGAAAAATCTTGTGTTTTCTCTTTCCTTTAATAAAGGACATTTGCACAGAACTGCAGAAATATTGAAGTCTTGAACTTGAATGGCTGTACCAAGATCACAGATGCGTGAGTAAAATCCCTTTCCTTGTTTGCCCTGTCACCTCCTTCTGTGTGCACCATATTATATTCTTCATACCTTTTGTTTTTTTAAGGAAAGGCCAGGCTTGTGCATGTGCTAAAATATATAATGCATGTTATATGAAATGTATATGACTTTGAATGAATCTATTACAGAATCCCAGAATGGTGGGGGTTGGAAGGGCCCTCCAGAGCTCATCCAGTCCAACCCCCTGCTAAAGCAGGTTCCCCTCGATCAGGGGACACAGGAACATGTCCAGGTGGGTTTGGAAACCTCCAGAGAAGGAGCCTCCACACCCTCCCTGGGCAGCCTGGGCCAGGGTCCCTCACCACAGCACCAAACAAGTGTTCCAGCTTGTGCCTGTTACCCCTTGTCCTGTCACTGGCTACCACAGAACAAAGACTGTCTCTATCCTCTGGGTACCCACCCTTTAGGGATTTCTCAGTATTGATAAGATCCCCCTCAGCCTTCTCTTCTCCAGGGTGAACAGCCCCAGTTCCCTCAGCCTTTCCTCATAAGGAAGATGTTCCAGTCTCCTGATCATCTTGGTGGCCCTGTGCTGGACTCTCTCCAGCAGTTACCTCTCCCTCTTGAGCTGGGGAGCCCAGAACTGGACACAGGACTCCAGATGAGGTCTCACCAGGGCAAAGTAATGCATGAGTGTGTCTTATATGCTCTCTTTCAGTACGTGTACCAGCCTCAGCAAGTTCTGCTCTAAACTCAGGCACCTCGATTTGGCTTCTTGCACCTCCATAACAAACCTGTCTCTGAAAGCACTGAGGTAGGAGGCAACAACATTGACTTTTGTTGATTTATTCCAGGTAGTGTGACCCACCCTTGCCCTGCATGTCTCATGTGCCTTGGAGAAGACTGATATAGGCTGAGGTGTAACTGATTAGAATTCAGACATTCCCCAGCAGAACTCAACCTTCACATGTTGTTATGCCTTCTGGTTTTTGGGGAGACAAAATGCATCTTTACTAACAATTAACATCTTCTCTGTAATTGTACCATTGTATACTTAGCAATTGTTCATCTTCTAGCTGTGTAAATACCAGCATGTGACTGTCTTTTTAAACTGCTCAGGAGTCATATAACTGCTTAAATCTGCTAAAAGGAATTGACAAGTAACCTAGAAAAGGAAGGGACAGACAGACATTGGTGGGAAGATATCAGGAAAGATAAAAGGAGACAAAAAAATACTAAAGGTAACAACTGAGGCCAAACTATTAAAAAAAAATAGTGATATACCAGTGAAATAAAAGAAAATACAGGAAAGCTCTATCACAGGGGAAAAAAATCTAGAGGGAGGATCTAGATGCCAGAAGAAAACACAGATTTGAAAATGAATGATTGAATTATTTTGGTACCTACCTTAAAATACTTTGAGCCTGGTCTTTCCTTCCTTTGAGGGCCTTCATCCTTGCCTCTGATTTCACATGATCAAATTTGTGCTGCATCTGGCTTAAATACATTATAATGTATATATCTCTTCCTAATTGCAAATGACACTTGAGTGTTGCTTTTGCTCTCAGCCATTTGTAAATGTCAAGTTACACCTGGAAAGTAAGAAGAGGTAACCAACCCTATTTTTGGGTTTGGTTGAGGGTATTTTGGTTGTATTTAGATCCAGAAAGCCCATGTCCTCATATAGGAGCCAGGAGGTGTCCAAAATGGGATAAATCAGTGGTCCTTTACCCTAAAAATACCCTACTTTAGAGCTCCTGCCTCTGGAGAACTCCTCACACCTGGAGATGCTGTTTGACCAAAGGGTCCCCATGGGTGTGTGGTGTATGGATGTACCTCTCTGGCTGCGTTCCAGAAGTGGGAATTTCCCAGGTTGTGGCTTGAAGCAGGATTTCTTTCCAAAACAAACCCCAAGTTCTCATACCTTTTTTTCCTTTAACTTCCAAAGTGAGGGATGTCCACAGCTGGAACAGCTGAATATCTCCTGGTGTGACCAAGTGACTAAGGATGGCATCCAGGCCCTGGTGAGAGGCTGTGGTGGACTGAAAGCCCTGTTCCTGAAAGGCTGCACGCAGGTATGGCTCTGGAGGGTGCTCAGATTGAATAACAACAGCTTTATCCCCAAAGCATGGGGATAAAAATCTATTTCCAGAGATGTTATGTTACTGAACTTACCTGCAGTCTGTCTGTTGGAGATCAACTGCTTTTATTGAAATTCTGTAATAGCTTTGAGCTCAGCAAGAATAGCAGGACAGTGAACAAATTGCATATCTAACTGTAGAATCATTCCTTCTTTTTTCCCCTATGGGAACATATTAAGCAAACTTATTCCAAGAGGAGATAACTTAGTTATTCATGGCCATACCCTGGCTGTTTGTGAAGGCTCAGGAAATTTTACAAAACCTGACCGGACTTTTATCTGCACTGGTGATAAAATTTCTTCTAGTTAGTCCAAGAGAATCGCCGTATATATGACTTCTTGATGTCATGGTTTGGCCCAGCTAGCACAGCAGCACCACAACAGTCTCTCTTGGTGCCCCTCATTCACCCCCACCCTCGTTAGGATGGCAGAGGCCCCAGCAAAATGGGAGGAAGAAGATAAGCAAGGTTGTGACTTGAGACAAGGGCAGGGAGGGCTCGCTGCCAATTACAGTTCTGGGCAAAACAGACTCCAGTACTCGACTGAGAGAGGAAAGTAGGAAAATTTATTCTACAAGAAACAGAACAGAATAAAAGCAAAAAGAGAGCAGGATGATGAGAAAATGACAACCAGCACTTTAAGATCTCCCTCCCCCATCCCTCCTTTCTTCCTGGGCCCAGCTCACTTCTCCCCATATCTCTACCTCCTCCCCCTTCAATGACTCGGGGGTGGGAGACGGGTAGGGAATGGGGAATGTGGTCAGTCTCTCACAGATGGGCTCTGCTGCTTCTGTCTTCTCAGATGAGGATGACATCTGGCATTCTTCCCCTGCTGCGACATGGGGTCCCTTCCCCGGGACACAGTCCTTAATGAACTTCTCTGGTGTGAGTTCTTCCCAACTGCTGCCGCTTCTGCCCATACAGGGTCCCTCACACGGGACGCAGTCCTTGGTGAACATCTCTGGCGTGGATTCTTCGCCACGGTTGCAGTTTCTGCAGTTACAGGGTCCCTCTCTCGGGACAAGGCCTCTTCTGGGCATAAGTTTAATGAGCTGCTTTTTCGTGGGTTCCTCCCCACAGTTACATCTGTGGATATTGGGTCCCTTCCTCGGGACACAGCCTGCTCTGGCCATAGCGATAAAGGGTCCCTCCCTCAGGACACGGCCTCTTCCGGCCATAGTTTTAAAGAAGAAAATCACTGCCCCTGGCTCGGGGTCTGCAGTGAAGTGGTTGGGTCCCCCCTTTGGGACACGACCTCTTCTGGCCATAGTCACTGTCCCTGGCTCGGGGCCTTTAATGAAGTGAATCGCTGCCCCTGGTCCAGGACCAGCTGTAGCAACACGAGTCTCTGCCCCTGATACGGGGTCATTATCAAAATGAGTCTCTCCCGCTGATGTGGGGTCTTTAAAGAAATGAAAATAAATCTCAGCTTCAGCAGTTCTCTCCATAGAATGCAGGGGAGTCTCTGCTCCAGCACACCTCCTCTTCTCTTTCATCACTGACCTTGGAGTCCGCATGGTTGTTGCTCTCACTGTTCCTACTCCTTGCACCACCACCAGCCAGAAGAAGGGATAGAAGAAGGAAGAAACAGGAAGAAGAGCTTCTTCTGACTTCTTCTTAAAAACTGATCGTGGAGGTGTCTAATTAGCTCAGCCCCAGAAGTGGATCTGACTCAGAGCTGGGGAGAGTTGCAAGCAACTTCTTACAGGAGCCATCTTTACAGCCCCTTCCCCCTTACCAGAAATGACTGTCATGTCAAAACATACTTGAGAAGACAGCTCTGCAGCCAGTCAGGAAGCAGTACTGTTCACTCAAGTACATTGTGTAGCCGTAACTGTATTTTCACAGAATCCTTTAGGTTGGACAAAACCTTCAAGATCCTTGAGTCCAACTGTTAACCCATCACTGCCACCTCCATCCCTAAACCATGTCACTTTTGGAAGAGGCTGCACAGTCTATGACTCTCGTTCTTTGGAATATATAAACAGTGCACTAACCCTTACACCTGAAAGGGGGGAGGGATTGCTCCCATGTAATACTTTTTGTTACTTGGACTAACTTCCTCCAATCTTTCTTTACTGTCTTACCTGGCTAATCATTGAAAAGTTTAGTTTGTTAAACACTTCCCTGTATTATAGCTTTACTAAGGAGTTACATCAGTTATGAACCAGGGTGTGCAGAACATCAACCTTGAACATTTCATGAGCAAATGCTCCTTGCAAAACTGTCTCACAAAGAATGTGGGGATTCATGCTTATTTTTCTTTACTTAAGTGGACTGGGGTCTTTTTTAACACAGACAGGCTAGAAAGGAACAAACATGTATCTCGGAGACTTCTCCTTGAAAAAGGAGTGTAAAACTGACCCCACAGGAGTTGAAACATCTGATCCAGAGACTCACAAGCTCACGAGCCTCAAGGGAGACTCAAAAAATCATAGAATCATAGACTGGTAGGGGTTGGAAGGGACCTTTAGAGATCATCTAGTCCAACCCCCCTGCAGAAGACCTCCAAGGAAGGAGACTCTACAACCCCTCTGGGCAGCCTGTTCCACTGCTCCCTCACCCTCACAGTGAAATAGTTTTTTCTAATGTTCAAGTGGAACTTCTTGTGTTCCAACTTCATCCCATTACCCCTTGTCCTGTTGCCAGCTACTATAGAAAAAAGGGATGTCCCAATCTCCTGACACCCACCCTTTAGATATTTATAAATGTTAATAAGATCTCCCCTCAGTCTCCTCTTCTCCAGACTAAACAGCCCCAGTTCCCACAGCCTTTCCTCATATGAAAGATGTTCCAGTCCCCTGATCATCTTGGTGGCCCTGCACTGGACTCTCTCCAGCACTTCCCTGTCCCTCTTGAGCTGAGGATCCCAGAACTGGACACAGGACACCAGATGAGGCCTCACCAGGGCAGAGTAGAGGGGGAGAAGAACCTCCCTTGACCTGCTGGCTACACCCTTCTTGATGCATCCCAGGATGCCATTGGCCTTCTTGGCCACGAGGGCACATTGCTGGCTCATATTTAGCTTATTATCAATCAGGACTCGCAGGTAACTCTCTGCAGAGCTGCTCTTCAGCAGTTGGACCCCTAGCCTGTACTGGTGCATGGGGTTGTTCCTTCCCAGATGCAGGACTCTGCACTTGTCCTTGTTGAACCTCATGAGGTTCCTCTCTGATCAACTCTCAAGCCGGTCGAGATCCCGCTGAATGGCAGCACAGCCTTCTGGGGAATCAGCCAGTCCTCCCAGCTTGGTGCCATCATTGATCTTACTGAGGGTCACTCTGTCCCCTGATCCAGGCTGTTGATGAAGATGTTGAACAAGACTGGCCCCAGAACCGACCCCTGTGGAACTCCACTGGCCACAGGCCTCCAACTCGATTCTGTGCCATTGATCACCACCCTCTGGGCTCTGTCATTCAGCCAGCTCTCGATCCACCTCACTGTCCACTCATCCAAGCCACACTGCCTGAGCTTTCTGATGAGGATGTTATGGGAGACAGTGTCAAAAGTCTTGCTGAAGTCAAGGTAGATGACAGCTGCTGCTCTCCCCTCATCTAGCCAGTCGGTTATGCCCTCATAGAAGGATATCAGGTTGGTCAGACAGGATTTCCCCTTGGTGAATCCATGTTGACTGCCCCGATAACCATCTTATCCTTCATATGTTCAGTGAAAACGTTCAGGATGAGTTGTTCCATCACTTTTCCAGGGATGGAGGTGAGGCTGACCGGCCTGTATTTTCCTGGGTCGTCCTTCCTGCCCTTTTTGAAGACTGGGGTGACATTGGCCTTTCTCCAGTCCTCAGGCACCTCGTCTGTCCTCCATGATTGTTCAAAAATGATGGAGAGAGGCTTAGCAATTACATCAGCCAGCTCCCTCAGCACTCTAGGATGCATCAGGACCCATTGACTTATGAGCCTTAAGCTTGGCCAACAAGTCTTTAACCTCTTCCGCTTCCACCCAGGGCAAGTCCTCTGCTGTCCTGGCCATCCTGTTATCCTTGCCTGACTGAGCTTCCCAAGCGTCGGCCTTGGCTGTAAAGACTGAAGCAAAGAAGGCATTCAGTACTTCGACCTTTTATGCATCCTCAGACACCAGTTCAATCCTTCATGTCAAATCATGACAGTGCCCAAACATTGACAGCACTTATTTGTGTTGGATTTGTTTGGGTTTTTTTCACTTGGGATAGGGATTCCAAGATATAGCAATCTCAGTCTATTTTGAGAATTCAGGTCATAGAAACAGCTTGAGTTTCTAGTAATTTTTGGAATTGGAGTAATATTGATGGCAATACATCCTTACTATCTATTACTTGCCACCTGTTCTTAAAGGTTTAAGAATAGCAGGCTTTTTTATCATCAGAGAGCAACCTTAGTACGTTTGTGCTCCTCACATTGAGATAAGACCCTTTAGAGTTCCAGTACTGCAGTATAAAAATAGTGTTACTTACAGGTCCTCGTTAGTAAAGCATTTCCTGAATTCCTGTAAATACTATCTGATTCCACCATTTACTTTGTTAATGATGCATGTTTGATCAGATCACCTTTTCTTTAAATCATTAACTCAGGTCTTGTGGGTCTTTGAACCGTGTTCCCGCAATGGTGTTTAAAACAAATAGTCCTGCACTTATTGCTGTGTATTTTGATACTGCAGTGCACTTCTTCCCTATAGGTATCCAAACCATAGATGCTTTATTGTCCTCAAAGTTTTATTTTGAAGATTGTTTCAAGTGTTAACAGGTTTCTTCAGTCTCCCAATTTTTCTTTCCAGCTTGAGGATGAAGCTCTGAAACACATTGGTGCCCATTGTCCTGAACTGGTGACTTTAAACCTTCAAACGTGCTTAGTAAGTAAAGCTTCCTCCGATTTTCCAACTCAGACATCACTGTGCAGCTAGAGGCCATCTCTGAGCAGAACCACACAGAATGTACTCCATCCCTGAAATGTCATCATCTGTTGCAGACAGAGGCAATTGTGGATTTACGAGCCTTCTAAAAATAGTCAATGAAAACCAGCTTTTTGGTAGCATTCAGTAATGTTGAATAAGCTACCAAAACAGTGTCAGAGCAGTCACTTGGTCAGAATTGTTTGTCTCTCTGCCCTGCCCATGGGGCTTCTGAACTCATTTGCAGGACTGGCTGGAAAAATTCTTTCTATCTTGCTGGAGTGTTTGTGTGGTGATCTAGTCAGGCAGATCCTCTTCTCTCTTTAAAATTGAACCAAGAAGTGCAGTTCCCTGCACAGAGGGCTCTAAACCCATCGCTCTGCAGTGCCAAAAATGTATATTTATGCCAAAAAAGAAATTGGAATGGGCTCTTTGTACATACCATCATGTAGTTTGTCTGGTGCAGGAAGGAGCTGGACAGGCCTTTCCTTTTCCACAGGAGAGGGCACGGCCTTTGGAAGCTGCAGGGCTGGCCTTTCCCAGCATTACCAGTTACTAGTCTGACCTGAGTCCAGTACCCATCCAGCCTAGGTGCTTGCAAAGGAAGAGCTGAACTGTTAACAGGTTCCAGACCTACATCTAGGCTCTATGGGAGAGACAAATGGGCAGAAGGGAGAAGAAAGCTAATGAGGTTCTCGATCACCTTCACTGTAAATACCAAGTTCTACTCGTTTTCTGTTTCACCTCACTCCAGAATTTGGACTGACCAGCCCCAGACTTGCTGCTTGTTATTTTAAAAGCAGCAGTGCCAGTCCCTAGGTTGGCGCTTTTCTGTTGGAATTGAATCTTGAATGCTGAAAATTTAGGACCAAAGAGCTGAGGGAGGTTTAACCTGGTCTTCCTGCGTGCACGGCCTCTGCGACCTCTTGTCCTTTTTTCCCTTTCCTGATCCCATGCGGCTCCTTGAGGCAGCCACCCTGAGCCCCAGCCCATTATGCTCTTGCTGATGTAGGGAAACATCTGGAGTAGATCTGTTTGCTGTTGTCACCCAAGTACTGGACAGGCCCTGTGCATCTGGGGACGCAGCAGGTCAATAGAGCTGCCGTGCCACAGGGTGAATTTAATGTGATTTGAGCTGTAAGCCTGGCTCTCATGGTTCAGGTTTTGCTTCCAGACCACTAGAGTGTATTTCTAAAAGGCTGTTTGTGAAAACAACCTGCTACTTATTTAGTGGGTAACTCTGTTAGGTGCTTTCCTGTCTTGAGTTTCAGCCAAGATCTTTGCAAGCCAGGGTTGCAAAGGCAGGCAGGAGGCTGAGTCTAGGCCTGCTGCTACCAAGCATTTCCCCCAAGTTCAAGTGGTCCAAGCTCAGAAATGTTTCTGTGCATGTGGAATCACTTTCCAAATGTTTACAAGCCACTTCAACGTGGCTTACCCTGTTTCAGCTGCCCCAGTGAAATATTTGAGTACATTTTTGGTTTGAAAGAAGCACAACTTGGCCTTGGTTAAGTGCCTGATTGGAAGTCTGAGAAAGAAAATATGCAGTGCCTTGCACCTCCACCTACATCGTTATGGCTTGTGATGTTGTTATTGTTTTTCTTGTAGCAAATAACAGATGATGGTCTCATTACAATATGCAGAGGATGCCACAAGTTACAATCCTTGTGTGCTTCAGGCTGCTCTAACATTACAGATGCCATCCTGAATGCCCTGGGACAGAACTGCCCAAGGCTTCGGTAAGTTCTCACTGCAGAGCTACCCAAGTTCCAGTGACCTGTTGCACGTTGAGCAAAGGATCTTTGGAGACATGGTTGTGTAGTAGTTGAGCCGTTACAGACTCCAAAGGTCTTTCTGAAAGTGAACTTTTTATCACTGAGCTTTTTCCAGGCTTGGATGTGAGCATAGTTTTACCCAAACTTCTGGTTTTTAAACCTGGGCAAGTACTACAGCAGTAGAAGAGCTCCATGCCACAACGGTGTGTGCTGCCAATAGACTCTTCACAGTTCTCCCTTTACACCACCTTTGTTCTTCAATGAAAACCAGTTGAGATTAGGTTACTTTGGAACTCAAAGCACATTTAAACAACATTGTTTCCCCTTCATATGTGAGATTAACAGGTTTTTCATTATGCTTTTGTAGCAGATGAAATTTGTGCAAAGTTTCACTCTGCTTGCCAGAGTGGGCTTCCAGCGATATCTCTGCAGGTGCTTGCTTTTTTATTATTATCTTTTTTAATACTTTTTTTTAATTAAGACAAATTTCTTCAGGAAGGACTTTGCTATATAATTCAGAAAATGACCAGGTGCAGAAAGAAGAGACAGTTTTATTATCTGACATCTATAATCGCTGAGCAGCCTGTATTAAATGGCATAAAAATACAGGTCTTCAGGGGAAAACCAAGCACAGTTGTGTTCTGTGATAACTCATTTAAAGAATTATGGGCACGAAGTGCATCGTGCAAATGTATGGAAACCAGTTTTGAAAGAGGAAGGTAAAATATCATTTTGGTTTCAAATGGTTTCTGTGTTTATGTTCAGCTACAGCTTCAGAGCATTAAGGTCCACGTGCATAAGGTTGTTTAGGAAAGTTGGCTTCCTCTTCTATAAAGATAGATAAATATGTGAAGGAAACCTGTAGAGCTCTGATAACTGTCTGCCAGAAGGTTTATCTGTTGTCACAGAAGCAAACAGTTTGCCTCGTAGAAGACTTCAAACTCTTCTGTTGTGGCATTAAATATTTATTCTCCAATGCTCATCTGCCGGGTAGTTGTGTGTTACACCCTTTTTCATGCTGATGAGATCTGTATTTTGGGTGGAAACCAGAGGAGGTTGCAGAGTGTTCAGCAGTGAAGGTTTTTAAGGGCACCTTAGCCCAGTGTTTGTGGGATCAGACTCCCCTGCCTTGTAGCAGGGTTCAGACCAGATGGCCCTTGGAGTTCCCTTTTAGCCTGACTTCTTTTTTTCTTTCCCTGTGACCTACACTCAGGTATAGAGGGTGGATGCTCTGTGCAAATTATCCTCTCAGAGACCACAGCCTAAACCGGGTCAAACTTTTCTGGGTTGCTGGAAGCTTTTAATGAAACACTCTGAAAAGCAAAATGACTCCACCATGGTTATTATAAATTCTTTCTGTGCAGAATATTAGAAGTTGCAAGGTGTTCTCAACTAACAGATGTGGGCTTTAGCACTCTAGCTAGGGTAAGTACTCATTTCCACCTTTTCAGCAAGTACCTTTGCTTTCCTTTCATGATAGGTACAACCAATCAGTAGATTTCTCTTGAACATAGATTGTTGTAATGTGTTTGATCTCAGCATTTGAGCCAAAGCAAGTTAAATAAATTAGGGTAATTAGGTTGTGTGTTGGCCTGACCCACACATCTAGGAGGATGTGCATGCAAACTGCATTAAATGTTAAGTACTTGGGAGTTAGAAACTTCACTGTTTGTTTTTCTAGATTAATTTGGGTTGTGTATAAGTGACCCCAAATTTATCTACCTTTACTTTCTATGAAAAAACCCTCTGTGCCTTTAAATGGGTGAAATTGGGAAATTTCCTCTACTGTATTTGGTGCTGTTCATAAAAAAACAGAAAACTTCCCTGTCAGTCGTGATGTTTTGTGGAGGAAACCTTTCTTTTTTAAAAAGAGCTGTCTTTATTTGTCATGGTATTTGTTTGCTGTCTGAACTTTGCACTTAGTTTGTGTGTTCTATCTCCTCTATTTGTTCCTAGAACTGCCACGAGCTTGAAAAAATGGACCTGGAAGAGTGTGTGCAGGTAGGAGGTGCCACCTCTGGCTGTTTCTCTTTTAGTGGGGTGGAAAGATGGGGGAAAAAAGTAGTAGTTTGTCTCCAAATAAGAACTGGTTTTAGAGTCCTGAACAAGAAGGTCAGGTGTATTTGGCTAAGAAAATACTGCTTTTGTAGTTTGGTCATTTGTTTGGGTTTCATAGTAATGGCTGTAAATAATAAAAAAGTAAATAATGCTGTAAACAGTAAAAATAAAAATCTTTAATATCAGTAGATGTGCCCTGAAAGTCAAGTAATAGATGTGTGAATTGTGAACCTTGACACAATAAAGTCCCAGAGTCAGACCTTTACGTGTGAGGCAAGGGAAGGTTTGTGCTGGAGATAATGGAAATTACCTCTGGTTTGAAAACCTGTAGCCAGGTTGTTTGAACAGCAATGGTTTTAGAAAAAGCAACAATTGAAATTAAACTGAGAAGCCCATGCTGCGTCCTCAAAGGCAGTGGGATGAAATGTAATGATTCTGTCAGTGTTGACCCTCATAACCCTGAGCTGCAGACACCTTCCTTGGCGTTATGGATGAGTCTCATGTGGGCCATACACTAATAACCATCTCAAGGGAGCATTTGAAGGGCAAAAGAGTTGAATTTACTCAAGATGCCATAAAAAAAAGCCAAAACAATAGATTGGAAATCGATTCAGATAACGACAGTGTAGAGAATAGGACTTTCCCCTCCTTTCCCCTAGTCTGAAGAAGAGGAGGCTGAGGGGAGATATGATTCCTCTGCCTTAATGGTCCTTTAAGGCCAGGAGTTGATTTCTATAAGGGAGTAGAAGAATCTGTAGGTGTGAAATGTGGTCATGCAGGAGATGAGTGCCTGAGGGGCTCAGGAGGGTGGATGTATGGAACACTGTTCTTGGATTAGGCAAAAGTTTGTATTTTTTCTTTCGCAGGGGGCAATAAAGTCCTTGTGCAAAGCATCCAGCATGAAAGGGCTGCTTCTTTTTTTTTTTTTTTCCCAGATAACAGACAGTACACTAATCCAGCTTTCCATACACTGTCCACAGCTTCAGGTTCTGGTGAGTATCAGAAGTGAGACTTTTAGCATTTTCTTTCTATAAACAAAGGGATTTTAGGTACTGCCTGGGGGGAATTTGCTCTCTTTGACTTAATAGACATGTTATGAAGGCTTGGAAGAATTTGACTAGAAACTTGACCCAGAAGAACCTATTGTACCTACCCTGCTGTTGTCATGAATCATACACCAGGTGCCCACAGCTGCCTGAAAATGAGTTGTAGGACACTGGATCCTCCTGGTGCCAGGCTCTGCTGTCCTGAGCAAGCCTAGCAGGTTTTGTCTGCAGGAGAGGAGCCTGCAGCCCTTCTAACCTGTAATATGGAGCGGGGCAACTGAAGCTGGAAACCTTTCTGACTCTGGAAAATTATGTTCCTTCCTCTTGATCTTCAGTTACTGGGAATCTAGTCTCAGTCTGGCCTGTGTCCTTGTGTGTACTGCTCTGTTGTCATTGTGAAGAAGCCTATCCTGGGAGGTCGGGGAATGTAGTCAATGGGTTCTCCTGTGCAGTCATCCCTTTGCTTCTCAACAAACCAAGAGGATATAAGTGACAGGACAAGAGGAAAGAGCCTAAAGTTGCCCCAGGGAAGGTTTAGATTGGAGCTGAGGAAGACCTGTTTCCTTGAGAGGGTTGTCCGCCCCTGTCCCAGGCTGCCCAGAGAGATAGGGGAGCCCCATCCCTGGAGCTATTGCAAAGCTGTGGAGCTGAGGTGCTGAGGGCCATGGGTTAGTGATGGGCTGGTCAGGGTGAGGGCAAGGGGTGGACTCCATGAGCTTAAAGGACTTTTTAAACCAAAATGATTCTGTGATTCTATGAAGATGCAACTCTCCCCCCCTCCCCCCAAAGTAATGCCTGGGGCTCACCTTTCAGCAGTTGGGATGGCAGAGGCCCCAGCAAAATGGGAGGAAAAAGATAAGCAAGGTTGTTGTGACTTGAGACAAGGGCAGGGAGGGCTCGCTGCCAATTACAGTTCTGGGCAAAACAGACTCCAGTACTCGACTGAGAGAGAATAAACTTTCCTACTTTCCTACAAGAAACAGAACGGAATAAAAGCAAAAAGAGAGCAGGATGATGAGAAAGATCTCCCTCCCCTATCCCTCCTTTCTTCCTGGGC
The DNA here is from genome assembly GCF_028858725.1 of Colius striatus. NCBI lineage: Eukaryota > Metazoa > Chordata > Aves > Coliiformes > Coliidae > Colius > Colius striatus. The sequence goes on along the minus strand of NC_084789.1, from coordinate 21,996,080 downwards.
CCAGCTCACTGCTCCCAATATCTCTACCTCCTCCCCCCTCAACGGCTCAGGGGGGCAGGGAATGGGGAATGCAGTCAGTCTCTCACAGATGGGCTCTGCTGCTTCTGTCTTCTCAGATGAGGATGACTGCTGGCATTCTTCCCCTGCTCCAACACAGGATTCCTCCCCCGGAACACAGTCTTTAACGAACTTCTCTGGTGTGGGTTGTTCCCAACAGCTGCAGCTTCTGCCCATACAGGGTCCCTGTAGCCCAGAGTTTCGAGCAACTTCTTACAGGAGCCATCTTTACAGTCCTTTCCCCATTATTAGAAAGAGCTCCATGTCAAATAATGACATCAATGGAGGCCCACATGAGCATAGTGTTGTTGCAAAATTGCTGGGGAAGAAAAAGTTATCTACACAAAGTCAGATAAGCAGAGACGTCCTTTATTTGACGATGCACCAGGGACACAGGATCATTCCCAAAGAATGTCTGACAAGGCATTAGAATTAACAAATATTTAAACCCAACATTCTTTTGTTCTTTATTACTCTGCATAAAAGCCTGTTTATAATTGTTCATTACATGTACCCTTTACCTTGATTGGTTATTTGTTACTTTTACACATTACATCACTCTTATTGATTGGTCCCTTATTACACAAGTTATACGTTTTCATATATATTTCAAAATCACTTGGCCAACTAACTCATTTAAGTTATGGATCATTTGGTGTTCTGGGCCAGAATAGTACTAATTATCTGGTGCTCAGGACCAGAAAGTTACAGGGGTTCAGGACAGCAAACAGCCTAATGGTTAATATAACAAACTTTTCTTCCTCTGAAGCAATCACTCCCAACATTGTTCTCAGATGTTTTATGGCTTGCAGGTGCATGGATTTAAACAATCTCCCTTGTTATTACTCTTATTCCCATTGTACCTGATTTCTCATGCATGTTCTTCTCTTTGGGAGCGGCTCCACCAAGAAGGCCTAGTTTTGCTTAGTTATGCTAACTTACTTATGGATTTTACTTAAAAATAACTATTTGATAAAATTACTTGAATTTTTTATACCTTCTATAACAGTGACACTCAGCACTGGTTCCAGTGCTATAGACCCATCCAAAACATGGCTTCTGCTAACTTGCTGTGTTTGTATGTAGAGTTTGTCCCACTGTGAGCTGATCACGGATGATGGGATTCACCACTTGGGAAATGCCACCTGCGCCCATGATCGTTTGGAGGTGATTGAGCTGGACAATTGCCCCTTGATCACTGATGCCTCCCTGGAGCACCTGAAGAGCTGCCACAGCTTGGAAAGGATAGAACTGTATGACTGTCAGCAAATCACACGGGCAGGGATCAAGAGACTCAGGGTAAAACACCAGGAAGGCTGGGACTTGAAGGTTTTATACCATGGGGAGGAGGGAGGGCTGTGATTTCAGGTTCTTAAAAGTGTTATGAGAGCCATCATCTATGGAATTAATAGCTGCCATGCACTCAGAAGTGATGGGGGTGAATTTTAGCTGGTAGGGAAGTGAGATAATTGCTGTGTGCACTGAGGAGCAGCAGAAGGAAGAAAGGAAGACCCAGTGTGTTTTACAGGCTCTTCCAAATGGAGGACCAGGAGTTTGGGCCACAGCGGTTGTACAGAGGGAAACCTGGATGTGCTCAGTGTGGACTGTTGTGTGCTCACACTAACACTTTCCATATCACCCCTCAGGCTGATCTTGTAACACTGCCATAGGGGAGGCTGCATGGCCTCACAGCAGGACAAAGCCAGGGCTAGTCTGTCACTGTCACTAGCCACTGGGCACCTGAGGCACCTCGTGTCCCAGAGGTTCCCTCCAAACTCTGTTCCTACATCTGTAAAAGAGGAGCAGTGATACCAATTCATTGGCAGAACATGTATCAGTGGAGTGAGGTGTGGTTCTGTACCCCACAGCCACCACAGGGTTGCTGGGGACGAAAAAGCATCATTTGTTCTTATTCTCTGTCCTTGTTTTCTGGTTAATCCACAGGCTGGGAGAATCATGCTGCTGAGTTTGCCTCTAGGTTTTATGGGTGTGTTTGCAGCCTGACAAGTAAGCCAGGCCTGTCACAGCTTCTCTGTGACTACTGCACTGCCCTTCACAGAATCTCCAAATAGTGGGAGTTGGAAGGGCCCTCCAGAGCTCCTCCAGCCCAACCCCCTGCCAAAGCAGGTTCCCCTTGATCAGGGGGCACAGAAATGTGTCCAGGTGGGTTTGGAAACCTCCAGAGAAGGAGCTTCCACACCCTCCCTGGGCAGCCTGGGCCAGGGTCCCTCACCTCAACACCAAACAAGTTCCTCCTGTTGTTCCAGTGGAAATTCCTGTGTTCCGGCTTCTTTCCATTACCCCTTGTCCTGTCACTGGCCACCACAGAATAAACACTGGCCCCATCCTCCTGACATCCACCCTTTAGGGATTTCTCAACATTGATGAGATCCCCCCTCAGCCTTCTCTTCTCCAGGGTGAACAGCCCCAGTTCCCGCAGCCTTTCCTCATAAGGAAGATGTTCCAGTCCCCTGATCATCTTGGTGGCCCTGCGCTGGACTCTCTCCAGCAGTCCCTCTTGAGCTGGGGAGCCCAGAACTGGACACAGGACTCCAGATGAGGCCTCATCAGGGCAGAGTAGAGGGGGAGAAGAACTTCCCTCAACCTGCTGGCCACACTCTTCTTGATGCATCCCAGGATGCCATTGGCCTTCTTGGCCACAAGGGCACATTGCTGGCTCATGGTTAGTTTATTATCAACCGGCACTGCCAGGTCTCTCTCTGCAGAGCTGCTCTCTAGCAGGTCAATCTCCAGCCTGTCCTGGTGCAAGGCCTTGTATAGGACTCTCTATGTTCCCTTGATGCACCTCCTGAGGTTACCTGCCTCTTTACATGCTGTGTTTGTCTTTCCAGACCCACTTACCCAATATCAAAGTCCACGCCTACTTCGCACCAGTGACTCCCCCTCTGTCGGTTGGAGGTAGCAGACAGCGCTTCTGCAGATGTTGCATCATCCTATGACACTGGCAGCAGTCACCCCAGATGCAAACTGAGTATTTCCTGATGCTTATAGAACCACGAGGGACACCAGTATCTTCAAGGGAAGCGATACCAGTGTCGTTGGCGAGGGCCAGTGAGCAGGGCTGGGGGTGCCAGGCCCTCAGAGCCCCCCAGACACCTGAATCTCCCTCCTCCGCCTTCCCCAGCAGACTGATGGACTGGGAAGTGTGGGAGCTGGGGCTGAGATGGCTCTTTCTGTAGGTGGATCAGTGTCCCTCTGAACCATTCCTACTGGGCGTGCTCAGAGAAAACGATCCTGGTAAGGAGGGGAGGGAATTGCAAACCCGGAGCAACTGTTGCTGCTGCTGAGCTTGGAATAGCAACTGAAACCCTTTGGAGAGGGGGAGAAGGGGGAGAGGAAAGGAATATGCTTTAACCCTGCATCCCAGAGAGAGAAAAAAAACCAATCACCCTAAACGTGAAACACCCACCAAGTTCTGTGTCCATTTTTCAGAGAGGGAATGAACCAGCAGATGTTGTGAGACATGATTTCCTCGTGCTTCTCTGCTTCCCGCACTCCGCTGTCACCCCTGTGCATGCTCACCTCCAAGGTTCACCTTTCTTCCCTGTTCTGTAGCATCCAGCTCGGAGCTTTCCTAAATTGTTGTGATAGAGCTTGAAATCTGTCATGTCAGACTGGTTTGGTTTATTTTTTATCCTCCCTACATCCTGCTTTTTGGGATTTTTTTATAGATTTCTAATTCAGTCACTTTTTTGCCATTTAAGTTATGAATTAATCATTTAAACTATAAAAAGTACTGTTTTTTTTACCCTGAGAAGCCTGAGCCTGTCATGCCCTGTTCAGAAGATTTTGAAATGGAAGTGAGCTATGCTGCAGGCTGGGCTCTTGTAAGCTTCCTGGCTGTTTTTTATCAGCAAATTTGGTCTACAGATTTATTTTGCATTTCAGATTTTACCCCAGTGACAAGAACAGAACTCTTGAGATAGGGAGGAAAAAGGTTCTAGTCTCTGTTCCAGGGACTCTTGAGTTCTCTACTTGTCCTCTCCTGTCCCTCATCCTGCCCCAAGGAAAAGCAAAATAGAATTTTTTTGTTTGTTGCCCTGATCAAGAGATCAGGGAGGAGGCACAGGCCTGAAAGTGGCTCTCATTTTTGCACTCCGAGGGGTGCGCTCAGAGTGACTGTGCTGACATTGGCATCCTCTGCAGGTGTTGTGGCCCTGGCAGAAAATCCCTCTGAGTGTAATGGGGGTTTGCTCTGTGCCAGTCCTGCCTGGTGTGTGTCCTTAGCAACTGGTTTGGGGGCATTTTAGGCAAGATGAGGCAAAACGTGGCCAAACCCTGAGGGGTTTGTGAAGGACATGTGAGTGACTGTACTCTTCCTGCCCTCTGCACTCTGGGATGGAGGGATGCACGTGTGACATGGATGCTTGCTGCTGGCTGAGGCAGTGAGGAGGGAGGTTGTAGCTCCATCCTGGCTGCCAGCACCTGAGGGAGCGATGCTTTGTGTATTGGAGGAGGAGTGGGGCTCAGCTTTGTCCCTGGGGCTTTGCTCCAGGGACAGTGTTTTGCCTTCCCAATGCATTCTGAGTCCTTCAAGTGGGCAGAAGAGTCACTCAGTACCACCAAGCTGCATCCCCCTTCATCTCCAGCTCCAGTTTCCCCCAGCCCATCTGTAGATGCCTCACCAAGCCCTGCAGATGCCCAGTGTGCTGGGAAGAAGCCCTGTGTGCTGTGTTTAAAAGGATACTGTCAATTCCTTGCCTCTAGCCCACTTTGAACCCTTGATATTTATTCAACCTCCTCTCTAGCGTTGTGGATTCTCTCTCTCCCTGACAGATCAGGTCCCTCTGCTTCACCTGCAGAACCCCTTTTCCCCCTTTTCAGGGTGGCAGAAGATCATGGCCCTTCCCAGGATGATAGAAGGACTTAGGTGGTGGGCAGTCCCCCCTTTTGCACAGCGCTGGCAAGAACCCTCTGCTTAGCTTCTGCTGTGGCCGAGGAGAGCTAACAAGGATTTGCAGGAAGCCAAGGTGTTGTTGGCTGACTTTGTACCTTTGTACCAGAGCAGAGTTTTCAAAGAAAAACTCATTAATACAGAACCCAAAGCATTTTCTTTTCTTTTCTTTTCTTTTCTTTTCTTTTCTTTTCTTTTCTTTTCTTTTCTTTTCTTTTCTTTTCTTTTCTTTTCTTTTCTTTTCTTTTCTTTTCTTTTCTTTTCTTTTCTTTTCTTTTCTTTTCTTTTCTTTTCTTTTCTTTTCTTTTCTTTTCTTGGGTTTTTGTGTCCAGACAGGGTGACAGCATTAAGGTAGCTCAAACTACTTGACAGTGTCCTTTTAAGTCAATTATCCATCTTCAAATGGACTCTTCTTTCTGTTTATATTTATCAATACCAATAAACACCATTTTCCAAGCTGTGTCTTACCAGAGGAATACCTTTGTAAGAGCTCCTCCTGCCCCACTCCTCCCATGGCTGGTGGCCACAACAGCCATCAAGCACTGAGATTCAGGGCCCCATCACTTCGAGAAACAGCTTTGTCCTGGGGGTTTGAGGGGGTGAGTGATGCAAAAGGGGGGCTCTGCCATAAGATCTGGGGAGGAGAGAGCCCCAGGTGAAGATGAAATCCCTTTGTGAGGTCCCTTCTCGTGCCAAATCTTCAGTAGATTCCTGTGTTCTCTCAGGACAGGGTCCTCAGTGTGGAACTGTGAGCTTTTGGCCCCACATCAGCCCTTTCCTGGCCCTCCCTTCAAAACCAATGTGCCCCCCAGCACCCTCAGACTTTTGGCTGTACCCTGAGTCTGAATTTGAGCCCCTTGAGCTGCCCTTGGGCATTAGGAGCAGCTGAGAGCTGAGGTGAAGGGAAATGGCCCCAATTCTCCTCACCTGGCACTGCCAGGATCCTCCAGAAAGCTTCAAGGAGACTTCAGGTATCCAAAAATGAGGCTTTTCCTGATTTTTCAAAACCCCCCAGCAGCACTTTTTATCCCCTTTTGTGCTCCCAAAGAGGATGAGGATGTGGCAAGTTTAAGGTACTGTCATGGAAATAATTTCAAACAAACATTAACGAATTCCTGGTTGTCACGTCCTCTGGGGTTTATTTCACTCTCAGGGTGGTGTTCATGGCTGGCCCATGATCTCCTGGGGTTTGGGTTGTTTTTTATTTTTTCTTGGAGGGGGGAAGGTGGATGGGAGATCTGTATGACAAGGTTCTTTGCTAATGTCCTGTGGTGAGGCTGTGCCCCAAAACTGAGGTTTAAAACACCTTGGCCTCTTCTGATGAGGGATTGTGTGTTTGAGGGGGTGGTTTGGAGGAGGGGAACCTATCTTGCCTTGTTCTCTGGCATCCAAGCGAGCTGGCTGAGGTATCCCTTCTCCCTCTGTGCTGAGAGCCTGGCAGAGGCACCCAGCTCACGGGTGCCAAGAACCCTGTGCAGGCAGCCAAAAAAAAAAAAAAGATTGTGAGGGAGAATGTTCTGGTTTAGCAAGGAGCAGCTTTTGGCTTAGTAACAGGGGGAGCGGATTGCAGTGAAGACCCGGTAAAGAGTTTGCGGACTCTCCCCTGGCTCCTGGGTTCACACCCACCTCCGGCCCGGCTGGGCCAATCTGGCGCCTCTGCGATCACTATTTAGGGGACGGGAATTTGAAATGCGAGGCAGGAGGTGTAAGAGTGATACAAGATGGAGGCGGCCACGCGGACCCTTCAGCCAGAGAAGGAGGAAGGAAGGAAGGAAGGAAGGAGAAGCAATAGACCAGAGACTCCTCTGCAAGCCGTGGCGAGAATACAAGCTGTGCCTCTGCAACCTATGGAGATCCATGGCAGGACCGAGAGTTACCAGCAGCTCCATGTGAGTGAGCCCAGACGGACGAGGGAATGTGTAGGGAGACGGCCATGGCCCAGGCCGTGTTGGAGAGCCTGCACGTCACAGAGCAGCCCCACACAAGAGGCAGAGAGGAGCTACAGCCTTTGGAATAAGTGCGCATCGGAGCAGCCCGTGCAGGTCTGCCATGCGTGTGAGTTACCCCACGGACTCGCAGGGAGGACTGGTGTGGAGTTCACCCGTCCTGAGGAGGGACAAACGGCAGAAGCTATGGGGAACAGACTAACTGAAACCCCCACTGCCTGCCCCCCCGAACCGTTCAGGAGGGGACAGGGTAAAAACCCCGGGATCAGGGCTCTGAGCCCGGGAAGAGGAGAGGTGTGGCAAGAAGGTGTTCTTAAAAAGGCTGGTTGGACTCTTCATTGATGTATTACTCTGTGTTGTTTCATTTTGGTTATGTTTTGGGTTTTTGGGGGTATGTTTTAGTTGATGTTGCATTAAATTATTTTCTGTTTTCTTCCCCAAACCAAGTGGCCTGGTCTGTTTTGTCCTGAACCTTAAGCGGCAATTAAGCTCTCCCTGCCCTTGAGCAATTCTCAGCTGTCGGGAGTTTTGTGGAGACTTGGCTAGAGAAAAGAGGACATGATAGAATACAGCTGGTTAGGCAGTAAGCACTAAGCGATAAGCTATTGGACTCCTGCTCAAGGCCGTGAGAGCAAGAGAGCTGTATGATAACAGGATGAGAAAGCAGGAGCTTAGTTTGGGTTAAGCAGCCACAAGTATCTGGAGTTTGTTGAAACAAGGGCGAGGTTTGCATCTAACTGGGAACCAATGATGAGCTTAGCTTTTGCAATATGTATGAGCCTGATTATTGTATCTATAAAAGAGTTGTATCTTTGCAAATAAAGTTGAGACTTGTTGCACTACAGGGTGGGCTTGTCTCCCGTCGTCTTCAGGAAATGGTGACCCCGACGCGATACACGAAGGACGTGATATACCGACTGGGCGCCATGGCGGAGCGACGAAGGGGTTCGGGTCCTATGCAGCAAGGACGGCAATAAGCGTGAAAATTGGGAACACCCCATGCCCTGGGTGACCGTATAGACGAGCCCGGCCGATACGTGCCGCCGGACCTTGAAGGGCTGCAACAGCGCGCTGACAAATAGGTATGGAAAGGCAAGTGGCATATAATTTATTTACTGCATTCTTGCAGAAGCGGCAGATAAAGCGTATAGATCTGCAAAAAGACCTACCAGGGTTGTTAGCTTATGGGTATGCTAAGGGAGTGTTTCAGAATCCACATACAGTGCATGAATTGAGCGAATGGCGTAAATTTGGGGATTTGCTGTGGGAAGCTACCCTGGAGGACAATGAGATAGCTGAAAAGTTAGGGAAGCTTTGGAGGATAGTGCACAATGAGTTGTTGCAACATCAGGCAGAAAAGAAGGCTGCTGAGCACGCCATCAGCAGCACAGAGTAAGAATAAAAACTATGAGCATGACCGGTTCCAAACCACCTCGCTGGCTCCTATCGTCTCAAAAGTAGTGCTTCCCCCCCCCCCCCCCCCGCGTGTAGAAAATGACCCTGAAGGCACGGATGGGGTACGAGAACCATATGAGCCATCAGCCCCTCCTGGGGAACGAGAGTGCCGGCCTAAAGAGCCCCCGCCTCTCCCCCCCGCCACTTAGTGAGCCTGTCCCTGGGGCAGAGAGTGAACTGGCAGAGGCACCGAGAGTAGCGCCGGGAGAAGCGCCGGGAGAGGGGTTGAGAGCAGCGCCGGGAGCGGCGCTGAGGCGGATGATACCGAGAAAAAAGAAAAAGGTTCTTCTCTACACAAGAGTTTTTTGCAAAGTCAGGGAGGCGAAGGGTCTTCGGAGCAGAGCCCCCGCGGGAGAGCTGCTTCCCATTCGAGCCCAACCCGCCGAGTTACCCCTGGGACAACTTGCAGGGGAATGCCAAGTGGGCGGAGTCGGGTGGGGGTGCAGCGCAGGATGATCAGAGGAGAGTGGGGGGAGCGCGACCCCGTGTTAGACTGGGCACCATCGGGCACGCGGGGGAAGAAAAAGAAAACACGGGAGAGAGTAATACCGACTGCGGCGCCGGGGACGGCACGGAGTGAGCCAGACCCCGCCTGCCCCTTCCATCCGCAGCCGCCGCCGCGCAGCCGCTTCCCGCGCCTGGTCAGTGTCTCCGGAGCCCCCCACACACACACCGCGCGCCGACACCGCCGGCCCCAGCCCTCACGGACCGCTGGGCTCGTCCTCTTCCATCCTCAGTCCCTTGCCTCAGCGAGTGTAAAAACTGTTGGTCGTGATGTTATGCATTTTGCTGTAAATGTGATGATGAATAGTGGTTTTCTTACAGTGGAGGCTTTCTAAGGCGTTTTGGGTGTCGGGAATGGAACTTGGAAGAACAGAACATTTTGGCATTGAGAAGCTAAAAGGTGGTTTATGTTGATGCTTCAAATGATTGTGGTAAATGGTTTTAGGTAATTTCAACAACCCAAGCAAAACATGTGTCTTACACTGGCCAAAGCAATCAATCAGTCTACAATATGTTTATCAATGGCCACTCCAGATAATCCTTTTTCTACCTGTTTGGTGGGAGTTCCATCAGACGTGGCACAATGGCCTGTGCCAAATGCATTAAAAACAAATCCCTTAGTTAAAGGTAATGGCAAAGTTGACAACTGAGATTTGATCATTTCATGGTTGCCAATAATAACAACAGAGCCACAGGAGTTAGAATTATTGGGATCTATAAAGATGGATTTTTGTGTTATGTTTAATTTTACCAGCAATACCAAAACATTTGGGACAGAATGTGGATCCCATCCTGGGCGTGTATAAGAACACAACATCTTGGTGCAATTATACTTCACCAAAAAGATCCAGGTCTTCTGCCTGTACAGTTACCAAAGGGATTTTTTCTGATCTGTGGGGACCAGGCATGGCCTGGGATACCCTCGAGATTACAAAGGGGACCGTGCAGTTTGGGACAACTGACGATCTTGATGCCTAATCACACAATGATTTAGAAACATCATTGTCCAAAACGATTTGTGCATGCATTTACTGGCGAATGTGATGACCATGTTACCTTTGGTCTCCCTCAACAATAATAGCAACTAGTATATTTGCTCCAGGTGTAGGAGTATCTGCTTTATTAACTCAGCTATGCAAATTAGGATACTGGCCTAGCAAACAAAGTAACCAAACCTCAATGACATTAGAAGACTTGGTTAGTAATGTAAGTAGTATTAGCCATACAACTTTGCAACATAGACCTGCTAGAGATTTTACCTTTAGCACAAGTATAATAACTTTGTTTGTCAGCTGTGCTTTTTTTTCAGTGTATAAGAAGAAGCTTACCAGGCATGAGTTGCTAAACTAATGTGCAGATTGTCCTTGAGCTGCTCTCTACTGTAAGAAACGAAGAAGCAAAAATACCTACGAGATAACAACTTGGAGCAAGGAGGAGGCTGAGGCAGCGTGTGAAACTGCAAGGCTTATCGCAGAAAACTACAGCTGGCTTTTAGAGAAAGGACCAATTAGAAGTACTATAAACACGCTAGCTTTGCTGCTGATTGTAAGGGTCTGATGCTTGTTAGTAAAATTTGCATTATAGGCTGCCCGCAGGGGTCATGGACATACCAGCTATCCCCATGCATTGAGCCACGGTATCCCTCACACTAGTCTTAGGGAGGGGGAGAGCATGGGGTGTAGAAGATATGAGTATAATGGTCTACTGAGTCTCTCTTGCAGATTGATGTGTTTCTTGGAGTGCTTGCCGTGATGCAGATCAAGATGGAGTCACTCAACTATTGGCAAGATTGAACAGTGAAGTGGAACACGACCAGCACCTGATCATATCTTCCTGCAATTGGCTCAGCTAGCATATGTGCTGGGCAGACACGTTATGTATCAGCCCGTGCCACAGGATACTGGAGTCATCGAGCATAGGGAACGGGAGATGTGGTAGGGGTCCAGAAGATCTCGGGTTGTAACGTGAGAGGTGAAAGGTACAGAAGAGGTGGGCACGGGGTGGAGTGAGAGGAGGTGCTGGTGGTGGCAGGTGTGAGCACATGGTGTAAACAAGGGGTTGAAGTTTGGCAGATGGACGTCACTCATGTGGCAGAGTTTGGAAGACTGAAATATGTGCATGTAACCATAGACACATGGAGCAAATTCGTTTGGGCAACAGCACAGACAGGGGAGAGGGCCATACATGTGGAGCGTCATTTATATAGTTGTTTTGCAACAATGGGAATTCCTCAGAAAATAAAGGCAAACAAGGGTCTAGCCTATATAAGTAAAAGCATAGAACAGTTTATGAGGCAATGGGGAGTTAAACATGTAGCAGGGATTCCCCACTCCCCCACAGGACAGGCCATAATAGAAAGAGCTAATGGGACTCTAAAAAGATATCTTGGTAAATATGGGGATGTTAAAGACCCACATATGAAATTGTTAAAGGCCTTATTTGTTATGAACCACCTGTGTGTGTTTGGGGAACAGAAGCTACCACCTGCAATAATACATCATAATCCAAAGGCACAAAAGGAGAGAAAGAAAGAAATACGGGTTAAATATTGTGACCCTAAAACAGGGATATAGCAGCCTCTGGCCAAAGTATTATACTGGGGACGTGGGTATTTGTGTGTTGATTCTCCCACAGGATCCATTTGGGTGCCAGCCACGTGGACAAGAGCTGTCCTTGAAGCTGTGGAGATGAAATCATCTGACAAAAAAGGACAGGAAGAGATTGAAGAATAAATACACCCTCGTCTTGCAGTCATTGGAAGACTGGCTAACAATCAAAAGACTGAAGGTTATATAACAAAAATATAGTGATTTTTAATGAATAATAATGAGGTGTTTTGTTATAACCATAGCTTTAGTGTAACTATCATTGCTAACAGCTTGATGCATTTTAATCAGCCTAGAGATAATATTTGGATAACCTTTGCTAATCAAACTGGTCAATCATCTCTTTTTCTTAGTTTGGGAGGGGTTACTAATCCTTTTAAAACATGTTTGATAAGACTGCCCGTGTGGAATTTGGAGGAACTTTGTGGACTAGTAGACAATAACACCTTGTGTAATAGGACGGGGTTGAACACAATTAGCGATGATCACGATCATCAACGAAAGGTCAATGTGAGATAATTAAGTCTTTTAATACCACATTAGCCTCACCCCCTGAGGAAATAGACCTGTTTGGAAGTGCCAATGCAAGCTTCGGTACTAATGGAACTAGGGAAAAAATTGGGTAAGTTTTATGTCACGGGATATCCACGACTTTAATAGAAATCGAAAATATTGGGCCACCTTAGACTCTTCTTTGAAGTCAGAAACGGTATTTAAGCAATTGTATTCCAGCTGTTATGGCTCTAGTATTACATCACCTAAGAAATTGCCCACGGGTATATTTTTAATCTGTGGAGAAGGGGCCTGGAACGGAATACCAGTAAATTCCCTGGGTGGACCCTGTTATTTGGGGAAACTCTCTTTATTCCACCCTAACTTAACCGCGCTGATGCAGCTTGCTGACCATAATAACAGCTCTTGCAAAAAACGTAGTTATTATGAGTTTGATTGTACTGATATTGGTCCCCCACGATTTTGGAGTGAACTGAAGCAAGTCATAGTTGCCACCCTTTTTGCCAGGAGTAGCAGCCAATAAGGCCATGAATTTGGCTAAACAGTTAGGATGTTGGATTAAGGATGAGGTAAATTAAACTTCAGAAATGATTGGTATGTTAACAGCTGATGTTCGAAGTGTAAATCATGCGGTGTTACAAAATAGAGCTGCCATAGACTTTTATTATTAGCCCAAGGACATGGATGTGAAGAGTTTGAAGGCACGTGTTGTATGAACCTGTCGGACCATTCACCTCGATACATGCCAAACTGAAAGAACTTCAACAGGGATTACATCAGTTGAAACAAGAAGAGGGATTAGGACTTGAAGGATGGCTTAAGGATGGGGAATAGGCCCTTGGTTGCGAAATGTTATAATGTATGGAATTGGTTTTATGGGTATTGTTTTATTTATATTGTTAGTGTTTCTCTGTTTCAAAAATTGTATTCAACAGACAATAGCAAGAACATTTGAGAGGATGTGGCAGCCTAATATCATTGTCCAAAAAGAAAACGGGGGAAATGTGGGGAGTTTTGTGGAGACTTGGCTAGAGAAAAGAGGACATGATAGAATACAGCTGGTTAGGCAGTAAGCACTAAGCGATAAGCTATTGGACTCCTGCTCAAGGCCGTGAGAGCAAGAGAGCTGTATGATAACAGGATGAGAAAGCAGGAGCTTAGTTTGGGTTAAGCAGCCACAAGTATCTGGAGTTTGTTGAAACAAGGGTGAGGTTTGCATCTAACTGGGAACCAATGATGAGCTTAGCTTTTGCAATATGTATGAGCCTGATTATTGTATCTATAAAAGAGTTGTATCTTTGCAAATAAGTTGAGACTTGTTGCACTACAGGGTGGGCTTGTCTTGCGTCGTCTTCAGCACTCAGCCTCTTCGGTACTCGAGGCTAATTGTGGTCTTTGTTCCCTGATGGGCCTAAACCACGACAGAGAAGAAGCCATTTTCCTCTTTCATCCAGAGGTTCCATCCCCACTCAGGCAGCCTGTGCCTTCCTGGCCCCTCATTCCCCCCTGGGCATCACCCTCCTTCCCCCCGGGACCCTTCCTTGAGTGATTGGCACCCAGGCTGGGTACAGAGGGGATGTCTCAGGACAGGAGCCCAGCGCTGCTTATACCTTATCCAGCCTCTGACATGGTTCCTGAGCTTGAGTGGAAGTTTGGAGTAGACTTTTTCTTTTAAGGAGATGAGGAAATACATCTCCTGAGCCCAAGGGCTGTGCCAGACCCTGTCCTGCTAAGGAGGGCATCCAGGCTGCTAGGGGGGAAGGAAATACATCTCCTGAGCCCAAGGGGCTGTGCCAGACCCTGTCCTGCTAAGGAGGGCATCCAGGCTGCTAGGGGGGGGCTGGGGAAATGCTGCAGTCCCCCACACCCCCAGCGACCCTGCCCTCTTCTCCACGCTGCAGGCCACCAACCTTCCTCAATCCCCAAAGGTGCATCTGAGCTCAGCTGCAGCCACGACCCGCCCCGAGGCAACCCCCCACTGGCTGCCTCAAAGGGGATCATTCCCCCTTCTCTATACAAATCCATGGGGTCCCTCTTCCTCTTCTCTCCTCCGGCCCCAGCTCGTTTTCAGGCCCGTGCGTGGGGGGCTGCCTTGTCCCCGACCCTCCTGGGGGGGCAGGACTGGCTGCCCTCTGTGGTTTTTAACACATTTTAAAACTCGGGTGGGCTCATGGGGTCTGTTCTGTCAGGACACATGAGCTGGAACTTTGTCATATGCTCTCCTTTGATTCTATATACATATATATATATAATATATATATATATAAAATAGAGATCTGTAAAATACTATGTTTAATGATATTGTAATCTGTGTTTTCCTTGACACTGTGTGGAGATAATAATGCCATTAACTGAAAGTAAATCAATCTATATCTGTAGCTGAGCTGCCCCTCGTCTGTGATGCGCCATGGGCCACCTCTGAGGGGCACAGAGGGGCTGGGGGGGCAGGGAGACGGTTGGGAAAGGGCTGGTGGGACTCAGCTCGGGGCTTCCCTTAGCACTGAGTGTTTTGGGGAGGGTCAGAGGTGCTTTTCTCTCTTCACCCTGCACTCACCCAGTGACAGGCCTGTATCTGCCTTTGCCCCCGTGCTTGCCGTCATCCCCCGTCTCTGCCAGCACCCTCAAGTCCTCAGCCCCAGTGCCCTCACTGCTTCTTGTCCTGATTCAGGGGTAGATAGGTAAGTTTAGGTTACAGAAGCTTGATTATTAAAACTTACAATATTAGTTAGAAAATCACACATATAGTTTTATGAAACTGCTAGTCTTGTAAGCCCACAAACAGAGGCTATTAGAAAGACACAGCTATTTCTTGTAACATAACTATTGCTTAGCCGCTGATAGTTTCAAGACTGGTATGTACGCTAAACGAAATTATTATGGCGAAACTATTACGTTAGTTCTACACTTGAACATTTTGGACGTTATAGTACCACTGATAATTACAAGGCCTGCCTAGCCCTAAACAAAACTGTTATCTGGGATGAAAGATGTTTTTTAGGCCAGTTTTCATCCTGTCCAAGGACCCAGGAATAAAAATACATGGCAAGGAAAGTTTGGATCA